>NC_083324.2:28925578-30414999 GCF_963455315.2 Globicephala melas | reverse complement strand
ACTAAAAACCAGAAACAAAATAAATGAATCTAAATGTATGAAATTGGTAGCACAACCACAAAGAAGGGTGTTATGTCAATTAAATTTATATTATAGTTAAGTAAACCAAAGTTGACTGTATATCCCCATGGATTATATACAAAGGACCAAAGGAAAAAGCAAAAAAAGACAAAATAATCTTATACTGTTTTTGGTAATCATATTGTTGGTGGTAATGTAGGTGCTATTTTGAGACTGGAGAGTATTGTGGGATAATGTAAATGGGATATAATATAATAATTGGATGTTGAGAGCTGGACTGTTTTATATAGGAGAAAGGAGATACAGATAATAAGATTGATGAAGTTAATAAAAGTCCTGTAGTTCTGAATTTGAAATATCAGTATAAACACATGATTTATTATATCATTTTTTTAAAAAGTATTTTGTAACTCTTTCCTCTAAAATGATCTGCAAAACAATGATGATCCCAAATCAATGAATACCTTTAGTGTACTGATTGTGGTCTCTATATCTCAATTCCCATTTAAAGGAACCAGAACTTGATGAAGAAATGCAGATTCCAGAATCTTGGACAGAAAATTTACAAGGTAATCCTGAAATATCTTTTTATACAATAAAGTAAGGTAATTATCAAAGACAACTAGTGTTGTTCCAAAAGGATAAAGGAACCATCTTGAATAGATTCTTTTTGGACGAAATATGGAATATTTTTAATGTCATTAGGAAAAGAATCGCAGTGATTTGAAACACATCAAATTGGTTTAAATCCGTGAATTCATAATGATAGCAAAGAAATCATTGGTCACTTTTGGACAATTCTAGGTTATCAGCTCATTGTTCTGGAAAAAATAGCTGTTAAAGAGAAAGTGTTGTATCAAGCATTTATTCTTATTTTCTGATTCAAAATGTATCCCTGAGTAACCAAATATTTGGTGAGGGGAAATGTGTATTTATTAGTATTCCAGCTAATACATGAAGATGGAATAAGTAGAGTGTCACTATTTTGCAATCCTAATAAGTTAATGGGTCTCAGTAATGATCTTCATTGGTTTTTGGAAGTACATTACATTGCTTATGAGATATCCTTGCCAAGAAACCAAAAAGCCTCTAGATCTAGCAACCAATTTACAGGAGATGCTAGAAGGAGAGGAACATGCTGAATTATACCTTGGGGATGCAATCAGCAAGATCCATACTGTGGGATAACCCACAGGGGAATAAAAAACACTTCTTGAACAAATCAATTGAAAAAAGAAAAGAGATAAGAGAAGGCACATATCAACCAATTACAATATATTGACCTTATTTGGATTCTGATTGTAGCATAAGAACTATAAGGAAAAGTGGCGAGGAAAACAAGAACAGACAGAAAGAGAAAAAGAGACAGACACTTGTAGAAATTTGATACTTGTAGAGATTTGAACATTGCCTGGATATTTCATAATATTAGGAATTATTATAGACTAGAAGCAAGATACTCTAGTAGCAATAAGCACATCAAGTACCTGTGTTTTCTAAGTATCATTCTCTACTCAAGAACGGGCTGATTCCAGGTCTGGTTCAGGGAAAGTACAAAAAGTCTAGTGCTAAAAACACGGAAGTGTTCAAAGACTAATGGTGATATTTCAGAAAGAAACAGAAGCTTATGGGAAGGTTCTTCCATTGTCCAAATTTGGAATAACTTGGGCATCAAAAATGATGAAAGTAATGGATTACAGAACATTAAATAGAAGAAATTTCTGAGTCCACGATGTACTTAAAAAGAGATAAATATAAATAGAGAAAGGGAAAATTGAGAGAAACCTCTCTTTTTGGGATGGGAGGAGGCAAAAAATATGAATTAATAAAAGTAGAAGGAATTGTAGAATTAGGAAATTCTTCTTTTGAAACTGTCTATGTAATACTTGAGTTAGGCAAAGATCATTAATAGATGCTATGACTATTGGATCAAAGGTTGCTGGGGAATAGAATATTCATGTAATAGTATGGTATCTTCTCGCAGATCAATTTCTAATAACAAAAGAAAAAGTGTACCTTCAGCAAGTGATCAGATTTATTATTTCCAGTACAGGTACTGCTACCAGTGACAATAATATTGCAACCTGGTATCATGCAGTAAGAAGTGCATGTCACTTATCCAGTGCTCTTGGGGAAAAAAAAAGTTTCAACTTGAATCTAGTATTGAGAAAATAATCAGACATCTCCATAATATGAGGTAGTCAATAGGACAACTGTCCTGGACTCTTCATAAAAAAATCAATGTCATGAAAAAAAAGAAAATAAAAAAAGATGCTCTAAGTTAAAAGAGACTAAAGAGGCATAAGAACCAAATGCGATGTGTAAAACTTGATTTGGCTTTTGGATGTGGGAAAAAGTAATATGGAAGACATTTCAGAAGCTTCTGGAATATTTAAATAAGGACAATATTTTAGATGACATTATTGAATTATTATCAGATTTCAAAATATGATATTAGTATTTTGGTCATGTAGGAGAATATCTGTACTCTTAGGAGATTCTGGCTGCAGTATCTAGGGGTGAAGTGTTGCAGTGTTGGCAACTTACTTTCAAGTGGTTCATAAAACATACACATATATGTGTATATATGTATGGAGACAGATAAAACATGTGGCAAAATATTAAAATTGGTGAAACTTGGTGTAGGTATACAGGTGTTTACAGTACCGTGGATTTGTTTTTTTTTTCCTATAAATTTGAACACTTTTCTAATAAAAAATTGGAAAAATTAAAACCAGAAATATTACTTTGTATATCTTAAGAATTTAATGTTTACTTAAAGCTTATTAATATAATTAAAAAATATTTAATGTAGGACCAAGTCCTTCTCTTTAGGCAAGAAATAGGCAGTTGGAGTTCTGAATCTATCTTCCATAAATCACACCATAATTATAAGGATGTGCATTTTCAGTTACTGTAAAACTAAGTAACGTCACTCTAATATTTTACATTTTTAAAATGTAACGTTCCTCTAATATTTTACATTTTTAAAATATTTTACATTTTTACATATTTTTACGTATTTATTACACATTTTTACACATTTTTACATATTTATTATTTTACATTTCTCTCCTACAGTTCATTTTTATTTGAATCTTTCCAAATTATTCAGACTGGTTTTTATAGAAGAAGCAACTCTTTCTTCTCACATTTACATTTTATTAGTTTACATGATATGTAATTAAATGTAATTAAAACAATAGGTACAACAAATATTAGCAAGTTTGGGGACAAATACATTTAATGCTTGGTAAATATACAGCTCAACTAGTGGGGACTGAAAAAGTACATGGATGTCTAAAAGAGTAGCCTACCACTTGTAAGGTTTTATTATGCTGTCGTATTAGCTGGAATATTTCACAGTGACACTGTGTATAGTTGGTTAATCCAACAGATTGCTTGAGTGGAGATTGGTTAGAGAGGGTCTACTGTAGTCAAATGTTCACTAGCCTATGTTACAAACAGTATTCAATATTGTTCATACACAGTTAAGTTTTGTCCATAGTCATCCTCTGGTCAGATGAGTTTATGAATAATCTCTTCTGTCTCAATTACTGCCAAGGCCCTTCCCCTAGTTGAGTTAAGTAAAATGGCTTTAGACTTTGTTACAGTCACAAATGGGTACATTTAGGTCATTTTCCTTTCCTTTTATTCTATAACGCCCCCACCCCCAATAATTTGAAGCTGCTCCCTTAGGAATTATGTTGCTCAGGCACTGTTTCAGTATCTGCTGGGAGCATGGCATAGAATCTTAGAGCTGTTAGTCAGTAGTCCTGTTGATTGTTTCCGAGGCAACTCCAATGAATTTCTGACTCTGTTAAAGCAGTATTGTAAGTTTTATAGCTCCCACATTGGAATCCTCTCAGAGGTAGGGCTCACTGTGAAGGGAATGTTGCTTTTCCTACTTGACCATTCCTTCTAAGAGAAGTTTTTCCTGCTTTGTGAGCCCTGAGAATGCTGTCCCGAGGAAGACTCTTTCCTGTGGTGGTATGCCAGATGGCTGGGTTAGATTTCTGTCTCTGTTCACTGAACTTGCTGCTCTGCTCTCTGAGGAGACAAGGGCGAGAACACCGCTGAGGGAGAGGCTTTCAACGGATTTGTAGGAGCCAGCATTTCTCTTCTCTAGAGCATGTTGTGCTTAAATGCTACTCTTCCCTTGAGGGCACCCTTCAGGTTCTGGCTTTTTCAGGCAAAGCAAGAGATCCTAGTTATTTCACTTTCAATCAATTCTGAAGCCACAAAGACCAAAATTGTCTCTTCAGATCCACTCAGACACCAAAGAGAGGCGTGGAAAGGAAATTGCTGCACATCTAGCGGCAGCTGTATAACTCAAATCCATCTCTGGCTTTCATTTTCTATGTGGCAGTCAGGAATTGAAGCTAACACTCAAATTAGCAAAAATAAAATGTTTCAAAAAATACCTTGGAGAATAAAGTCGATTTTCCATTGAAAACCTCCTATAGTCACTGTGGCAGGCTTTCCTACACTATTCATTGACCAGTTCACCTCTTGTACAAGGGAGAATTATACTCTCTCAATCCTTAAAGTCAGATGTGGTCATGGGACTTGCCTTTGGCCAGTGAAATGTGGATGCATTTAATTTCCAAAGCTTGAATCTCCACTCCTCTCTTCTCCAGACTATTGCCAAGCACTTATTCATGTAACCTGTGAAGATGAACCATTCATATTCTCAATCTGATTACTTGTTCCTTTTATTAACTTCATCTGAATGTATTATCCATTTATACATGTACCTCAATTTACTTTTTAGAAAGAAAACAGGTATAAATGGAATTTTTAAATGCTTTATATGCCCAAAGGAAGTCCTAGTGAATTCTTTTGTGTATTGAATATATCAGTATGCGTATTTCAACGTTTTCACACATTGACTTGGTGTAAAGCAGAGCACATCAGATAATCTTCTTTTCTTAGCTGTTGTGTAGCTTTGTTTACTATATGTTGGTTGTTCACTCATCAAACAAATGCTTATTGAGCATCTGTCACATTCAAAGTGCTGTGCCAAGTCCTGGGTGCACATGTTTAGATGTAGGAATAGCTGTACCTAAACATTGTGTGTGATTTCCTGCTCTCGACTCAATTGATTCCCCCTTAACCCAATTCATTTGTTGAAGCCCTAACCTCCAATGTGGCTGTATTTAGAGCTAAGGCTTTTGGGAGGTAATTTGAGTTAAATGAAGTCACAAGGATAGGGTCCTAACCTGATAGGATTGGTGGCTTTATAAAAAGAAGAAGAGACCTCTCTCTACCTCTCTCCACATGCACATACCAAGGAAAGTTAATACAATCACGCAGTGAGAAGGCAGCAAGACAAGAAGTCTGCAAGCTTGGAAGAGGGTGCTCATCAGAACCTAACCATGCTTGTACTCTGACCTTGATCTTCTAGCTTCCAGAACTGTGAGAAAATAAATTTCTGTTGTTTAGGTCAACTAGTTTATGGTGCTTTGTTATGGCAGCCTGAGCTAACTAATACATTTGTCAAGTCCAGGAATTCTATAAATAGAATACCTGTGAATCTTGTAAGAAATTAATCAAGGGCAACACAGTAATATAGAACTATGCTTTATATGACTGACCATAAACTTATGAAATTTGTAATCCTAGGAGGTATTAAAGGAAAATAGAATTATAACAAGTCTAAAGAAAAGACAGATAAATTCATGAATGTCTGATTCATAACAGTATGTTAAGGGAAACCAGAATTCCAACCTTTTAAAAATAAAATGGGGAAGAGCAACAACAAATCAACCAAAGTAATCAATTCATTTTTTCTTGAACAAGTGCTTAGGAGTGTCCTTAGACAATAATATCTCATATTATGGGTCAGAACTACCTGCGTCAGAATCACATTGGAGTGCTATTAGATGTCTCGTTTTCAGGACAGTGTCACAGTCATATTCAATTTTTCTGAGGGAATCTTCATTTCAAACAAGTTCTCTAAGTGATCCTTAGACACACTAAAGTCTGAGATCACCTATTTTAAGCATTGTGGGGCTGCATAAAAAATGTTAGTCTCTGTCCCTGCAATAAGACACCTACTGATGCATGAAATAAAGGCAAACCAGGGTGGAAAGTGAGCAAGGGCTCTACCTCATGATACAGAATATAGAAGTAGTATTTTTAGTAGAAGAAATCAACAAAGAATAGAAAGTAGCTACTAGGGATCTGTTCCCAGCACTCTGGGACCTGAGAGGGAGTAATAGACAGTGGACCAGAGGAGTTTGGAGTCAGGGAGGCCTCAGAAAAGAAGTGGCATGTGCCATGACTTGAAGAGTAAAAAAGGCTCTCTCCCTTCAACACTTCTTAGAAAAAGACAATAAAGGAATAAAACAAAGGTTTTCTTTCACAAGGACAGAGAGCACAGAGAGGAGATAGGAATGGATGAAAACTTTTTGGAGGACAGAATGCAATGAGGTGGTAGGACTGACTAGACTAGAAGTATGCTGATTCACCCTGAACACCCTCTGGAGGCTCAGCCCTTGGAGCACCACGGGTTGTAGAAGGTGAGGAGGAGGGATATGTAAAGATAAAAGGAAGGGACACGTAAGTGGTTGGACCCTGGCCACCTGTGTTTCAGGAGCAATAGGGTTATTCTCTAGAGGATTTAAACTGGAGGAGACTTGAAGTGAGTGACATTAAGCAGAGTAGAGTGAAGCACCAGGGCAAGGACTGAAACAGGGATTATTAAGTGAGTCCACTTACCCAACAATGAGACTCTCAGCACCATCTCTCATCTCCACTCTAATCTCAGAAATCTGACAGCCAGATATATTCTCCCAGGCCCTCTATTTCTATCCTTAACTCTAAATAGCATTGATTTCTCAAATCTAAGAATTGATGCTAAAAAATATTGAAACAATACCTTCGAGATTTTAAGAGTATGTGCCCAGCTATTTAAGAGATTAATCAAGTAGGGTAAATGGTAGAATAAAGGTATTTTTTCAGATACATGAGTACTCAAAACACTGACCTTCTTAGGAGGCAACTAGAGGATGTATTTTAATCAAAATAAGGGAATAAACCAAGAATAGGAAGACATTGAGTCCAGGAAATGGGTTTGAATATAGGAGAATTGCAAAAGGAAATTCAGCATACAACTACACAACCAGGACAGAATTAGGTCTAGAGTACAGGTGAACATAGATTGGAAGAGGGGCTAAGAGAGAGGGGACTGAAGGAAAAATAAATGAATTTAGATGTTCAGAGGTTTTAAATCATGTGTGCATTCAATAATCTGTAAAGAGTCTGCTAGCAGTGCTCCGTCCTTCCATTTTCTTTTTACTTTGCTTGGCCCTGTATAAAATAAATGTTTTTATACTTATTTTTCATCTCTCTTTATGGTTTCAATTTTTGATGAATAAGTATACCTTTTTTAAGGAATGATATAGTCAAACATTATCAATGATTGAAGTAATTAGTACATAGTTTTAATATTACAATTTGAATCATTTCTCATGGACCTAACTAAAAAGTAAAAAAAAAAGCCACTAACATTTACCTACAGAAATCTAGGTGATTTCTTTATTACCGTTTATTTATAGATATTTTAGAAGTTTACTACGTTATTCTCCAGATAGTTCACTAACTTGGTAAATTGGAAAGACTGATTTTCCATTTTTAAGGAAAAAAACCCAGTAACCACCATTTACAGCAAAGAATTTGCATTAGGCAATGCCTGAAAATAATTTTGAAATGTATTTATTTTCATCTCAAATATGACTTCTTTCTAAAATGGTCAAAGTCTCATTTCTCAGCTGCAATTAAATGACTTTTTAGGATAATGTTTCATTTGGCTGTATTATGTTAATAATGAGCTAGATGATGTATATCTTTTCCATCTTTATGTACCCATGAATTATTCAGAAGTGTTCTCTTGCAAATGCACAGTAGAGGAATTCACTTCCTTTTTTTCCCAAAAGGGTCAGACATGCTTTAGTTTAGAAGGGAGAGAAAGAGAAAAAAGTAGAGTCTTTCCTTTCTTTTTAAATCTTTTAAAATGTATTGAAGTTAACAGTCGGAAATTATCTAAATATCCACTAAAGAGAAAATAAACTATAATACTTCTACTTGACAAAGTGATGCAGCTCTCAAAAGGTAATGGTTGGAAAGACAGCATAGGTATATGGAAAAATGTTTATATCAAAAAATGAGTAGAAAAAATCATATAAAAATGTATGCACATTATAATTTCAATTGAAAAAGTCATAGAAAAAAATTCCAAAAGAAAATACGATAAAATAGTAATGACAGTCATGTTACTATGATAGGAATATAGGTGATTTGTATCTTCTCTGTATTTTCCAAATTATTTTAACGTGATACTATCTTTTTAATGAGGGAAAGTAAAACAAATAAGCACACGCTTATCGAATGACTAGTGTTTGCTAGAAACTGGGCTGTATGCTGAAGATATAAAGATGAAAAGATATGCATAGCGATATATAAGATAAATCAGGTTTTCCCTGGTGATACTAAAATGTATACTGTAAAATTAACACAAATTTTACTGAGATCTGGTTAAGGAGAAATGTCATTAATTAAATACCTAGTAGGTGTTTTGCATATGTACCTTGTCCAGTCTACTCAACAATCACATGAAGAAGGTGATTCTATTTTACAGACAGGAAACTAAGTCTTAGAGAGGCTATACAACATGTCCAAAGTGGCACAGTTAATAAGAAATTGAGTTTGGTCTAATTAGAAGTCCATTCTCAGTCATTTAACAAGAATGTATTAAATGCCGACTATGTACCAGAAATTGTTCTAGATTAGGGATAATGAAATGAGGAAAACAAAGACCTTGCCCTCCTGGAGCTTACATACTAGTGTGAGAAGACATAACAACAACAAAATGAGAAATGGTATATTAGAATCTAAAAAGTGCTTTAGAGAAAAATAAAGCAGAGAAAGGGGGTAATGTTGTGAAGTAGGAGAGGAGGGATTGCAATTTTGAATAGGAGTGTCAGGGAAGGCCTGGCTGAGAAAGCAGTGGTTGAGCAGAGGCCTGAAGGAGTTGAGGGATTGATCCAACTCTGTAAGAGAGCATTTAAGACAGGGGAATGGTAAGCATTAAGGCCTTGAGATGAAAACGTGCCTAGAGAAACAGCAAGGAGACCAGTATGGTTAGAGCTCATGGAACAGTGGGGAGAGTGGAACAAAATGAAATAAAGGAAGACACTAGGGAACCAGAGACTTAGAGCTTTGTAAGTCAGGAAACCACTGGAGAGTTTTAAACAGAGGAGTTAACTTTATCTGACTTAGTTGTGAATGGATCATTCTGGCTTCCATGTGCAAAAAAGCCTGTAGGGAAACCCGGGTGGAGGCAGGAGACTGGTTAGGAGGCTACTGCAGTGAGAGATGATAGTCAGCTGTGCCAGGATAGGAGTGGAGCACTGTCAAGAGCTGTGAGGGCTTGAGATTTTATCCTGCTACTTACTGGTGAGCTATCAAGTTAGCTAGTTTCTTGCATGCTAGCAGGAAATATGAGCCTCAGGTTTGTTTCATCCCCCAATACCAACCTATAATAATATGAACACCTGTATGCCTTCACTAAGTTTCACAAATTTTAATACTTTTTGTCACATTTTAAAATCTCTCTCCATATTTATATACATACGTACACACATATGTGTATGTTTTATGAACCATTTGAAAACAAGTTGTAGACACTGTAATAGTTCAGCACTAGACCCACGGGGGATGCAGAATGGCCCAGGTGGACACTGTGCATACAGGTGGTTTGTGTCACAGCTGAGGGACTCCAAACTTAGGAAACCCCAATCTAATGGTCTGCGAGCAGATGTGCCTAACCTTTGCTCTCTTTTGCAACGTTACCTGTATGATCTTTATTATTCTGGGAGGCGAACAAACCTGTCCTCTGTTTCAGAGGTGACACTATCACTATCTTCCAAGGCTGTTTGCTACACAAATCTCCTTGAAAAGATAGTCCAGAACAAAAGCTATCAGTGTCTTCCCTTGTAAGATGGGCAGAAGAGTAAAAGATCCATGGAGAATTGTCTCTCAATAAGAATATAGTGTGAAGTGGCTAAATTCTGGAGGTGTTTTTCAGATAGAGCCCAGACCAGATATGGGATGAAAGAGAAAGAGAGTCCAGAATGATGCTATGGTTTTTGCCAGGCCCTGTACTTGGCGCTGGGGATAGGGTGGCAAATGAGACATTCTAAGCCTTGGCCACCATGGGGCTTACCTCCCTAATGGGAGACAGACCCAAAGTAGCTAAACATGCCCCATAAGTGAAATGATTAACTTACGTTATATATAGTTTCTAGGGAATTTAGTTGTTAAAAAAAAGTGTGGTTTTATTTAAACAAGATAAAATTACAACCCGGATAGAAAGGGAAGAGGTAGATTAGACCCCATCAGTGAAGGCAAGTGTGCTTGCTTATAGAGTTCATCCTTGTCATCCTTTTTTGTAAAGTAGAATTAACTTGAGTTTGTGTCTTTTTTGCGATAGACACACTTAGCATTTATTTTTATCAGTAACCCAGACATGCTTAATTTGCAGAGAAGACATTAAAATTTTAAAAGCGTCTATTTTAGGAACAAAATTATTTTACTCTACTTTCTTATAGACATATATCTGGAGGTTGACTGTAATGAGCTGTTGTCATAGGTGGAAAACCATCATTAATTTTATTTCTTAGCGGTTTGTTGTCTGTCTCTACCCACTAGAATAAAGGCTCAAAAAAAGGAGGTTTGCTTTGTTTGTGGACACAGTCTCAGCTCATAGAATAGTGTCTGGTATACAATAGGTGTTTAATAAGTAGCTCTTAAATGAATGAATGTATGATACATGTATGTATTATTTTGTATTTTGCTTATATAAATAGATTCCTTTCCCTAGTATTAATTTCATTTGCAGAAGTGTTAATGTCTGTTAACTTTCTATTAGTTTTTTGTACCATAACCATTCTTTAAGTATTGGACATTTAGATGTTCACAATGGTACAAAATACTGAAGTAATGTTTTTGTGTATATTGACTTTTTAATTTCTTTTGAATTATCTCAAGTATAAATTCAAAGGAATGGCTCAAAGGTATTAACATCATCATTACTTTCCCTCCATATTGTCTTTTCCAAAAGGGTAAGGATAGTTTTCAATGGATGAGTGCACCTGTTACACCTCAAACTCAAATCCATTAGCACTAGTTGTTACGTTTTTTTTCCTTAACCTCCCCGTCTTTGTAGGTGGAAATAGAGGATCAAGTATGCTTTTATTAGCTTTTATTTCATGTCTCCTGATGTTGTATATATTTCCATGTTTATTTATTATTTTTTCCCTGTGGTATGAGCTGTCTGTTCATATACTTTGCCCAGCAGAGCTGCTTGTTAAATTATCCAGTTCCTAAATTCTAGGCCGAATGATGACATTTAGGTTTTTAATGAAACCTTCTCCTTGGTAGTGGGGTTGTCTCAGATGGCAATTTCAGGTGATGTTCTCCTGGTGAGGCTGAGAGGCAGGAAGGTGAGAAAGGGACTCTTTTTTTTTTTTAAACATCTTTATTGGAATATAATTGCTTTACAATGGTGTGTTAGTTTCTGCCTTATAACAAAGTGAATCAGTTATACGTATACATATGTTCCCATATCTCTTCCCTCTTGCGTCTCCCTCCCTCCCACCCTCCCTATCCCACCCCTCTAGGTGGTCACAAAGCACTGAGCTGATCTCCCTGTGCTATGTGGCTGCTTCCCACTAGCTAGCTATTTTACGTTTGGTAGTGTATATATGTCCATGCCACTCTCTCACTTCATCCCAGCTTACCCTTCCCCCTCCCCATATCCTCAAGTCCATTCTCTAGTAGGTCTGTGTCTTTATTCCTGTCTTATGCCTAGGTTCTTCATGACATTTATTTTTCTTAAATTCCATATATATGTGTTAGCATATGGTATTTGTTTTTCTCTTTCTGACTTACTTCACTCTGTATGACAGACTCTAGGTCCATCCACCTCATTACAGATAGCTCAATTTCGTTTCTTTTTATGGCTGAGTAATATTCCATTGTATATATGTGTCACATCTTCTTTGTCAATGGACACTTAGGTTGCTTCCATGCCCTGGCTATTGTAAATAGAGCTGCAATGCACATATTGGTACATGACTCTTTTTGAAGTATGGTTTTCTCAGGGTATATGCCCAGTAGTGGGATTGCTGGGTCGTATGGTAGTTCTATTTGTAGTTTTTTAAGGAACCTCCATACTGTTCTCCATAGTGGCTGTATCAGTTTACCTTCCCACCAACAGTGCAGGAGGGTTCCCTTTTCTCCACACCCTCTCCAGCATTTATTGTTTCTAGATTTTTTGATGATGGCCATTCTGACCGGTGTGAGATGATATCTCATTGTAGTTTTGATTTGCATTTCTCTAATGATTAGTGATGTTGAACATCCTTTCATGTGTTTGTTGGCAATCTGTATATCTTCTTTGGAGAAGTGTCTATTTGATGCTAACACCCAGGCATGGAGGATTTCCTTGCCTGGTGAGGAGCGCCACAAGGAGCCACCATTTGATTACATTTCCTCTTTCAACAGATATCTATTGGGCTTGCTGCTGTGTGAACAGCAAAATAAATATCTAATCACATTGTGTTATAAGTATGATAAAAGTGTGGTACGGTAAGAGACAATAATGAGGAAGGGATGAGTGCTTGGAAACCTTACATCAGGGGAGTCTTTCTAAGGAAGTGGCATTTTACCTAAAACCCAAAGGAAGACATATCCACAAGGTATCTACTATGTCATACCTCTGGTAGAAGCATAGTGTAAAATGCCATTACTCTAGCCTGTTCAGCTGAGTTGTAATATCCTGTGGGTCAGAAGGTTGCTTTCATCTTGATGTCACTCAAGATGACTGTGCCAGGTCAGAGAGATGGAAGAATAATGTTCCTCCTTAAGTTCCTTACATGCCTGGTCACTCAGTGATATATAGGAAATAACCTGTGCTTCTTTGAGGCTGGCTACTTAGTTAGATAACCTGTGCTTGTTTGAGGATCAAATAATACGATCATCACTGTGTGTCATTTCCCCTATTCTTTCCATATGATTGAAATAGTTAACAATTATCAGAATTCATAGGAATCCACTTTCTCCTGATTTTATGAATCATGCTGTAAGAGCAGCTAACACAGCATAATACACAATACAGTCATAATGCAGTCTGCATAAAAGTAATCTCAAGTCACATAAATGCTTCATAAAGAGTCCCTGTCTGTACACAACATTTCCTACAGTACACAGGAAAAATGAAAATCAGTATCTTATAGTTGACTTCATTTGGTTTTCTAACTTTGATTACTTCTTCCATAATTTTGGCTTATCCATTTAAGCTTATTCTTAATATATGGACACTTGGGGGTCCAGTCGGTCCTTTAGAGGTAAGAAGGGTTTGAAGACATATTTCTGTTACTGTTAATTTAAATAATCCTCTAAAAGTCCACATTGCAATGAAGCAAGAATACTGCCATGTGTAAAATAGGAGATTTTGTTTTCTGAACATTTAGCAGTTTATTTCACATTCTACATGTAACCCTTTGTTATAGTCTGTAATGTCTGAGTAGGCATGCATGTATAGTCCATTGCCAGGAAAAAATACAGTCTTATTAGTAGCTGACTGCAGATATTCTCAGAGTCCAGAGTATGATGCAAATATATGTGTGTATATATACACATATATATATATATTTTACTATTCTCATTGTGCTCTTTTAGCCTGAGTCAGCTTTAGCCTCCTTCTCCTCTAGACGTCTTCCCTTGCTCCCTTCTTGTTTCACTCCTCTAGCCACCCCATGTGGTCAGAGCTGGGGAAACCACTGTTCCTGGACCTCTTCTGGAAGGCAGTGAGGAATCAGAGTTGGCGGCACCTCACAGCCTTCCCTGGGATTTGGCTTAAACTTTTCAGATTCTTTGGAGTGGAATCTGTTATATAAAACCAGTCTTTCTGGTGTTAATAGAGCAACCCTCATAGCACAAGTCTGGTGTAACTGTGTCAAAAAGGACTGCTTCCACCAAGAAGGAGGCTGAGAAAGCAAAAAAAAAAAAAAAAAAAAGGTGTAGGGGACAAAGAACCTGGATCTGTCACAGATGATCTTCCCGAGTTCTTTGAAGTCGATTTATTCCATCGTAAACCTCTCAGAGCCACTTCACCAGAAACACGTCTTTACTAAAAAATGCTTTCTAGGTTCACGTGAGGTAATCACAGTTCCAACCTAGCACAGAAATTTAGTGAGGCAAGGATAATCAAGTTATCCGTACAATCAATAAAAATGGCGTGGGCACTTATCTTTTCCCAGTTTCTCTGTAATGTGTGTAAAAGAAATTATTAATCCAATAGTGACACATAGTTTTACTCCACAGATGGGAAGGAAACTTAATTATTCGTAGGAGCTGCTATTTATTAGTCTGAAAGACTTGTTTAAAATTGTAGTTACACTAATACAGCATTGTTAACTTGACAGCAAAAGTAACCACAGCTTAAGCCTTCACACAATCTGCCCTGCTCTCCAGGATCCCTCTTACTGCAGACTTTCAGTGGAGTTCTGAATGACTCATTCTCATATAAAAGATTTGACACTGAGCTGGATTCAAGTTTTAATTCTTCCCAGTTTGATCCATCATTGAAAAATGTATTGGTGGTACTGTTCAAACCTTAACATCTTACTGTGTTAAAACTAACTTTTGTCAGATAAAAGTTGCTTCTCTAAATGTTGCAATATGTATTCATAAATGCCTAATTTTCTAGATTTTTCCTGAAAATAGTATCTTAAAGTTATGGCTAAGAATTTGTATCCATTTCTCTTGTAATTATCTTAATTACACTAGATATCATTGTTGCTTTTCAAAGAGACAGCCAACTAGGCCTTATATCAAGCTTTTACTCCAGGAACTAAAGAACTTTTTCCTTTGTAAACTGTATAAAAAGATGCTACATATTATGTACCAAGGAAAATGGTTGTTTTTTTCCCCCTAAACCGCCAAAGAATCTCTTTCATCTCCTGGCATTCTGTCAAGCTCATTACTGCTTCAACATTTGAACTTGTCACCTCTCCAGACTCATCCAGTTGCATTTCATCATCTTTTGACAAATCTTAAAGTTTTCTAAAAAGCTCCTTTGGATTTTCTGTAAAAGCCCAGTTTTTGAGATTCAGAAAGCTTCTTTAATTAGTAGATTTTTATTAAAAAATTTATAAAAGGATGACCAAAATTCAAATATCTGTCCGCATTTCAATTTTTGTTAAAATTTTTGTTTGCTTCCAACTTTGCCTCTGTTAGAACTTTTTTTTTTCCCTGCCCTCAAGTCTGTGAGAAGATGGTAGTATTCCTTGATATCTCATCAGAAACAAAGAGCAGAAGGCCCTGGGGAGCCAGCATTTCCAGTACTGGGTACTACTGAGAAATACAGTTAGATTCAGAATTACTCAGCTCATTGAATTCACAGCTCCTCTACCACCTTAATTTGTTTTCTCTCCTTTGCCCACCTTTGGAGAATTACTCCCATTTGAATTTTCCTTTTGTATATCTTTTAGGTTTTCTGAGTACAATCCTGTGAATTTCTGGTACTGTTCTTGTACCTTGAAGGTGAAAGAAAGGCTGGCTTTAAATGTGTTTGTTCGAGTGTCCCCAAGCTGGACCTTCCTCATCCTGAGGATCTCAGGCCTGCTAGACCCAGTAAATATTGCTAGAAGAGAGTACAATATATTCTGTGCAGCCTACAGATGACGTTTCATGTTCAAAGGACCATTGCTGGGTTCATGTCTTTCTGTGGAGGAGCCAGAGTCCTCATTTGTTTAACACTCATTCTCTTCTGTATCATTTATTTAAAGAGATTAGAAGAGTACTCCTTTCTGTACCAGCTTCTCTCTCAATTTAGACAGAAGAATATCAGTTTCAAAGCCTTTGGCCTCTTTCAAAGCTATACCTCTATGGTTTGGAATGCTGTTTTGAAGATGTGACAGGGTCAGCTGGAAAAACCAAGGGCCTAGCTAGGTATCATCCTCAAATTGCCACTAAAGTAAAGTACCTTAGGACTCCTTGGTGAGAATAAAGATGTCCCTAAGTTCAAAGAAGTGTTTCTGGAGGGAATGAAAACATTTTTAATGAAGTGACAACACTTTACTCTCTACTTACAGAAGTTGAGTAAATGTTCCTTTTGTGGGGAGGCTGTCTCCCTGAGCAGGGCTATGGCCTAGTGGGCCACTCCAAACACCGGGGGAAAACTTATGAACAGTTGGGAGAAGTCACCAAAAATGAAGAACTACTGCCTTGCTTACAAAGATTTTCACTCCCCTTCCTAAGTATCCCCAACTCCTTTGATTTGTCACATAAGCATCTGCTCTGGCAAACATCGTAATTTCTCTGCACAGAAATAGACCTTCATGAGAATGAAAAACAAAAGATTACAAAAGAGAAGCAGAGTTCAACAGGCTTCTTTAAAGCTCATTTATTGATTCTCATTAGGATTTATCTGACATAGAGCCCTTAAGCATAAGCTTATATCCAGTCAACATTCCTTTATAGAGTTTTTACACTTTTAGAGCCTTTTCGAAGGGAATTTTAAAGAAATAGAAGACATGGCCACTAATTTTCCCCTACTGACTGAAGGTGGAAAATATAACTGAAATGGCTTGAAACTAAGCATATCAATACAGTATAATGGCACCACTTTGCCATTAAGGTAGTACAAGCTCTTGGGTGGCCTAGATGCTCCCAAATTTAAAGAGCTTCATGTCATGCATTGAGGTCCTTAATAACCGCTCCCTCTCCCTCCTCCTTTGAATCACTGCGTCAGAGTTTCGGATGCCCCAGAGTTTCTGGACCCTCAGATTAGATTCAGATCCCACAGTGTACTTTTTTCTTTGACATTATGGGGATGATTTTGTGAAGCCGCCTCATTTTGTTAGTTTGGATTGATAGTTCAAGGGTGACTTGAAGTATGTTAGATTATCAGCTAGAACACTTCGAATAAGATATGTAATTCTATAAGTTTGGATGCTGCTGCACACTTTGGTGACTTTTTTTGGATATTAATTAATATTGCTATCAAGGGTTTATATTACTAATGTTATTTTAAAAAATTCCCTTTGTTTCTCAAATTTCAAATATAATATGAGCTTGTGGTTAAGGATGCAAATGATACAAAGTTATGTGTGTGTGCAGATGTGTTTATGCATTATATGAAAATTGAACAATTCTCTATCTCCCTCCCCGATAGCCTGAAATAACCCATTCCATAATCTTCTCCTTTTTACAAATATATGTAAGCATACAAGCACAGATTCGTTGTTTGTTGTTATTGAAATAAAATCATGCTGAATGCAATTTGCTTTTTTCACCTAAAAATCACAACCTTGCACCTCACTAGTCATGGTACTATTATCTTTTGTAATTATAAACACACATATTTTAATTTTCTATAAGTGAGATCATAACACTTCCTGTAGGATATTACCTTTTGATTTTATTTTAACTTTTACTATTATTAATATTATTAATTTTCATTTTTATAATGCTTTACAGATCACAAACTCTTCCCACATATGCCGTCTTATTTATTCTTAAACACTGTGAGGTGGTTACTATTAACTCTATTTTACTTGATCAGAAACCTTAGAGAAGTTGATGCCTTCCCTCCATCATAAAGCTACTAAAGGTAGAGTCAAGATTCAGACTTGTCTTGTCTTACTCACTCATGCCTTAGAGGGCACTTAATTTTCTGATAATGTTTGAAAATGTTTGTGGGAAGTTAGGCAAATCCCTACTGAATGACATTTGTAATTCCCTTCACCATATCAAAAAATTGTCAATATTTTTCTTTTTTTATTTGACCAATAAGCCTCTAGCAAGATAGCCATCACCTTATGTACCATATCTGTTTGTTTTGCTATCTGTTGTACAGACTAGTGGATTCCATGAGAATTTTTCTGCCTTAATTCTTTTTTTTTTTTTTGCGGTACGCGGGCCTCTCACTGTTGTGGCCTCTCCTGTTGTGGAGCGCAGGCTCAGCGGCCATGACTCACGGGCCTAGCCACTCCGTGGCATGTGGGATCTTCCCGGACCGGGGCACGAACCCATGTCCCCTGCATCGGCAGGCGGACTCTCAACCACTGCGCCACCAGGGAAGCCCCTGCCTTAATTCTTAAAACAGCTTCCTATTAACCTGAAGCATTGTTCCATTTAATATGTATTTCCACATCCTACTATTTGCTCCTAAACTCATTTTATTTACATTTTCTCTGGACTGAGCTCAATTTGCTGTACATTAGTCCCAGAGCCTGAATGATTCATCTGAATCCAAGTACATTATTTCTCGTAGTATCTTTCTTTTCACAATTTAACTTAGCCTGTAAACTTGCTTTCCATGCATCCTCCAAATTAATAGCAGAAAAATAAACTTTTAAAGATGAAAACAGAGCTTGCCCTTGGCCTCATGGGAACATAAATATTGGTCTAAAAAATGGCTTGGCTACCGTCCTGATGTATCTCAAGAGGCAATTCCCTTTTCCTATTTTATTTGTTAATGGTAATATAAAAAGGATTAATTATAATGCTGAGTTTTAAGCATCTAACCATGGAGATCCAGCCAGCAATGAATGTAGGAACTTTTAGGCAAAGATGTTGGTAATTAATTAAAAAACAGATGCTTACAGGTCCTCTGCCCATTAAAAAAATTGGGTTGTTTGTTTTTTGGATATTGAGTTGTATGAGTTGTTAATATATTTTGGATAGTTACCCTTATCAGACATATTATTTGCAAATATCTTCTCCCATTCAGTAGGTTGCCATTTCGTTTTGGTGACGATTTCCTTCACTGTGCAAAAGCTTTCAAGTTTGATTCAGTTCCATTTGTTTATTTTTGCTTTTGTTTCCCCTGCCTGGGGAGACAGATCCAAAAAAATATTGCTAAGACCAATATCAAAGGGCATACTGCCTATGTTTTCTTTCAGGCGTTTTATGGTTTCAGGTCTTACATTTAGGTATGTAATCTATTTTGAGTTTATTTTTGTATATGGTATGAGAAAATGTTCTAATTTTGTTTTTCACAAGTAACTGTCCAGTTTTGCCAGCACCATTTATTGAAGAGACTATCTTTTTCTATTATATATTCTTGCCTCCTTTGTCATAGGTTAATTGACCATATGTGCGTGGGTTTATTTCTGGGCTGTCTATTCTGTTCCACTGATCTATGTGTCTGTTTTTACGCCAGTACCATACTGTTTAAATTAATTTAGCTTTGTAGTATAGTCTGAAGTTAGGGAACGTGAGGCCTCCAGGTTTATTCTTTTTTCTCCAGATAGGCCTTTTTCCAAAGAACACATACAGATGGCCAACAGGTACATTAAAAAATGCTCAGCATCAGTAGTCATAAGGGAAATGCACATCAGAACCACAATGAGATATCACCTCACAACAGTCAGAATAGCTATTGTCAAAAATTGACAAGAAGTAACAAATGTTGGCGAGGATGTGGATGAAAGGGAGCATTTGTATACTGTTGGTGGGAATGTAAATTTGTACAGCCACTATGGAAAACAGTATGGAAGTTCCTCAAAAAGTTAAAAATAGAACTACAACACAATTCAACAATTCCACTCCTCGGTATTTATCTGAAGGAAACAAAAACAAATTTGAAAAGATATATGCACCCCAATGTTCATAGCAGCATTATTTACAATAGCCATGATACGGAAGCCACCTAAGTATTCATGAACGGATGAATGGATAAAGAAGATGAATGGCTAATATTCCACTGTAAATAGTGGAATATTACTCAGCCATAAAAAAGAATGGAATTTTGCCATTTGTGACAACATAGATGGACTTGAGGGTATTAAGCTTAGTGAAATAAGTCAGAGAAAGACAAATGGTGTATGTTTTTACTTATATGT
Source organism: Globicephala melas (assembly GCF_963455315.2). Classification (NCBI taxonomy): domain Eukaryota; kingdom Metazoa; phylum Chordata; class Mammalia; order Artiodactyla; family Delphinidae; genus Globicephala; species Globicephala melas. Next base: position 30,395,059 of record NC_083324.2, on the reverse strand, counting down.
GGAATCTGAAAAGTAAAACAAACATACAAATATAACAAGACAGAAATAGACTCATAGATATAGAGAACAATCTAGTGGTTACCAGAGGAGAGAGGAGTGGGGCAGGGACAAAATAGGTGAAGGGGATTAAGAGGTACAAACCACTACGTTTAAAATAAATTTTACAAGGATAGAATGTACAGCACATGGAGTATAATCATTATTTTATAATAACTTTGTATGGAGTATAATCTATAAAAATATCAAATTACTATGTTGTACACCTGAAACTAATATAAGTCATCAATGATACTTCAATAAAAACAAACAAAAAACACATGCTTACACAGTGTAAGGTAATGTAGAATGAAATGGACTGTGGAGATTGAGAGATTCAGGTTTGAATCCTTGCTTTGGCACTGGCTAACTCTTAGACCTTGGAGAGTTTGATTACTTTCTCTAAGCCTGCTTCTTCAACTATAAAATAGGGATAATGCTCATAGGTTTTTTGGGAGCATTAAATGATACAATGCGCTGATTGCCATTACAACATTTAGCATTTAGGAAATCTTGAGTATGTGGAAAGTTTAACCACATGTAATTATTGATTTTAAACTGCTATTTACCTAGAAAACAACTCTTTTATGCCTATTATATTTATATCTAATGTACCTATATACGTGATATAACTAAATAGCTAAAAGTATTTTGTCATTTTAGTCAGGTTCTTCTGTATTTCTATTAGTTATTTTTTTCTTTGTCTCTTTTCCTGACAATATAATAAACTATTTTTTCCTATTTTGAAGACACGTTTTGGTACAAGAGCCTTCTTAAATATGCCTTAATTCTTTCTGTTAAATTAGTAATAATAGTTACATTATTAAACTAAATTATCATAGTACTGTGAAGGAGTTAAAATATCCTCCTTCCCATAACCTTATCAAGCATGGATTCAAACTTTGATGACTTACAGTTCAACTGCACAGTTTATTATGGACTTAAAATCAGATTTTATGGCAATTAGCAAAATAAGGTCACAAAGTTTCAAAAAATTTTTTGAAAAATTTTGGTTTTAAATTTGGTTTTAGACTGGATTTGAGTGATTAGTTTCATTTGTTCATATTTAAGGGTAGTGGTATAATCCTTTGAGAATGAATAACTTTTGGTTAGCTACTCTGTCCATAGCATTTCTGAGCATAGAAGAGTGTGTTCTTGCTGTTAAGGAGTTTACAATCACTTATGAGTTTATAATGGACCAGGTGCTATTTTAAGCACAAGCAATAGTGGTAAACAAAGACAGATGTCCTGGCCTTGATGAACTAAGATTATAGTTGGAAAGAAACAAATCAACATATAAATAAGTGCATAAATAAGAATTTCAGACACTGTAAGTGCTATTTGAAGATAATATAGAGTCTGGTGGCATGAAGGGAAGGCCTCTCTTTGAATTGAAACCTGAGCGATAGGAAAGCTGGCATGTGCTGATCCAGGAAAGAGTGTTCTAGGCAGAAGGTAAATACTGTACAATGCTCTGAAATGGGAGCAAGATAGTTGGCATAGGGATAGGATGAGGGTACAAACGACTCTCACCAAAGACAGAATGTGAGTGAGAACATTTGGAAGCCATTTGCATCCAAGTGAAAAGTGAGGAACTCAGAAAATGCATTTGGATAATGTCTCCTGTAAGGTACCATGTAGTCAAGGTTGGTGAATTCCTGTTCAGCATTCTAATTAAAACATCAATTGGGATTCTGTTTTTCCATCCTAATAGAAATTTTATAAGTGCACTAGAAGAAAGAGGTTGTCTTTTCATAAAGGAAAAGACTGATATGCTTAGAGGTGTGAAAACAGTTTTTATGCCATATACACCTTTGATTTGGTTAATTTCAACTGGAATTGAAAGGCCCGAATTTTGGGATTGACTTTTTACAGCTTAGACCTGTCACTTTAGTCAAGCTGCATGTTGTCCTGCTACTAGGCAGGCAACAATACTGTAATTATAGATCCTATACAAGAATCCCTGAGACTGTCGAATCTCTGTTTCCTTCCCTAAATTGGCATATTCTAAGATCATCAAATTTTGGTACGAGCATGTCTGAAAATGAAGCCAGAAGTACTGAAACCATAACTTTAAACTATTTTTTTCACTCTTGCTCCTCCCCTAATAAAAGGCATGTATTTTAACTAGGTTAGTGTTTTTCCTGGTTCTCCAGTTATAGTACATCTTCATTTTAAGCATGAATAAATAGCTTACATTTTCATTTCCTGAATTATCAGAGCTGAAAAAAAAAAAGCAGACGTACGCAGTTCAACTGAGTCTCAAAACTTTTTAGAGAAACTTTTCCCGCAAGAGAGAAAAGAAAGCAGAAGGATTTGGGGTCTGTATGAACAATGGCATTAGCAAACCTTGTAATGTGTCAAATTTTGAATATAAAGAACTTATCACAAGTAGTAATTTTTTCTCTAGATTCCTTGAGCAGGAACTTTTAACACCAAGACAGAAGACAAACTAAAATCACTCTCACCTATATTCCTTCCTCTACCCATTAATAGACTTCCTACTGTAATGCATCAAAGCATTATTAGCTCATTTTCTACACTGGCTTTTTTGATTCTCAACATGAGAATTTCTCAGCAAGGTAGTAGAATAATTGGCATTAGTAGAGATTGAAATTAATATTAGAAATGTAGTCAATGATTGTTTATTTTGGCTGAAGATTTCTGGGGTAGGTCATTTGGTATTACCAAAGAAATCCAGTTTGCCAAATATATTTCCCTTAGAATTCATTAAAAAAAATGAAGGAAGAATCTGAAGCAGTAACAAATTATGTAGATACCTAAAATCAGTGTATCTGTGATTTGCTTACGGCTGTGGTTGTGACACAAGAACACAGAGCTGGGTTTTGCTGGGAAGTTGAAAATCTGATGCAAACAGGCAGAATTACATTTTGTTTTGTGTTGCTAATTGGCAGTTATATAAAGTCACAGAAAATGAAGGCATGGATGTGGAACTGAATCTATGAGTGATTTATTATCAAAAACATGAGAAATGACTGAGTATCATGCAAAATGTTTAGCCCTGATGGATAGAGTTTGGAGTAGAAATTTTAAATTTACTATGAAACCAATTAAAACAAAGAGGTACAGTAAAAAGTCTCACTTCTGTATTCTCTCATTCATCCCAGTTTTTCCTCATCTCCCCAGGCCAAGAAGCTATACCATTTCCTATATATTTACCCTCCTAGGGTTTCTTTTTGCAAATTCAAGCAAATACAGCAATGTATTCATATTCCCCGTTTCTTACTACTGTGAAGTAAGAAAATGGGGCAATTTTATGAATGGGGCAATTATAGTGTATATGCTTACGAGATGTGTAGACCAGGCATGCCATCAACGTATCTTCAATGCTCACAACAATCATAAAGTAGGTAGTCTTTTCTCCATTTTACATATGAAGAAATTGAGGCTCAGGGGAGTTACAACATGCCCCAAGTTCATACATTATTGGAGCTAGGATTCAGAGTCCCTCTTTTTGCACTTATTGGTGTAACCTCAGCAGTTTAGCACTTCTGTATCAAAATGTCAGAATGGAATCTGTAGCTCTTGAACAACTAATTCTGTTATTTTATTTACACAACTTTATGGAAAGTTTAATCTTTTAATTTTTAATTTTAATTTTAATCTTTTAATTTTCAAAGTAAAAGTGACTTTTTCCTAATATTATTTTTGTAAATAAGAGAGTGAAACTCACGTTAAACCCAATTGTCCAGATGAAATCACTGTTAACATGTTGGTATCTATCCTTGTAAACTGTTTTGTATATAAAGTGATATCTCATCATGCAGCATTTCAGGGGAGTTATGGGTTGGCAAGTGATCTTTCTCACACACACTCATGCACATTGTTAGTTCCTCATTTGGTTACCCAAGAACCCAGAATGTTGTTATTGGTAGTTGAGTGGTCACGATGGGCAGGGCCACTATGTATCTTAGCATGATTCTTCCCCAGCCTCAAGTTCCTTAGTGGAATGCCCAGATGCCAGTGTCCATGCACAGTAGAGTCCTGCCTCATCTGAGAAAAGAAATGGTAGAATTTTTGCTCTGTCCTAACTGCTTTTATACAGCCTACAACACCATTCCAAAATAGCTTACCCTGACCATCTGCATGCTGCCACCCGAGCAAATCTCTGCAGACATGTCAATTCTCGGTGCATGGTAGTACATCCAACTGCTATGGGTTTTCTTTTCAAGTTTATAAGGGGTCACCTGTACATTTATCTACCAGTTTCCATTGGTTCTCCCTTTCGAATGTCATCATATACTCATAGTCTTTCTGAGACTCAAATAGTTCCAGTCTCTAGTTATAAACACTTTCTTTTTGATTCACATTCACACTCCTCACCTTCTGGCTGATGAGAATCCCTTCAAGCTAGCTCCTTGTAACCACCACCACAAAGCTTTGGAAGTATCGTTGCCGCCTGTTAACTAGATGAGCCCGCCCCACTCTAAGTTCTTCTGTCCCAGAAACAGAATCAGCTTCTAGAAACTAAATTTGGGCGTTGGGACTGCATAATATACTGTTTCATATGATCGAGGGGCTAGAGCATGACAACAAAGACCTACAGGCCTTTAGTGATAGAACATTTACTTTTTTGTCAATATTAATGAATTAATGTTTCTATGCCTGACTTACCACTTTTAAAATATTGCTTAAAATGATAGTTTATTAATGTAAATTTTCCCTCATTTAGGGCTATAGTTTTTTCTTTGTTTACTAAGCTTTGATTTTCCATTATATATATTGTCTTACCAAACTGTGTATTTAAATTTCTAAATTACTCCCAAATTCATTTTCTTTCTTTCTGACTCTTGGCTCTAGCATCCTGGGACTTTAGTGTGCAGGAATCAGTTGTCCCCTGTGTCAAACATCACTGGAGCACCAATGAAAAGGAAAATAAGGCCAACTTCTTTTCAAGGGGAATACTAAAGAAATAACGTTCTGGGCCAAAAGGCAAAACTATAGAGATAGTAAAAAGATCAGTGGTTAGCAGTGGTTGAGAAGGAGGCAGGAAGACAAGGATGAATAGGTGGAGCACAGGGAATTTTTAGAGTAGTGAAACTGTCCTATATGATATTCTAATAGTGGATAATATGGCATATATTTACCAAAACCCATAGAATTACAGCAATAAAGAATGAACCCTAATGTAAACTATGGACTTTAGTTAATAATAAGTTATCAGTATTGGTTCATCAATTGCAACAAATGTACATTAAGGCAAGATTTATTGTTTTACAGTCCTTTATTTCTTTTTTTTAAACATCTTTATTACTCTAATAGAGTATAATTGCTTTACAATGGTGTGTCAGTTCCTGCTTTATAACAAAGTGAATCAGTACATATGTCCCCATACCTCTTCCCTGTTGCATCTCCCTCCCTCCCACCCTCCCTATCCCACCCCTCTAGGTGGTCACAAAGCACCGAGCTGATCTCTCTCTGCTATGCGGCTGCTTCCCACTAGCTATCTGCCTTACGTTTGGTAGTGTATATATGTCCATGCCACTCTCTCGCTTTGTCACAGCTTACCCTTCCCCCTCCCCATAACCTCAAGTCCATTCTCTAGTAGGTCTGCATCTTTATTCCCGTCTTGCCCCTAGGTTCTTCTGACCATTTTCTTTTCTTTTTTTTTTTTTTTTTTAGATTCCATATGTATGTGTTAGCATATGATATTTGTTTTTCTGACTTACTTCACTCTGTATGATAGTCTCTAGGTCCATCCACCTCACTACAAATAACTCAGTTTCATTCCTTTTTATGGCTGAGTAATATTCCATTGTATATATGTGCCACATCTTCTTCGTCAGTGGACACTTAGGTTGCTTCCATGCCCTGGCTATTGTAAATAGAGCTACAATGAACATTTTGGTATATGACTCTTTTTGAATTATGGTTTTCTCAGGGTATATGCCCAGTAGTGGGATTGCTGGGTCGTATGGTAGTTCTATTTTTAGTTTTTTAAGGAACCTCCATACTGTTCTTTGTAGTGGATGTATCAATTTACATTCCCACCAACAATGCAAGAGGGTTCCCTTTTCTGCACACCCTCTCCAGCATTTATTGTTTGTAGATTTTTTGATGATTGCCATTCTGACCGGTGTGAAATGATATCTCCTTGTAGTTTTGATTTGCATTTCTCTAATGATTAATGATGTTGAACATTCTTTCATGTGTTTGTTGACAATCTGTATGTCTTCTTTGGAGAAATGTCTATTTAGGTCTTCTGCCCATTTTTGGATTGGGTTGTTTGTTTTTTTAATATTGAGCTGCATGAGCTGTTTATATATTTTGGAGATTAATCCTTTGTCCGTTGATTCGTTTGCAAATATTTTCTCCCATTCTGAGGGATGTCTTTTCGTCTTGTTTATGGTTTCCTTTGCTGTACAAAAGCTTTTAAGTTTCATTAGGTCTCATTTGTTTATTTTTGTTTTTATTTCCATTTCTCTAGGAGGTGGGTCAAAAAGGATCTTGCTGTGCTTTATGTCATAGAGTGTTCTGCCTATGTTTTCCTCTAAGAGTTTGATGGTGTCTGGCCTTAGATTTAGGCCTTTAATCCATTTAAGGCAAGATGTTAATAGTAGGAAAACTATGTGTAGAGAGTGGGGACTTATGGAGAGAGGATATGTATGAGAATTCTCTGTACTTTATGTTAAATTTTTCTATAAACCTAAAATTTTAAAACTTTTATTAATTTTAAAAAGTTGCAATTTTATATTATTTCACTTATTGTATATCTCCAGTCTTAATCTGGGTAACAATCATTCAGTGTTATATAAAATAGAGCATAGTCATTTTAAGTTTTGGTGGGAAAATCCAAATCCTGATATGGACTAAAAGCATTGTCTTTTGCTTTTTGTGGTAATTGTATGGTCATCAGAGAGTAGAAATTGGTGGTCTGTTATCTACTTTTTCTGTGTTAACAAGACCCCCTTTGTGATTTAGTCAAAAGCCAAACAGGCTGACCAGACATTGGGCTATGAGTTTAGATCTGGATGGGGTCAGAGGCAATAATTTATGGTTCATTGCCTGTAGTATGTCAGGGTGGGCCCTGCCCATGTGCTTCACAGAAACTTAGCTGGTTTGGATGAACTGTCTCCCAGTAACACTGAAGTTTCCATTTTACATGGCCATTTAGCATGTGCATTCAGGCAGGGGGAAGACACCATTTCTTTCACCTTCTATGCAATTCCACCCCAAAACAATTTACTGTTAATTCTGGGAGTATCTTTGGTTTCCTGGGAGTGAGGATGCAGTATGGATTAGAGTAGACCAGAGAGTCTAAGAGAGACTTTTTCAGAAGGAAAAAACTGATAGAAACTTGACATGTCTATCTTGAGAGGAGATTTAGAAAATTGTCCAAGAATTAGGGCTTGAATTAGAGATAAATATATAGAATGCTAAGCAAATGATGACATAGTAATATAATTAGTAGCTCCAGAGAAAACAAAATGATAGCAGGAAAAGAATATAGTTCACTTCATACCTCACCTGTGGATGTTCCTTATATAGTCATAATATCAAAAATCGTGATTATTGATCTTCCCCATTTATCTGCATTAGTGGTGAGCAAAGGGACAAAGGTGTGAGCGTGTGGCAGGAGGAGGAGTAGGAAAAGGTGCTAAATTGCATCTTCTTTAGGAGGAAATTAAAAATGGAAGAATAAAAATAATACAAATGTTAATTAGAGATATGGAGGCAAATTCTGAAATTATTACCTAAAGGAGATGCAAGTTGTTGTCTTTGGAAGGCGAAGAATCAGGGGTGAGGGGCTCAGGGAACTGCTGTTTTTCATAAGCAACTCCCCTCTCCCCATAGTGTCATTTGATTCCTTCAACTATGTCTCAAGTATAACTTTCATAAACACAACTAAAAAGTTAAAATAATGTTTAAATGAAAAAGTTAACACAGTAATTTTCAAGTTAAAACTTCCCAGGTACATTTTGTCCTATTTTAAGTTATGTGCATGATTATTTTGATAACATTTAAAAATACTTTTAAAGGTAGCATGAACTTTAGCAGCTCCAGCTTTCCTTAATAGCAGCACAGTTTCAGAACTGAGCACAGGTTCTTCTTGGATTGTGTGCATACTTCTTCCCACAACACTAGGATAAGTATGTAAATGCTTTGAGAGATGTAAATAGGAGGTGATGGTACTGACATGGGAAATGATTCAGGGTTCAGATAAGTAGTTTTTCACTTTGGGTTCATTTTCAATTGGTGGAAACATATAAAAAGCAAGCACACCTGCTCTATTTTTGTTCTTGTTCCATTTCTGGCCTCAAGCACAAGTACTAAAAATTGATGAGCTATTCTGAAATTTCCAAGTGCCAGTGTTCATATTCAAGACATTAATAAGTTCAAGTCAGTTTGGGGAAAAGCAGCTCAACTCTGATTTAGACTTCTGTCCTGGGAAGGTTGACTTCCTGCTTTTTATCTTCTCACATCTTTTTAAAGGTATGTTCTTTCTCTCTTATACAAGCCTGCTATTAGTTTGTATCAAAGTCTTTTCCTCTTCTTCCAAAATGGATCTGTTCCGTGAAGATTTCAGGGACAAGTGACCACCTACTATTTTACACTGTCCCATTAAACGTGTCTCTGTGTCATCTTTATGCATCCCTGTAGGCTTTTAAATCCAAAGTCCCTCAACAATGGTGTCTTTGTTCCCTATTCTCTGAATGGCTCTTAACTATTGTAAAGCAGTGAAGGGATGGTACTAATTTATGTAATTCAGAGTAGAGAAGTGTAATCCTGACATATAAGGGGATAAAATATGACTTAGGTAAATGTGTATATTCTTTAATATCTGAAGGATTTTGATGCAATTTGGTTTCATATTTTGTTGATAAAAACACATGTTTTTCCCCCCTGTTAGTTATCAGTTATGTCATAAAGCTTTGGGCATTTTTGGACATGGCTGTTCACGGTCCTATGATTTAGTTCTCCCCTGCCAGCCCATGCCCATGTATTTGGTCAAGTATGTATAATATGTAGTATGTCCCATACCTAGAGAGAAAGAATCAGGGTCCCTGCAATTCAGATACTGAATTGTATATTGTATACAATTATATATTGTTCAGATACAACAATAACTGTTGTTTGTTGAACATATTTGCATCCACACTCTGATAAATATGTACAACTGAGTATACAAGTGACTTCTAATATTCTTGATGACTTCTTCCTTGCTAAGGTACCTGGTGATAGCCCTAACAAAATATGGCTAAATGAATGTCGTTGCAGTATAGATACTCATCTTTATTTTATTTTTCCTGTTGGTCTGGTTTACGTTGTGATGCCCATTTCTTGCTTCCAGACCTTTATAGTTGGATACTGTTACCTGTTCTTGCACTTACTCATAGTGTGGCCATTAAGTCCTGAGAGTTTATCAGCTAATGTCTATGTAAAGCTTTGCTCCTCCCACGTGTGCTCTGCAGATTGCTCTAAGGATCACTAGAACACCTCAAGTTTCGGGGTTTTTTTTGTTTTTTTTTTTCTGGTGATGTACTTTCTCTGCAGGATTAGCATGCTAGTGTGGTTATGCCCTTTTTTTTCTGTGGCCATTGGAGAGGAGATTGAACACTCCTTTGCTCGGAAGAGTCTTTTCCTACTTAAAGTCTTGTCTTAAAGCTCATCTGTTATTTACTCAAGCCTGAGCACTTCCTGTGAGTTAACATTAGCTCTGGTCCATGCCACTTAATTAATTAATATGTGTGCTTAATTAATTAATATGTGTGTGTGGGGTCATACATACATATACAAACATACACATATACATGTGTTTTATAAATGTGTGTGTATATATACATATTACAAATACATTACATATATGCATAAAATCATGAAAATTTGGAATGTTATGCTGAGTATGCCAATGGGAATGGGTCTTCCAGCTCAGTATTCAATTTTCATGGCAAGAACTCTAAGGGAATTTTTGGGGGAGAGAATATAGCCTTTATTCTCTCAGTTCTATGTCTCAAAATGGGCAGAACTCAGGATATTCTTAGCTTTTCCTTTGTTACCTGTTATGAAGCTATTATCTACAGATTTTTAAATGAAATACTTTTGAGTTTTTTCTTTACATATTTTCCATATTTTCTGTGTGAATTTATAACTTTTATAATGGGGAATATATGATACACTTTTACTTTCAATGTATTTGTCTTTATATTTAAAATGTTTCTTCCAAACAGCAAAAAGTTGGGTCTTGCCTTTTTAAATCTGGTCTGACAATCTTTGCCTTTCACATGGAGTACTTGGTCAATTTAAAGTAAATGTAACGGGCTTCCCTGGTAGCACAGTGGTTGGGAATCTGCCTGCCAATGTAGGGGACACAGGTTCGAGCCCTGGTCCGGGAAGATCCCACATGCCGCGGAGCAACTAAGCCTATGTGCCACAACCACTGAACCTGCGCTCTAGAGCCCGCGTGCCACAACTACTGAGCCCGTGTGCCACAATTACTGAAACCCGTGTGCCTAGAGCCCGTGCTCTGCAACAAGAGAGGCCACCTCAGTGAGAAGTCCACGTACCACAACAAAGAGTAGCTCCTGCTCGCAGCAACTAGAGAAAGCCCGTGTGCAGCAATGGAGACCCAACGCAGCCAAAAATAAACAAATAAAATAAATAAATTAAAAAAAAAGTAAGTGTAACTATTTTTATGGTTGGATTTTAGTATATCATCTAGGTTATTTAATTCTATTTGTCCTGTCTGTTCCTTATTGCCTTTACCCCCTTTTCTACTTTTTTTGGTGAATCAGTATATTTATTATTTCTTTTTATTTCCTCTATTGACTTTTTATCTATATCTCTTTGTATATTTTTAGTGGTTGCTCTAGAGAGAATATAGTTTAAAGATAAATTCTCTATATTTAAATAAAGGACATGAACAATGTAAGAACCTTATATCAAAAGAATACAGTTCTCACCACTGCCCCCTCTTCTACTTAGTTCTTGACTATAGTTTCTACCTCTGCAAAATTCCTCATCTATTCACACATGTTGCTCAACTTTTATAGTAGTTCCCTTAATGCATTTGTCATAATTATTTTAAAGTCCCTATCTGATAAATCTAATATATGAGCTCTCTCCTGATTTGCTTCTATTGCTTTTTTGTCTTTACTGATCATGGGTCACATTTTTCTTGCTTCTTCATGTGTTTCATAGTTTTTCACTTTATGCCAGACATTGTATGTAAAAGGATAAACATATTTATATAAATAATATTTACCACCATAACAGTGATGTTGTTGCTTCTGTTAGGCTGTTAGTATGAGGGACTAATTCAATCTCATCTGTAGTGGAGCTGGATCTGGGCTTTGTCCTAGCTTTAGTTTTTTGTAGTCACCACTGGCTTCAAACGTTTTGATGATGGGATCTAGACATGCCCCTCAGCAGGGTTTAGTGAGACTCCAGAGATGTCAGTTGACAGCTTTAATTGTCTTTGGGAATCCTCTTTGCTTTCTAGTCCTGCCCCCAGCTTTCTGTACCTCAGGGGACCTCTCTTCACCTAGCTACCCTGTTCTAGCCTCTGGAGGACTGCTGTAGTACCCTCTGTTAAGGCCCAGAGTAGCTTGGATGGATTTCTCTCAGCATTTTAAAAAATGGTTTTAGGCATTTTATTATTTATTTATTTATATAATTTACTGAGGTGATATTCATGATCTATAAATTAACCATTTAAAGTGAACAATTTGGTGACATTCAGTACGTTCACAATGTTGTGCAAACACCACTTCTACCTACAGTAGTTCCAAAACAGTTCCATCACCCCAAAATAAAACCTGTTACACATTAAGCAGTTTCCCTCTATTGGCATCCTCCTCCCAGCCCCTGGTAACCACCAATATGCATTCTCTCTCTTTGGACTTATCTATTCTGGGTATTTCATATGGTGGACTCATACAATATGTCCTCTTCTGTGTCTGGCTTCTTTCACTTAGCATAATGTTTTGGGGGTTTCCCTTGGTGTTTCGCCCTGCCCTCAGCTTTCAGCATCCACTGCCTTCATTTGGTGAAGGCTCAGAGTGAATTCTCTCCATTCTCCTGTCTTGCCATCAGGCCTCAGTGGGCCACTGCCTGGTGTTTGTATTTGGTACAGATTCTGTCAGCTCTGCTGACCTACTCCCAGCATTTGACATTTGATTAAATCCCATGGGAAAGAATTGACAATTGGGGAAAACTTGTGAGTAGGGTTCCTCAGGATCTAATTCATCACAGTAGCCCCCATGGAGCTGTTCAGAGTTCTTCCAAAGTTCTGCTAGTTTCATTTGTTGATGAACACTTAGGTTGTTTCTGTATCTCGACTATTGTAAATAATGCAGCAATGAACATAGGGGTGCATATATCTTTTTGAATTAATGTTTTTGTGTTATTCAGGTAAATACCATGCAGTGGAATATTTGGGTTATATGGTAGTTCTACTCTTATTTTTTAAGGAATCTCCATATTGTTTTTCATGGTGGCTGCACCAATTTACAGTCCCACCAACAGTGTGCAAGGGTTCCCTTTTCTGCATACCTTCTCCAACATTTGTCATTTCTTGTCTTTTTGATAATAGCCATTCTAACAGGTATGAGTTGATATCTCATCGTGCTTTTGATATGCACTTTCCTAACACGGTAAGTCCCCTACATACGAATGAGTTCTGTTCCTAGACCACATTCGTAAGTCCAATTTGTTCATACGTCCAACAAAGTTAGCCTGGGTACCCAACTAACACAATCGGCTATATAGTACCATACTGTAATAGGTTTATAATACTTTTCACACAAATAATACAGAAAAAAAAAAAACAAACACAAACAATAAAGAAAACGTTTTTAACCTTAACAGTACAGTACCTTGAAAAGTACAGTAGTTACAGTACAACAGCTGGCATACAGGGCCTGGCATCAAGTGAACAGGCAAGAAGAGTTACTGACGGGACGAGGGAGAGGAGGTGGGAGACAGTAGAGCTGAAGGATCTCAGAAGTAGGAGACTGAGGGTAAGCTGAAATTTCACTCACGCCTGACGTTGATGGAACACACGTTCACATCTTTGAAAGATCGCAACTTGAAGATTCTTATGTAGGGGACTTACTGTACTTAGTGATATTGAACATGTGCCTCTTGGCAATCTGTGTGTCTTTGGAAAAATGTTTATTCATACCCTTTGCCCATTTTTTAATCAGGTTTTTTGTTTTTTTGTCGTCGAGTTGTAGGAGTTCGTTTATATTTTGAATATTAATCCCTTATCAGACATGTCATTTGCAAATATTTCTCCCATTCAGTAGGCGGCCTTTTTTTTTTTAACATCTTTATTGGAATATAATTGCTTTACAATGGTGTATTAGATTCTTCTTTATAACAAAGTGAATCAGCTATACATATACATATATCCCCATATCTCCTCCCTCTTGTGTCTCCCTTCCACCCTCCCTATCACAGCCCTCTAGGTCGTCACAAAACACCGAGGTGATCTCCATGTGCTATGCGGCTGGTTCCCACTAGCTATTTGTTTTACATTTGGTAGTGTATATATGTACATGCCACTCTCTCACTTTGTCCCAGCTTTCCCTTCCCCCTCCCGGTGTCCTCAAGTCCATTCTCTAGTACATCTACGTCTTTTTTCCCATCCTGCCACTAGGTTCTTCATGACCGTTTTTTTCTTTTTTTTTTTTTAGATTCCATGTGTATGTGTTAGCATACAATATTTGTTTTTCTCTTTCTGACTTACTTGACTCTGTATGACAGACTCTAGGTCCATCCACCTCACTACAAATAACTCAATTTTGTTTCTTTTTATGACTGAGTAATATTCCATTGTATATATGTGCCACATCTTATCCATTCATCTGTTGATGGACACTTAGGTTGCTTCCATGTCCTGGCTGTTGTAAATAGTGCTGCAATGAACATTGTGGTACATGTCTCTTTTTAAATTATGGTTTTCTCAGGGTATATGCCCAGTAGTGGGATTGCTGGGTTGTATGGCAGCTCTATATTTAGATTCTTGAGGAACCACCATACTGTTCTCCATAGTGGCTGTATCAATTTACATTTCCGCCAACTGTGCAACAGGGTTCCCTTTTCTCCACACCTTCTCCAGCATTTATGGTTTGTAGATTTATTGATGATGGCCATTCTGACTGGTGTGAGGTGATGCCTCATTGTAGTTTTGATTTGCATTTCTCTAATGATTAGTGAGGTTGAGCATCCTTTCATGCGTTTCTTGGCAATCTGTATGTCTTCTTTGGAGAAATGTCTATTTAGGTCTTCTACCCATTTTTAGATTGGGTTGTTGTTGTTTTTTTTTAATATTGAGCTACACGAGCTGCTTGTAAATTTTGGAGACTAATCCTTTGTCAGTTGCTTCATTTGTAAATATTTTCTCACATTCTGAGGGTTGTCTTTTCATCTTCTTTATGGTTTTCTTTGCTGAGCAAAAGCTTTGAAGTTTCATTAGGTCCCATTTCTTTATTTTTGTTTTTATTTCCATTTCTCTACAAGGTGGGTCAAAAAGGATCTTGTTGTGATTTATGTCATAGAGTGTCCTGCCTATGCTTTCCTCTAAGAGTTTTACAGTGTTTGGCCTTACATTTAGGTCTTTGATCCATTTTAAGTTTATTTTTGTGTATGGTGTTAGGGAGTGTTCTAATTTCATTCTTTTACATGTAGCTCTCCAGTTTTTTCAGTGCCAGTTATTGAAGAGGCTGTTTTCTTCATTGTATATTCTTGCCTCCTTTATCAAAAATAAGGTGACCATATGTGCATGTGTTTATCTCTGGGCTTTCTATCCTGTTAAATTGATCTATATTTCTGTTTTTGTGCCAGTACCATACTGTTTGGATTACTGTAGCTTTGTAGTATAGTCTGAACTCCAGGAGCCTGACTCCTCCAGCTCCATTTTTCTTTCTCAAGATTGCGTTTGCTCTTCAGGGTCTTTTGTGTTTCCATACAAACTGTGAAATTTTTTATTCTAGTTCTGTGAAAAATGCCTGCTAGTTTGATACAGATTGCACTGAATGGGTAGATCGCTTTGGGTAGTATAGTCATTTTCACAATGTTGATTCTTCCAATCCAGGAACATGGTATATCTCTCCATCTGTTTGTATCATCTTTAATTTCTTTCATCAGTGTCTTATAGTTTTCTGCATACAGGTCTTTTGGCTCCTTAGGTAGGTTTATTCGTAGGTATTTTATTCTTTTTGTTGAAATGGTAAATGGGAGTGTTTCTTTAATTTCTCTTTCAGATTTTTCATCATTAGTGTATAGGAATGCAAGAGATTTCTGTGCATTAATTTTGTATCCTGCTCCTTTACCAGATTCATTGATTAGCTCTAGTAGTTTTCTGGTAGCATCTTTAGGATTCTCTATGTGTATTGTCATGTCATTTGCCAACAGTGACAGCTTTAATTCTCCTTTTCCAATTTGGATTCCTTTTATTTCTTTTTCTTCTCTGATTGCTGTGACTAAAACTTCCAAAACTATGTTGAATAATAGTGGTGAGAGTGGACAACCTTGTCTTGTTCCTGATCTTAGAGGAAATAGTTTCAGTTTTTCACCATTGAGAATGATGTTGGCTGTGGGTTTGTCATATATGGCCTTTATGATGTTGAGGTAAGTTCCCTCTATGCCTACTTTCTGGAAGGTTTTTATCATAAATGGTGTTGAATTTTGTTGAAAGCTTTTTCTGCATCTATTGAGATGATCATATGTTTTTTCTCCTTCACTTTGTTAATATGGTTTATCACATTGATTGATTTGTGTATATTGAAGAATCCTTGCATTCCTGGGATAAACCTCACTTGATCATAGTGTATGATCCTTTTAATGTGCTTTTGGATTCTGTTTGCTAGTATTCTGTTGAGGATTTTTGCATCTATGTTCATCAGTGATATTGGCCTGTAGTTTTCTTTGTTTGTGACATCTTTGTCTGGTTTTGGTATCAGGTGATGGTGGCCTCGTAGAATGAGTTTGGGAGTGTTCCTCCCTGTGCTATATTTTGGAACAGGTTGAGAAGGATGAGTGTTAGGTCCTCTTTAAATGTTTGATAGAATTCTCCTGTGAAGCTGTCTGGTCCTGCGCTTTTGTTTGTTGGAAGATTTTTAATTATAGTCTCAATTTCAGCACGTGTGATTGGTCTTTTATATTTTCTGTTTCTTCCTGGTTCAGTCTCGGCAGGTTGTGCTTTTCTGAAAATTTGTCCATTTCTTCCAGGTTGTCCATTTTATTGGCATAGAGTTGCTTGTAGTAATCTCTCATGATCCTTTGTATATCTACAGTGTCAGTTGTTACTTCTCCTTTTTCATTTCTAGTTCTGTTGATTTGAGTCTTCTCCCTTTTTTCTTGATGAGCCTGGCTAATGGTTTATCAATTTTGTTTATCTTCTCAGAGAACCAGCTTTTAGTTTTATTGATCTTTGATACAATTTCCTTCATTTCTTTTTCATTTATTTCTGATCTGCTCTTTATGATTTCTTTCCCTCTGCTAACTTTGGTGTTTTTTTGTTCTTTTTACTCTAATTGCTTTAGGTTTAAGGTTAGGTTGTTAATATGAGATGTTTCTTGTTTCTTGAGGTAGGATTGTATTGCTATAAACTTCCCTCTTAGAACTGCTTTTGCTGCATCCCATAGGGTTTGGGTCGTTGTGTTTTCATTGTCATTTGTTTCTAGGTAGTTTTTGATTTCCTCTTTGATTTCTTCAGTGATCTCTTGGTTATTTAGTAGTGTATTGTTTAGCCTCCATGTATTTGTATTTTTTACAGTTTTTTTCCTGTAATTGATATCTAGTCTCATAGCATTGTGGTCTGAAAAGATACTTGATATGATTTCAATTTTCTTAAATTTACCAAGGCTGATTTGTGACCCAAGATCCTGGAGGATGTTTAGTGAGCACTTGAGAAGAAAGTGTATTCTGCTGGTTTTGGATGGAACGTCCTATAAATATCAATTAAGTCCATCTTGTTGAATGTATCATTTAAAGCTTGTGTTTCCTTATTTATTTTCATTTTGCATGATCTGTCCATTGGTGAAAGTGGGGTGTTAAAGTCCCCTACTATGATTGTGTTACTATTGATTTCCCCTTTTATGGCTGTTTAGCATTTGCCTTATGTATTGAGGTGCTCCTATGTTGGGTGCGTAACTATTTACAATTGTTATATCTTCTTCTTGGATTGATCCCTTGATCATTATGTAGTGTCCTTTTTTGTCTCTGGTAATAGTCTTTATTTTAAAGTCTCTTTTGTCTGATATGAGAATTGCTACTCCAGCTTTCTTCTGGTTTCCATTTGCATGCGATATCTTTTCCCATCCCCTCACTTTCAGTCATATGTGTCCCTAGGTCTGAAATGGGTCTCTTGTAGACAGCATATATACGGGTCTTGTTTTTGTATCCATTCAGCCAGTCTATGTCTTTTGGTGGGAGCATTTAATCCATTTACATTTAAGGTAATTATTGATAAGTGTGTTCCTATTACCATTTTCTTAATTGTTTTGGGTTTGTTATTTTAGGTCTTTTCCTTCTCTTGTGTTTCCTGCCTAGAGCAGTTCCTTTAGCATTTGTTGTAAAGATGGTTTAGTGGTGCTGTATTCTCTTAGCTTTTGCTTGCCTGTAAAGGTTTTAATTTCTCCACCGAATCTGAATGAGATCCTTGCTGGGTAGAGTAATCTTGGTTGTAGGTTCTTCCCTTTCATCACTTTAAATATGTCCTGCCACTCCCTTCTGGCTTGCAGAGTTTCTGCTGAAAGATTAGTTGTTAAGGTTATGGGGATTCCCTTGTATGTTATTTGTTGTTTTTCTCTCCTTGGATTTTTCCTGTATTGGACTCTCTGAGCTTCCTTGACTTGATTGACTATTTCCTTTCCCATGTTAGGGAAGTTTTCAACTATAATCTCTTCAAATATTTTCTCAGTCCCTTTCTATTTCTCTTCTTCTTTCAGGACCCCTATAATTCAAATGTTGGTGCGTTTAATGTTGTCCCAGAAGTCTCTGAGACTGTCCTCAATTCCTTTCATTCTTTTACTTTATTCTGCTCTGTAGTAGTTATTTCTACTATTTTATCTTCCAGGTCACTTATCCATTCTTCTGCCTCAGTTATTCTGCTGTTGATTCCTTCTAGAGAATTTTTCATTTCATTTATTGTGTTGTTCATCGTTTGTTTGCTGTTTAGTTCTTCTAGGTCCTTGTTGTACGTTTCTTATATTTTCTCCATTCTCTTTCCAAGATTTTGGATCATCTTTACTATCATTACTCTGAATTCTTTTTCAGATAGACTGCCTATTTCCTCTTCATTTGTTTGGTCTTGTGGGTTTTTTCCTTGCTCCTTCATCTGCTGTGTGTTTCTCTGTCTTCTCATTTTGCTTAACTTACTGTGTTTGGGGTCTCCTTTTTGCAGGCTACAGGTTCGTAGTTCCCATTGTTTTTGGTGTCTTCCCCCAGTGGCTAAGGTTGGTCCAGTGGGTTGTGTAGTCTTTCTGGTGTAGGGAACTGGTGCCTGTGTTCTGCTAGATGAGGCTGGATTTGGTCTTTCTGGTGGGCAGGACCACGTCCGGTGGTATGTTTTGGCATGTCTTTGACCTTATTATGATTTTAGGCAGCCTCTCTGTGCAGATGCTTTTTAGTTTGACAAAGTTTCATTTGTTTATTTTTGCTTTTGTTTCCCTTGCCCTGTAGTCAGATCCATAAAAACATCTTTAAGATCCATGTCAGTGAAGTTACTGCCTATGTTTTCTTGTATGAATTTTATGGTTGTGGTTTGACATTCAAGTCTGTAATTGTTTTTTTTGTGTGTGTGTGTGGTACGCAGGCCTCTCACTGCTGTGGCCTCTCCCATCACGGAGCACGGGCCCCGGATGCGCAGGCCCAGCGGCCATGGCTCACAGGCCCAGCCGTTCCGCGGCATGTGGGATCCTCCCGGACCGGGGCACAAACCCGCGTCTCCTGCATCGGCAGGCGGACTCCCAACCACTGCGCCACCAGGGAAGCCCCTTTAATTCATTTTGAACTAATTTTTGCGTATGGTGTAAGATAGTGGTCTAGTTTCATTCTTTTGCATGTGGCTGTCCAGTTTTCCCAACACCATTTATTCAAGAGATTACCCCTCCTCTATTGTATATTCTTTGTTCTTTTGTCATAAATTAATTGCCTATATATGTGCCAAACCCACATATGTGTGGTTTATTTCCAGACTCTTAATTCTGTTTCACTGATCTGTGTGTCTGTGTTTGTCCCAGTTCCATACTGTTTTTATCACTATAGATTTGTAGCAAAGTTTGAAATCAGGGACTAACTTCATTCTTTTTAACGTGGGTATCCAGTTTCCTAGCATCATACATTGAAAAACTGTTCTTTTCTCATTGAATGGTCTTGGTGCCCTTGGAAAAACTCATTGGACCATATTTGTGAGGGTTAATTTCTGAGTGCTGTATTTTATTCAATTGCTCTATATGTCTGTCTTATGCCAGTACCATGTTGTTTTGATTACTGTAGCTTTGTAGTAAGTTTTGAGATTAGGAAGTATGAGCCCTCCAACCTTGTTCTTTGTCTAGATTCTTTTAGCTATTCAGGATCTCTTGAGATTCCATATGAATTTTAGGATTGATTTTTTTAATATTTCTGCAAAAAAATCATTGGAAATTGGTAGGGATTGTATTGAATCTGTAGCTCACTTTGATAGTATTGACATCTTAACAATATTAAGTCCTGTTTTTTTTTTTAATATTGTCTTCTAATGCATGAACATGGGATGTGTTTCCATTTATTTATGTCTTTAATTTCTTTCAGCAATCTTTTGTAGTTTTTTATGTACAAGTCTTTCACCTTTTTGATTAAATCAATTCCTAAATATTTCATTAGTTTTGATGGCATTATAAATGGAATTGTTTTCTTAATTTCCTTTTCAGATTGTTCATGGTTAGTGTATAGAAGAACAACTGATTTTTGTGTAGTGATTTATTATCCTGTTACTTTCCTGAATTTGATCATTAGTTCTCACAGTTTTTTTGTGTGGAATCTTTAGGGTTTTCTACATATACGGTCATATCATCTGTGAACAGAGATAATTTACTTCTTCCTTTCCAGTTGGGATGCTTTTTATTCCTTTTTCTTGCCTTATTTCTCTGCTAGGACTTCCAGTTCTTTGTTGAATAGAAGTGGCAAAAGCAGGAATCCTTGCCTTGTTATTGATCTTAGAGAAAAAGTTTTCTTTTTTTTCACCATTTAGTATGATGTTTGCTGTGAATTTTTCATATATGGCTTACATTATGTTGAAGTAATTTCTTCCTATACCTAGTTTTTTGAGTATTTTTATCATGAAATTATGTTGAATTTTATCAAATGCTTTTTCTGTACCATGTGAGATGATCATGTGCTTTTTTCCCTTCATTCTGTTAATATGGTATAATACATTGATCAATTTTCATATGTTGAACACTTCCACGAATAAATCCCACTTGGTCATGGTGTATAATCCTTTTAATAAGCTGTTGAATTTAGTTTGCTAGTATTTTGTTGATGATTTTTGCATCAGTGTTCATAGTGAATAGTGGTCTGTTGTTTTCTTCTAGTGTCTTTGGGTTTGGTGTGAGGGCAATTCTCATCTCATAGAATAAGTAGGGAAGTGTTCTCTCTTCTTCAATTTTTTTGAAAAAGATTTTGAAGGATTAGTGTTAGTGTTTTGTAGAATTCACCAGTGAAGCCATCAGCTCCAGGGATCTTTTATCTGGGAGATTTTTTTTTAATACATTTATTTATTTTTTATTTTTGGCTGCATTGGGTCTTCATTGCTGCATGCTAGCTTTCTCTAGTTGTGGCAAGAGGGGGCTACTCTTTGTTGCAGTGCGTGAGCTTCTCATTGCGGTAGCTTCTCTTGTCGTGGAGCATGGGCTCTAGGTGCTCGGACTTCAGGATTTGTGGCTTGTGGGCTCTAGAGCGCAGGCTTAGTAGTTGTGTGGCATACGGGCTTAGCTGCTCCGCAGCATGGGGGATCTTCACAAACCAGGGCTCAAACCTGTGTCCCCTGTACTGGCAGGCAGATTCTTAACCACTGCGCCACCAAGGAAGTCCATTTTTGTTTTTGTTTTCATATTACTGATTCATTCCTCTTACTAGTTACAGATATATTTAGGTTTTCTATTTCTTTGTGATTCAATTTTGGTAGGTTTTATGTTTCTAAGAATTGATTTTACCTAGGTTATCCAATTTGTAGTACAATTTCTCATAGTACTCTCTTATACTTTTTATTTCTATAGAATAAGTAGTAACATGCCTATTCTCATTTCTGATTTTATTATAGTAATTTGAATCTTTTCATTTTTAGTCAATCTAAAATTTGTCAATTGTATTGATCTTTTCAAAGAACAAACTTGTTTTCCTTGATTTTCTCTATTGTTTTTCTATTCTCTATTTTAGTTTTCTTTGATCTATAATTTATTATTTACTTTCTTCTGTTAGTTTTGGGTTTAGCTTATTTTTTCTCTAGTTCCTTACATTATAAAGTTAGGTGTTGATTTGAGACCTTCTCTTATTTTTTTAATGTAAGAGTTTATTGCTATAAATTTCCCCTTTAGCATTGCTTTTGCTGCACCCCATAAGTTTTGCTATGTTGTGGTTTGGTTTCCACTCATCTCTAAGTATTTTCTAATTTCCCTTTTGATGTCTTTTTTGATTCATTAGTTGGTTAAGAGCATGTTGTTTAATTTCCATGAATTTGTTATTTTTAAAGTTTTTCTTATGTTACTGATTTCTAACTTCATCCTGTTGATGTCAGAGAAGATACTTTGTATGACACCTATCTCTTTTAAGTCTTTTGAGTCTTAACTTGCAGCCTAACATATGGTCTGTGCTGGAAAATATCACATTTCCACTACAGAAGAATTTGTATTCTGTTTCTGGGGGGTGTAGTGTTAAACATATTTCTGTTAGATCTAGTTTGTTTCTTGTGCTGTTTATGTCTTCTGTTTCCTTACTTTTCTTCTGTCTGGTTGTTCTATTCATTACTGATAATGGGATATTGCAGTCTTCATCTATTATTGTGGAACTGTCTATTTCCATCTCAGTTCTGTCATTTTTTGCTTCATATATTTTGATGGTCTGTTAGGTGCATAAATCCTTATAGTTGCTATATCTTCTTGCTTTATTGAACCTTTTATTAATATGTAATGTCCTTTTTTGCATCTTGTAAACTTTTTTTGATTTAATGTATTTGTCTGCTGTTAGTATAGCCAGCCTCTCTCTCGGTTAATATTTATATGGAATATCTTTTTCCATCCTTTCACTTTCAGTCTCTTTGTATCTTTAGATCTAAAGTGATTGTCTTGTTTACAACATAGAGTTGGAGCATTTTATTCTGTCAGTCTCTGTCTTTTAATTGGAGAGTTTAATCAGTTTACACTTAAAGTATTTCCTGATAAGGAGGAACTTACTTGTGCATTTTGCTGTTTTCTGTGTATCTTGTAGCACTTTTGTCCTCATTTCCTGCACATTTCCTTTTTGTTTAGTTGATTCTTTTTGTAGTGAAATATTTTATTCTCTTCTCATTCCCTTCTGCATAATCTATAACTATTTTCTTTGCAGTTACCATGGGGGTTACATTTAAAATCTTAAAATGATAACATTATAATTTGAATTTATACCAACTTAATTCAATAACATGCAAAAACTGTTTCTTTTTAGCCTCTTTTCCTCTCCTTTTAGCTGTTGATGTCACCAAGTTACATCTTTACACATTGTGTGTCTGAAAACGTAAAATAATAATTGTGTTTTAAAAACACATTAGTCTCTAAACTCTGTAGAAAACAAAATGTGGAGTTACAAACCAGTTATCTTAATAATAGCTTTTAGACTAATAATTATTTTTTAAATGTATTAGTATCTTAAATCATGTAGAAAACAAAAGGTGGTGTTACAATTTGTTGTTCCAATAATAGTGTCTTTTATAATTCTTCATGTATTTACCTTTACAGAGATCCTTATTTCTTTATACAGTTTTGAGTTACTGTCTAGTATCCTTTCATTTCAACCTACAAATGCCCTTCAGCATTTTTTGCAGGGCAGGTATAGTGGTAACACATTCGATCAGCTTTTGTTTATCTGGCAATTTCTTAGTTTCTCTCTCACTTTTGAAGGACAGTTTTGCCAGATATAGGATCTTAGTAGGTTTTTTGTTTGGTTTTTAGTGCTTTGAGTATTTCCACCCATTGCCTTTGGCCTCCAAAGTTTCTGATGAGAAATCTACTGATGATCTTGTTGAAGATCCCTCATACGTGGTTGTAGTGTAAACCCTAACAGTTGGCTTTTCTTTCTGTACTGCAAGTGCCTGACTTCAACTTTCATTGCCAAGTCATCCACTTCAAGGAGGCATCTGCTTCTTTGAAGGCTGCATTAAATGAACACATTGCCAGTCACAGCCACATGTCTAGATAAAGAACCAGGATGCATACCCAGCAGCCCCCTACCATGAGGCTTCTTCTTTTTTTTTTTTTTTTGCGGTACGCAGGCCTCTCATTGTTGTGGCCTCTCGGAGCACAGGCTCCGGACGCGCAGGCTCAGCGGCCATGGCTAACCGGCCCAGCTGCTCTGCGGCATGTGGGATCTTCCCGGACTGGGGCACGAACCCGTGTCCCCTGTGTCGGCAGGCGGACTCTCAACCACTGTGCCACCAGGGAAGCCTGAGGCTTCTTTATTTTAGAGATTCTCGTTGCAATTTCCTTACATTCAGTCTTCAAAATATATTTCATATTCTCTGCTTCTCACAGTCTCTACTACTACCAGCGTGATCAATATTATCACTGTCTCTTGCCTGGTTTTCTGCAACAGCCTCTTAGTTGATTTCTCTGCTCTACACTTGTTCTCTTCCAAAACAGTCTCTACAAATCAGCCATAGAAGTCTTTCTCTAAACATAAATCTAACTATGATACTCCCCTGCTTAATACAGTTCATTATAATTAAAATAAAATCCATATTTTATTATAATTAAAATAAAATTAAATATAATTAAAATAAAATCCGTAATCGTCATCATGGCAACCATGTTTCTACATGGCTTCCACTTACTTCTCCGTTTTCGTCTTGAGTCACGCTCCTCTTCGCTCACCATGTTTCAGACACTTTGGCCTTCTTTCTGTTCCTAGAAGAGGTGAAACTTTTTCCCAGCTCAAAGCCTGCCTGTATCTTGTTCCCAGTAACTGGAACGCTTTCCCCAGTCTCTTCAACTGGCTAGCACCTTCTTCTTTAAATCTCAGGTAAATGTAGCCTTCTCAGATAGACTTTCCCCGATCATTCCACTCAAGTGGCTTCCTCTCCCCACTTTATCTAAATGCCACTCCAAACCACCTCTTTCCACCATTAAGCTCTGTATTAGTTTCTGAGGGCTGTTATAACAAATTAGCACAAAGTGGATGGCTTCAAACAACAGAAATTTATACTTTCACAGTTGTGGAAACCAGAAGTCCAAAATCAAGGTGTTGTCAGGACCATACTCCTTCTGGAGGCTCTAGGGAAGAATTCACTCCCTTCTCTTCCAGCTTCGGGTTGCTGTGAGCATTCCTTGACTTGTGGCTGCATCTTTGCAAACTTTGCCTCCATACTCACATTGCCTTCTCTCTTCTTTCGGTGTTACCTTCTTTTGCCTCTCTCCTTGAGGATACTCGTGATGTCATTTAGGGCCCACCCAGATTCTTCTCAACTCCAGATCCTTTATTTAACAACACCAGTAATGATCCTTTTTCCAAATAAGATTACAGCTTCCAGGCATTAGGGCTTGATATCTTTGGGTGGCCATTATTCAGCCTACTACATGCTTTATCATCAGATTCAGAAAGCTTTTTTTTTTACATAAAATAAATTATCTGTATCCATATATATAAATATATGTATATATCCTGTTTGTTGTCAGTTTCCCTTAGACCAGCACTATCCAATAGAAATACAGTGAGAGTCACATATATAACTTAAATTTTTCTAGTATCCATATTAAAATGTGAAAAGAAACATGTGCCATTAATTTAAATAGCATATTTCATTTAAGTCAGTACATCCAGATATTATCATTTCAACATGCAATCAACATAAAAATTATTACTGAGGTATTTTCCCTTTTTGGTACAAAGTCTAAATCTGATGTGCGTTTTATTCATCATGGCACATCTCAGTTTAACCAAGCCACATTTCAGGTGCTCAATAGCTACAAATGGCTAGTGGCTACTATTGAGTTGGACAGCCAGCTTTAGACAGGTAAAACACGTCTATTTTGCTTTTCAGGGCCAAAACAGTGCTTGGAACATTGAGAATGCATGATATATATTTTTACTGAATGAATAAGTTATTGAATGAGTAAAAGGAGACCAGCAAAATGTCATGCTAAGCTGTATCACAATTCCCCTAACATCAAAGTGGATATGTTTTCACAGAATCATATTCATCTGAATTTAACTTTGAGTAAAAAGTTAAGTATTAGTGATTATGAAACTTCTCTAAGTGTCTCTAAACCAACTCACATTTTTGTTTGCACTATTTCTCTGGATGATAAATTTTAAAAATTTGCATTCTATAAGAATATTTAAATTTTAGAGGCTTTTGTGAATGTTTAATATTCTGGGATTTGGTGAAATGGATATTAATACATATTTATTACAATATTTTTCTTAGTTATGGTGAATTCTATTAACCAAAATTGCTGTGGAATTATCCTCTTAAATATTTATTGTCGCATAATATTTTAGATTCAAGCAGAGGGGAAATAACATAGCAGCTCATAGAGAAATTAGAACACTAATGAAATTCAATCTTTTATAGTTTATACATCATTTTGAACTGAATAATGTTAGGTAAAGCATGCATATTCTATTAAAAATGTTAAAGTTATTGAGAGCAAATTTTAATTTAATATTAAAATATAAAATCTCTTTAATCACTGGGAGGAATCCTCAGAAGTGAAAGGAAAACTCTACATCAACTTAAACATTTCAAGACAACCAGTTTCACTAATTTAAAACAACTTCCAGAGCTAAGGATCTAAGCAAATGAACCATTTTCTTAAAAAATTCTGACTCATCTTGGGAGCATTAAAATTAATAGAACTTATGATCTTGAGTTCTACTCATTTGTGAATGTGTTTTCAGTAAGTACACATAATTGGGGTTGGGATCTGACGGTCCCTTATATATAACCATCATGAATACACATAGAGGTTTTTTTTTTTTTTTTGCGTTACGTGGGCCTCTCACTGTTGCGGCCTCTCCCGTTGCGGAGCACAGGCTCTGGACCCACAGGCTCAGCAGCCATGGCTCACGGGCCTAGCTACTCCACGGCATGTGGGATCTTCCCGGACTGGGGCACGAACCCGTGTCCCCTGCATCGGCAGGCGGACTCTCAACCACTGCGCCACTAGGGAAGCTCCACATAGAGTTTTATATTAATATACCATTAATATTTCAGGGGTTTGATTCATAATTTTAAAAAATGAACACACCCATGAAATGAACTAATGTAGAAAACAAATCTTATTGCAGGCCAGTGGGATGCACTATGCTTATAAAACATTAGGATTATACGTACTAAGACAGTATTTCAGCCCAAAGCCTGATTCTTTTGTATAGCACTCTGGAGAAAGGAAAGTGATAGAGGAGGTGCAGTAGCGTGAAGGAGGAAAGGGTCAGGGAAGTCTCCTCATCACATTTTGTAAGGATTTCATGGATGAGTAGGTCAGTAATTCATTTCTGAGAGGCAGTCTTTTGGCACTGGTTATCACAATATCTTTCTCTAGACATGATCGTTTTGCTTTCTATTAAAGTGTACTTTCCCCAGTCTTGCCTGCTGTAGTTTCCAATACCTTACTCAGATTCCGAGCCAGTTTTGATGATGGCACGAGGGATACTAATGTTCTGTACCTCAACCCTACCAGTCAGTAGTATATGAATTTAGTTACACTACCGCAGAATTATTTATCGTTGTGCCTAGGAGGAGCTTGAAGGGTTCACAGCGTGGTACTTTCCTTAGCTGCTCCGCTTAGTACTGTGGTTCCCCAGTGAGACACTGATAGTCTATCTTTGACAGACACCTATTCCCAGAGGTGGATATTATCGTTTAATTAAAACAAAAGACAAGCAACAACAAAAACCTTACACTTATTTCTTCAAGATATAGCTGTGCTGTCTTTGGTTTTTAAGTCTGTGATTTTTACAAGATTATGTTACTAGAATGGGCCTTCAGTAATTTATGAAAACCATATCTAATAACTTATAAATGTTAATATCAAAGGGTGAGAAATAGGTAGTGACTGCTTTAAGAATGACATAAATTTCTGAGTAGTAAGCACAAGGTTTAAGAGATATCATATATTATGAACTTAATATAATGTCTAAGCAATTTATAAGAATTAAGTGTGTTTATGAAGAACTTTTACTAAAAGAATTTTAAATATTTTCAGTATTTACTTATGTAATCAAAGTAAAATAAATGTATAATGCTTAACCCTGAGAACTTCTGAGAGTATGTAAAAGAAATGCTAATGAAACGTTAAAGGAGAGATCAGGGCTTCCCTGGCGGCGCAGTGGTTGAGAGTCCGCCTGCCGATGCAGGGGACGCGGGCTTGTGCCCTGGTCCGGGAGGATCCCACGTGCCGCGGAGCGGCTGGGCCCGTGAGTCATGGCTGCTGGGCCTGCGCGTCCGGAGCCTGTGCTCCGCAACGGGAGAGACCACAACAGTGAGAGGCCCGCGTACTGCAAAAAAAAAAAAAAAAAAAGTTAAAAAAAAAATTAAAAAAGGAGAGATCAAGTATATCAAGTATCAAAAATGAAAGTTCATCACACTGAATAAAAACATCTGTGGAGAAAGAAAAATGACTTGGAATGAGAGGAAAAAACTTCATAGGACTAAAGAAATAGGAGAGTACCCATAAATGATCGTAAACTGTAATTGTGTAGAACAGCATAAAACAGTAAATTTGTGTTATAATGTGATTTTATTGTATGTTATAGCATATATACATATTACATATAATGTATATGACATAGCTACATATGTACATCATAATACTTAATAAGATATAATGTTTTTATTGTAATAAATATATTAATCCTGAAATAAATATAAATCATTGTTGAATTGTTGCATATTACATTTACTGGGGTACAAATGTATTTTCTTATTAAGAAGAACATAGTTTTTCATGTATTTAGCTATTTCAGTGTCATTCAGAATGGCATAGTACCATTCACAATTCCCAGGGACAGGCTGGACTTTATCTGTTTATATCTTTAAAAATCCATGAGTATAGACAATTCAAATTTTGATGATTGGATTCAGATACTGTATCTAAGAAGAATTAGGTATTTAATTATCCTAATAATCAACTTTATAAATAGAAAATAACTAAAATATATTCAAGTTTTATTAATAATTATTAGGATATGCAAGAATAATGAATATAATGTCAAGTCCACTGAATTTTCATAAATTCCAACTGCTCTTTGATTTCAGGAAGTGTTTGCTTTATAATTATCAAGCTCATGAAAGCCATTTGAAATTTATATGTCATGTCCTTTTCCAGTCCTTTGTTTAAGCTCTCTCACAAAGTTAGACCTCCTTGGAAGATGACATCTGCAGGAAGTAGGTTCAAATTGACCAGAGGTCTTTGGACACTGTTTGCACTGTTGACTGCTCTAAACTGGGACTAACCCTACAACAACTGAATCAGTTTTGTTAGCTCTCTCATTTCTTCATATTTTCTGTTCATCCTTCTTCCCTTTATTCTGTATTAATTAGGCAGTAGATAAGACAAAGAATAATACTTCTTTGTGTTCTTACAGATTCAGCTATTGTCACTAACTGAATTCCCAAGTTAGCAACTTGCAATCTCTCTGCATATCTCGAAGCATGTTGCAGAATTGTCAAGACCCTCAGATCCCATTTAATTTTCATTCATTTTAATATTGTACAAAACAGAGTTCTTCTAAGAGAAGTAAAGGAAATTCTGTTAAGTCAAATAAGTAACAATAGGGTATTAGGGTTCCCCAAAGTCTGGAACTCATGAGTATTGACAATATAAGTGGCAAATCTATCCAATAGCACAGTGGTTAAGACCCATTCATTTCCAGGGAGGGGAATAGATGAGCTGCTCCTCCTCTAGTTTATACCACTCCCAGTCCATCTAATGATGGGATGTCATTTCTTAGCCACCCGCTAGTGGTGCACATTCTGGAAGGGACTGCAGAGTTCACAGAGGCATCAGCAATAAGCTCTGCTTACGAAAGCTTCTCTGCTTCCCTAAGTGGGTGGGTGAGGGTGGATTTAGATCTAGGTTGAAAAAAGGACCTTTAAACTTGTATTAAGATTTTACAAATTATAAAGTAATGTGTGCACTGGACATCTTCACTCCATTCTTCTAACTTATTTCTTACTCCACCCCCTCCACAGCCCATGCTCTATTCCTGACTCTGTCCTTTAGCTTCATTCAATCCCTGTCCTCCATTCAACCCTGAGCCTGACTCCATGTTTTACTCCATCTCTGAGTGAGGTGTTAGACACTCAGGGTTGGATGAGGGATGAAGTGAGGATGAAGTTAGGGTGAGGGGTGAAGGGAGCCTCTCTGAAGGTAATGGATAGGGGTATTATTGCAAACATTATTTGTAATTTTTAATAGTGTTTTTACATTCTGATATATCAATCAATATGGCACTATTGGAACAGCTGCGTGAAAATATGCTGCCATTCAACCACACAAAAATATCTTTCTTTGGCCATCAATGACCTCAACACTTCATATTGAACATTGATAGGAGAGAGAATATTGGTGCTGTTAAAGATTGCTTTATAAATTTATCACAAGAAATAAGGAAAAGGAAAAGTTCTCTGAATTGTTACCAGGATAATAGTCTACCTCTGTATTTCTTCATCTGCCTTTGGCCTTTCATTTCATGATCTCTGCCCTATGTGGACCTTTGTAACTGCGCTAGCAGTTTCTGGTTCATCAAAGACATTGCTGCCAGGGGTAATTATTTACACATGGAAATTGGTAGAAAATTAGGTGTCACTAAGAGGCTGCTTTATACACTGTGGTGGCATGAATGTAAATATATTAATTCATATTGAACAAATGTAAAATACCAGCTTGAGTGAGTGGTGAGTAGAGCTGGCCATAGTCCAGAGTTTCATGAGGTAGAAGAGGCCCTGAGAGGCAGAAAGTGGTGTCAAATAACTTGTTTCTAAAATTTGAGCTCAAATTCATTTATAACATCCTCAATAAACTGTAGGACACATCAAGTGACCAGGAATGCCTACCTCATATGATAGAACACACCATTTCCCAGTTGGTTCTAATTCAAGCCATTGCTTATTTTGAGCTGAAATCTGCCTGCCTGATCCTTCTTTTAGTCCAAATGTAGCTCTGCAACCACAGGTTGAGACTAACGATCTTCCCCATGACAACTGTTCAAGTATTTGTAGACAGATATAGCTGATTTTTAGTTTAAATGAAAAGTTCCCTTTAATTTGCACACTGGGGGGCAGATCAACAATAATAGAATCCTGATGTTGAGCAATCAAATGCCACAATTTTGAGTTTTCTCAAAATTCACCACTCTATCCATTACAGCATAAATAGCCATGGAGGTGTTTGAAATCAAGTGATTATTTATAAAATTCCTGATGTATGCAAATTCTTAGAACGTATAGTTTCATTTATAACTAGTCAAATAGTACATGCTAGTAGACAAGGAGAGTTTCAGACAATAAGCGAAACTTCAGAAGACACCTGCACCTCCAGAGAAATGTGAGGTTTTTGAAAGGTAGTTTTCAAATATGTTATTCTGATACTTTAATAAAATAATCTATAAATTAATGAATATTTAGATGAATATTATCTAAATATTTCTAACTTCATTATAATTCTGCACCAAGAGAATTTGGAATTTTGTCTTTTTTCATAGAAAATACTCAGTTGAAATTTCTCATATTTTATCTGTTATCTGAGTTAAAATTCTTGAGACTTTGCCTCAATATTTTATGTTTTAACATAGAGCTTAAAGTAATCCTTTTTGAAATTATGATGACAGTAAGCCATGATGAAATATTTATCAAACATATTCATAATCTCTTTATTATGTGACTCATTTATTTAATAACTAAGACTTGTTTTAGATAGAAAAGGATAAGATTAACTTTTCCTATGAAGAGAAATGAGAAGGATATATGTATACATACATAATTTACTACTACTCTGTCAGTTCTTAAAATTACCAAAGAATAGCAGTGAAAATAATTGCAAGAAAATTGGAGAGAGAACTTCCATATTTTGAGATGATGAAATGTTTTCTTGTTAGTTATTTGTAAGGATGAGTAAATTACTTCATATAGTTGAACATGTAATTCAAATTTTAACAAACTGAGTTGGGGGAACATTTTTAGGAAGAGTTGAATCTTTGGAAGGAAGTTGTGATGCTCATAGGAAAGCTTATACAATCCATTCATTTTTCTCATCATTTGTTCAGTATTTATTGACATCAACAAAATGTTATTTTAATACTTATCATATTTTGTCTTATAAGGATACTCATTTGTATATATGTATTGTTTATAATTTCCTGAGGCAGGGTCTGTGTCTTGTGCATATTTTTGTTAACTCTTTCATGTACTTCTTTTTTTAATTGAAGTATAGTTGATTTACAGTATTGTGTTAGTTTCAGGTATATAGCAAAATGATTCAGTTTTATATATATATATGTATATATGTATATGTGTATATATGTATATATACATATATGTATATGTGTACACATATATATGTGTATATACATATACATATATATGTATATATATGTATATGTGTGTCTGTATATGTGTATGTATTCTTTTTCAGATTCTTTTCCATTATAGGTTATTACAAGATATTGAATATAGTTCCCTGTGCTATGTA
The DNA here is from genome assembly GCF_963455315.2 of Globicephala melas. NCBI lineage: Eukaryota > Metazoa > Chordata > Mammalia > Artiodactyla > Delphinidae > Globicephala > Globicephala melas. Next base: position 30,363,137 of record NC_083324.2, on the reverse strand, counting down.
GTAAATCCTTGCTATTTATCTATTTTATATATACTAGTGTCTATCTGTTAATCCCATGCTCCTAATTTATCTCTCCCCTGCCCTTTCCCCTTTGGTAACCATAAGTTTGTTTCCTATATCTGTGAGTCTGTCTCAGTTTTGTAAATAAGTTCATTTGTAAATTTTTTAGATTCCACGTTTACGCAATTATCATATGATATTTGTCTTTCTGTGTCTGACTTACTTCACTCAGTATGACAGTCTCTAGGTCCATCTGTGTTGCTGCAAATGGCAATATTTCATTCTTTTCATGGCTGAGTAATATTCCATTGTATGTATGTATTGTATAAATATACATACCATATCATCTTTATCCATTCATCTGTTGACAGACACTTAGGTTGCTTCCATGTCTTGGCTATTGTAATAGTGCTGCTATGACACTGGAGTGCATGTATCTTTTCAAATTAAAGTTTTCATCTTTTCCGTATATGTGTTCAGGAGTGGGATTGCTGGATCATATGGTAACTCTATTTTTAGTCTTTTAAGGAACCTCCATACTGTTTTTCATTGCACTGCACCAATTTACATTCCCACTAACAGTATAGAAGGGTTCCCTTTTCTCCACACCCTTATTATTTATAGACTTTTTGATGATGGCTATTCTGACCAGGGTGAGTTAATACCTCATTGTAGTTTTGATTTGCATTTCTCTAATAATTAGCAAAGTTGAGGATCTTTTCATGTGTCTATTGGCCACCTGTATGTGTTCTTTGGAGAAATGTCTATTTAGGTCTTCTGCCCAGTTTTTGATTGGGTTGTTTGTTTTTTATATTGAGTTGTATGCACTGTTTGTATATTTTGGAAATTAAGCCCTTGTCAGTTGCATCATTTGCAAATATTTTCTCCCAGTCTGTAGGTTGTCTTTTTGCTTTGTTTATGGTTTCCTTTGCTGTGCAAAAGCTTGTAAGTTTGATTAGGTCCCATTTGTTTATTTTTGCTTTTATTTCTATTGCCTTGGGAGACTGACCTAAGAAAACATTGCTACAATTTGTGTCAGAGAATGTTTTTGCCTGTTTTCTCTTGTAGGAGTTTTATGGTGTCATGTCTTATATTTAAGTCTTTGAGCCATTTTGAGTTTATTTTTGTGTACGGTGTGAGGGAGTGTTCTAACTTCATTGATTTACATGTACTGTCCAGCTTTCCCAACACCATGTGCTAAAGAGACTCTCTTTTCTCCATTGTATGTCCTTGTCTCCTTTGTCGAAGATTAATTGACTGTAGATGTGTAGGTTTATTTCTGGGCTCTCTGTTCTGTTCTGTTGATCTATATGTCTGTTTTTGTGCCAATACCATGCTGTTTTGATTATTGTAACTTTGTAGTATTGTCTGAAGTCTGGGAGGGTTATGCCTCCTGCTTTGTTCTTTTTCCTTAGGATTGATTTGGCAATTCTGGGTCTTTTGTGGTTTCATATAAATTTTAGGATTATTTGTTCTAGTTCTGTGAAAAAACGTCATGGGTCATTTGATAGGGATCACATTAAGTAGATTGCTTTGGGCAGTATGACCATTTTAACACTATTAATTCTTTCAGTCCAAGAGCTTATCTTTCATTTCTTTAAATAATCTTCAGTTTCCTTTATCAGTGTTTTATAGTTCTTGTGTATAAGTCTTTCATCTCCTTGGTTAGGTTTATTCCTAGGTGTTCTTTTTTTTTGATGAGATTTTAAATGGGATTCTTTTTTTTTTTTACTTTCCCTTTCTGCTATTTCATTGTTAGTGTAAAGAAATGCAACAGATTTCTGTATATTAATCTTGTATCCTGATACCTTGCTGAATTTGTTTATCAGTTCTAGTAGTTTTTGTGTGGAGTCTTTAGGGTTTTCTATATAGAATATCACGTCATCTGCATATAATGACAATTTTATCTCTTCCCTTCCCATTTGGATACCTTTTATTTCTTTTTCTTGTGTGATTGCTGTGGTCAGGACTTCCAATATTATGTTGAATAGAAGTGGTGATAGTGGGCATCCTTGTCTTGTTCCAGAATTTAGTGGGAGGGCTTTCAGTATTATATTGGCTGTGAGTTTGTCATAAATGGTTTTTATTATGTTGAGATATGTTCCCTGTATACCCACTTTGGTGATAGTCTTTATCATGAATTGATGTTGAATTTTATCAAATGCTTTTTATGCATCTATTGAGATGATCATGTAATTTTTCTCTTTTGTTTATGTGGTGTATCACATTGATTGATTTGCCTATGTTGAAGCATCCTGTGACCCTGGGATGAATCCAACTTGGTCATGGTGTATGATCCTTTTTATCTGTTGTTGAATTTGGTTTGCTAATATTTTATCGATGATTTGCATCTATATTCTTCAAAGATATTCCTGTAATTTTCTGTTTTGGTAGTGTCTTTGTCTGGTTTTGGTGTCAGAGTCATGGTGGCTTAATAGAATGACCTTTGGAGCCTTCCCTCCTCTTCAATCTTTTGGAAGAGTTTGAGGAGGATAGGTGTAAGTTCTTCTTTGTATGTTTGGTAGAATTCCCCAGTGAAGACATCCGGTCTTGGGCTTTTGTTTGCAGGGATTTTTCTTTTTTATTACAGATTCATATTTTTATTACATATGAGATTGAGTACATAGTACTCACTCAATGTGATTTCTATTTCCATGGATTTTTGATATTGCTACTAATGTATTATTTCAATATGTTTTTAATATGTGTCCTAAATAACTATCAAAGAAAGACGGTCATTTACAATACAAGTTTATTTCACTTGAAAAGAATTTTAAATGACATATATATTCGAGTTTTCAGAATTCATCAGAGCCCTACGAAGAACACTTCAGAATGTGTTTAACTCATGGTTGTATTCTGAGTGATGCACACTTGAAAAGGGTGTGGAGAACCAACGTTAAATACCAAATCCATACAATGTGAATGATTTGTGTGAGAATATAGGCAGAACACAATATATTTTCTTTAGCTCCCAAGCTAAGTTGAAAAGAAATTTGAATTTGTATCCCACCTCTGATTTTATAAGCCTTTCAAAACTATTTCTTGATTTGGCACCATTAGCAGACTGATTGGAGGCTACAGTGTTTACCCAACCAGATCCAATGAATTGAAAATTGGAGTGAGTGAGTTTTAAGATAGCAACATATGAACAGAGCTGCATTACAGAAATCACACCAACAAATGACAGAGTTGCTGTACTAAAAAATCCTTGGGAGCTATGATGTAGATTTATTCATGACAGTCATGGGGGTTGGTTTTTATCCAGATTAATTGATAAAAAGCAGATTTAAGGAAGTAGTAGAATTTTAATTCAATGAAATTGAATGGCAGGAAATCATTGAACTGGATCTTTTTCATAATAGACATAATTTTAGATTTTAAATAATATAATACCTGCTATTCATAAACAGATAATTTATTGACAGCATACTTAATTCTACAGGGTGCTAAACCATGACACAGTTGTACAATCCAAATGAGTATTGATAAGAGAACAGCTTCAACCAAACTTATGCCACTGTATAGGAATATAGAAAACATGAAATTTTCAAGAATGATTTGAAGACCAAAAATTATTTGAAAGGCTGTTGCAATAAGGAATTTTCCATCTGCAATTCTGATAGCTCAGCAGGTAAATCTTTTGCCAAAGAGAAGACGATCTCTTCTCTTTCTGCAGAAGACTTAAACAAGACAGTCAAATAAAAAACATGTATGTGAAAGAAATGTATAGATAAATAGATGTATAGATAAATAGATCATGAAATAAGTTTGAAGAGTTATTTATGCAGAGTTCTCGAACATGGAGGTATTGTGTCCTGCAGTAAAGACCAGAAGATATAAAATCACTGTTATCATGGAGTTGACATGTTAGTGCTGGTGGTAGTGAGCTGACAAACAAATAATAAGTGAATTGCGTGATGTGTTTAAAGTGAAAAGGGAAAAATTAAGTGAGGAAGAATGATGAGAGTAAACGCAGAGGCAGAAAGAGGGATAGTGGTTGCAGTATTCCATGGCATAGTAGGTGAAAGCCCCAGCTGAAAAATGATGTTTGGGCAAAGCCTTAAAGGTTTGAGGGAGCCATGTAGATATCTGGGGGAAGAATGTTCCCGTTAGAGGGAACAAGAGCAAAGGCCCTGAATCAGGAGTGTGTTTATCCTATTTTGGGGAAAGTAAGGAGATCCAGGTCAGTTGGAACAGAGTAAGAGAGGTGGGGAAAGATAAAGGTAACAAAGGCACAGAGATAAGGGGGCTGAGGGCAGATCATGTGGAGACTTACAGGCTATTTAATGACTTTGACTTCTGCTGTGGGGTGCCATTAGAAGATTTGAGCAGAGGAGTTAAATTTAGAAGTTATTTTTATTTTCAGTTTTAGTATAGAAAATCTGAACTATATTTTACATTTGGAAATACCCTGTGATATTTTTTTAATGCACAGGTTGAATGTCCTTTATACATGTAGTGAGATGAAAACAACTGTTATTTAAAACCAAATGTGTCTATACTTGGTTCTGCCTTCTAGAACAAGTGACACAGTTCGTATCTGTTGGGGAATAAATCTCTATATTGCTCTTCCATTTTCAGAGGACACATAGGAAGAGAATTCTACTAATGGAATACTGAATTGGAACTTGTCAGACATTTTATTCAGAAACGTTTTATATTTTAAAAAACTGCAGGGAAGTACTCTTTTATTCTTTGTACTATATTTTAGCCTTTATGTGTTAAATGGGCTTTATTAGGCTACCTTGGAAGCATTTGTTGAATTATTTCTATGAAAAAATGCCTGATTTCTAAATCATTGACTTACATATGAACTTCAGGAACATACTTCATTGTTTGGAAATTACCTGGAAATTGCCTATACAAAGAGGCACAAACAGGTAGGTAATGTTAATGATTGACCTTCACTAGATCAAATTGTCCTAATAAATTTTTAAAATCGGACAATCTTTCTTATGCATTTTGAAATGAGTATTGGGGTTTAGTATCTAATCTTTGGATACACAACAAAGTTTTTCTTGATTTGGATTGAAATTCAGACTGCTTCAAAGATTTCATCCTTAAGGTGAAATCTAATACTCAGGATAAAGCTTGATTTATAGAAATTAGGAATAGTAAAAGCCCTCCACCTCCTCCATCTTATCTATACCATCTACGAAACAGTTTCTGGTATCTTTTCTGAAGTTTTGAGATGGAGCCCTAGACTCTGAGGCAGAAGCATTATGGAATGAACATTTTAGTAGTAAAGAGAAATGACAAAGCAGATGCTGTGGAGTCGATTGGAGTAAAGCTTGAATTCCACCTCTGCAACTGATTTTGGCTGTGGGACTTTGGTCATGTTACTTAACTTCTCTAGGCCTCAGTTTCCTCGTCTTCAAAATTAGGATTTTGCCTAATCCTAATTGATTAGAGGTGTAATGAGAATCAAACAAAGGAATATTTGTATCGCCTAGTATACAGCAATGCCTGCTACTTAGTAGGTGTGGTAGATTAATTGCAAAAACGATCATGATTCTATTCCCTTTCCTGTATCTATACCCTTTGAAATACGATCAAGACATAGAGTCTATTTTTTTATCCCTTGAATCTGTGGTGGCCTTTTGATTTATCTTGGCCAATGTAATAGGGCAATTCCAAGCCTATATCTTACCAGTCATTGTGTTCTTCCCCTCTTCCTCTTGGACCCTTGTGTTTGCCATTAGACTAAGCTTTGGGTAGACTGCTGGAGGATGAGAGAGCCTGTTGAATTGATCTGAGTTGTCTCCTTTGAGTCCATCCTAGATCAGGCAGACCACTGCTAACTTATCAATCCAAAGACTTATCAGAAAAAAAAAAGCTGGTGGTTGTTGGTGTTTGAAGTATAATTGACATATAGTAATCTTTACATATTTAAAATATGCAATATGATAAATTTTATATGTGTAATGATATGAAAACAATATATATACAGCAATGAAACCATGACCACAATCAAGATAATGAATACATCTATCATTCCCCTGAGTTTTCTTGTGTCTCTTTTTTGTCCCCATTCTGTCATTGGTTGATGTCTGTCACTTTAGATCCAAAATTCCATTATAAATGGAATCATACAGTATGTGCTTTCTTTTTCGTCTTGCCTATTTCACTCAGCATAATTATTTTTGAGATTCACCCATATTGTTCTGTATATATTGCTGAGTAGTACATCTTTTTATGGACATACCATAATTGTTTATCCACTCATCTGTTGATGGATATATAGGTCATTTCCAGTTTTTGGCTACTGTAACTAAAGCTGCTATAAAAATTTTTTTTGCAAGTCTTTGTATGAACATATGTTTTAATTTCTTTGGGGAAATACTTAGGACTAAAATGGCTACATCATATGGTAGGTGTATGCTTAACTTTTTAAGAAATGGCCAACTATTTTCCAACGTGATTGTACCATTTTACATTCCTGCCAACAGTGGTATTGTTTCCTATCTTTGCCAGCTCTTGATATTGTTAAGCTTTTTAATTTTAGCCATTCCAAAATGTGTGTAGTGGAATTTCAGTTTTGTTTTAGTTTGTATTTCACTAATAACTAATGATGCTGAGCATCTTTTTATGTGTCTATTTACCATTATCTTGATGAAGTGTCTATTCAAATATTTTGCTGATTTAAAAAGTTTGATTGCTTATTTTCTTAGTTTTGAGAGTTCTTTACATATTCTGTGTACATCTTTTATCAGATATATGATTTGCAAAAATTTTATTTCCAGTCTGGGTTTTATCTTTCATTTTCTTAGCAGTGTCTTTTGAAGAGAAGTTTTAAATTTTCATGAGGTCCAATTTATCAATTTTTTTGGTAGATAATGCTTTTGGTATCATATCTAAAAACTCTTTACCTAATCCAAGGTCATGAAGATTTCCTCCTATGTTTTCTTCTAGAAGTTATATAGTTTTCAGTTTTACACTTAGATCTGTGATCCATTTTGAGTTAATTTTTATATATTGTGCCAAGTATGGAGCAAAGTTTTTCTTTCTCCTTTTTTCTTCTCATGGATATCCAGTCTTAGCATCATATGTTGAAACAAAACTGTCTTTTATTCATTAAATTGTCTATGCATTTTTGTTGAAAATCAGTTTATATATTTGTGACTCTATTTCTGGACTTTCTATTCTATTCCTTTGCCTATGTTTACACCAATACCATACTGTCTTGATCACTGTAGCTTTACAGTAAGTCTTGAAATCAGGTAATATTAATTCTTCCACTTTGTTCTTCATTTTTCAAAGTTGTTTAAGTTATTTAAGAACCTTTGTATTTCTATATTAATTTTAGAATTTTTTTTTCAATTTCTACAAAATAACCTGCTGGGATTTTTGTTGGGATTGCAGTGAACCTATAGACCAGTTTGGGGAGAATTGACATCTTATCAATATTGAGTCTTCTGACCCATGAACATGGACTATCTTTCCATTTATTTAGGCTTTCTTTAGTTTCTCTCAACAGTGTTTTGTAGTTTTCAGTGTATAGTTCTTACGTAGCTTTTCTTAGATTTATTGTTAATATTTCACTTTTGATAACATAAATGATATTTTTAGTATTTCAACTTCTGATTATCTGTTGTTACTTTATAGAAGCATAATTAATTTTTATATATTGATCTTATATAACAAAACCAATTAATTATAAAGCAAAATTTAAAAAAATTGTCCATATTAAAATCGTGAAACTCTGTTCATCAAAAGATATTACATAATGAATGAAAAGATAAGGCACAGAACAGAAGATATTTCTAACACATATGACCAACAAAGGACTCACATGCAGAATATATCAAGAACTCCTACTAATTAGTAAGAGAAAGATAGAAAAATAAAATTGGAAGTAGCAGCGTCTGAAAAGTGGGAATAGAAATTTTAAAAACAGAAAATCCAAATGGCTACTGAACATGTGAAAAGGTGCTCATTCTTATTCTTAGTAGTGGAATACAAATAATGCCACTATGAGATACCATTACCACTTAACAATTTAAAAGTTTGACAATATAAGGTGTTGGTAAAGATTTGGAGCAATTAGTGCTATCATACACTGCTTGAGGTTGGGGTGAAAGTTAATAAAACCATTGTCAAGCCATTTGGCTTTATCAAGTAAAGTTGCAGATATATATACCTTGTGACTCAGTGTTTCTGTTCCTGGGTGTATATCCTAGAAAAATGAGCAGATATGTACACATGTATGTACAAGATAGTTCATAAACACAGGAGTATTTTTTACAACCCAAATCTGGAAACCATCCAAGTGTTCATCAGCAATAGAATGGATATATAAATTGTGGTACATTTGCAGAGTAGAATATTATAAAGCAATGAAAATGAATGAAACACAGCTATGTGCATTAACATAGATCAATCTTCCCAAGATAAAGATTAGCAAAAGAAGTGAGACATAACTTAATATATATTTATGATTCCACTCATATAAAATTGAGAAAACATTACCAAATCTATAAAGAAAATTAAAGAAATTATTGCTGGAAGAATCAGGAATGTGTTCATCTTTAAGGGGAAGGAAAACATGGAGGCTTCTGCAATGCTAGCAGTGTTGTGATTCTTGACCTGGGTAGTGGTTAAGGGTTATTACCTGTTGAAGTATACATACATGTCTTCACTTTTCTCTATGTATGTTATGTTTCACACATACAAAAAAAATTAAAACAAGAATACATCCTGATGAAGACATTCCCTCCCCTCCCAGGAATGCCAGGATGGCTTACTATTAGGAGATTTATTAATAAAAATTATCATTAGATCTAAGGAGAAAAATCCTCTCATCATTCCATAGCTACTGAAAAGTAATTTGAGAAAATTTAGCAGTCAGTTGCAATAAAAGTCTGGTATACAAATAAAACAAGATGAATTCTTCCTTAACGTATAATAGTTAACTCTCTCAGCCCCAAAGCCAGCATTTTGCTTAGAGGTAAAATTCTAGAGGTATTCCCACTGAGGTTAGAGACAGGTTTTTGCCCATTATCGACACTAATACAATATGGTACTTGGCTAAACCAAAGCAATTTTTAAAAGCTGAGTAATTACGAGTATAAAATCAGGGAAAAGAGGAGGCAAAACTATCAATGTTTGCAGATGATAGGATTCTATACCTGGGAAACCTGGAAAGCTACCACAAACAGAAAAGAAATTTTAAAACGTGTTGTAGGACAAAATGAATATTTAATCAGTAGCTTTCCTGTATGCAAAAAAGTAATAAACAAAGCGTATGATGGACAAAAATAGAATTTATGATGATATCGTATAAGAATAAAGAATAAAAAGACAATGTGTAAGAATAATCTTAACAAAAAATGTTTGGATGAGTGAAAAAGCATATAAAATAACCCTGAAATATACAAAATAAGACTCAATCATAGGAAAACTCAATAGTATCATAAAGATTTCAATTCTCCCTAAATTAAATTTACAACTTACCAGTTTTAAATTTGTTATAGAGTTATACATTTAATAGCATTCCAATAACAGATACCCGTTTTTTATTTGTTTGTTTGTTTGTTTTTGCGGTATGCGGGCCTCTCACTGTTGTGGCCTCTCCCGCTGCGGAGCACAGGCTCCGGACGCACAGGCTCAGCGGCCATGGCTCACGGGCCCAGCCGCTCCGTGGCATGTGGGATCTTCCTGGACCGGGGCACAAACCCGTGTCCCCTGCATCAGCAGGCGGACTCTCAACCACTGCGCCACCAGGGAAGCCCCAGATACCAGTTTTTAATTTTAGCTAGACAAGGTGATTATAAATTTATATGGAAAAATAAACCAACATGAATAATAAGGAAAACTAGCCTATCAGATAGTGTATTAGTCATGGTTCTGCAAAGTAACAAAGCCAACAGGATATACACATACACATGCGCACCCCGCGCCCACCCCACACCGTAGTGACTCTTGGTGGCAAACTTAAATAAGGAACCTCAGACTTGAGCTACTTTGCCCTACCTTCCCCACTCCCCCTTTCAAAGAAAGATATGGTTTTGAGCCAAAGACAAGTAATTCAGTCAAATATTTGTAGATAATTCTAGAGGCTATTAACTAGAACAAGCCCTCAGCTCTCGTTAATTTAAGTGAAAACTGCTTGTCAGTTGCGTCCTTTAGCAAGAACGATCCAGATTACTTCTTGAAGGTTTTTAACATTTCTCCTGGTTTGAGTCCTATCCAAGAAATCGGGGAAAATTACACAAATGGAGATCCTATGTTCTCCAATTCAAAGCATGCAACCTCATATAACCAAAAGGAAAGAAGGAAGAGGGGGAGGGGGAGGAGGGGGAGAAGGAGGAGGAGGGGGAGGTGGAAGGATACTGCGTAATGCTGCCGCAGCAAGCATACCTGGCCTTTATTCCATGTACCAGGCTCACTCACCTGTCACCTGAAACGCCAAGCCTCAGAGTTATTACTGTTAACATACCCCGTTTCTTGGATGTCTTTTTCAGAAATATCCCTTTGTGTATTTGTGTATTAAAAACCACTCTTCTGAGGCTTTCATTTTTACTTAACAATGTATCTCAGAGAGTTTTCTTTTGTAATGGCTCCATGCATTTCAGGTTGTGAGCAAATTGTCCTGGAGGCTGAAATCCGGGCTGCGCATCACTGGCATGAGCGGTGAGACCTGAGGGGCAGGGACGTCTTTATCTAATTGTTTTACCCAAGGATGCAAGTGGAGGTCTGGGGTGGGGGATGGGGGCAGTGGAGTGGTGGTGGTGGTGGAATGGTCTGCTGTTTTGCTACTGGTCTGCCACCAGAGGATGCACTTTTCCTAACTCACAAAAGGGTAGCTTGCTAGCAGTAGCTTGTTTTGGATGTTCCATAATATATTTAATGTGTCTCTCATTGATTGACACTTTTTTGGTCACCCCTTCCTCCTCTCAATACAGCCAGTGCTGCAGTGAACAGCCTTGTGATATTTTTAAGGCTGGGTGACATGGATTAACATGTGGTATCTTTGCCAGCAGGGCCTGAGTTATTTCCTGGTTTTAAAAGGCTACAGTCTGGTCACATACCATTTCTTATTTAGCATTTCAGACGTCCTCCTCGCCTCTTAATCAGTTTTACAGGTCTAAGATCAATTCCCTAAGTTTCAGAGCTGCCCTTAACTTTGGCAGTGGCACAGGAAACTGTGCCTGCACCGACACATGTCTCTCCATATGTCTCAAACAGAAAAATTAATAAAAGGAGAGGGGAGAAGGAAAAGCATGACATGTGCAACAGGGGCGCTTTGGAAAGGCAGCTGCATTTATTGGCAAGGTGATGAAGACAAGGAAAAAAGAAATGCTGCCATCTGTATCTCCTTTCTGAAGTGATGCTGGAAAGAACTCACAAACTCTACTGGACAGAACAGTCAAGGCAATGGAATCTGTCTGTTCTCCCTAAAGGAAGAAAGCATCACTTTCTTCCTCATCACATGCTTGGGAAATTGCAGTTAAATTAAATGTCAAAATACTTTCGACTGAATTGCTTGGCTGCTCTGCTTTAACTGGTGTCATCTATATCTTCATCCTTTCCTCATGACTGCTGCTCCGCTTACATCAGAGGGAAAGAGCACAGAACTCCCACAGGCAGATCCTTCTTGTAGAGCTCAGTATGCATTGTCTGTGGCACGTGGAATTTTTCTTGTCTTGTTAAAAATTGTGGTAAAATGTACACAACAGGGCTTCCCTGGTGGCGCAGTGGTTGAGAATCTGCCTGCTGATGCAGGGGACATGGGTTCGTGCCCCAGTCCGGGAGGATCCCACATGCCGTGGAGCGGCTGGGCCCATGAGCCATGACCGCTGAGCCTGCGCGTCCGGAGCCTGTGCTCCGCAACGGGAGAGGCCACAACAGTGAGAGGCCCGCGTACCGCAAAAAAAAAAAAAAAAAAAAAAAGTACACAACATAAAAATTACCATTTACACCATCTTTAAGTGTACAGTTTAGTGGCATTAAGTACACTCACATTGTTGTGCCGCCATTACCACTACCCATCTCCAAAACTTGTTTATCTTACAAAACTAAGACTCTATACACATTAAACTACTCCTCACTCCCTCCTCCCACTAGCCCCTGGAAACCAACAGGGTTTTTATGAATTTGACTATTCTAGGTCCCTCATTTGAGTGGAATCATACAATATTTGTCTTTTTGTGACTGGCTTATTTATTTCACTTAGGATAATGTCTTCAAGGTTCATCCATGTTGTAGCATGTACCATAATTGCCCTCCTTTCTAGGGCTGAATAATATGCATGTACCACATTTTGTTTACCTATTCATCTGTCTATGAGAATTTGAGTTGTTTCCACCTTTTGGCTATTATGAATAATCCTGCGATAAACATTGGTGTACAAGTATCTGTTTGAGTCCCTGCTTTCAGTTCTTTTAGTGTATACCCGAAAGTGGAATTGCTGGATCATATGGTGATTTACTATTTAAATTTTGGGGAGAACTGCCATACTGTTTTCCATAGTGGCTGTCCCATTTTGCATTCCCATCAGCAATGCACAAGGGTTCCAATTTCTCCAAATCCTCATGTGGCACATGTAACTTTTGACACTACTGACAAATGGCTCTTTCCCATTTCTTTGCTTTAATTGTATGGTATTTAGAGACCTAACCAGCTGTTCTGAGGAACTTTCTAGAGTTGCCCCTCAAAGTCCTTTATTCAGAAGTAGGTAATGTATAGACAGTGCCTATCAAAGGGACTAATAAGTACAAAAAATGTAATTTCTCTTTCCCACTTGTAGTTCCTTCCTTTTTCCTTCCCTCTTGACATCATCACCATCTCTCTTATAGTGAGCATCCACACACCATATGACAGTGGGTATAAAATAGTTAAAACTCCTGAGCTCTTGCAAGAAATGTCATAGAATCTTCTTTTGTGCCTAATATATACTTTTCAACTTAGATTCTACTTGGCAGTTACTCTTTGTCAAAAAGTAAGGGAGGAAACATTCCATTATCACAAGGCAAGGAATAAAGGTAGAAAACTCAGAGGCAGATTCAGTGGCAAGAGAAATATATCCAAGACAGAGAGAGAGAGAGAGAGAGAGGGGACCTGCCCCGGTTCATAAATAGAGGGTGATGTTTCCAGCTGGCATTTGGCAGGCTACCTTGGACCAAAGCCACACTTACTTAAATACACTATTTGACACATATTCTGTACCTAAGAGGTTGAAACATTTCTGCAATAGTAATAAATTTCCTGACAATGGAAACTAGAGTGGGTTAAGAGCATCCTGTGGCATGGAAGGGGGAGCAGCAGGACTTAATCAAAAACAATAACAACAATAATGAAGGCAATCATTTATTGAACTCTGTGTGCAAAGTACTTAATTATTATCATTTTGTACCATATTATTAGGTACCACCTGACGATGATAATGTAAGAGCTTTTAATGTATATAATCTTACTTAATCATCACTACAGCCCTATTATATCAGCTAGGTTCATCTGAATTATGCTACAGTAATAAATAATCCCCAAATCCCAATGGTTTAGCAATTGTATGTTTATTTCTTGCTTATGTAAAGTCTGCTGGAGGCTCAGGAAAGCTCTCTGGAGCTGCTGTCCTTTGTTTGAGCTCAAAATTCCAACCTGCTTTAATCATATCACATTTGCATATCATTGCATCCTACTACGGCCACCAAGGCTGGGGAAGAGAGAGAGGTGGAGAGCCAAACATAAGCCATTAAATGCTTCTTTCTGGAAGTAATACATGTCAAAGCTGCTCACATTTTATTGGCCAGAGCAAGCCACACATTCATGAGTAACTACAAGAAGGTAAAGCGTAATCCTCCCAAGTACTCAGAAGAAAAGGGAAACAGATATTGGAGAATATATGTATTCCTCATCAGTGACATAAGTTCCATCACTATCTTCATTTTATGGATTCTGAAGCCAATACTCAGAGGGATTAAAATTACTCATCCAAGGCCACTCTGCTATGGGGCCACATCATGACTTTCATGGGCCCTGTGCACTTTTGCTTTCGTGGGCCTTTTTCCTCTATAAAAAATATGTAAAATTATATTTTATGAATATATTGGCACAAATATGGAAATAACCCAAGCTTTACTCATTATTAATATATTAATTTCCCCCTTATTTTAAAAGCAATTAAAATAAAACATTTCTGTGGACTCCTAAAAGTATTGTGGGCTCTAGGCACTGAACCTATCATGCTTAGGGGATAAATCAGCCCTGCTCAGATAGTTGAGACTGGAATAAAAGTCTGTCTGACTCCGAAGCATGGTTTTTTGCCACAGCACTAAAATACCTGTCTAAACCAAAGAAACCACATTTGAATCAAAACCAAGGCAGTTCTCTTAATCACATTTAGTTGAGTATTTTCAGCAATTTCTGAGTGGGAATTGGCATTTAATATCAGAATCCACTGTAGCACTGTTTGAAAATTAGGGTATTTGTTGAAATGTTCTGTGGGAGAAAGGAGATAACTCAAAGCAAACACTGGCTATAACCTTTCTTTTGGACTCGCATAGTTCATCTCTGGGGTTAATGTAACCATTTTAATGAGCCTGTGTTGCTGTGGAGGAGTGAAACCCTAGGGTCTAGAACAGCACTGTCCAGTAGAACTAGGATATGAGTCACATATGTAATTTAAAATTTTCTAGTAGTCATTAAAAGGCATTAAAAGAAGTGGATATGTTTTAATATAACTTTATTTAACTCAATATATAATATTATAATTTCAATGTATAATCAATATAAAATTATTAATAAGATATTTTATTAATAAATCTTTTAAAAAATACTAGGTCTTCAAAATCGGGTGTGTGTTTTACACTTACAGCACATCTTAATTTGGATTTGCCACATTTCAAATGGTCTTTGGGCATTTGTGGCGAGTGTCTACTGTACTGGACAATAACAGGTCTAAATTAAGAAGGCAGAAAAAGAAAGGGGTGCATTGTTCTGCATTAGACAATGTATAGGAATTTTGAATTTCCTAAAAGGCGGTGGCAGTGGCGGTGGTGGTACAGCCAGAGAGGACATGAGGGGTTTCAGAGGAGGAGTGATAAGGAGAGTGTGAAGAAGAGGAGGCATCTAAAGACAAGAGGTAGCCATAGAAATAGTCCAGAGGTTGGAAAGGCTTGGAGTGTGTTTAGGCTTGAGTTTTAATTTGTTTGTTGTGATGTGATGCAGTCTCTCTCCATTGTTACTTTTGAATATTAGAAGTGTTATACACAAATGCCTATTATAGGTAGAATTTTGGGGAAATCCAAAAAAAAAACTGGCTGTGTTTCCCTCGGGTTAATATAGAGTCAGAGCAGTCACAAGATGAGACCACGACTCAGTCCAGAAGAATTGAGGGTATTGAAAATCAGAGTAGGAAGGAGTACTGAGTTTTTCACCATGCCTGCAATGGAGCTATGAACCACTTAAGTTTAAGGTTAAAAAACAGGGTCACCTTCTACCCCCACCCCTATTTCTATCCTCAAGGATATACCTAGCAGCCAGATAACATTTAAAGAGAAGAGTCTGGGCTTCCCTGGTGGCGCAGTGGTTGAGAGTCCACCTGCCGATGCAGGGGACACGGGTTTGTGCCCCGGTCCGGGAGGATCCCGCATGCCGCGGAGCGTCTGGGCCTGTGAGCCGGGGCCGCTGGGCCTGCGTGTCCGGAGCCTATGTTCCGCAACGGGAGAGGCCACAACAGTGAGAGGCCCGCATACCGCAAAAAAAAAAAAAGAGAGAAGAGTCTTTAAGTAGAGGTATCACAACTTAAACACAATTAAATATTTGCTGTTTTTCTGTTGTATTACCAGATACTTTGCCAGGTGCTAAGATTAAGTACAGGAATAAATATGACCCAATCCACAAGATATTATATCCTGAGAGAAAGACACATTATCCAAAATATAACATGGTCCCCAAATTGTCCTGCAACTGTGATAATTTTGAAAATAAAGTGTAATTTTAATGACTTTTTCACTAAAACAGAAATAAAAGTCTATATTTATGTCATTTTATTTAAATGCATTGTAATATAATTTAAAGGCTAATTCTATACCTCTGAACAAAGCACATTGCTTTATTTTACAATGAGAGGCTTGTGTAGACTCTAATCTTCTGAGAATTTTCTGAATTAGGATCCTTGCGATATCTTTTCTTATCCCAGTCATTTATTTTTCCTCCAAACTTTTGATCATTTTTTAATTTGGGAATGTTTCTTTTTCTTTTTCCTTGAAGACCTTAACTTTGACATTTATATTCTCTTCTCTGAAATACACAGGAGTGTTTTAGTGGAATCTAAATCTGGATTAGGAAAAATAAATATGGTTTCTTAGGAGATGAAGGATGTCAGGGCTTTCAAGTTTGATTAACTGGTGACCCTTTGCTTTTGTGTGGTGCCTGACCAGTGTAGGTAGGTTGTCCTCACAAGGAAAACCAAAATGAAAGAAAGAAAAGAAGGAAACAAGCATGGTAAAAAGAAGAAAGAAACCATTTTGATGAGAGAAAAATTTGAAAAGAGAAATTTATTTCCCAATGAAATAAAGCTAAAATAGGGACAATTTATTTTACTATATAGCATCTCTATTTGATAAGACATTCCCAGAGAAAGATGTCAATAAATGGTGTTAGCTATTCTTATTTGAGGTTTGTATTAAATTTTTGATCACTTCTAAGTAAAATTTTGTGCTGTTTCATCTGCCAGCTTTTGGTATCGTGAATCAAAGTGCTTAGAGATTTTTCTTTCTTCTGGATATTTTATTTATTTTTTGTGAATTTATTTATTAACTTATTTTTGGCTGTGTTGCATCTTCATTGCTGCATGTGGCCTTTCTCTAGTTGCGGTGAGTGGGGGCTACTCTTCGTTGCGGTGCGTGGAGTCCTCATTGCAGTGGCTTCTCTTGTTGCGGAGCATGGGCTCTAGGCTCACGGGCTTCAGTAGTTGTGGCACGTGGGCTCAGTAGTTGTGGCTCGCAGGCTCTAGAGAGCAGGCTCAGTAGTTGTGGTGCACGGGTTTTGTTGCTCTGTGGCACGTGGGATCTTCCCGGACCAGGGCTCGAACCCGTGCCTCCTGCATTGGCAGGCGGATTCTTAACTACTGTGCCACCAGGGAAGCCCCCCTCTCTGGATATTTTAGAGCCTTGAAAATTACTGGTATCAAAAAGAGAGAGAGAGAGAATAGAGAACATGAACCTTGGTGACTAGCAAACTGGCCAGTAAGCAGAGTGGGAAGATAAGTCTTTAGTCTGTACTTTCACACCTGGCTTTGGGGGATAAATTCTCCGAGGTGGAATGGGTGGCTCTGTTGTTCTTTCTGCTGAAATTCTTTCTTCCAGCTGAGAGATCATGAGAAAAAGTCAGCTTTATATTTTCTGATGGTCTGTTCAGATGGTCCCTTCAGTTAATTTTAGCTCAATTTTTAAAAAGCCTATTTTCATGTGAGTTTTTTTTGCCTTTCCGGTACTCAAGCACTCATCTTTAACGACCCAGAGAAAGCCAACAAGAAAGGGTGCAGATGCTTAAGGCCCAGCCACTTCCCTAAGGCCAAATATATTATCCTTTGGGCACATCTTATGAACTTTTGTAAGAAGGAGAAATGAAGGAAAATCTGTTCACCTTTTATCTTAATAAAGTATCAAGCCAGAAAGAAAGCTCCAGAGAGACACAGAAAGATCATAGTGCTTTGTTTCAACTAACAAAACTCATGCTCAAAAAAAAGAATAAAAATATTTCTGGAGGCATATTGTTCCCACTAGGCATTTTGTTGTAATTAGGGAAAAGTCATACAAGGCCACTGGAGTGAATAAAACTTTAGCTATATTGGCTTCCCTCTTTGATGAATTTTATTTTTTTGAAATCGGTTTGGGGTATGTGCGTGTGCATATGCATGTGTGTGTGTGTGTGTGTGTGTGTGTGATCATAATAAACGGTGATCTGACAATGAGTGATCTGTTTATGCAGATTATCAGAGTTGAAGAGATATCAAACTTGCCTCAAAAGATAAAAAAAAAAAAACTCATAGAAAAGAACAAATGAGAGCTTATATCTTAGAAGGACTTTGATTTTGCTTTGATTCACTTTTTTTTCCATGAAGAATGGTCTTCAGGCAAGAAGGATAGACTAAAACACAGTAAAAAAAATCCATTAAGAATGATTTTCAAGCAAGAAGGATAGAGTAGAACACAGTAAAAAAAAAAAAAAGAAAAAAATTAAAGTCCAAGAGAAATTTGGAGAAGAGTGCAGGGGCATTTATAAAAGCCCAGATCAAAAGGCAGCTTCTGTTTCATGACCCTGATCAAAGAATTGTGGTTATAGGTAATAATGTTTGAGAAATCATGGAGTGTGGGAGAATTTCCAGAATCCTAGAGAGGGGTTAGTGTCCCAGTTTTCAAAAGGAGAGGATTTAAAAATAAAAACCAGTTGGCTAATAAGCTTGACCTGGATCTGAAGTAATTAAAAATGACTATTTGTGAATAATTGGAAGAAAAGTTGTGATGACTCATTCTTAACATAGGTTTTTCAAGTCAGGCCAAATTAGTATTGTTTTATCTTTTGATTTTTCATTAGACCAGTGGGCTAAGGAAATGCCATAGGCAGTGTAGAGCCTCATCATTTGGGGCTGCTTACACACAGCCACCTCTTCAGAAAGACAGTTCCTAAGCACCTGCTCTAAAATAGCCACCTAGGTAATCTCCATAACAGATTATATTATTGTTTATATTTAAGACATTTATTGATATATAAAAAATTATATTGTAATGACCTTGTTTGTTTACTGTCTGGCCCCTTTCCCACTGGGGAATACAAATTCCATGGGGTTGAAAATCACACGTGTGTTGACTTTCACTGTATTCCTACCATTTTAAACAATGCCCTGGCTCAATAAATGCCCATTGAATGAATGAATGTTACTTAAATACGTTTTTCTTTGGGTGCAAATACTTTCTAAAATATGAGGTATGGTGATTATTTTGGCAAGACATTTGTTCAAGTTGTTCATTATTTCCCTGATGATGCTGTTACCAACCTGGGTTCTTGCACTCTTTAATCAATAGAAATTGACAAGAGGCCAGACGAGGAATTTAGGCAAGGCTTTATGGGACTCCAGCACGAGGGAGCAAAAACAAATAATAGCTTCCCTCGCTTGCTACCCGAGAAGGGGTGGTTGGTCCCTTAAGTGGGGTGAGGGTAAGGGTGGAATGGTGGGTTGGGCCAGAGGGGTGGCTTATGTGGGCTGCCCACTTTCTTGGTGGTGCTGTGTGCATGGATCATACACAGTACCCTGCTTTTGATCCCAGTATCTCAGAAGTGGCAGTTGGGTTTTGGCCTTTTAGTATCTTGTTGTCCATAATTTGCCCCAGCTGCATACGTATCAATAGTTATTTTTAGTCCCTTATAGTTTCTTCGTATTTTGTTGCTCCAGGAGACGTTTGACGTTTGCCCAGGTGCACGCACTGCAGTAAAGGATCCCAGGTCCCAGATCCCAGCCTGTCTCAATGAGATGGGGAAATTTATTGGATGGTTTTATAGCTGCCAATTTGTGTATAGCTGCCAATTATTGTAGGCGTTTCAGACCAAGTAGGGATAGTGAGCAGTTGCAAGGCAGATTAGGGATAGAGGCTAGCTTCTGATTCCCTTCACATCTTCAATTGTGATTCTGTCTATGACCATATGAAACATACGTGACATTACAAGCAAAGGGCTGATCCCAGAAAGAAGCTTCATCCCATCAAATTAACCTTTATTTTCTTATGCTTGTGTATCATGCTGCTCGTACTGTT
Organism: Globicephala melas; assembly: GCF_963455315.2. Classification (NCBI taxonomy): domain Eukaryota; kingdom Metazoa; phylum Chordata; class Mammalia; order Artiodactyla; family Delphinidae; genus Globicephala; species Globicephala melas. Next base: position 30,343,380 of record NC_083324.2, on the reverse strand, counting down.
ATTTAACACTTACTTAATTCTGCATTGTTTAATTATTATTTATTTTCAAATTGTTTATAGTTTTAAATAGGCTTGAAATTTAAAAGATAAAGTATAGTTTCAGAAAACTAGCTTTTTAGAAAGGATACGGATAATATATATATATATATGTAGTAGAATTTTAAATGTTTCTTCATATAGTTTCTGCCCATTTCTTTTCTAAATTTTTCTTTCATCTTTAGGTGTTACATATTTTCTGTCATTATTGTCAGTGGGGTTATAATTAAGCTTTACGTATCTTAGTTGCTTACTATACTGTATATGCCAGAGGTTGGCAAACTATAGCTCTTGGGCCAAATATGGCCTGCCACCTGTTTTGGCAAGTAAAGTTTTATTGGAACACAGCCATGCCTATTTAATTATATACTGCTTATGGCTACTTTTGTGCTCCCAAGGCAAAGCTGAGAAAGTACTCAACTTATAATACTTACTCTTAGCAACAGAGACCCCATGGTCCATAAAACCTAAAATATTTACTGTCTGGACGATTACAGAAAAAATTGCTAATCCCTGCTTGTAAGCTCCTTCTTTGAGGATTTATTCAATTCTTTAAGTATTCAAATCTTAATAAATAGCACATATTCAATGCTCTGAATAGGACATAGTTTGTTTAATTGAATAAAGCAAAGCTTAAGCATTTATTGACCATTTGATATAGACATGACCTTATCCTAAGTGATACTGGCATTTATTTCACAAATATTTATTGGGCATCTACTATATGCCTGGCACTGTGCTAGGTGCTGTGGATATAGCAATTAACAAAATACATTAAAATTCCTATCTTCAAAAAAGTCACTGGAGATTGCTGATGGAAACCTTCAAGATGGTGGAGGAGTAAGATGTGGAGATCACCTTCCTCCCAACAAATACATCAGAAATACATCTACATGTGGAACAACTCCTACAGAACACCTACTGAATGCTGGCAGAAGACCTCAGACTTCCCAAAAGGAACAGAAGCCCTCAGGCGCCCCACATGCAGAGGCGGGGCCAATCCAAAGCTGAACCCCAGGAGCTGTGCAAACAAAGAAGAGAAAGGGAAATTCCTCCCAGCAGCCTCAGGAGCAGTGGATTAAATCTCCACAGTCAACTTGATGTACCCTGCATCTCTGGAATACCTGAATAGACAATGAATCATCCCAAAATTGAGGCGGTGGACTTTGGGAGCAACTGTAGACTTGGGCTTTGTGGTATGCGATTGACTGGTTTCTGGTTTTATGTTTATCTTAGTTTAGTATTTAGAGTTTATTTTCATTGGTAGATTTGTTTATATAGATAAATATATATTGCTCCTTATTCTCTTTTTGTGAGTGTGTATGTGTATGCTTCTTTGTGTGATTTTGTCTGTATAGCTTTGCTTTTACCATTTGTCCTGGGGTTCTGTATATCCATTTTGTTTTGTTTTAATATAGTTTTTAGCATTTGTTATCATTGGTGGATATGTTTTTTGGTTTGGTTGCTTTCCTTTATTTTTATTACTTTTTAATTTTTAAAATTTTTAATAATTAAACAAATTGTTTTATGTTAATAATGTTATTTCTTTTTATTTTATTTTTTCTTTCTCTCATTCTTTTTTTCTTCTGAGCTGTGTGGCTCACACCCAGTGCTCGGCCAGGTGTCAGGCCGGTGCCTCTGAGGTGGGAGAGCTGAGTTCAAGACATTGGTCCACCAGAGACCTCCCAGCTCCGCATAATATCAAATGGCGAAAGCTCTCCCAGAGATCTCCATCTCAATGCTAAGGCCCAGCTCCAGTCAATGACAGCAAGCTACAGTACTGAACACCCTATGCGAAAAAACTAGCAAGACAGGAACACAACCCCACATATTAGCAGAGAGACGGCCTCAAATCATAATAAGCTCACAGACACCCCAAAACACACCACCAGACGCGGTCCTGCCCACCAGAAAGACAAGATCCAGCCTCATCCACCAGAACACAGACACCAGTCCCCTACATCCGGAAGCCTACACAACCCACTGAACCAACCTTAGCCACTGGGGGCAGACACCAAAAACAACGGGAACTACGAACCTGCAGCCTGTGAAAAGGCTCCTCCCTCAGAGTGGGAGGAAATATTTGCAAACGAAGCGAGTAACAAAGAATTAATCTCCAATATTTACAAGCAGCTCATGTAGGTAAACATCAAAAAAACAGACAACCCAATCCGTAAATGAGCAGAAGACCTAAATAGACATTTCTCCAAAGAAGATGTACAGATTGCCAACAAACACATGAAAGGATGCTCAATATCACTAATCATTAGAGAAATGCAAATCAAAATCACAATAAGGTATCACCTCACACCAGTCAGAATGGCCATCATCAAAAATCTACAAACAGTAAATGCTGGAGAGGGTGTGGAGAAAAGGGAACCCTCTTGCACTGTTGGTGGGAATGTAAATTGATACAGCCACTATGGAGAACAGTATGGAGTTCCTTAAAAAATCTCGAAATAGAACTACCATAAGACCCAGCAATCCCACTACTGGGCATATACACTGAGAAAACAGTAATTCAAAAAGAGTCATGTACCACAATGTTCATTGCAGCTCTATTTACAATAGCCAGGACATGGAAGCAACCTAAGTGTCCACTGACAGATGAATGGATTAAGAAGATGTGGCACATATATACATTGGAATATTACTCAGCCATAAAAAGAAATGAAATTGAGTTATTTGTAGTGAGGTGGATGGACCTAGAGACTGTCATTTAGAGTGAAGTAAGTCAGAAAGAGAAAAATATATACCGTACGCTAACACATATATATGGAATGTAAAAAAAAAAAAATGGTTCTGAAGGACCTAGGGCCAGGACAGGAATGAAGACGCAGATGTAGAGAATGGACTTGAGGACACGGGGAGGGGGAAGGGTAAGCTGGGACAAAGTGAGAGAGTGGCATGGACATATATACACTACCAAACGTAAAATAGATAGCTAGTGGGAAGCAGCCGCATAGCACAGGGAGATCAGCTCAGTGCTTTGTGACCACCTATAGGGGTAGGATGGGGAGGGTGGGAGGGAGACACAAGAGGAGGGAGATACAGGGATATATATGTATGTATAGCTGATTCACTTTGTTATACAGCAGAAACTAACACACCATTGTAGAGCAATTATACTCCAATAAATATGTTATTAAAAGCAAAAGAAAAAGTCACTGGACATAGACAATTCTGATTCCACTTGTAAAGTAGAATTACATTTCAAACTAGTACCATTGTCTAAATAGTCATTGTTAATATATAATAATCCTGTACATCATTTGTTGATTAGCTGTTTTAAAAATAAATTTGTTAAATATTATAATATTTTAAACATTTAAATTCATATCATCATTAATCTTCTACATGTGCAATGTTCAGTTAGGTAGCCACTAGTTACCTGTAGCTATCGAGCCCCTGAAACCCAGCTAGTCTGAATTGAACTGTTCTGTAAGTGTAAAATATACACTGAATTTTAAAGGTTTATTACAAAAAATATATTTCTTTAATAATTTTATATTGATTATATGTTGAAAAATATTTTGGATATATTGAGTTAAATGAAATATATTAATAAAATTAATTTCAGCTCTTTTAGTTTATATTTACATGGCTATAAGAAAATTTAAAATTACGTATATGGCTTACATTATATCTCTATTGCACAGTATTCCAGATACCTCCTTTATGCTTAGGTGGTGTTTATCAAATATGGATTTTTAGTAGATATGGGAACACCAGATGAAGCAAAGTTTTAAAAGTTTATTTCTGAGTTCACAGAGTCTTTAATGTGTTAATTTGCAACATGAATTCCTATGGGGATATGAGTTGTTTATAGTGTTCCCCAAATCCCTTTTACTGGGAGCTTTCTTGAAATGCCCTTTGCTAGTCTCTGATCAAAGTTGCAGCATTGCGCTGCTCACCTTGGAACCTGGTACAAGGCATTGATAGCAGAACAGGGTTTAATTCACAAGGCCAGTCTTCAGTTCATTTTCTGGATTTTTGTAAATAAAAATCAAAACGGGCGTCTCTGGTGGCGTAGTGGTTAAGAATCCGCCTGACAATGCAGGGGACACGGATTCAAGCCCTGGTCCAGGAAGATCCCACATGCCATGGAGCAACTAAGCCCGTGCGCCACAACTACTGAACCTGCGCTCTAGAGCCTGTGCTCCACAAGAAGAGAAGCCACCGCAATGAGAAGCCCATGCACCACAACGAAGAGTAGCCCCCGCTCACCACAACTAGAGAAAGCTTGCACGCAGCAACGAAGATCCAACGCAGCCAAAAATAAATAAAATAAATAAATTTATTAAAAAAACAATCCTGATTATTTGTAAATGTAATTATATTGTTTGAATATAATTCACCAAATTTTGGAAAGTTTGGTTGATTAAAAAAATATTGAGATCAACTGAACTTGCAAAACGGATTCATTTTCAAAATGTGTAGTTGTAAATAGACTTGTCCATTTGGGTGGTGATACAGAGAGAAGTCCAGAATTATTAGTTGATGAGTCATGTTTTTGACTGAAGAATATACCACTTGTAAGATCTACACACTAGGAAATGATAAATTCCAGAATGCAGTGGAGGTGGGAGTTACTTCACTGACAAAGGTTATCATGTGTTATATTCAAAAGTTTCTCTTATAGAGGCATCCAGGAGATAGCTAGGTGTAAGCCACGGTGTCATAAGCCTCGAATGAGCCTTCTGTCATTCAACCCATTTTGGAGTATGAGAGTGTCTTCTCGGAAGACGTCAATATCATACTTTCAGATCAACACATTTGCAGCTCTGCACTCTCGTAACTCAGAATGGTTCTCAGGCCTTTCTTGAAACATTTCCCCCAGCATGAAATCCAGTAGTTATATGGCCCAGGGATATACTATATTGTTGACATTTTGGTAAAGACTGCATGGACTTTTTTGTTAACATGCTGAATGTGGATTTTGGTTTCTGGCAGAAACTAAATAGAGTAGAAGCTGTCTATCTAATGATTCACCAATGGCAGCCCTTCCCCCACAGTGAGAGAAAAGAATCAATTGCTCTGGTAAAGTCCCCCCTATTTGCAAGGTTGCATGGAAACTTTAATCTAAAATTGGAATATATTGGCTTGCTATGAAGACTGTCATTTCATCATATTTACCTATGTGTGTGCTTGTGCATGTGTAAACATATCTACTTAATGAAAACTGAAAATGCCATCTCATACACTAATAATTAAATTGTGATAAAACTGATCCAAGATGACACTTTTCACTTCCTTAGGGAAAACCACTTTTTGAGTGTGTTTATGTGTTTAATACAAAATAATACATTTCTCTGTATAAAATTTAGAATTATAAATAGGCAAATTAAGGGAAAAATCAGCTGAAATTTCACCACCCAGAGACAGCCCCACTAAGATGCTGATGTCTGTCTTTCCTGATTTTTCTTTCACATTAGAATATGAGATTATACTATACACATTGGTTTTCTAAACTGCACCTAGAATGTAAGTAAATCTTTTACCTTTTCATGTCAATATAGACTTGAATTATAAAATCAATGGATGTATACTATTCTGTAGTATGTATAGACCATATTTCATTTAACCAATCCCCATTTGTTTGCTGTTATAAACAATGCTTCAGGGAATATCCCTGCATATATTTGTGTTTACTTGCTCAGTTATTCCTCTGGATATATTCCTAAAACTCGAATAGATGAATTAATGAGCAAGTACATTTTAAAGTTTTTTGGGATACATTTTGCCAGACTGCCCTTCAGAGTTGATATCAGTGCATAACTAATTGTCTTATAAGCACTGTAATAGTGAAGGAGGCAATCTCTGACTTTAGAAAACTGGCAACCTAGGAGAACAATGCTTAGCTATATTCTGAATAGTCAATTATTGTAATTTAGCAATATTGTTACCACTTAAACAAAAAGGTAAATACATCTGACATTAATTTTAAATATTTTGAAAATAAGCATTTAAAAATAAATATTTTATATAAGTAAAACTGATTTTTGGTCCTGTGTAATGGCTGATTTCTGCAGTCAGTTGACTTAGCACAGGAGTGGTCTAAATTGATCACTAAACCAGACCAAACACCCTAAATTGACTATCCTTTTAACCTCTGTTTTCCAGTCATACAAACATACCGAATGCACAAATTATAAATGTGCAGAACACTAGCAGCACCTCAGAAGCCCCTCTCATGCTCTTGGTCATCCTCTAATTCCTCTCTCATCATCGAAGATGATAACTCTTCATAGGCAACAGAAGAAAAAATAAATTGGTCTTCATCAAAATTAAAACCCTTTGTGCATCAAAGGACACTGTCAAGAGAATGAAAAAGCAACTTACAGAATGGAAGGAAATATTTCCAAATCAAGGATTAATATTCAGAATATATAAAGAACTCCTAAACTCAAAACAACTTGATTAAAAAATGGGCAAAGGTCTGGAATAGACATGTCTTCTAAAGAAGATATACAAATGGCCAATAAGTGCATGAAAAGATACTCAACATCACTGGTCATTAAGGAAGTGCAAATCAAAACCCTAATGAGAAACCACTTCACTTTCATCAGGATGGCTATTATCAAAACAAAACAAAACAAGACAAAGACAGACACCCTGGGAAATAAGTGTTGGTGAGGATGGAGAAATTGGAACCCTTGTGCATTGCTAATGGGCATATAAAATAGTGCAGCCACTGTGGGAAAGTGTGGCAGTTCTCCCCCAAAATTAAACACTGAATTAGCAAATGATTCAGCAATTCTACTTTTGAGTATATACTAAAAGAATTGAAATTAGGGACTCAAACAGATTCTTGTATACCAATGCTTGTAGCAGCATTTTTCACAATAGCCAAAAGGTGGAAACAACTCAGCAAATGCTCGTTGACAGATGACTGGATAAACAAAATGTGATACATATATATTATTCAGTCCTAAAAGGGAGGGAAATTCTGATACGTGCTGAAACATGGAAGAACCTTGAAGACATTATGCTAAGTGAAATAAACCAGACACAAAAGGACAAATATTGTGTGATCCATATGAGGTACCTACTGTAGTCAAATTCATAGAGCAGAAAGTAATTAGTATATACCAAGGGGTGTGGGGGAGGGGAGAATGGGGAGTTGTTGTTTCATGGGTATGGAAGTTCAGACTGGAGATGGATAGTGGTGATGTTTGCACAATAATGTAAATGTACTTAATGTCAGTAATCTGTACACTTAAAAATGGTTTATTTTATATTTTGTATATTTTACCATACACACAAAAAGATAATTCTAACTTCCAACTCCTTTATTAGTGTTATGCATTTTTGCACTTAAATATATTGAACTGTACAGTACATCGTCTTTTGAGTCTAGCTTTTTACCTCAACGTTCTTTGTAAAATTCATCCATGTCGTTGCATGTGATAGTACCCTGTGTATTTTAATAGCTTTTAAAGTATTTGTTACGTGAATAAACTACCTTCTTCTGTTGATAGACATTGATTCCAGTTTAGTTTTGTTTTTTGCTATTTTGAATGAGGCTCCTATGAACATTCTGGCACATGTCTGTGTCGGTGACACGTGAACATATTTCTAGTGAGTATGTACCTAGAAGAAGAATCGCTGGGTCATCAGATATGCATACCACAGTCTATGAGAGGTCCACTTGTTGCATATCCTCATCAACAATCAACAGTTGAGTATTCCAGTTTGTTTAGCTATTGCAGTGGGTTTGTGGTGGTCATTGTGGGCCTTTTTTTTTTTTTTTTTTTTGGTATGCGGACCTCTCACTGTTGTGGCCTCTCCCGTTGCGGAGCACAGGCTCTGGACGTGCAGGCTCAGCGGCCACGGCTCACGGGCCCAGCCGCTCCGCGGCATGTGGGATCTTCCCGGACCGGGGCACGAACCCGTGTTCCCTGCATTGGCAGGCGGACTCTCAACCACTGCACCACCAGGGAAGCCCTCATTGTGATTTTAATTTATATTTTTCTGATGACTAATGATGTTGACCATCTTTATTTTTTTGCGGTACGCGGGCCTCTCACTGTTGTGGCCTCTCCCGTTGCGGAGCACAGGCTCCGGACGCACAGGCTCAGCGGCCATGGCTCACGGGCCTAGCCTCTCCGCGGCATGTGGGATCTTCCCGGACCGGGGCACAAACCCGTGTCCCCTGCATCGGCAGGTGGACTGTCAACCACTGCGCCACCAGGGAAGCCCCGATGTTGACCATCTTTTAATAGTTAATTGGCCATTTGAATATACTGTTTTGTGAAATTCCTTTTACCAATTTTTTATTGGATTGTCTTTTTGTTTTCCTGATTGATTTATAGGAGTTCTTTATTCTGCCTTTGTGGGATACATGTAATCCCCCAAATAGTCCCATGCAGTGACTTGCTTTTTTACTGTCTTAATGGTGCCTCTTGATGAGCAGAAATCTTTAATTTTAATGTAGCAAAATTCATCACTCTTTTATTCTATGGCTAGTGCTTTTGTGTTTTGTTTAAGAAACTTTTGCTTAACTCAAAGTCCTGAGGATATTCTCCTATGCTATCTTCTAGTACTTTTGTGCTTTCACTGTTTCCATTTAGATGTGCAAGGTACTTGGAATTGATTTTCGTGTATGATGTAAGTTTGGTGGGGGATGGATTGAGATTTATTTGTTTTTTCATTTGGACAACTGACATAGCATCATGTTAAAAGGACCAGTTTTACCCACTATACTTCAGTGCCACCTTTGTCCAAGAGAAGTGAAAGCATATGTCCATCCAAAAACTTGTATACTAATATTCATAGCAGTGTTATTTGTACTAGCCCCAAACTGAAAACAACCTCAAATGTTTGTTAACAGATCAGTGGATAAATAAAATGTGATATAACCATACAATGAGATACTGCTGAGCAACAGAAAGCAATGAACTACTGATGCCTGCAGCAATATGTATAAAACTCAAAAATAATTATACTGAGCGAAAGAAGCCAGACAAAATAGTGCAATTTAGATGATTCCATTTCTGCAAAATTCTAGAAAATACAAACTAATCTATAATGATAAAAAGCAAATCAGTGGTTTTCTGGGGAATAGGGGACAGGGAGGGGCACAAGAAAACTTTGGGGGGGGTGTTGATTTCACAGGTGTGTAACATGTCAGGTCTGCTTGATTAAACATTTTAAATATGTACAATTTTTGTATATATAAAGGTGTTAAAAATCAAACTAGAAACATCTGTGATTTCTTCTTTGCTTCATGGATTATCCAGAGTATTGATAAAGTTGTAAACATTTGTGGATTTTTTAGTTATTGTTCATTTTATTATTGTTCTTGTTGCCTTGATTTGTAGCTTAATTTTGTTATGGGCAGAGCATGCTTTTAACATGTTAATCCTTGAACATTTTTCAGACTTGCTTTATGGACCAGAATATGGTCAGTTTTGGTAAATGTCCCATGTATATTTGGAAAGAATGTATATTTGCAGTTGCTGGTTGTAATTTTCTGTAAAAGTCAGTTAGGTCAATTTTGTAAAATGTAAATCATCTAATTATTTCATGATCTTATTTATTTATTTATTTATTTTTAAATTGAAGTATAGTTGATTTACAGTGTTTCAGATGTATAGCAAAGTGATTCAGTTATATGTATATGAATTTACAATATATACATTAATATATTCATTCTTTTTCAGGTTCTTTTCCATTATAGGTTATTTGCAAGATACTGAATATAGTTTCCTATGCTATACAGTGGGTCCTTGTTGTTTATCTATTTTATATATTGTAGTTTATACAATTCATTCAGCTGTTGATGGACACTTAGGTTGCTTCCATGTCTTGGCTATTGTAAATAGTGCTGCAATGAACTTTTGGATACATGTATCTTTTTGACTTAGAGCTTTCATCTTTTCTGGGTATATGCCAGGAATGGGATTGCTGGGTCATATGGTAACTCTACATTTAGTTTTTTAAGGAACCTCCATACTGTTTTCCATAGTGGCTGCACCAATTTACATTCCCACCATCAGTGTAGGAAGGTTCCCTTTTCTCCACATCCTCTCCAGCATTTATTATTTGTAGACTTTTTGTTGATGGCCACCCTGACCAGTGTGAGGTGGTACCTCATTGTAGTTTTGATTTGCATTTCTCTGATAATTAGTGATGTTGAGCATCTTTTCATGTGCCTGTTGGCCATCTGTACGTCTTCTTTGGAGAAATGTCTATTTAGGTCTTCTGCCCATTTTTTGATTGGGTTGTTTGTTTTTTTGATATTAAGCTGTATGAGCTGTTTGTATATTTTGGAGGTTAATCCCTTGTCAGTTGCATTGTTTGCAAATATTTTCTCCTAGTTTGTAGATTGTCTTTTTGTTTTGTTTATGGTTTCCTATGATGTGCAAAAGCTTTTAAGTTTAATTAGGTCCCATTTGTTTATTTTTGCTTTTGCTTCCATTACTCTAGGAGACGGATCCAAAAAAGTATTGCTGTGATTTATGTGAAAGAGTGTTCTGCCTATGTTTTTCTTTAGGAGTTTTATAGTATCTGGTCTCACATCTAGGTTTTTTTATCCATTTTGAGTTTTTTTTTTTTTTTTTTTTTGTATATGGTGTTAGAGAATGTTCCATTTCATTCTTTTACATGTACCTGTCCAGTTTTCCCAGCACCCCTTATTGAAGAGACTGTCTTTTATCCATTGTATATTCTTGCCTCCTTTGTCATGGATTAATTGACCATAAGTGTGGGTTTATTTCTGGGCTTTCTGTCCTGTTCCATTGATCTATATGTCTGTTTTCGAGCCAGTACCATACTGTTTTGATTACTGTAGCATTGTAGTATATCGTCTGAAGTCAGGCAGCATGATTCCTCTAGCTCCATTCTTCTTTCTCAAGATTTGTTTTGGCTATTTGGGGCCTTTTGTGTTTCCATACAAATTAAAAATTTTTTTCTTCTAGATCAGTGATAAATGCCATTGCTAATTTGATGGGGATTGCATTTTATGATCATTGCTTGTTCTATCAGTTATATAGACAGATATTTTGATCTCCAACATCAGGTGAATTTGTCTATTTCTCCTTTTAGTTCTCTGTTAATTCTTAGTACATTTGCAAGTGTGAAGCAGAATTGCCATAATGCCTAGCGTATTGTCCCTTTTATTATTTTGAATCTTTCTTCCTATTTCTAGTAATGATATTTACCTTAAACTTGATTTTACCTGTTGTCAGTAAAGCTTTAAGCCAGTTTTTTTTTAAAAAATCTTTATTGGAGTATAATTGCTTTACAATGTTGTGTTAATTTCTGCTGTATAACAAAGTGAATCAGCTATAGGTATACATATATCCTCATATTCCCTCCCTCTTGTGTCTCCCTCCCACCCTCCCTATCCCACCCCTCTAGGTGGTCACAAAGCACTGAACTGATCTCCCTGTGCAATGCAGCTGCTTCCCACTAGCTACCTATTTAACATTTGGTAGTATATATATGTCTTTTTTTTTTTAGATTCCATATATATATATATGTGTGTGTGTGTGTGTGTGTATATATATATATATATTTGCATACGGTATTTGTTTTTCTCTTTCTGACTTACTTCACTCTGTATGACAGACTCTAGGTCCATCCACCTCACTACAAATAACTCAATTTCATTTCTTTTTATGGCTGAGTTATATTCCATTGTATATATGTGCCACATCTACTTCATCCATTCATCTGTCATGGACACTTACTTAGGTTGCTTCCATGTTCTGGCTATTGTAAATAGTGCTGCAATGAACACTGTGGTACGTGACTCTTTTTCTTTTTTTAACATCTTTATTGGAGTATAATTGCTTTACAATGGTGTATTAGTTTCTGCTTTATAAAAAAGTGAATCAATTATACATATACATATATCCCCATATCTCTTCCCTCTTGCGGCATAACTCTTTTTGAACTATGGTTTTCTCAGGGTGTATGCCCAGTAGTGGGATTGCTGGGTCACATGGTAGTTCTATTTTTAGTTTTTTAAGGAACCTCCATATTGTTCTCCATAGTGGTTGTATCAATTTACATTCCCGCCAACAGTGCAAGAGGGTTCCCTTTTCTCCATACCCTCTCCAGCATTTATTGTTTGTAGATTTTTTGACGATGGACATTCTGACTGGTGTGAGGTGATACCTCATTGTAGTTTTGATTTGCATTTCTCTAATGATTAGTGATGTTGAGCATGCTTTCATGTGTTTGTTAGGAATCTGTGTATTTTCTTTGGAGAAAAGTCTGTTTAGCTCTTCCACCCATTTTTGGATGGGGTTATTCATTTTTTTGATATTGAGCTGCATGAGCTGCTTGTATATTTTGGAGATTAATCCTTTGTCAGTTGCTTCATTTGCAAATATTTTCTCCCATTCTCAGGGTTGTCTTTTCATCTTGGTTATGGTTTCCTTTGCTGTGCAAAAGCTTTTAAGTTTCATTAGTTACCATTTGTTTATTTTTGTTTTTATTTCCATTTCTTTAGGAAGTGAGTCAAAAAGGATCTTGCTGTGATTTATGTCATAGAGTGTTCTGCCTATGTTTTCCTCTAAGAGTTTGATAGTGTCTGGCCTTATATTTAGATCTTTAATCCATTTTGAGTTTATTTCTCTGTATGGTGTTAGGGAGTGTTCTAATTTCATTCTTTTACATGTAGCTGTCCAGTTTTCCCAGCACCACTTATTGAAGAGGCTGTCTTTTCTGATTAGTATTACATTGTTCTTATGGTATATAATTTTCTGTCTTTTTATTTTCAGCCTTTCTGAGTCTTTGAGGTGTTTTAAATTGATCTGAAAATCTTTGCCTTTTATTTGGAATACATATCTATTTTCAGTTGATGGAATTCGTGATATATTTCAATTTAAATGTAACAGTTCGCTGTTTTTTTTCCTTTTGTCACAGTTATTTTCTCTTTTTCTTTCCTTTCTTGCCTTCTTTTGTATTACCTTTTATGGCCCTTTCTTTCTCCACCATTAGCTCCTTCTTATTATTCTTGTAGTAGTTACCCTAGAGGTTTTTACATGCATCTTTGACTTATTAAATTTAGTATGATTTAGTATGGTTAGTACCTCCTGGACATGTTAGTTCCATTTACTCCATCCTCTGTTTTATATTGTTATTGCTAATATCCAATCTGCTACTCTGTGGCTTTTGATTGGAGTATTTGGTCCATTGACATTTAAGGTAATTATTGATAGAAATGTATTTATTGCCGTTTTAAACCTTGTTTTCCAGTTGATTTTGTATTTCGTCTTTTTCTTTTTCCTTTTGTGATTTGATGGTTTTCTTTTATAGTATGCTTGTGTTCTCTTCTTTTGGGTTTTTGTGAATATATTGAATTTTTTTGATTTGTGGTTACCCTGTTTTTCAAGCATGTTAACCATTACTATATCTACTTGCTTTTAGACTGGAAGTCACTAAACACATTCTAAAAAAAAAAAAAATCTACATTTTCTTACTCTCCTCCCCACATTTTATGATTTTGATGTCCTCTTTTACATATTGATGTTTATCCTTTTGCTATTCATTGTAGTTATCATTGCTTTCACTCCCCCCACCCCCAAATTTTTTTCTTTTCAATCTGTGTACTGGCTTATTTAAGAGATTTACTTTCCAATTGTGTTTTTCTCTTTCCTATGTATTCTTGCTTCTCTTCTATTTAGAGAAGACCATGAATATTTCTTTTAAAATATATTTACTATTGCTGTATTATTTTAGTTTTTGCTTATCTGAGAAATTGTTTATCTCTCCTTCTATTCTAAATGATGATCTTGCTGGGTAGAGTATCCTAGGTTGATGGGTTTTCCCTTTCAGGACTTTGAATATATCTTGCTGCTCCCTCTGGCCTGCAACGTTTCTGTAGAGAAATCATCTAATAGCCTTATGGGGTTTCCTTTTGTAATTAACTCTTTGTTTTTCTCTTGACACCTTTAGAATCCTCTCTTTACCTTTAACTTTTGCCATTTTAATTATAATTTGTCTTGTTGTAGGTCTGTTTGTGTTCATCTTGTTTGAGACCTTGGTGCTTCCTGTACCCGGATATCTGTTTTCTTCTTTGGGTTTGGGGAATTTTCAGCTGTAGTTTATTCAAATATATTTTCAATCTCCTTTTCTCTTTATTCTCCTTCTGGGATCCCTATTATATATAGATTGGCATGCTTTATATTATTCCATAGGTCTCGTATATTGCTTTTTGTTTTAAATTTGTCTTTCTGTCTGGTGTTCTGATGGGGTGATTTCCATTAATCTATCTTCCAGATCACTTATTCATTCCTTTGCATTATTCAGTTTGCTGTTTATTGCATTTAGCTTGGCTTTCATCTTGCTGAATGAGTTTTCTAATTTTACTTGGTTCTTCTCTATCGTTTCTTGTTCCTTTTTACAGTAATCTGCATTTCTATCGATAGCCTTTCTTAATTCCTTCAGTATTTTTATTACCTCCTTTTTGAACTCGGAGTGTAGTAGACTGGAAAGGTCTATTTCATTGTTTGTTCTTTCAGGGGAATTCTTTTGATCTTTTGGGAGTGGTTCCACTGCTTCTTCATTTTACTTATATTTCTCTGACTCTATGAGTTTAGGAGAAACAGTTATCTACTGTGGTCTTGAAGGGCTGTTTTTATGTGGGCATGTCCCTGTGTAGCCTGCATGAGTCTAATATTTTTTGTGCAAGGGCTGTTTTTAGCATGGATGTCTGCTGCATCTTTCCTCAGTGTGTACTGGCCGTTATCCCCTTGACAGAGGGTGTGACTGGTGTTGTGGTGACCAAAGCCTTCCCTTTGCTCTGTGGTTGTCACAGCCCTGTTGGGGGCAGGCTCTGCTCCCCACTTGTTGGAGTAGAAAACCCCAGATCTGTTTCTGAGCTGAGATGTGAAATAGGGGGGACAGGAGCATGCCCGCTGGGAGAGGAGCCACTGAGTATTCCTCCACAGGAGCTGTCCACCAGGGAGTGTGCCCTGTGGTGTTGCCTGTCACCCATTGTGCGGGCTCAGAAAGTACGCTGTTATTTGCACTGCCCTCAGCTACACCTCAACCATGGGAACACAAGAAATAGGGCTTGGTGTCCCTCAGGCACTGTGCTCACAAAGCCACCAGTGCAGATCGGTAGGCACAGATCCACTGAAGTCAGGTACCAGGACCTCAGTAGTTGTGCACTTAGACCTGCCGTGGGAGCTACAGAATCAGCCCAGACTCCAGCCCCACCTCTGCAGGTGCCCACAAAGCCTGCAGCTGCTAAGGCAAGACCCGCTCCAGCCGTGGGAGCACCAGTAATCCATTTGGATGTCCTGTGGGTGCTGAGTTTACAAAGGCCCAGTGGTGGTGCTGTAAATCTGTGGATTGCACAGCCATGGGGAAAGAGCTCAGATTTCAGCTCTACTTCCTAAGTCATGTGGCCTCTGGGGATTGGCTCAGATTTTAGCCTTGCCTCTGCGTGTGGGCAACTCACCAGTGCTCTCACGCTACCCCTTCCAGAGCTCACAGCGGTGGAGTTTCACTGGCTGTGAGGATGCTGAGAGTGAAGCTGCTGTGGCGGGAGATGTCACCCCTCCCTTTGAGCACCTGTTAACAATGGCGCTTCTTTGGTGGACCTGAGCTCCATCCGAGTACACCCCTGTTTGCGGCCCCTACCACACTCCCAGCCCCTTTAGGCTGTCTCTGCACAGCCAACCCCAGTCATCTCCCCGGGTCTGTCTGCTGAAGCCTGAGTTTCAGTACCCAGCCCCTGCACACACCAGCAGGTGGGTTTCTTAGGCTGGGGAATGCAGCAGGGTGACATGGACCATTTGTACTGGTCTATCTCTGTTCTGCCAGCTGCAACCTGGTTGCTGCACTCTCCTCTGAGCTTCTGAAGTTCCCTTTCTGTCCCTGCTGATCTCTTAGCCAGTGAAGGGTGTTCCCAGAGTGAGGGAACCTTTCCTCTTTCACAGCTCCCTCCCAGGGGTGCAGGGCCTGTCCTGATTCCTTTTTTTTTTTTTAAATTTCATCCTACTGAGTATGTGGTGCTCTTTCTTGTAATTTTGATTGTTTTAAATCTTCTGCCAGTGTTCGTAGGTATTCTGTGAGAATTGTTCCATATGTGGATGTATTTTTGATGCATTTGTGGGAGGAGTGGAGCTCTGTGTCCTTCTATTCCACCATCTTGATTCTCATTTATTTTGCTTTTTAATCTATTTATTGAGTCCTCAATTTCATTTATTGGATTTTAAAACTTTGTGTAATTTCTTTGAATTTTTCTTTATGATTTTCAGGTCTTTGCTGAGATTCTCCATTTTGTCACTTTTTAAAACATAATACTTAGTTGCTTTAAAATCCTTATGTGATAATTCTGTATCTGTATCTTCTAAGGGTTTATTTCTATTGTCTTTTATTATTTTGATCTTTAGCTATTTCTTTTGGCCATGCTGTGTTACTTCTAGTTGGATGCTGGTCATTGTGCATAAAAATTATAGAGATAATTTGAGTCTCTGGATCATATCTTACTTCAGAGAAGATTTACACTTGTTTCTAGCATGCAGGTAGCCTAGGAGCATATAATTTAGTTTAATCCGTTCATTGAGCAGATTCAAAGCTGGGCTTCAGTTTCTGTGAAGGCTCTTCAATTTGGAGTTCATACTCCTAAGTTATAGCATTTAAGGGTGTTTACCTATGCCCTTCTTCCTGAGTGGACTCTGAACCCCAAGTTTTCCCTCAGCCTATGAGACTGTAGTAAATTAGTTGAGCTCTAAAGACTTGTAGACATTATTTTCTGTTTAGTTTTTCTTGTCTCTCAGCTGCTTCTTGAGAATTTACAAATACCTCAAAGGGAAAAGTGGTACCAAATGCCAATTCACCTGTCTGAATTTCTTTTCTCTGTAAGATCTTAGCCTTTCAAATCCTCACTGTCTTGGTAGCTCTCTGATGCCTTCAGGTAAATCTTTGTTTAATTTTATCCAGTTTTTATTGTGTTTTATGGCAGTAAGATTCATTTCAAATAAACTAGTCTGCCATTTTTGAGAAGGGAAAAGTCAGCACCACTTGGATTTGTATGTTGTTTTTACTTCTGTTTTCCCATATTTTTAATTCTCTTTGATAGTAAAGAAAACTGAAGCATACAGAGATTTTGCTTCAAGCCAAATTCCTAGTTAATGACTCAACTGAGATTAGAATCCAGGTTTCCTGACTACTGGTACTGAATGTAGTGCTTTTACCTGGTATGCACAATAGAAATACTGCAGTAATATTGAGCATAATATTCTTACGATATTGCATATTCTGCTTAGAAGCGTTCTTTTCCATCAATTTACATGTAGAAGAGTTAGGCTTTGTTCATTGCAGTGTGCCTGGATTAACACCGTAAGTATGTCCAAAAAATGGAATGTCTGTTAGTTAATATTTCAGATGCATAAGAGCAATCTACAATTTGAAGGATCCCTGAAGTGAATGCTTTTGTGAAGTCAGGAAAATTCTAGAAATGTAAATTATATCCCACTAATTTGTCTGTTTTATAAATTTGGCTTTTAATGTTTCCTTAAAATTGATTGTGTCTGATGTTGACATTTTCATCCTCAAAATGTCTTCCTGTTGATAAGATATTGTTACTTCAACTAATTGAAGTTGATAGTATTCTAAGGGCCAGAAAATGTCAAAATCCACTAGGGTAAATTGCTTTGAATGTCTTTTATAAGTAAAGGAATATATAAAATCAATGAAACTGTGGTAGCAGAATGAAATTATCTTGAGAATATTTTCTTCAAATGTATGATTCATTTGAATATTTTAATGTCTCATTCAAGAGAGACATTTAGACTGTAGCTATGTCCACAACAGGGTGCTGCAGTGGTCAGGTACATTAGCTTAGCTGGCCTCTGTGCACAGGTAAAGTGGTCTTCTGGGCAGGCAGGGATGTTTTTTGACTTTCTTAAGAAGACAACAGCTCTAACCTCCTACATCCAGTTGACTAGACAATTCATTTTTCAGGCTTCTGGAATTTCCTTTACTCCAGGTTTTACCAAGCTCAGCTACTTAACTATACCTATACTTAACAATATAACAATATCTAAAGAATCTTTGCTTCATTCATTTGTCAAGATCAGTGGCTTCCAGTCTTTCTCCTCAGACGTGAGTAGAGGAAGGCATTCATGGTGCAACATACTTGCATTGCTGAGGTTGCTCACGGTGTGTCTTTGGCACAGCTGTGAGGTATCAGTCTTGAAGTGCTGGCTGGAATTCCACTCCTCTCTCTGCCACTCATCTGCAGCCATCCAGTGTACTGAAGACACTGGTGTTAAAATTTAACATTTTATAATTGGATGATTCTGGTCCTGCAGGTCTACGATGATTTGGCCTTTCATCAAATTACTTTCACTGAATTGTTCTTTGGTGGTGTACAATAAGCCTATGTTGAGGAGTGTTAAAGAAACAAACATGGAAAATTCGCTATGTAGTCTAGGGATGTTCAGCCATTATTAATAATTACCCAAAGTTGACATAAAATAAGTTGTATTTAAAAGGTAGGTAATACAAAAAGATAAAAAAATACAAGCTAGGTAATACATATTTAAAACATCACTTTTTTAAAAGGCTGCATTTTATGATTATCTATGGTCTTGAGATTATTTACATCTATCATATTTGTATGAAGAAAATACTATATGATGTGCTGTTGCATATCTCTTTGCAACTCGAGTTCAGAAACTACATCATGTTGGTAGCTTTAATTTGGCCATGGTTGGAGTATTTACAGCATAGTGCCTCAAAACAGTGCCTCCTTCTTCAAACCAGTTATGAAACATCTAGCAGCTGATTACTGGATGTTGTTGAAGATGTGGTATTACAGGTATTATAAAAATCTGTGTGAGAGAGTCCTCTTAGGTCTTGGAGCAAATAAAGGTATGCTTCTCTTCAGACACATATCTATTTTTATTTTTAGAACTCTTTGATTATTGTTAGTAGTCATGTTCCTTCTTTGCTTTGTCTGCTAAGTAACTCAGAGCCAAATTTCCAGCAATTTCTAAAAAAGAAACATGTGTTCCAGGACTCATCTTGTTTTCCCACTGTTATTTTTATTTAGTCTTCCTTCTTCCTTCCTTCCCTCCTCCTTTCTCCCTCCCTGTTTCTCTCTTTCTCTTTTCCTCTCTCTTTTCCTCTTTATTTCCTTTGTCCTATGTTATGTATCCTTTTGCTGTATATTGCTGCATATATGGGTTTATTTTAGCTATCTCTAAACATTTTAAAAGTAAGGTGAAGCATAAACATAAACAGTGTACTTCTCTATATACTCTTGAGAGTACATATACTCTTAGGAGTATACATACTCTTAAGAGTAATTCATTTTTGAGGGGAGGAGGTGGGGAACTGAGTGAAATAGGTGAGAAAAATTAAAAGGTACAAACTTCCTGTTACAAAATATATGAGTCATAGGGATGAAATGTACAGTGTGGGGAATATAGTCAATAATAATATATTATCTTTTTATGGTGACAGATGGTAACTGAACTTATTGTGGTGATCATTTTGTAACGTATAGAAACATCGAATGACTATGTTGTGCACCAAGAACTAACATGGTGTCATAGGTTAATTATACTTCAAACAAACAAACTCATAGAAAAAGAGATCAGGATGGGGCTTACCAGAGGTGGGGCTGGGGGTGTGTGAGGGCTGTGGAGAAGGGGAATTGGATGAAGGTGGTTAAAGAGTATAAACTTCCAGTTTATAAACTTCCAGATAAATAAGTACTAGGGATGTGATGTACAGCACGGTTAATGTAATTAACACTGCTGTATGCTATATGTGAAAGTCAAGAGGGTAAATCTTAAGATTTCTCATCACAAGGAAAAAATATATTTTTTTCTTTTTCTTTTGTTTTGTATCTATATGGAATGATGGATGTTCACTAAACTTACTGTGGTAATCATTTCACGATGTATGTAGGTCAAAGCATTATGCTGTACACCTTACACTTACACAGTACTGTATGTCAATTATATCTCAGTAAAACTGGAAGAAAAACTAAAAGAATAATATTATTAAGGCTTCTTGCCTTATTTATAGGTTTTGTCTTGGAATAATGTTTCTTAACGCTTCTTCCTGCTTTAATGTGAAAAAAACTTATGAAATTAAAATACAATTTAGATCTGCATATTGGTTTTATTTACTAAGGGCTCATGAAAAAATCTTGGAGAATTCATTTATTATATTTATTATGTACACACATATATTTTTTATATATGTCTCCCCCCTTCTAGATAGAATGTAAGTTCTAAGAGGGCAGAATGTATCTCAAGTGTCCAGTGCTACATCTTGCATATAAAAGGCATTCCATGAGTAAATTTGAATGAATGAATAAATGAATAATTCATGCATTTTCTAATGCTTAGTCATTATGAGTACAGCATTTGGTTTTTAATGATGATATTATACACACACATACATACACATATTTAAGAAGTTTCATTTTGTACTTATCACTTCCATATAGGCTCTGTTTCTCTAGATTATAATTTTTCAATTAAATATTCATTGCTAATGACATTTTTCATTAGTTCTCTGTAGAAATATGGTCACACATCATAAAGAGGAGCAGTATGGCATTTTCTACTCACGGGGAAAGAGCAATTATCCTGAACTAAGCCTAACATTTAATACCTCTGTATCTCTCTGATGGTTCTCATGAATCATGCACTATAATTCAGTTGCTTTATTTGTTCTTCTGTTGGGAAAGGAGAGGAAAGTAACATTTGTGGAGAGCCTACTATGTGATAAGTGCTTGCTGTGTATTTAATTATGTCTATTTCGTTAACCTCCACAACAACCCAGTGAAGAAGGTACTATTTGTATCCGCATTTTAATAGGCCAGGTAATTGGGGCTCAAAGGGATGACATAACGTCCCCGCATCACAGACCCCAGTGGTGGGTCTGGCTCTGAAGCCACAGTGTGCCTCTCTGCAGCACTGGACTCAACTGCAGGTCCTGCTCACAACCTCCCATCCATTGCCTCTGCCTCACTCTCATCTTTCTCAGGTCTCCCTCATACACTGCTTTTATTCCTTTATTCAGTTGATAAAGGGCTGCTCCCAGTTGCTCGACAGGAATGCCAGGCTAAGCAGTTTGGTGTTCAGTGAGTGGTTTTCGTCACTGAGGATTTTGAGCAGAGGACTGGTTATCCAGGGGACAGAAAGGAGAGTGTATTACAGGCACAGGGGGCTAGAGACATATGGGGCAGGTGATAGGTGCCTGGTTGGCAAAATGACAGCCCCCCAAATATCCGTATCCTAATTCCCGGAACCTGTGAATATGTTACCCTACGTGGCAAAGGGTCTTTGCAGATGCGATTCATGTTAAGGACCTTAACCACAGGAGAGAGTATCCAGGTTTATCCAGGTGGGCACAATCTAATCACATGAATCCTTAAAAGCAGACAGCTTTTATGGCTGTGGTCAGAGGGAGAGGCGACTGCAGAAGAATATTTAGAGAGATGTAATGTTGCTGGCTTTGAAGACGAAGGAAGGGGCCCAGGTGCCAAAGTATGTAGGCAGCCTCTAGAAATTGGAGAAGACAAGGAAAGGAATTCCTCCCTAGAGTCTCCAGAAAGGAACGCAGCGCTGCTGGCACATTAATTTGTCCAGTGAGACCCGTGTCAGACAGAATTGTAAGATAGTAAATTGGTGTTTTATTGGATCCACTAAGCTTTGTTACAGCAGCTATAAAAAAAACTAGTAGAAGGAGAGATTTAGACTACAGTAGGGCAGTAGGACCTTCACCCTTCTGCTCAGAAATCTTTAGCAGCCCCCTTTCCCACCACGTTAAATCTCACCTGTCTTACCAGACTCTCCAGGTTCCGTGTGACCTGCCCATGTTGCATTTCTCAATAGTGGCTCCTCCTAGCTCAACTCTGGTCAGGCCTCATGAACGGACCATGCTCAGTTTCATATCTGCACATCATGTTCTCTTCCCAGGAGGTTTCCCCCTCTTCTTTCATTGCTTTTTTTGATTCCTTCTGTCTTCTTTGATCCCTGTCTTTTCTGATCAGCTCTAGCATTGATGTCTAGGAGACACAATTAACACTCCATTATATTCATACATTTTACTTTTATCAAATTTTCTTAATTTTAATATATGCTATTTTGTATTGGTTGCTACTTTTTTAAAAAGCCACATATTCTGTAATCAATTAGAAACTGTGATTTAGTGAAAAGATCACATGCTTCACGTTCTGACCTAGCAATTTTCTAGCTGTGCACCTTTGGCAAGATACTTAACTTCTCCGAACCTCAATTTTCTTATCTGTAAAATGGAAGTGATAATATCTATCTCACAGGACTTTTGTAAAGATTAAAACACTCTAGAAGCGTTAGTTCCTGTGCTCCTGGAGGGCAGAAACAGCATCTTATTCCTCCTCATGCTGTCAACAGCCCCCACAGTGCTTAGGCACACAGTAGGCTTACAGATGAACCTCAGCATGTTGTCAAATCTTTGCATCATGTTATAGATTTTGCCATTATTTCTGTACTTGTACACCCGCCATGAACCTTTCATATAGCACTATATAATGGCTCTCTTAAAAGTCTTAGCTTATTGTATCATCTGTTTAAGTTCTGACAGTCCTCTAAATTAATTTTACAAAATATTTGCTGAGCCTGACCTCCTCCAGATAAATCTCCCCTACCTGTCCATGGCTGCTACTCTTCAAGCGACTCATTTTATATCATTTCCTGATCACAGCATTCTAACTCCACAAAGCCAGCCTGCTGTTTCCTGATGCTTTCTTTAGCTTTTGTTTGATATGGGTGCCATTTTGGGTTTATTGCCCGTGGATCCAGGTGTTTCTGTGATAGGCAGGGTGTTTTATAGTATATGAGTACTTTCACTGCCTGCATTCTCAAGATCTGGGGAAGCAGGTTATCTGCTCTGGAAACCTTTGCTTCTCATTGTTCTCAGTTTCATCTCTATTTCAAGAAACATTAACCCTTGGCTGCTCTCTTTGGCTATATTTTTCAGTTTTAAATGCGTTTCTTCTACTGCCCTGAGGAGCCAGTGAGCAGAGGCTTTCATTTCTTCAGGAAGTCTCTGTCCTTCCCTCTTCTCTGCTTCCGCCCTGCTGATATCCCTGTTAAGTCTGGATCTTTTGTTGGTGAATTCTGCTTCATACCATTGTACTGTGATGAATTTTTATGCTAGCATTATAGTGTCTGATATTTGCTTGGCTTGAACTTGCTGGAAGAAATCTTTATAGGCAAGATGATCTATTGCTAAAAATTGAATCCCAAATGTATCTTAGGAAACCTTTTTTTTTTTTTTTTTTGGTGTAGGTTTTAGGAGAGACCTTCTTTACAGCTTTCATTGATTTCCTGTAGCTGGGGTGATTTTTGCAAAGTTTCAGACTAACACCTGTTTTTGGAAATCAGCATTCATAATTCTTTGAGATTACTTTTAGCTGTACGATGTCTAATAATTCTTACTCTCTGTATATGGTCAATATAGAGGTTCTTAGGTGGTGTGCCTGGGAAGTAGTATATAGCAGGCCCCTCACAGGAATGTTCCCAAACTTTGATCAATGTATACAGTTTATTTTTTCTGACACTGAATCACACTGTTACGCTTTTAGGATGTTGTCTGTCAGATGAATCATTTACTTGAGCAGACCACGTAATGCACTCTATATTGGGATACAGCTTGTGGCAAATACGCATTTATAAGTATAACATAGTGTCAACCTAGTGCCAAAGAAAGTGTACCATTTACTAAAACATTAATTCTTAGCCTCATTAATTCTGAGGTATTGTGGTCAAGGCAGAAAACAGTTCTCAAAGAGACAGAGTGCTGCAAGGTGACCAAGGGTAGTAAGATAACCATGGATACCTTTATAGAGATGTAAAACATGGTTATATTGTGATAATAAATGCTTTGCAAATATTGCTGACTTTTTATAATGCTATTTTGAGTCTTTTGATACTTTCACATATATAACCACAAAAGGATGATACATGAAGACATGCTCTGAACATACCAAATTCTAACATGAGCATATCTAAAGGGAAGGAAGGCTAATATACTAGGCTGTATATTTTTATTTGCATTAGGGAGGGAGTGGAATTTTGCATTTCAATTACTCTTCAGGAATCCGTGTTCTGATTACTCATTAACTTTTGAAAATAGGTGGCGACATACCTATAGTTATTTCCAAGAATGGGACTAAGACTTTCTTAGGCATTTTCATACTTGTTTTTCCACTCTACAGTACTTTGGACTTCCCTTTATTGAAACTTCCAGAGCTATTGCACTTGTGATATAATATTACAATTGGTTTTTGGATTTTATTGAGGGCCGGAGTTTCAGAAATTTGCTTGATTAATTGATTCATTAAATATTTAGTAAGTCTTCATCACATTCAAGGCCCCATAGGAAAGCTCCAAGAAAGCCAAGTTAATAAAGCATCAGATACCCATATAAATATTAAATAAATGAAGCATCAAAGATGTTTACAATTTTCTTCGCAACCTGAATGTTCACCTGATTCAGAATGACAAAACTCCCTCATGGAAACAAGTTTCGTGTTTGAAAATCTTGTGCATTTGTCACTTAAAAAAAAAGTCTCCAAGTGAGGGTATTGCTATGAACCCTCACACTGGATGAGGAAACCAGGAACCCTTTTGGAGATTATCCCCAAGGAACTAGAGAAACAATGTTGACTACTTTCATCTGAACAGTCATTTTATATTTTGACCAGAAGGGTGCACTGTTGTATCTTATTTATTGCTTGGATTTGGGGGGGAGAAAAAGAAAACAACAATGTTCTTTACACCAACTTTATTATCCTTGTAATTTGCTTTTTCTTTTGAATTTTATTAGCATTCTAGCTTCAATTCTTGACTTCCTGTGTTCTGTTTAGCCAACAGAAGGCTTACGGGGGGAATGGTACTGGCTGCTAAACACCTGACTAAGCAATATTGTTTTACCTTTTTTGATTTCCCCTCCTCTGAGAGAGGACTTTATTGCCTTTGTTATAGATGGGACTGGTTTGGCAGTAGATGCCTCCAGATGCAGAGCTCTGGAATGTTCCCAGCCTTAACATCTCGGGTTCAGCTGGCTCACTCCCAACTTCGTTTCCTGCTTTCCTGGGCTAAGGTTATTGTTGTGGGGGGGTTAATTACACCCCGGCTCTGATGAGGAAGACATAGTCATTCTCTAGATGTCATTTAGGTCCTCCAAATTGGTACTGTTGATAGTAGATTTTCATAGGAAAGCGTGTGTAAACTAGCTAACTAGCTCTTATTAAACTAACTAGCTCTTATTAAACTAACTAGCTCTTATTAAAAACAGAAATAAACAACATAATAATAACAAAAAATCCTTTATTCGAGAGCTTATTGCTAATGAATCACTTTAGGTAGACCCTGCAAGAAAATAGCAGGACATACATGAAATGTTTTTCTGAAACTCCTTTGGAGATAAAATTTGTAGTCATAATTGCACAGATATAGAAATGCATGTCTGATGTCTCAAGCATGGAGTTGACACGGTAGGCTGCTGGCAGTATATTTCTAGTCCTTTGTTAACAACATTATCTCATAGTTCTTCCAAGAATTTTTCCAAGTATACACTATCATGATTTTTAACTAATAACATCTGAAAATATGAAGGAATTGCCTCTTAAATAAGCACAAAGAAAATGGTAGTACCAAGCCACAGGGATAATGAAGCAATGGCCTGCCATAATCTTACCTATAAAATGTAAAGAAAAAGATTAGAAGAAAATATATCTAAATGAACAATACAGTTGCCTTTGGGTGGTAGGATTATGGGAGATTTCTTTCTGCTTTTTGACAGTTCTGTAGTGTTCAAGTTATCTATATAAAAGTATGTTAAATTTATAATTTGAAAACAGAAAGAAAAATAACTTTTCCTGTGCAAACCAAAATAGTCAAAGCAATTTAATAGGAAGCTTCCCAACATCTCTCATTACAAATACCAGATTTTAACATTTAAAGACAAAAGTTTAAAAATGGAATTGGTCATGTGTATTTATGGATTTAACATTTCAAAATCAGCTTAAATTCACCAGCGTCCAGTTTCTGTGGGATGCTTTGCTATTTGTATGTAGGTGTTGATTTGACACCTGAAGTTACCATTTTCATAATCGCCTCTGTCTCTGTTCAGTATTCTGTAACCACAACTAAAGGGCTGACACCTATCTGACTACAACGCAATACGATGGCAGATATCGCTATTTTTTTCTCTTTTAGAAACTTTTGGTCAACACTTGGGCTAAATTAACCCAATCAACTGATGACCTTGCATCATGTAAACACAACTCAAGTAACTGAAAATAGTTGAATCTGTTAATAGTCAACCAGGGTTTCTTTAACACTTGATTCTGTTCGTTTCTATTATTTTAGTTTTTTAGGGCAAGTGCAGGAGGTTTGAGTCTCTGCAGTTAGACAAGAGCAGTAATCCCTATTATTGGGATGGTTGCCACCAGGTTAATGGTAGAAGTATGATTTCCACATGTGTGGACCCACTAAGTAGGCTTTTCTCATCTGGAACCAGAGTGAGGCAAGTGAGGCATTTGTCTCACTCTAGTCCCCATCCTGTGGATAGCTCTGAGAAAAATTAATCTGTGTTTTTCTTTCCCATGAAAATATGATTCTAGTTAATAGCTTGTGCTTGTATTTAAATACCAAAATAGCTTGTGATAACAGCTAACTCGTGTAACCTGGAAGCTGACTTCTACAACATTCAGCAATTCAGGACACAGCCAAAGGTCTCCAGGGTCACTCAATTAACCGTGACCTAGGTCATGCACTTTGCCCTGTAGGGGTAACCCCTCATGATGTATTTATGTTATTTGGCATGTAGATCTATATACATAGTTTGAGTATCCTTAAGACTTTTATATGTGTCAGTAGGTCAGCGGTCGGTGTTCATGCTTTGTTGGAAATATAGCCATGCAATTTGAGTCAAATGAGTAAAAATTCAAAATGATGGAATGTACATTTAATGCATCATAATTTTTTCTGTATTACTACATTGTACTTCATATGAAACTCCAGTATACCATTAATATATGTGTACTTAACTAGAAAATAATTGTATGTAGCTGAAGTTTTCACCATTTTTTAGCTCTAAGAAATATGAGGGATATGAAGCTCTTCCATCAAAGGCACTAAACCACTATGGCAGTATTTCTCCCTATCTCTTGGTTGGAGGTGGGAGAGGAATGGGCATATCAGACTCTCTGATATATTTGGGTTAAAAAAAAATGTGCCCTTCTTCACCCTCAGTTGAAAATCCTGAGAATTGAGCATTATGGTATCTCATCTATAATATATAATTTTTATAATTTCTGTGTACCTAGCTTATCCTTACTAGATAGCAAGCAAAGAGGAACTGTACTTGGTCTTGTTTATTTCCTCCTTCCTTTCACAAAGGGTATGAGATGATTATCTTAGTCATCTTTTTAGCCTCATAGCCTTACCTCCAAACTTTGCACACAATTGTTACTTGATGAATATTTTAGAAATTACATTTGAGATATATAAATTAGAAGTTTACCAGAATAAAGGAAAATATTTTGAATTTCAAAGACATTTGAGGCATGAATTCAATCGTGAATCAATAAGTGTGGGGTTGAGAGATTATATGATGAGTTTGAGGCTGGTGGCAAAGGGCAGACTGTGTGCTAGGGCTGTCCTGGTTGAACTCACACACTAACTACTGGAGATGGAAACATCATCCGAAAAGTAGTTAGGACAGTGCTCCCATAGATGGGTATCCAGAAGCCAACCATTCCAGTCTTCTCATGTTACTGTCTTTGTGATGTGTTTTGTCCCAAGTATTTATTTTCAGCCTATAAGTGTCTTTATATTTAAAGTGCAGTTTCTATAGGCCATATATATTTGGGTCCTTTTTCTTTGTAAACCATTCTGATGCCCTTTCCCTTTAAATTGGAGTATTTAGCCGTTTAATGTCATGTAATTACTGAAGTAATTGGGATTAGGTCTACCATTTCATTATTTGTTTTCAGCTTGTCCACTCTATTTTATGTAACTGTCTTTCTTTTTTTCTGACCTTTTTTGGGGAATATTTTAAAGAATTTCATTTAAAGTTTCCTATTGACTATTTAAAAATTGAAGTATAGCTGATGTACAATATTATGTTAGTTTCAGGTGTACAATGTAGTGATTCAACATTTATAAATACATTGTAAAATGATCACTACAATAAGTCTACTAACCATTTGTCACCATATAAAATTATTAAAGTGTTATTGACTAATATTTCTTATGCTGTATATTACCTCTCTGTGACTTATTTTGTAACTGGAGTTTGTACCTCTTAATTCCTTTCCCCTATTTTGTCCCACCTGCTACCTTCCTCCCCTCTGGCAACCATCAGTTTGTTCTCTTATCTGTGAGTCTGTTTCTGTTTTGTTTTGTTTGTTTGTTTGTTTTGCGGTTCGCGGGCCTCTCACTGTTGTGGCCTCTCCCGTTGCGGAGCACAGGCTCTGGACGCGCAGGCTCAGCGGCCATGGCTCACGGGCCCAGCTGCTCCGTGGCATGTGGGATCTTCCTGGACCGGAACACGAACCCGTGTCCCCTGCATCGGCAGGCGGACCCTCAACCACTGCGCCCCCAGGGAAGCCCTGATTGGGCTTTTGAATTGTATACTAGGTACTATGAATGCTAAGCTGTGAAGTTTCTGTATTCTGTTTTTCTGTCATCTGTCACATGAATGTTGCTTCTTTTGTTTTAGCGTGTAATTTTATTAACTGGATTTGCAAATCCTGCTTCTTGTCGTGGCAGCTCAGACCTCAGTTCAGATGTTTTGTTGCTAGCTGGAGCTGTTTGGAGCCAGTTCCATGAATGTGTGATTCATGGATTAGTTAGAAATGTGGGTCAAGAATTTGGAGATTCTTTCTTTGGCTCTTTCCCTTCCAGGATTTCCCCATTACCGTCTAGAGTCATATTTTCCCCAGCTTTATTTTTCTGGTTACTCAAGCCAGAAATACTGTGATTTTTCCAGTTGTACTGTACCACCTTGCATGCTACATGTCAACTACACTTAGCTCTGAGCTAAAGGCTATGCAAGCGGGATCTTACTTTGTACAGCTCCCCTCCTCTGAGGATGTACTCCCACCAGAACTGGTCTTTTCTGCTCATTCTCCACTGCCTTCAGATTGGCACTTTTTTGTATTATATCCTGGTTTTACGGTTTTTCGTCTGCAGGGGAGTTGTTCAGTAGTCTCTTAGTCTTTCATTTCCAGTAGCAGAAATTGGTTTTTTGACTTAAAAAAAAAATTATTATGGCAATACATGTTCACTTTAGAAAAATAATCTTATCACCTTTAGATAATCACTGTTGATATTTCGATGTATATACTTCCATTCTTTGTGTTTCAGAATATATATACATACACAAATTCATATTCATAAACACAAACACATAAAAACGTAAGCAAACAAAAATTCAGTGGAATCACACTGTTTGATAACCTTATATTCTTTACTTAAAATATATATATCTTTCCATGTCTACAGATATACATTTATATTATTATTTTATTGTCACTTCATTTTTCATTGTATGAATGCATAATTTATAAACCCTATCTTTTATTGTTAGGTGTTTATGCTGATTCTGATTTTTCATTATTATAAATAATTCCTTTAGATAAATATCCATGTTCACATAATTGTATAAATTAACTATTAATTGAATGAATTGTTTTATTAGAATAAATTTCTAGCAATGGTACTTTTCATCAAAGATATATACATTTTTAAGGACTTAAATATAGTTTAACAAATTATCCTCCATAAAGATTGTACTAATTTATTCTACCAGTGTTTGTAGTAAGCTGGATAATGGTCCCCAAAGGTATTAAGTCCTAATCTCTGGAACCTGTAATGTTACTTTATTTGGAAAAAGGGTCTTTGCAGATGTGACTAAATTAAATAAAGGTCCTGAGATGGAGAGATTGTCCTGGATTATCCAGGTGGACCATAAATGCAATCACAGTTGTCCTTATAAGAGAGAGGCAGAGGAAAATTACAAACAAGACAGAAGAGGAGAAGGCAAAATGATGATAGAGGCAGAGACTGTAGTGATGTGGTCACAAATCAAGGAATGCTGGCAACCACCAGAAGCTGGAAGAGGAAAGTAATGGGTTCTCCCTGGAGCCTGCAAAGGGACTGTGTATCTGTCCACAGCTTGATATCAGCCCAGTGACACTGATTTTGGACATCAGGACTCTAAAACTGTGTAAGACAGATTTTTGTTTTTTGAAGCCAAGTGTGCAGTAATTTGTTATAGCAGCCATAGGAAACTATTATAGTCTATGAGAATGGACTGTTTCTTCTATCCTTATGGAAATCCTTTATGATCTGTAAGATAAAATTGAACTTTATTTCATGATTCTTTGAATGTTGAAAAATTCTAGGCTCTTTATGTATTTTTTCCCTATTTTAAATTTGGTTTTGCAGTCTATTGATTAAACAGCCAACTTGAACTTATATTTTTTTAATGAAATTAAATAATTTTATAATTTAATGAAATTAAATAATTTTATAATTCTCCCTCTGATATAAGAATCTAATAAGGGCAGCCTAAGAGTAAAAGAGACTGGACTCAAGTTACTTACGTTGTATATGCATTATTCTGTGATTTTTATCAGTCTTCATAAAGTGCTTACCATTTCAGTCATAAGAAAGTTTCTGGAGGCAAGTGTTTCCTCTTTCCTGGAATGCAAATGTGAGCTGAAAGGTTGTAAAATAGTTAAATAATTTGTAAGTATTTTTATCCTCTGAACGTTTTGAAAAATTCATCTGAGCAGAAAAGGCCCAAATGATTTAAAGGTAGTTTAAAAAAGTATTTTCCATGGGACACTAGTGAATTATTTCTCTCACATTCTCTTTTTCTCTCTTCCTGTCACACATATATATACAGTGTACACATGCACGTGCGTGCGCGCACACACACACACACGTACACACACACACAGATATACTGCAAATGCATAAATGGGATTACTTGCTTTATACTTCAAGAATGTAGTATTCTATGGTATGCTTTAAAAATGTAGTACTTTCCTTTTTTGCTTGGCTTCCTCCTCCTTGTCACCTTTCTCCCACCCACTTGTCCCCATCACCAATCTTCCTCATACAGGGAACTCATGTTAACAACCTGGTAGATATCCTCTTGTATTATTCTCAGTCGTTGTATGGTCATGAACAAACATGGTTTCTACGTCGCTGTTCAACAAAAATGGGATTATATTATTATGTGATGCTTACTTTCTGTATCTTTTAAAATTTTATTTAATAATACTAGTGGATAGTCCTCTAACTCTATTGGTTTAGTTCAAAATCATTCTTTTGAATAGAGACATAACAGTCCTTAGTGTGACTTGACTAGAGTTTAATTTCCTGTTACTGAAAGGCACCACTTACTTTAAAGTATTTTGCTACCTCCAATAGTGCTGTTATAAACTTTCTTGTAAATACATTTTTGTGTATTAGTGTTTTTATTAGGGGAGATTCTGAGGTACAGGATTGCTAGGGCAAAGCCTTTAGGTATTTTTTTTTTAATCAACAATGGCTCAAATTTTATTGGTTCAGTCATTCAACTTTTTAAAAAAATTTATTGAAATATAATTGATTTACAAGGTATTTTAGTTTTAATAAATGCTGCCAGACTGTTCCCAAAAAAGCTATACCAATTAATATTTTCATCAGCAATGAGATATAAATCCATTTTCCTCTCATCTTTGCCTTTTCACTAGATAGAAAATAATATTTTAATTATTGTTTTTTCCTTTTAATGAGGTTTAGCATGTTTTTATATGTTTGTGGCCATTTGGATTTGCTCTGCATAAACTATCTTCCCATATTTCTTGACCATTTTTCTATTGGGATATTTATCTTTTCCTATTAATTTAAAAAAGATTTTTATGTATTATAGATATTAACCCTCCATTTCTCATTTCTGTTGCCAATATGTCCTCAAATCTATATGTATTTTTTTGTGGACTTTATGTTATCTTCTTCCATATAAATGTTTAACACTTATCTACAGTGTGGGTTCATCTATTCTTTTGTTATCTCTGGGTTTTCTGTCCTTATTATAAAGGTCTTTTACACCCTTTAGATTATACTTATAATCTCCTAGATTTATTGTTTTATTTTTTATAATTTAGTCTTTATCTGAGACTTATTTTTACTTAAGTTGCAAGAGAGAGAGGTCCACCTGTATTTTCTTCCAGATGGATAGCCAGTTAGGTCTGTACCATTTAAACCTTCCATTCTTTCCTAGCTAAATTGAAATAATTTCTGATATATATTCAATTCTCTCTAAATATAAAGCGATCTGGTTGTGGATTCTCTATTTGTTACACAAATCTCCCAGTGAATATTTCAGTGCCACTGTGATATTATTTTGATTACACTAGAATGGAAGTAAGTTCTAATATGTGGTAAGACATGTCGTCTCTTCTTCTTCTTCTTCATATTTTCTTAGTTTCTTTTGGACATTTTTTCTTAGATCTAAACTATAAGGTAAGTGGATCTAATTCAAAAAACCCTCTCATCTCAGTTTTAATTGCATTCAATTTGTATATTAATTTTTGGAGTTTTTTGGTGTTTTTTAAGTATTCCCATTCAGGCACATCACTCTTCATTTATTCAGAAATATTGACTTCTATATAATTTACACAGTATCAAACTCTTTGCTAAATTATTTCATTAATTTCAGTAGTAGTTTACTAGAGTCTCTTAGGCTTATAAGGCATATAGTCATATAATCAACAAAAACAGGTGTTGCTTCCTTTTTTCCCATATTTATATCTATTAGTTTATTATCTTGCTGTGTTGTATTCTCTTAAACCTCCAAGTTACTATTAAATACTAAAGATAGTAACAGGCACTTCAGTCTAGCTCTCAACTTTAATTAAAGTGGGTTTAGGGTTTCATAATTTAGGATAATATTTTTCAGTCACTGGAAAATAACCTTTATTATATTTAAGTCATTGGTATCTGTTCTATTTAGCTTTTATGTTAGTGATGGCTGCTTAATTTTATCTAAGACCCTTTTAGTAAATATTGATATGATCATGATCATGGGGTTTTTCCCCTTTAATTTAATGATGTGATGAATTATAATTACAGATTTCCTGATATTAAGTCACTGTTGCATTCCTAGAATATACCTTAGTTGACTACATGGTATTATTATCCATGGGTTCATTGTTGGATTCAGTTGCTAATATGTTCTTTAACGTTTTTCGCCCTTACTTATGAATTATATTGGTTTACAGTTTTCTATTATGTTTTCTATTTAGAATTGTGCTAAATTATTTTATAATATGAATTGAGGAAACATTCTATTGAGAAATATTTTTTATCATATGATCTGTAACAGTTTAT
The DNA here is from genome assembly GCF_963455315.2 of Globicephala melas. NCBI lineage: Eukaryota > Metazoa > Chordata > Mammalia > Artiodactyla > Delphinidae > Globicephala > Globicephala melas. The sequence goes on along the minus strand of NC_083324.2, from coordinate 30,309,970 downwards.
GTCACACTGGAATAAACTCTTCTATGTCTAGCTATGCTTAGCTGTGAACCCATCTAGCCCTGGTTAGTTTTTCAGTATCTTTTTTAATTGTAAGTTTGGTTTCTTTTATGATTTTTTTTGCTATGACATGATTTTATAGCTTCAAATAAAGGCATTTCATGCTGCTTGTATACCTTTTTGGTCAGAGAGGGTAGCTTGCACAAATTCTAATTTTAAAACATCCATTAAAAATATTTTGTTAAAGGTTTTGTTAATCAAGTAGAGTCAAATTTTGTGAATGCAGATATTTATTCATCCAATATTTATCAAACTCAACTCCATGCTAGGCTCTTTTCTCAGATCTGGTAACATAGCAGTGAACAGCACATATATATACCTTGATTTGTAAAGTTTACATTTTAGTGAAATGACAGTGTTCCATTGAGAAATACACACATAATCAAGTTTATCTATTGTTTCATTCAGTTTCCCTGTGTCCATGCTTAGTTTTTTGTTTACCAGATCTGTTTAACTGTTAAAGGTTTCCACTATTATTCTTGTTTATCAAGCTCTGCTTCATTTGTCATATTTTTGCTTTTTATTTTAGTTGCTGTTTTTTGATGCCTGTAGGTTTACAACTGTTAGAGTCTCATCATAAACTGTACTTTTGATAGCTACAGTTTATCCTCTATATTAGATTAATATCCTTTAATACTAATATTGCTGCTTTTGTTTTTATTTGTTTGCATTGGTCTAACATAAAGTGATTTTCAACATTGATTGTTTTATTTTAGTTGGGTGAGTGTAGTTGAGTTTTGTTTTTTATCCTAAAAGGACAGTCTCTTTTTTTAACGTGAGAATTCAGTTCCGTCATATTTAGTATTATGACTATATATAATATATAGCATATACAGCACTGTTGAGAGTTCCTATTGCTCCGTATCCTCACCAAGCACTTGGTACTGTCAGCCTTTTAAATTTAAGCCAATTTAATGGATGTGGAGTGGTATCTCAATACAGGGTTTTTTTTTTTATAAATTTATTTATTTATTTTTGGCTGTGTTGGGTCTTCCTTGCTGTGCGCAGGCTTTCTCTAGTTGCAGCAAGCAGGGGCTACTCTTTGTTGCGGTGCGCAGGCTTCTCATTGTGGTGGCTTCTCTTGTTGTGGAGCACAGGCTCTAGGCACGCGGGCTTCAGTAGTTGTGGCAGGCGGGCTCAGTAGTTGTGGCTCACGGGCTCTAGAGTGCAGGTTCAGCAGTTGTGGTGCACGGGCTTAGTTGCTCCGCTGCATGTGGGATCTTCCCGGACCAGGGCTCGAACCCATGTCCCCTGCATTGGCAGGCGGATTCTTAACCACTGTGCCACTGGGGAAGCCTCTCAGTACAGTTTTAATTTGCATTGCCTTGATAACTCATGCAGTTGAGTTTGTCATGTGCTCATTACCTATTAGTATATCTTCTTTTGTGGAGGTCCTGTTCAGATCTTTGCCTATTATTTTTATTGGTTTGTTTGGCTTCTTTTTATTGAATTATAAGTATCATTCCTTTTTTTAGTTGTAAAAATGATTCCTTTATTTAATTGTAGACTCTGGATACAAGTCCTATGTCTGTGCATGCATGTATGTGTGTAAATATATATACTAATGTACAATCACCTATAGTCAGTGTCAAAATAAAGAAAATAATATGTAACTTTAATATATCAAGTTTTTAAAATGCCAACACACCTGTTTGGAGTTCTGTTTTAAGAATTTCTGGGTCAGGACAAAAGATTGTGTGAGGTATAGTACTGTAATGCTTAAATTCCAGATAGCAAGTTACCATGAAACACTCATTTATGTCTATATATTTTGTAATTCACTGTGCAGAAGTATTATTGCAAATTCTTTAATTTCTAATTATATCATTAACTCTCTGCTGGGTACAAACAAAACAGTTGAATTCTCCTGTCTGAAGACATATAGCGTGGTGAACACGTGACACCTCTAGACGTCACATATTACATCACAATTCAGACTGTTATTAACAATTCCTCTCTCAGCTCTTCAGTTCAGTTGATCCAGAATTACCCTCATTATCCATCTAACATGACCTTCTGAATTCTCACAAGGATGAAGTTATACGTCAGAGGTTTACAAAGATGAATTTATCGTTTTAGCTTCCTGGGGGCAATAGGAATATCTGTTTTCTCAACAGTTATTTAATTCCATCATAATATCTCCTTTACCTATAATAAGAGCAACAGTGCGTTTCTCTGTGCTCAGCTCCGCCTGCCAGCTGAGTCCTCCTCCTATGTTCTTTGTCCTTCATACTCCCCTTCCTGTGCTTGCTTAGTGTACAAATACCAGAAACCAACCTTTCCATCTTTTTTGAATTAGGAAATATTATCACAGCCAGGGTATTGTTGAAAATTAAATTTAACAAATAAAAGTGTAGAGAAGTTTTAAATACAAATCAGACACATCCCTAGGATTTGCTTTTAACTGCACACCTTCTAAGAAATTATATTTTTACTCCCAGCAAATTACCTAGGAGAAAAAAAATGACAAGAGTAATCTATTTTTTCACAGCTGGTCAGTTGGCCAGGGTTTCTCATCAAGGAGTACATGCTGTTTGCTCCCCAGATGGACAGCCTGGATGAGCTACAAATCCACAGAGCCTGGAACACAAGGTGGAAATTATACTGCCGGTGCTTTTAATCTTGCACAGCTCTGCACACTTGAAATTGCAAGTGGCCCATTTCCAAATGAACATCTATTGGGACAATATCCTATATCTTGTCAGAATGAGTCCCATTAAACCCTCAGCTGGAATTAGGCCAAAAACTTGTAATAATTACGGGAAACTTATTAAAAAGTTGAAGCCGTATACTGTGACAGTGAAAGCACTTAGGCAACATTAACAGTAATTGAAATCTCTGTGAGTTTTTCTTTTCAATCAGTCCTTGTTGTTGGCCAAACAAAGAACACCCAAATGAGAAGGTATGAAACCCAAACACCCAGCTTCTAAGGGGGTAATTATCTTTTGTTTCATTACAAAATTCAGTGTGAGAGCAGTGGTGAACTGTTCACCTGGGAGCCAAGGCACCTGCCAGACAGCTGCCCATGGTTCCCTCAATGAGCTTGGGTCTCGCCTCTGCTCACCATCGGGCCTGCAGGCTTAATGGGCTGCTCCCCGATATCGTGGGCCCTCTTCTCTCTCTCCTCTGCCATTACGCCTTCAAAATTCACTGCTTCCCCTAGTAAGTCCTGAGCATTAAGAACAAGAGTGTTAAATAGCTTTGAAACCTGGCCTAGTAAATATCTTGCTAGTAAATTTAGGGCTTTGTGTCAAAAGTAGGGACTATTAAAATAATGTTTTCTGTACTTCATTCACAAGGATGACTCTACTTTCAATTTGTCCTCAGATAGGAAAGTTCATAAAAGAAACTTTATTAGGTTAGAAGACTTTTCCAGCTTGTTTTTCCAATTTCTCTTTCAGTTTGTTTTTCAGTAGTTTTTACATTGAGCAGATAGTACACCTGATCATATTTGGCTATTTATTCTGTATTCCTGGGGGCGATTCTTAGGCAAGCTTACTTTACTTTTGTTTTGTTTTGACTTTCACAGCTAAGGATGACTTGAAATGACAATTTGGACTCTTGAGAGAGGAACAGTAGAGGAAGAACAATTCCTAATTTGGGGCTCATTGGAGGGCAGGGCATTCTCAATGGCAAGACTGATTTACAGAATGCATTTGATGAATGTAATTGTATCCCTGTTTTACCGGAATTCTGATGCTTAACCAAGTGCTCCAAAGAAGGCCAAACCTCAGCTGGAATACCAGTTTGGGTTGTGGACTCCACATGACAGGACAAGCAGTAACAAATCAGAGTGACCAGAGCCCCAGGACAATGGTGGTGAAGGTTCCAAGGCGGACTCTGTATGCAGGGGTCAAAAGAGATGCCTCTGGGGGGTCCTGACTTGGGAAAGACTTATATTGTGTATGGCTGCAAAGGGCAGAGGTGTGGTGAAAGGACAAGACACCAAGGTAGACTGTCATTGTAGAGTAAGGAAAAGTGAGCTGCCAAAGTTTGGAGTACATTCCATTTCTGTGGTCCAGGGAGGTCTGGGCAACCAATAGTTGGAATTATTGTGGAGGAGATTTACTCATGTCTGAACCATTGAAGTAAATAACTCTAGGTCTCTTCCAATTCAAATGTTCTATGGCTTAATGAGACTATATTTAGTTCTTTAAGAGGATGAGACATATTTTGTAATTAGCATCATCCAAACGAATGTCAACACTGTATGAGAAAATCATTTCTCCTAAATATTTTACAGATTCTGTTATGATCTCCTTCACAACCTTCTTTTTTCTTAAATATTATGATATAAACCTTACTCTAGTCAAATTTAAATTTATCATGGATTTTGAGGTAGCTGAAATTTAAGGAATTTGTTTTTGAAATGAGAAAATAAATTGTGGTGAAGATGATAATAATCACTTTAAATAAGTTTGTAAGAATAAGATATTATATTTTAAAGAGTGGAAAGCATGGATTCAGAATTCCCTGTGCAACATTTGTATTCTAAATATTCTGTGTTGTGAGAAGATAGTTATAGTTATCACTAGATTTTCCATTGCTTAAAATAGGCTTCTGATTTGAGATGACTTTAAGCTCTAGAACAGCATTGGAATCTTTGTCTTTTTAGGTAGTAAACTAATCTTGGATTATTAAATGATAGTCCTAATAAAATGGTACTGCAGGGCCCTTTACTGGGTTCCTGTTCAAATACCAGCGTGAGGTGCGGTGAGAAAGTATTGAGTGACAAGACAGAACATCATTAGCCCTGTTATCAGCTGTGATGGACTTCTCTGCAGTAAACTAGTGTGCCCTGGCCTGATTGTGCTCAGAAAGAGATTAAACTTAAGAGAATCAGAGGACTGATAATTGAAAACAACTTAATCCTGCCACAGAGGAGTGGGGGCTGGGGGGTAGGGGGAGGTTGGTGAAGGAGGGAGGGGGCCCAGGAAGAAGTACAAATGACTGGAGTATAGACAAGAGAATCCAGGGGCAGAAAGAATATATACTATTACTTCTTACTGGACACCATTTAGCTTATACTTAGCAAACCCTCTTCTCTGCTGGTGTTGTCCTCCCTGTTAGCCACTGTGACATCTTGCTTGGTTTTCGCCTGCATCATTCAAGACCCATAGGGCATAATCGCTCTCCTAGTTCCTTAGGGGATAAAATAACAAAATAGTGGTGGTTGATATTCCGTTTCTGCTGCTTTCTGAGTACTTATCCAGGCTCTGTCCTTTGACTCGATTTCCTTCCCCAATCCCTCGGTCAGGGACAGGAAGGGAAGGGCTTTCTCTGTTGGTCTCCATGCCTTGGCCCTGCCTTGTAGCCTGGGTCAGCTTCAGTAGGGGTGAGCGTGATCTGCCTTGACTCTGGAGTGCTGTCAGAATCTGCCTTCTTCCCTAGAGCAGATCTTCGCGGAGCCTCGCTTACCCAGGGAACAGAAATGCTGGGAAAACAGTTTGAGCACAGATTTAAAGATTCAGAGGCAAGGGTCAGATCTAGGCAAAATTGCAAAGGTGGCCGTGCAGTCTGTCTCCAGTACTATCTCCCCTGTTCAGCCACTGTCTCGTTTGGATTACTGTCCTATGGCTTCAGCTTCCTGTCATTTCCTGCCAGCCCCCACTGGCTAATGAGAAAACTAGTTGTGTACTGTTCCATTTCCAACAAAGGGCCTTCCAGTTGAGCACTCTGCCTGGCTTCTTCTTCACTTCCATGTTTCCCTTCTCTTTCTCCCATTGAAATCTGACTCTGCTTTGCTCAGGATAGTAGAGCCTCTTTGTTGGGATAGGGAGGGTGGGAGGGAGACGCAAGAGGGAGGAGATACGGGGATGTATGTATATGTATAGCTGATTCACTTTGTTATAAAGCAGAAACTAACACACCATTGTAAAGCAATTATACTCCAATAAAGATGTTTTTAAAAAAAGGGGGGCAATGGATCTGCTTCCTGATTAACACAGTGGCACACATTGGTCTTAAGATCATTCTATACAGATGGATTAAGAAGTGCATTAGTTTCCTACTGCTGCTGTGACGAATTGCCACAAATGCTGTGTTTTAAAACAATACAGATTTCTTCTCAGAGTTCTGGAGGTCAGAAGTACCAAATAAAGGTGTTGGCAGGGTTGACCTCCGTCTGGAGGCTTCAGGAGAGACTCTGTTTCCTTCCCTTTTTAGCTTACAGAAGCCACCTGAGTTTCTCAGTTTGTGACCCCCTCCCCACTTCCTCGTATTACTCCAACCTCTTGCTTCTGTCCTCACATCTGTTTCTCATTCCGATCTCCTGTCTCCTCTTGTAAGGATCTTAATAATTATATCAGGGCCATGTGGATAATCCAGGATCCTCTCCTTGTCATAAGATTTTTAATTTAATTATACCTGCAAAATTCTTTTTGTCTTAGAAAGTAACATATTCACAGGTTCCAGAGACTGGGCTGAGAGCGTATTTTGGTGGCTAGTATTCGATTGCTATAAGTAATATTCAGTGTAGATATTATTTTAACTCAGTGTTTCTCAAAACTGAGCAATATATAGACTCCTTTTAAAAGGAATAAAATTTTATAGACTCTTGCCGTGTTGACTTATGTTTTTTTTTTAACATCTTCATTGGAGTATAATTGCTTTACAATGGTGACTTATGTTTATTAAATTGTTACATACATACATATAAACATTAAACTGCTTATAAACACCTCATGTTTGTAGCTCTTATACAAAGATAAAACTAAAGCAATTTACAAATTAAATACAAACAATCCATAAAGCGAATAAAATTCAAATTAAGTACACTAATTTAATGTGACAGATGATGTGGTTTTACTGAAAATGAAGTTGCTGAGAAAATTTAAGTATAGTATTGGCCATTGGAGGGTTTTTTTTTTTTCCCCTGAGTTTAGCATGCCTGTTCTATCTGTTGTGTGATGACTCAATTCTTCCTTCTTTTTCCTCTCAAACTTTGTTCATAGAGGATTCTTGGACATAATTTGGCTTTTTATCTTGAATATTCGCTAATTTTGCTTTTGTTCTTTTCTCATTTGCCCAAGACAATGAAAGTATTACCAGCTGGGTCCCAATAAAAATACTGGCTCTGAATTTGCATGGCAGTACTTGACTAGATAATAGTCATCCAGGAAATCGAGAATATGCTTTTTTAAAAAGAAGATTATCTTTGAGTTGAAAAACCCATTGTAATTCCTTACAGAGAATTCATTTGAGGGACTCTGTCTTTACTGACTTTAATGGTGGAAATAGGCAGTGCAGGAAGCATTTTCTCACTGAGAATATTCTTTAAGATTAATCCTATTTCACTTAGGTTTAAACATTTTCATCTTTGTGAAATATGCGAACCTCCTTAGGGGAGTACTTTACAAAACTGCTCTTTCAGTAGTCTGTATTATATATTATACTTGATGGGAAAAAAGATTGTTTAGAAAGGAGAGAGAGAACAAGAGGGAGGTAAAGTGAGAGTGATGGGTAGGGTGATGAGTGAATGAGAGACTATAAATGTATGAGAAACCTGGCTTAAATTATGCTAAAGTTTGGCTACTGGGTTACATAATCACCCTGGGAAAGATAAAATGTAAACATATTCACAGTTTGGAGAAGGCATGGGCTTCCAGTCCTCGCTCTAGCTCTCTCGTCTGACCCATACAAATCCATTATTTTCTTGGTTTTTTTTCTCGGTTAGTGCAGGTTGGTAGGATGTGAATTCTGAAGCTTATTCTGGACTAAAGTTCTCTTGTTTGTTGAGCTCCATGCTGTTCTGAAAACATTAATCACAACCTTGCTGCTTTCTCCTGAGAAAATTCTGGCCTGCAGTGCGGTCAGTGAAGGTGATTAGAAATTCCACAGGTAATGGGATATACACACTCCTGTTCTAGTCCTGCAGAAATTCACTAGCTTCTAACTGTAAATCTGTTTTGAAAAAGGACAAGTTTAACATTGTTGAGTTGCCACTAAGTGTTTCTTCCTTTTCCTTTGGCCATAAAGGCTGATGACGTTATTCACACGAGAAAGAAATTTATGTTCTCTTTTTGAAACAAAACGGTTATTTCTAAAATGAAAGAAAGAAGTTCTGAAAAAAATCAGAAAGGTATACCTGATTTTTCCCTTGCATTTGGATTTAGCAGCTAATATATATTCTAAACTATTACCTATGTAAGGTTTATCAAAAGTCATAATCTCATCAAAATCTATGCTATGCAGAATTATCTGATTTTGTCTTCTGTTGGTGAGTTTACTCTCATCTCCTTTCTTCCTTTTTATATCCTCAACTCTAAGTCTCTTAATAGGATGTAACATTTGTTGTTTAGAAGTTGTTTATCCTGATCATTACAATGTAATTACAACTGTAATATCTTATGTGTGTACTATGGGTACACACTTAATAGTGTATGAATAAACAAGTGTTTAATGCTAAAAAGCTGATATTTTAATCTTAATTTAACAGATTGTTTTGATGCTATCACATGACTTTATTGTAAGTAGATTCTACTTGGAAAGAGATGGAATGGCATGAGGGTGTTGCAGGGAAGGAGTAGGTATGATTCTTTGGTGTGTGTTTGGTGAGATTTTTTTAAAACATTGAAAATAATAACGTGACAAACATCGTATTCACCACAAGAAATCACCATAAGAAATGTTACCTTGAACACTTCTTTTTCATATTTGCTTCCAGTCTTTGATTTTTAACCAAAAATAAATAAAACTGACGTTCCTTTTTGCTTCACACCCTGGCCCATTACCCTTTACTCATCATCCAAAAGTAGCCGCTGTTGTGGATTTAGTGCTGTTGTGGATTTAATGTGAATCCTTCCAGTTTATTCTGTTATACTTACGCACACACACGCAGACGTAAAGGTATAGTGTTGTTTTCTATTATGCACTTTTAATTTACACGAATGGTAGAGTAGATATAATTCACAGGAGAGCTATGCTTTCTACTCTTCTTTCTCCTCTTTTTCTATTTTTGGTTCTGAGCTAGTTTTCTTTTTTGTATATCTTATCTCCTATAAGTCAGGAAGTCATATTTTCCAGGACCTAGTGTTTTCTTAAAAAATACTTTAGGTTTCCACTTTTAAATGTAACGCAGGCTCATTTGGAAAATTTAGAAAACATGAGCAGTGAACAAACCGGGGGTGAAGGGGACTTGTAGTGAGTATGTGAATTTACTCAGACTCCTGCTACTTAAAACCAGTCACTGTTAACACGTTTATTTCTATCACTTGCTTAAGCTTACATCTCATACCACTCCATTTTTACCTAGAAAATCTCCTCAAACGAGTTGTCTACATTCACTGTCTTCAGTTCCTCTCCTCCCATCCTCTCTTCAATCCTCTTCAGATTTCATCTGAACCACATCACCTAGGTCCCCATATCCAATGATCACTTCTCAGTCCTCTTCCTACATGCCTTGTCAGCATCACGTGATACCCCAAACCCTGGAGTCCTTCTTGACTCCTCTCTCTTACACTCCATGCCCTTCAGCAGCCACGTCAGCTTCACCTGCCAAATACGTCTAGAATCTGCCCCTCCTCAGCCCCTGTGCCACCACCATGCTAGTCCAAGCATGGTCGTTGCTGACCTGGATTATTACAATAAACTCCTGACTGCTTTCCTGCTTTGACCCCTTTCCAACACATGTTCAACATGGCAGCCAGATTGACTCTTTTAATCTTAAAACAGATCACATCACAAATCTGTTCCAAACCCTCCCATGACTGCCCATCTCACTCTGGGAAGACCCTAAATAATTATATGTGGCATATATCTGTATACCACATGGCCTGGCATGATCCCTTCCAACTTCACTGGGACCTCATCTGTCACTTCCTTTTGCTTAATCTGTCTTGCCACTCTTTGCTGTCCCTTGAGTATACCAAGCACTCTCCTGCCCATCAAAGCCTTCTCTCTACCAAGCACATCATCATCTCCTAATCATCTCCCTGATGGTTAACAGTGAGGCCTTCCTTATATGCAGGGGAGTTCCTTCCCTGGAAATCCCTACACCCCCTACTCTGCTTTATTTTTCTCCATGCACTTATTATCGTATGACATACTATATATTTACATGCTCATTTGTTTATTTCCTGCATCCTGTCCCTAGAATCTAAGTTCCAGGCAGCAGAGGCTTTTGTTTTCCACAGTTATTTTCCCAATGTCTAGAATTGTGGCAGGCATCCAGTAAATATTTGTAGTATGAACATATGTAAAATTTACTCCATTTTTAATAAAAGGCCTCATATAAAACATAGATTGCGTTTTAAAACCTAATATATTGTCAACATTTGCCGTGTCAAGGACATTTTTCTATAACATTGTTGTAATGGCTCCTTGGATTCTATTTTAGAGATGCATGACAGTTTACATAATCAATTCTCTATTAAGGTACTTTTTGATGGTATGCAAAATTTTATAATAAATGACACTCTGGGGAAAGGTGGTCCCTTTCTTGCCTTCTCTGTTCCATTCTGTGGAATAAAACTGCAACTAGAGCAGGCAAGTTGGCAGGCCCGGAGCTCTCCTGCTGGCACGTACAAGCATGTAATAACCACCTCGGGACCTCCAAGTCCCTTACTTTATAAACCTCAAGTAGCCACCCAAATGCTGGTCGTTACTGTCCGTATTCCACTTGGGCATTTGTGTCAGATAGGGAGCAAGCCTCTTGTGTCTTATTCCAAACCATCATCAGACCTTGTTGAGTTTTGCATTTCAGTACTTCTCCTAATAGGACATGCCTCATGGACTGAATCTATCTGTGATTTTTTTTCCTCCCTTAGGAGACTTTGGCTGATCATTCAGGAATATAGCTTATTCTGTTTTGCTAATTTCATACAAACCTCTGCCTGTCACTTAATCTTCAGTACCTGTCAAATCAATTGATCAGAGGTAATTTAGATAAAGGATCTGCTTTCTCTTCCCACCCAGTGATCAATAAATGACTCTTTAGGAATAATTGTCATCACTCCCTAGCATGCCACAAGTACAGGTGCCTCAGTTACTGACACACAGACTTGCTGCTGTGACCCAAGGGGACATGTCCTCTGTAGGAGGATAAGCTCTTTAGTAGTGTGAGCCTGAGGATAAATCAGCGACTCATCAGCTTCAGGGAATGTCCCTTTCCATCTTCCAGAGAAATATCCTTTGTATTTTCTTGTCACTAAAAGTTTAAGGAGATCCTGATCATTTTTATTTTTTCATCCATATTAGCTAGCCTAAGATGGCCTTACTCAATTTTATAGGATTTAAAGGTGTTGTAGAGTGTATTTATCTGTAAAACATACTTTCTCTAACAAATATATGTGATAAACATAATCCTATTTTTAGTGTTTTCATAGCTTATGAAAGTCTTCTGCATATTCTGTGTCATTTGACCCTGGAAACCTGAATATCTTTATTTTATTGGAGAGGGAGCTGACCCTTAGAAATCAGGTTTTGCCCATTGTCACACAGTTAGTGAATGTTGAAGCCAGAATTCAAATTCCAAACCACTGACCCAATTCTTATGACAAAGTGTGGGTGCTTGGCACTATCGGGTGTTCTCTACCTACCCTCCCACAGGTTAGAAAAACCTGGAGAACTTATTTAAAAAATCCGTTCCTGGGCCCACCCTTCCCAGGGATTCTGAGTCATTTGGTCTGTTGCAGGGCCAGGAACAATTACCTTGTAAAAGCTTCCCGGGTGATTCTAATGTGCAGTCAGCAGGCTCTTCACCTTAGTCTCCCCAGGCAGAGATGAAACAACTGGTAATTAGTCATTAATCAAGAAAAGAAGCAATTTAGGTCAAAAAATAGAGAAGGGTGATGACTTTATTTTGCTGTCCCTCCATGTCATGAAAGAAAATCATGGGAGTTTAAAAGTCATTACAGTGAGATTAAGCTTTTTATTAAGAATTATGGGATGGCAGCAGCTTCTAGCTATGGTATGACCTCTTCAGGGAAGAAAGCTGCCCCCTTTCCACTGGCAGATGACCCCTTTAATAGCGATGTGTGGTCTATCGATTACCTTATCATTACCTTATCTTGACCTATCTCCTTTGGATGATGCAAAAGAATATTAATCAAGGGTGACTCTTTTTTGGTTCATCAGAAGAGTTGACCCCAGTCAGTGAATCTCCACTCTTTGTTCATCAAGTTCTGAAGTGTAAGAATTTGGCTTTTCTATTTGTCTTTTCTTTCTCATCTGGAATGGGCTTGGCACACATCCAAGGTTCCACCTGTTTGGCTCCTTTTCACACTCTGATCTCAGAAAAGCAATGGGATTCAGTTGTATGCACATCAGCATTGTTTGTCTTGAGGGGGCTTCTCTGGACTTTGGTAGTGGCTATTCAGGGGGTCTGCCGCACGTATATTTTTTAACCAGTTTTGACGATTGATTTACTGTGCCTCACCGCTGCTGCACACAGGGCCTCCTCAGAATTCTAGTCCTGTGTTGTTTGTCTCTATTCATGTGTGCTGTTCTTGTGTAACTGCCCACATTTTACACGATTAGCGTTGAGGAGGCGAGAGGCACCCGGGCAAAACTAAAGCCTGTCTTCCTAGACAGACCCACCTGCCTTGTTGTAATCGCAGGGCTGCCACTCATGAGCTGGGTGGTCTTAGCCAAAATGCTTAATCTCTTAGAGGCTCAGCTTCCTCATTTGGTTTGAGGATTAAATAAAATAATTTATGTTAAGTGCCTAGCATACCGTGGGTGCCCAATCTGTGTTAGTCTGTTTTCCTAGATTTGATATTCTATTTTTTCCAATACTATTATTTGCATAGCTACACCTTCCTGTGTTATCATCTCCTCTCAATAAATAGGTCTGGCTCCTTGGCAGTGCAGTTCCGTCAGCTCTGTATATTTAGTCCAGAAGCCATCCAGAATGTAGACAGCCCTTAAACTTGCAAGTTACCTGGGAAGAGAAGTAGTATTTATTAATACCTCCCTCCTCCTCCTCCAAAAGAAACAAAAATAAAAGACGCGCGCGCGCACACACACACACACACACACACACACACACAGAGTGCTCGATGCACTGTGCTATAGGGGCTTTCCTCCCCAAACCTTCATGAGGTTGCATTAATATTCTAACCTTACAGATTTGGATTTGAGAGCTGTGTTGCCTGTGGACACACAGCCAATAATGGTTAAAACTGGAATTCCAGATTGTTGCCTCTTTGGGAAGCATTTTCTAGCGTTTATATAGGACATCTATTTGGAGAATGGTGAAAGAAATACTTGAGCTACAATGTCCAAGTTATCACCTGCTTTGCACAAGTCGCAGCCTTTGCATGGGACATTTTGGTAGGGTGGGGTGCAAAACATTTGGGGGCGCTGGCGATTTTGGTGGTATAGCTGTGTGTCTATAACTGTGTTGGCCTGGGTGTGTGTCTGCAGAATGAGTGTGGTTGTAATAATCAATTCCCAAATCTCTTCACAGTATCTAAGTGGCAGGACTCTGCATGTTGAGAAGCTCCAGAGAGCTTTTAAATAAGAAGCTTCTCACAGGAGTCAAATGTCAACCAAACATCTGTGTACCTAATCGAGGAGGTACAAGGCCACACTTAGCCAACAGGAGGATTCCCTATAGAAAGGCATCACTAAAGGCAGTGCCATATGATTTATCTGCTATAGCTCAATTTCCATCTGTCTCATAAAATGGATTGTGTACACATTGCAGTCCAGGCATCCAGCCAGGGAGGAAGCATATCAAAGAGCAGAAAACCTTCTCCTCCCTTGGGCTGTTTGTGACATGCTCTGCTAAGAGGCGGCCATGGCCAGGGCAGTCTGCAAGGAAATGCACCAGATCACCTCATCGACATCTCAGACCTTGGGGACTGGCTAAATCATGGGCCTTTGAACAAGGTCCCATAGCAATAATAGGGGCCAGGTGGGTTTTGAACATTCTGGGTTTTTTTCCCAGGGATTCCTTTGACTCATATTTGCAGACTCCAGATGGTAATTTTGCCAGTTCAGGCAAGATACTATGCACAGTTGCTTATATTCCTTACATAAATGGAGAATGGGCCAAACAAATGCTTTCTTGGCTATAGTGTGTTAAGGCAAATCAGGTGAAACTGAAACCCTTTGTCATTCTGTAAACAGAGTTTAGGAACCGCACATAGCCGAGTAAAAACCAATGTGATCCTATAAAACCAGACCAATTGAGTAAGAGCCAAAGTAGTCCTAGAGACTTCTGAAAGTTAAGTTTGTGCTGAATACTGGCTTCTCCATACTTTTTCTGGGTACCAGAAACCTCATCTATTTCGTTCTAAAGCTTCTTTGTTTAGGTTACTGTAACATCCCAATAGATTTTTGTGTGTGTGTGGTACGTGGGCCTCTCGCTGCTGTGGTCTCTCCTGTTGTGGAGCACAGGCTCCGGATGCGCAGGCTCAGCGGCCATGGCTCACGGGCCCAGCCGCTCCGCGGCATGTGGGATCTTCCCAGACTGGTGCACGAACCCGTGTCCCCTGCATCGGCAGGCGGACTCTCAGCCACTGCGCCACCAGGGAAGCCCCCCCAATAGATATTAAGAAGGCATTTCTACAGGAGGGTTTTTCGGTTAGGTCTTTTTTTGTTATTTCCATGACACATTGGCTGTGGAGAGAGAGGAAAGGAAGTCAGCATGAGGGCACCCCAGATAAGCTCCGAGTTCGCTCCCCTGGACCCAAAGTATTCCCTGCTCTGCTCTGTGTGACTTTGGACAATTATTTAACCACTCGGAGATTTAACTCCCTTACCGTGAAATGGATATAATATACATATTTTCAGGTTTCTTTTGAGGAACAGCATAAAATTACATAAATTCATGTACCCACCCCAGTATGCTGAGGAGATAGGGTTCAATAAATACTACTTACATCAAGCCTCAGGCTGAAATGAGAGATAGAGGACGGACAGCTCTTGCTCTTTGGGGTTGGAATGTCTGGTGGGAGAGGAGATTGCCTCTCCTCTGAGGTAGATTACTCTGGACTTCTGAGAGCCTACTGCTTGCCAGATACAGTGCTGGGTGCTGAGGAAAGAGACTGATAAAAGAAGCCCAGTCTCCATGGAACTTATGGTGTAGTTGGGGAGAGGGACATTCAAATAAATAAATCTCTCTCCAGGTGCTAAATGCAGTGACTGAATCATGTACAAAGCATAGAGAAACAACAGAACAAATCTGGCCTGCTGCCTGTTTTCATAAATGAATATTATTGGAACACACCTAAACTCACTCCTTTACGTGTTGTCTCTGGCCACTTTTGCCCTAAAATGGCACAGTTGAGTACGGTCAGTTCTGCTTCAACATGGTACGTATTCCTAAAAATCACCAGACTATGCAAGATTGTGCAGTATAATTCAAAGGACATATGGGGAAAATGACATTGAGGACAACACTTAAAAACTTGGTCAGGGACACATATAAAATGGTTTGGAACCTAATAAAGATGGCAACACAATTTTACACGTTAAGGGGTTAAGAAACATATAAATACCACAATAAATATGGAAGTTTACCTTAAAAAAGACCTAGCGTTTACCAGAAAGGCTTCAGCTTGTGAGCTGTTAAGTAGTGGAAGAAGGCTTATGGGAAATCTGCTGGAACGCTGTAGCGCAGGATGTGGATGGTGTGGTGACCTGAGGTGGACGGTGGGTGTTGCAGGTGAATGCATGTGAGTGTTCTGTGTATTCCTATGCATCTTGTTTCAGCAGGCTGCAGTTTTCTGCCTCCACCTAGTGTTTCTCACAGAGGAAATTGTACATAAATAAACATGAAATGCACGTTATGCTCATGTTGTTAATCACATTGGAACAAATTCACGTTTTTGAAACAAGTGTTACAGCAGAACTGATTGTTGTTGCGACAGAGACCATATGGCCCACAAATCCTAAAATACATACTGTTTAGCCCTTGCTGACCCCTGGCACAGAGGAAGGAGGGGTTAATTCTGAGGGCTCAGGAGGGCTCCCAGGAAGTATCGTATCGGAAATGTGTTAGGAGACTGAAGAGGTGAAGTTTGACAGGATGACACAGAGGAACAGGAACATTTTGTCACTTTTATTCTTATTCCCTCTCACATTCCCTCATCCCCACCTCATTTCCTGAGAGCACAACTCTTTTGAGTTTTACACCGAGTGAGCCCAGATACTGTACCCGTGGATCAGAAAATGGTCCCCTGATTTAGGAGCACTCAAAGTCACATTTGTCCCCAAAATACTTCTCCCAGCAGCCTGCATCTGGGAAAGGCATAGACCCTGGGCAATCCCTTCCTTGTGGAAAAGCAGATGGATAACCACGAAGGTCAGCAAAGTGGCCTGTCAGTGTCATTATACCCCTGTCACATAGTCTTCCCATTTACACCCACTGTGTGAAGTCCAACTCCTTTCTTGTGGTCTGGTCCCATCAGACCTTTGCAGCCACATCTCCCAGAACCATACTGAACCGCTTTCTATTTCCCTCTGAGAGTTATGAGTCTGAGTAGAGATATTCAAAAGCATTTCAACGAGATGGGCTGGTTTCCAGATCAGCAGGGTGTTTATGATGTAATTAAAATAATTGACTTAGAAAAAAACCAAAGATGGGTCAATTAGAAAGAGCTGGGTTAGTCATAAAGGAAAGGGAGAGAGGGCATCTTGGTCCTCAGTACTTATCAGAGGACACCTAAGTGCATCAGACACCGTAGCCTTATGTCAGTCAGAAAACAGTTGCATTACATAACTCTCCTTGATCTGCTTTCATGGTCAATCAACTTTTTGATTATGATTTGAAAACATATGATGGATATACTGATGGGATTACTCTAATCCAAGTCATTGCTCTTTGGAAGCAGTACACTGACCCTCTGGTGTTATACTTCAGGTTCCTGAGGGTGGTTAATATGAGTCTACCCCGAGTGTCAGCTCCACTCTTAGGCTTCTGAATTAATCAGTTTTCTGGGTCTGCAAAGTGGAAGACTGAATTGGGCCCTAGCAGATACATCAATGATGTTGATTCCCTGTAAGCCTCTCCATTGCCTACAGTGCTCTTCCTCATCACATCTACATCTTCGGGTCAAGACCAATGAATGCAAATTTACGGCTGCTGCTTTCCCACTCTCAGCCAGTGCTATTCTCTGGCCTCTGAAACTTCAAGCACATTATTTATACAAATCTGTCTTAGAACCTTCCAACATTTGATCTTGCCTTATAGTTATTGTCCCATGGGCCTTCTCTTTGCTTAAATGTAAAACTCTGAGAAGGTAGACTCTTATTTTCCTTTGTGTGCTACATTGTGCCCAGCACGCTGAGTGCTAAATGAACCAGTGGCATATTGAGAGCATTGATAGGCATAGCACTTATTGTGTGTGTGTGTGTGTGTGTGTGTTGAGAGGTTGCGTGTGAAACAAAGGGATTTTGCTGAGGGAGCATATACCCAGTCACAGTGTCATATGGGGTGGGAGGAAAGAAAGCTGGATAGTTGAGCATAGAATGGGAGCCCAGATCCCTGGAGAAAGAGCTACTTTTATAAATACTCTTGGTGCACTTTGCACACACCATCTCCCTCATCCTCTTAATGATCTTACAATGCAGATGACTTTTACTCTCCCACTTTTACAGCTGAGGAAACTGAGGCTCAGAGAGATTAAGGAACTTGCTCAGTATTTAGTAACTAGTAGCTAGTATGGCTCCGGGCTCTATCCTCTTGAGCATCACGTGAGAGCATTCCGCCAAACTTTGCCTTGGACCAACTGCATATAAAGGAAGGTGGTTTAACCAACACTGTTCAACAAGCCAGTGGCAGAAGAATAAAAAGGAAAAGGACTCCAGGCTTCAGACTCCCTGGCCAGTGCAATGCCAATGGACTGCTTGTGGACACATGTCCTGTAGAATGACGTATGACCCTGAACAGCACCTGTATATCATCCTGTATCAGCCCTTAATTCTGTGTAAGAGACCACCTTAGTGCAGGCCCTGGGACTCCAACTGACTTAGGGAATAGACCCTGAAGAGTAGTGCCTATGAGTGGGTTAACTTGCCGAGCAGTGAGGTCCACGTTGCTGGAAATATCCATGCACAGTGACCATGGCCAAGTGACAGGAATGCTTGGTAGGCAGAGCATGTGGGTGGGGGAGGGTAAATTATTTGATCTCTTTTTCAAATGATTTGAAAGATTTAAGAGCCTTTGATTGCATCTTTCTTTCCTTTCCATTTTTTTTTTTCTTTTTCTTACGAAACGCTATAAAGAAAGTATAGTTGATGAGTGTCATGCATTGGAAAGAGAAGTGGACAACTGTCCTCTTCAGTTGCTGGTGGCTGCCTGGGTGATTGGCTGGGGTGGGGTGGGCGGGGCAGAAATCAGCCAGCCTTTCTCCTTCAGTCCTCTCATTTGCAACTAGGGAAAAGCTGCCTTTCTTATCTGACAAGGTATCTTTGGAGGAGAAAATCAGATTATAGGTGTGAATGTGTTTTGAAAAAATTGTCAAGAGGACAACATGGCACATTCTGCATCTTTTTTAGAGAGGGCATTTTAAAAAGCCATTCCTACAACCTGACTTGAAGGTCATTCAGTATCAAAGTGGTGTAGAGATTCCAGTTGGCATACTTTTCATGTTCCGTTGGCAAACTTTTCAATGCCTGTGGCCGACTGAATAATGGCCCCTCTAAGAAGTCCATATCCTACCCCCTGGAACCTGTTACTATGTTACTTTACACACCAAATGAGACTTTACAGATGTGATTAATAATCTTGAGATGGGGAGATCATCCTGGATTATCTGGATGGGCTCAGTGCAATCACAAGGCTTCTCATAAGAGGGAGCAGGTCAAAGGCTGGGAGCTGGGACAAAGGAAGCAGAGGCTGGCGTAATGCACTCTGAAAATGGAGGAAAGGGCCATAAGCTAAGGAATGCGGTGGCTGCAGAAGCTGGAAAAGACAAGGAAGCAGATTCTCCCCATGAAGCCTCCAGAAGGAGTACAATCTTGCCAACACTTTGATTTAGGCCTCTGACCTCCGGATCTGTGAGAGAATAAAGTTGTGCTGCTCTGAGCCACCCAGTTTGTGGCAATCTGTTACAGCAGCCGTGGGAAACTACTGTAATCTCCTGGCTCCCTCCTCTCTGTCCCTCTCTTCTCTTCTTCCCTTTCCCCCTGTTCCCTTCTCCCTCATCTCTCTCACTCAGCCCCTTCCTCCCATCCTTTTCTCCCTCCCCTTCTCACCTCCTTTTTTTCCCCCTTTCCTTTCGGGAGTAAACAATCCAAGTACTGGTTGGAAAAAGACCTGATGATTTAATAGTGACGGTTTTTTGGTTTGTGGGATTTTTAAGTTTTCTGCTAATTATTATGAACTCTGGTGAAGAGATTAATTCAGTTCCTGTGATTTGTTTCCTTGTCTTGACTCCATAAAAACCACAGGAGTACAATAATATAGTTATACATCCCCTGGGCTTGAAAATGCCCAGTAATTACAAGTGATTCACGAGAACAGCTTAACTTGTAAGGGATTGTATTGTGCTCCATAGTAAGCAGTCATTTATTAAGTTTTAAACATGCTTTTGGGAGGGATATAATGGGCTCATCAGTTAAAAGTATGTTTGGAGGGCTTCCCTGGTGGCACAGTGGTTGAGAGTCCGCCTGCCGATGCAGGGGACACGGGTTCGTGCCCCGGTCCGGGAAGATCCCACATGCCGCGGAGCGGCTGGGCCCATAAGCCATGGCTGCTGAGCCTGCGCGTCCGGAGCCTGTGCTCCGCAACGGGAGAGGCCACAACAGTGAGAGGCCCGCGTACCGCAAAAAAAAAGAGTATGTTTGGAAAAAACGTTGGTGCTGTCAGTAGTAATTCTTCTTCCCCCAAACTCTCCTTTTCAGAGCTGCCAACTTGTGTGTGGCTCTGGAATGCATGCCCCCCTTTCCTAATGTTTCCTGATGATGGCGGTTCCACCTGAGGAGCACTGTGCAGGCCTCACTCAGTGCCAAGTGTGGTTCAGATGGCCAGGCCTTCCAGGGCTAAGGGACCGTGGTTCTCCTTCACAGCCTGGCCATTCATCATTTGATTAGAGCGAGGTTACCAAATTGACATGTCCTGGCTAACACGCCTGATGCTGCGGTGGAGATGCGCTGGGTCTCCTCAGGCAGCTGGGTTGCTGTCCACATTACTAATGCTCAGCCCTGCCACTAACAGATGGCCAAGTGTGATCTTCCGGGGGAAGTCAGCACTTTTGTGGCAACTGGTGCTTCCAACACACAACTTCTAAAACTTCTTTTCCTCTGGTGTAACCCAGAAGAGGCAGTCTCCTTCATAATGTGAGCGGGAGAATTTGCTTTTCCCTGTTCTTTTTGCAGACAAAGCATCAAAAGCCTATGTTCCAGGCTTCCTTTTATTCTCCAGACTGGGTTTACACCTGAAGCCCTTGGTTCTTACTTCCTGAAACAGACCAAGGCTACACCACACCTGTACTATTGGATCCTCTGTGCCTCTCTCTTCCCTCTCCTTGCTAGTGCTCTCCTGGGAGGCAGTCTGCCTCTTCCCACAGCTAATCTTTCTATCAGCATCCTGCAGCCCATGGTCTCCTGAGGGACACTGCTCCCTGTGTGCTGCCTGGCCATGTAGCCTCTTCCCAGTCTTCTGCCCCTCACTCCCTCACTCCCCCCATGAACTGCTTCCTCCCCCCTTTTACATAGATCCATCTGAACTTCCATCTTGGAACACTTCTCCACTCCACACTATGTAGCTGGTAAATGTTGGTTGGTTTCTATCTCTCCATTCATACCCAAATGTGTTCTTTTCTTTACCTCTATTTTCTTTTACGTCTTTGCAGTCTGACACCTGTCCCCAACACTCCATTGAAAATCATCTGTCTCTCTACCTTCTTAGACAAATTCTCTGCTCTTTCCTGAGCTATTCTTGGTTCATGTTATATTGGACACTTGATTACCACTGTGCCCCACCTGCCCCGCAATTTAAAACACATTTTCATCTAGTTTCTAGGCTTTCTGCCTTGAAAATCTTCCATACTCTCTCATCTCTGTTGATTTTTTTCCTTAGAAATAGTTACAATTTATCTTGTATTGTCAACGTTGACTATAAGTGGTTCTTTACTATCTACACCATTCTCTCTCTCACCGGGCCCCAATACACACACTCCAAGTTAGTTATTCTTGTTCCTGCATACATGATATTTATTTTTATCTTTCTGCTCTTGCTTATATGTTTAATCAATCAGAAATATTCACCGAGCACCCACCATGTGCTGGATACTGTACTAGAGGGGCTACAATGGCAAGTAAAGCAGATGGATTCCTGCCTTCGTGGAGCTTGGAGTCTGGTGTGGGACCCATGTTAATTAAGCAAGTAATCACACAAATAAGAGTCAAATCTGCAAATGCAGTGAGGGCTTTGGAGGAGTAGAATGTGATATGCTGAGAGAATAACATGGGCATGGCAGGGAAGGTAGGGCGAGGGATCTAACTAAGGAGGTCAGAGGAGAGGAAAGCGGAGTTGAAATCTGAAGTTTGGTTAGATGTTAACTAGGTGCAGGGGGTGAATGAAGAGTTTTAGGAGTGGCAGAAACAACACGTACAAAGGCCCTGTGGTGCAAGAAGTCAAGAAAAGGCTAGAGATGAGCAGAGATCTGAACATGCAGCGTTTGCAGACCACAATGAGAAGTTTTAAAGGGGTAGAGGAGGGGGTCGTGGTCAGACTTATCTTTTGAAAAGACCCTGTTCGTTTAGCTTGCTTTCACAGACTCAATTCCCTTTCCCTGAGCACACGTTTTGAGACGTGCCAGGGAAGTGTGTGGGCTGGAGTAGTTACCGTGAACTCCAAGTCTGTGGAGAGTTTTCAGTGAAGATGCATAAGTCCCCAGGGAATCAGCCTAACAGATGTTGTCAGCCAGGCAGGAAGGGGGAGAAGAGCTGTGGTTTAGCCAGATTCCTTTGGGGACCTCTCTTAGCCTCAGCTTCTCTGGTTGAGTTACATCGCCCTGATCTGATATGCAAGAACAACAGCTGGGACTGAGAGAAGGAGGTTGTGGTAGCTGTGTGCAGGTCGCTGTGCATAATTTGAGGTAAAAAAGGAAAAGTGGCTCACCTAATTGCATTCTAAATTACAGCCATTGTTCAATTCCTTTCTTAAAAGTGCTTGGCGCATTCAAGAAGGAAAGTCCTTCTGGAGTGGGGGAACGATGGGGGGGGCAAAGGGAGATGGAGGCACATATACTCGTATTCCTGCATTCAGGACGTTATGTTTGTAAGTGCAGATTTGAACGGCTTGCTCAATTATTTTCACTGTGTGCGTGCTAACAGTAATAAACTTAGAAAACTGAAACACATGAGTCTACAGTAATTGTTTTTTAGATAGTGTAATAATTCATGATAATCGCTTGCAAAGCATTTTCCCCCCACCTTGTCTACAGGGGTAAATACATTAAAGCCGCATTCTTGTATACTATTTTACAATCTATTAGCATAATAACCCATTGTAAAATAAGCCCTGCTGCTATAGGAAAGTGTGTGATATTGGTCCATTAGACACCTTTGTCTTATATACAAGCAGCTAATGGCACTATTTATGGGCATCATCTTAGCTTGGTATATGCTTGTTACCAACTAATAGGTCCAGAGCATGAGGTACCATATGATAAAAGTTATCTAGCACTAACAATCCACCATGACTCTAGCCTCTTGCCTGAAATTTGCTTTTAGCCCCATGTGAATGGGAAAGTCATCTTGATAGATTTAGCTGCAGGCCAAGTTATAACCATTGTTCACAGAATGTAATCAAATTAGATCTTAGATCTTAAAGTCTTTAATTTCATCATTAGCATGTATTATTTCTTCCTCAAACCATGTAATTAAGTAGCATATTAGGGAATAGATAATTGTTTCCCTTTTGTACATTTATTAGGTAACCGGGGTTAAATTTGGAGCTCTGTTATGATACACAGCTGCTTATTCTTTTTTTTTTTTTTTTTTTTTGCTGTACGTGCGCCTCTCACTGTTGTGGCCTCTCCCGTTGTGGAGCACAGGCTCCGGATGCGCAGGCTCAGCGGCCATGGCTCACGGGCCCAGCCGCTCCGCGGCATGTGGGATCCTCCCGGACCGGGGCACGAACCCGTGTCGGGCAGGCGGACTCTCAACCACTGCACCACCAGGGAAGCCCATTATTCTTAAATTAGAATGGCTTTAATGATACCTGAAGAATTAGAAAAGTAATTCGTTAACTAAACTAAGGGAATTTGTGGCAAATAAGATATCATTATGTTTACCCAAGCACTGTTATAATCTGAAAGTTATATAATTAGTCAAATTATACAGAGGGAAATTAGACACTCATTATTTACTTTTCTTGGACATTTTGTGGGTTTGTACAAAAATTTTCACTGCACACATGAGATTAATTCTTCTTGCGGTTGCATCTGGTTTACCACAAGTCAAGAATTTCTGAATAAATGCTCTTTTCTTATTCCCAGTTAGCAATAAGAAATCCACAGCTTTGCAATTATGAAGCGGTGGTTGCTTTGGAGAACAGAGGGCATGTGGACTGCGCACAGATGTAGAGCAGCGGTTTCTCTTACTGCTGAGGGCACAGACAGGCCCAGGTAGACTGGTCTGGGTCTCTGGACAGGTTCTGGTCTAGAGGCTTCCTCTCCTTTCAATCGTCCCTCTTCCCATCCCAAACAGGACCTGCTGCCGGGATTGACCAGTGAATTTCCAAGAAGCTGGTAGCTCAGTGTTTCTCAACCCCCAGCTGCAAGTCAGAATCACCCAGGGAGTTTTAAAAATTACAAATGCCTGCTGTACTCCTCCCCTCCCAGCCCACCCCTGTCGAATTCAATGTGTAACCTGAGTTGCACTCACCGAAGGAGCTGCAGCAGGGGGGAGGATGAGTGGCAGAGGCGTGCTGTCCCATTCCTGGCTGCAGAGCCAAGCGGCACATTTCCATTGAGCCTAGACTCACCTTCTCCTGGAAGCTGCTGGTTACTGATCATACCTGGCACACAAAATGAAGCAAATATGTCATCCCTGGCTTAAGGTGTTACTTTATAGGTACCAGAGAGAATTTGCTCATTCCTTTGACAAATATTTAATGAACACTTGCACGGTGGGTTCCAGGAACTCTTGTAGAGTATAGCAATATAATAATGAAGATAATAGGCCTTTTGGGGGGAACCTAGTGGAGAAAAGGAAGAAAGGAAATAAAGGAAAATGCATAGAAAATAGCAAGTCATTTCCTAGAAAGGAAGCAGACATGAAACTAAGATTGAGAATAGCAATTTCATGTGTTACAAAGGCTCCCTCATGGAGGTAGAGCTCTGGTGGTTGGAAGAGGCTCTGGTAGGAGCCAAGCCAGTCCAAGAAACTCATTCTGGACAGCCAGGGGTGGAATCCTACTCTCTTATCTTGCCTTTACATTCACTATACTTACATTTTTATCCTGTCTATTATATGAGAACGTTAATATAATTTGCTTTTCCTGGAAGTGACCCTTTTCCACGTCCATCTGGCGTCTCCCTCAGATGTTGGTGGTTTACGTACTTGGGGTCTCCCACATCTCCATCTGCTTAGTGGCGGGCTGGTTTTCAATTTTGTCTGCAGGGAGCAGCCACCTGAAAAAAAAATTTCAAATTGTAAATGTCCCCTCCTTCTTGTTATTCCTTTGTCCCTGGCCCTCAACAGAGCTGAAGCCCCTAGAATCAGCTTCCTTTTTCTGAGGATCCCCTTTAACACACAGGCTATACATGGAAGTAGAATAACAATGTTCTCAAGGACTCCTTCCCACTCGTGCAAGGGCTTCCTTGCACAAGGGTGCCAAATTACTGACACTGCCTCATTTTCTGCCACGTTGAATGGATATATATTTTAAATGGGATTAGTTTGTGAGTCCTTGGCTTGATTTATAACACATTTTCTATTCAGATGTGCTTCTACTGTTTATCTCCACAAAATAAATAGTAAAATTGCACTTAGACCTCACATTAAATTTATATTTGCGCTATTACAATTTTATTTCTGTTGAGTAATATTCACTTTTCAGACATAAGGCAGAAATAAGAGCACATAGGCAAATAAAAGTAGCTGTCACTCCAGTGTCTCCTAATTGTCTCCTTGGGACGTTACTCTGGACTTACCTCGTTTCTCACACACCATCCATATAATGAATACGGGGGAGGGGACTACGAGCTTCTTGGTTCTCACACTGTATCCAGATGAACTGTTTCTGTTAATGAGGTTGTTTCCATTTCTTGAGACCTAGACACCAGGAGCAGTGGGTTGTCATCTGTAGTTTTTGGGTGTCCAGTGGGTGCCAGAGACCCACAGCTGGCAAGAACGTGGCTTTGGGGTTGTAGTTCCTGTAGTCGGCCTGGTAACTGCCAGCATCCACACATTTCTTTACTTGTTGGTCTTACAACTAGTGACCAGTGACCACATGTGTGGGACGACTAAAGCTGAGAGTACAGCTTTGGTCATGGGGCGACCTTGTGTCCAAAACTGTAATCTGATCTGGTCATCAAACTATTCTTTGCTAGTGTACCACAGTATCACACTTCAGCCTATAGCAGCAATAATAATAATTGTGGGGATTAGACCTTATTAGATTTGAAACCTCGACTGCAGAACTGCTGTGAGGAGAAGCAGTATATTTTACAAATCACAAGCAGTTATCTGTCTCATAAAGTGGACACTACTCTAACTTGGGGAGAAATTGGTTACATAACTTTGGAAATTGTGGCATTATAGTCCAAAAACCTGAATTTCCTTAAGGGTTTGTTTCAAGTTTTGTTTGTTTGTTTTTTCTTATTTGAAAGCAAATAGTATAATCAGAATAAGGGCAAAAGAAGTAATACTTCTTGCCTTTAGTAAGCTATTTGACAACCTCTCATGGATAATATTATGAATGGTAATTATCACAGCTACCATATGTGGTGGATACACAGGTACTGTGATGAGCACTCCACACATTACTTCATTTCATCCTCTCAGCAAGCCTGTGAGCTAAGTACTGTTATTGTACCCACTTTACAGATGAGAAAACCGAGTCTTAGAGAAGTTAAGTAACATGTTTAAAATCATCTCAGTGACTCAGTGGTGGAACTGAGATTCAAAAGCAGATCTGTATCATTTCCAAGTTGACATTCTCACTCAATATCCTTTTTACCCTATGGAGAAGATTTTATAAATGTGTAAGATAAAATTGATATGAATTTTTAGCTTTTAGATCAACTGTATCTGAAGAACACTGAGGTAACAGGGAGTCTTAGATTTCAGTTTTGGCTTAACTACTTATTTGTTTTGTGTCTTCAGACAAGCAACTTTAGTTTGGGATCTTAATATCCTCATCTGAAAAACAGGACTAACAGTATCTAACTCAAGTAAGAAGGCAGGAAAGCATTTGCAATATAAAAACACTCTGTGTATGCCTCAAATTCTCTCCTTGGTTCTGTCTTACTCAGCATTTTCATTATCTTGAGGGCAAGTAGGCCATAATTATCAAATTTGTGGATAAGACAAGCCTAAGAAGAATGATTAATTTGTTGTGGAAATAATCAGGACACAAAAATGGTATCCGTAGACTGAACTAAGAGGTCAAGCCATTCAAATTTAACCATTTGAGAAAGTCACATAAAGGAGAGCTCTATTTAGTTCATCCCAAACTAATGCCTAACACTAACTGAGCACTTGCCTTGTGCGAGGTGCTGTTTTCAGCTCTTTACATGTATTATCATACAATTTTCACAGCAACCGTTTGGAGTAGGCACTGTGCATATTTTCCCTTTATAGGTAAAAAGCTGAGTCACAAAGGGATTATTTGCCCAAAGTCGTACAGCTAGGAAAGGAAGGAGACAGCTTATGGGCCCAGGAAACCTGGGCTCTTTAATCCTACACCAAAGTGTGTGGTTAAAGAAGCTAACAGTTTTTGGCCATGTTAATAGAAATACTGCATCTAGGTGAGAATTAGTAATAGTCTCAGACAACATCCTCCTGGATGTTCCACAAACTTAAATGATTATATCCATATAGTGAGGGGCCTCGGCAAACCAGAAAGCGTGCAGAGAAGGGCTGTCAGCATGATGTCATCCAAAGGGATGTTTGAGGGAATGTGAAAATGTCAAGCTTGGAGAAGAGGAGATATAATGCGACAGCTGTCTTCAAATGTTTGCCACGTGGAAGCTAGACTTGAACTTTTTTGTGAACTCCAAAGAGCAGACCCGAGCATGGATGGATGTTAGAGGGCGGCAATTTCTGTTCAATATAAGTAAGACATATCTGAAGATGAAATCTCCCCACTAGCAGAATGATCCTCTGCTGAAAAGTGGGCGCCCAGTCACAGGAAGTATTCAAACTGAGAACGCCTGAGGCGCTTTTCCATTAGGAAAGCTGAGCTGTTAGGGGACTTCTATATCAGTGGGAGTATCCATAGGATGGTTTCTGATGTGCTTTCCAATCTCAAAATTCCACCACTCCATTCATCATGTATACCTGCCTCATGCTTTATCCTTAAACATAGACATTTTTCTTTGAGGTAACTCCAAAGGGTTAATGATTAACAGGGTTTAATATGTGTATGTTTCACTGAGGAAGCAGCCACAGTTAATTAGGGCAGGGGTGAACACCTGAACCAAGTTGGCACACTTGTGTTCTCTCCCTTAGAATTTGCAGCTGGTTGTCTTTCTGGAGCTGGGAAATACAGAAGCTGTGGAACTGGCACAGCCATTTTTGTGCTGTAAGTGGGGAAACTGAAAACACTCATTGGCGGGGAAACTGAAAACACTCATTGGCAAGGAAACGTAAATGAAGCAGATGCATGGTAGGATCTCATGTGACCTGAGAAATCACGTGTTTCAAGAAGGGAAAGAGGGAAGTTGAGAGAGGATAAGGTTGGTTACTTCGGTTCCCACTGGCTTGCAAACTCCGTATTCCAGTTCCCCATGCCTGGCTGGATTGCTGTGTCTGAATTCAAGGACACGCTATTGGATACTCCCAGTTGGTTTCCATTATTTTGCTCAAACCAGTCTGAATAGGTTTCTGTAATTTGCCACCCAAAGTTTTAAAATTTTAGACCATTCTTTTAAAAGAGGGTGACTCTTCTTTCTTTGTATCAAAAACTTACTTTATCTTCAGTTGGCCACTTAATAGTGGCAAGTTATTACAGGTACACATTTCCCTCCAAGATGTAATGATTATAATTAAGTGCTTGAAAAGTACTTTAGTGCAGAAGGGCCAGGGCTATCCAAATGTCAGACTAAATTATAAAGTGAGCAGAACTAAAATGCCACAGGATGTAACCATCCATAATTTATGAGTAGTATGATCAGAACAGTCTGTAAAATGAGGTGAAATAATTTTTTCACAGTTTCATATGTTTTTATTAAAAGATATATCTCAGTAGCAGTGAAACACTGAAGATTAATAACAATGCAAAAGAGTGAAGCATTCTGACCATATCCCTGGGACCCATGTTTTTTATTGTGCACTAGGGCAAATGTCATTAGTTGAGGCACTGCTTTATCAGCCTTTGGGAATCTTAGCCTTGAATATTTTAGGTGGGACATTGATTCTCAGGAGGATCTTAACGCTGCTGTTCTGCTGTGGCAGAAATCTCAACGTATGTTTTTTTTTTGGTAAGGAGAGACACCCTCTGAGATGTGGACGGTAAGAGAAATCTTCATAGGCTTCTGGAGCAGAGCCCTGCCTGCCAAGAATAAATCCAAACTGGAGATTGTTTGCAATGGGCCTCTGTGACAGAAACATTTGCAGTCATGTCACTGAAAATGTTTGTTTTGCTGGGTCTACATGGCAAATAAGATACAGATCAGTGAGCAAAGAAATGGCTTGCTGAGTAGGCTGGACATAGTTGATGAAATGTTTGCTGGAAGCATGTACCATGAGTTTTGCTTCTGCACCCCATCTAGGGGTTGCCACGCTGGCTGACGGCATTTCCAGCCTCAGCGTTTATGAGAAACAAGCTGAAGTATTTGTCATCATTAAGGCTGTAGATTGTTTTCTAGGAGTATTAAACCTTCTGATCATATTGTAACTCATGGAGTTTCACATGCCTCTTGAAGTTTGGATCAGATGGAGGACAGCTATCCTGTATTTTTATGGAATAGGTGTGTTCCAAAGAGCTGCCAGTAAAGTACATTGTATAAAGTAAATCCCATTTCCCCACTGATTTAGTTTATAAAATTAGGGATGTGTACTCTGGAAAGAAACCCACTAAACGTTTGGTGAGGAGGCAGTTTAGGTGGCCTCCCCTGCAGTCTCATGGTGCATTCCTCAAATAGCATCATTCATGAATGCCTGCAGAAGATATAGTGCCTTAATTTTCTTCTATGCAATTTCCCTGCACCAGGGCTTCTCCCTAACCACTGGACATCTGCTCTGTATTCCATATACTGTAAGATTTTTGTCCAAACTGGGAATTTCCTTATGCTGTATTCATGATTTTTTTTTTTTTTTTTTTGCGGTACTTGGGCCTCTCACTGTTGTGGTCTCTCCCGCCGCGGAGCACAGGCTCCGGACGCGCAGGCTCAGCGGCCATGGCTCACGGGCCCAGCCGCTCCGCGGCATGTGGGATCTTCCCGGACCGGGGCACGAACCCGTGTCCCCTGCATCAGCAGGTGGACTCTCAACCACTGCGCCACCAGGGAAGCCCTATATTCATGATTTTAATCTCCTCTTTCTCCTTTAATCTGAGTATTTTATATCATTGGGCCAAGCTAGGTCATGATATCATACACCAGTTTAAATCTCCAAAAACATCATGGTTGTTATAGTAGCATGCAAGTTGGAAACCCCAGTGAGTATATGGGCCTAGAAGATACTACACTATTCTTTTAAAATCCAGGAGCAACACAGGAGAATAATACCTGAGAAATACAGTTACAATCAACTGAAAAAATCTCCTAGATTACAACTGTGCATATTCATAAGATATTATGAATGAACTGAGGAAAAATGAGTTAGAATTCACTAAAATAATAGCCCTTACTACAAAATTACATAAAACCACATGTTGTTTACTCTTCAACACATTGTTTTGGGTCTAGGTAAACATGAGTTGTTAATTGCCCTTTGATTAATGAACTTCACCTTTTTTTCATGGTTGATTTGGGAGAGAGTGGGCACTTGACCTGTAGAAGTTTGTGATGAAGCCTCTGCTTGGTTAGTAGCAGTGAGCACAACATTCCCTTGCCTGTGAGGGAAAGAGAATATTTTGAGAAGCAAGGAAAAGTAACTTCTGATGTTAACTAGATTCCTCAGAGTGATAATACCTAGATTTGGTTTGTTTTCCTGAATTTTAATAAGTGACATTAGGGTTTGTTCAATTTCTCTATTTCCAAGTTTTATTTTTTTATTTTTTAACATCTTTATTGGAGTATAATTGCTTTACAATGGTGTGTTAGTTTCTGCTTTATAACAAAGTGAATCAGTTATACATATGTTCCCATATCTCTTCCCTCCTGTGTCTCCCTCCCTCCCACCTTCCCTATCCCACCCCTCTAGGTGGTCACAAAGCACCGAGCTGATCTCCCTGTGCTATGCAGCTGCTTCCCACTAGCTATCTATTTTACGTTTGGTAGTGTATATATGTCCATGCCACTCTCTCACTTTGTCCCAGCTTACCCTTCCCCCTCCCCATATCCTCAAGTCCATTCTCTAGTAGGTCTATGTCTTTATTCCCGTCTTACCCCTAGGTTCTTCATGACCTTTTTTTTTCTTAGATTCCATATATATGTGTTATATGCATCCAGAGAGAATGATAAAAGTTCTATCGTTACAGAGACTTAGGATTTCACAGATTGAGTTAAGCTCATTATAGTGTACCTTGCTATTCCATGAATCCAGTTCCTATGTGGATCATGTCTCGTCCTATATGTGCTTAATGAGGTACAGTGTATTCTTCACGTTAGAGCACAGAAAGCCTCTCCTGCCATTGCTATCTGTCCCACTGACATCCCCTTGACAGAGAGGTTCGTCACCACACTGGGCCTCCTTCCCTAAGAGCTTACATTTATTCAGCACTCACCATGTGCCAGACACGGTGCCAGACACTTTCCTTGCATTATCCCAGTCAATTTCTCTACCCAACTTATCACCATGTCACAGATGGGGAAACCAGAGCTCAACAGTTGGATTAACTTACTCAAGCCCCCATAGCTAGTGGTAGTCGGCTGAGCAGGAACTTGAAACAGATCAGTCCCTGCCAGGGCCCGAACTTGTAATCACTTTTCTCAATTGCCTCTTTCTCTGGTTGCCATTTAATACCAGGTACTAGACTGTGTCACGTCAAAATGGGCATAATGCAAACCGTCAAAATAAGGCATTCCATGGAGAAGTTTGCAAAGGAATCATGACCGAGTATGGACCTAAGCCAGGGTGAAATTTCTGTGCTTTAAGACACAAAGAACATCGCAGATATTTTTTTCCTTAACAGACTTCATGATAAGTTTGTCGTGTATCATTGACCTAAGAGAGGACAATAACAATTCAGAAGGGCACTTTCATTTCTAGGATATTCTAAAAATAATCTATTTGATTAATAGCTATGTCCATGGAGAATAGAAGTCCACACTGTGGCTGAGGACAGGGATACAGTTCTCACCCTCCCTTCCCAGGTGTTTCTCAAACTGATCCACTTAGTTGGATCACCTACTTATTTCGACTTTTTCATTTAACCTTTATGTATCCCTGGGATTTAATTTATTCAGGGTGTATAACCTCAGCTCGTGGGATGTTTTTGCCCAAAGCAGGATAGAGATAACCATTTCTCTCAGAAATAAATCTTGGTGGACTTTGTACTGCATTTTAAGATATTTACAAGTCTTTGAGATAAACACTCAATTAAAATATGGCAACAAAGGTCATCTTGAGGCCCAGGGACCCTGTCACTATCATTACATCACTCAGTTATCCAGTTCAGAGAATGGGAAAGCCCTGAGGGTGGTGACTAGGTGCCTCAATGCGATGCTTAGGTGGTGTTAACTCAGGGCAGTTAAATAACCCATTAGTTTGGGGCAGGAGAAATGGGAATTGAATTGATTGATCTATTTACTCAAAAATTTGGCTTTGGGAGCTGCAAGTTTTTCCTTAAAGAAAAGAAACTGTTTCTTATTGAGTTCTTATTGAGATAAGGACTCATCTATCTGAGACATAACAGTCTTTCTTAGAGGATGATGGACAGAGTTTACTTACCCTAACTTTTGATTGTGTTTTCCAAGCATAGCAGTTTATAAACGTTTGGGTAGAAAATTTCAAGTATAGTGTTGTAGATCAGGGGTCCCCAGCCTCCGGGCCATAGTCCAGTACTGGTCCATGGCCTGTTAGGAACCGGGCAGCACAGCACGAGGTGAGCGACAGGCAAGCGAGGGAAGCTTCATCTGTATTTACAGCCGCTCCCCATTGCTCGCATTACCGCCTGAGCTTCGCCTCCTGTCAGATCAGCGGCAGCATTAGATTCTCATAGGACCATGAACCCTACTGTGAACTGCGCATGGGAGGGATCTAGGCTGCACGCTCCTATGAGAATCTAATGCCTGATGATCTGAGGTAGAGCTGAGGCGGTGATGCTAGTGCTGGGGAGCAGCTGCAAATACAGATTATCACTAGCAAAGAGGTTTGACTGCACAGAGACCATAATAAATCAATTGCTTGCAGACATATCAAAACCCTATCAGTGAGTGGCAAGTGACAAGTGAGCTGCATCGGGTGGCAGGCTTTAAGTCAGAATTGACACTTATTTTAGTCTGTGCATGTCCCGCCCATTATCTTATTTATCACTTCCTTCCACGTCTCTTTTCTGCACTGCGCACTTGTCTCAGTCACAGTTTCGGTAAGCCCACAAGCTAACCCTAGCCAAAATGAGTAAAAAACAAACATTGCTGGAGAGCTTCTTTGGAAAGGGGGAAGGACCCAATGATGAGACAGCAGAAAACTCTAAGACTGCCAACAAAAAGAAAGCTGCATTTAAAAGAAAATACCAAGAGTCCTACTTAAATTATGGGTTCATTGCAGCAGATGATTCACGTTCTCCAAGCCCGCTTTGTATAATATGGGGCAACTGGCTATCCAAGGAAGCCATGAAACCTTCAAAACTGCTTCACCACATGGAGACCAAGCACACTGCATTAAAAGACAAGCCTTTGGAGTTTTCCACAAGAAAAAAAACGTGAACATGAAGAACACAGCAATTATTAAAGGCTACCACTTCATCAAATGTGTCTGCACTGAGAGCACCATTCTTAGTGGCTAATTGCATTGCTAAAGCTAAGAAGCCCTTATTTTTGGTGAAGCCTTTATTATCGGTGAAGAGTTGATCCTGCCTGCTGCTAAGGACATTTGTTGTGAACTTTTAGGAGAGGCTGCAGTTCAAAAGGTGACACATGTTCCTCTTTCTAGCACCATAACTAGATGAATTGATGAAATAGCAGAAGATATTGAGGCACACTTGTTAGGATTAATGAGTCACCGTGGTATGCAATCCAGGTTGACGAGTCTACCAATATTGACAACAAGGCAACAATGCTTGTTTTTGTGCGATACATTTTTCAGAAGGGTGTGCATGAGGATATGTTATGTGCACTTTTGTTACCAACCAACACCACAGCTGCAGAACTATTCAAGTCTTTGAATGATTACATATCAGGAAAACTGAATTGGTCATTTTGTGTCAGTAAATGCACGGACGGAGTGGCTGCTATGACTGGATGGCTTTCTGGTTTCACTACTGGGGTCAAAGAGGTTGCTTCTGAATGTCAGTGTATGCTCTGTGTCATCCATAGAGAAATGCTGGCTAGCCGAAAAATGTCACCTGAACTTAACAACGTTTTGCAGGATGTGATTAAAATTATCAGCCACATTAAAGTACGTGCCCTTAACTCATGTCTGTTCGTGCAGCTCTGTGAGGAGATGGACGCAGAGCACACATGTCTTCTCTTATACACAGAAGTGAGACGACTTTCTCAAGGTAGATCACTGCCCAGAGTTTTTGAGTTACGAGTGCTGTTCCAGAGATTTCTTTTAGAAAAACAGGCACCACTGGCAGCACATTTCAGTGACACAGAATGGGTCGCAAAACTTACTTGTGTGACATATTCAACCTGCTCAATGAACTCAATCTGTCACTTCAGGGGAGGATGACAACTGTGTTCAAGTCGGCAGATAAAGTGGCTGCATTCAAAGCCAAACTGGAATTACAGGGGTAATAAGTGAATACTGGGATTTTTGACATGTTTCAAACATTAGCAGAGATTTTGAAAGCGACTGAGCCAGGGCCTTCTTTCTCCCAGCTGGTGCATGGTCACCTATCTCAGCTTTCAAAAGAGTTTAAGCATTACTTCCCAACCACAAAAGACACCCGGGCTGGGAAGGAATGGGTCCATGACCCATTGGTGAATAAGCCAGGTGAATCGACTTTGCCTGTGCTAGAAGAGGATCAACTGCTTGAGATCGCAAATGACGGTGCCCTTAAAAGTATGTTTGAGACAACTTCAAATCTCCATACGTTCTGGATTAAAGTCAAGGGGAACATCCTGAGATTGCCACAAAAGCACTGAAAAGCCTGCTTGCATTTCCAACATCCTATCTTTGTGAAGCAGTGTTTTCTGCAGTGACAGCGACCAAAATGAGATCACGGAGTAGACTGGACATGAGCAACACACGTCGGTGTCACTGTCTCCCATCACCCCCAGATGGGACCATCTAATTGCAGGAAAACAAGCTCAGGGCTCCCACTGATTCTGCATTAGGGTGACTTGTATAATTATTTCATTATATATTACACTGTAATAATGATAGAAATAAAGTGCACAGTAAATGTAATGTGCTTGAATCATCCCGAAACCATCCCCCCGCCTCCCCCACCTCCCTGGACCATGGAAAAATTGTCTTCCACGAAACCGGTCCCTGGTGCCAAAAAGGTTGGGGACCGCTGTTGTAGATGATGATGATGATAATAATAATAATAGCCACAGATTCCCCTGAAACTCGCATGCATGCACCTTTGCAGTGTGAACTTGCTGCCAACTTCTGGCAAGAGTTGGAGTCACTTTCTGTACCCGCTTGACCTGACTGGACTTCTGGCTTTCTTTGACCAGTAGAATGGGGCAGAAGTGATGATGTTGTAGGAGTTCCAAGTCTAGGCTGCAAGAGATCTTGTAGTTAATCTTCTCATGCTTTTCCTGTTCTGAGGTCTCCATGTGAAAAAGCTTAGGCCAGCCTTCTTGAGGAGAAGAGAACGTGGAGAGCAGAGACGTCCCAGCTTTGGCTCTATAAAGTAACCTGCCTGCCCACAGCCCATTCAACTCCCTTTGATTCACCAGCTGCCTCCGGAATCACCCAGTTGACCCACGGACTTGTGAACAATAATAAAATGGTTGTTATTGTAAACCTTTAGTTTGGGTATGGTTTTATGCAGCAGTAGATAATGGTCATATATAGTGTCATCCTAATTCAGATACACACTTTATTTTTTTTTAATATTTATTTATTTGGCTGCTCTGGGTCTTAGTTGCAGCACATGGGATCTTTGTTGCAGCATGCAGGATCTTCGTTGCGGCAGGCGGGATCTTTAGTTGCGGCACGCGTGATCTAGTGCCCTGACCAGGGATCAAACCCGGCCCACTGCATTGGAAGCACGGAGTCTTAACCACTAGACCACCAGGGAAGTTCCCAGGTATACACTTAAAAAATGTAAATGTATGTCTGGATGGTGTGATTATAGGTGATTCTAATTTTCTTTTGTATACTTTCATATATTTTCTAATGAACCTGCATTACTTTAATAATAAGATTAATAATAAATGATATTGAACATAATACTGAGTTTTTTAAAAGGGTCATTTCAAACAACTAGTAACTGATTGGGTAACTCAATCACTTTCTTTGGGGAGTCCTTAGAACTATATGTTCCAGTTATCCATTTTTGTCTAACAAACCACCCCAGAATTTAATGGCAGAAAACAACCACCATTTTATTATGCTGATGACTTTGTGGATCAGAAATTTGGCCCGGGCATAGTGAGAGAGGCTTATCTCTGCATCTTGATGATTGCAGTCTCATCTGGGGTACTCACATGGCAGGAAATGGTTGAGAAAGCTCACCTGGGGTCATGTGCCCAAGGGCCTTGGTTCTAGCTGGTAGGCAGTAGGCTGGTTGCCTTACTTCTTCTGTGTGTTGTGGCTGGTGGAGCTGGAATGTTTAAGAGGGCTTCTTCAGTCACATATCTGGTGCTTGAGCTGAGACAGGTGAAATATCTGGGGCTGGCCAGGGCTCACTCTCTGTCTCCTCAAGGCTTTTCCACATGTCAAGTTTGAGCAGCAAGGTAGTAGTGTAGTCAGTGTAGCCAGATTTCTTACTCGATGGCTGACTTCACCCAGAGTAAACATTGTAAGAGGTGAAAACTGTAATCCTTCTTATGACCTAGTCTTAGGAGACTCAGAACGTCACTTCTGTTGCATTTAATTGGTTGAGCAAGTCACTTAAGCCAGATCAGATTCCAGGAGAGGAGGGTTACTGCTCAATAGGGTTATGGCTATCTTAAGGCTACCAAAGTCCACCCTCTGGCCACAAATTATATACATGCCTCCCACAAGCAAAATACACTCACTCTTTTCCAAGGACTCCTTCTCCCAAATTACATCATATTACAGCATGACTGTCAAGGATCTCTTTATTGAAATCAGATCTGGATGTGGATGAGTCT
The DNA here is from genome assembly GCF_963455315.2 of Globicephala melas. Taxonomy (NCBI): domain Eukaryota; kingdom Metazoa; phylum Chordata; class Mammalia; order Artiodactyla; family Delphinidae; genus Globicephala; species Globicephala melas. Next base: position 30,273,284 of record NC_083324.2, on the reverse strand, counting down.
CTTTGGATGTGAATCCCTGAGTGCAGCTCCTTGGGTACAGATTCTTCTTGATCTGAAGACCTGTGAACTACAGAAACAAGCTGTTTATACCTACACACTCTCAACACACGGTGGTGAGAAAGGCACAGTATTGCCACAGTAGATACTTCTATCCCAAAAGGAGGGACGTAGAGGGCCCATGGCAGTCGCTGCTTATAGCAGTTCTGAAATCCAGCCACGTACGTGTCATCAGTGATTCTTCTTGGGACAGGGAATGTGTGGAATGAATGTTTGTGTCCTTCCAAATTCGTATGTTGAAACCCTACCCCCCCCATGTGATGATATTGGGAAGTGAGGCCTCTGGGAGATGATAAGGTCATGAAGGTCAGTGCCCTTATAAAGGTCATGAATTGGTCACCTCAGGGAGCTCTCTCACTCATTCTGCCATGTGGGAACACAGCGAGAAGCATGCAGCCAGGAAGGGGGCCCACACCTGACCATGATCTCAGACTTCTAGCCTCCAGAACTGTGAGAAATAGATTTCTGTTTATAAGTCACTCAGTCTATGGTACTTTGTTAGAGCGGCCTGAACTGCCTAAGACAAGGAATATTCCCTCAATTGGGCTTCAGTGCTACTTCCTGGGAATAACTCCTGCTTTGGAAATTATTTCCTTTGTATCAGCAGATTGTATCAGGCCTCCCTGGGTTTGAATTCTGACTCCATATTTACTAGCTATGTGACTATACAAGTTATTTTATCTCTCTGAACCTAAGGTTTATCATCTATAAAAAGCATATAGTAATACCACCTTATAATATTATTATGGAGATTAAATAAACCACTATATGTACTTACCATGGTACCTGGCATCCAACAACTGTTAGTTTTCATCTCTCTGTGATATTATGTTGAGCAGTGGAAAAATTGTCACAGGCCTTGAGAAGACCACAGGAACTCCCTCAAACAGAGACCACATTGGGGGAATCTCCTATAGAATTACTGAACCGTGAATTGGGGCATGTTCCACACAATTGTTAAATATGGACTTCTATTGCAGAAAGGATATTTTGAAAAGAATCTAATTAGCTCAGTTACCAAAAGCTTCAAAACTTACCATGCCTGATGTCACTGAATGCTGTTCTTTAGCCTCTAGTGACTTTGTTTGTTTCACGGACTACAATTTTCAGTATAACTTTATCCTTTCATCTGCCATAAAGAAGCTGTTGTGAACAGAATTCCAAGTGTAGAGAATGGCACCAAAATTTGTCTGACCCGGCTGAAATGTTTGACCCCTGCCATCTGGCTCAGAGTTGAGCAGTTGTTCAGAAGCCTCTGTAGATTCAAGAAGTTGACTGAGACCTTGAGGTTGCAACACAGTGAGAGGAGGATATGGTATTTAATGTCAACAACTAAATGCAGAAAAGGAAGCCTGCATCTGGTTGGCGTGGCTCTATGGTCTTGTAACACAGCCCTACTGAAAAAGCCAATGAGATGTGATCTCAAGCACAATGTTTGGATCGTTATACCAGGTGATTTAAAGAAATTCCATTGCACTTATAAATAAATGCTCATGAATATGAAGGGAAATCAAAAAATTGATAAATGTATTCTAAGTTTTCCTATAAAGCTACCTCCCCCACCCACCCTCCTTTTTTGTCCTTCTGGAACGGTACTCAGTGAGACAGATAGGCAGTCAGCAAACACAGCCAGCAGTGCCAGTGCTCTGTCCATATACCCTGAATCCCTTTACTGCATCATCTTCCATCCCTCTGTCCCTTTACTGTCTTCATGTACTCTGGCTCCCCCTGTGTTTTCCCTCCCCATATCCAGCACCAGGATCTCTTTTTTGGAGGACTGCACACAGACTGCTGCTGCCTACTTTGCTGGTGTAGACGAAGAGCTAAAGTGCCTGGGAATTTACATCCCCTTGGGGGCAGCCCCTCACCAGTGGCTGAGTGGAGTCCAGTACTCTTAAGAACAAGTCTGAGGAGCAACATCCACTATCTATAGATGCCTCCCCGCCCCCCGCCCCCCTGCAGGATTAAGCCAAAGTTACTTTCTGTGGGAGTTTGCCGGATATCTTGCCTTTGCTTGGCCTCCTTAGCTTCACAGTCCCACTTCCCATGACCCTCCCAGTTTTTTTTTTTTTGGCGGTACGCGGGCCTCTCACTGCTGTGGCCTCTCCCGTTGTGGAGCACAAGCTCCGGACACGCAGCCTCAGCGGCCATGGCTCACGGGCCTAGCCGCTCCACGGCATGTGGGATCTTCCCGGACCGGGGCACGAACCCACGTCCCCTGCATCGGCAGGTGACTCAACCACTGCGCCACCAGGGAAGCCCCTAGGGAATAATTTTCACCTGAATCTTTCACCTGAATCTGTTAAAGTTTTTTTAACAAATCATTTTCGCCTGAATCTTCATCTCAGAGTCTGCTTCTGGAGAACCTAACCCACAGATAGCGTGGAAGATGTCAAAATTACCTTTGAAAATCCATTATGTCTCCCATAAGTACAAGAAACATGGCTTATGTATACAACCCTAAAAAGTAGATTTTGCATACTAAACTTTGGGAACGACTAAAATATATAAAGCAAGGAGTAAAATAAGATTCTGTATGGAGATATCTGGGTCCTTAAGAGAGTTTGCAAATCTCAGGCAGTAAATGAAGATGGATGGAGAAATCTAAAGGGTTCTGCTTGACTACATGGTTTATTTCATTATGTCTTAATATTAAGCCTCTATAACTTGAATACATATTAATAGATTTGCTTGTGTTATTGTTGAGAAGGTTAAACAAGGTTATATGGGGAGATCAGGTTCTAAAATCAGCAGGGAATTTAAATGCACATACAATGATGATATTAACCTGTGTCTTTTAAACTTTATTCACAATATATATTGAGCAAGTTCTATGTGTTATGTATTATTCATTATTCTAAACACTGGGAATATAGCAGTAAACAGAACAGACAAATCCTTACCTTCAAGAAGCTTGCATTTTAGTGGTAGAAGAGATAGCAAACAAGTTATTATATTATATGTCACAATGGAGAGAACCACTATGAAGAAGAATAAATCAGGGTAAGGTAGGTAGAAAGTGCCAGGGAAGGGCTGCTTTTTTATTTGAGGAGTCAGCGTGGGCCTCACTGAAAAGGTGACATTTGGATAGAGACCTAAAGGAAGTGAGGAAACAAGGCATGCTGATATCTGGTGAAAGATCCTTCCAGGTAGAGGGAAGAGTGTGATGGACACAGGTCTTCTTCTAGGGGAACATAGCTGGCTACAGTCAGGTTGCCACTGTCTGGATCCACAACCACATTTACATGGAGGTCACTCTTCTCCTGAGCCTCTCCCAGCCAGTGACTGAGCATCATTGGGGACTAATTCAAGACTGTTCCATGAGATGGGGAACACCTCTGACAGGCAACTGTGACTCGAAGACAACCCATTGGCCTACCGGAAGCTTCTTTAGGACAGCGCTGCAGTCTGAAACCTTCCTATGAAATCCTCTTGGCTTTCTTTCTCCTTCACAGGTGCCAGCCTGGCATTGTGGTCAAAGGCCCTTCCCACCTTCTCCCTCTCCATCCCTTTTATCCTTCACCCACATTTCCCTACAGTACATTTCTTGCTCATCTGATTCCATCTTGACATCTGCTCTTGGAGGGCCCAAAAAACACAAGCATCAGATGTGAAGGACCGAGGCAGGAGCATGCTGATGTGGTTGAGGATCATCATGGCCAGCGTGGCAGGAGAAGAGTTAGAAATGGGGAGGGCAGTAGGGAATGAGAGGAGAGACAGAGCAGGAGGCCGAGTCCTCAGGGTCTGGCAGCCCTCTTAAGGACCTAGAGTTTTACTCTAAGACAGGGACACCTTTGGAGGATTTTGAGCAGTGGAGAATGTGATCTAACATTTTAAAAGGACCATTGTCACTGCTGCATTGAGAACAGATCATAGGAGGATAGGGCAGAAGCAGGGAGACCAGTTTGGGGGCCACTGAAGAATTCAGACAAGAGACGATGGGCTTTGAAGGAGGTGGGAAGTGGGAGAGGTAATGAGCAGTGGATGGACTCTGAATGTATTTAAAGATAGAGCCAAAAGGATTTGCTGATAGTTTAGGCATGAGGTGTGAAAGAAAGAGGGCCAAAGATGAAACCAAGAGTTTTGGCCTGAGCAAATAACATTAGCATTTACTGAGACAGGGAAGACTAGATATTGTGAAATATTATTATAGATTTCGTAGTTTATACTGGTTTCTCCCGCCTGTGTGCTGCCAGTGGTGCTTTGTTGATATTTCTTTTCTTTACAAATCACACTCTTCATACAACGGTTGCTGCTGCCACCATTGCTACCTATCAATGAATGCGTACTTATTACCTACTCCCCAAACCATTACAGATATATACAATATTAAAATAAATAAATATATATATGTATTTTTATTTCCTATCTCTCTCATTTACTTCTTAAAACGACCTCATTAGAGCAGTCCTAGGTTGTTGTTGTTTTTCTTTTTGAGGTCTGAGGTTATATCAAGAGTTAGTGCCAGACTCAGAACGGAATCCAGGATGGTGTGACTCTAATGCTGTGCTCTTCATTATGCTGTGTGCTTCCTTCTGCCCCGTGTGGCCCTTCTGTAACTGTTTTGTGTTCACTACCATATCCCTATCAGTCTGTATCTTGAGAACAGGATGGCATTCTAATCAGCTTTGTATATGCCACTTCAACTACTCTTTCCTTGCATAGCATAGGTCTGATAATTTCTTGTGGCGTTTTGTGACTTGTGTGTCCCTGACACTCTCCTACCCACCTTGTAAGTGACTAATGAAACTTTTTGGGAATTCTCACAGATGACCATATCTGTTGGCCTAATAATATCCAGTGGCTTCCTTGCTTGCCCCTTACCTATCTGGCACTGTGTGGCCCCACTCCAAACTTGGTCCTTGAACTTGAACCCCCAGGTGTTTCTGGGCTCCATCTGCCCCCAAAACATCAGGGAGAAGACCCTGTGTGAAATCTAGGACCCTAACATCTCACTAGTCATGATGCTAATGTTCTCGTTAAACAGAGATTTGGGCACATTCCATTATTTGCGTATACATTCTCTTTCCCTGAATATCTGAAGGGCTCCCTTTAGCCAACTGAGTTACAACTTGAAAACACTTATACTATTTGACATATATGAATTATATAAGCAGGTTGGGTTTCAACTGCAAAAGAAAAGCCAACACAGCAAAAAATTGACTAATTGCTGAAACACTTTTTCCTATCCATTCGCTATCTTTTATATAAAGTTGAATGTTAACTTCTAATTATTTGGCAACAAAGTGCATTTGCAAAGATCCACCTTCAAAATGGCCAGCACTTTCTGACACTCTCCAGCTAATAATAACTCTGGACTGTGGACATCTGATCAGAATTAATTGTGGCAGACTGGAGTCCTGCAAATGTTAAAAGTCTTTAGTTTTACAGACCAATAGATATTATGGTTCAGCAGCTCTGCATTATTATTAGTAAGTTCCTTGAATCTCAAGGGAGGCATCACAACAGACAATTGTAACCTTTATAAACTAAATTAGAATTAGGGATTGTGCTTGTTGATTGTGAGCATTAAGAACAAGATATAGAATAAAAATAACACCCTCTTTTGTATCTACCAAACAATTTAATGTATAAAAAGCTTGCTTTGCCTGAGAAGTAAAAATAAAGCAGTCAGCCAAATATAAAATATCCATCATATGCAGGGGAAATATCTGACAAGTTTAGGGAGTAGACTGACAAAGGAAACCCTATTAAAAAGGTCAGAGCATAATTCTAGTGGATAGAATATGGGCCAAGAAGACATTAGTCTCCAAATCAAGGTGAAGGTTTGTAGCGTAAGTCATATCTAAATTCTAAAGGACTGAGGGGCTAGGATTTCTACATGTTACTGGTTCTTCCTATATGTTATTTGTTCACATTACAAGTGTAACAGCTTTATTATTGGGGACATATCATAAAATGAATGTGTAGAATGGGTGGATTGTCAACACTTAAAATGGTCAGACTGCCCGAAGCTGGGATAGAGCAGAGGATGGTGTGGGGGGGGGGGAGGGGGGAGAAAGAAACTTGGGAGGCTTGGTGTGTGTCAACAGACCATGGCAAGAAAGAAGAAGTAGCTTCCAAAAACTGTTAAGTTAGATTGGATTGGTAGAAATGAAGTGATCTATTATCATCTTTAGCAACAAAGAGCATCCCAGTACACAGCTGTTGACCAGCTATAGGTTATTCTTAGTGTCTCAGAGACAGTAAGACATTCATATCAATTTTTCATTCATTTAGCATCATTTATTACAGGCCCTCCATGTATTAAGTATTGCATTAGAATGCTAGGGCAAGGCTGGCTAGTCCTGGTACTGGTGCTGATACTTGCTCATTGTTCCTATGGGAGACATCACCAATCAACCACAACATTACTTGCATTGCTTTTGGTCATGGCCTCAGCGTCTTTTTCAGCACAGATATGTTTACTCACTACTGTCAGAGACCACATGGAGGCTAATCAAGTAACAGAGTGAAAGCTAGAATGAAGTTAGAAGGGTGGGGATAGAGAAATGAATAAATTTGAAAGGTACTAAAAACGTAAAAGAGACGGGACATTATCAATGACTGAACGCTGTCTGGGGATGAAAGTTGCTGGGGCAAAGTCCAGAATGACATTAAGGTTTCTAGCTTGCTCAACTGGATGGATGGTAGCACCATTCGTTGAGATTTATGAGGAGGAAGAACATCTGTAGGGAGAAAGGTATGGTCAGCTTAAAGTACTTTGAGTTTTAGGTCCCCGTGTGCCCTCCAAACAGAGAGTAAGACATTGGATATTTGGGTCTGTAATTTACATGCACAGCTAATGAAACAGTATAGGAGAGTTCTTATAACACATGGACACTAGAGTCCCATTATTTGGGTTGGAATCTTCGCTCCAAAGGGCACCAGCTGTGTGATGTTGGTCACGTTCCTTAATACATCTTTACCCTTTCTTTCCTCATTTCTAACATGGAGATAACAATAGTATCTATCTTACAGGATCATCTTGAAGACTAAATGAATGCCTGGCAAACACACAGCGAGCACTCTGTGAATGCTAGCTCCCGTCATCACTGTCATTGAATCTAAACAGTGCTAAGTGTTTGTAGAATGAACGAATCAGAGATCATCCAGAGAAAGTATACAGAATGTGAAGATAAGAGGAATAAGAATAGGAACATGATTTTATCATTCCTTAAGTGGTTAGTAATCTAGTTGGATGAGAATTCAAATACTTTAGAATGTACTTGAATGAACAAAGAAGATCCAGAATTCAAATGGTATATTCTTATCAGGAACACAGAAAAGAGAGTCAGGTCCCAGACCAAAAGATTGAAGAGCATGTGGGTCAGGTAATCTTGAACCAGTTAGGTCCTTCTAAAGGCACTTGTGTTGGCTACAAAACACCGATGTTTGGTTAAAAGGCAAGATGAGCAAGCAAGAGGCAAGGTTGGCACAGTTGCAGCAAGCAGTATGGTGGCCAAAGGAGCTATTTCCATGTCGCTGGAAATAACAACATGAATCCACAGATTTGGTGTGCTCCCACAATACACATGCTCCTGAAAAGATGTGTGAGAACCACGGCATTGTATATCTGTGTTTTCAAACATATTATGTCACTGTAATATATTTTGTTAGTTACTAATATAACTGGAGTAGCAAGGTTTATAGAAGCCAGTGCTAGTGACTGACACTGACATCCCACAGGTTCTTGAGCCCAAAGCCCTCAAGTCATCCTTGATTCCTTCTCTTTGCTCTTCACTTCCTGCATCAATTCATTGGATCCTGTTGACTCATTAAGTTCCAAGGACATCTCACATCCATTATCCTTTCTTCATCTCTCCACTCTTATCCCCCTGGCACAAAGCAGCATCTCCTCTCACCTGGGCAGCCTATAGTAGTCAGCAGTCTCCCTGCTTCTCCGTGTAATTCATTCTCAGAATCAAGCCATATAACTCCCCAGCTTAGAGTAAAATCCAAATTCTTACCTGTAAGGCATTGTGTGACCTAACCCCTGCCTACCTCTTGCATTTTTCCCTCTTTCCATCTTCTATGCTTCAGCCTAAGTGGCTGCCTTACTTTTCTCAAATGCACCAAGCTCTTTCCAGCCTGAGGGGTTGTACACCATCTGTTCCTCCTGTGAGACCTCTAGATTTTCAGACGACTGATTCCTTCTAGTCATCGAGGTTCTCATTTCAATTGTGATCCCTTCAGGGAGTCTACTCTGAACACTCCCTCTATAGGATACTCCCTCTATACAGCCCCATTTCCCTGATCACTTTCTAAGAGATCTTGTTCAGTTGTCTTCCTTGTACTTTCCTGATATTTTCTTCTTGCTTTATTTGTGACTTTTTGTTACTGGCTCCCCTACAAGAGTGGAAGTTCCATGACAGCGGAGACCAGGGCTGTGGCCAACTTATCCACTGGGCACAGGGGGCACAGAACCTAGCACCCATGATGCTTTTAGGGGCCCATGAAAATGTTTTAATTTCTTTAAAAATTAGAAGAAAAATGAATGTAATAATAATGAACATAAAATAAAGAATTCATTGTGGATTAAATTTATTTTTAAACACAATCATAAAATATAATTTTTAATAGTTTTTATGGAGGAAGGAGCCCACGAAAGTCATAAGGCAGCCATGGTGGGAACCCTGTCCATCTTGTTCACTAGTGGGTCTTCAGCACCTCGAACTATATCTGGCCTCGAACTATATCTGGCACATAGTAAGCCCTCAAAATGAATTTGCTGTCCAGATAAATGAAATAGCTTGAAAACTTTAGGGTCTGGCCTAATAGAACTCAGGTTGTGTGTGTGTGTGTGTGTGTGTGTGTGTGTGTATTTTGGACACCTTTTGTTTGCTGCTCTAGATCTACTCTCTGCCCTTTTCCATTTGTCTCTGGGCCTGAGGAAGCTGATCTGTATATATACCAATGGCTTCAGGTTGGATTCAGCCAAGGGGAGACATCATCATGAGATCTGAGGATGGGAGGACAGTGAGGTCTCAGTATTTATTCCTGGAGTTCCCTCCCTGCTGCGTCGAAATGGACCTCATTCCCCCATTACTCTAATGACCAACGATAATAATAATAACAATAGTAACACTAATTGTGTTTACTGAGAATAAATCTGGTGTTGATGTTTTTATGTAGCAAAATGGTATGATAGTATGATGCAACATCCTTTACGTCGTACTTGAATTTTGCAGCACAAAAATGTAGACTTCATCAATTTCCTCAAAGATCTCCTTATACTTTGACATTTATATTGTTTTCTTTTGGTGTCCCTTTTCTATCACCATGCTTTAAAGCTTTTGCTTCTATTGTTAACAGGTCTAGCTTTGCTAGATTCTCATTTATCAGTGGATGTAGTATGAGATTGAGCAACGTTCCAACATCACCATCATTAACTTTATGAAATCTCGACTCTTTTGCAGTACAGGTGATTTCATGAGGAACATGTTTGCTCTGGGTTCCTCTGAGCTTAGCCCAATTACTATGTCATGATACTGTGAGCCTTTAGTGTTAAGTGGCTTTTGTTTCTGCAAGAATGACTAATATCCTGTTTCTTGAGCTTCTGTATAAAAGAATCCACATAGCACTTAAAAAACACTTTAGTTTCTACAGGAAAATATTTTTTTCATGATAAAAATAGACGTATGGTAAAGCCTAAATTCTTTCAATAAGTAAGCACTTTGTGGTTCCTAGTTTCTAGAGCATAAATAGTATGTTTCTGCTTTGTCATCTGCCTTTGTTCTTATCTTATTTTTTATTTCCATATTTTCTCTAGAAAATCAAAATTTCAGAGTGTACAAAATGTAAAGCTAATGTCTACAAGTCATTTTAAAGGTAAAAAATGGAAAATGATATGAGACAATATACATACATGTATTTTCAAAAGTATTTCAAATTAATGACTCAGATAAATTTGGTTTTAATATATAACAGTATTAGCCCTAATGGCTAAGTTCATTATAATAATCAGTATATAAATTTCATGGTAATATGATAAGTGCTTGTGAGATAAAATGTGAGATAACTAACTCACTCATTTTCGCATTTATTTTAGACGAGGATTTTTGTCATATTTCTAAGTAGCTTGCAGGCATATAGGTTAGTTCTGGTTATTCCTTCATTTTATCAGCTATCTGAATGGCAGTTATGTTCTGTAATACTCCCAAATTCATTTGCTTTGCTAATCCATATAAACTATATCTCATGCATAACCATTGGCACATAATCATAGTAAAACTCAGATAATTGTTGGGACATCAACATTTAATTGTGATTATTATTATTGTTTTAATGGTGCTTTTGCATGGTGTTTCATCAGCACCTCTGGTCTGAGAAGGCCCACTTTGACCCTCTATCTCATCTGCTTTCCTTCCTCAGTGGTGCCCCTTCAGTATAATGGCACCCTGATCTTTGCAGGTCCTCAGAGTAAGCATTCCTGAGTCATCTTCCATTTGTTCCTCTACCCCATCCCCACTATTCCTCCTCCTTCCCCCTAATCCTTCATCTAAGAAGTCACCTGATCCTGTTGTTTCTTTCCAGAATGGGAAAAGGGAGGAACATTTCAGACAAGGAGCTATGGAGAGGTGTGGCTTGTTTGAAAACTGATGCTCAGTGTGGACTGAGTACTGAGTCATGGGGGAGAGTGGTGGTGGGAGATGAGCAGGTTGAGGAAGACCATGCAGTGCCTTGAAGGTCTTGATTAGGAACTTGGATTTTGTCCTTTACACAGAGCAGAGTCACTGGGAAAAGAACAAACAAACAAACAACAACAGAAAAATGCAGAGTTGGGAATCAGCATACTATCTTCATTGAAAGGAAGGTAAGGGAGTTTCAGGTGCCAATAAAACAGTAATAGACTGGAAGACAGGGAACATGGGCTCATGAAGGAAGGAAGGAAGCTGAAGGTATGGAGAGGGGGTGGGCCATATCAGGAAAGGAACGAGTAATGCCAGAGAGCAGTTTAGAAGGAATGAAGAAACAGGACAAGTAGAGAATTCAACGTGGTGGTCAGACAGAAATTTCAGAATTGATGTTTTGAGAAGAGTATGACCCTGGGAGTCATGCTGAATATCATTGAAATAGACGAGGACACGTAACTGGGAAGCTAGGGCTTTGATGGGGTCCTTAGTGGGGATATTGACATTACATTACTGGGTGATGGTAGCATTCAGAGTGGAAAGGAAATCCTCAACCTATAGAGGAATGTGAAGTGGATGCCAGTGGATGCTGGGAATGGGGCAAGGCAAAAGAGCTTACTGGTTGAGAGCACTGGCTGGGCTTGAATCCTGGTTCTGCCACTTTCTGATTGTGTGGCCCTGGGGAAGTTAGGGTCACCTCTCTGTGCCTCTCTTCTCTCATCTGCAAAATGGGGATCAAATAATAATAACTGTTTCACAAGACCACTGTCAACATTATATGAGATAGAGCCTGTAAAGCACTCAGAACAGTGCCTAGCTCATAGTAGGCGCCCAGTCAATATTAGCCATTGTAACTCAGAGGAGGAGAAGTAAAGGCTGTTTTGGGGACGGAGGCAGGAGAATATTGGCTCTCCTTCCCGGGGAGGGGAAGGAAACAAGTGCCCGGGAAAGATATATCCATATTGAAAGGAAACTTGTAAGAAAAAAATCCAATCGTCATGTATAATAAGCATCACTGGAAATCTAAGGTAACTTCCTGGCAATAACCTGAGCTTCCAGAGTGCTCAGGGGAATGACAGCTGCCCAGAGGACTTGACTCGTGGCCCAAGCTATGGAAGACAGTGATGAGAGAGGCAGAGCGTTGGGGTGTAGACATAAGGGACAGATGGGCTACTCAGCCTTGGAATTTCATATGGAACTCTGAAGAGGGTGGTCTGTAGAGGCATGCTTACAGGATCCCATTCTATGGTTATGACCACAGTGGTTAGGCTGTAGGAGCCTCAGAATGGAGGCTTACTAGAATGCACTTTAGTGAGTGTTCTGAGCAGCCAGAGATGCTAGATTAAGATGTTGAAAATTGTATTCCCTTTGCTCTTGGAATTTGTCCTTAAAAGTTTGATTCTATCTGTATCTTAAACCTCACCGTTTTACTTTGGGTTATTGAGTTCAGTCTGTAACTTACATTTTGGATATAACTGCTTTGTCTTCCTGGTTGTAACTCTTGCCTCTTTGGGGAATGATTTGGCCACCCTTCCTTATGACACAGCAGTCTCAGACTACTCTGTGTAACTCCTATCTTAGATTGGGTTCCCTGGGAACATACTTAAAGATGAAAAGTTGGGTGCAGAAAGCTCATTGGGGAGTGCTCTCTGGAGATAACCTGTATGGAGGCAAGGAAGGCAGGATTGGGCAGAGAGGAGCTGATGTGCAGTGAGGTTGCAACTGAGGCCTCAGCCAATCCTACAGGGGCTCTAGAGGTGGGATGGCCCTTCAGAGTTCCCAGTTGAGGCCAAGGAACCCGATGTTTGTATCCCATTGTTTGCCAGTCGTTGATTGTGGGCTGCTTCCTGGGAGTGGGCATTACATTGGGTGAGGTCGTTCCCTGAGGCTGAGGTAATGTTCCAGTGAGGGATGCTGTTAGGAGCCTTCCTTAGCTGACATTCCCAGCAGTTGAGGGATGGGTTTGTTGGCCCTGGAAAGCAGCCCTGGGTGGAGCATCACTTAGTGCCCATCTAGCTGACCCCAGGTCCTTTACAGTACAATAGTGTGGGTATGAGATGGGGGATGAAGAAAGAGAAAGAGAGCCAAACGGGGAAGGTAGGAGAAGACTGAAGTCTTATTTTTACATCCTTCATAGTTTTTCCCAGGTACACCCACAAGAGACAAGGCCATAAACATCACAGAGAATCAAGGCTGGTGTAACAAATGTGGAAATCACCGCCATGGGCCATGCAAGAAGGGCAGGAAGCTTGTATACTCTATACCACTCTCTCTGTCCTTAGTTGCACATGTACACATCATATTTAAATATCTTTGGGGTCATCATTCCATTTGGCAGCACTACTGTGGAATTGCAGAGAAATTGATCTGCATATCACATGGATGCTAATAATGAGGAGAATGAGCTTTTGGAAATTATCAAAGAGTTAAGGGACTAATTGTGACAAAACTGCTGTCTCCTCTAGAGAAATTACCCTTACAGAAGAAAGAGCAGTGCATTCTTCCATTAGGAGTATTTTTTAAAAGATAAGAGCTTGGTTACATATTAAATTTAAGGTGATATAGGAAAATTTAAAAGGCTAAAACATGGCAGCTCCGTTCTAAAATGTGGATTATTGGGACACCTGATAAAAAAGCAACGTCTGGGCCGTGCCAGGTTTGTAAAATTAATATCTACTGACTTGTTTGAAACATGCTCTTGTGAGTGATCATGTCTCCAGCAAGTTATTTGACTTTTTCTTAGCACCAAAAATGTGCATCTTTCACCATAGGGATCTAAAAATCTCCTTTCAGGGTCAATTATTTGAGTTACTTCCCCAAGATTCCAGAAAATTATTGATTCCCTGACCACCATGAGGCAACTTTTGATATTTCCAATGCCAGAAGCAACAGTCACAAAAGACTCCTCCCTTTCATTCACTGGGAAATTATCTAAATGACGACAGTTCTCTTATTCCCTGGGAGAGAACGAAGAAATAGTGAATATGTGTTAGAAAGAAACTTCAGATATATCTCTCTTTGTTACAGTGTGAATTTCACTCTAAACATGCTCATCTCGTAAGCTGTAAGTTATTGCTAGAAAAAAATAAACAGAACCTGGCCATTCCCAAGTTTGTGAGAGCATGCAGTCTTTCCTAATGAAAAATTCCCTGCTCAACAACCAATTTGCCACTAATGATAATAAGGTCACCCAAGTGCACGGCTGTTGGGTTTCTGTGGTGTGCACAATGACTGATGAAAATTACCCAACGAAACCGTGGAAGTGGGCTATCATACTGGTTGGAGGACTGTGCATAGAATGAAGCCTTAGGCATTGATAGGAGCCGGTTAGTCAGCCTGCCATTAATTAGCAAGGGAAACCTCTCTTCTTTTAAATAATTTATATCTGCATCTAAAGTAGGTAATAGAAGGAGTATAATAATAAGGAAGCATTACTGGTCACCAGGAGGCCTTCTCCAAACACACTTTACCAGCGCAAGAAGTACCTGGGTTTGATCACCCTGTGACAAAGCTCAGCCTAAACAATTGACTCTTCTGATGAGATTATTGAATAAGCAACTGAAACTAGTTAGTCCACTAATCTAGGTATAAGGAGAATGTGGTGCTTTTATGTCTTTGTTGGGCAAACTGCATCAGAAATTTTTTGTTGTTTATTTTATACTTTTCTAGAGAAAAGAAAGGTACCTTTGACTTAGATCCTAGACCATTCCTTTTGTGCGTTTGGCTTAAATACCTTGCAAAGCCATTGAAATAAGTGCCATTTTATTAAATGGGAAAAATGTAGATTGACTACATTCATATAAATAATAAGTTTTCCAAACATATGAAATATTTCTTAAAAAAATATTTCTTGAGCTGCATTAATGCACATCTGCATTTCTCTTTAACATGAAATAGCTGTTGTATTTTTCATTTTATGGCATTTTAAAGAGAAGGAAACGATTGGAAACAAACATGAATCGCAAGTCCCCACTACGTTTCATTAAAGACAATATCACATTAATTCCCATTGCTCCTGAGCCTGATGGAGAATGGAAACTTCCTTCGTTTTTAAAACCCTGAAAGTTAACATAGAAACTTTTTAATGTAAGCTTTTTTGGGGGCTGTGTTGGGTCTTTGTTGCTGTGTGCAGGCTTTCTCTAGTTGCGGCGAGCAGGGGCTACTCTTCGTTGTGGTACACCAGCTTCTCATTGCAGTGGCTTCTCTTGTTGTGGAGCACAAGCTCTAGGCGCGTGGACTTCAGTAGTTGTGGCACGTGGGCTCAGTAGCTGTGACTCACGGGCTGTAGAGCACAGGCTCAGTAGTTGTGGCGCACGGGCTTAGCTGCTCTGCGGCATGTGGGATCTTCCCAGAGCAGGGCTCGAACCTGTGTCCCCTGCATTGGCAGGCGGATTCTTAACCACTGTGCTACCAGGGAAGTCCTGATGTAAGCATTTAAATTATCAACTTCAAATGAGAAAGTGAGTTGGCCCTGATATGCATCAGCTCAACTGCACTTAGGAACTGGAAAGGTATAGAATTTACTTACATAAATCAAAACATCACAGTGAAAGGTAGCCATGTAAGTCTCCATTTCTCACCTGGCATTCTCATTTGGATGGAAGAATTGATTTTCTTAGCAATGGAATAAGCTGCTCTCCTTTTGCTGACATGGTTTCTTTACAGTTATGCAAACGAAATTTCAGTCATCTTCCTTATCATGGCCTTGGGAAATAAAAAAGTCTGGCTCGTTAAATATGGCCAATGTTTTTCATTATAGTTTGATAACCTACATTCTACATGTATAACAATAACTGAAACTAGATTTTTTTTTTTTCTGACATACCTGAGCTGAAAATCAAATTAATTTTCCGTCACCATGGACTTGCGACTTCATATTTTCAATAGGATTCTGAGTTCATACTCTAAGACACTTTTGTCCTCCTTTTTGCCCCGTCTCTCATGATTCTATACTTTGGCACTATGGCTTAGTGGGGGAAAAAACCACAACTTTGTATTTTAGAGTCAAATATATGTAGGGCAGAATTGTGACTCTGCTTCTGATCTGCTGTGTGAACTTTGGCAAGTTAAATGAACACTGAGCTTTAGAATGTCTGTTTGTTAAATGAGAAAAATAATTGTTGCCTTTAAGATTGTTATAAGCGTTAAAGGAGATAATATAAGTAAAAATATTCACCATGGGGCCTAGGACCCAGTAGGAGCTCACAGATAGTGACCTTCTCTTTCCCACTCTCTTCCCCCCCTCCCTCCTCTCACTCCTTAGCTCAGAGGGACAGTGGCTGGGCAGTTGTCAAGGACCCTCTCAGCTTCAGGCTAAGAATATCTCCCACAAGTTTGTAAAGTGTCATGAGAAAAATTCCTTCAGAGAATGCAAGTCACTGCAACTGTCTACATGACATCATCCCCATTTGTGTAGATTTCAACCCCAGGCTCAGCATGATACATCATTTTCTTGAAGGTGAATCACAAAGGCATACTGGAGGCAGGGAGAATCCTAAAGTTCTCTAGTGATATTTGAGAGTAGGGCACAGTCCCAGGCTTAGGGAAGAGTTTCTCAGTCCCTTTCAGGGCTCCCAGGAATGGGACCTGGAAAGCTCTTTGACTGGAAACCAAATAAGACAGCAGGAATCTACCAGACTAGGGTGTGGCCATGGTCAAAACCAGAGTACGCAGAGTTAACAGAATCAAGAATATATGCCAGAATTCAATGGCTGGTAATATAATAGTTATTCTTACAAGGAATTCTGCAGTACAGGGAGAACTCCCCATTTAACCACCTTGATTCTTACAACTCTTAGGCAGTGAGTATTATTTGCCGAGTTTTATAAATAGGGAAAGAGAAACTCATTGAGACAAAAGCAGTACCCAAATCTCAGTCTTTCTGTACTAGGAGGTAGTGATGTGTAGAACTGCACGTGTGGATTCTAGAATCAGACATGTTGGTTCAGATCCAAGCCCTGGCACTTCCTTGTTCAGTGTCCTTGGACGTGTTGTTTAACTTGCCTGAATTTCAATTTCCTCGTGTGAAAAATAGGAATAACTTTATAGGGCTGCTGTGAAGATTCAATAAGTTGTTCAAGCCAAAACCTAGGAATCTTTCTTTTCTCTCAAACTCCTCATTCTTCCTCCTTTTCATCAAACTCCAAACCTCCTCCTCTTTCAGCCTTTCTCATTTCAACATAGGGTACCCTATCCACCTGTTAGTTCAGGTCAATAACTTTGATGTGATCCTTGATTCCTCTCTTTTCCCCATCATCCTCCCAACCTTCCCAACCCCAGTCCAGTCCACAAATCTCTCAGCTCTGCCTCCCAGATCTGTCTTCCTGAATCTGCCCACTAGTCTCCACTTATGCTGTCAGACACCACAGTCTCTAACTGGGCAACCGCAGCAGCCCCTGCTTCTACACATACCCCTTACAGTCTTTTCCCTACATTACAGCCAAAGTGAGCTTTTAGAAATGTAAATCATATGTGACTCTAGTGCTTAAAGTCTTCCAGTGGCTTCTTGCTGCTCTGAGACTAGAATCCAAACACACTCCATGCATGGCCTGCTTATTAGTCCAAACATATCTCATACGCTCTTGTTTCCCTGCCACACTGTTCATCTCAGGGCTTTTGAACAGGCTGATTCTTCTGGTTGGAATGTTTTCTCTCATCCTTTAGATTTTAGAATCTGAAGCAAAGTTCAACATATAACCTCAGAGAGGCCTTGAGCTCCCTATCTTAATTAGATCCCTGTCCTAGACACTCTTTATCATATTATTGCCCTCTACCTTTTTTTTTTTAACATCTTTATTGGAGTATAATTGCTTTACAATGGTGTGTTAGTTTCTACTTTATAACAAAGTGAATCTGCTATACATATACATATATCCTCATAACTCCTCCCTCTGTGTCTCCCTCCCACCCTCCCTATCCCACCCCTCTAGGTGGTCACAGAGCACCGAGCTGATCTCCCTGTGCTGTGCAGCTGCTTCCCACTAGCTATCTATTTTACATTTGGTAGTCTATATAAGTCCATACCACTCTCTCACTTCATCCCAGCTTACCCTTCCCCCTCCCTGTGTCCTCAAGTCCATTCTCTATGTCTGCGTCTTTATTTCCGTACTGCATCTAGGTTCTTCAGAACCTTTTTTTTTTTTTTTTAGATTCCATATATATGTGTTAGATACGGTATTTGTTTTTCTCTTTCTGACTTACTTCACTCTGTATGACAGACTCTAGGTCCATCCACCTCACTACAAATAACTCAATTTCGTTTCTTTTTATGGCTGAGTAATATTTCATTGTATATATGTGCCACATCTTCTTTATCCATTCATCTGTCGGCGGACACTTAGGTTGTTTCCAGGTCCTGGCTATTGTAAATAGAGCTGCAATGAACATTGTGCTACATGACTTTTTTTGAATTATGGTTTCCTCAGGGTGTATGCCAGTAGTGGGATTGCTGGGTCATATGGTAGTTCTATTTTTAGTTTTTTAAGGAACCTCCATACTGTTCTCCATAGTGGCTGTATCAATTTACATTCCCACCAACAGTGCAAGAGGGTTCCCTTTTCTCCACACCCTCTCCAGCATTTATTGTTTGTAGATGTTTTTGATGATGGCCATTCTGACTGGTGTGAGGTGATACCCCATTGTAGTTTTGATTTGCATTTCTCTAATGATTAGTGATGTTGAGCATCCTTTCATGTGTTTGTTGGCAGTCTGTATATGTTCTTTGGAGAAATGTCTGTTTAGGTCTTCTGCCCATTTTTGGATTGGGTTGTTTGTTTTTTTTGATATTGAGCTGCATGAGCTGCTTGTAAATTTTGGAGATTAATCATTTGTCAGGTGCTTCATTTGCAAATATTTTCTCCCCTTCTGAGGGTTGTCTTTTCGTCTTGTTTATATTTTCCTGCCCTGTACCTTTTTTGTTTCCATTTATAGCACTTAACATTATCCTATTTCTTTTTGTTTTAAAGTTATTTCTTTGGTGTTAATTTGATGGTTTATTGTTATTTGTCTCTGTCCACTAGTATGTAAGTCCAAGGGATCAGGGACTTGTCTTGATAATCACTGAATAGTACTGGGGCAGAGAAGACACTCAATAGATATTTGTTGAATGAATGTAAACAGCAGAGCACATGCAGTAAATACTCAATAAATGCTATATTTTGCTTCCTCTACTAAAAGCAAAGGCTGAAAGTAGTTCAAAATCAAGCAGAAAATAATGATGTGTCTGGAACACAGTAATGGAAAGAAGACACAATTTGGAGTCAGATCAGCCAGGGTTCCAACTCTTCTTCCCTAAGCCTCAGTTTCTTTGTTTGTCAAATGGGAATAATGATGTCAGAATGAAATGAAATGACTTACAAAGTGCTTAGTACCAAGACTGCTCTAAACCCCAAATAAGTGATCTTTTCTATTATCGAGACTGTGCCAATTTGGTACAATGGAATTTTGTTGATTCACAAATACTTTTTGTGTTTCTGTTCTCCTTTCAGAATTGAGCTTGCTGAATTTGAGAGTCAGGCTTGTTTTGGTTAAGAATTTGCAGGGTAGGGACAAATGCAAGACAAAGGAACAGTTGGTCCTGTGGTTTTCTTCCATAACTTTTCAGTGATCTGCATAATTTATGGTTCGTTAATCTTGATTGACCAGAGACTCTGGAACTAAGAATCAGCTTAATTTTATTTAATTGATGCTATATTGATATATTGGGAAAAAGTAGACAGTTTTCACAAATAAACCTCAACTGAATCAGATTGGCTGCCTTTCAATTATATAAGATATTAATTATTGTGGGAAAAATGATTTGACTGAAAAATATGGTTGATTTCATGCTCATTTATAAAAATAGTGCGAAGTACAGCAAGTTTATATGATGTATTCCAGGCCATCCTGTATGTGCAAGGAAGTAAAAGGGTGTAAACCCATGGACTTATGATGGAGTGATAGACCAGAAGACAAGTGTCCTCAGTATTACCTTTCTCAGGCAGGAAGCTTCTCATTCATGGGCTGACGGCCATTGGTTCCTGCTCTTTGTTTTCGCTCTATTTTCGGCAAATAGTAAAACGATGACTGATTAGTTATCTTGAAACTAATATCCTTTGAGTGTTGATCAGCCAAATCCATGGAAATTCCATATTGTTGGATAGAAGGGACTAAAGACCCACAAAGATAAAAACTCTAAATTATATCACGTGCATTCTTTTGAAAAGTAATATTTCTATTAGGAAACAGTGTTCCTGTCTTTCTTATTCAGTTCCCTCTACTTGGAGTGCCATTTCCTGTTTCACCTCTGAATGTCTGAACGCTGCCCATTTCCTAAACCCCTGCTACTTTCTCCATGAAAATTTTCTCTAAACCTGTGTTGCCCAATATGGTAGCCACTAAGTATATGTGACTATTTAATTAAAATTAATTAAAGTTAAATTTAAAATCTCTTAGTCAACTGGCCACATTTCAAGTGCTTGATAGCTACATCTGGCTAGTAGCTACTCTTTTGGACAATGCAGATATAGAACATATCCAACATTTCAGAAAATTCTATTGGATAGTGCTATCTCAAGCACTCTAGGTGAATATACTCTCAACTTTCTCTGTCTTCTCATAGAACCCTTTTTGTTCCTTTATGGAACAAGTCATTTTCTACCTTGATTGGTTATATCAGAGTGATTGTTTTCCAATGATAATATGTAGAGCTAGAATCTATGACTCTGGACTTCTACTTCAACAAGAAGAGCTACGTTTTTGTCTGTTTTACCTGGTGGAGTTCTATGTGAGATTACTTTTGCTAAAGGTTTGAAAACCTCTGCCCTCTTTACATCTGTTATATTTTCTGCTCAGACCATTTGAGGGCAGGATTTACTTCTGATTCATTTTTTTAACTCCTCACTACCTGGTCCAGGGAGTTGCTGGAGTAGACACTCAAACATTTCTGGTTGGTTGAATGACGGAGTTAAGTTCTAGAGTCTATGGCCTAATGCAGCTCTATTTCACAGACACTACAATACAGTTACCGCAGTCAGATCCCTGGCCAATCTGGGATTGGATGCTTTCCCTAACTTCCCCATCACTGTCAGCGTTAGGATACATAAACTCATGGCATTTTCTGCTCCATAAATTACTTTCTCTTCTCTCTCTCTAACAATTATTTGGGTTTTGATTTACAGTTTGGTTTACCTTTTCTGATCTGTTTACACCTCTTAACAACCTTCCATTCATCCAGTTCTCTCTCCAGGGAGTTTAACCAGATTGGCCTATTAACACTTCTTTTTTAGCAAACAGATAAATATATCACTCTACTCAAGTATGGAGGACACCTTGTAGTGAGGAGATAAACCAGTACTTCCCTACAGATTTTCTTTACCTACAGTGAATGCATTACTTGAGGCAATTACATCAATAATAATAATAATGCACACACATGTACATATTTCACGTTTGTATCTCCGCTGGGAGTTTTGATTTCTCCTTAGAGTCAAGGACTGTGGGATCACGAGATTTCTCAACTTACTTGGATGTTAGACAGGCTATGTTGTTTAACAGTTGTAATATATGATGAATATGAGTAAAAAGTGGGTTTAACCAAAATGTACATGATACCTGTTTTTACATCTCCCCCATAAGATCATTAGAATTATATAATATTATCATATATTCTAAAAGAGAATTTATCATCCTTCCACATTCCAGATAGTTCTGACCTCCTTGCTAGTTAGTTGTTCAAATAAATTGGGTGGCCATTCTAAGAAAGCACCATTGATATATTAAAGTGTTAGTTTATTCTAAGGAATGAGTATCACATTTCACTCCTTAGCTCTTTTATGTAGAGATGCTTGCTATGTCTCAATGAATTAATGGTTTTCCTGAAACACTAAATTGTCTTGTTCAACTGAGGGACAATAATCAAGTTGGCTTTTGATGCACTATTAATTTATAGCTGTGCAGGTGATGGTCCCCGCATCAATCTATGATGTATTTTTATCAAGACTAATTCCAATGTAATATTTCAATTTAGTTTTCACTAAAGCATTCAATTTGCATTTAAAAAGCAGTCAATATAGGTTAATAAAATGGTGTCAACTGATCACTAATGAGTTGTTCTTCTTGTATACCACTGCCCTTCTCACCATGAATTGTCTTGAACGGACATCTCACTACCCTGGCTACCAGCCAAAAAGACATGTGAGTGCCTACTATTGCCCTACACCCAGGGATGCTAAATATGGATACAATGCATTGCTGCTGCAATAACAAAAGACCATAAATGTAGTAGTTTAAAACAACACCAATTTATTATCTCAGTTTTAATGGGTCAGAAATCTAGCACAGCATGACTCAGTTGGTTCTCTGCTTAGGTTCTCAAAAGGACAAAATCTAAGTTTCTGTAGGACCAAGTGGCTTTCTAAAAACTCTGGGGGAAAAGATCCACTTCCAAGCTCATTGAGACTATTGGCAGAATTTAATTCCTTGTGGTAGTAAGTCCCAGCTTCCTTGCTAGCTGTCAGCTGAGAGCCTCTCTCACCTCCTAAGACTGCCTGCAACCCTCATCTCATTGCCCTTTCCATCTTGAATCTCTCTGCCTTCTCCTTTTACTGCATCTTCCTGACTCCAACCAAGAAATTTCTGTTTTAAAGGGCTTGTGTGATTAGAATAGATTGAGTCTTCCCAAATAATTCAGGATAATCTCCCTATTTTAAGGTCCAGAGCCTTAATTACATTTACAATTTTTTTTCTTTTTGGCTGCTGTCTAACATAATATATATTCATAGGTTCCAGGGATTAGGGCATAGGCACATTTGGGGGGGGCTGTTATGCTTACCACAGTGAGAGCGTATAATAGAAATAGAGGGGCTCTTCACAGTACTGGTGGAGAATCAGGTATGTGAAGGGGGGTGGAACTGGTAATAGAGCTAGGGATAGCAAAATTAATCACTCCCTGCCACATGTTCCCATAACACTTTGGTGATCCCACTAGGTGTAAATTCCAATATATTGAGTCGTTTTCCCATCTCCTCCTTGAGACCAGGGACCTGGCTTTATTCAGTTTTGCACCCTAGGGCTAGCACACTGCTTTCTCTCCCAGTAGGTAATTGATACACGTTTTTGAAGTTGAGTTGAAGGAACATGATGGCAATTGATGATAGCAAAGTAACGTTTCTTAAGCCAAGGAGTGTACGTCTGAATGAGGATTGTCAGACAGAGGTGGTGGGGAGGTAATTTTAGGAGGGGTATTGTTGGTCAGACTGGAATCACACCATGGATTAGACCCCATCTTCCTCTCTCAGGCTTGCTGCTTCCTACCCTCCTAGACCCTGCACCACCTTGAAACCTTCTGATTTTGGAGTTATTGCTTTATCAACTTTTGGTATTTAGGACAGTTCATTGTTTTCTAGGCTTCTCAGTAGTCCATAGCCCTTCCATACTGTAAAGGGTTCCTCATCTCTTCAATAAATGTAGCTTGATTTCATCTTACCATCTAAGAGCTGTTCATTTAACGTATTGGGTTCAACAGGATTAGCATCTGACTAGGTCATTACTTGGGGTTAAATAGGGAGGCAATGCTTTGGAAGTCAACTATTCTGGATTGTGGTTGGTCTACTTCACATGACCTCTCTGAGGCTCAGTATTCTCATCCACAAAATGGGGATCTGACACCTCATAGACCGTCATGCAGATTAAATGGGAGCATGAAGGTAAGTGCTTGGTCCTTAATTATTAATTCAATTAATTAATGGTAAATGAGTGTTAGTCCTCAACACTTCCTTATAATAATTTTAGCCCAATTTATACATGTACCTGAAGTGTGAACAAATAGAAACACAATAGCAATTGAGACCCTGGTGATAGGACACTTTCTCCTCTCTACCCCGACTAGTCTCTTCTTTTTCCTACTATTCTCCCTCATTGGATGCTTGCCTCTGTCTCCATCCTGGAAAAGCATGGAACAGACTCAGTGTCAGTGTCTGATAATCTGAGGGAGTCCCCACTCCAGCCTTCAGTGATCTCCCTTCTCTCAAGCTGTTGTCTTAATTTTCATTCAGCAACTCATGTGCTAGTTGGGGACACCTCTTCTCTTGTTATTCAGCTTTTCATGTGTTTATATCTTATCTCTTAAACTATTTTATGAGCTTCTAGTCACTCGTTCAAACATGTAGTTTGAGCACCTACCATGTGTTAGGCAGTGGAGAGGTAGTGGGATCTAGATAGACACAGTCTCGTTCCTCTTCCTTAGCAGCCTGTGTGGAAGGTGGGCAGTTAAACAATCAACTGTGGTCAGTGTGACATGTTGTTACAGGGGACAGAAAGGGGGTCATAGGAGCCCAGGTATCTTTATGCAGTCCATAGTGCCTCAGACTAAGTAGGTGCTCAGTAAATATTAATAAATATTAGTAAATATTAATAGGTTTACGATTTTACCTTGTTGGGAACTCAGTATAGTTGAAAATAGTGTTAAAGGTTGTTGTCTCTCAACTTGAGGTCAGGCTTCATCAGAGATTTCCCAGCAGGTCATGAAACAGATGGACATCTCCTTGCTCTCCAGTCAGCACCCACGGCACTGCCCTTGCTAGGCCTAGTCCATGGCTGACTACCCACAATCTCTTTGCTGCCCTATTAAAGCTTAATTAATGGCTCAGAGATTAATTGATGCTGAGGCTTGAGAATATATCCATGTACTGAGGGAGCCTCTTTATTTTTGTTGCCCAGTTCTTCCTGTTTTCACTTTTGTCGTCTTTGCTAATGTTGATTTTAAAGAGATAGGCCTTATTTCTCGAGCAGAAATGTATTTCAGGAACCAGTGGAACAAAGGCAAACTATTTTTGCTCTTCCTTTTCAATTGCGCTGAAATTCTGCTTATTTTGTGAAGGATTGAGGGAGAGGTTGTGGGTCCTCTCAGAGGACCCACAGATGGACAAGTTTATGGGCCATGATACCCACGATAACAGGTCTTTTATTTATGGTGCTTATTCCATAT
Source organism: Globicephala melas (assembly GCF_963455315.2). Lineage (NCBI taxonomy): Eukaryota > Metazoa > Chordata > Mammalia > Artiodactyla > Delphinidae > Globicephala > Globicephala melas. The sequence continues at coordinate 30,248,630 of NC_083324.2, read as the reverse complement.
GCACACAGTTCTCAGAGACACCCCTCACTCTACTCATTCCTTTCCCTTGAAATCCCAGAATGTTTCCCACACACATCCAAGGACAGCGTGCCTTCTAACTCCCCTCGGACCACTGAGTGTTCTCCATGAACAGTTGACGAGAGTGCAGGAGAAGAGGAGAATTATGTTACTATGATCTTTTCCTCCTGACAACCTTCCTTATATGTGATGAAATATAAATAGTATAAACCGTGATTCACCATTAAACCTGGAAGAGAAATGGCACTGAGATTCATAAATTAATGTTAAATTTATTTTCCACAGTGATTGCAGGATTAGGGAGAGCTCACTCACCTGTAGTTGGCAATGACAAATGATCACTGAAGAATTGCGTTATTCAGTTTTCAGTGACAATATTAAGAAAAATCTTAAAAATACTTCGTGGAATCATGAATGTAACATTTGGTGAAGTGACTTTCCCCCCAATGCCTTTAAAAAATCACATGGCCCCATAATTACCTGAACTTCTTGACATACTAATTAACTCTGATTTAAAACAGCCATTACTTTTAGAGTTAAGCTTAGTGAACGTTGTCTAATATTATTATGCGACCATTAATATGACTATTGAAAAATGAGATAAGAAAAAGAAGGCAGTAATTAAGATGAGTAATTTTCTAACAAAGATGAGCTAAAGCAGGTTGATGACTCTTCAGCATGTGATAGTGTACATTATTGGTATAATTTATCTTTCAAACTAAATGACTGTATGTATCCCCAAGCCCTCTATGTTAGATTTTTGTTCTTATAGCTATTGGCAAATGCTGCGATAGACTTCAGAATGAGTCCTAGGAAGTTATCACTCTGCAAGTTCAGGAATTTTGACCTCTGCATGTTTTATGAAAATAACTAGATCTAGGTGCTTTCCTAGTAATTAAAAAAGGGGAAATTCAGAGTGCATTTAACGGGGAAAATAGAAATTTTTTGCAAAATGCAACAGAATCCAAGGCAAAATATTCTTTCTCGTTCTTGAAAAGAATGAGCAACAAGCTACCAGCATTGTCGGGATCACAGTATTGGAAATCAATGAAATCATGAATGTTTGCCGTGACTGAAATCAACATTCCGCGTTCACTCACTGAAGAGTGTATTTCTTATGATTAGGACATCCAATGTAAAAGCAGAAATTAAATAAATAATCTGAATATTTTATCTAAGTGATTCCACCATGTGGCTGTAAAATCATACATTCAATAAATTTGTTCATGCATTAGATAAGAGCTTATTAGGCATGTGTTAGACATCATTCTAAGTGTTAGAGATTCACTAAGGAATAGACAGATAAACCTCTTGAATTCAAGGATCATAAATTCTAATGGCAGGAATCAGAAAATAAATCAATTAACATAAATAAAATATCAGATTGTGGTAAGTGCTATGAAGCAAAAAGGAATGATGACAGAGTGAGTGGAAGACTGCTTTAAATAGAGATGCCAGGGGGCTTCCCTGGTGGCGCAGTGCTTGAGAGTCCGCCTGCCGATGCAGGGGACATGGGTTCGTGCCCCGGTCCGGGAAGATCCCACATGCCGCGGAGCGGCTGGGCCCGTGAGCCATGGCCGCTGAGCCTGTGCGTCCGGAGCCTGTGCTCCGCATTGGGAGAGGCCACAGCAGTGAGAGGCCCGCGTACAGAAAAAAAAAAAAAAAAAATAGAGATGCCAGGGAAAGCAAGTCTGAGGAAGTGGAACTTAAGCTAAGATCTAAATAATATGAATGTGCAGGTTACAGGGGAAGAACACCCCCGGGAGAGGGGACACAGTGTAAAGTCCCAGAGAGGTTGAAGCCCTCTCTGGCTTGAAGTGAGGGTGCGGGTAGTGATATAAGCTGAGATCTCAGAGGTAGAAGAGGCATGTGATGTATGGCTCTCCTGGTGGTGATAAGTATTTAGTCCAAGTGCAGTGGGAAGCTCTTAGTGGGTCTTAATCAGAAAATGGCATGATCTGGCATGTATTATTAAAGACTGTTGTTTGCTGGGGAAGAACTAGTTAGGAGGCTATGTGACAGCCTGGACTGAAGAAGTGTGTTGGAATGGGGAGAGAGAAAGAAGTAGGTGGATTCAGGGCATGCTTTAGAAATAGAGTTAATAACTCTTGCTGATGAAGTGGGTGTTGGGTGAGAGAGGTCAAGGATGATCTTTAGGTTTTTGGCTTAAGCAACAAGGTAGATTGTGTAGTGCCTCTTCCTGAGATGGGGGAAGGCTGGGAGAAGAGCAGATCTTTTGAGGGGGAGGTAGTGGGAAAGAAGATAGCAGGTGGGAATAAAATATTCTGTTTTAGACATGTTAAATTCCAAATGCTTATTAGATATCTAATCATCTGTGCAGTTTTTTAAAGTACAGGTTCTCACACCTACCTATATCACTTAGGAATATATTGGTTTCAGGTAAGAAAATAACCAAAAGGAAATGGCTTAAACAAATAGGGGCTGACTTTCTTCACGTAAAAGCATGTACAGAGACATGGGGCACAGAGGTGGTCATGCTATGCTATTATGCTATGATATGCTATTCTTAGCTTTTTGGTCATTGGCTTTGGTTACAAGATAGTGGCTGTAACTCTAGACATCCATGTCCACATTTAAGTCAGGAAGAAGTGGGAAGAGGAGTGCCAGAAATATTACATATATATATATATATATATATATACACACACACACACATGCACACACACACATAAAATTTTATATATATATATGATCAAGAAAGCAAGTTTTCTTGGAAGCTCTCATCAGAGACTTACACTTATTCTCATTGACCAGATCTGTGTCACATGGCAGCCCTCAGCTGCAAGGGAACCTGGAAAAGAGAGTATTTAGCTGGACCCATTGATGCCCTGTACAAAACTGGGGCTGTGTTAGCAAGAGGGAAGGGGTACTTGACATTAGATAGGCAATCAACAGTGTCTGCCACTGTAGGGTATTCAAATTTAGAATGTCTGGGGGCAGGAGAAGGTGGGAAAGCTGATGGTACGACACATTCTAATGCAAGCTGGGCTATATAAAAGCTGGTGTAGACAACAAGCTTAAGAATGGACTGAGCAGGCCTTCCTGTTACTGCTCAATTCTTCTAAAATACCTTCTATACCATCATTTACCTCATGGGAGATTAATGGGAGCAACGGATGTCGGCCACTCTGTTTTCTGAGGCTGCCCTTTATGCACTCTTGAGCAACTAGAGTGGAGGGCAGGCCTAGTTATCTTGAGCTTGGGTGTAATACATTGTGTCACTCCCACCCCCATTATGGAAATTATCATTAATTATTAGCAGGAATATCTTTTATTTTTATTTGTTTATTTTTTTTGGCTGTGCTGGGCCTTTGTTGCTGCGCACAGGCTTTCTCTAGTTGCGGCGATCAGGGGCTACTCTTCATTGCAGTGTGTGGGCTTCTCATTGCGGTGGCTTCTCTTGTTGTGGAACACAGGCTCTAGGCACGTGGGCTTCAGTAGTTGTGGCTCGTGGGCTCAGTAGTTGTGGCTTGCTGGCTCTAGAGTGCAGGCTCAAGAGTTGTGGTGCATGGGCTTAGTTGCTCCGTGGCATGTGGGATCTTCCCGACTCAGGGCTTGAACCTGCGTCCCCTGCATTGGCAGGCGTATTCTTAACCACTGCGCCTCTAGGGAAGCCCCAACAGGAACATCTTTGACATGGTGCATTGTTTATATTGTCACTGCCAAGAATGGGACAGTGATTGATGGATGCCCCTTGGATGGAATACAGCAAAGTGCAATGTAGAAGCTCAGAAATTTAGAAAAGAAGCAGAGTACCAAATACCTTGGTGTCTCTTTCTCTTTCTTTAAACACACACGCACACTTATATATATATATGTGTATATATATATATATACACACACATATATATATATATATATATATACATGCTCTAAAAGGTGAAAAATACTCATTTACCAAGTTGGAAGCCAAATATAAATTTTTTCCTTAAATTCTAGGAAATAAGACATTTTAGGCTTCCTCTTTTTTTTTTAACATCTTTATTGGCATATAATTGCTTTACAGTGTTGTGTTAGTTTCTGCTGTATAACAAAGTGAATCAGCTATATATATACATATATCCTCATATCCCCTCCCTCTTGTGTCTCCCTCCCACCCTCCCTATCCCTCCCCTCCAGGTGGACACAAAGCACCAAGCTGATCTCCCTGTGCTATGCAGCTGCTTCCCACTAGCTATCTATTTTACATTTGGTAGTCTATATATGTCAATGCTACTCTCTCCCTTTGTCTCAGCTTCCCCTTCCCCCTCCCCATGTCCTCAAGTCCATTCTCTACATCTGCGTCTTTACTCACTACGTTCATCAGAACCTTTTTTTTTTTTCAATTCCATATATATGTGTTAGCATATGGTATTTGTTTTTCTCTTTCTGACTTACTTCACTTAGCCAGGACATGGAAGCAACCTAAGTGTCCATCAACAGATGAATGGATAAAGAAGATGTGGCACATATATACAATGGAATATTACTCAGCCACAAAAAAATGAAATTGAGTTTTATTTGTAGTGAGGTGGATGGAGCTAGGCTTCCTCTTTGTTTTCATCTAATCCTTTAAACCTGATATTAAATGTAGGGCCTGCTCAGGACAAGGTTAATCTTTGGAGCTATCCATTTCTTTTATGTACATTTCTACATGCTTTTAGGGCAATATTTTCTATGTGTCTAGGTCCTCCCTGAGTGTATGCTATGCCCTTGAACTTTCCCAACTAGCATCCTCACCCATCAGAACAGGAACTCTAGAAGGACATAGTCTAAAGTTGGTGCAGAGCCTGACTCATGCTATCAAGAACCTAGCCTCCTTCTAGACTCTAGTTCATCATCATTAACTTATTGGCCGTTGGTTCATGGTTGCTGCTACATAGAGCTACTACAGCTCCAAACATCCCATCCACATTCAAGACAGAAAGTAGAGCAAAGGTTGGTACCAAGAGCAGCTGTTTCCTTTTCAGTAGCAAAGAAAAAGCTTCCCTGTGAATCATAAATTCCCAAACTGTAAAGAAAGTTGGGGAAAAGAGGACTTGGTTTAGCAAAACTTGAGTTCTGGAAGCTAGAACAAAGGAGGGAAAAGATTGATGTCTCCACTTAGCTTGATGATGACTATATTGATGACCATGAGTCATGGATGACAATTGCTTTCCACCACACAGATGACAAGTGAACCTTCCTGCACAGATGCATACCATGGTGGGAACACTATCCTTGAAGGCAGTCTGATGAGGGATGTGGGTCCTTTCAAGTCAGACCTTGTAACTTCTGCTATGCATAAGATTGGAGCTGCCTCCATGACTTCATTTTCTGTGAACTTTGGCAGTAAATCAGTGGCCCCTATTCAGGGTCTTTGGGAGCATCTATCAGCCTGAGAAAGGCAGGAAAGATATCTCTGATCCCAGAGTCCATCTTTTTTCTAAAGGAGGATATAAGTCTCTGACACAGGGTATAATATTTGCTCTTAGCTGGAGGCAAGCAATTAACACTATTTTATCATAAAATGTTAAAAGAATGTTAAGGTAATCATCTGGGTTAAATAAAAATAAAAATTGCCACTATATTCAGAACAGCACTGGCATTCTTTCCTCATGGACTAATGGTTATTTATTCTTGTCCTTTCACCTCCTCACACTCATTTTAAAAACTGGTGTTATCTGTGTGAAAGCTGTATCTGGTTATTAAAATCATCATGGATCTTCTCTGGCTGTTTTTCCCCCATTAAAAAAATGTGGTATAGTTTATATACAGTGAAATGCTCAGATCTTAAGCATACCATTCAGTATGTTTTACTGAATGCGTATCAAGGCACAGAACTTTTATAGACCACTCCAGAAAGTTCCCTTATGCCACTTTCTCATCATCTCTTCCTCCTTTGCCCCAGAAGCAGCAGCCACTCATCTGATTTCTATCACTAAAATGTTAGTCTTGCCTATTTTAGAATTTCATATAACTGAAGTCATTCAGAGTGTCCTTTTATTAGTTGGCTAGTTTATTTCACTCAGGATATTTTTTGAGATTGATCCATGTTGTTTCATGGGTCTGTAGATTATTCCTTTGTATTGGTTACTAGTATTTGACTGTATGATTATACCACAATTTATGTACCCAGTATCCTGATGATAGACATCTGGCTTGTGTCCATATTTGGACTACTATAAATAAAGCTGCTATAAGCATTTGTGTAAAAAGCTTTTTGTAGACAGATATTTTGATTTCTCTTGGGTAAAAAACTAGAAATGGAATTTTTGTGTTATAAGGTACTGTATATTTAAATTTTTAGGAAATTGCTAAATGGTTTTTCCAAAGTTGTACCATTTTACACTCTTTACTAGCAAAGTGTGAGTGTTCTGTATACTCCATATCCTCTAATATTTCATATTATCAATCTTTTAAATTTATGGTGGGTGAGTTTTAGTATTTAATGATTTTAATTTGTGTTGCACTGATGACCAGTAATATTTAGTATGTTTTTATGTGCTTATTGGCTATTTATATATTTTCTTTCATAAAGTGTTTGTTCAATATTTTTGCCTAATTTTTTACTGAGTTGTTTGTCTTTTTGTTATTGAGTTGCAGGAGTTCTGTATATATTCTGGATACAAGTTCTTTGTCAAATATATACTTTGCGAATATTTTCTCTTAGCCTGTGGCTTACCTATTCATTTCCTTTATAGTGTTTTTGATAAGCAGAAACTTTTAACTTGAATGATTCCAAATGATCGAGTTTTTCTTTTATGTTTTATGCTTTTTATTTCTTCTCCAAGAAATGTTGTTCACCTCAAGGTCACAGAGATATTCTCCTATTTCTTCTAATGACTCTATCGTTTTTACTTTCATGTCTATCTTTTGTTCCACCTTGAATTGATTTTTCTGTCTATGGTGTGAGGTAGGGGTCCAGCTGTCTTTTCTTTACTCAGATGTGCAATATGATAATACTTGGAAAATCTAGTAAGCTTTCAAAATCAGAGATAGTCTTAGTTTCTGGCCCACTCTTCTGTGGCTAGTGGGATAGAGAATGTATATAGTTTAGTGATTGTGATTTGGAATCACAGTTCTGCCAGTTACTAACTATGTGATGATCGCAAGTTAATAACCTCTCTTTATTTCTTCATCTATAAAATAGCAATAGTATCTGGTCATAAACTTCACATAAATTTTCTATCTGTAAAGTAACAATAGTACCTACATTATGGGATTAATAGGAAGATGAAATGAATTTTTACATGTGAAGTACTTGAAAGAGTTCCTGACGCTAACCACTTTATAATATTAGCTATAATATATAATAATGATATATATATAATGAAAAAACTCAATTTCCCCCTTGATCTTTTTTCCTTATCTATTAATAATTCCTTTATTTTTTGCAGTTAAACTTTTCTTTATTGAAGTATAGTTGCTGTACAATATTATATGTTACAGGTGTACAATATAGTGACTCACAATTTTTAAAGATTATACTCCATTTATAGTTATTATAAAATGTTGGCTATATTCCCCATGTTGTACAATATATCCTTGTAGCTTATTTTATAGCTAATAGTTTGTATCTCTTAATATCTTACCCCTATAGTGCCCCCCTTTCCCTCTCCCCACTGGTAACCACTAGTGTGTTCTCTATGTCTGTGAGTCTGCTTCTTTTCTGTTATGTTCACCAGTTTGCTGTATTTTTAGATTCCACACGTAAGTGATATCATACAGTGTTTGTCTTTTTCTGTGTGGCTTATTTCACTTAGCATAATGCCCTCCAAATCCATCCATGTTGCTGTGACAAAATTTTGCTCTTTCTTATGGCTGAGTAGTATTCCATTGAATAACCTACCATGTCCTCTTTTAAAAAAATTAATTAATTAATTTTTAAATTTTTGGCTGCTTTAGGTCTTCGTTGCTGCGCATGGACTTTTCTCTAGTTACGGTGAGCAGGGGCTACTCTTCGTTGTGGTGTGCAGGCTTCTCATTGCAGTGGCTTCTGTTTGTTGCAGAGCACAGGTTCTAGGCATGTGGGCTTCAGCAGCTGTGACTTGTGGGCTCTCGAGCACAGGCTCAGTAGTTGTGGTGCACGGGCTTAGTCGCTCTGTGGCCTGTGGGATCTTCCCAGACCAGGGCTCAAACCCGTGTCCTCTGCATTGGCAGGTGGATTCTTAACTGCTGTGCCACCAGGGAGGTCCCTACCATGTCCTCTTCATCCATTCATCTGTTGATGGACACTTAGTTTACTTCCATGTCTTGGTTACTATAAATAATGCTGCTATAAACATTGAGGTGCATATATGTTTTTGAATTAGTGTTTTTGTTCTTTTCAGATATATACCCAGGAGTAGAATTGCTGGGTCATATGTTAGTTCTAGTGTTAGTTTTTTGAGAAACCTACATACTGTTTTCCACAGCGGCTGCACCAATTTGCATTCCCACCAGTAGTGTACGAGGGTTCCCTTTTCTCCACATCCTCGCCAACTTTTGTTATTTGTGTTCTTTTTGATGATAGTCATTCTGACAGGTGTGAGGTGATATCTCATTGTGGTTTTGGTTTGCATTTCCCTGATAATTAGCACTGTTGAACATCTTTTCATGTGCCTGTTGGCCACCTGCATTTCCTCTTTGGAAAAATATCTATTCAGTTCTTCTGCCCATTTTTTAATTGGGTTGATGTTGAGTTGTATGAGCTGTTTGTATATGTTGGATATTAATCCCTTGTCAGTCATATAATTTGTAAATATTTTCTCCGATTCAGTAGGTTTTCTTTTCATTTTTTCAGTGGTTTCCTTTGCTGTGCAAAAGCTCTTAAGTTTAATTAGGTCCCATTTGTTTATTTTTCCTTTTATTTCCTTTACTTTAGGAGGTGGATCCAAAAAAATGTTGCTGTGATATGTCAAAGAGTGTTCTGCCTATGTTTTCCTCTAGGAGTTTTATAGTATTTCATTTTATACTTAGACCTTTAATCCATTTTGAGTTTGTTTTTGTATATGGTGTTAGAGAATGTTCTAATTTCATTCTTTTACATGTAGATGTCCAGTTTTCCCAGCACACTTATTGAAGAGACTGTCTTTTCTCCATTATATATTCTTGCCTCCTTTGTCATACATTAATTGACCATAAGTGCGTGGTTTTATTTCTGAGCTCTCTATCCTGTTCCATTGATCTATGTGTCCGTTTTTGTACCAGTACCACACTGTTTTGATTACTGGAGCTTTGTAGTATAGTCTCAAGTCAGGGACCATGATTCCTCCAGCTCTGTTCTTCTTTCTCAAGATTGTTTTGGCTATTTGGGGTCTTTTGTTTTTCCATACAAATTTTAAAGCTGTTTATTCTAGTTTCCCCTTGATCTTTTTTATTCCAGACTGGCCATCATTGAGTGCTTACTATGGGGGAACCTGTGTTAGGTACTAGTGATGGCACACTGAACAGGATAGATGTGGTCCCTGCTGTCATGAAGCTTTCAGTTTAATGTGGGAGAAAGGCATTAAGCAAATATCATGAAAAATGGTTTAAAGGTGATGTATAGAGTGTTAGGACAATCTAAAATGCAAAGACCCCATCTGCTTCTGGGGAGTCAGAGAAAGCCTTTTTGAGGAAGTGAAATTTCAAGTGGGCCAGAAATGAAGAGTATGGAACAGTCTAATGGGCTGTAATCTCATTAAGAGCAGGAAATAAGTATGCATATTATTTCTCCCAACATCAAGCTGAGTGATATCCTAGAGAAGATTAAATGCTCTTTGAGAATCTGTAGTGTCATTTAAGGGGAGAGAGGTAAAAAGCAGTGCCTGACAATTAAGTGTTTCCTAAATGAATGATTGAATGAAAGAATGAAACAAATATATTTATTGGGCACTTAAAACACTAGGGAGAAAGGGAGCCAGGGACAGGCAGGTTGGGACTTTGCAGGTTCATTCAGGACCAGTGGCAGTGCCCTCTCACTTCATCTTCACTGATAGGTGGGATATCGTGTCTGGAAGGGCCACCTGTGTCTGAAGTTCATCATCCAGGGTGGGAGAAAATTCAGAAACAAATGGGGGAGTACTGTCAAAGACACCTAACAGATTATTCTCTAATGTTGCTTAGAGAAGGTGGCCCCTGAGCTGGATCTTGAAGTGTCCCAGGAGTTCCCTAGGTGAAAACAAGTGGAAAGAACAGAGGGAATGCTTGGCAGAAGTATGAGAGAACATGACATATTGCCTCTCCAGTACCTCATCCTGAGTCTGGCATCTATGAATGCTAGCATCTCTGAATTTAGCTGGACTATTTTGGGGGGTAATTACATTTTTGGTCTGCACCACCTCTTGGGATAAAAAATTTCCATAAGGTTTACATTCATGGTGAAAGACACACTTCCTTTTACTTGTTCCAAATTTCTCTAAGTGCTTCCTAGTTTAATATTCCCTTTCTGTTGCTACATACTTTTCCTTTAGCCTAAATTAAGGCTCAGGCTTCTTAGCGATCCACCTAAAATGTATCATATAGATATAGATATGTAAAATTAAAAAAAACCTGGGGTACGTTTATTAAAGCAGAAAATGAAAATTAGCTTCCTTAAGAAGGAAATAGGAAGTATTTTTGCTTGAAATATTATATATTTAGTTTGTAAAGTTTTATGCAAATTTTTATAAAGTTCAAAAACTAAAGGACAATTTTATTTCCTGTTTGGAAAATAATCAGTTGTTAAAAGAGTTCAGGCTTAAGAGAAGGGAACTGCTTTATATTTAAATATTTCAATATATTTGTTTCAAAATGTGTCATTCCAGAAATAATGGTGAAAATCAAGATTACCATGAAGCTTACATGGGATTTTGAGTTAACCACCCTAACTAATTAAGCAAAATTATCCTAATTTATTTATTATGTTAATGATCTGAATTAATTTATAGTAATTTAACATGTATTACTAAAGATTTATTATGTTTCCTACTAAATGACTTAAGAGCTATAAATCCCATGGTTAAATGTAATTAGTGGAGACATATTTATTGAAAGGGATAATTACATCTGATAAAAGTTCTTCAGTTAGGCTTAATTAAAACAGATTATTCCCCCATAAATGAAAAATAAATATGGTAATTACTGGGTAGCTTTTCATAGCAAAAATGAGTATCTCAGCATTTAAATTTTCTAAAAGGGGTAGGAAAGAAAACTATTTTACTGATTACTTCCCAATAAAGTATGATTAATAATCCCTGGGAAACAGGCATTTTCCAGGAGTAAACATTTTGCTACTAAATTACTAAAGGAGAAACTCTGCTCAGGAAAATCTATCATTAACTCAGTTCTAAGTGGACTGTGGCTATTTTTGAACATAATGAATTGTGTTTCAAGGAAAATTTTTTTTCTTGTGAAGATTATCTCTAGCTCAGCTAAGTAGCAGTGTCAGGGGAAAAAAATGAGTGTTAACCACTCTGAAAATAAACTTTTCTACCATAACCTGGGCTGGGCATGGTTATGATGCACAGAATGTGTAGGACCTGAAGTTCATAACATGTTCAGGACATATGAGTGAGTACATATGGAGAGATTACATTGTAAAGTTATGTTTCAGTTACATGTGTGCATGCATATGAAAGTGTAAAACTACATATAGGGCGTATTTTAGATTACTTTTATATTTAATTGGTATTTTTTCAATAGCAGCACTATTACTGAAAAATTCCACTTTACCTTTTTAAAACATTTCAGTACCTTATTAGTTCATTGGATCATTCTAGCCCCCAGGAACGCAGATGAAGCAGGGGTTATTGGCTTCAAAGAGGCTAATAAGTTCAAGGTCGCATAGTTAATTAGTGGACGAGTTAGGACTTGAATTGATATTTTGACCTTAGTACAACATCCTTTCTCCAATATTGTTAAAGTGTAGAAGTGTCCACGGACATGATGAGAAGGTGGAGTTGGCTACAAGCTGCTGTTAAGTACCAGCTGGTACATGTAAATTTATCTCTGTAGAATGGCCAGATGGAAAATGTTATGTTCATGGTATGGCTTTAGCATGAAAACAAACGGTAGAACAAACAAGCCTGGTATGGTGGACCCCCTTTAGATCAGATAGCCGGAATGACCGTCTGCAGACCAGGTGATCAATGGCATGCAGTGGTCTGCATGTGGACAGTTTTTAGAAGGACGAAGGCAGATAGGTCATCATCTACCACTATCTGCCACTGGGGGGAGCTAAAACTAGGCCCTGGCTGTTCTGACCGTCTCACTCCTAGGCTTTTGCCATGTTTAAATATGTGCCTTTCTCTGGAGACCTCAAAGTATTATCACAGACAGTATCGCATTTCTCCTTACAATATCCTTTTGCATTCTGTAGAGCTCAGGTGATTTATCAAAGTCAGTAGTATGGCCAATATGTGCTCTGTCCTCCCAGAATTACATAAGTGCGTAAGGACAGGAGCTGAGGAGAAACCTATGCTGCCAGAGCTATAAAACTGAAGGATTTTAAAGGAAGACCTCAAGCAGAAGCTCTCCTCTTTTGTGCATGGCTTTGGGCTTTGAAAGGGCTTTTTTGTTCTCCCTCTGCCCCCCGCCCCAAGAATAATTGAATTACTGTTTTAAAATGTATACTGAATGCTTCCCATTAGGCAATTCCATTATAATCAATGTCTACATTAGTTTCAGAGACCTGCTTAATTTATATTGTTGAAAAATGTTGAGTTGTATTGGTCAAAAGCAACTGAAGGACATTTCAAACATTTTCACGAAATTTAGCTTAAGTACCATTATAATAGATCCAAAGGGTGTCTAGATTCTTTGGACATATTGGGAAGTGAGTAATATCATTTGTGGTGCCACTATATGGGCCACACTCTGTGACTGTCAAGTCATGTTTTATATAGAGATGTTGACTATATTTATAGAAATGATAACTGGGTCCTTAAGATTTTTAATAGCGTACCTAAAAGTCGTACCAAATAAGACATACACCTGAGGAAAATTCAGTGCATATGAGTGAAAATAAGCAGCTTTCTGACAAAAAAATGTATTTTAAAATTTAAAATGTGATTTAAAAGACTTTAATTACTGCTGAATTATTTGAGGTCCACATACTACATGGGGAAGGCCTGGTAAGTGCTTCGGTGAGAAGTAGCACGCAGGCATACACAACTTCTGTCTGAGCAAAGATGCTCTAACCCCCATGCTTATGCCCATGCATCAGGGTTCCATGGCTGCTTCATAAGAAATCTAACTTTATTCATGTAAAAATTATGACAGCTAAATAAGTACAAGAATTTCCATAGGGGTTGTATAATCGTATCGTGGTTAAAAGTATGAAATATGGAGCCAGAATGCCTGGATTCAAGTGTGGCTTTGCCAGGTATCAGCTGTCTGTTCTTGGATAGAGTTCCTGAACTCTCTGTGTCTTGTTTCCTTCATTTGCAAAATGTGGGTAATATTAGTGCCTACCTCATAGGGTTGTGTGAAGGTTGAGTAATTTTAGGTCTCATTATTAATCCAAATAGATTTAGGATTCGATTTATTTACATTTGGCTGAGGTCTACATGTTCCTGCAAGCTTTTGTGTTGAGAGATATATGTATACTTTTTGGCCTCACTTAATATAATGTATGCTAAATGATGTGAACAGGGTGATTCAGGAAAGGCTGATTTTGGCTCCAGACTGTATGCATCTAACTGGCATTCATTATTCTGTTACATTACCCTGTTGTTATCCTTGCAGATTTCATTATTCTGTTACATTACCCTACTCTACACATGGCTTTCACTTTGAGGGTGGGCAGAGAAGGATGTGCCCTTGCAAAGTTACTGGTATGAATGATTATTAAAAGAAGAAATCTGTGTGCACCAAAAGCTGTCATGTGCTGAGTATCCAAACAAGAGTCCCATTCTTAAATCTATGTTGCTCTCCTGTTTTATATTCATGATTTGCTTTAATATACTTTGATTCTGAATTCCGAAGGATCAATGTCATTATCCTCAAAGTAAATAAAGTATGTCTAATCTACTCTACATTTTCATAGACGATAAATCAATTTTACAAGCCTTTTTCTTTGCATTTGCTCATTGACTTTGTTAATTTTTCTGTTTCCAGAACATGGTTTGCAACCTAAGGGTACATCAACTTTTCAACTGTTGCCTATAACATTTTACTATTATCTTCCAACTTGACCAAATCATCCACTAGCTAAAAATAGAAATTTCAGGTGAATAGTTTTTCTTCTTTAATCACTAACCCTTTCCTGTAACTGCCTTTACATTCCGAGACATTAGGTAAACCCCATCTCTCCAAGGTAAAAATGCCCAATACTTCTGCATGTTAAGGAACTGATTAGCTATTCATGAGTTTAAAAATGCATTATGCATTAATTTATTTATCTTCTCAAAGTTCAGCTTCTGGCTCTGGGATGCTTTCTCCCCAATCTAATTTCTTTAAAACAAAATCCAAGTACATTGAATGTGATTGAATACCATTTATTAGGGAATCATGACCTCTTGGTGTTTTTATTTCTTTAAGGTAAAAGTGAGGAGCATGTGGATTCTTTTTAGCTCTGTAGTTCCCTCTACACCAAATATTCCACTTTAAATATGAAATTACTGCAGTAACTTTCCCTGATGTTAATGGTAGAGTGTATGAAGGGGAAAGAATATGCAATTTGTTAAAAGTAATTCCAACTGTTTTATTGCCTTCCAATCCAAGATAATTGCATATAAAGAAATCCACTTAAATTATTGACATTAATTCACTAACTGGAACTTTAAATAATAATTTCATGAAAAGAAAAATTTAGCAAAGTCCCAGAAATAAACAAGATTTAACAACTTATTAGAACTGTTTCTACATTATTACAAATCAAAATCACATTTCTGTAATTTTGGCGGCAACAATTTTCTTTTTACAGAGTATGGAGTTAAAATATCATGTATAAGATTGGGCTTAGTAACTACATATTTTAGTTCTTATTAAAACAACTACATGGACAAATAGATTTTTCCCCTTGTTTTTGTTCTTTACATGGTCTATTTCCAGAACTTACAAACTGAAACCTTATCATAGCACATTCATTCCAGAGGAGGAGCCTGTGGTCATTTTTTTTCAATAAATATATAAGTACCTACTATGCTAGTCATTATTCCAGGTGCTGGGATACAGTGCCGAGGATGAGAACTGATTCCTGCCCTCATGGGGTGTACTTGGTAGGAGAGGGAGACAAAAAACTAGTGCATAAAATCATCTCAGCTAGTACAGAGTTCTGTGGAGAAATGAAGGTAGTAATGGGGAATGGAGTGATGGGGTGGGTGGGCAGGAGGCTTCAGAGGGAGACACCACTGAGGAGATGGCAGTTAAGCCAATAGATGAGAACAGCCAACCACCTGGGGGAGAAGTGTCCCCAGCACTGAGGTGGGGACAGCTTGGTGTGTCTGAGGACTAGGGAAAAGCTAGTGTGGCTGCAGCACAGTGAGAAGGGGGCAGCGGCAGGAGACAGTGTCGGGAAGATCAGCGGGGACCCCCACGGGCAGGCCCATGGGAAGGAGTCTGGATTTTATTCTAAGTGTCATGGAAAGGCATTGGGAGTTTTGAGTAGGTTACTGACTCGTGAACTGTTTTATCTTTTACGATCACTCTGGCTTTCAGGTGGAAAATGGAGTTGGCAGGGGAGGAACAAGAATAAAAGCAGGAAGTGTAAGATGGCCCCTGAACAAGAGGCCCGTTGTTGTAATTGTCAGAACTTCTACCCAGTAGCTTCATTTACAGAGGCAACATGGTGTGTGTGGGGGAGGTCTGGGGAGCTGAGTTCTTGACTAATTCTGCCTCATGTTCTCTCTAGACTTTGGGCTTCAGGATGTTGGGCCAGACAGTCCCTTCCGGTTCTAGTATCTTAAGAAGCCTACTCTCAGGACAGCTAGAAATTCCCCCAATGGTGCAGCAGTCTTACTGCCCTGCTCTGGAACACTGAGGGTTCTTAGTTCTGCCGGTGATTTTAGTAGGTCAGTTGTGATGCCACAGAGAAGCAGAAGTGCAGCATACAGCCAGGGTGGGGGCTGGAGAAAACACCCACCAGTTAGTTTCAGAACCAGGTGCAGGAGAAGGTGGAGGTGAGATGGGGCCGATGACCCTTAGGAGCCAGGGTACCATGGAGGAAAACCATGTCAGAGGATAAGCATGACCTGGCCCCTTTGTCAAGTCTGGGGCTCTCAGAGAAGCAGGAGCCAGAGATGGAGACAGGCTCAGAGGCGTTGAATCTAAGACAGGGTCACCTCAGTGGCCAAGAACAGGGAACCAGCAAGAAACATGATTCCTCCGAGGACACGGAGTTCTGTCTATAGAGGGAGTGGCTTTGAGCTTCTGGTCTGACTTCATTTCATAGTAACAGGCATTGCCCAGAAAAGCTGGAAAATGTTTGGAACCTAGAACCTAGAACCTACTTCTGATCTCCAAGCAAGGGCCACTTAACTGCAGAGTGTAAGAATACTCTTGACCCTAGGATGGGCAGGAGGTGACATGGATCAAGCCTGCTTTAATGTTATGCTTGCCTTGATCATGTGCCTCTGTTCTCCAAAAGGAGCAACTGTTTCACTTAGCCTGACTAGTTCCTGCCATGCAGAAATGGTGAACCGGCTAATTTGTGAATCTCAAAACCTTTCATTGGTTCCTGACACACGAAGTACTGGCTGCCTGAATGAACCACCATGTTCAGTGTAACCAAGCTTCAGTCTCTACTCCAGCTGCTAATGCAAGTGTGTGTTTTATTCTTGTATCTCAATCCTATCACAAATATCTGTCTGCAGCACTTCTCTTCTTCAAGATTTAGTTCCAGCTCAGGTCTGACCATCTTTCTTGCCCTAACCCTCCTTTCAGTGAGTGAATCACAGTGATGGGTTCCCGGATAACCCTGACACCCTGTCACCTCGCGTTTTCTCTCCCTTCCCTCGCCCTCCTCCTGACCAGCAGACCTATCTGACACTTTCCTCTCTAACCTCATCAGGAGCACTGCAGGTACCTGACAGGTCCTATGAGTCTCCTTGCCCTCTGGGTCTGAAATGTCTGACCTGACTCACAGTTAGTCCAGCCTCTGGTCCATCAAGTCCATTCTAATGGGACACAGTCTAAAACAGTAAATTCAGTAATAGGGTCATAACTTTTAAATTGACATTTCTGTTCAGGCTCCCATAGGGAAGTGACCCTGTAAATGAACAATTTTCTTCCGTCCACATTCACTACCCAAGATTGATCAATCATATTTATTTTCAACATTAACAAATCTTTTCAAATGGAAGCATCAACAAAATTCACAACTGAGCTCTGTTCTATGGCCCATGGTTTGTGCAGAAAAGAATTTCATGTGAAGAAATTCCGAGGCCAATTTTTAGAATAGGTCAACGCATAAAATTTCAAGACACATTTCATTTCTGAGACTAGGAAAAGGATAGAAAAATAAAGAACAATATACAGTTCCCACTGAAGGTACTCTCTTGAACTGGCCCATGAGAAAATATTTAACCTGTTGAATAGCAGTGGAAGAACAGGGCAGGGAATGAATAAATGGCCAGGGCCGTGGAAAACCAGGTAGCTGTTTAAACATTCAGAAGAAGATCTCATTCAATTTAGCAAGCTCATGGAATGGTCAAGGGCTTGAGCTTTGGAGACTGACTTTCTGAGTTCTTATTGCTGCTAGCTGCTAGGTGTGTGACCGTGGACAGCTTACTGAACCTCTCTGTGCCTCAGTTTCCTTGATAATAACTTGGGATGATAATAGTACCTCGTTATCAGGACCATGAGGCTGAAATGAGTCAATCATTGTAAATTTTTAAGTACAGAGAATGGCGCAGCAAATGGCCGTCTTGGTTATTGTTATCATCCTTACTTTACTCTCACCATCTCCAGTGGTGTCACTCTAGACCGTGCCACAATCACTTGTCACCTGGAGTATGGTATTTGTTGGATAATAATACTGAAACAGACTCCTCATTGGTCATTCAGCATCTGCCCTTGCCTCACTTAAATCCTTTCTCCTCAGCATGGCCCAAGTTACCTTTCATGAAAGATCTTGATATGTCACTTCCAGATGAAAACGCTTATAGTAGTTGCCCACAACTCTAGGATCAAGTCTGTATTCCTTCATCAAGTGGTGTTATTATTTAAAGGAACTGATCTATACTCAACTTCATGGTCCTAATCACAATCTCCATGAACTTATTAACATGTGATCATTTAATATCTATCTATGACCTACATGATCTAGTGGGGGAAGAGTTTTCTGTTCCATCGCTAGTATCTCGCACAGTGCCTGCCATGTGGTAGGTGCTCAGTAAATATTTGTTGAGATACCCACTAAGTATAAAGAAGATTTGTTGAATGAATGGATGTCACCAGCTATAGATAGAGTATAGGAAATAACTCTGATACCATGGAAATTTCCCTTATGGTTGTGTCTCACAGAGTTTTGATGTAAACTCTTATTTTAATTCTATTTAATGTCACAAGTGGGGGCGGAATGGAGAATAAAGAGATATCAGAAAGAAAGAATAATCACAAAAGCAAATTAAACTATTAAAAAGCACAAAACAGTTCTGCTTAAAATTTAAAGGATATGATTTTAAGAATCTATGTTTTTTCTTTCTTTTTTTGCCAAGTTTCTAATGTATTTTATATTTCAAGTCACCCAGTGACGTTTTATGGTGAAAGTGTTTTATTTTTCTACATTTCAAAAACAGCTTCAGAGTCTACATAGCTTTCCCTCAAATATAACTCTGTGCTCAGCATAAGTAGGGGAAAACATCTAGACCAAATTATTTTTCTTACAACACCAGGAACCGGTACCCTCTTCCTAGAGATTATATAGATTTCCCAATTTTGTCTTATACTTTGGGTTTTTGTCTAAACAAATAAGTGCTATCCACTAATTCATTTATTCACTTGTTCATTTATCCAAAAAAGATTTACTAAGTTCCTAACGGGCCAACCACCATGTTAGGTTGGGCTAACCTTGCGCTTAAGGTGCAAAGCAGATCTTAACGGGTGACCCATACTTGCTGGTAACTTTTTAAGTAGCAACCTTTTTGCTGTAAATTCAAAATACACAACAGCTGTTAAAGCCCCTGTTCACTCTTAATATTTTTAAGCTTAAATTGACCACACTACTCAGTGTGTGTCTGTGTGTGAACGTGAGTGCAGCTGTGTGAATGTGAGTGTGTGTGTATGTTGAACTAGATGTATTTCCCTCTTTGAACTAGAAATATTTATGAGGTACACTGCTTAGCAGTGTCACTGGTGACTGCGTTGTCCAGAGTAGCATAAAGTACAGCTGTTGCCCTTCCCGTTGAATAATTTTCTAAGAAAAAGAGCTGACTCAGTTTCTTTCAGCTATATTTCTTTGGACACAGATATGCTGAAATCCAAGGTTTTTTAAGTTGAAAGAGTGGGCAAATTATTTGCTCTTATCTTTAGTACTTTAGAAAATCTTCAAGTGCATAATACAAGTCTCTGATCCAGAATAAATCTATCATCTCGGTGTTACAGCTGTTTCTAGACTACTCCCTCAGTCCTGACTCTTGATGACTTCAGGCGGTGCTGAGCTGAACTATCCCCCTTGCTAGTGAGAGGGTTTCTTGCTTAAACACATGGTGGAAATTGTCAAATTTCCTTCTCCCTAAATAACCTAATCCTATGCCCCGACCTAACTTAAACAGTGGTAGAATTTTGCTGAAGCACAAGGTTTGACCAACAGCCAAAACAGATAATGGGCATAGGAGAGGGGAGTGTTATGGGTGAAGAAGTTGAGGAAGGTCATTTTCAGTAAGTGAAGCTGTGGATGTGGATTAGCCCACTTGCATTTCAACTCACCAACACAATCAAGTGGCAGAAAAAAACAGAGCTCAGAGGTTGCCAGTCTTCAGCATCCCCAAGAATCTCCTGTGGAACTTGTTGTTTCAGGTCATCAGTGGCATCATCACCCCGCCCCCTGCCCAAAGACACATCCAGAGTCAGGGCTAGGTGCCAGGACTCTGTTAGGTGAGCAAGCATCCCAGGATACAGTAACTTAATACCAGTACTGGCAGTGGGGTCTTTCCTAAAGGTAGTTTATTTTATTATATGCATTTGTATTACAATGTATATATTATACATTTATCATATATAAAATATTTCCCTCTTTGCTTTGGCTGCCAGGAAACCGAAGAGAGTAACGGGAGTACCTCCCATTCACTTCTTATTTTAACGCTATCTCATTTGAGTTAATGAGAGACAGTGCAGCCGAACGGTTAAGAGTATGGACAGCAGAGCCAGACCCGCAGCTCCAAATACTGACTTTATCACTACTGGTTTGTGACCTTTGACATCTCATTACACTTTCTGTGCCTCACTTTTCAAATTAGTGCAACTGGAATAGGAGTCAAGAATCACAGAATCCTTGTCAGAATGAAATGAAGTACTATGTGCGGAGTGCCTGGCACATGGTTATCACCCGTGTATATATTTATTTTTATTACATCTGTGTTGTTATTTACTCCTCACAACAATTCTATGACACGCCTCTCATAAGCATTGGGGTAGAAAAAAACTGTCATTCAAAAAGGGTTGGTAACTTGCCTAAGTTTTCCCATTAAGTGATCTGAACCCTGTCTGTCTGAATCCAAATCTTTTGACCGTTCCAACAGATCACAGTGTTTCCTGTGCTGTCAGAGATAAAGTTAATGTGTATGCCCCCATCTTAGCCAATGTTGTGGTAATATTTATAGTTCCGCTCTCTTGGTATAGTTTTTAATATCCCCTATCCATTTTCTTTTATTAATTAATTAATTTTTATTGGAGTAAAATTGCTTTACAATGTTGTGTTAGTTTCTGCTGTACAATGAAGTGAATCAGCTATACGTATACATATACCCGCTCCCTCTTGGACCTCCCTCCCTGCCCCCCCGCATCTAGGTCATCACGGAGCACCGAGCTGAGCTCCCTGTGCTATGCAGCAGGTTCCCACTATTTTTGATTGCATTATCTTATACATCTCTCATTGTAAGTTGCCTCAGATATTTTTTTGAAAATAGGCATAGAATAATTTTCAAATAAAATAAATATATCAAGGCAAATATTCAGCATATGGGTCTGTTGCCTGAGAAAGTGGACACGT
Organism: Globicephala melas; assembly: GCF_963455315.2. Classification (NCBI taxonomy): domain Eukaryota; kingdom Metazoa; phylum Chordata; class Mammalia; order Artiodactyla; family Delphinidae; genus Globicephala; species Globicephala melas. Next base: position 30,227,539 of record NC_083324.2, on the reverse strand, counting down.
AAGTGCATTAAGACTGACAGTAAAATTTGTGTGATTGGATTTGAGACCAAGGCAAGCATGCTGGTATTTCTGGAGGAGCTCATCTCTACAGAGAACTAAGAAAAGCAGTTAATGAGTAAATCCATTGTCATCTGTTTTCATTGTACTGGATTTACCAATAAAATTCTGTAAATTATATAGAATGACCACAATATATAAATCCAAAGAATAAGAAGCTGTATTTTTCTTGATGGTCTGTGGCAAAAATTGGTGGCACAAACTGTGCTTCGGCCAAATTGATAATTGGTTGGAACTTGGATATTGATTGAGTCTAGTTCCTGCAGAGATTTTCTGCCCTTACAAAGTAAGGAAAGTAGGTCAAAGATGATAGCATGGCTGGAATGCATGACAAGTTGATGAAAAGTAGACGCTAAAATGATTTAGCACAGACTGTGGTAAGGACAAGCTTACCAGTTCAAAATGCGTGGAATGTCTGATTTAGTATCATCATCCCTATTGTCTTTTTTTTCTTGTTTTCTTTCTTTTTTTTTTAACATCTTTATTGGAGTATAATTGCTTTACAATGGGGTGTTATTTTCTACTTTATAACAAAGTGAATCTGCTATACATATACATATATCCCCATATCTCCTCCCTCTTGAGTCTCCCTCCCACCCTCCCTATCCCACCCCTCTAGGTGGTCACAAAGCACCGAGCTGATCTCCCTGTGTTATGCGGCTGCTTCCCACTAGCTATCTATTTTACACTTGGTACTGTATATATATGTCCATGCCAATCTCGCACTTTGTCCCAGCTTACCCTTTCCCCTCCCCATGTCCTCAAGCCCATTCTCTACGTCTGCATCTTTATTCCTGTCCTGCCCCTAGGTTCTTCAGAACCTTTTTTTTTTTTTCAATTCCATATATATGTGTTAGCATACAGTATTTGTGTCTCTCTTTCTGACTTACTTCACTCTGTATGACAGACTCTAGGTCCATCCACCTCACTACAAATAACTCATTTTCGTTACTTTGTATGTCTGAGTAATATTCCATTGTATATATGTGCCACATCTTCTATATCCATTCATCTGTCAATGGACACTTAGGTTGCTTCCATGTCCTGACTATTGTAAATAGAGCTGCAATGAACACTGTGGTAGATGACTCTTTGAATTATGGTTTCCTCAGGGTATATGCCCAGTAGTGGGATTGCTGGGTCGTATGGTAGTTCTATTTTTGGTTTTTTAAGGAACCTCCATACTGTTCTCCATAGTGGCTCTATCAATTTACATTCCCACCAACAGTGCAAGAGGGTTCCCTTTTCTCCACACCCTCTCCAGCATTTATTGTTTGTAGACTTTGTGATGATGGCCATTCTGACTGGTGTGAGGTGATACCTCATTGTAGTTTTGATTTGCATTTCTCTAATGTTTAGTGATGTTGAGCATCCTTTCATGTGTTTGTTGGCAATCTGTATATGTTCTTTGGAGAAATGTCTGTTTAGGTCTTCTGCCCATGTTTGGATTGGGTTGTTTACATTTTGATATTGAGCTGCATGAGCTGCTTGTAAATTTTGGAGATTAATCATTTGTCAGTTGCTTCATTTGCAAATATTTTCTCCCCTTCTGAGGGTTGTCTTTTCGTCTTGTTTATGATTTCCTTTGCTGTGCAAAAGCTTTTGAGTTTCATTAGGTCCCATTTGTTTATTTTTATTTCCATTTCTCTAGGAGGTGGGTCAAAAAGGGTCTTGCTGTGATTTGTGTCATAGACTGTTCTGCCTATGTTTTCCTCTAAGAGTTTTATAGTGTCTGGCCTTATTACATTTAGGCCTTTAATCCATTTTGAGTTTATTTTTGTATATGGTGTTAGGGAATGTTCTAATTTCATTCTTTTACATGTAGCTGTCCAGTTTTTCCAGCACCACTTATTGAAGAGGCTGTCTTCTCTCCATTGTATTTTCTTGCCTCGTTTATCAAAAATAAGGTGACCATATGTGTGTGGGTTTATCTCTGGGCTTTCTATCCTATTCCATTGATCTATATTTCTGTTTTTGTGCCAGTATCATACTGTCTTGATTACTGTAGCTTTGTAGTATAGTCTGAAGTCAAGGAGCCTGATTCCTCCAGCTCTGTTTTTATTTCTGAAGATTGCTTTGGCTATTTGGGGTCTTTTGTGTTTGCATACAAATTATGAGCTTTTTTGTTCTAGTTCTGTGAAAAATGCCATTGGTAGTTTGATAGGGATTGCATTGAATCTGTAGATTGCTTGGGGTAGTATAGTCATTTTCAAATATTGATTCTTCCAATCCAAGAACATGGTATATCTCTCCATCTGTTTGTATCATCTTTAATTTCTTTCATCAGGTCTTATAGTTTTCTGCATACAGGTTTTTTTCTCCTTAAGTAGGTTTATTCCTAGGTATTTTACTCATTTTGTTGCAGTGGTAAAGGGGAGTGTTTCCTTAACTTCTCTTTCAAATTTTTCATCATTAGTGTATAGGAGTGCAAGAGATTTCTGTGCATTAATTTTGTATCCTGCTACTTTACCAAATTCATTGATTAGCTCTAGTAATTTTCTGGTAGTGTCTTTAGGATTCTCTATATATAGTATCATGTCACCTGCAAACAGTGACAGCTTTACTTCTTCTTTTCCAATTTGGATTCCTTTTATTTCTTTTTCTTCTCTGATTGCTGTGGCTAAAACTTCCAAAACTATGTTCAATAATAGTGGTGAGAGTGGGCAACCTTGTTTTGTTCCTGATCTTAGTGGAAATGGTTTGAGTTTTTCACCACTGAGAGTGATGTTGGGTGTGGGTTTGTCATATATGGTCTTTATTATGTTGAGGTAAGTTCTCTCTATGCCTACTTTCTGGAGATTTTTTTATCGTAAATGGGTGTTGAAGTTTGTCGAAAGCTTTTTCTGCATCTATTGAAATGATCATATGGTTTTTATCCTTCAATTTCTTAATATGGTTTATCACATCGATTGATTTGCATATATTGAAGAATCCTTGCATTCCTGGGATAAACCCCACTTGATCGTGGTGTATGACCCTTTTAATGTGCTCTTGGATTCTGTTTGCTAGTATTTTTTTGAGGATGTTTGCATCTATGTTCATCAGTGATATTAGCCTGTAGTTTTCATTCTTTGCGACATCTTTGTCTGGTTTTGGTATCAGGATGATGGTGGCCTCATAGAACGATTTTGGGAGTATTCCTCCCTCTCGTATATTTTGGAAGAGTTTGAGAAGGATAGGTGTTAGCTCTTCTCTAAATGTTTAATAGAATTCGCCTGTGAAGCCGTCTGGTCCTGGGCTTTTGTTTGTTGGAAGATTTTTAATCACAGTCTTAATTTCAGTGCTTGTGATTGGTCTGTTTATATTTTCTGTTTCTTCCTGGTTCAGTCTCAGAAGGTTGTGCTCTTCTAAGAATTTATCCATTTCTTCTAGGTTGTCCGTTTTATTGGCATATAGGTGCTTCTAGTAATCTCTCATGATCCTTTGTATTTCTGCAGTGTCAGTTGTTACTTCTTTTTCATTTCTAATTCTATTGATTTGAGCCTTCTCCCTTTTTTCTGGATGAGTCTGGCTAATGGTTTATCATTGTTTATCTTCTTAGAGAACCAGCTTTTAATTTTATTGATCCTTGCTATCGTTTACTTCATTGCTTTTTCATTTATTTCTGATCTGATCTTTATGATTTCTTTCTTTCTGCTAACTTTGGGGTTTTTTGTTCTTCTTTCTCTAATTGCTTTAGGGGTAAGTTTAGGTTGTTTATTTGAGATGTTTCTTCTTTCTCGAGGTAGGATTGTATTGCTATAAACTTCCCTCTTAGAATTGCTTTTGCTGCATCCCATAGGTTTTGGATCATCATGTTTTCATTGTCACTTGTTTCTAGGTATTTTTTGATTTCCTCTTTGATTTCTTCAGTGATCTCTTGGTTATTTAGTAGTGTATTGTTTAGCCTCCATGTATTTGTATTTTTTACAGATTTTTCCCTGTTTTTGATATCTAGTCTCATAGCGTTGTGGTCAGAAAAGATACTTGGTATGATTTCAATTTTCTTAAATTTACTGAGGCTTGAGTTGTGACCCAAGATATGATCTATCCTGGAAAATATTCCATGAGCACTTGAGAAGAAAGTGTATATTCTGTTGTTTTTTTGTGGAATGTCCTATAAATATCAATTAAGTCCACCTTGTTTAATGTATCATTTAAAGCTTGTGTTTCCTTATTTATTTTCAGTTCGGATGATCTGTTCGTTGGTGAAAGTGGTGTGTTAAAGTCCCCTACTATGATTGTGTTACTGTCGATTTCCCCTTTTATGTTTGTTAGCATTTGCCTTATGTATTGAGGTGCTCCTATGTTGCATGCATAAATATTTACAATTGTTATATCTTCTTCTTGGATTGATCCCTTGATCATTATGTAGTGTCCTTCTTTGTCTCTTCTAATAGTCTTTATTTTAAAGTCTATTTTGTCTGATAAGAGAATTGCTACTCCAGCTTTCTTTTGATTTGCATTTGCATGGAATCTCTTTTTCTATCCCCTCACTTTCAGTCTGTATGTGTCCCTAGGTCTGAAGTGGGTCTCTTGTAGACAGCATATATACAGGTCTTGTTTTTGTATCCATTCAGCCGGTCTATGTCTTTTGGTGGGAGCATTTAATCCATTTACATTTAAGGGAATTATTGATATGTATGTTCCTATTACCATTTTCTTAATTGTTTTTGGTTTGTTATTGTAGGTTTTTTCCTTCTGTTGTGCTTTCTGCCTAGAGAAGTTTCTTTAGTATTTGTTGTAAAGCTGGTTTGGTGGTGCTGAATTCTCTTAGCTTTTGCTTGTCTGTAAAGGTTTTAATTTCTCTGTCAAATCTGAATGAGATCCTTGCTGGGTAGAGTAATCTTGGTCATAGGTTCTTCCCTTTCATCACTTTAAATATGTCCACTCCCTTCTGGCTTGCAGAGTTTCTGCTGAAAGATCAGCTGTTAACCTTATGGGAGTTCCCTTGTATGTTATTTGTTGTTTTTCCCTTGCTGCTTTTAATATTTTTTCTCTGTGTTTAATTTTTGATAGTTTGATTAATATGTGTCTTGGCATGTTTCCCTTGGATTTATCCTGTATGGGACTCTCTGTCTTCCTGGACTTGATTAACTGTTTCCTTTCCCGTATTAGGAAAGTTTTCAGCTATAATCTATTCAAATATTTTGTCAGTCCCTTTCTTTTTCTCTTCTTCTTCTGGGACCCCTATAATGCGAATGTTGGTGCATTTAATGTCCCAGAGGTCTCTGAGACTGTCCTCAATTCTTTTCATTCTTTTTTCTTTATCCTGCTCTGCAGTAGTTATTTCCACTATTTTATCTTCCAGGTCACTTATTTGTTCTTCCGCCTCAGTTATTCTGCTATTGATTCCTTCTAGAGAATTTTTCGTTTCATTTATTGTGTTGTTCATCATTGTTTGTTTGCTCTTCAGTTCTTCTTGATCCTTGTTAAACTTTTCTTGTATTTTCTCCATTCTCTTTCCAAGATTTTGGATCATCTTTACTATCATTACTCTGAATTCTTTTTCAGGTAGACTGCTCATTTCCTCTCCATTTGTTAGGTCTGGTGGGTTTTTACCTTTCTCCCTCATCTGCTGTGTGTTCTTCTGTCTTCTCACCTTGCTTAACTTACCGTGTTTGGCGTCTCTTTTTCACAGGCTGCAGCTTCGTAGTTCCCATTGTTTTTGGTGTCTGCCCCCAGTGGGTGAGGTTGGTTCAGTGGGTTTTGTAGGCTTCCTGGTGGAGGGGACTGGTGCCTGTGTTCTGGAGGATGAGGCTGGATCTTGTCTTTCTGGTGGGCAGGATTGTGTCTGGTGGGGTGTTTTGGGGTGTTTTTGACCTTATTATGATTTTAGGGACCCTCTTCTAATGGTTGGGGTTGTGTTCCTGTCTTGCTAGTTGTTTAGCATAGGGTGTTCAGCACTGTAGCTTGCTGGTCATTGAGTGGAGCTCAGTCTTAGCATTGAGATGGAGATCTCTGGGAGAACGTTTGCTGTTTGACATTACGTGGAGCCGGGAGGTCTCTGGTGGACCAATGTCCTGAACTTGGCTCTCCTACCTCAGAGACACAGGCCTAACACCTGGCCAGAGCACCAAGACCCTACCAGCCACACGGCTCAGAAGAAAAGGGAGAAAAGAAAGAAAGAAAGAGAGAGAGAGAGAGAGAGAGAGAGAGAGAGGGGGGGAGGGAGGGAGGGAGAGAGAGGAAGAAAGGAAGAAAGAAAGAAAAAATAAAAGAAAGTTATTAAAATAAAAAATAATTATTAAAAATTTTTATAAAGTAATTTTAAAAAAAGAAAGGAAGAAGAGAGCAACCAAACCAAAAAACAAATCCGCCAATGATAACAAGTGCTAAAAACTATACTAAAAAAAACCAAAACGCGGACAGACAGAACCCTAGGACAAATGGTAAAAGCAAGGCTATACAGACAAAATCACACAAAGAAGCATACACATACACACTCACAAAAAGAGCAAAAAGAAAAAATATATATATATATCATTGCTCTCAAAGTCCAGTGCCTCAATTTGGGGATGATTCGTTGTCTGTTCAGGTATTCCAGAGATGCAGGTACATCCAGTTGATTATGGAGATATAATCTGCTGCTCCTGAGACCGATGGGAGAGATTTCCCTTTCTCTTCTTTGTTCGCACAGCTCCTGGGATTCAGCTTTGGATTTGGCCCCGCCTCTTCGTGTAGGTTGCCTCAGGGCATCTGTTCTTCGCTCAGACAGGACGGGGTTAAAGTAGCAGCTGATTGGGGGGGGGGAGGCTCTGGCTCACTCAGGCCGGGGGGGGGGGGAGGGAGGGGTATGGAGTGCGGGGCGAGCCTGTGGCGGAAGAGGCCAGCATGATATTGCACCAGCCTGAGGCGCGCCATGTTTTCTCCTGGGGAAGTTGTCCCTGGATCATGGGACCCTGGCAGTGACGGGCTGCACAGGCTCCCGGGAGGGGAGGTGTGGAGAGTGACCTGTGCTCGCACACAGGCTTCTTGGTGGCTGCAGCAGCAGCCTTAGTGTCTCATGCCCATCTCTGGTGTCCACACTGATAGCCGCGACTCACGCCCGTCTCTGGAGCTCGTTTAGGCGGTGCTCTGAATCCCCTCTCCTCGCGCACCCTGAAACAATGGTCTCTTGCCTCTTGGGTAGGTCCAGACTTTTTCCTGGACTCCCTCCCGTCTAGCTGTAGTGCACTAGCCCCCTTCAGGCTGTGTTCATGCAGCCAATCCCAGTCCTCTCCCTGGGATCTGACCTCCAAAGCCTGAGCCTCAGCTCCCAGCCCCCGCCCGCCCCAGTGGGTGAGCAGACAAGCCTCTCGGGCTGGTGAGTGCCGGTCGGCACTGAGCCTCTGTGCGGGAATCTCTCTGCTTTGCCCTCTGCACCCCTGTTGCTGCGCTCTCCTCCTTGGCTCCAAAGCACCCCCACCCCGCCACCCGCAGTCTCCACCCGCAAAGGGGCTTCCTAGTGTGTGGAAACCTTTCCTCCTTCACGGCTCCCTCCCACTGGTGCAGGTCCCGTCCCTATTCTTTCGTCTCTGTTTATTCTTTTTTCTTTTGCCCTACCCAGGTACGTGGGGAGTTTCTTGCCTTTTGGGAAGTCTGAGGTCTTCTGCCAGCGTTCAGTAGGTGTTCTGTAGGAGTTGTTCCACGTGTAGATGTACTTCTGATGTATTTGTGAGGAGGAAGGCGATCTCCATGTCTCACTCCTCTGCCATCTTGGAGGTCTCCCCCTATTGTCTTTAATCCTATGGATAGAGACACACACCAGAAATAATCCCCAGCTCTTTCGATCTTTGTCATGAAGCACACAGTTGTCCATTCCTTGTGGGGATCCTCACCTTTTCTTCTTTTCTGGACAACAGCTGATTGTTTCCTGCAGCTTCAAACCTCAGGAAGCTCTTTTATGAGGTTGTGGAGCTGAAATGCACTTTCTAGGAGTCTGTAAGATTGCAGCCTATACCAGAGGAGCTGGTCTTCCAACAGGACCTCTAAAAACATGGGTCATTAGAATCACCACAGGAAGTTAGTGTACCTGGTATGCTGTAGCTGTGACCTTTCATGCCAGCCACTCAGTCTCTGAACCACCACTGACCAACAGTGATCTGCAGGCATCTGTCAGGGGTTCTGACAGCTGCTAGAGGTATAGAGTCTGCCTGGGGGATGATACAGACCTCATCCCAGGAAGGAGCTTTCCAACAATCTGTAGAGCTGTCTCCAGTAATTTGGGAAACAGCCCCTTCATTCCAGGGTTGCCATGAACAGGAGCTTCTTAGTCTTAGAACAAATACTTGTGATATGGAACAACAAGGGACTTCTTTGCCACAAAGAACATACGTCTTCTCAGAGCATCACTTTCAGGCCATGGGAATCTCCCTGCCTTCCTCAACCCAATTGCTTAAAATAAACTATTATATTGGATAAACTAGAATTTTTCTGTTTGCTCCATGGGAAGACTTTTCCTTATTTCTCCTTGAAGAAGCTGCATGGAAGTTCCCAAATGCCCTGGAAGAGCCCTCTTCCATTTCAGTATGGCAGAGAGGGTGCTTCTGTGAGACCCTGATGAGGTTACAAATTTTAAAGTTGGACACAACCTAATTAATAAACAATGAGGCAATGGTTTTATGTTGTGGATAAATATTAAGTAGTATAATATTATATCAACAAAACAGAACAGAAAATCATAGCGCACATTCTTGAGTTTCTAAGAAGCTTGGAAGAAAACAATAAAAATGTATTCAGCACTTAACTATATGCGAGGAATGATACTAAATCCTTTCTACACATTAACTCATTTAGTATTTGAAACAAAGCCTATGGGAAATGTGCTATTATTATCTTTATTCTACAGATTAGGAAGCTAAGGCTTAAAGAGATTAAGCAATTTGCACAGAATTATTGTATTAGTTAGCTTCTGCTAACTAATGAAATGAAGTGTTTTAAAACAGCAAACATTTACTATTTGCCATAATTCTGTGGCTTGACTGCAATTCTTCTGGACTCAGTAACCTGGCCAGGGCTGAATGGTCAAGGATGGCCTCTCTCCCATCTCTGGGCCTTCACTGGGACAATGGGACAGCTGGGCCTCGCCCCATGTGGTCACTTATCCTCCAGGAAGCTAACCCAGGCTTGTTCACACGGTGGTGGAGGAGTTCCCAGTCACAAGAGTGGCCAAAACCAAATACCCAAGCATTTTTCGAGTTTCTGCTGGTGTCATGTTTGATAACATCCCACTGGTTAAATGAAATAAGCCATGTTGGGCCAACGGGTGGGGAAATAGATTCCACCTCTTGACTGCGAGAGTGGCATAGTCACATTACAAGGGGGCTTGCATACAGGAATGGGAAAAATTTGTGGCCGTTTGCAATCTGTCCTAGTCACAAATTCAGTAAGTGGCCAGAAAGGTATTAGAATCTAGGTATCTCACTGCAGAGTCACACTACGCTACTGAACATGTGATGATGATCTTCTTTGGATATCTTGATGCTTTGGGATTTTGTTTTCAGTTTTATATAATGAATATGAATTACTGTGAGAATTAATGTAACTTAAAAAACCTATTATGAATGCATTTAGATAATCTAGGCACTTTGAATAAAAGACTAATATCACAGGCACCTCACCTTAACATTTTGTAGCACGTCTCCTGGTTTTCCAACCTCTGAGGTGTCCACAGAGTTGACTACAGACTCTTAGAAGTTACTATAAATTATGACATAGTACCTTACGTGAACTCTGTCAGAAACAGCAGAGAAGCAGCTGTGTGATTCCCACCGAAGTTTCTCATGTGAGCCAAACCCATGTCGTCTGAGCTGCTTTCTACCATAACTGTCCTGGCACCACAGGAATGCCAAGAAATAGCCAAAGAACCTGAAAGGTTGCGACTAACTGCCTTCTGTCTCCACTAAGCTCTGGGAGGCTGGGTTTAGAAACAGCTTTATGCTGATTCTTCAAGTTGTGTGCAGTTAAAGTGTTTTATAAACAAAAGTGGTGGATTCATACATTTATTCATTCTTCAGATTTTTTTTTTTTTTTTTTTTTTTTTTTTGCGGTACTCGGGCCTCTCACTGTTGTGGCCTCTCCCATTGCGGAGCACAGGCTCCGGACGCGCAGGCTCAGCGGCCATGGCTCACGGGCCCAGCCGCTCCGCGGCATGTGGGATCCTCCCGGACCGGGGCACGAACCCGCGTCCCCTGCATCGGCAGGCGGACTCCCAACCACTGCGCCACCAGGGAAGCCTCCTTCTTCAGGTTTTTATTGAGTGCCCACCATGTGCTGGCACTTGGCTGGGAGCTGGGGATGCAGTGGCGAATAAGACAGAATTTCTGACCTCAGAGAGCTTCCATTCGAATGAGGGAAATAGTTAACAAGTCAACAGATAATAGACAAGACAACTGCACAGCTGAATGCAATGAGGTGGAGGGCCACTAAGGCAGCCACTGTGAACTGAGCGGTCAGGGAGCACCTCTCTGAAGAGAGCACTAGAGCAAGAACCTGAAAGATGAGAATGAGCTGGTCCCATGAAGTACTGGGGATGGGACATTTCAGGGAGAGGGAAAAGCAAATGCAAGGGCCTGGAAGCAGGTAAGGGCTTGTTTGTGTTTTGGAGAAACAGAAAGGAGGAATTGTGCTTCCCTCTTCTCCCTTCTCCACCATGTCTCCGCCTCAGTTGGTGCAATGGCCGTGTAAGAAAACGTAGGACCAAATCAAGCAAAGTTAATCAAAATGTGGCAGACAAAACTATCACTTTTTTGTAGTGAGAAATGCAACTTACTATTCAAAATAGTATTTCTTCACATCTTTGACACTTGTGCCATCAACATCAGTATTCATGAGAAGGGTGATCATTTCTTGATTAAAAATCTAATACCTAAATATGGTTCTAATATATTAGTGGATGTCTATGGGAGCCATTTTCCATTAACTGGTACTGAATAAATCTGTATGTGATTGTCACTCAGTAATTATCTACAATGAAATCATGTGCTGTGAATGCTTAAATTTGAAGCTGGGTAAAAAGCATAAAAATTATAGGGTTTTTTTTGGTCTTACAAAGCATTAGGATCACTTTACAGAAATTTTCTTAATATAAACATTTTTTTCCAAAGTATGTTTTTGTTGTCTTCCTGCTTCCATAATTATTCTGTACTTTGTTAGTGAAAGGAATGTCTGCCTTATCACTTCTTTTAAACCTCTATGTTATTTTACTTTATTTTTGGCATACAAAATGCCCTTGATTCCACAAATATTTATTGAGCATCACTCTCTGCCCAGCCCTGGGCTAGGTGTTGGGAATACCAAGACAAACAGGACAAAATGTTTATCCTCTTGGACATATCATTTTGTGCCTCTCAGGGCAAGCTTTCTAATTACAAAGAGACAGTTTAACATTTGCTACTCCCTAAAACCCTTCAGTATTACAGAACTAGCTCCTACAGCAGTTTATCCCCAACCTTACGTGGTACACAGAGAAATATGATTTTACCACCTAGTCTCAGAGACAAAAGATAAAAAGTAAAATGCAAACAAACTCCTGCCGAAACAAAAATTTCTCTCAAACCCAGTCTGCAAAGTGATAGGCCCTGACATGGATGCTGGCGGCCAGCACAACAGAAGTCAAGGGTTATTTCAGATGCATGGGAGGGACAAAATGCAGATGGCTCTGCCCACTCCATACATATACTAAGCACTCATACTGTGAGTGCGTGTGTGTGTGTGTATGTGTGTGTGTGTATGTGTGTGTGTGTGTGTGTGTAATGGATTAGACAGCTCTACTGAAAAGAAGTTGCAGGTGTTGACTAGAGCATTAGAGTTTAATGCTCTCAGCCTTAAAGGCATGGTCTGCAACCTAATTTCTGGAACTCTCACATCTCAAGAGATGCAAAAACTAGGCTGCTGAGAGGACTGAACTGCATGACCCATCCCACTTGGGCCCCTGTGGTCAGAAGCTGATCAAGAGCTTCGTTATCTATTGGCAGGTATGGCTGACAGAGGAGCACCCATTAGCTAGGTTAGCTGGCAGGAGGCTGGGATCTTTGACTCTGGCTTTGTGTGTGTGTGTGTGTGTGTGTGTGTGTGTGTGTGTGTGTGTGCATGCCTCTGCTAGGCCTGCTGCCAAGAATAATAAAAAAAAAGCAGGCTGAGGAAAATTGCATGTTTGAATGTAAGTATACTGAATAATACTTCTTTGTCTTAAAGATGTTGGGCTATTGCTGTTCATTTTTGCTTGAGGAAATTTCTTGTTTTAGAGGGTTCAGTGTTAAGAGGCAGTATGAGAAAATCCAGAATGTGCAATTAAGTAACTCACAAAGCCAGTCAGCAAGAGACAAAATAAACTAGTTTCAAAAGTGTTTTTTACTCAACAGTAAAGTTTGGCCAAACTTTATTATTACAATCAAATGCTCAGTGGTTGCTAGATGGGTAATTTCTATAATTATAGTCCGAAATGGGAAACCTCTCATTGTGGGAGAATCATGAAATCATGGTGAAAGAAAACTGTAGATATTGTATAGTGAGAGGTGGGATAGTTCTTGATAAAGCCTAAAAAAAACTTTAAGGTTATGAACCTTAAAATATTACATTGAGTGAAAGAAGCTGGCACAAAGAAGTACAGTCATCCCTTGATATCTGAGGGGGGATTGGGTCCAAGACCAGCCCTGGGTACCAAAATCTATGGATTTTCAAAGTCTCATAGTTGGTCCTCCATCCACAGATTCCACATCTGCAGATTCAGTCAACCACAGTTCATTAAAATAGTACTGTACGTTATCTGTGGTTCGTTGAATCGGCCAGTGTACAACCTGTGGATACCAGGTGACTGTACATACTATACGATTTCAGTTATATGAAGTTCAAGCACAGACAAAATTTATCACTGTTGATAAAAATCAAAGAACTGACTAGAAATGGACATGATGGAACTTTCTGGGATGATGGAAATGCTCTATATCTTGTTCTGGGTGGTGGTTACACGTTAGATCCATGCATTTTAATGCCTATAAATAATGCCTCAGTTCAAAATGAATAAAACTGAACACTTCAGATTTATGCACTTTAATGTATGTAAGTTATACCTCAATTTAAAAATGAATAAAATTATACACACACAAAGATATCTGTTAAATAGTTAAATAGTTAAACATCTGTTAAAAACGTTGTTTTTCCTGAATTGATCCTCATGCAAACATATTGATCACTTCTGTTTTAAATAGTTCTTTCTTTTACCTGTTTGCCAAATGACAATTTTATTAAATAAGGATTAAACCCGCATAGCCTCACAGATTTTTCTAATTGTAACTAGTATTGGTGAACTGTGGTTTACATTCTAGGCCCTATTGACTGTTCCTTGTTTAGACAAGATATATTTTAAAACTCTCTAAGGGTTAGTTATTTCTTCTGTACAATAAAGATGATTAAACTTTCCTAAAGACTGTGTAGAAGCAAAAAGATAAGGTACATTATAGTCCTGCTAGTTCAAATGTCATTTCAGATTGTTGGCCTCAGCATCTCTCAAAATTTCAGGCCCCACCCTGGACCTACTAAATCAGAATCTTTGTTTTAACAGAATGCCAAGGTAATTTGTATGCATACGAAAGTTTTAGAGGCACTGTCTTAAAATACATCGTAAATTATAACATGAGATACAGTATTAGAAATGGTCATCAATGCAGTTTCTACGGTGGAAACATGGCTCAGTGTTTAGCATGTACGCTTCTCCTGTTTTTGCCGGTCTGTTGGGCTGAAACCACTCTGCCGCCATTGTGGTAACATCTTTATGAACCGCGGCCGCCACGAGTTGCTGGTGGAGGCACCTCATAAGTCAGTGTAGGATGCTCTCCTAGGACCGGCCAACGAACTACATTTCCAGCTTCCCAGTATACGATTTCGTGTGGAATCAGTGTGGCCTAAGAGCTATGGGAACGTATACGTGCTGTCAGAACACTGACAATTCCTTCAAACTCCAAAAGCAATGAGAGATGTCCACCCTGGAATTTGATTTTCTTCCCCACAAATCTGTTTCTAGCCAAGCTCAGTAAAAGGTGCTGCCCTCCACGCCATCAGTGAAGCCGGCGAGCTTCAGGTCCTCTGACGCCCACCTCTACCCGGTCCATCAGCACGTCCCATCAAGCCCGTCTCCAAATTTCCCTTCAATCTTCCTGGCTCCCTCCATTTTCACCACCAGCACCACCACCATCTCTTACTTGAACTACTGCCTCCTAGTGGCTCTCCGCTTCCACTGCATACCCTTTCACCATTCAGCACAGCTCAGAGAAAACGTCACATCACTCCCCAGGCGAAACCCTCCCACGTGTTCCTATTATGTGTAGACTAAGTGTCATACCTCACACGTGCTCCTGGAAGGCCCCACAAGATCTTGGCAGAATTGGTTCCCGTGTGTCTCAGCAGCTGCCGCTGCTCCTCTTGTTGCTCACTCAGCGTCAGCTTCTTCTACCTCAGGTCCTCAAGTTAGCTTGCCCCGTGCCTGTGTACCTTGCACATGCTTCTCCCTTGCTGAGATCCGTCTCCTTTGAATTCATAGCTCATTTTGGTCCTTCTCATGTCGGTTAATCCCCCACTTCTGTGAGTGCTCTACCTAAAGTAGCCCCCTCTGTCAGCCTGTGTCTCAGCCCTTTGTTTCTTTCCTGCACGGCGCTTTACACAAGTCGTAGCCATTCTGCATATTTGTCTGGTTTTGTTTTATCTCCCCCTTGGGAATAGTAGGGCTCATGTCTATATCGTCCCCTACACTATTGTGTCCCCTGGTGTCCCTCAGTGCCAGGCACATGGCAGGTGCTTAATAGATACTGGTTATGACTAACTGACTGACTACCTGAATGAATAAATGAATGAATGAATGAGTGAATGGATTTATGACCTTATCGCTAAATGGCTGCTTAATTATGTGATGTTGTCTGGAATTTATCTCCAAACAAAGTAAAAAAAAAAATGCCCACCTCTTAATTCTAAGCTCATCCGCACCAGCTTGCTGAATGCATTGTTAAAATTCTCAAAAAGCACTTTAAAAAAAAAGAAAGAAAAGCAGAATTCATTTTTGCAGAGCTTTTTTGCTTTGTATCCCTGATCCTCCCATGACCTCATCTTGCTTTCGGAAGGGGCGGTTCCCTTGCAGTAGTTTCATCAATCTTTTGTCCCTGGCCCCCTGCTGTTGGTGACCTCAGGAAAAGCAAGCACGACATCACCTTTAATTAGCAGGAGAGGAGCCTGCCTGATATACACAGCACCTTAGAAACAAGAAACAGAAAAATGTTTCTGGTTCATGGGAAGGAACTAGGAAATGAAAAAGAATAATTATCCTGTTTTAACATAATGTTGTTAATCTGTATTGCCCATTATCATCTAGAGTGTCTCGCCTATTGAAGTATGTGAGCTGTGGAGCTCCTCTTTGCTTCAGCAGTGTAGCTAATGTTAGGGACTGGCTCCCCATCCATCATAATAATTAGTATGTCATAATTTTCTGCCCTTCTTGACTCTGCAGTAAAGAGATAGAAGAGGCATTTAAAGTTACTCAGGAATTGTTCACTAAATCTCCTCCCGGTTCTTTATGGGGATGGGTAGCTGTATTTCTGCCCTGTTTATTTTATGTTTGGCCTGTGATAATGAAGTATATTTCATCTGGAAGCATATAGCTTTAATTTTCATGTTCTACGTGGAAACATCTCACGGTGTCATTTTGTTTTAGCTGTACGGTATATAAAGAGAGCCCACGCTTCTTTCTGAACTCACCCATCACCCACCAGAGTTAATTCTAGTTTCAAAACCAACATTATGGTTTTATGAGCTGACTACATAATAACACGCACTGGTTCTACAGTCCTTTAGAGTCTACAAAGTGCTCTCCTTGTTTTACCCCTTAATTCTCGCAACTGCCCGGGGATGTAGAAAAGGCAGGGATTATCCACATGCTCCTTTTTACTGAATGAGGAGCAGAAAGGTCAACTGACTTGACTAAGAGGCAGGACTCGAATCCAGGTTCTCTAATTATAAATTATAGGTCTTCTCTATTACTCTGGCAATATCTCCTTCTGCTCCGGAGTATGCTTCTGCTGAAATGGAGAAGGAAATTTTCATTTATGCTTTCTTTCCCTCAGCATTGTGAACAGGATAAGCTTTCCCTCTTCTGGTAGATAAAGGGAAAGGATGTTTGTATAAAAATGTAGAGCTGGGCTTCCCTGGTGGCACAGTGGTTGAGAGTCCGCCTGCCGATGCAGGGGACACGGGTTCGTGCCCCGGTCCGGGAAGATCCCACATGCCGTGGAGCGGCTGGGCCCGTGAGCCATGGCCGCTGAGCCTGCGCGTCCGGAGCCTGTGCTCCGCAACGGGAGAGGCCACAACAGTGAGAGGCCCGCGTACCGCAAAGAAAAAAAAAAAATTGTAGAGCTTAAAAGGGATTTTTGGCCTGCGGCAGGGGTTCTCAAAGTGTGGTCTCCAGACCAGCAGCCTCAGCAGCTCCAGGAATCTTGTTAAAAGTGTATATTTTCAATCCCCATCCTAGACCTACTGGTCAGAAACTCTGGGGTGAGGCTCAGCAGTCTGCTGAAAGAAGCCCTCCAGGTGATGCTGATATAGGCTAAAGTTTCAGAACTGCAGTCTAGGGAAAAGATGGGGAAACACAGGAAGGATAGAGAAGAGAGAAATGACATCGTGTCCTACGGGGAGGAAAACCCTCTTAGGTTCAATATCAGGGCTATGTAAATTCAACTGACAAAAGTAGATGAACAGGATAAAATTTATATAATTTGTATTTGATGTTAACATTTTGTGTGTATATGTAAGGGTCTCATAGAAAAAGACATGAAAACCCAGAGAAACAGTTGGGCCTAAGAGCTTATATACTATTTTAACAAAGAGCCATAAATTTGTGGAGAGGTGACAAGACGAAGGAAAAGAGTTTGGGCTTCTAGGGACAGTAAGTTGTGGGAAAGTAAATATATGGGAGAAACTAATGGAAGGTAAGATTTCAGTAATATTTGTTTATGCAGAATCAAGTAAATGCTGCCTCCAGTAATAAAAGTTGTCTCCTCTTCCTGGTGTGGGAGAGGGGAGTGGACTCACCTTCACAAAAGGACATTTATACCCAGCTTTTAGACAGAAAGGGGGAGGGCAGAGAGCTTTTCTTGCATCTGCTGTTTCTCAATCACTTTCAGTTCAAAATAACTCTTATGCCAAAGTGGCATATCTGGGGATGGCATATTCTGACCCCGTTCCATACCAAGGGCACAGAGTCTAGAGCCAGACTGCTGGGTTTATATTGCAGTCTTCCTTCATTCATAAAGTATTTACTGAACATTTACTATGTGCCAGGCACTGTGCAGAAGCTTGGGATATAGCAGGGGAAAAAAACCAAAGATCTCTGTCCTCATGGACCAGACGTTCTGCCTTACTCCAGTTGACTGAGTGCTCTAAGGCACAAGGTACTTCCCCTCTCTGTCCCCTGATTCCTGGCCTGTCAAGGGAGAATACCAATTGTGCCTAACTCACAGGGACTTTGTAAGGATGACCCATGAGGCACCCAGTGCCCAGCACACACTTAGAACACTGTATGTGCTCGCCTCCTCCTTGATGAGCACAATCTCAACTGCTCAGTGCTATCAACAAGCTGACAGTCACACTTCTTGCCAGCTGTCCCAAACTATGATCATAACTCCTAAAGAAATATACCATTTCCTAGAGGTACCAGACTGACACAGATATCACAAAGATGCTTAAAGTGGATGCTCAAAATATTCAACTTATAAATTTCCCGACAATAGATTTCACAAAGAGATGATAGGTGCCTCTTTGTGAGACAGTCAGATTTTGTCATAATTTCTAGTATCACTATGGCAGTATTGGCCCAAATCCTCTGGGAATAAATGTGTTCCTGACACTGCTTCTGAGTCCTCTAACCTGACATTAGTCCAGGGCTCAAAGATGAGGAACTTACAGGATGATTTCAAGCAGCACAGGGATTAATTCAAGATGACCTAGATTTAAAGGTCTGGCTGCTCCAGGAGGGCAGAGATGGAGTGAAGAGATGAGCCTTCCTTGGGTTAACTTCAGGTCTGCTCTTCCCCAAATAGAAAATGGTTTGTGCTGTATCCAAAGCCTGGCTCAAATCTCAGCTCCTCTAAGACATGCTCGCATGTCGTATCAGCCTGTGTGAAATTCTCCTGACAGGGGTTTGGTGCCCCTCCCCACCTCCTTTAGCCTTCCCCCCGCAAAGGAGCAGACAAACACAGCTAGCTAGCTATGGGGGAAACAAAGTACTGCATCGCTGTATTTAATGCAGTTCCTTGAAAATCCCTCCCCCCTCAGGACAAGACTGCAGTGAAAGCTGTATTGAAAAGACAGTATAGGCAAAAATCTAATTAGACCACATATGCCCACTTCCCCAGATAGAAGTATTGAGAATGGTTTTTATTGTGTGGCATGTTTATTGCACGGTATGTTTGTTGGATATGTTGAAGAGAGAGCCAGACAGACACAGAGAGTGAGTGGGTATTTGGACCTCAGAGCAAGAGAGAACAAGAAGGGAGGAAGAAAGGGAGAGAGGGATGAGGAAGGAAAGAAGGTAGAAAGGGAAGGAGGAAGGGAAGACTGGGGGGAAGGAAGGAGAATAGGAAAGGAGGGATGGAAGGAGGGAAAAAGGAAGGAAAAGAGCGAGAAAGAGAAGGAGGAAGGGAAGTATAAAGGAGAGGAAGGAGGCAGGAAGGAAGGGAGGCAGGGGAGATGACCTGGACCTGCAGAGCCAACTCCAAGTCCACATACCCAACCTGCTGCCTGATGGAGAAGGGAAGACAGACCTCCCCAACCCACTGTCTGTCAGTGGGCATGGCTGGCCCCACCTGCTTCTGTGTAGAGCAGGAGGTGGCAGAAGGGTGCATCTTGTGTGAGGACCCCTTTGATTCAGTGTTCCTACCACCTCTGTAATGCAGCCTGATGATTGAAGATCCTCTCCCCATCCTCTGTCCTCTCCTCCCCATGGGACCTTTGCCTCTACCATGGGGACTCAGCCATGTGGACCTTGTGATCCACATACACCTGCACACCTGTATCTTCCCCTAGACTTTGGGATCTTGGACGCTAGGGGCCACCTCTTAGGCACCATTTAATTTCCTACAATGCCTAGTGCTTTACACTTAGTAGGGATCATGATGTTTATTTAATGTAGTGAAATTGTTTACTGGGCCCTGTCCTATTTCTCGGAGAAATATAGACCAACTGGGGTACAGTTTTTCTAGTGTACTCTAGTGATTATAAGGGACAAAACAATTCTTCCTTTTAATCCTTTCTTAATGATGAAACATTACTGAGCTAAAATTTAGTGGAACATTTTATGTTGTTTTGTTTTTTCTCCTCCTGCGAGCACTGCCCCATTCCAACAAGAATAAAGCTCTGAAGGAACCCCTCGTATTTCAGATCTAAATTTAAAGAAGTCTGACTCGATTGCTCAGTTAATTAAATTTGCAGTAGTCTCTTAAGAGATACTTATGGACTTATCTCACACTTTTCCATTTTTCCTTTTCTTCCAGTTGAGAAGTAGCAAATATGAAGTGACAACCACGTTACTGTACATGGAGTTATTTACAGGCCAAGATGATTGGTTTCCTGATAATCATTTCATAAGGTAATTTTCTTGGGATGCAGGCACTGGCCCCTTTGGTTTATCCTGTCCACGTGTTGCATTGTTTGTTGCCTCAGTCTCACAAGACACCCCAGGTAGAACCACGACCCATTTGAGTTTGGCAGATACACTTATTGAAATTTGGAGTTTCCTTTGTGGCTTGTGGCTAAAAGCCAAAGATTTGGACATGTGGCTTACCACTCAAACATCTTAAAAGTAGAAGCCACAGCATAAGATGAGGCCGTCAAAATTTCCATTGCCTGAAAACCAGAGGATATATAGACTCCCAATTCCAGGACAAGCTTTTATTCAGCTGTGAAATATTCAAGCCAATTTCTCCAATAATGATACTGAACACTATGTAGCATTTAAAAAAATCACAGCCTATTTTTCACATCCATAGCTTCTAGTATCTCTGTGAGTGTGGCACAGGAGCTTTGATAAAATCTTTATTGCTTTCTCCTATAGAATCCTCACAATACCTTATGAGACCGGTTGTTCTTATCTCCATGTTATAAATGTAGAAACTGAGGTTTAGGAAGAGTAAATGCTGTCCCCCAGGTCATACAGCTGGCAAATGGCAGGGCCTAGTTTCAAATCTAGATCCTGCAGTTACTCAAGCCATAGTATTTCTACTACCCTGTTTTTATTGTATAAACAAAGAGAATCTGAGATGACATGACCGTGTTGGACATGATAGATAATGAAAAGCAGTGCATAGGCCACAAATTAGAGTTTGACATTGAGATATGTAAACCAGTAGATTTTCAGACTCAGCTTCTTTGTAAAGACATTTAATATGGATTTCAAACATCCAAGAAAAATTTAGAGAACAAAGACAGCCCTTGCCCTACTATGTATCAAAACATTATAGAACTATAGCAATTGGAAGAGTATGGCATTGACAAATGGATCAAGACAGAGAACCTGGAAATATACTCATAAATAAAAGGAAACTTTGCATATGAGAAAGTTGGCATTTGAAACGAATGGGCAAGAGATGAGCTGATCGTTCAGCAAGTGGTGTGGGGATACTGACTGACAAAAAAATGTTTCTATCTCATGTTATTTGCAGAAATGCTGGCTTAAAAGTCTAAAAAATTTTTAAAATGATGTACTAGAAATCACACTGTCACCCAGGGCATTTCCATGAGTACTTGAGTTTGAGTTGTAAAATCGAGAATGTATTTGCCCATAGATCGACTTTTCGTACACAACCATATTAAGACCCTGTGATTTGTATCTGAGTGGGTGCTGCCAACTACACATGTAATACCCTGTTACTGGCATATCATCCATTTGCTACCTGGCCCCTTTGGTAACCAGAGACTTGTACTTTGGTGATAGCTGGCTGGATTTGGGGTACAAGACTTTGCTGTGGAAGAAAGCAAAGCTAGGTTCCCCTGACTCCCCACCCATACCACCCAAGATGAGGATAGATGGCCCTACTATGTGTTCCCATGGCAACTGGTATTTCTTGTGTCAGTTGTTATTGCTGTTGACTGTTCTGTGGCTCCTGCTGGACGGTAACTTTCAAAGATTAAGGGTCCTGTCTGCTTTGCTCGCCTCTGGTTTATCCCAATGTCTGGCCCATCCAGATGCTCAACGATGCTGGTGAAATGTATAAATAAGCACACTGTTGGCCCCATGAATAGGGATAACAGAGGTTGGTAGGGAAAAACGTAAAGGTGTGTAATAACAAGATCGGCAGGCTTTTATGAGCATTCTGGGCCAAATGGGAGATGTGTGTGTCTGTGGTTTCTGAGAGGGTCCAGACAAATTAGGAGAAAGCATGGGAATGTACCATCCCAGGTCAGGATGGTGGCCTGTGCATATGTGGAAAACAACATAACACGATAGCTACCCCATTCAGAATCCTTATATCATGCCAGGCACTGTGTTAAGCACTTTATGTGCATTATTGCATTTACTTTCCATAGCAGCTTTAAGGGATGGTTGATACCATTATCATAATTTTCCACATGAGCAAATTGAGTTTCAGAAAGAGTAAATAACTTTTACAAATTCACTCAGCTAGTAAGTGGCAGACTCAAACTCAAGTTTGACTCCTAACTGCATCCCAGCAGAGTGAACTGAGTCTAATGAAAGGGATGCTATTTAGGAATAATAATAATATTTTGCATCCCCAGCTCAACATCCTGGCTTTTCAGTCTTCTCCTACCCACTTCATTAAGGCAGCCAACAAGAACAACTCAAAGAAAAACAACCCTAACAAAGCAAACCCAGCCCTTGGAGACCTTAGACCTCCCAGTGAGTGAGAAGTGCTTTCTGCTGCTCTTGTCCCAGAGCCCTACCTGGTGGTCAGTACTTCAGGTTGCAAAGGGATGCCCCTAAGACAGATGATGTTCTCTGCAGCTCCCTAGTATCTGCACTGCATCTCACACTGGCATGCACTTTACACGAGAGCTCAAAAGTCGCAAGCTCTGGACACCTACAAAGAGCTCACCTGGTTCAGGTGAAATGCTTAAGCAGCCTACAGCTACCTGCTCAGTCTTTTGCACTGGACCACACTTTAGTCTTATTAACTGAAAATTAGTAGTGGCTGTTAACCAACTGGACCACTGCAGTTGATGGTCTACAATTTTAATTCACCATGACTGATTGCCTTATTCTACAGGAAGTTAGTAGTATTAACCTGAGCAATACTTACTCGGCTTCAGCTAAATGTATATATGTTTCCTAACTGAATTATAGGGACCGGTCTTAATATTCTTTAGTTTCTTTTCCGTGTTAGGATATAGTTGAAAGTTTGCAAAAAATACCAAAACTGAAAAAGTGGAACAATTTCCTTTATTTAAGTTGTCCATTTCCACCATTACTTATGATGAATAAACAAAAGGCAAAAATTTCCCAACCCTTTTAATAAATGTTATGATTTGAATAATGATTCTAAGATAAAAGTTTCAAGTTCCTAATTGGAGAAAGTGATAGAAAATCAATCAGCTGCATAAGAGAATGAAAATATACAACTTAAATTAGCTTTGTGTGGCCTGTGGGTATATTAATCCTGGAAAACTAAAACTAATGAGACTAATTTTAAGAGAGAATACTACTTACGCAGGTGTTTCTAACTCACACAAATGGTTTTATGTGAAATAAAATGTACATGTGGTCACTAAATCCCCAAAATGACCACTCTGGAAGGAAAATAAAATTGGTGTAATAGATGCATTTGTTTATGTGACCTACACTCAAATAAGATAGCATTGACCTACTAAATACAAAAATAGTGATGTTAATTCCATTGTATGGTATTTTGGCACAGTCCATCTCTTATAGAAACATGTAGTTCATTTCCCTCAAGATAAAGCTCGTTGCCACTCCATGACCCCTCTTCAGAGGCCAGGTTCTTCATCAAGGAATTTTGGGGGCAGAAGGGGCAGGGCCTCTCTCTTGTTCAAGAGCAAGTCTTGGGACTTCCCTGGTGGTCCAGTAGTTAAGAATCCATCTTGCAATGCAGGGGACACCAGTTCAATCCCTGGTCGGGGAACTAAGCTCCCACATGCCGCGGGGCAACTGAGCTCCCACATGCCGCGGGGCAACTTAGCCCACACACCACAACTAGAGAGCCCGCGAGCTGCAGCTTCAGAGCCCATGTGCCCTGGAGCCCACACACCGCAACTAGACAGAGAAGCCCGTGCACTGCAACGAAAGATCCTGTGTGCTGCAACTAAGACCCAAAGCAGCCAAAAATATAAATAAATATTAAAAAAAAAGAACCAGTCTCGCTTGGGTAAAAAGCAGGTTTTCCTTGAAAAGGAAAACCTGTCTAGACTGTAAAGGGAAAGATTGGGAAAAGAGAACATTTTTATTATGATAGTTACAATTGATATTTCAATAGATATGTGTGTATTTATTATAATGTGCAATAGGAAAAATATAATTAGTGTACCCATGATATTATATAATAGGTATTATTGTGAAGGATAAGGCTAAAATAAATTAGTTGATTTAGTTGAAGTATAGAAAAAGTAATAGTATGGGGATACATGGACATGATAAGAATTATGAAGATGGGAAATAAATTACTGAGATTTGGAAAATATTGAGGTCCAGAGGAAAGGATGGGTTCGTCTTGCTCTAGGTCAAACAGCAAGTGAGAAGCAGTGCTAGGATTGTTTATTCATGTCTTCCAACCCCCAGGATCTTCCTGGTCTTTCGACTACTGTGGGGACTTCTTCCTTCTTTGACTGGTCATATCCCCACTTCAGGTTTTTCTTCACCATGAAGAAAGTGTGAAGCTTTCTCATGTATGTCAATTGAAGAGTCTAACCTAGACAGTGAAGTGTTAAGATCTTCAACAGTGCATTTCAAATGTAGGTCTTGAACATGTTACTATGGATAGCTCCTGGAACAGCTGCTTTGAGCAATGAGCTCAAGCCGAGAGTGGGGACCTTTTCCTGGCTCTCTGCAAAACCTCAGAAGTTAGCCACAGCTAGAAAGAGGAAGCAGCATCCAAGCCACCTGAGCACGTGGCCTGCCTCCCAGTCTGTAGCCTCCTTCCCTCACATGCCAGACCGGAATCACCACCCTTCCCAATTCCCATCCACTTAAAAAGCAATGAGGAAGACTAAAAATAGGAAAGTTTGGATAAAAGAAGTCCCTGTCTGCAGGACTGTAGTCTAATCCCTATCTACCATTCACTTGGCACTGTGCCTACATAATTTCTGAACCTCAGACTACTGTTAAATAAGCATCCTTATCCCCATTTTGCAAATGAGGTAACAGAAGTTCAAGGTAAATTAACTTGCCCAAATGGAAAAGTTAGGTCTTAATTCCAGGCCTATCTGACTGGAAAGTAACAAGATGCATATTCAATATTATTTTATACATGGAAAAAGAAGAGACATATGAAATTATATTGAATAATACAAGAACATGAAATTTACTGTTAGATTAGATAGTAGAACCTTGTAGGGTTAAAAGAATTCAAAGTAGGACAAATCATTGTTTTATTCATTTATCTTTCTGAACTCATTTTGGATCCCTCACTATGTACCAAGCATTTGGTATTGATTTGAAGTAGAGGTCAGCCATCTATAGCCCTTGGGTGAAATCTGGCCCACTGCTTGTTTTTCTAAATAAAGTTTTATTGGAACACAGCCACAGCAATTTGTCCATGTACTTCCCATGGCTGCTTTTGTGCTACAGTAGCAGAGGTGAATATTTGTGACAGAGTCCTTTGGGCTTGCAATACCTGAAATATTTATTATCTGACCCTTAACAGAAAAAGCTTGCTGACCTTTGGTCTAAGAGTTCTAGAAAGTTACATATAAGAGGTGCAGCTTGATTAAGAAAGGAAGATTAGAACTGAGTACAGGAGAAGAGGTCACAAACTCTGAACCCTAATTTGTCCCCACTGCTTAGTTTTCATTTGACCGACAGAAAATAGCAGTGCCTTTGAGCTTCATGTTTCTAATTTGTAAAATGGAGAATACCACCTGGTCAAACTGCCTCACACGTTTCAGTGGTTAGATGGCACAATGAGTGACAAATAACAATAACTATATTTTATTGCATATCCATTGACTAAGTGTTTTTCCTAAGCAATTTACATGCAATATCTTATTTAAACCTCAGTGTAACTCAGTGAAAGGGTTGCTTGATATAAAGGAGTTACTTATTAGAAACTGTTGCTGTGCTTTTTTCTTCTGTCTTTCTGGGAATCTGATCTTTGCTCTTATTGGCCCCAGGCTGGCATCTTCTTGGGGTGGAGTGTAGGAATGGAGAGGAAGATTAGGATTTGTCAAGGAAAAAAATCAGAGACAAAAAAGAAGATAATCCTTAGATTCTGAGATACAAGGGCAAATTAGACAGCAAGGCAACTTGCAAGTTGGATAATTTCCTTGCAATAATATTTAAAATTTTTATGGCTTCTTTTGGAGTATTGAGGATGGGGGTAAGCATGGAGGATCCAGTTTATAGTGTTGTCGCATGCTGCAGAGCAGGTATAACCTGCTACTCAGGTAGCTAGGCTGGCTCTAGGGTATGAGGATGTAGGGGTAGTAAAAGGCCAATAGCCCATCCCTTTTCTTGCAAATTGTAGAAAGATAAAGGGGAAAATAAAGAAAAAGAGCAACAGAAACAGGATGTTATAAATTTCCTCACTCTTGGCTTCAGGGAGGGAAGAAGGCAGTTATGTCACATAAATAAGGCCTTAACTGACGGAAGTGGGGATACTGTCCATGCCACTGAGGCATTTGGACAAGGATGTTATCTTGGATGGACCCAGAATTCATCTGGGTATGTTGTACCCAGTGCCCCAAGCCCTGAGTTTCATGTACCTCCTGATATCCTGTAAAACTCACATCTAGGTATCTAGTGTGCAAGATACCTGCATACCTACTTAGGGAGAGAGACAGGGGAGAGGAGCCTCTGAGAGTCTGGGCATTTTTAGGAAGAGAGATTGAACTAAAGATATTGTTTAATTTTTAGATTAGATTCAGTTTTAAGCAAGATTGCATATTAAGTTTTCACTCTTCACTCCCCCAGCCCATGCCACTATTCCCACTAATGGTGAGGGAGGGGTGAGGAGGTCAGATTAATTTTGGTCTAAATTATTTACAATTTTACATATATATATACTGTACAAACAAGTTGTATTGCCAGCTGAAAGTTACAACCTTTTTACACTAACATCATCTCCACTTTCACTCATCTGTCTGGCTCCAGTACCAGAGTGCCATTGAAAACTTTAGACTTACACATAGAAAGGGCTGTTATTAACATCATTGTGACTGTAATTGCTATTACTAGGATTTAGGTCATCATGCTAAAGTCCAAACTGCAGACATTACAATTGAGGCTGGAACCAGTATCCTGGAAGACACCAGATGTATGCAAAAGTGAAGCAGTGTTCTAGAAACCAGTTAACGAAAGCAGCAACAGGCTACTTACGTAGAGAAGATCTGGACCACAGCCCACCCTGGGGGAGTCCCAGGGCAAGAAAGGGGACTGTTCTTCAGAGACGTGCATTTTTACCCCTCAGTGTTCTGAGTTTCACTTTAGAGAAAAAGTTAGAAAACATCGTGGGGACTGGAAGGCCTCTAGACCTGAAGGAGCGTTTGCAAGAAGGCGTTGCTCTCCTGGCTCTGTACTCTGAGGCCAGTTGCGCAGAACTGGTAATGAGCGAAGAGCAGGTGGCTGTTAGATAGCGGGGTGGGGAGGGGAAAGGGCGGGAGTTGGAGAGGAGAGAACTCTGACTCAGGATGATGGAGATGATGGAGAAGTGGTAAGGAGGAGTGGCGTTTTTCCTCCCTGTGGAAAAGTCTAGAGTTACCCTTTGAAACCCTAGCTGTGGTCTAACTAGCTGGCAAATCCTCCCACATGCCAGAAAGAGAAGGAAGGCTGCGCCCTTGGACACCAGCTGCTGAGCAAGTCCTGGCACATGCCGGCTGCCTGACTCTGAGTGATCTGAAAGTTGTTTGTTTCAAGCTCTAACTTCAGTCTTCAGCACTGTGTTCCTACCAGGAAGTTGTGTTTCTCCTTCCTGGAGAGGTCTGAGAGCTCTCTGAATATTCCAGTGGGGAGAAGCCGGCAAGACAGTTCATCTGGAGCTTCCATCTGTGGGCTGAAAAAGAATGTTTTTTTAAGTAGGCAGAGTTGTGAAGTGTATATAATAAGGTCTGGCTTTGGCAGCTGGACACAGAGCCTTCATTCCAAATTTCTTCTAGCAGGTAGGCAGATTTCCAGGTTACAAACTACAGGACTAAAATGTGGCTGAGTCTGGGGTGGGATCCAGCCATGCCCAGTGACTCCACCTACAGAAAAGCAAGGGGAAGAACCAAACACCAGTAGGATTTAGGCCGAGGACAAGGTTTTTCCCACGAACGTTCACTTGTTTGCCTCAGTCTCTGTGAGATTCTTAAAAAGAAAAAGGGATGGTTTTGTGGATAGCTTTTCACTGTACTGTCTGCATTTTCTATAATGAGTGTATATTTCTTTGCTTCTCAGAAAAAAATATTTAAAAAATAGGAATAAAAACTTGGATCTTAATAGCTGCTTACCTCCCGTGCCTCTAGATTGTGGTTAGAGGTGGGGAGAGGTGAGGGAACAAAGATACTCCTCTTCTTTTAAGGCTTCTTCCCTGCATCCCCACTCCCACCTAATTCATGAACAATTTGCTCTGCTCAAAAACCATGGTCTGGGTAATATATACCACTAGATTATGGTTTATTTTTCTTGGCGATAATGCTGTATTGTTTGTATGAGGAGCGTACATAGGAGAAAGTCTTTATTTGTAGGAGATATAGGTCGAAACACTGAAGGGTGAAGTGTCAGGATGCCTGCTGCTTAATTTAAAATGGCTCTGGTAAAAAGGCAAATATGAAGCAAATATTGCAAGAAGTTAACAATTGTTGGGCTTAGTGATTGCTCTGTGTGTATTCCTTATGATCTTTCAATATCTCTGTTTGAATATTTCTGTAATTTAAAAAAATGGAAACAAAACCAGACTCCCTTCAATCTTTGATCATCTTTTTTCTTCTTTTGTCTTGATCCTTTCTTACCTGTTCCCTCATGTACCTGAGCCAGCATACAGACATGACTTTCAGGAAAGCATGTTCATGGTAGGGAAGAAGAAAACAATTTGTTCTGGGTTCTCATCAATGCCATGCTCCCCACCATTCAACACCCATTGCCCCTCTCCTCCAACTCTCCTCCAACACTGTGTTTGTGCAAGACTGTTGATTGCATTGTTGTTTATAATACTTTTTAATTGGAAATAATCTTTATTTCCAGCATTAGAAGATTTGTTAAATAGTTTAAGGTATGTCTATACAATGAAATACCATGTAGACTAAAGCAAGTTTGTATGTGTTTCTATTATTTTAAATTTTTTATTATTTCATTATTTAAATAGTTAATACAATAGCCAAAAAGGAAATAAAAAAACAAATTATTCAATTTCCCACCACTCAGAAATAACCAACAAGAAAACGACAGACATTCTAATACAAATATGGGTACTTTAAAAAGGCTTCCCAAAAGAGAATGTCAACATGGCTGCTAAACATTAAAAGGTGCCCAGCTTTTTAGTTAGCAATCAGGGAAATGAAATCAGATTGGCTACAATGGAAGAGCCTGATAATATAAAGCGTTAGAGGGGATATGGAGCAAGTGGAACTCTTATACACTGATGTTGAGAATGTAAATTAGTGCAACCACATCAGAAAAATAGTTTGGCGTTCTGTAACAACGTTAAAAAATATACATATTCTTATGATTCAAAAATTCCATTCCTAGGAATACTTCCTAAAGAAATTCATGCATATATATAGCAGGATACATATATGAGAATGTTTATAAGAGCTCATTTGTAAGAGCCAGAAATAGGCAACAACTCAAATATTCATCAATGGTAGGGTCAATAAATAAGTTGTGATATGTTTATACAATGGAATACCATACTAAAAGAAAATAAACAAATCATAGTCATGGGGAATGATCTGAATTAATCTTTACACACATAATATTAAGCAAAAAAAAAAAAAGGAAGCAAGAAAAATAAGTATACCTACAATATGAGTCCATTATGTAAGGTCCAAAAAGCAGGCAAAATTAGATGATATTGTTTAGGTTCGCTAGCATAGAAGGTTAATTCATAAAATAAATCAGGGAAATAATCATAGTAGTTAAAATTGACATAGGGAGTGAATTAAAATGGATGAGGAATGAGAAGATTGTGATTGCTATGGATACAATGGGGACTTCTGATATTTGGGGTGCTGGTGATCTGCTAGTCTTCCTCTGGGCAGTGGTTACACATGGGTTCATTTTGTTGCTAAATATATATACTATATACCATATATATATATATATATATATATATATATATATATATATATATATAAAAAATGCACTTCTCTGTGCTGCTCCATGATTATTACAGTAAAAAAGTTAGAACTGACATGTAGAATATGATCCTGTTTTGTCCTAGTATTTCTACATGTTATTTCTTTTATCTTTGTATATACACGAAGATACTGAGCTTTTCAAGTGCTTATTGGTCATCCATATACCTTCTTCCTTGAAATGTATTTTCAAATATTTTATTCATTTTTAAAATTGGTTTATTTATCTTAACACTGTTGAGTGGTAAAGGAAGATATTCTATAAATTCAGGATACTAGTCCCTTGTCAAATGTATTAATCATATGTATATGCATTGCAAGTATTTTCTCCCTGTCTGTGGCTGCCTTTCTCATTTTAAAATCTTGACTTCAGAATAGCAAAAGTTTTTAATTTTTATAAAGTTCAATTTGCTAGATTTTTTGCTTTATTGCCTTTTATCTCCTTTGAAAGAAAATCTTTGTGTGCACCCTGTTTGTGTGAAGATTTCTTCCTATGTTTTCTCCTGAAAGTATTATCATTTTAGCTTTTACGATTAAGTCTATGATCCAATTTGAGTAATTTTTATGTCTAGTGTAAGTTAATGACAAAGTTTCATTTTTCCCATACTAATACCCAGTTGTTCTAGCCCTTTATGATTTCAATTTTTTATTATATATTGTTTTTAAAATTCCAGTTTCCAATTGTTCGTTGTCTGTATTTAGAAACAATTGATTTTTGTGTACTGACTTTGTATTCAGCAGCCTTGCTGTACCAGTCAGGATCCAGCCAGGAAATAGAAAACACAGCAGTAATTTTAACAAGTAATTTTAATAAAGAAAGTTTTAATTTATGTTATAAAATATTATTATAGCAACAGGGGGTTAACTACTAAAAGGAGCTTCATTTACTTCGTACTGTATTGTTATGTTTTCAAGATTAACTGTATTTTCTTCTGCAAGGTCAAATCTAATAAAATTTTTATTTCAGATATTGTACTTTTTATCTCTAAAAGTTCCTTTGACTCTTTATATGTTTGATTTCTCTCCTCATTATAGTTATGTTTTCTATAAAATATGAGTATATTTCTATAGTAACTGTTTAACTTTTAACTTATCCTTGTCTGTGAGTTCCATAATCTCTGTCATTTCCGCGTTTGTTTCTATCGACTTAGTTTTCTCCTGATTATGGGTCACATTCTTCTGATTCTTATACTAGTCATTTTTGGTTGGGTGCTGCACATTGTGTATATTATATAGTTGAATGTCTGGACTATGTTGTCTTCTTTTAAAGAATTTTGAACTTTGTATTGAAAGACATGTATTTTTCTATCAGTTTGAGCTCACTGAGTCCTCATTTTAAGCTTTGTGAGGATTAGTGTATAGTAGACTTAACTCTAGGCATAGATCAGCCCTATTACTAAATCATGACTCCTCTGGGTGTCCATGGAATTGCCCAGGTGATCACTGTGGACTCCCTACTCCGGCACATTGAAGCTAGAACACCTATCAATCCTATGTGAGGTCTGGCAGTTGTTCTGCCTTCACAGCTCAGTCATTCATCATTCTGTCTTGTGGAGTTTCACTCTATTCTTGCACAACTTTGCACTTAGCAAAGACTCAAGGTAACGTTTATGCAGATTTCTAGAGCCCTTTTATTGTGTAACTTCATTCTTTCTGGAGCTCCACCCACAGTTTCCAGGCATTTCATCCTCCTCAATCTCTGATGTGTGTTTCAGCAAAGCCATCAACCTGTGTTTGGTTATCCAGTCCCTGCTCATGGTCTTAAAATTGCTTCAGGCTGAAAACCGTAACAATTGTAGGGATCACCTTGTTTGTTTCCCCTCTCTCAGGGATCCCAATCTGTGTTGCCTATTTTCCAATGTCTGCAAATGATTATTTCCTATATATTGTCCAGTTTTCTAGCTGATTATCATAGGAGGTTAAATGTGGTCCTTGTTATTCTGTAATGGCCAGAGTCCTATATGTTTAATTTTAACAAAATTTTAATTACTTGAATTTAACCTCAGAAAAGTCATCTAATGCTGTTGTATAACTTCAGGTAAGAAGAGCTATAATTTCTAGTAATACTCAATTTTTAAAATGTGGAAAGTTTGAGGTAATTAGTTTTTAGTATCAAACTTAGTCAGCATTTATAGACTCTCTAGTCTGAAAAATGAGGATGCTGAGAATACATTTTACTTTGTTCCAACTTGCTTCTCCACTAACTGTTTTTTTTTTTTTTTTTTTTGCGGTCCACGGGCCTCTCACTGTTGTGGCCTCTCCCGTTGCGGAGCACAGGCTCTGGACACACAGGCTCAGCGGCCATGGCTCACGGGCCCAGCCGCTCCGCGGCATGCGAGATCTTCCCGGACAGGGCACGAACCCGTGTCCCCTGCATCGGCTGGTGGACTGTCAACCACTGCGCCACCAGGGAAGCCCTCCACTAACTGTTTTATATTTTTATTTACACATTGTTAAGATGTATAACATTGGCTTTCTGCATAGTTCATGATGTTGATGTGTCTTAATTCTATGTTGAACTGGATTTAATTCTCACTGGTATTTTATCACAGCATATTCATTTTTGAGTACGTCATTTTAAGCTATCTTTTATTTGGCTAGATGTATCAGCAATCTTTTTTCCCCCTCAGAAAGACTCATGGGGGTGTTCTCTGAGCCCTTAAGGCTAATGAGTTTCTGTCTTTAACCTTGTACTTACTGTAGTCTTGGCTGTGTATAAACTTTCCTCAGAATTTTACACACATTGCTCTGTTGCCTTTTATCATCTAATGTTACCATGAGATATCTGAAGCAAGTCTACTATTTCCCCTTTGTACATGGGCTACTACTTTTTAGCCTATATGTCTATAGAATTCTTTCTGTATATCTTTGAAGTTTTTCAGGATATCTCTTTACATATTTTTCCTGAGTTATGGTGTGTCTTTTTGGATATAGATTTCCATCTTTATTTCAAGAAAATATTCTTGCTCATTGGGGTTTGTTCTCTTGGAACTTCTTCTGAGAGACTTCTTCTTGGAACCTGACAATGGGCAGAGCTAGAAGCGTCTTGGGAGACTGTCAGTGGAGACTTGAAAAGAAGAAAGGAAACTGCTCCTGGAAGCTTCATAAAAGGGGGCCCATATTATACATTTAATGGGACAGTTGATTAGACTATACCTGTAGTAACTTGAAAAATAGAAAATGTACCTAGGGAATTTCCTAGTGGTCCAGTGGTTAGGACTCTGTGCTTTCACTGCTGAGGGCCCAGGTTCGATCCCTGGTCAGGGAACTAAGATCATAAGCTGCGTGGTGTGGCCAAAAAAACAAAAAAAAAAAAGAAAAGAAAAAGAAAATGTACCTAACTAACTTACATACCTAGCTAAGAATATTTCCAGATATTGAAAGCACCAACTGATCCTTTCATCTACATATAATAAGGTACAGTTAGAGAGAGAGGAACTGAAGAAGGAACTACTTCATTTTTAAACAGAATTAGAGGAAGTATTTCTAACCCAGAACTTGCTAAGTCAGAAGATAAAACTATTTCTCATTCTAACATTCTTAGCCAGGAAAATTATCTCAAAATAAGAGACAGTGTCAGGGCAAATATAGAATATAGAACACTGCCTATGGAATGTTGCTTTGTGGTCAAAACTCTATAAGATCCTTTGTTAAGACATTAGACAGATGAAAGGCAGTGCTTCATAGATCCTTTCTTATCTAGAATAAAGAGACTTCTAGTAATTTTAAGAGCATGACTTGTAGACCCTCTCAGCTAGACAATAAATTTCTAAAAATCTTAAGGGTCTTGTCATAGCACTCTGATTCACAGTTCTAAAGTAGAGAGGATTTGCATGGACATTTCTCTTTTCTAATGAATTGAGTTATAATTAGATAGCTACAAATTACACAGACTTTTTATAGGAATTATATCAATTTGGACTAAAAGTTAACAGAAAGAGCTGAGAATTAAAAGAGGCCTCTAGGCCCCTAACTTATGTTGCAGGTTGAGAAAGTTCCTCAGCTGTAAGTATGGACCATATTTTATGGAAAGGGAAAGATGAGTCAAAGATAATAGCCACAACTCAGAGCTTAAAGCTAGGAGACATGGACAGTCATCATAGGTTATGACAGAACTGGATCCTGATCAAGGAACCTGTGATATGTGCCCCACTGGATTTCAGAATTATTATGGACCACTGACTGTTATGTGCTTTTATTGTCCCTCTTTTGAATGAGAGTATCTCTTTTAGTGTTTCTGGCCTTGCCTTACCATTATATATTGGACGTGCGTGCAGGGAGTTAGAAACTTGCCTCTTTAGTTCATACATCTTCAGATCAAGAGCCGCACTTGAGGAGCCTCATTCAGAACTGTAGCTCATTTAAATGACAATATCTTGGACTTCAAGTCTGAATCTGGTGCTGTAATGGATGAGATTCGGGTGATTCTCAGGGATTAGGAGGTGTGTCTTTTGCATGAGTTAGATGGGCTATGGGGAATGTGATAAATCATTAGGTGTCAAAGGATTCACTGTAATAGACTATTACTTTAGTGTCTTCTAATGAGTCATGTCTGCCAGCATTTGTGTCCTAGTATAGCTCACGCTCCATAAATTTGAGCTGGCCCTGTCACCCACTTTAATCAGTTAAATGTGCTGGAAGTGATACTGTGTCAATTCTGGACAGCTTCTACTTCTGTACTTTTAGAAGTTAGCTACCACACAAGAAGTCCAACTGCCTTAAGACTGCCATCCTGTGAGGAAGCTCAAACTAGCCAGATAGAGAGACCATGTGGATTAAGGGACCCAGGCCACAGCCCCAGCTGAGTTCCCAGCTTACTCAGCACCCAGAGGCCAACCATCTGAGTGATTCATCTTATCAGTGCATTCACCAGACTTAGTTGAGCTACCCTTGCTAATATTATATGGGATATAGACGAATGGTCCTCCCCAAGCCCTGTGCAAATTGAAGATTTGTGAGAAAATATGTTTTAAGCCACTGAGTTTTGAGGTACTTTGTTACATAGCAATAGGAATTGAAACATATTAACTTTCTTCTTTGAGTTATTTTTATTTCAGACATCATGTTGTTGGAAATTTCTTTGAGGGGCTATATATATATTTCTTGGTTTGAATTTTTGGCTTATAATACTTCCTCCTTTCCACACCTTCTCTGCCAATTATTTGGCATTTGTTCCAATGTTGATTCCTTTCCAACTAATACTAATCTTCAAGTAATTCAACTAAGTAATTGAGTAACTTAGTAATTAAACAAAAAACAAGTATTTTTTCAGCAAAGGAAACCACCATCAAAATGAGAAGGCAACCTACTGAAGTAGAATATTTCCAAGTCATATATCTGATAAGGGGTTAAAATCCAAAATATGTAAAGAACTCATACAACAACAACAAAAAAACAAACAACCTGATTAAGATATGGGCAGATGATCTGAATAGACATTTTTCCAAGGAAGACATACAGATGGCCAACAGGCACATGAAAAGATGCTCGACATCACTAATCATCAGGGAAATGCAAATCAAAATCACAGTGAGATACCACCTTATACCTATTGGAATGGCCATTATTGAAAAGATAAGAAATAACAAATGTTGGAGAAGATGTGGAGAAAAGGGAATGCTTGTACACTGTTGGTAGGATTGTAAATTGGTGCAACCACTATGGAAAACAATATGGAGAGTCCTCAAAAAAATTAAGAATAGAAGTACCATATGACCCATCTATTCCACTTCTGGGTGTTTATCCGAAGAGCATGAAAATGCTAACTCAAAAAGATATATATTCATCTCTACGTTCATTTCATCATTATTTACAATAGTCAAGATACGGAAATAACCTGAGTGTCCATCAATGGGTGAATGAATAAAGAAGATGTGGCATACACACACACACACACACACACACACACACACACACACACACACACTGGAACACTACTCAGCCATAAAAGAATGAAATCCTGACATTTGTGATAATACCTTGAAGGTACAATATTACACTAAATGAAATAAGTCAGATGGAGAAAGACGAATACCATATGATTTTACTTATATGTGGAATCTAAAAAACAAAACAAATGCAAAGAAAATAAAACAAGAACAAACAAAATAAAACCAAAAACAAACTCATAGATACAGAGAACTGACTAACAGTTACCAGAGGACAGTGGATGAAATGGGTAAAGGGGGTCGATTGTAGGGTGATGTATGGTAACTAGACTTGTGGTGATTGCTTTGTAGTGTATACAGATGTTGAATTATAATGCTGTATAGAAAAATGCAAAAAGTGTTTGTTTATAAATAAGAACATGTGGAGATGAATGGAGAGGGTAAATTGCAGCTTCTTTGATTCAGGTTTCACCACTGTTTCCTCTGCTGAGAATGATGTCTCCTTTTGTGTTTCAGTGTTTTCAGCAATACTGTGACTCAAGGGAAACGCTTGCAAGTGGCAAAGTCCTCTGTTTGTAACCCAGTGGCTAATGCTGTCCTTCCTCTGTTTACCCCACCTCATCTCCAGCAGTCTCTCTTAGCAAGTAGAGAGACCAGAGAATTCATTATTTAAGTTATCGTTCACTCTGTAGTGAGAGGAGGCTTTCTATTTATAATTGCACTAGGGTAGTAGACACAAAGTGGGCACACCAGGTCATCAAACCACCTTGTTTGTAAGCCTGAGCTGTAAACAATAAAAATGAAATGTACCTTCCTGAGTTCTACTTGCTTAGCTTTCCTGCTGTGGAGAATAGGACAGTGCGGGGACAGTCCCCGCTCCTCCTTTGGCTGGTCTGTGTCCCTCATTCTCATTGTTTCTGTTAACGAATTCATATATTGACCTTTCAGACCTGGGTCATCAGCATGTTAAGGGAATCCTGCCTAATTTCTAGGGAGGTTCTGTGTAGCCCTCAGTGACTTTTCACATTTTGGGCCGAGTTTCAAAGCATATGGCAGAGTTCATGGTTTGGGGTTCACAGCCTATGGTTTGGAATTTTGTGTATTTACTTCTATCGTTACTACAGGGATATACTTTCCTTCCATTTTTTAAAGTTGTTTTTGATGGGCTTAGAGGGAAAGAATAGAATTAAAATGTCTTACTCTGTTATCTTTAACTAAAAGACTACTGTTTCGGCATGGAGATATGACCTTGATATAGAGTCAAACATAAGCAGATTACAGTACATTAGTTATGGTATATATACCTTTGTGTTAAAAAAAATGCACTTTATATTCATAACATATTACTAAGGGTATTTATTCATCCCAGTGGTAACTGAAGTCATTTTATGGAGTGAGGAGAATATATGTAACATATATGAAATTTTTACAATGGGCATGAATTAATTAAATAAATCAGTAAAGAAATCACTGAAGATCATTCCATTTTGGAGAAACATAAAAATACTTAAGTTTCCGTGGTCCTTGTTGCATTGTGGAGTTAAGAATCCATGCCACTAACAAGGCATCCTGTGGTTAAGAATGAAATGCCCTTTTATTTTGATCCAATAGCCTCTCCTCAAAATTTTCCCACTGTAGACCTTCCAGGGAACTATCTTTCTTAGCTCGAAAAAATATGAGTTGCTAGGCCAGGAAGCACTTTGATTCTGAAGGTTAGAGGCTAGTAGGATAGGATTGGATTAGCCAATCCCTGTCTGTGTTAGGATGGTTGATGCCTGTTGTCTGGGCTTCTGGGTCTGCAGTTGGCCTGTTCCCTGACTTATTTATTTCCCTAGCTTGCATTACCGTTTACCTGCCCATTGTCCTCTGTCGTCTTTGATGCCCTGGGATGCAGCATTAATATTTTAGCAATGGTGGTATATCCCCTAGCATATCCGGAATGGAGGAGATAAGCAATAAATAACAGTGATAAGCCTGTGCTGCCAGAGCTTCTTTGGAGGGCTTTACTGAGCACACCAAGAAATGGATTCATGAAACTTAGTTTGGTGGAATGGAAAGAAAAACACAGGAAAGAAATAGAGTGGTGCACATAGCTGTCACACCCATGTCAGAAATCTAGGTGAGAAAGGTAAACGTCAGTGGCTCAAAGACTTTCCAAGGAAGAGCAAGGCTGCTATAGTCCGTCAAGCAGCTGACACAGGAGCAGAGCTTGACAAGTCATTTTGATGCTGGTCTGGAAAACTCCTTGGAAATAAACATGTTCAAAAAGGCCCCAAATCCAAATCAATACAGAGAGGAGAGCTGAGGGAATGAGTAAAAATAAGTCAGTGAGGGATGATGACTGCTCCTTCCTCTACTCCTGGTCATAACCAGGATCCCAGCGAGTACGGATATTTGATTTGGTCAGTTGACAGGCTGAGTGGTGCAGGGGAAATATGGCCTGAAGAGTCAGGCAGCCCTGAGATAAAACCCAGCTACATGGGCTTCCCTGGTGGCGCAGTGGTTGAGGGTCCGCCTGCCGATGCAGGGGACACGGGTTCGTGCTCCAGTCCGGGAAGATCCCACATGCCATGGAGCGGCTGGGCCCATGAGCCATGGCCGCTGAACCTGCACGTCCGGAGCCTGTGCTCCGCAACGGGAGAGGCCACAACAGTGAGAGGCCCGCGTACCGCCAAAAACAACAAAACAAACAAACAAACAAACAAAAACCTAGCTACGTGGACTTAGGATCTTGGGCAAGTGACTTCTCTCTGCTCATAGGGAAATCCTCAGCTGGTTCTGGTCTGTGGCACTAATTCTGTGTTTGGGTTTATCTGTAATGTAGAGATAACAGTATCTTCCCTGTGACATCATTTGAGGGTTGAATGAGAGAGTGCCTATGAAGTGCTAGTCCACAGACAGTGTTGAATGCATGCTTGTTACTCATTCTCTGGAGCCTGTCCTCTGTCCCAAAGCTCTCAGAAGTAGAGCACTCTGGCACTTTACCTTGACCTCCCACCTCCTGTTTCTCCTCTTCCCCCTTCTTCTTCTTCTGTTCTGTAAGGACGGTGAAGCCCTGAGCTGGCAGATAAATTGGGCTCCGGCTTGGGTGAAGCAGAGAGATTTCTTGATGTATTTGTCCTGCACCTGAGGAAGCAAGCTGTGTTTGTGCTCCTGGTTTCCATTACGGAGCTGGTCATATTTTATCTTCTCTTAGGTGGCAGCTAGATCTGTCCTGGTCAGGTCAACACAGACTGACTACAGGAGAGAGAAGCAGGTACTAAAGCCAGTCAGAGGTATTTATTTCTCCTATCTTACTGTGTTACCTGAAAGAGGCACTAAGATCTTCACACCTGAGCTTGGGAGTTGCAGTTCTCCATTTGCGATGTCCTTCAAGTTTTGGGCCTGTTTTCACCCAGGTGTGTGATGCTTCCAGCTTTCATCATTGTGCCCACCTTCTCAAAGGCATCATTAACTCCCTATTGCCCGTAAGATAAATCCCAAACTCCTTACCTTGGCATCTAGTGCCCTCTACTCTCTCACTCCAGTTACTCTCCATTTTATTTCCCACCGTTCCTAAGCATGAAACAGTCCCAAACTAAACTATTCACTGCTTCACTCACTCTCCCTGCATTTTTCTGCCTCTGCTCCTTTTTTATGTTCTTCCTGTGCCTGTAATACTCCTTTCTCCTCCTCCTCCCTCCATGGTCAAGTCATATCTGTTATGCAAAGCCCAGCTCAAATGCTGGCCCCTCCATAAAGCTTTAATTGTGCACCTTCTAGCTGGAGTCAATCTTGCCCTTCTCCAAACTCTTTTGGCTTTTTCTTCAAGCAGAGCACCAATGTCTGATGCTTA
The DNA here is from genome assembly GCF_963455315.2 of Globicephala melas. Lineage (NCBI taxonomy): Eukaryota > Metazoa > Chordata > Mammalia > Artiodactyla > Delphinidae > Globicephala > Globicephala melas. The sequence continues at coordinate 30,188,305 of NC_083324.2, read as the reverse complement.
GAACTCTCGCTTCTGCAGTACAAGCCTTTTGAAGTAGTCTCCTTCCCTAATAGAATGTTGGCCCCTTGAAAGTAAAATTTATGCATAACCTCTATCTCTTTTTCCCACAGTGTCTTATACACATTAGGTGACTAGATGAATGAATTTGAAGGCAGTAGTTGAGCTGTTGTATGTATATATAATTGCTGATGATGTACAAGTTGATACAGCAGCTATGGCAAATTCCTCTCATGCGTGCCCTCATGGTCCTTCTGGTGCCTGTGGCGAAATTCTACTCATATGCCAACCCCAATCTAGAGAAGTAGGTTGAAAAAGATTCTAAGGTCATGTCTTGTGCCAGTAGGATGGAATGCTGTGATTGATTAGTGATGTCTTCCATTACCCTGTATCAGAATTGATAGAAAGGTGGAATCTTTGTCACATCACATCTAATGTTTCCATATTGGTAGAAAGTTGTAATAAATGGCATGGATGTACTTGCAATGAAAACTGACTCTTCTAAACTTATAATCACATCAATATATGAAGAAGTTACAAAAATAACACAAGATCGGAGTCACCAGGCCTATCACTTTGGCCTCTTCCACTTGTGAGCTAGTAGCAAATTACTTAATCTCCCTTTATCCACATGTACAATGAGTTAGTAATACCCATTTTACCTATTTCACAGCCAAGTAAGAGGATATTTTTCCTGGTTATGAGGACAAAATTTTATATGTATATGTAAAATTATATATATAATATATGTATACATATGTATTTATATAGTATATGTATTTATATACGTTTATGGGTAATGATTAAAATTCATAAATAACTTTTATTATTTCTCACTTTGAAAGTCTCGCAGGTTCTTCAAATTAAAAAAAAATACAGAGAAGGAAAGAGAAACGCACTAATTCTTCTTGAACAGAGACAATCACTAGTAACAACTTAGTATATATCCTTGCAGATCCTTTTCAATGAGGTGTATAGCCTTTAAAATTCTTTTGAGACTTGTATTCTTTTTTTTTAATCAGTACAGAGTGAAAATTTTTGGATGCCACTAAGTATTATTCTATAACATTGCTTGCATGTTAAATAGTATTTTATTATATTTTAATAGCATGTTGCGCCCTGTGAATTACAACACAAATGCAATGTTGATTTGATATTTATATGATGAGCACAAGCAAGGGGGGACCTAGAAATAGACAAATTAAAACTTGTTGCCTTGTAGTTTGCTTGAAATAGTGGGTTTTCAGGTAGTGCTGTGGTCTTTTATCCAGGAATCTTTATGGCAATGGTAATTGTGAGGTGTGTTGATCTGTAGTGAAGGTTAGTACATTGGATTTGATGGGGCTCAAAGGACAAATAAAGAGTTAAGGTTGAACTTTCCTCAAGCAGTGTTTACGTGCTTATTGGATTTAGAGTCAGTTTTGCAAATGTTCCAACAGGAATGGATTCATTTTTGAAAAGCTGTAATCAGCAAGAAACAAAGGGCAGGGATGTTTTTGAACTCAAATTTTTGTAGGGCTCTTTGTTCCCCTTTTGTTAAAAAAAAGAAGGAGAAATTGAGTAATTTTAGAAAAGTACAACAAGCATTATGCTTGTTTCTACTGACAAAAGAAATACTCCTTCCTTGAATATAGGAGTCTTTTTTGATCTGGAGTACAGGACTAGATTTCTGAAAACATTAGAAATGGGAGAAAATTTTCAGATTTAGCATTCTGTAGTGTTACTGTAAAATGTATATCCCTCTAAATGGCCACTCTATAAGACACCTATTTTTAGGGCTTTTTTAAAGAATTTTAGGGACATGTGTTTGCAGTAGGGTGTAGTAAAGACACGTAGACTTTGGAATTGTGAAAGATCTGACTTAAGGTTCATTTCTGCCATTTACTAGCGGCATGATCTTGAACAAATTACCCAACCTCTTTCAGCTCCAGTTAACTTGATGACAGTACCTGTATCACAGGATAGTTTTGAGAGTTAGATGAAATCATGTCTTTAAATTTCTTGGTATAGTATAGGTACTCACTGAGTGTTGATCACCCATCTGTATAGTAGGCTATAAATAGGTCATGGAGGTAGACAAGTTGGCTAACTCTCTCTCCTCAGGAACCTGATGGCTGAGCCATCAGAACACTTTATTTTCTTGGCTACAAGAATTATTTGTTACAACATAAGTAAAAGAACTGATAAACACAGTCTGTAAGAAGATTCTGAGAAATTAGAATATTGATCAAAGCAAGAATGAAAGGAAAAGAACTTAGGCATTTTAAGATGTCCTTGGTTGCTTTCCAATATTTTCTCTTACTATCAGTTTATTTTATCTTAATTCTAATTACTTTCCTTTTGGCCTAGAGACTTCCTGATTCTCCACGTCCAGCCATGCCCATGCTTATCTCTTTTTGTGGCATCTCATCTCAGGCGTAGCTTTAAGCCATCTGGGATTGAAGACTTCTGCTTAGGGGATGCTGCATTTAACTAAGGATAGATACTTTGCAGTGTTTTATCATACTTATTTTAATACCCAACCCATTTGCTTTGACTTTTTTACCCAGTTAGAGAGGAAGAGGCTTATGAGGACAGAGCAAAGTCCTCAATTGTACATTACTTCTTCCCTCTGTTTATTCCTTAACCTATTATAAAAAAATTATTCCTCAAAAAGATCACCTTTTCTTGTAAACATCACAACATATCTCAATATAAATGAAATTATTTTGAAAAGTAACATTAGATTATATACAGTTTCTCTCCAATGTGATTTCCAACACGGATATGTTGTTAAATTCTATGTACTGAAGAAGCTATTTGGAAATACACTACATATATCCAATTGGTTCATCACATTTATATCACTCTCTCCTTTAAGGCCTCAGAGATAACTCTAAATGTTGACTCTTTTAAATATTAAACCTCTTTTATTGAATCAGTCTCAGCTGTGTAAACTTTAAGTGAAAATCAAAGCACTAAAAATGAGCCCAATATTTAAATTCCATTATAATTACCCCTGGGTGGCCAAAGGAGTGGACCTTTAGGTATCGAGCTTTTGTTACATGAAATCTAGCTGGGCTTTCCTGATCTGGACTGGGAAATCACCTCAGTGCTTTGGGCCTGAGGCTAAAATGGACTGTTTCCCACTAAGAAACATAGATTAAATCAAAAGATTGGCATTCTGGAAAATTTCCTACCCTCTAGGAAACACGTTTGTGAAATGACCACGTAAACGCTTTATTCTTGACGTAGCACAGAGCACAGCCTGGCTGGTTAGCTGCAGGTAAGGGGCAGAGCTTGAGGAGCAGACTGAAAAGGTGTGATGTCTGGATGGCGGGGCTCTGTAGTTAATGGGAGGTGGGGAAGGCACAGCATGGTCTGAATGCCTTGGACACCTAAGGTCCTTTTGTGAGTCATTTCATTACTCCTTGTAACTTTCCTCCCAAGTAACTTCCATTACACACACTGAACAGATGAGCAACTGAGCCTCAGAGAATTTAAGGATCCTGCGCATGTTCGTGTGGCTAGTGCTGGAAGGCCAGAACTCCAACCTATCTATCTGACTCAAAACCTATGCCCTTTTAACTTTACCTTACATCTCCTAAGTAGGGAAGTGTCTTGGTGTAGAGCTGCACTGTTCAACAGAAATATAAGGAAAGCTATAAGTGTGAACCACATATGTCGTTTAAAGTTTTCCAGTACCCACATTTAAACTGATTTTAATAATGTACTTTATTTAACCTAATGTATCTAAAATATTAGCATTTTAACATGCAATTAATTAAAAAAACTCAGTGAGGTATTTTATATTCTTTTCTTCACACTAAGTTTTCACAATCTGATGTGCATTTTATACTTACAACACATCTCAATTAGAACTGGCCGCATTTCCAGTGCTCAGTATCCACATGTGGCTGATGGCTGCCATGTTGGATGGGGCAGATATAGACAATCAGTAGTGTTATCAGGAAAGTTAACTGGGTTGATGGGGGAGAACTCAGTATTGGGAAACCCAGGAGGAGATGATACTCTGAAGGGTAACTAGGTCAGGCAACTTGGCGTACAGGAAGTGTATCATTCACTCATTCATTCATTCAACATGTATTAGTGAGTACCTCCTAAGCATCAGATACTGTTCTAGGTGCTAAGAACAATCTTAGGCTTGTTCTAGGCGAACAAGATTAAGTGCTTTCACTAGTGGAATCTACACTCTAGGAGGTGAGATAGACAATAAGCAAATAAGCATATAATTTAAGTGATTTGAATAAAAGTACAGCCAGCAAGAAGATAGAGTGTAGCAGGGACTATTTTTGATGAGGTAATGAGGAGAGGCCTTTCTGAAGAAAAGTCATTTGAGCAGAGGCTGAAGCCAGGCATAGGAAAGCCTGAGTAAACGGTGTTCTAAGCAGAGAGAATACTGAGATGGCAACATGCTGAACAGCGTCTGGGAATAGCAAGGCCAGTGTTTGGAGGGGAGGGGGTGTGGTAGGAAGTGAGGCTTGAGAGTGAGACTGCGGTCAGCTCGTGCAAGACCTCATAGGGTGTGGTAAGGACTTCCCCAAGAGTGATAGGAAGTCTTCGTAGGATTTTGAGTCAGAGAGCAGAGTTCTCTGAACTCAGATACCTTTATAAAGGATATTCTGGCTATGATATGGGAACAAACTGGAGGTGGGGGGGTGAATAGCAGATTGTTATTGCAGGTAGTGAGTAGAGCTATGAGGAATAAGTCTCACTTCATGGGAATGGGAATGAGCAAACACTAGATATGATTCCACTCTCAGGCAGTGTGTGTTACTAAATACTGTTTTATATATTGCATAGGCATATGTTGATTAAATTAGAGAGCATTTCTTCAAATTGCACAACTGAATGATATTAAATGGCTTACCCAGACAGGGACTCAGAGAATTAGGTCATGATCTATTGCCAAAACTGGGGTAGGATGGATGAGTGTGGTTGACATTAGAGGGTAATTTGGTCAGGAACACCAGAAATGCCAGAATCTGCCTTAGCCCAGCCAATTCTCTTCTGTGAGAGGGTCCCAAGGAATACTGGATTACAAGAAATAATGACCCCCACAAAATAAGAGTATCACTGTATTGTAAGCTGACCTTGTGTTTAAAACTGCAGTGTACAGTTACTCGGTTAAAAAATTAGCACAAGGGGCATGAGGTGGACTCTAAAGATGGGAGGGTTCCTCTCTTAGGTTCATGCTGAGATGTTGAAATCTTACCACTAAGGATGAGAGCACCCCCTCAATAGAATGTGAGCTTCTGTTGGGAATCCTATACCTGGGATCCTATTGACCTTCTCCTGGGAATCCAGTACACTGGGGTCCTACCTTACTTACAGCCATATCCCAAGAGATAGAAGCTGGCATCTAATAAGTGCTCAATATTTGTTGCATCCATTCATCCACTCATCCTATGACTCCTTCATCTAATGAGTATCTTTGCTGAGCACTGGGATATAGCAGGGAGGAGACATAGCCATTGCATTCTGCATTCACAGTCCACCATCAGAAACAGAACTCATCTCTACCTTATGATGAGTTCTTTGGGGAGGAAGGACAGTTCACTATGGGAGCTCACATGAGAGTTTGCAAATTCAGGGCAAGAGAGGGTGGAGAGCCTTCCTGGAGGCAATGGTGCCTGCAGAGATCCTTCTTGGGCTTAGAATGAGGATGTAAGCATTTGTAAACAGTAAAGATACACTCTATTGGTGGACTCGCTAGTGGTATCAAGGTCGCTTGAGTGGAGAGCTGTATTTTCAGAATAATAGCCTGTAGCTGGCTGGCAAATTTAAGTGGTGGCAGAGCCTTATTAATATGTGTGACCTACACCTTCCCTAAATTTGGTAGAAGGAAAAGCTGGAGTATATGATAATTTTTAAAAATCTGCATTCATTCCATTCATTTGGGTAATCTGGCCTATAATACCTGATTATCATAATTTTACCTAAATAATGAATAAACTAGACAAAGGAAAATTAAAATCTTTCACATTAGATGTAATTATAATTTTTTTACAGTAACATCCACAGTTAGATTCTTAATTAAGTCTTCATGCCTCTTTTACAAAAGTGTATTTTGTTGATATAGTTAATTTTTTAACATCTGCATTAATGAGAGGAAAGAACAGCATAGATAATTCCCCCAAACCAAAGCTTAAAATCCATCCTCACTGGGTTGTGCGATAAAGTCTGTCCTGTGCAATGCCTGATATTTGCTTTCCTGATGATGTACTTTGTGGAATAATATTAACATGCGTTTGCATTTACTGAAAATAAAAAAATGGCTGATATAAATCAGGGAAGAGAATATGGCAGGGGCTGAGGGATGAGGAAGTCTGTTTGGAATTGACATTTTTCCAGTGACAATAGGTATATAGATAACTGACTAGCCCATACGTCATAAATTGAAAGAGAAGATGTTTCTTTCCTCCCTCCCTCCCTCTCTCCCTCCCTCCCTCCCTCCCTCTGCCCCCCTCCTTCTTTCCTTCCTGCCTTCTCTAATCTCAATTCATTTATTATATTTTCAGAAATATTCAGTGTCAGCAAAAACACACAAACCCATTCAAGTTCAGGTAAAACCTTAACAAGAAGCAGCTTATCAACATGATCACTTCCATGGGAACTAACTACTGCTGCCCATTTCTAGCTTAAGACCCTGTAGACACATGGTCGTAAACCTGAGAGGGATATACTGTGCATATGTTGTGCATATGTTGCTGCTCCTGCTGTGCATGTGTTGATACCCAATATGATATTTTTTGAAAAATCACAAAGGATTCAGCAAGCATCTTCAGTGGTAGGGCATTTTTCAGTATTTCTTGCTGCCATTATAATAAAGATTACAAATGATCTCCCTGCTGCTCAGGGTACACCTTCTAGGGTCAGACATCAAAGCAAAGATGGCAGAAATGCATTCAGAGTCTCGCTTTATGAATTTACTTTACTTTTTGCATTTCTTTCCTTGGGAATGTGATTCCTTTGGAATTACTGGGATCACAGAGAAAAGCACACCATCAAGAGAGTAAGCTATAGAGTGGGGAAATGTGATAAAGTCAATTTAAGTTTAACAGAAATCTTGGGGGTTTTTGATCCACAACTTCAACGTAACTGCTTCAACTTTTGCAAAGTCGGAGGAAATATTTTTATCCATTTCTGTTGTTGTCGTTATTGTTGAACACGCTCACAAAAGGGCAGACCTGGGGTGTTACCTGAAACTTGACGGCAGTTTGGAATAATATGCCGTCTCCAAAAGTATGTCCAATGATCCAGTTATTACAGAAATGTAGTTGTGTTGATTTTTGGTTGTGAAAAAAAAGATAAGCAGAACAATGAAACAGTGTATCAAATACTAAATGGACATCAGATTAAGCCAAACTTCTCATTCATTTCAACAGGAGCAATCTTAAACCCCTATTTAAATTCTCATGTAAAATTTTTTAGCATACTATTTTTAATAATTATACAAGATGTCATGTACTAGAAATAAAAATTGCAAAGCATCTTCTTTTTTTTTTTAAAGCACAACAGGATTATATTTTAATACACAACCAAAATACAAAACACCATAGTAAATTGATGGCAATAAAACATGGTATTTCATTTGCACTGCATGACAAATGGTTAACATCTTTAATCATAAATGAGTTTTTAGAAACCAGTAACAAAGACATTGATATATCAAGGGAATGGAAAAAAAACAAAGAAAAGAAAATGAAATAACGCCAAGTGACTAGTAAGGATTAAGCATATATGAAGATGACAGGGCTGAACAATAACAGAAGAAAGGCAATTTCTTGTAATACCACATTACCAAAGATTAAAAATGTAACATTTGTACAGTTCTAGGAAATATACCCACATAAACACTGGGGGACAGGATTGATGAGGTCCTGTCTATATAGTAGGGAAAACTATAAATTTTGGATATCCTTAGTCCTAGCATTTCCAATTCATTGGAATTATTTCAACAAATTAGTTGGCTAGATTCGCAATTTATATATAAACCATGTTTACTGCGTAGAAAATTTGTAGCTAGTATATAGACCTCCTAAAAAAAATGACGTGCATGTTAATTTATCAATACACCCAAAAGGATGTGCACAATATTTCATTAATAGTAGATAACATAGATAGAGGTGGCAGAATTAGAGGAGGATAAAAGGCATTTAATAGTAAAATATTATACTTCACAATTTCCATGTCCTTTGAAAGCTTGAAAAAGATGATTTTTTATGAGTCAATTTTAAATTTCCCTGTGATAAGTGAAAAATTTTTAAATGTGCACTTGATACTTAGAGGAGCACTGTAATTAAGCCTTGCAATTACACCATCCTTAGCTTCTCTGTGTAATAATGCCTCCATCATTCATATTCTCTTGGACAAGTGATCTGAACTTTTAAGAGTAAGAGCACGTTCATGTGCACACATGTGCGTGCACACACACACACACACACACACACACACACACACACTGGGACTCTCATCACTCATTCTTTGGGTACCAATGTACATGCAAAGACGCAGACTTAGTTGGGTTTCAAGCTATGTTTTTTGGATTGCAAGTAACTAAAATGGATTTTGGCTAAGTTAACTAAGGAGAAATTTGTTGGAAGAGATGGGACTACTTATAAAATCAGTGGGAGACTGAAGAAGCAAGCTTAGAGATGGACATGAACCAAGGCAGTCTACTTGGCAGGAATTGTTCTGTAGCACCAGAGTGCTGAGGCTCACTGAATAAGCCCCGACCTTTCTTCGTTCTGTTCTTCTCTTGGTTGAAATTGAGATTCCTGGAAGGGAACAGGCATTCTATTGGCCTATTTGCTCACATGCTCACCCTTAGAAGGAGAGAGCGGAGTACTTCCATCAACTGTCCCGCGAGACTGTATCTAATGGGGGAAGGGTGGGTGTTTAAAAGGGTGGATGCTGGGCAGCCCAGAGCAGCAAGCAAACGGTCCAGGGTGTGAGGGTGAAGAGGTGTTACTACTTGGAGAGATATTCCTAACCCTGAGTAGAGACTGTCAGGGTTGGACCTGTGTCCTCTTGGACCATTTCAAAGCAGAGCACAGCTTGGGATGATGTCGTGAGCTCCTGGTATGGAGTCTGAAGATCTGCGTCTCATACAGCTTAGTTCTGTGACTTCTTGCAATTTTCTTATCTTCTTTGCATCCTAGTTTCCTCGTCTTGCCTATCTCACAGGGTTATTATGGACGTATAAGAACAGTGTACATTAATATATGTGAAAGCACTTTCTAAAACTGGTAAGTGGTTTCCAAATGTTCCTATAAGTTTGAGAAGCTTCTGTTAGTGCCTGCAAGAGCCCAAAGAGCAGCACAAAGGCCCAGCAGCATGTGCTAGATCCTGCACGTGCCCTAGATACTGAGATCAGGGTCACTTCATGAACATGCCCTTGACAGATTAGATGGGTGAAGAGACTATCGTGAAACTTAATTTTAGATGAAGTCTGTCATCCACCAGACATAGGCTATACCTCGTAAAGCAAAATCTTCACTTTCTTCTTTCTAGAACAATCTGTTCCATGATGCTCGTTCCCAGAATCCTTAGGTTTCAGGCATCTGTCTGGATTTTGGTTTCTTACATTATAAATAAAAAACATACACAGAGCGGTTGTACTTTATTTGAGGGCTATGTCCCTGGAGTCCTTGCATAATTCAAAATTCACCTATTTCAAGGCAAATACCAACCAAAGGTAGGAGGGAGCTTTGTTTACCAGATAAAATGAGTGTCCCCATGTAGCCCTAGTATAAGCTCAGTTTACAGTTCACTTGCGTCCTTCAGCTCTGAGATTAAATTGCGTGATTGTCAACAAACTTTATTCTGGGGGAGGGTTAGTGTTGCATTATTTTAAATTTTGCACATACAGAGAATCTCAACATATTTTATGTCACATTATACTGAATTCACATAATTCAAATCTGCACTCAATGTGGTGGCTCTATAATTTGGTACACTACTCTAATGACTACACCTTCTATAACGCTCCACATTTGGTTTAAATCAGTAACACATCCGCTGTCGAATATATCCTATTTTGCGAATGCATAAGGAGGAGCCAGGTAAAACTAGAATACTGTAGTGTACGTTTCTTCTCGACCCATCTATGGAAAATTCTGATTTTAAGAAACCTAGGCACTTGTGTCTGATGACTCTGTCTTGCTTTCCCATGAGCCAGCTTCAGGGAGTTGCATTAAGAGTTTTATTTTCATGCTAGGCCAATTTCTCAGTTGTGAAATGAGTCTCTCTGGTTTTGGTGAGGGGTGGGTGACCCAAGTCAAGGGAGTAAACCTCACCCCATCAAGAGATTGGTTTGCTTGTTAATTTCATGGACGGCTTTGTATTGGGGTAAGCAAAAGGCCGATGGGGAAACCTTGCAAGCACCTGTAAGAATTTGGGCCACTCACAGCAAACCTTTGAATTCCTCATGCTCACATTTGCCATTTAACAGATGCAGCAACTGAGGCCTCAGAAAGTCCACTCACCTTCCCAAAGTCACGTAGTGGTGAAGAGATGAGGCCTGGCCAACTGTAGAGCTGAGTTCTCACCCACGAACAACCCACTTCTCCCTTCAAAGAGAAGCCTTCAAACTATTTTGTAAAGGAGCCCCTGAAACCTCGCCTCTTGTTTTCTCTGATTCTCGTTCCCTACCCATATCTTCTTTTTTTAAAGTTGTTTATTTATTTATTTATTTTTGGCTGCAGTGTGTGACTTACAGGATCTTAGCTCCCCAACCACGGACTGGACCCACGTCTTCGGCAGTGAAAGCACAGAGTCCTAACCACTGGACCACCACGGAATTCCCTCCTACCCATATCTTTTAATGTTGCTTTCAACAAACAGTTTTCGGGGCTATACCTACGAAATTCATTTTTTTAAAAATTATTGATTAGGTATTTTGTCAAACAAACCCATAAGCCTTTGAATGAGGTATAGGAAAGTGATACATTTCAAAAAGGTGGCTAAGCACAATAAACTAGAATTTTTAAAAAAGAACAATAGGAAAATTCTTGGATGAACATACAGCTTTCAAGTGGAACGCCTTCTAGTATGGAATTATGTGAGTGTGGCATAGATGAATCATGTAGTCATTTTCTAATTTCCCTGCCTGTATCTTTGGTTCTACTTGGAATGTCTCCTCCAGGTTTGTTCACCTCTATTCTTTTTTTGTGTGTGTATAGGTTTCAATGTGGCTTTGCCTAACATGGCACTGGGGGGACTTAATAAATGAAGCTACTGCTTCTTATTCTTGATTATTCATGATATTGCAGGCCTGGGTCTTATCAATTCTTAAAATAAACATCATCTCTTGCAACGGTCTGCAGCCTCATAGACTGCAAAGTACATTCTGCCTATCTGATTCCACTCAACCCTCACAGTTGTCTTCTGGCTTAGACAGAATGGATAAGTAGCTAGAACTGCAAGCTGCTTTGCAGCTTGCCAGGGCAGGAGAGCTGGAATCCATCCCACGTCACTTGATTCTCTGCTCTTTGTTCTTTCCCTTTGGCCGCACAGCTTCTCCCTAGGGTCACTCATCAGGCACCATCCACTTCTCCCTGCTTGGGGTCTGTACTGAGGGCCTTGCACATCCACATAAAGATGTGATCTGTAGTAGCATTTCAGCAACTACCATCACAGGCAGCGCCTGCTCTTCCCCTGACAGTGTAATTATCCGTGCCTCAGTTATCTTCTCCAACCCAAGCCTAGTGTCCAAATGGTGACTCATTTAAATCTAGACCTCAGGCACAGTCAGTAGGATGGGCACTGTCTTTCCATAGTGCCTCCACCTCTTTCGACTTGTTAACTCACTGCTCTAGCAGAGCGGCCTCGTACCGCCTCCTTCCCAGAACCAGCTGCCAGCAACGCACGCAGGCTCTGCCGTAATTAAGTATTGATTTCACGTAATGTGTTTGTATGGAGGAAGCTCATCTCATTTGAGGGCTGCAGTTATCTGTCAGTAGAGCAAAATGTGTGATTATCAGTGGGTATCCTATGGCTATCTATGACAAACTGTAACCTCTAATCCATCTAACTGCAGTGACATTATGGTACGCCATGCAAGAGTGGCTTGTTTTTCTTAACATGACGTCTGCTGCTGTTGGCCTGCTTTTGTGCCCAGAAATAGCTGCACAGATTCTTCATTGCAACTCCTTTTTGGTTCCAATTTGGTCCTGCTGGAAAGGAGACCAGCAAAGTCCATTTACTGTAATGTAACGTAGCTGTGACTTCAAATGAATGGAGCACCAGGTATTATTTGTTTTCTGCTTTCTCTGTAGCAGTCATACCTCCTGGCATTTTTTTGGTAACCTTGCTATTCTCTGGAGAACAAGACAAGAAATTTTGGTTGGAAACAAACTTCCCATCATTAACATCTTCAGGAGATGCTGTTGGGTTCTTGAGTCCCCCATCACCTTTACGTGGCATTCACAGACCCCGGGCTGAGTTGAGATTGCTCTGTTTTGTAAATTCGATGAGGCAGGTATATTGCAGGGAGCACCCCTTATGCTCACTGCAGGAATGAGAGCCTGAGGAGCTAGGATCTAAGTCTCTCTTCATTGTGTGATCTCTCTTTCCATTTGACAGCTTCATCTCCACCGAGCCGCTGGCTGTCTTGATTGGGAGCTTTTTCCCAACAGTGGAACGGAAGTTTCTAAATAAAGATATGAGCTGTTTGTGTAGGTGTCTTTGCCTGTTTGGAGTTTTCCATCATGAGGTGGGAGATTGGATGGAATAGCCTACGTAGGTAGTGACTTTGTTTTCCATCCTTGCTCAAAATATCGGCCTGGAGTATCAGGAGATGAGCCAATTAAAAACTGTTGTTTCTAGTGCTAGTCTTCTCTCCTTGAGCAGCAGTTTTATCTCCTGCCTTCTGCTACCTAAAGTTACTTCCATTAGGTGTTTCTTTCTTGCTGCCATATAAAGTGATTATAAATAACACTGTAGACAGACTGGTGTTAGAGGGAAACGTTTCCAGTCGTGTGCACCGTTGTGGGTTATGTCTTTGAAGCTCACACTGAGCTCCTCCAGCTCCATTTTAAGTGTCACATTATCACAGCCCAGTCGCCTGGTCAGGTTAAGAGTACTGAGCTAGGGCATGCGCATAAATGCCAATCACACTGTAGAGGTGTCAACTGCATCTTAACTATGTCACTCAGAAAGCTGGTGAATGAGCCAGAAACAAAAGTATAAAATATAACTTTCTTTGAATGTCCTCCTCTCATATATTTCAGCATTGAGGGATCATATTGACAATAATATTGCACAGATCATGAATGCTACTTTTGGTAGTTTTAGGTAGGGAATGGAGGAGAGATTTGGGCTTTGGGGTCAGAGGGATCTGGGTTCTGATTTCACAGCTTTTTGATACAGAACAGATATGCCCTCAGAGCTTCCATCTTTTCGTCTACATAATGTGAACATAACAAGGATCTTGCAGGTCATGGAGACTGAGTAGGCAGTACCACAGAATCAGCTAACTCAGTGCCTGGCCCATCGTAGCCTGAGGCATCCTGCCACCCATCACACCACCTAGTCCACTGGGCACATGTCATTCTGAGTTAGTTATAGCTCTGACTATATAGACCTTTTCCCAAAGTTCAGTTGTGTTTCTTTCATACAACCATTTGAACTGTCTACAGGGTGTTTCTAAGACAATACTAGACCATACCCGGAGTATTAGAAAATGTCCTGAGTGATAGTTCGAAAGGGCCCATCCAGAGGTGAGTGATGAGGTTGGTGAGAATGCTTCAGAATCATCTGGGCACATGCTAAATGTGGACAGATTCTAGGGCCCCACTCCTTAGAATCTGATTCGGTAGGTTTGAATGAGGGATCCCTGCAATTTGCTTGACTAACGTGCTCCTCGGATGATGATAATGTTTGGGCCACACTTAAAGGAATACTTCTGCAAACATGTCAACAGAAGAACCAGTGGACATCTGAGATTATCAGCTGGGAAAGGACCACTCAAGGGGGATGAGACAGAAGCCTTCCAATTGCTAAATATGTGTTATGGACATGATGTGATTTGTTCTGGAGCCCTAAGGGTCACAACAGAACCTCATGGGTAGGAATTCAAGGGAAGAAAATTTCAGCTTAATATAGCTATTTTCTAAAGATTAAAGCTATCTAAGGGTGGAATATGTAGCCTCCAGGAGTAATGAGCCCTCTAGCTCTGCAGGAATTCAAGTTTGTCTATCTGCATGGCCTCTGGGAATTTTACATAGAAGAAATTAGCTCATGCTCTTATTCTCAATGGTACTTAATTACTTTTATTGTAATTGTTTACCTATGGGTCTAGTGCACTGAACTCTCACAAGTGTTTATTAACCATCTACCTGGTGCCTGATTCGGTGAAGATGAAGCACAAAAGTGCTGCATGAATCCAGGTGAAGGCGTGATCTTAGCAGATGCTCTTGTCAGGCAAAGAGAAGGAGCCGGGCTTCCGTTTCTGTATGGGAGAAGGTAATACGCATACTGGCAATGAGAAGGCGGTGGTGAGGGTGAGATTACCCATTGGGAAAAGCGGGGAGGGGTAGTTTCGCTTTGAGAAGAAAAGTTCTTTCACACCAGCATTTAACACATTAATTAAGTAAAGCTTTCATTTTCTTCCAAATGAGTATCCATTTTTCTACCTTTCTCTTCAGAACTATGAAGTTCCAGTTGTCTCCTGGAAATAAACAGAGTCATTAAACACTTATTTTTCTTGGCTCCACATGTGTCTTTCCTTCTCCCTTTAAATTTGTGGTCACCATTAATGTATATAAGATGTACTCCCCCTTTTTTTTCAGAAACTGTTCAGACAATGTCCTCTTCCTCATACTCTCCCAAGAGGAGAAAAGAACGATCCTTAATGGCAAATGGCCGGTGCAGTGAAGTAACACCAAGAGCTGGCTTCACACTCAGGAGAGAACCCTGCTCCTCCTTCTTGTGGAATATGTTACCCTTTTGATTTTCTACAAACTTGTATGAGGAACTGTTGGTTTTTAAAAAATATATTTATTTATTTTCCTTATTTTATTTGGCTGCATCGGGTCTTAGTTGCGGCACACACGATCTTTGTTGAGGCATGCGGGATCTTTTCGTTATGGCGCGCGGTCTGCTCGGGTTTCTCTCTAGTTGTGGCGCTCAGGCTCCAGGGCGCGTGGGCTCTGTAGTTTGCAGCACGTGGGCTCTCTTGTTGAGGTGCACGAGCTCAGTAGTTGTGGCGCGTGGGCTTAGTTGCTCCGTGGCATGTGGGATCTTAGTTCCCCAACCAGGGATCGCACCCATGTACCCGGAATTGGAAGGCGGATTCTTTACCACTAGACCACCAGGGAAGTCCTAGGAATTGTTGTTTGAATCAAGCAGGAGACGCTGAATAGTTTCTCTCTTTCTAGGATTTCAAAATAACAGCACCATATTCTAGAGTCTAGCCTCCTTTTCGGTTTTAAAGCTAGGAGCCAATTACTGACAACAAGATGGCGTTAGATGTTTTTAGAGTTGGGTCATCTAGGTGATATTTTGTTAAAAGTGTATGTACATGGGCCAATTATTAGACCTACCGAGTTTTATGATTAGCTGCCCTTAGAAACCTTGTTAACCCACATGTGCAGGTTCACGTGAAGTGGTTACTGAATTTGATTGTTCTTTGTTGTACCTCCTCTCCCTCCTTCCTTGATAGCTGCTATTTATTTGGTATTTTAAAATATTTCCTCTTGTTGACGTATAGATCCATCTACCAAAAAGTCATAAGGATACCTTGATCTATAAATGTTCAGAGTTTCTTAAAATCCTAATACAGAGTGAGACTGTCTAAAAGTTTAGTTTGGGAAGTTGCCATCAGCAGCAGATTTTGCTGAATAGTACTCTATGTGTTTAATAATAAGGTTTTCTGTTTCTAGAAACTATTTCTTGTGGAACTGTTCTCTCCGATGCTGAGGTTACAGAAAAATATCATTTTTCTGTCACTGTTGGTGTTCTTCAGGCCCTCAATTTAAAATGGATGTGCTTTTAGAAACCTAGGTGGTTATCTACATCAGAAAAATACCTTATCCTGGGCCCCATCGGCTGATTTGGACAAAGCAATGCAATTTAGATGGGGGAAATGGTATGTATTACATTTTATAAGAGCCAGCTTCCAGTAATAACCATCTGACCCTTGTGATCCTATGTTTTCAATTTTCCTGTTAAAGAATGCAACAAGCAAAGTTGCCAAAGCATATTTTTCTGTCAAGTGTTCACTGATTTGTGAGTTGCTGGGCCGATTTTCCATTTTCAGTGTTAGAAGACAGGAACACCAAACACTTACTTTTCTCTTAAAGTAACTTCTCATGCAACTGTCTCAGGGCATGCACTAAACTCTGGGTTTGTATTTGAAAAGAAAGCCCCTATGTATGAGTGCAGAGAAATAGTGGCATGCTTTTAACCTTGATTCTAGGCTTTTGTTTTGCTTTGGTCTTTTTGATTCGGATATGAGCTCAGTATCTGCTAATTAAAAGAATAAAAATAGCAGCCTATTGCTAATACCAAAATACATTTACTGAGTGCCTACCTTGTATATATTCCTTTGCTAGGCTTTATTCTGGGACATCTTATACAACGTATCTTATTTAAAAGACTGATGAATGAAGTAGCAGTCTGGAAATCCCTGGTGGGAAGTAGCTGTGGTATTCAGTATAGCTTCCCCAACTGCCATGCATGGCATCAACCTGAGGATGTCTGTGTATTAAGATGAGCAATAAAAAGTCATTTCTATGAAGTGCCCTGTGTCTTTGTACAATTTCCTGGCCTCTAGGGAAGGAAGTCCAGATAACTTGAATGTTACTTGGCTTGGTAAAGATGTTGAAGTGGGGCTTCCCTGGTGGTGCAGTGGTTGAGAGTCCACCTGCCGATGCAGGGGACACGGGTTCATGCCCCAGTCCGGGAAGATCCCACATGCCGCGGAGCGGCTGGGCCCGTGAGCCATGGCCGCTGAGCCTGCGCATCCGGAGCCTGTGCTGCACAGCGGGAGAGGCCACAACAGTGAGAGGCCTGTGTACCGCAAAAAAAAAAAAAAAAAAAAAAAAATGTTGAAGTGAATCATGATCACTATTGCTGCCTTCTCTTCCTTTTCTTTTCTCTAAATCAAAAAGCAGTTTAACATTAGCATAGTTGTATTAGTTCTCTGTTGTTGCATAACAAGTTACCCCCAAACTTAGCAGCTTAAAACAACCAACATTTATTATCTCCTAGTTTCTGAGGGCCAGGGATTCAGGAGTGGCATGGCTTGGTAGTTCTGGCTCAGGGTCTCTCATGAGGTTATGGTTAGGAGGGCAGTAGGGCTGCAGTGATCTGAAGGCCAACAACTGGAGAGACTGAAAGACTTTGAAAGATCTGAAAGACTAGGACTAGAAGATGCACTTCCAAGAAGGCTCGCTTACTTGGCTCTTGGCAGGAGACCTCAGTTCCTTGCTATGTGAGCCTTTCTACAGTGTCCTTGGGATGAGGCCGTTGGCTCTCCCCAGAGTGAGTGATCCGAGAGTGAGAGCGAGAGCGAGAGCGAGAGCAAGAGCGAGTGAGAGAGAGAGAGAGAGAGAACAAACAGGAAACCACAGTGGTGTTTTTTTTTTTTTAACATTTTATTTTATATTGGAGTATTGGAATATGGTTGATTAACAATGTTGTGTTAGTTTCAGGTGTACAGCAAAGTGATTCAGTTATACATATACATGTATCTATTCTTTTTCAAATTCTTTTCCCATTTAGGTTGTTACATAATATTGAGCAGAGTTCCCAGTGCTATACAGTAGGTCCCTGTTGGATATGTCATTGTAGTTTGGATTTGCATTTCTCTAATAATCAGTGATGTTGAACATCTTTTTATGTGCCTCTTGGCCATCTTTATGTCTTCTTTGGAAAAATGTGTATTTAGGTCTTCTGCCCATTTTTGGATTGGGTTGTTTGTTTTTATGATATTAAGGCACATGAGCTGTTAGTAAATTTTGGAGACTAATCCCTTGTTGGTTGCACTGTTTGCAGATATTTTCTCCCATTCTGTGGGTTGTCTTTTCATTCTGTTTATGGTTTCCTTTGCTGTGCAAAAGCTTTTGAGTTTAATTGGGTCTCATTTGCTTATTTTTGGTTTTGTTTCCATTATTCTGGGAGACAGATTGAAAAAGATATTGCTACGATTTATGTCAGAGTGTTCTGCCTATGTTTTCCTCTAAGAGTTTTATAGTGTCCAGTCTTACATTTAGGTCTTTAATCAATTTTGAGTTTATTTTTGAGTATGGTGTTAAAGAGTGTTCTAATTTCATTTTTTTTACATGTAGCTGTCCAGTTTTCCCAGCACTATTTATTGAAGAGACTATCTTTCCCCCATTGTATAGTTTTGCCTCCTTTGTCGTGGCTTAATTGACCATAGGTGCATGGGTTTATTTCTGAGCTTTCTATCCTGTTCGACTGATCTATAGTTCTGTTTTTGTGCCAGTACCGTACTGCTTTGATGACTATACCTTTGTAGTATAGTCTGAAGTCAGGGAGTCTCATTCCTCCAGCTCCATTTTTCTTTCTCAGTATTGCTTTGGCTATTCAGGGTCTTTTGTGTCTCCATACAAATTTTAAGATTTTTTGTTCTAGTTCTGTGAAAAATGCCATTAGTAATTTGATAGGGATTGCATTGAATCTGTAGATTGCCTTGGGTAGTGTAGTCATTTTGACAATATTGATTCTTCAAATCCAAGAACATGATATATCTTTCCGTCTGTTTGTGTCCTCTTTGATTTCTTTCATCAGCATCGTATAGTTTTTGAAGTACAGTTGCATTTCTATATACTAACAGCAAAAGATCAGAAAGAAAAATTAAAGAAACAGTCCCATTTACCATGGCATCAAAAAGAATAAAATACCTAGGAATAAACCCACATTGACTTTTATGAATTAGTCTCCAAAGTCACTCAAATGTCACTTTCTCTTTATTCTATCTGTTAGAAGTGAGTCACTAATTCCATCGCACATTCAAGGGGAGGAGAATTAGACTCCAACTCTTAAAGGAAAGAGTATCAAAACTTTGGGAAAATGCATTCAAACTACCACAGTTGTACTTGTCATTTAAAGTTTACAGTTTCCAAACATTGTTCCTTCAAAAGAGTTCACAATGGCAGTAGTGCCTTTCTCGCCTATCACTAAGGTGCAGGGCCTCTTGCTGTAGAAGAGCTGTAATATATTATCAGGCTTTTGCATAACTCTCTGCTTCTAACTGCTATCCTATGGCATTCTGGCCAGAATTTGTATTAGCCAGTGGAGAAATGATAATGTGCTGAGACATTTTGCTGTGCTCAAACAGAGTACTTCCCTGTGGTTTTAAGATTTTCCATCATCCTGTTTTCCTTATCATGAGGATGGTATCACTGAAGAGCCAGTATGAGTGGACTGACTGATTCATTTCATGAGCACTGAAGAGACAGAGGAGCATCTCTCTAAATTTGTGGTTCTCCTTGGTAAGACAAATTTAAATAAATCACATGTTCGTAAAGAAAGCTTAGAAAAGACCATCACAGTATACTGGAGTAGATTTTATATTTATTAATAGTGATAAAGCCATTTTTATATTCACCTCTTGAGAAACATTAAGTGTTCTAAGATACTAACTTAGGGACCTGTTAATGAGAAAGGTGCTGGTTTGGAAGGTTTTTTTTTTTTGGTGCTGTTGTTCTTTTTAATCTTTTATATTAACATGAAGTAAAATAACCAGTTTTGGTATGCATATCTATGAATTGTAACACATGTATAAATTCTTATAACCACTACCACAATCAAAATGCCATACAATTCCATCACCCCCCAAAATCTCCCTCTTGTTATCCCTTCATAGTCACATCTAACTCCACCCATAAATTATTTCAATCTCTGACCTTTTCTCCATCACCATAGTTTTGTCTGAAAGTGCCATGTAAATGGATTCATATAGTATCTGATCTCTGAGACTAAGTTCTTTCATTCAACACAGTGCTTTTGCAGTTCATCCAAGGTGCTGTCTCAATAGTTTATTCCTTCTATTGTTAAGTGGTATTCCATTGTATGGATGTACCAGTTCGTTTATACATTCATCTGCTGAAGGACATTTGAGCTTTTTCTGGCTTTTGGCCATTATGAGTATGCATTTATGTACAAGTGTTTTAGTGGACATAAATTTTCATTTCCCTAGGGTAAATACATAGGAGTGGGATTAGTGCATGACGTGATAATTGAATATGTAATTTTATAAAAACTGTCAAACTATTTTCAATAGTAGTTGTACCATTTTGCATTCCCACCAGCAAGGTATGAGAATTCCAGCTGCTTCACATGATCACCATCACTTGGAATTATCTGAATTTTTATTTAGTCATTCTGTTAACTGTATAGTGGTATCTCACTAAGTTTTTTTAAATTTGCATTTCCCTAATGTCTAATGATAGTGAACATCTTTTCAATAAAAGATGTTTGTCCTCTGTATATCTTCTTGATGAAGTGTCTGTTCAAGTCTTGTTTATTTTTAAATGGGTTGTTTTCTTACTGTTGAGTTTTGTGAGTTCTTTTTATATTGTGTTCTTGTTATATCTAATAATCCTTCACCTAAATCCAGGTCAAGAATATTTTTCCTATGCTTTCTTTTAAAAGTTGTATATTTTGCATTTAGAACTATGATACATTTTAGTTAAATTTTGCATAATATATGAGGTTTAGATTGGAGATTATCCTTACCTATCTATCTATCTATCTTATGTATAATGAATTGTCCCAACATCATTTGTTGAAAAGACTATGCTTTCTCCATTGAACTGCCTGTGCACCTTTGCCAAAAATCAACTGGCCATATTTATGTTGGTCTATTTTTGGACTCTCAATTCTGTTGAGATTTTTTTCTGGTTCTTCATATGCTGAGTAATATTGTATCACATCCTGGGCATTTTGAATCTAATGTTATGAGACCGTGGGTCTCGTTTAAACCCTATAAAGAATGCTGATAGGTTTTATTCTAGCAGGCTTTTGAACTGGTTAGGTTCAGGTCACTCATTTCAGCCAGCCTTCTAGAGATTGTGGTTTCAATGCTGAGTCCATTTTTGAAGACTTTGTAATGATCTGGATGGCACCACCCAGCAGACCATTCGATACCTGGGTGGTTGACTGTGATATATTGTCTAGGGTCAGATCTATGCATGAGCTGCTTGGGTAAGTCCGAAATTCAAAAACAGCTGGGTTTATCCTCCCAAGCTCCTTATCCATACATGTTCTCCCAGTATTTTATTGTTCCATAAAACTTCCTTTCATCTGTGGTCAATCAGTGGTACAGATCATATAGGAAAGGCAAGATAAACATCTGAATCTTCCCCTTTATTTGCTAGTTTTCAAAATAATGGATTAGTCTACCAGTATGCGCCAATGATGACCTATTAGAGTTTTTCTTTCTTTTTAAAGAATCATTTTGATCTCATGGATTTAAACATATTTGATCTGTTTAGATCCTTTGCAATTATTAACCTTATTGATGAGTACAAATTTAGTAGAGAACTGTTTTTGATCATTTGACTGCCTTGATAAACCATGCATTTGGCCAAGTCACTTGTCTGAATTATAGTGGGAACAGATGATGATAAATCAGTAAGACTCCCGGAAGACTGATCTTTTCCTTAAGGACCCATTACCATTACTGGCCAGCAAGTATTCAGGAATGAAGTACAATGTCGTCCATCCATTCATTTTTAATTATTTGCTCACTCATTGAACCAACAAACATTTATTGAATGCATAGCATGTGCCAGGCTCTGTGTTAGGCACAGGGATCTCAATAGCAAGTAGAAATAGGCATGTTCCCTGTCCTCAGGGAGATTACATTCTAGTCAGGGAAATAGAGACATTGGTGAAATAATTGCACAAACACACGTTAAATTGTGGTGTGTCAGGAACTAAAAAAGATAACTTTTTTTTTTTTTTGCGGTATGCGGGCCTCTCACTGTTATGGCCTCTCCCATTGCAGAGCACAGGCTCCGGACGTGCAGGCTTAGCGGCCATGGCTCACGGGCCCAGCCGCTCCACGGCATGTGGGATCTTCCCGGACCAGGGCACGAACCCGTGTCCCCTGCATCGGCAGGCGGACTCTCAACCACTGTGCCACCAGGGAAGCCCTAAAAAAGATAACTTTGAGGAGGAGGTATGAAAGTGAGCAGTAGAGTTGGTCTCTTCTGGAAGGTCAGGGAAGGTCTCTTAGAGAAGATAACTTGTCTGACATCTGAGGGAGGGGAAGAGGCTGACCAAGCAAAAGGAGGAGGGGGTGACAGTAAATGTAATCTTGAATACTTATATATTATAACCTCTCCCTGTTGATCCTGTTTATATGTTATAATCCGGCCCCATGCAGACTGTAATCCTCCTAAGCCTAGATTGAAAAGAACATATATTTTGAAGGCGTCCATGGCTGTTTAAACAAATTCTTGTCCCTCACTTACATTTCCCTTCTCCAGCAAATCCCACTAACCTCTTCTGGTCATCAAGTTGAGCATACACAATAGGCTATTTGGACAAATGAACAAACATAGATTTTCTATTCACTCCCTATGAAAGAAAACTCCATCTAGAGGATCTTATAAAGATTCCTTGTCCTTTCCCTGATTTTTCTTTGGAAGACTGTTGGTTTCCTTCAAGAAGAGTTCAGGAGCGCTTGATTGTCTGCAGGACAAGTTGAATCACGTCTCCAAACTCAGTTTTGATTCTAGCTGAGCCCACTAGGCAGTGGGCCCCCGGGGGGCTTGCTCCAGCTGCTTGCATCTGCATTGGTTACTCCTGGCAGCCGGGCCTTGACATAAAGAAAGCGAAAGCTTGTATGGTGGCTAAAGAAATTGTCACATACCTGCCTGTTTACCCTGGGAATCATCCCCTTAGAGGTAGGCCTGGCCTTTACAGTGAGTGGAGACGCTTGACACAGACAGAGGGCAAGGGAGAGCAAAAGAACGGATGAGCAGAGTGGCCTTCTACCTTACATTAGGAGGTTTGATCCTGACAAGTGCTCTAGGCACCCCTCTGTTGCTCATAACAATAAGGTGTACTCTGAGAGTGCTGTGAACCCAGCACTGCAATCTTTTCATTTCATTCCTTGCTTCCCAGGCTCGTCTTTTGCCAGCTGCATGCAGGTGAAGGGGGGTCCTGCCCCTGGGCCTGACACCAATGTGCTCTTAGCCAGAGTGGCAAGTTGCCACGCTATGGATGCTCATGGTTTACTGCAGAAGAGCCTCGTTAGGAGCCGAGCCCTCCCTCTGGTTCAAGGACTCTCCTCCCCAGGTCAGGCACTGTTGACCCCACAGTAGCAACCACCCAAAATCCTTGGTTTGCTGCCCAAGGCTCTCATGTTACAGTTAAAGACCTGCAAATATCCGTAGAGTCTTGACCAGAAAGATCTGGCTAGCATTACAATTTCAAGGAGGAAATATTTCATTGTTGACTCTTTTTCCAAGCTCAAGTGAGCTAAAGCCAAAGAGGATTTTATTGCTCTTACAGCAGAATATTCCCTGGGAAGATATGGCTTTAGGCCTAAGATGCTTCAAACGATGTCAGGAGCCCTTGATGTCTTTCCTAAGCTATAAAAAAAATTGGTGGGGCTTCCCTGGTGGCGCAGTGGTTGGGAGTCTGCCTGCCGATGCAGGGGACACGGGTTCGTGCCCCGGTCTGGGAAGATCCCACACGCCGCGGAGCGGCTGGGCCTGTGAGCCATGGCCGCTGAGCCTGCGCGTCCGGAGCCTGTGCTCCACAACGGGAGAGGCCGCAACAGTGAGAGGCCCGCGTACCGCAAAAAAGAAAAATTGGTGTACTGTTACCAAAAGAAGAAAACATGTTGTTGGATTGCCACAAAATAACCAATATCCATTTTAGTTATTTTAACATACATAGTATGCTTGGATGGGATTATATTTTCTTCTCTCTCCTCCCTTTTTCTGGAGCCTGGCACTTGTCATGGATAAAGAAATGGAGGGGGATGTTCGTAATGCAACTCCAAGAAAAGATGGAGATAACAAGGTATACAAGATAGTCTGTCCGGAAGTTCACATTTACAGGGCAAGATGGCAAATTATTTCTTTAAAATAATCCACCCAGAGCTTAGCCACTACAGAGGTGTCTTCTCCGCCCACTATGCCTACTTTCATCCTCATGATTTGAAGCTCCCCTCTTCTTAGGAGTAGAACTGGGTAGAAAATGGAATGACTGCCAACACACAAAGAGGAGGTGGTATCTGGGTGGAGGAAAGAAGGAGATGAAAGAGGGAGGGAGGTTATGAGATGGGCAGGGAATGTGAAGGAGAAGGTCTGTAGCTAAAGTGCTGGCCCTGGGGATGCTCTATAATCTCTAGAGAGGCTAAGAGCCATCTACAGAATTCATGGAGACGAGTTACAGGGCCTGGACATTACTGCCAAAGCCTGACCATCCTTTGAACTCAGTAGAGGTAGAAGCAAAGAATTTATGAAACACTCTTTGGGGTTCTGGTGTGCACGCACGCACGTGTGTGTGTGTGTGTGTGTGTGTGTGTGTGTGTGTGTGTGTGTATTAGCCTGGTTGAAGGAGGGAAGTACCAACAGGTGCCTGGATCTCCCCTCCCAGAAGTTGGGAAATGAGCAGAGCCCACAGGAAGGACCAACCAGCTGATGAGTTTCTTTTTTCTTTGTAAATGATTGTCCTACTCACTGTCCTCCAAGCTCAGCGTTACATATACCACTCAGAGGCTATCTTGTGAAGGGTTAATGTCTCTGTAGAAAGGCAATGTACCTGAGGAGTTACACTCATAGCTTTGGGGTCAGACAGTCCTGGGCTGAGTCCCTTCTCCACCATGTGCTACCCATGCGACCTTGTACTGCCTGTGTGACCTTGAGCATGTTATTTCTTCTCACATTTAGTAAGCTCTCAAGAATTGGGAGAGACAATGATGATACAGATCCCTATTATCTTTACTGAGTTTGCCTGTATGGGATTTTCAAACTTGAGCCTGAGAGTCAGATTGGGAAAAAAAAAAAAAAAAACTTACAGAAATAGCGGTTTAAATGTTTGGGATGAGAGCCTCAGCTTTGCTATTGCCTGAGTATGAGGCCGCAGGAGCCACTTCACTGCGCTGGGCTTTGCTTTCTATATCTACACAGTGTGTTTGTATGTGGAGGGGAGGAGTGATCAAAACAAGTGACGCTCCCCATCTCACGGGATCATGTTGGAACCTGGGTTGGATCTTGCTTTATAAATTTTTGCTGGGAAAAATGGAAGAGTTGGAGAGCCAGAGGACAGGGTGTGGCAGGGGGAAAGAGTGGGGAAAGGAGGAGGGCTGGCTCCAACTTCTAGGTGTTAAGAGTAATATTGCCGGTCCCTTTCCTGGGGCTGTTCAGGACAAGAGCCGAGGGACAGCTCAGCCTCCCTGTGTGGGACATCTATCCCGACCTCCGTGTTTTCCCTTGGGAGCTGAGACCTGCCAGCACAGCCAGCTTCTCTCCTCAGCCCAGCTCAGAACTTTATGCACGCCAATGTATTTATATTCATCTGTTCCGATTCTGAGTAGTGAAAAATCATTTTATGTGCTCCAAGCTGAGAGGGAAGAAAAAGTTCGTACATTGATTCCTTGCGGTCTAGGGAGTCATGGGATGGCTTCTATAATTCTAGAAATTATGACAAGGCATCCATAAAGATGAGGCAGAATCCCCATGCAGCAGTTCCGGTGGCTCAATGGAACATTATTTAATACCCATCCGTGGCAGTGTGGCAGCATTGAAAGACTTCATTTAATTTCTTCATCACAGTTAGAGAATGAGCAGACAGCAGGCTGGGCATGTGGAGCCCCAGGAGCTCCTCTGGCCCCCCCAGACTGGGGCCCAGGGATTTGTGGCTGTTTGGGCTTTGTCCATTGTTATTTTGTGCACTTCTAAAAAGTGATTGTCTGTTTAATTTACATTTAGAGCTCTCTCAACTTAAAACCAGGTTCTACCAAAAACATTCTGAGTTGATTCAGTTCCATTCCATTCAAATTAATTCAATCAGAGGAACATTTGTGGAGCAACTAGTTGCTGCTATGCTAGATCTGTGGGGGCATAAAAATGAACCAGGCCAGGCCCCTGCTTCCCCAAAGCTAGCTGGATGTTCAGCAGTTGCTCCTTAAAGCTCCGTAAATTGTAGGGTGAAGGCAGTATTGGAAATTGAACACAGTTCAAGCCTCTCACTGACCAGATTGGCCAGTTCTCTTCCATTTTCCATTGTTTTCACCCTGATCTGCTTCCTTTACCTGATAAAGAACACAGCTATTAGTTCAGCAAATATTAAAGGCCTAAGTGTATGCCCAGCATAGAGGCAGTGTGGGAGGAAAACTAATTGTTCTCGTTCATTTACCAGCTTATTGGATAGTATCAGGAGCCCACACTAGAGAGCCAGTTGGTCGGGTCGTGAACAAGGTCAAGTTGACGACTTCTCTAAGCTCCATTTCCTCATCTGCACGTGGAAATGATAATAACATGCACCCTCATGGCTGTGAGAACTAAAGGAGCTAATATGTATACAAAATTCAGCGTATTTCCTAGCACATGGTAGGTGCTCAAGAGCTGCTTTCTATCATCATCATCATTGCCTATTTTAGCACAGAAATTCCTAAAGGTCAGTGATAGTTGCATTTTATGGATGACAAACAGCCTCCAGCACCTGTTAACAAGTGATCAATGATTCATAAATACTAATAAAATACTAAACGTTAAGTGTTTTAAATCTCTCCCCCATGCCTCTGTCAGTAAGGAAGACTGTATTGAGTTAGCTCCAATAGTATCATCCTTTGCAGCACTGAATCTGGGCCTGGTAAACGGGAAAATGAAGGAAGCGAGAGGCTAAGTGGGGTTACATGATAAGGAGCTGAGACAGAGCCAGCATGGAGAGAGACCAGGAAGGGTTCTGCAGACCTGGTTTGGGATAGAGCATGGGGGAAACCTTGAGTGGGAGAGGCCAAAGACTTGGGGATAGGTCCCTTTTGTTTGAGAGACAGAAAGAAAAAGAGAGAGAAAGAGAGAGAGAGAATAAACGAATGGATGGATGGATGAATGAATGAATGAAAGAAAAGCCCTTGAGGCAGCACAGGCCTCCACAGGTCTCAGAAGGGCTCTGCTGTTACCCTCTGGAAATTTTTAATAATTTGTCAACAAGGGGCCCCAGATTTTCATTGTGCACTGGGCTCTGCAAATTGTGTACCTGGTCCTACCTTAGGGAAAGATTTGTTACAGTTTCACTGTGTGAAATGAATGGAATCCCTTTTTAGCATTTTCTTGAGATTTAAACAGTTTTCGATTCTTGGGGGTGGGGTGGGTCAATTGTGGATCCTTTGACTAAAACTCTGGACTAGGCTGGGCCTCAAGCTGGTTCCGCTTTACCCAGATTCCATAGCAGAAGAGCACTCTTCCCTCTATTCTGCTGTAGGCATCCTCCTTTACCCGTCCCAGCCCAAATTCATTTGCAAGATCCTTGGGAAGTCTGCAGGCAGCCTCCAATGTGTGCTCACTCCATCAGCCCCTGGGGAAACCCAGTACAACACTCTACACTCCATTCCATTATCCTGGCAAAATGCTGAAAGAAAAGGTTGCAGAGGGCTTCCCTGGTGGCGCAGTGGTTGAGAGTCCACCTGCCAATGCAGGGGACACGGGTTCGTGCCCCAGTCTGGGAAGATCCCACATGCCGCGGAGCGGCTGGGCCCGTGAGCCATGGCCGCTGAGCCTGCGCGTCCGGAGCCTGTGCTCCGCGGTGGGAGAGACCACAACAGTGAGAGGCCCAAGTACCGCAAAAAAAAAAGAAAAAGAAAAAAGAAAAGGCTGCAGGTGTTCCTTGGGGGGTTCAGATAAAGGAAGCAGTGTCCCTAGACGTGCTGTGTAGGACACGGGGAAGTTCTCACTCCTGGAGTTCAACCTGGGAAGGTGCGCACTTCTGCTTCTGTGTGGATGTTGCGCGGAGCCGCTTTCTTGTCCTGCCTTCCATTCTGACAGAAAGGCACCGTGTAGAGAGGATAAGGTACTGTGAGTTCAGCCCATTATCTAATGGTTTCAAGGGTCATTTTGATCTTGTCAGGATCAGCAGGCCTCCTTTCAGCCGACCTAGAAAGGCTGACAGAAACAATAAATGGACAATTTTGAAACTCTTTTTCTGAGTTATACTCTGGAGACAAATTCTGGTAAATACTGATCTCTAGCCCCCTCTCCACTTGCCAGCCCACCATTTTCAGAGATGATTGCCCCCGTCTCTGACCACCACGTGGTCATCAGCTTATCTTGCCAACATTGTGTCAGCAAGCGATTTGCTGTCGCTTCTCTGTCTGCCCTGTAGTGCTTACACCACAAAGAGCCCAACGTGATGTATACCTCACAGCACACTTTCGTCTCTAATTTAGTGCCTACATAGCTGTAATAGCTGTATTGAACTGAAGCTGAGAAAAATCATCCTTGCCACCCTCCATTTTTAGGGAGTCTGTGATAGGTTGGAGGATTAACCTATTGATCTCTAGTCAGAAATCATTACCTCTCACCCCCTTCTGCCTCGTCAATAAGTGGCACGGAATTTCAATTCCAGGAGACACATTCAAAACAGGTGTCTAGAGCTGTGCATAGGACTATAAATAGGGTGGAATCTAAAGGACAGCATTTGAACCCAAGAGACAGATTACAGGTTACACCACACCCTATAAAGGATTTAGACTTCTAAAAATATTAACATTTCTTCTGTAACAGATTGTTCCACTCATGGAAATTACAATTACTGTCATTTTTTTGATACTGACCATGAAAACTACATATACTTTCTTCAGACATGGTATTTTACCTAAGTAGTGAAATAAAGCATTTATTTCAAAGACTGTATTGCCTGAACTGTCTAGATCTGTATGTTTTTATGAAAAGTTTCTCATGCCTTGTTTAAGTGCCCCAGCTCTAGAGCTGAGCGAGATCTAGTTGGCCTGAAATACCATCAGACTCCTAATGATGAGGTCAATTTGGCATGAAAAACTGGCTATAAAGAGCACTTTATAAAACAGTAAAAATCTATACTACAAATGTTATAGTGGGACCAACAAATGTCAAATTAAAGTTGGGGGAGTGGACACAAAAATCCACGAAAAGTGGATGCTTCTCGTTTGAACTAAAGACATTAGTGTGAGCCAGGGTTTCTATGTTTGGTAGAATGTTTGCTTCACAGAATCTTAATCGGAATTACGTTAAAAAGAAAAAAAAAGAGCTCTGTGGTAAGGTAGACTTAAGATTCTCTGAGCTAAGCAAAGCCCAGAGGGTTTTCTTATTGTAAGAATTCTCACTGCTTTTAATTTGCTTAACTGCCGTGTGAATGAGCAAGGGCAGAGGGAGAACCTAGGACAGAACACTCCCCAAACTTGCTGGAACTTAGAAAGTTATTCTGAGAAATATTTCAAGGGATTAGAGTTCTGGGACCCCTTTGGGAAAACGTGTGTCTCGGTCCTGGGGGCACGTTTGGAGGGGAAGGTGTCGAGTGGGCCTGTGTGTAGGCCACAGTGTTGGAGTGCTCAGTGATCTAGGGTCCTGTGGCCACCTGGGCTGGCACCTGAGGGCACCGTTGCGTTCCCCTCTCCTCCTAGGGCTCCTTTATGACATTCAGAAAACCATCCGGAGCGATTTGACAGGAGGACACATAGGCTACAGCTCCAAAGTATCAGGTTACTTTGCTTGTGTTCTTTGAAGTTTTGGTTTCCCTTGAGAGGTGAAGATCAGAAAACAAACGCCAAAGGTCTTTATACACTGTGGAAAGAAAGTACAATTAACAACCATGCAGTGCTCCCCAAATGCCTTGGCCAGAGTGCTGGAGTTCTAGTGTTCACAAACTTTGACTCTGCTGGAGTTTTAATGGGGTGATAGTCCCCGGGGATCCAGGAATGCTGGAATCATGCCTTGCCAATCACTTTCCCACTGCCCTCCCCTGTGAGGTTCTGAAGAGTGTTATATACCTAAGGAACAAGAATATGCTTGAAGCTATCACTTTATTTACAGCTACTTGACTTTTAGCTCTGGTAAAGACATCTAAGTGGGGTCCTCTGGTTCTGTTCTTTTTCACAGATCTGAATTTCAGTATCTACCACTGTCCAGCCACCAGAAGAAGTTGAGGAGGGAGGGGCTGCAAGGCAGCTGGAGAAAAAGCCTGGCTCAGTGCTCTTACCAGCTGCCAGCCTGGAGAAGCTGAGAGAGCAGGAGGGGAGGTTGACAGTTCAGCATCAATCCTGTAAGGAATAGGCCCTGACAATAAGCACCATCCCATCAGATGTACTAAGAGGAGGACTGTCTTAGTCCAGTCTGGCGGCTATAACACAATACCACACCCTGTGTAGCTTTAAACAACAAAAATGTATTTCTCACAGTTCTGGGTACTGGAAGTCCAAGATCAGTGTGCCAATATGGTCGGGTTCTGGTGAGAACCCTCTTCCAGTCACAGACTGCTGACTTCTGGTTTTGTCTTCACTTGCTGGAAGGAGCCAAGCGAGCTCTCTTCGGCCTCTTTTATTTAATTTATATATATATGTATATTTTAAAACTTTTTGAATTTTATTTTATTTATTTTTTTATATAGCAGGTTCTTATTAGTTATCCATTTTATACATATTAGTGTATACATGTCAATCTCAATCTCCCAGTTCATTCCACCACCACCCCCACCCCCACCCCCACCACTTTTCCCCCTTGGTGTCCATACGTTTGTGCTCTACATCTGTGTCTCAACTTCTGCCCTGCAAACCGGTTCATCTGTACCATTTTTCTAGGTTCCACATATATGCATTAATATATGATATTTGTTTTTCTCTTTCTGATTTACTTCACTCTGTATGACAGACTCTGGTCCATCCACGTCTCTACAAATGACCCAATTTTGTTCCTTTTTATGGCTGAGTAATATTCTATTGTATATATGTACCACATCTTCTTTATCCATTCGTCTGTTGATGGGCATTTAGGTTGCTTCCATGACCTGGCTATTGTAAATAGTGCTGCAATGAACATTGGGGTGCATGTGTCTTTTTGAATTATAGTTTTCTCTGGGTATATGCCCAGTAGTGGGATTGCTGGGTCATATGGTAATTCTATTTCTAGTTTTTTAAGGAACCTCCATACTGTTCTCCATAAGGCTGTATCAGTTTACATTCCCACCAATAGTGCAAGAGGGTTCCCTTTTCTCCACACCCTCTCCGGCATTTGTTGTTTGTAGATTTTCTGATGATGCCCATTCTAACTGGTGTGAGATGATACCTCATTGTGGTTTTGATTTGCATTTCTCTAATCATTAGTGATGTTGAGCAGCTTTTCATGTGCTTCTTGGCCATCTGTATTTCTTCTTGGAGAAATGTGTATTTACATCTTCTGCCCATTTTTGGATTGGGTTTTTTTTTTTTTTTAATATTGAGCTGCATGAACTGTTTATATATTTTGGCGATTAATCCTTTGTCCATTGATTTGTGTGCAAAAATTTTCTCCCATTCTGAGGGTTGTCTTTTCGTCTTGTTTATGGTTTCCTTTGCTGTGCAAAAGCTTTTAAGTTTCATTAGGTCCCATTTGTTTATTTTTGTATTTTTGTTTTTACTTCCATTACTCTAGGAGGTGGATCATAAAAGATCTTGTGATTTATGTCAAAGAGTGTTCTTCCTATGTTTTCCTCTAAGAGTTTTATAGTGTCTGGTCTTACATTTAGGTCTCTAATCCATTTTTTTTTTCTAATCCATTTTGAGTTTATTTTTGTGTATGGTGTTAGGGAGTGTTCTAATTTCATTCTTTTACATGTAGCTATCCAGTTTTCCCAGCACCACTTATTGAAGAGACTGTCTTTTCTCCATTGTATATCCTTGCCTCCTTTGTCATAGATTAGTTGACCATAGGTGCCTGGGTTTATCTCTGGGCTTTCTGTCTTCTTCCATTGATCTATATTTCTGTTTTTGTGCCAGTACCATACTGTCTGGATTACTGTAGCTTTGTAGTATAGTCTGAAGTCAGGGAGTCTGATTCCTCCAGCTCCGTTTTTTTCCCCCAAGACTGCTTTGGCTCCTCGGGTTCTTTTGTGTTTCCATACAAATTTTAAGATTTTTTTGTTCTAGTTCTGTAAATAATGCCATTGGCAATTTGATAGGGATTGCATTGAATCTGTAGATTGCTTTGGGTTCCAGTCATTTTCACAATGTTGATTCTTCTAATCCAAGAACATGGTGTATCTCTCCATCTGTTGGTATCATCTTTAATTTCTTTCATCAGTGTCTTATAGTTTTCTGCATACAGGTCTTTTGTCTCCCTAGATAGGTTTATTCTTAGGTACTTTATTCTTTTGTTGCAGTGGTAAAGGGGAGTGTTTCCTTAATTTCTCTTTCAGATTTTTCATTGTTAGTATATAGGAATGCAAGAGATTTCTGTGCATTAATTTTGTATCCTGCAACTTTACCAAATTCATTGATTAGCTCTAGCAGTTTTCTGGTAGCATTCCTTAGGATTCTCTATTACAGTGTCATGTCATCTGCAGACAGTGACAATTTTACTTCTTCTTTTCCAATTTGTATTCCTTTTATTTTTTTCTTCTCTGTTTGCCATGCTAGGACTTCCAAAACTATGTTGAATAATAGTAGACATGCTTATCTTGTTACTGATCTTAGAGGAAATGCTTTCAGTTTTTCACCATTGAGATGATGTTTGCTGTGGGTTTGTCGTATATGGTCTTTATTATGTTGAGGTAGGTTCCCTCTATGCCCACTTTCTGGAGAGTTTTTATCATAAATGGGTGTTGAATTTTGTCAAAAGCTTTCTCTGCATCTACTGAGATGATCATATGGTTTTTCTCCTTCAATTTGTTAATATGGTGTATCACATTGATTGATTTGTGTATATTGAAGAATCGTTGCATCCCTGGGATAAATCCCACTTGATCATGGTGTATGATCCTTTTAATGTGTTGTTGGATTCTGTTTGCTAGTATTTTGTTGAGGATTTTTGCATCTATATTCATCAGTGTTATTGGTCTGTAACTTTCTTTTTTTGTAGTATCTTTGTCTGGTTTTGGTATCAGGGTGATGGTGGCCTCGTAGAATGAGTTTGGGAGTTTTCCTTCCTCTGCAATTTTTTGGAAGAGTTTGAGAAGGATGGGTGTTAGCTCTTCTCTAAATGTTTGATAGAATTCACCTGTTAAGCCATCTAGTCCTGGACTATTGTTTGTTGGAAGATTTTTAATCCCAGTTTCAATTTCATTACTTGTGATTGGTCTGTTCATATTTTCTATTTCTTCCTAGTTCAGTCTTGGAAGGTTATACCTTTCTAAGGATTTCTTCCAGGTTGTCCATTTTATTGGCATAGAGTTGCTTGCAGTAGTCTCTTATGATGCTTTGTATTTCTGCGGGGTCCGTTGTAACTTCTCCTTTTTCATTTCTAATTTTATTGATTTGAGTCCTTGCCATTTTTTTCTTGATGAGTCTGGCTAAAGGTTTATCAATTTTGTTTATCTTCTCAAAGAACCAGCTTTTAGTTTTATTGATCTTTGCTATTGTTTTCTTTGTTTCTATTTCATTTATTTGTGCTCTGATCTTTATGATTTCTTTCCTTCTACTAACTTTGGGTTTTGTTTGTTCTTCTTTCTCTAGTTCCTTTAGGTGTAAGGTTAGATTGTTTATTTGAGATTTTTCTTGTTTCTTAAGGTAGGCTTGTATTACTATAAGCTTCCCTCTTAGAACTACTTCTCCTGCATCCCATAGGTTTTGGATCATCATGTTTTCATTGTCATTTGTCGCTAGGTATTTTTTTATTTCCTCTTTGATTTCTTCAGTGATCTCTTGGTTATTTAGTAATGTATTGTTTAGCCTCCATGTTTTTGTGTTTTTTACGTTTTTTTCCCCTGTAATTGATTTCCAATCTCATAACATTTTGGTCAGAAAAGGTGCTTGATACGATTTCAATTTTCTTAAATTTACTGAGGCTTGATTTGTGACCCAAGATGTGATCTATCCTGGAGAATGTTCCATTTGCACTTGAGAAGAAAGTGTAATCTGCTGTTTTTGGTTGGAATGTCCTATAAATATCAATTCAATGCATCTGTTCTATTGTGTCATTTAAAGCTCGTGTTTCCTTATTAATTTTCTGTCTGCGTGATCTGTCTATTGGTGTGTGAGCTGTTAAAGTCCCCCACTCTTATCGTGTTAATGTGGATTTCCTCTTTTATAGCTGTTAGTAGTTTCCTTATGTATTAAGGTGTGCCTATGTTGGGTGCATATATATTTATAATTGTTATATCTCCTTCTTGTACTGATCCCTTGATCATTATGTAGTGTCTTTCCTTGTCTCTTTGTAACATTGTTTATTTTAAAGTCTATTTTATCTGATATGAGTATTGCTACTCCAGCTTTCTTTTGATTTCCATTTGCATGGAATATCTTTTTCCCTCCCCTCACTTTCAGTCTGTATGTGTCCCTAGGTCTGAAGTGGGTCTCTTTTAGACAGCATATATATGGGTCTTGTTTTTGTATCCATTCAACGAGCCTGTGTCTTTTGGTTGGAACATTTAATCCATTCATGTTTAAGGTAACTATCAATATGTATGTTCCTATTACCATTTCATTAATTGTTTTGGGTTTGTTTTTGTAGGTCCTTTTCTTCTCTTGTGTTTCCCACTTAGAGAAGTTCCTTTAGCATTTGTTGTAAAGCTGGTTTGGTGGTGCTGAATTCTGTTAGCTTTTGATTGTCTGTAAAGCTTTTGATTTCTCCATCGGATCTGAATGAGATCATTGCCGGCTAGAGTAATCTTGGTTAGCTAGAGTAATCTTGGTTGTAGCTTCTTCCCTTTCATCACTTTAAGTATATTATGCCACTCCCTTCTGGCTTGTAGAGTTTCTGCTGAGAAATCAGCTGTTAACCTTATGGGAGTTCCCTTGTATGTTATTTGTTGTTTTTCCCTTGCTGCTTTCAATAATTTCTCTTTGTCTTTAATTTTTGCCAGTTTGATTACTATGTGTCTCAGTGTGTTTCTCCTTGGGTTTATCCTGTATGGGACTCTCTGTGCTTCCTGGACTTGGGTGGCTATTTCCTTTCCCATGTTAGGGAAGTTTTCTACTATAATCTCTTCAAATATTTTCTCAGGTCCTTTCTCTCTCTCTTCTCCTTCTGGAACCCCTATAATGCAAATGTTGGTGCGTTTAATGTTGTCCCAGGGGTATGTTAGGCTGTCTTCATTTCTTTTCATTCTTTTTCTTTTATTCTGTTCCACAGCAGTGAATTCCACCATTCTGTCTTCCAGGTCACTCATCTGTTCTTCTGCCTCAGTTATTCTGCTATTGATTCCTTCTAGTGTATTTTTCATTTCAGTTATTGTATTGTTCATCTCTGTTTGTTTTTTCTTTAATTCTTCTAGGTCTTAAACATTTCTTGCATCTTCTCGATCTTTGCCTCCATTCTTTTTCTGAGGTCCTCGATCATCTTCACTATTATTATTCTGAATTCTTTTTCTGGAAGGTTGCCTATCTCCACTTCATTTAGTTGTTTTCCTGGGGTGTTATCTTGTTCCTTCATCTGGTACATAGCCCTCTGCCTTTTCATCTTGTCTTTCTTTCTGTGAATGTGGTTTTTGTTCCACAGGCTGCAGGATTGTAGTTCTTCTTGCTTCTGCTGACTGCCCTCTGGTGGATGAGGCTATCTAAGAGGCTTCTGCAGGTTTCCTGATGGGAGGGACTGGTGGTGGGTAGAGCTGGCTGTTGCACTCGTGGGTAGAGCTCAGTAAAACTTTAATCTGCTTGCCTGCTGATGGATGGGGCTGGGTTCCCTCCCTCTTGGTTGTTTGGCCTGAGGCGACCCAACACTGGAGCCTACCAGGGCTCTTTGGTGGGGCTAATGGCAGACTCTGGGAAGGCTCATGGCAAGAAGTACTTTCCAGAACCTCTGCTGCCAGTGTCCTTGTCTTCCTGGTGAGAGAGATCCACCCCCCGCCTCTGCAGGAGACCCTCCAACACTAGCAGGTAGGTCTGGTCCAGTCTCCTATAGGGTCACTTCTCCTTCCCCTGGGTCCCGATGTGCACACTACTTTGTGTGTGCCCACCAAGAGTGGAGTCTCTGTCTCCCCAAGTCCTGTTGATGTCCTGCAATCAAATCCCTCTAGTGTTCAAAATCTGATTCTCAAGAATTCCTTCTCCCGTTACCGGACCCCCAGGTTCGGAAGCCTGACATGGGGCTCAGAACCTTCACTCCAGTGGGTGGACTTCTATGGTGTAAGTGTTCTCCAGTTTGTGAGTCACCCACCCAGCAGTTATGGGATTTGATTTTATTGTGATTGCACCCCTCCTACCATCTCATTGTGACTTCTCTGTCTTTGGATGTGGGGTATCTTTTTTGGTGAGTTGTTCAGCAGTTAGTTGTGATTCCGGTGTTCTTGCAAGAGGGAGTGAGAGCACATCCTTCTACTTTACCATCTTGAACCAATCTCTGGGCCTCTTTTATAAGGGCATTAATCTCATTCCTGAGGGCAGAGCCCTCATGACCTAATTACCTCCGAAAGGCCCACCTCCTAATACAACCACACTGGGCATTAGAATTTCAACATATGAATTTGGAGGCAGCCAAACATTCAGACCATGGTACAGATTGCCCTCTGATGATGAAGAAAGAGAGAAATAAGAATCAGCAGATTTAGCCCTAGCCTTAGTCTGCTTGATTAGATGATTATTTAGACCTGATTCCACGCCTGGCTTCCCCTCTTCATGCAAGCACCTGAAGCCTTAGTAAGGTCCAAGCCAACATCCTGATGGTAACCATCAACATCACATCAATTACCAGGTTCCATCTGTGTGGACCATAAAAGCATCTTGCCTTGGGACCAAGACTGGGAGATGCAGAGAAGTTGGGATTCGGGCCACTACCACCTTCTTTGCTTATGAA
The DNA here is from genome assembly GCF_963455315.2 of Globicephala melas. Classification (NCBI taxonomy): domain Eukaryota; kingdom Metazoa; phylum Chordata; class Mammalia; order Artiodactyla; family Delphinidae; genus Globicephala; species Globicephala melas. The sequence continues at coordinate 30,151,418 of NC_083324.2, read as the reverse complement.
ATGAACCCACATAGATATCTTGGCCCCCATCCTTTAAAGGAGTTGAGTATACAATTTGACCCCAGTAGATGGATCAGAGAAGATTAGAATAAACCATTTCCCTCCCTTCTTTCCTTCTCTGGGTAACTTGAGTCCCATCTGGGTTTCTGTTTCTGAGCCTGGTTTGATTCTGATCCTGACCCTGGGATCATAGACTCCGTATTGAATAGCATTCTGAAAAGTCAGCTGGCCTACTTATGCATCCTCAGGCACATTGAGTCTGCCCCAGAGACACAGAGTTCTATTTTTTAACAACTCTTTTGCTATTAAGAAATGTTTCCTTATATGTAACCTCATGCTTTGGTACTGCACTTTGTGGAGGCAAAAAAACAACTGGATATTATCTGTGGTTGAGTCTTCTGTGTGCTCAAAGATTCTTGGTCTTACTTGTTCTAGGTTGAAAAATCCAATCTTAACCTCTTTTTTATAATTCTTATTTTCCTTCTTTTCACCATATTGTGAATGTTCCAACAAAAAGCTTCCTTAAATTTGTTAATCATTAGAATCATCTGGAGACCTTTCTAAACGTACCAAATTGCACATCATTCTCCAGGCTTCCTGTATAAGAATTATAGGGACTGGGGTGGTTTGGAGCTTGGGCAGGAATTACCATTTTTAAATAGGACAAATAAATTATTGGGATCTTTTTGAAGTGTGTGCCCAAATTACAGTTCTCCCTTTCTCAGGGAATGGCACCCATTCTTCAAATGTGGGTGCCTGGCATCCAGGTTGGCACTAGCGTTATGGATGGGGGGACATCTGGTTCAAATGAGCCCAAAGAGTGTCTTATTCCCAGAATTTGGAAATGGCACTTAGAGACAGGAGGTCAATCTCTGAGGGCGATTAGAAGTATGACATGAAAAAAGTGGAGAAACCAAATTATGACCTGAAGATAGAGAGCAGAGAAAGATGGTCTGCAGAGACGAAGTAGAGTGAAGCAGCTCTCTGAGATATTCAAGAGAAAAAAGCAAAGCATTCCAATGGCTCTAGGCTCTGGTTCTGGTCTCAGCATTCCTTCCCCAAGAGTCCATGAGATGGTCTCTGTCCTATGTGGGTGGCCTTCCCTTCTTGCCTAACCTAGCTAAAGCAGATTTTCATTACCAGCCACCAAAAGGGGCCTGTCAAATATGGAACTAATGGCTCCACCAGGATTGTTGATAAGCTCACAGCCTATGTCTTCTTTCCCTGTTGACTATAGAACTCTCTATTTTGCTTTCCTGAGAGGACACAGGCCTCTTGACTTTGAAGGAATATTTCATTGACATCATCTGACTAGGCAATTTTAATACTCCCCAAACTTTGAATGATTACCATTGAACAATTTTCTCAATTTTTCTAACAGGAAAAAACCCACTAATATTTACTAACTGATGCATTCACCCCAAACCTGTAAAGGCAATACTATTATTGGCCCATTTTACATGTGAGGAAATTGAGGCATAGAAGGGGTAAATAACTTTCCTTAGGTCACAAAGCTGGTAAATGGTGGGTCCAGCACTTGAACCCAGATGTGACCACAGACTCTAAAATTTCAACCACTTTGATATACTTGGATTGAAACCAAAATTCAGTGGTTGAGGGAAAAACTCTTGATGCTGCCTGAGAAGTAATGTGCACATACTCGTTTCTGTACTAAGAGAACATTCCAGTTTGGACTCAATAGGAAGAAGCAAACAAGGTGGGTTAGGGGGCTCTGGTAGTTTTCATAGATGAATCAGGACTTGAATTGAGGCCAGAGAGAGGTGGGGATAGAGAGTGTTGCCATCTTACCACCCATTTCCTCCTTTAAACAGATCTCTGATTATATTCATATATCCATCCCTTCCCCAAGTGACCCATGTGCTAGGGATAGGCTGTCCTCCAGGAAAATGCCTTATTTTCTATGGGTAAACCCATCCCCCTTGCCAGTAATTGGGCATGTGACCCAACTTAGGCCAGTGAGATGCTGGGAGAGGTTTTCTGGGGAGTTTATGAGACAACTTTGTCTGAATCTTATGGGAAAAATTTCAGAAGAGATTCTCTCTTCTGATCTGGGTGTTATTCTATCAGTTAGCTATTGCCACAAAATATGCACGGCAAAATCCCATACAATCTCAGTACCAGAGAGGGATAAGCATCTATTTAGTGATCTAGGCCTTGCTTGTCGCAATTCAGTTCTCCTGACATTGGCTGGGCTCACTAATTAGGGTCTGGGGATCAGTTGAGCTAGCTTGTGTTCTACACCAGAGTCTCCCATTCCGTCCCAGGACCGGTAAGCTAGCGTGTTCTTCTCAAGACAGTGGCACCAGTGTAAGAGCACCAGAGGAAATACGCAAGCATATCTCAAGCCTAGTCTCCATCACATCTACCAACGTTTCATTGGCTAAAGAAAATCACATGGTTAAGCTTAGTATCAAGTCCACCCTTCCTGGGAGTGATGGGGAGGGTGTATACTTCTGAGAAACAGTTTAATCTATCACAGGGCCGTGCATGGATATGAGACCCGGGAGAATGACAGCCCCCCTCCTTTTCAGCCTGCAGATATAAAGCCAACACACATGGAGAAAAGGGGATCCGAGAGAACCCCAGGAAAGCAGAGCTGGAACCACTTGATCAAATCAACCTGAAGTTTTAGTCGACATCTGGACTTTTGGTAATGTTGGCCAAGTTTGACATTATTTAAGCAAGTTTGAGGTAGATATTCTGTTACTTGCAGCTGACACTCTCCCAATTCAGAGTTTTCCTTGCAACATTTAGGAACAGAGGCCCAGAGATGTGAATAAACAGCACATAGGGAAAAAGCAATGCAAAGAGCCTGGAGAGACTATATATATGCACACACACATATATATTGGCCAAGTGTTTTGTCCTTGAAAACCCAACCATACTTTTCTTTTATCACCCACACAACTTGCAGCAGATCTGTTCCTTCTTGATTTTGTGTAATTTGATTCATTCACAGATGTTTGTTCATCTGGCCTTCCAGTTGGTATGGTAACAGCCTGACTGAACTGTGGCATTTATTATTCACTACATGCTCTCGTCAAGTCAGTAAGAAGCAGGTTTGGTTTTTTTCAAGCAACCCAGGGGACTGAGTCATTTAGGAGAAAATGTGGCCCTATACCTCCTCTGATGCTGATGCTTGAAATTCTCCTGTTAAAACTCTACCACTTTCCTCTGCTCACATTGACTGAGGTGTTTCCTTCCTTTTGCTAGAGCTCTTGTTTCCTAGCTATGGAAGGCAACATTCATTTCCACCTTCCACCCCCATCACGTTACAGTAATAACAGGACATAAATTGAGTGGGCAGCTAGTCAAAGGATTTGTAAAAGTCACATTAAAAAAAATACTGGGGGACTTCCCTGGTGGCGCAGTGGTTGAGAGTCTGCCTGCCGATGCAGGAGACAAGGGTTCGTGCCCTGGTCCGGAAAGATCCCACATGCCGCAGAGCGCCTGGGCCTGTGAGCCATGGCCGCTGAGCCTGCGCGTCCGGAGCCTGTGCTCCGCAACGGGAGAGGCCACAACAGTGAGAGGCCCGCGTACCGCAAAAAAAAGAAAGAAAAAAATTACTGGGAAGGAGCGAAGGGTAATATCTCAGAGTAAATATCAGTCATTTAAAATAATACTTATCAAGGCTCACTGTGTGCTTGTAACTCAACTAAGAATTTCTTGGTACCCTAGGAGGTAAAACATTGAGTAAGAACATGGCTAGTATTCACTGGAAACCTACTATGTGCTGGGCACTACATGGGGCCCACCATACACATTATTCGTTCAGTCTTCACAATGACCCTGGAAAATAACTATGCCTTTCCCCATTTTAGGAAGAAAATGATTAACTTTTCCAAGGTCTCACAGTTAGCATGTGGGGGAGTTAGAATTTGAATTTGGACACGTGAGTCCATTTTATTTACACTACACTGTACTTCCTTGAACAAAAGAGACATAGTACAGTGATTACGGGGTATAGATTTGCCTATGGGAATAGGAAAATCTGGCCCAGCTGTCTGCTAGTTGTATGACTTTGGCCAAAACATTTAACCTTTCTGTGCCTCGGTTTCCTCATTTAAAATGGGGATAATCCTATTATTACCGTCTGAGTATTGTTCTCAGAATTAAATGAGATAATGTACACAAAACATTTAGCACAATGCATCTCAAACGAAGTTTAATTTTATTATGTAGTGAATGCCTGGCACAGTGCTGTCCATTAGAAGGGTCTGTGATGATGAAAATGTTCTGTATCTGCATTATCTAATGCTGTAGCCTCTAGCCACCTGTGGCTGTTGAGAACTTAAAATGTGGCTACTGCAAGTGAGGAACTGAATTTTTATTTCATTTCATTTTCTTTTTTTTTTACATTTTTAAATTACTTAATTTTTAACATCTTTATTGGAGTATAATTGCTTTACAATGGTGTGTTAGTTTCTGCTGTATAACAAAGTGAATCAGCTATACATATACATATATCCCCATATCTCCTCCCTCTGGTGTCTCCCTCCCACCCCTCTAGGTGGTCACAAAGTACCTGATCTCCCTGTGCTATGCGGCTGCTTCCCACTACCTATTTACATTTGATAGTGTATATACGTCCATGCCATTCTCTCACTTCATCCCAGCTTACCCTTCTCCCTCCGCACGTCCTCAAGTCCATTCTCTGCATCTTTATTCCTGTCCTGTCCCTAGGTTCTTCAGAACCTTTTTTTTTTTTTTTTTTAGATTCCATATATATGTTAGCATATGGTATTTGTTTTTCTCTTTCTGACTTACTTCACTCTGTCTGACAGACTCTAGGTCCATCGCATTTCATTTCCATTAACAACAATTTAAATAGCCAAACATATCTAGTGACTACCATATTGGACAGCTCAGGTGTAGTATGTGCCGGATACAATATGTACAAAAAAGAATAAGACGCAATTCTCATTCATGGGAGGCTTATGGTTTAATGGAAGCTGATAAGCAAATGATTAGTAGGCATGGTGATAAGTATTACAGTGCAGCTATAGACAAAATACTATGGAATTCAAAGGAGCTTTTCCTGGGAGTCAGGAAAAGCTTTTAAGAGGTAATGACAGTTGAGCAAGGCCTTGAAGGCTGAGTAAAGATTCAGTTCATTCATTCAGCAGATATATGTTGAGTGCCTTCTCTGAGTCAGGCACCAAAGTTTGAGAGAGTATGGGAGAGATAAAGGTCAGGGTTCAGAGGCGACATCTGTATTGATTAGACTGTTCAGGAAGGTCTTGTAAAAGGTAGAACTTGAACTGACCCTTGAATCACAGGTAAAATTTGGATGATGCCGGGAGCTAAGGGGGAGCATTCCAGGTAAAGAGAACAGCACGAGTAAAGAGGCGAAGTTGAGAAGAAGTGACAACCATTACACCATCCTAACTGAAGTAGAGAATATGACTTGAGGAGAGCTATGGTGCAGTCCTTCTGGGGATGAGCATAAAGTGGGGAGGGCGTGAAGCAGGCTTTGAATGCTGGTTAATGCTGTTTTACCTTTATACCACTGGAGCCACCTGTTGTAAGGCGTGTAAAGTCATCTGACAGGTGGGCTCAAAGTACGCTTGAAAAACAAAGGCAGAAGTTTCATTTGGAAAGAGTGACCCATGCAGGGGAAGTTCAGTGTTTAAAACATTTCCTGGTATTCTGACTGCCAGCACCCACTCCCTTCCCATAGCCTTTCCCCTCTTGCCCATATCCGTATGAGAAAGGGTCACCGCTCCATTGAATATCTGGTTCTGGGGATCTCTCTAGTGTCTACTTCCCACTGCACTGCCTCAAACATTTGGTGCCAGGAAGGGGACAGATGGTGGTTAGAGCATCACCTTTGCAGTGTGACAGGAGCAGCAGTGCAGGGGCAGCATGTCCTGACCAGACTGTGGCAGCGTGACTGTGGCAGCATGACTGTGGCAGCATGACTGTAGCCCTGGTTGTCAAGCCTCCTTTGACTCCTGCCTGTTCTCAGAGGCTGACCTTTCTCCTCCTGCAATTCTGATACACTTGCACGAAATCTCCTTTCACTTAAGATCATCAGGGTCAGTTTCTGTGGCTTACAGTCAAGAACCTTGGCTGATACATTTGAAAATAATAAACTTGGGAGTGAAAATGCTTGGCAGTGGCCCTAACTCTGCTCTAACCTGTCATCTCAGGAAAGTCTTCCATCCCACGGGGCTCACTTTTCCTGTCTCTCTAATGAGTGATCGGCACTAGTGATTTCTAAGGGAGCTTTTGAGAAAATATGGGCTTCAGGCCATGGCTTGATTTCGGTGCAAGGCAGTGGAAACAGAAGCAAAGGGTGGCTGTAGGAAGTATTTTACACACACGTAAGACATGGTGGCTGATTGCATAGAGAAGGCAAAGAAGTAGAGTGAGTAAAAGATGGTTCAGATGGAATATTTGTCTTAAAATCACCCAAAACTACTTTTGCCATTCTGTTAGTTATTGTCTCCATTTGGCCAAAGAGTCAGGGTTTGCAAACACCCCTCAACCCACCCTCCTTTACGATTCCCCTGTGAACAAGCTTTGTCCATAACCATCTAAATCCATCAGAAGATTTGTAACTCACTCGTAATGGAGTCATTACTGTAATCTGGACTTTAAAGCCGAAGTAGAGGGCACCTGGTGACAAACAGTCCCTGTAGGGCTTGGAAGTGTGTCCAGATAGATGCAACCAGTGACGGTCTACTCCAGTCTGCTACTTCTCTGTTCCTCACATACAGCAAACCTTGGCTCAGCTGAGGACTAATCCATCCTGTAAATACAAGTTCACACTGTTCACTGAGTAAATGTGCATTGAGCCAGGATCCCTGCTAGGTACCAGGGGTGTAAAGGTGGAAAGACACGGTGCCCAGTCTCAAGGGACTCCCAGCAGCTGGGCCTTGAGTGTTGTCCCCAAACTCCCACCTTGTCATTCATTTTGCCTATAGATGCACTGTGGGCCATTTCTTGACCACGGGCACTGTGCCCAGAGTGGGTGTTCAGATGAATTCACTGAGAACCCCGCATTTCTTTGTTTGGAGTAAAAACCTTACTGTATAGTAGCTAAGAGAGCAGGCCATGGGGTTATACAGATTGGGTTCAAATTCCCCCTCCAAACCTGGCTCTGGACTTATTAAGAGGGTGACTGAGGCAAGCTATTTACCTCTGTGGCCCGGCCTCAGTTTTCTCATCTGTAAAATGGAGCATAGTAATAGCGCCGATTATCTGGAGTTTAAGCAATACGCTGCAAGTGGCATATAGAATGACCTCATCGTACGTGGCTGCTGTGTCGTTTTAACGATTGGAGAGCTTCAGTGATGCTGTGTATAATTCAGAGCGATGGGGACAGCAGCCTGCCTGCCTCCTTTCTTTCCCTTGTTCTCTCTTTTATCTGTCCTTTCTCACTCTTCCTTTCCCTCATTTTTTTTCTTGTTCTCTCTACATCTCTCTATGCCTCTCTCTCTCACATTCTCTTTCTCTCTTTCTCCCCTCCCTCTCTATCAGAATAAGGGGAGCTATTAGTTATAAATTATATTTAAATGCAAAAAAATATTAAGCAGATAGGCTTGGTGAATTAAATTCTGATTGTGTCCTATTTCCTAAGAAGACGGACCTTGTTTTTTTCTTCTCATGATGATGAGGCCCAAGCTTCTCTTGTGCAGCCAGGTTACTCAAGATTCCCCACCACTACAGACACACTTAGGAAACGACCCAATAGGAAAGGACAGACTGCAAAGCACAGATACCTTTTCTTTTCTTTGCTCCAGAATTGCTAACTGATTTTCTGACAGTAGTATGCTGCCCTTCCAGAAAAAAATAAAGCCTCGAGTGCTTGCCAATTTCTGTGGCGTAATCACTCCTACCATGGTCGAATTCAAGCTTTCAGCATAGAATCACAGAACACAGAGCTGGGCGAGGTGTGCACAGCAAGCTGCAAGAGCTGCCCTTGTGTGTGCCAGCTCAGTCAGGAAACACTGCTCAGGAATGTGCAGACTCGCTGACGCGGCCCACCTGTTCACCCCCCATCCCCAGGGCGCTGGGTCCAGCACAGCTGCCCCAGGCAGGTTCCCTGCCTCCTGCCTCCGTTCTCCGTCCCTCCCTCCATCTGCCAGAATAATCCTCTGAAACCCAGATCAGAATACTTACTTCCACGCTCTATACTCCCCAGTGGCTCGTCCTTGCCACCCAGGCCCTGCGCCATTGCCTTCACCCTGGGGCTATTCCAGGCCTCTCATCTTAATGCAAACCCTGTGACACCTCCGCGTCTTTGCTCACATCCAGCAGGCTGTCTGGAGCCCTTCCCAGAGCTCCCACCCCTGCTCCTTCGTCTGCCTGGTGAACCCCAGTCATCTCCAAGGCCTCACTCAAATGCCTTGTCCCTGGTAGCTGTTCTAACCCTCTCTTGTACTCTAGATGGTATCATTTACTCCCTCAACTGGGTCACCTTGACGTCTTTCTCTCATATTCCATGGTAAGGCATATCTCCAGATCCTAAGATAGTAAGAAGACCGTGGGTCCAGGATTGAGCTTTCATTCACTCACTCATATGTGCGTTCAGCAAATATTTACGGGTGCCCTTCATGTGCCAAGCATTGTACTGGGTAGGACTGGGAGTAGAATAGAGAGTAGAACACACCCTCCTCTTCTCTGGTGGGATTCATAGTGTACTGAGGGGTATAAGCATTGAACAAACAGACAAAAATAAATGCATAATTGCAAATTTGTTTGATGAAGGAAAAGAACAGGATGGTGTGAGAGAAGGTCCCACCAGTGAAAGGTTTTTAAGTTTTTAAGAAACCTGTAATATAACCTTTTAAGGGATGGGGGCCTCACTCAGGGAACTGAACATGGTGACATGAATTGCATTGTGTGGCAGGCACCCTGCCTTGCCAGCTTATAAATGAGAGCAAGAATCATGCAGTGTTTGCCTCTGTGCCATGCTGGACTAGATTTCCAAGTCAGCTCTGGTGTAAGGGGCTTGGACCGAGATAGCCAAAATAAGGGAAGGGGAAAACAAAGTGTAGAACACAGGCTTATGAGATAGAAGATCGAGAAAGCAGAGAGAAATGCGTGAGAGAGCTAGGCAAGTCGCAGAGCAAGCTCATTGTTTGTGAAATGCTCTGGCTCTGTCCTCAAACCCATATCCCAGTCATCTACCAAGATGATCGGGAGAAGACTGCCTGAGGTGTAAAGAGACGATTTAGATGAGGGCTGTTACTTATTGAAATTGATACGGTGAGGGGAGATGGTTGAGCTCTGTTTTATATTTTTGCATCTCTATTAATTTATTTTCTTAATCTCAAGTGGCAGAAAATTCAAATAAAGTAGACTTAAGGGAAGAAAAAAAAAGGTTGGATAAATTGGCTCACGTAATTAAAAAATCCATAGCTACACCCAATGCCCAGATTTTTGTTTCTAATATCATGCTCTAATAAAAGAAACCAGAGCTCCTTGAAGAAATGACTAATTGTAGAACTGAGGCAGAGAATATACAATAATGAGCCTGGAACATCTTATGGTACCAGAAAGTAAGAAAGTGCTCATAAGACAAGACACACAAACCCACACGCGTTCTGAGGTATATCAAAGGGACACAGGAGGCAACTGAAAAAGTCACAATGATCAAAAATGGAACAATTGGAGCCACAAAATAAATAAAGGATCGAATTAAAAACCAAAGGAAAAAAAGAAAGCATCACAGTCCTCTGCTTTATGGCTGGCACGAACACTCAATATTTTCTGCAGTAGCCGAGAAAGAATTCCTTAGACAGGACAACCGTGGAACTTAGCGCACGCCCCGAATCCAAAGGAAGTCATTCTGTGAGAAGTTAAAAATGAAAATGGAAAGTTTTCCATGGAAATAAGACTGGTACTCAGTTTCTTCAGATGGTCTTCTTTTTAAATTATAAAATAATACATGTCATTATAAACCAACTCATGGAGAAGTGTATAAAGTAAAGCTGGTCTTTCCTTGCTCCCTCAAACATCACTTCTACTCTCCAATATTTTGGTGTGTATTTCCCAGAGCTCTGTTCATGCAATTACAAACACTTATATAAGAGTATATTATATGGCCTAGGTAGAGTATGTCAAACTGCTAGCATGTAGTTAGTGTTCCATGATATATACTCAAATAGATAATTTTGAAAATGAGATTATACTATACAAAAAACAAAACAAAAAAAGTCAAAGTATAAAATGAGTCCCTACTAACATAAAGAAGTGATTAAATAAATAAATAAATAAGGCAGAATAGACAAGTCGCTTATGCAGAATAATTCCAAATAATTTATGTAGATACTCTGTCCACAAGAGGTGGAACATAACATCCCATGCAATAAGTGTGAGCTGCACAAAATGACTTTCTTCCAAAGAGTGCAGTATGGAAAAGGAAAAAAGAGTAACTGTTTTTTGGAGAAATCTAAAAATACTACTTCAGCGAGGTGATTAAGATTAGCGTCAATAATAATAAGTCAACAAAGATAAGTTGATAGCATGTACCCTTGATATGATGTGATGAAAATAGGACTTTACCATGTGGTCTTTCTCCTGCAAACCCATATCCCAGTCTAGTCATGAGATAAATATCAGAAACCCCAACTGTGGAACATTCTACACAATATCTGACCAGTAATCCCCACAACCGTCAAGGTGACCAAAACCAAGGCAAGTCTGAGAAACAGTCATAGTTTAGAGGACCCTAAGGAAACATGATGACTAAATGTAGTATGGTATCCTGGATAGGATGCTGGAAGAGAAAAAAGGAACATTAAGTAAAAACTAAGGAAATCTAGATAAAGCATGGACTTCAGTTAATAACATATTAATATTGGCTTATTAGTGTAATATATTATACTACTGTGAGATGTTAATAATAGGAGAAACCGAGTGTGGGGTATAAAGGAATTCTCTGTATAATCCTTACAACTTATCTGTAAATCTATTATAAAATTAAAAGTTTGTTTAAAAATTTTTGTTTAAAATCCATAGCTCTGGGCTTCCCTGGTGGCACAGTGGTTAAGAACGTGCCTGCCAATGCAGGGGACGTGGGTTCAAGCCCTGGTCTGGAAAGAATCCACATGCTGCGGAGCACCTAAGCCCGTGCGCCACAACTACTGAGCCTGAGCTCTAGAGCCCACAAGCCACAACTACTGAGCCCGCATGCCACAACTACTGAAGTCCGTGCACCTAGAGCCCGTGCTCCACAACAAGAGAAGCCACCGCAATGAGATGCCCACGCACCGCAACAAAGAGTAACCCCCTCTTGCCACAACTAGAGAAAACCCATGCACAGCGACAAAGACCCAATGCAACCAAAATAATAAATAAATTAGTTAATTTAAAAAAATAAAGTCCATAGCTCTGTAAGCTTCAGAAATGGCTAGATCCGGATCTCAAATGATGTTAACCAGAATCTACTTCATATTTCATCTGTGTTGGCTTAGTGCTCAGACAGGCTCCCTTCACTCACTGAAACCCTATAAACCCCAGATGTACTTATCCTAGTGGAAGAGAAGTTCTTTTCCTAATAGTTTTAACCAAAGCCTCAGACTTGGGTCATGTGTCCATCTGGAACCAATCAGTATGGCCAGAGGGCTGTGGGACTCTTACTGGCCAGGACTAGGTCACATGCCCACCTCTGGAACAAGGATTCAGTGAGCCTGACCAAAAGACTGAGAGTGAAGAAGGGTTGTTACTTAAACAAAGTGCGTCTTCAGTCTGGTACTCTGCTGCTGAGGGAACCAGCAGCTTCCCCTCCACTCACCACCCACTCTCCAAGTCTCTAAGGATTTTCCAGTTTCTACTGAGACAGGAGACAACCTCTTGGCTAACAGGCAGATCCCATTGTACCAGGCCATCTTGACGGTCTCTGGCCAGGATGTAAATGGGCCCGCCTTGGGTCGGTGGCCACCTCTGCTCCAACCAGTAGCCCTCAGGGGCTGGTACTGCTTACCTGAGCTGGGGCTATGGACAGGGTAGTTCCAGCAAGAGAAGGAAGTTGAGGCTGACAAATGCTGTGATTGGAAAGTCCTAGATATTGCCTCACGTGAATTTTTTCCCTGTGTTCTAATTTGCACCTACTTGAGGAACATCTGATTCATCTCATCATTTTATTCTAATGAGAATGCCATTGTCCTTCCATTACTCTGGTATAAAAGTGTTGTCTTAAGTTGGTTGCTGCTTTCCATGAGTTCTCTCATTCAATTTTAGGCTCCATGCTTTAACCAGAGTATACATGAGGTAGGGCACGAAAACCTTCTTTTGCAAAGCGTTGTCACGAATGGGTCAGCCCAGTGTCAAACTGGCTCCAGGGAGAAAGATGGACATAGACTGGTTCCATCAATGAGTGCTAGAAGCATACGTTAAAACTCCCCATTATTAATCTCTTTGTAGAATATTTTTTCAAGAAGTTGTGTATCGCAAAATACAATATAACATTCATATCAAGTGACATAGGGATTGCTTTAAGCAAAACTAGTTGTACTCTGTATAATGAGTACTGCAGTAAAAATACATATTCATTTCCTATCACAAATTATAGCAATTTAAGCCATATTCCCTCTAGCTGTAGTATTTGGAGGGGAAAATGTATGTGCGAGCCTCCTCCCCCTTGAACAGAGATGCACTCTTCTCTGGAAGGAAGCCTCTCTGCATGCCATGTTGCATGGGGCTGGTTTATCTCCAAGGCTTTCTCATCAGAGCTTTGGGGGTGGAGGTAAGGCCATCATCTGAAACACCACCAAGGGAGTACTGCAGTGATCCCAGCACAGCAGGAAATTAGTCTGATTTTGAAATGCGAGTCTGTACAAATTCTCTTGAAACATGTTACCCTGAATACATCATTTCAGCCCTGAGATGAAAGGACAGACAAATCCAGACTGTTTTGATTTTCTTAAGTGAGAAAGATCCTTCTTTGGGTATTGTTGAAACTATATTGGTGACATGATGGTGGGTTTCAAATCAAAGGATTTCTAGGATCACTCCAGAGTTAGGGGAGCAGTGAGGAACACTGAATCTTTTTCTTTTTACCAGGGGAGCAAATAAATGCAGTGGCCTCTATCTGTGACCACTGTGCCTTCTGGCCATGACCTCTGAGGATATGGAAAATCCTTGAATCTTCATGATTGTTAACACGAGAGGCGTTCAAAGCTTGTCTTCCTGGTCACCAGAGGTTCCCATTCACCTGGTGTCCTAGAGGGGTCTGTCCCCTGCTTTTCTCTCCCCAGCTCTGTGAGGAACTCTGCTAAGCATGTGACACATGTTTGCTCTGTAGCTTCTCTCCTGAGCTTTAGCACAGGGCCTGGTACATAGTCAGTGCTGATAAATACGTGCTAACTGGGTGAGGTTAGGACTATTCCTGCTTTGCTGTACAGAGGAGTGGTCAGACCCACAAGGTTATGTCACTTCTAGGGAACCTGTTTAGTTCTAGAGCCCTAGCTCCCATATCCTCCCCTCTGCTGCCTCTAGCAGATTCTCTCATGTGGCTCTCATGTGTCCTGGAAGTAGTTTTCAGGATAAGACTTAGAATGCCGAGAATTTGAAGTGATTCAGAACACACTGAATTTCATAACAGCTATTGCCCCATTACTATCAGCAGCTTGGGGTTGTGAGCAGTTCAATGCTCTGAGTTGAAATTCAACCTGAGAAGTGAGGTTTCTGAGAGTCGTAGTGTATACTTAGAATACCTGTTTGCCCAGGGGAGTTAGGATCTTTACTCTATAGGGAACCAAGAGATGAACTAGGTGTGAACTAGCCTCCTTGCCACAATTTGTCCCCAAACTGCCTCGAGAATTATTTCTAAAATGTGGGTCTTTGCCTGTTGTCCACAGTGTAAACTCCAAACTCTAAAGCGTGGCTAAGAGTGTTCTGGAATGAATCATGTGGTCGACATTTCTACATCCATCCCATTTCTCCCCCTTAGTGTAGCAGCCACATGGTTTACAAAGACTGGCTGTCCAGTTTCAAAAGTGGCCCTGGTTAGTCTAAGCCAAAAGGAGGACCTCATACCTGCTATCACAGTGATCGGTTGAGATGTCCCAGGCCTAAGTCAATTGGCCCACGTCCTTCTCTAGCCATAGAGATTGGTTCTGGTGTGGGTTGGTCATCATAAAGCCCAGGACTCTTGTTGGATGGTCTCAGAAGCAGGCTTTCTTTCTTCCTTAGATGTTACTTGGGAAGCATGTAACCTTGGTAGTTGGCATCTGCTCTGTGACCATGAGGGGCATCTAGTGTTAGGATGAATAAAATAACTACAAAAGAGAGAGGGGTAGAAATGTAAAGGAACAAAAAACTCCTTGCTGATATGACTGAGTCACATTCCCTGCATGTATCAATAATTTAGCCTTAAAACATTACTGTTCATTCTCTGTGAATTTTCACATATGGCCTCCTCTGCCCTCACTATCCTACTTCCCTTTCTGTGTTGTAAAATTCTACTCATCCTACAAAATCCACCTCAGCATCACCTCCTCTGAAATTCTCCTGCCCTCTTCCAGTCTGTCCCAGAAGGACTTAATGGCTCCCTTCTTAGTGTTCCTCAAGCATAACTTATGTAGCTATATTAGAGCAATTTAAACACATTTACCAATAATAACTTAGCAGCTCATATGGATTTTTCTGCCAGGCAGTGTGCTTGGTAGGTATTATCTTGTTTAACCTTTACAGTCATCTTATGATATTATATTAATATCCTCATTTTAAATATAAAGAAACAGTTTAGAGAGGTAAAGGAACTTATCAAAGTGTCCACAGCTCATAAGAGCAGGGAGCAGGGAATCTAATTCCAGAAATTGTGCTCTTAACCTCCCCCACAGTATTCTCTTCCCTGATAATCAGTTCTTGGAAGCCGAACACTGTCTTTCATTCAGGGATGCCTGAATGTTCTAGGCGCTCAGGAAATACTAGCAGGATAAGTGGTTGGATGGATAGATGGATGGATGGATACGTTTAATCCCTTCACATCACAGATGAGGAAACCAGCTCTCAGATGGTGTAAGTGGCGTGTGTGGTAGGCTTAAGCACAGATGAGCATTGGACTTTTTCTATAACATCTTGTCATCTTCGGAAGAAAATTATTATTTCCTCTAAAAGAAACTCCCCAAACCAAGAGGATAAAAATAAAATCCAAAGATGCTTGGACTTCTCTCTCATCCTGGAACCAGTATATGTTCCACTTAGCTGAGTCCTGAATGAAGACTTTCTTGGCCCTCTCTCCAGAATCCAGGTTGTATCTTCTTTTGTTAACTCTCTTTAAATTGTTATTGACACCTAAACTAATTTAGGGTAAAAAGAGAGTAGACCCAAATCTCATTCAAGTTCTGGCTTGGGAAGCCTATTTATACCTATGTAAACATCAGGTTTTGAAAGAGGAAGGGGAGCTTGAGCACAAAAATTAAAAGAAAAAAAAAAACATTGAAAATAAGAAATAGAATCACATGTCATCCTGATTAGCCAGCCGTGGAGTAAAAATTCTACACTTCTGTCATGTTGCACCATGCAAGAGAAAACTGTGGCATTAGTTTAATTACATAAATTTATGAGATGAAAGGAACAACTTTTATAATCATTCAGACAAAATTCCTATTCAGATTGCTGTGCAATATCTCTATCTAGTTTTTATTTAAGTGTTTATTAAAGCGATTCGTTTTTCAAAAACCCTCAAACCTACCTGTATTTTAATGCCTTGAGGGACACTTTTAATTTCCCTTCTCTAATTTCTTTAAACGCATGTCCTCATCAAATGCCCATGTTCCACAAGCCTGGCAACCCGTGTACATTTAATACCTGCTCTCAACGCTTACTGGTGCCATTGAATCACTAAGAGAAGGAGCAGCAGAAAGTCCTCCAGAAGGAAGTGATTTTCTAGGGGTTGCCCCACATCCTGAGTGATGATAATTCTTCTTCATCCTCATCGTAGCTTATTGACCACCTACTCGGTTCCAGCACTGCGTTTACAAGGCAGTTTCCATCAGTCGTCTCTAAGCTTCCTGGACTGGATATGAGCTCTTTCTAAGGGAAATGGCCCCACTCCCAGCCCTGCTGCGCAGGGGACCGTGTTTGAGGTCACAGGACTTGGACTTCACCCTTAACCCCGTCATGGTTGATTCCAAGCCAAGGCTGAGAGCCTGACGTAAGGACAACTAACCCATGGAGACTGGGATTTGTGTGTCCTAATTAAAAATATTAATTTAGCCAATAACATTCTCTTGGGAATTTAATCTAAGCACAGAAAGGCTCTACCTATTTCAGTGGGAACTGAAGCAGAAAGGATAGAATATTGAACCAAGATTCTTAGCTTGGGGTTCATGAACTCATTTAGATATGTGAAATTTTGGATTTATGTGTATAAATGGTATGAACTGCTTTACAGATTTAAGGTGCAAGATCATATCTCTTATTTACTGATTAACTGCTCTGTTACTCATATATCTCCTTGGCTGAAGTTTCACTATCATCCTCTTAAGGTTCCCTCACCTCCTGAGTAATCCAAGAACCCCAAGGTTGCCCAGTCCTAAAGGGCTCTGTCCAGGTCTCACACCCAAGTTGGCAGAACTCTGGACACTGGTCAGTCCACTGCTACTGATGCTCGTCACGGCCATGAAGTCTTGGTGAACCCAGTACCCACGGGAAACAGCAGACACCATTGCTGTCCTGCTGTGATGACACCCATGTAGTTCCTGGAGGGGGACCTGAGCAGAATCTTAGAGCTAAGCTCTCACCCTCGGGGCTCTGCCATCACCAGAGGGCTAGGTCAGTGGGCTGTCTTCGTATCTGTGAGGGGACCCATACACCTGGGTAAGGGCCTCAGAACACAAAGTATCCTGTTCTACCCCCTCTGTCCCCACCACAGGGGTACATGTCCTATACCTACCTGTTCAGGTGAAGCTAAAAGTAATAAAAAGGTCTTCTCTCCCACCCCTTCTTTTTCTAAGAAAGACAAATCTTCATGAATCCAAGATGTGTTTCTGATATCTCTTTCACTGACACAGGGAGGAAAAAGGTAAAAAAAAAATTAATATTTAGTGAAGCATTTTACTACCTGTGCATTTATCTGAGAAGAGGGTCCCTAGGTCCGATCAGATTTGCAATGGTATTCTTGCTTCAGAAATAGATGAGACAGAGAGACAGAAGAACCACCACTGTAGAGAGAGGGCTCTGAGCACCACTGGGGGCCCTGTGGAGCCAGCCTCTGGGAGACAGTCTGACAGGCTCCTCTGTCAGTGAGAGGTGCCAGCCTGGTAAAGGGTCACCTGGTAAAGGGTTTAGGCTTTGGAGCCACAGAGCCTCTGTGGCAACTACTCAAATAGCCATAGACGAGACGCAAACAGTAGTGTGGGCATGTTCTGATAAAATTCTTTTCACAAAACTGTGACAGATGGGGTTTGGCTCACGGGCCTGAGTTTGCTGACCCCCTGATCTATATCTTGATGTGGGTGGTAGTTACATGGGTGTGTGTAGAAATGCACTGAGCCACACACTTATATTTTAGGTACTTTATTGTATGTCAATTATAGCTCAGTATTTTAAAAAAAAAAGAAAGAAGAAGAAATCCATTAGAAGGTTAAGCCAAAAGAAAACAGAAGTAGAGTTCCATGGGCTCTGGCTAGGAAGGTCCTGGAATAAACCAGAATCTGGGATCCAGACCAGTCAGAGCTTCTGCTCTCGGGTGTTGGGAGACTCTGCGCATAGCTTCGTATCAGCTGCATGGCCCTCTCTTGATTTGAGCCAGCGGCACTGCACATCGGTTCTTTGCTGCAAAGAAGCCTTCCCAGGACACCCCATCACCATCTGTTGGCCAGGTGTAACCACGGCGCTGGATCTGATGAAACAGCCTCCTCAGGTTGAATAACTGGTCCCAGATCACACAACTCACAGACGTGCCTGGACTCACACCTCAGTCCTTAAAACTTTAAAACTGTGTACGTCTTTAAAACTCTCTGGAAACAAGTCCCTCTTCCCCTGGGTGGTTATAATAGAGCTGTGTTTCCTAGGACTCAATTCAGCCTCACCTCAGAGTGGCTGTCTGCACTTTTCATTCTCATATTCCAGTTCATCAGCAATTGTTTGTTCTTCGTGCTCAACTTGACAGGAGATGGAGAAAAGCACACAGCCAAGGTCAGAGAGCGGCAGACTCTCTCCTCTATTAAGTGTCTTCATCTTTAAACAGCACCTGATCAAAAAATCGCCTGAACCTTTTCTCTCAGTAGCCAGCCAGCCAGGTGAGTGTCCTCTGTGAACTGTGTCCTCCCCTGTCTTTAAGCCTGGGCTTCCTTCACCCAATATCACTGGTCCTAGAGTGAGGACACAAGAAAGAAAAGGGATTCCACCATTAGCTATGACCCTGAGGGTTTTCCAAAAGCTGTCTATTAGGCAAAGTGAAAGAGGGAGAGAAGCTTTTTCTGGGCACTTTAGGTCTCAAGAACACCACCTACTTGAATCAGAAGCAGGAGGTTTGTTGTTTTGGTTTTGTGTTAAATTGTCTCTATAATTTCAAGGGCTCAACCTGTGTCAAGAAATGTATTTTGTACCTTTTTATTTTGCACCTAAGCCGTGAGAAAGGGCTGCAAGTGGCAGGAAGGATGCTTGAGAGCAGCACACACCTGGGTCTCTCTGTCATACTCAGCCAGGAGAGAGTGAGCCCTGGAGATTGTCAACTTCCCAGATAGGACATTCTCAGATCCCTGCCTCACCTCACTCCATGTTAGTTTCCTATTACCACTAGCTTAATGCTTTAAAACAACACAAATTTATTTTCTTACAGTTTTAGAGTGCAACATGGGTCTCACTGGACTGGGCTAACATCCAGATGTTGGCAGAGCTACCTTCCTTTCTAGAGAATCTGTTTCCTTACACTTTCTGGCTTCTAGAGGCTGCCTGCATTCCTTGGCTTGTGGCTCCTTCCTCCGTCTTCAAAGTCAGCAATGTTGCATCTCACTGTACTTTTCTTCCATAATCACATCTTCCTCTGACTGACTTTCCTGCCTCCCTCTGCCCCTTTTAATGACCCTGTGATTACCCTGGGCTCATATGGATAATACAGGATAATAACCAATTCACACCTTTAATTACATCTGCAACCTAATTCCCTTTGCCAGTAGCCTAACATAGTCACAGGATCCACAAATTAGGACAAAGATATCCTTGGAGGCCATCATTCTGCCTGCCGTCCCCCCCCCCCATACCCCTCTCTGTGAGTATGCATGGCATACTCATTTTCCCTGAACGTATGCACCTGGGTACATGGTTGTGCATTTCCTGCCTATTTCTGAATCAAGATTGACTAAAACATTTGCTTTTTATCACTCAAAGAACAAAACACTGCCAGTGTTTAAGGGGTTCAGCATTACCACATTGCTTTTATTAGAGCAAGCCACCTACTCCCTTTGTCTGTGGTCCATCTCACAGTATCTTCTTGTGTCTCACCTAGAACCCTGATTTTACCAACCACAAATTGTCCCAAAACACATTTAAGAATTTGTTCAAATCCTGTACCTGAATGTATGGTTCACTAGAGGGGAATGTGTAAAGCACATATGAAAGATTAAAATTGCTTACCAAGAGCAATTAATGTAGCTCATTCTGTGCAAATAACAAGTTAGATCACTTGCTGTTATCTCTAATGACTGTTGGAGAATTTGCTGACTACCTACAGGTGTACAGAGCTACACACATTTCTCTCTCTAGTCCAGGAGGCATTCTATCATGGTTTAGATTTGAGATGAGTGATTTACACAAAAAAATCATAAGTAAATGGATAGGTCAACATGTGCGAGCACCCGTAGCATATTGAGCAAGTTAGTGAAGTGAATAAGAGTAAGCATTTAAACTCAAACTGCCTGGGTTCAACTTTTAGCTCTTTCCCTTACTAGCTGTGTGCCTTAAGCAAGTTTATTTACTTACCTCTCTGTGCTTCACTTTTCTCCTCTGTATAATGAAGATAGTAATAATGCCTATCTCACAGGGTTGTTGTAAAAATGAAATTAGTTAATACATCTAAAATGCTTAGACCCATGTTTGACCCATAGTAATTGCTCAGCGCATGTTAATTCTTACTAGGCTCCGCATCATTATTGTTATTGCTACGTGACAGACACTGGAAGGCTCACTTGGTTCAGTCTCCTATCCTCCATGAGCTTATCATCTCCAGGAAGGAACAGATGAATAGGTAGGGAGGAAAGAGTCAAGGGAGGAAAGAGGGGCATAAAAATAGGAATGAGAAACAGGGAAGGTTTCTTAGAAGCAGCAGCATTTAAGGTGAGACTTTAAGAAAACTAAAAACTTAACCCGAGTAGCTGGAGCTGGTGGTGGAGTTGCGAGTGTTGCAGGAATTGGGCACAAGATCTAGAGACCAAGCTGAATGCTGTAGGTGAGTTCCTGCCATGAGGACCAGTACTGCTATTGTTATGGCCACGTGGCCCAAAGGAAGCCCCTGCAGTGGCAGCTGCCTCTTCCGTTTCTTCCTTCCTCATGGTTCCTTACCTTCTCTTTGCCTTTTTTCTGTCTTCTCCTTTTGTAAAGCCTTGGCCCCAACAGCACTCTCAGGTGGGCCAGGTTGATGGCCCCTGGTTTAGATACAGTGCCTTCGAGGTGGGGGTGTGCCCGGGCCATATGTGTCATCCTCCTGGTCTGGGGTCGCTATGATTCCAGGGTTTAGTGAGGAGACCACCAGACTCATCTCTCTTTGTCATGTGGTTTCCTGGAGAACAGATCTGAACCATCAGTGACACAGAGGCTGTGCTGGTCCATCTCCCATGCTTACCATAGTCCTGAGACCATTTGTCCCAGATTTTTAATAAGAATGAAATTCCACGAGTCCTGGAAACTGGGGCCTCAGCTTACAAGTAGAGGGCATGTAAGAGAATTTCAGGAGAATTGTATTGATAGATGGCACTAGCATTTCTCTGTTCTTGCTGATGAAGAGCACAACTCCACTGCTTTCCCATTTCTGCTCCAGTTTTAACCTGGCTCTGGCCATTTACTGGGTTGGGGCTGTCTGGAGGTCTGGAAGCAAATGAGCTGGAATCTCGTTTCCACCACTTGTATAGGTTGAACAAATCATAGCCAGTTATGTAAACCCTCAGAGCCTCCCTCTTCTCATCTGGAAAATAAGGATGAAATACTGCTCTCAGAGCATTGTGAAGAGGATCAAATGGGGTGAATTTAAAGCCTGAGTCCAGTGCACAGACAGTGGTGGTGGAGTCCTGTCCTTCAGGATATCTGCCCTTCCTTCTGCCCTTCTTTCTCCCCCTCCCTCTCTTCACCACTAGCAGAGCCCTCTCAGCTGAGCTGGGGCTCACGTTTCCTGCTTTCTGTTAGGCTGCAGCTTTCTGATCTCTGCCTGGGACAATCTTGCTTAGAGAGTGTTTGTAAAATTGGAAAACCACTGAGCAGTAAGCATAGCACTACAGCACAGGACTTTGAGCCCAAAAATCTCTGTGAGTTTGGTCAAGCAGTTATACTCCTCAATCTTCTCTTCTCTAAATTAGGAGAGGACCCAACTCACAGGATTTTTGTGAAGATTAAAATGATGTTGTGTGAAAGCTCCATGTGCACTGTATTGTTATTGCCATCATCACTGATAACCACTGGCTGGTTTCCAGACATTGTTGAGGAAATAGTACTTCACAACTGCTTCACCCCTGGAGGCACCTATGAATGTGAAGCAACTCTATCAGAAATCCACATCCTCTGACGCTCCAGACCAGAACGGTCTACTGTAGTAGCGCCTCCCCACCCCCACCCAGCCACGTGTAATGTGGCCACATAAATGTAAAACTGAATCTAATTTAAAATATACTTCCTTGAGGGCAGACAGCAGAAACAAGAAGAACTACAATTCTGCAGCCTGTGGAAGGAAAACCACATTCACAGAAAGATAGACAAAACAAAAAGCCAGAGGACTTTGTACCAGATGAAGGAACAAGATAAAACCCCAGAAAAACAACTAAATGACAATGAGATAGGCAACCTTCCAGAAAAAGAATTCAGAATAAAGATACTGAAGATGATCCAGGACCTAGGAAAAAGAATGGAGGCAAAGATCGAGAAGATGCAAGAAATGTTTAACAAAGACCTAGAAGAATTAAAGAACAAACACCTAGAAGAATTAAAGAAGAAACAAACAGAGATGAACAATACAATAACTGAAATGAAAACTACACTAGAGGGAATCAATAGCAGAATAACTGAGGCAGAAGAACGGATAAGTGACCTGGAAGACAGAATGGTGGAATTCACTGCTGCTGAACAGAATAAAGAAAAAAGAATGAAAAGAAACAAAGACAGCCTAAGAGACCTCTGGGACAATATTAAACGCAACAACATTTGCATTATGGGGGTCCCAGAAGGAGAAGAGAGAGAGAAAGGACCCGAGAAAATATTTGAAGAGATTATAGTCGAAAACTTCCCTAACATGGGAAAGGAAATAGCCACCCAAGTCCCATAGAGAGTCCCATACAGGATAAACCCAAGGAGAAACACACTGAGACACATAGTAATCAAACTGGCAGAAATTAAAGACAAAGAAAAATTATTGAAAGCAGCAAGGGAAAAACAACAAATAACATACAAGGGAACTCCCATAAGGATAACAGCTGATTTCTCAGCAGAAACTCTACAAGCCAGAAGGGAGTGGCATGATATACTTAAAATGATGAAAGGGAAGAACCTACAACCAATTTTACTCTGGCCGGCAAGGATCTCATTCAGCATCTATGGAGAAATTAAAAGCTTTACAGACAAGCAAAAGCTAAGAGAATTCAGCACCACCAAACCAGCTCTACAAGAAATGCTAAAGGAACTTCTCTAAGTGGGAAACACAAAAGAAGAAAAGGGAGACGGAAGGAACGCACAGCAGCTGGTGTGAGCGACCGCTCCGGGGTGGCTGGTGCCCGCAACCTGGTCTCGTCCCCGGCACGGGGGCGGCATCCTCGCCCAGCCCCGGGGCCGCCCGGGAGGCCAAGAGATTTTGCTTATGTAACAAGAGACAAAGACACAAGAATTTTGAAATGTCATGTATTTCGATGTGACACACCAGCAAAAGCCATTGCCACAAGTCTCCACGAAATCTGTTCCAAGATCATGGCCGAACGGAAGAACGCCAAAGCCCTGGCCTGCAGCTCCCGGCAGGAAAGGGCCCACGTGAACCTCGACGTGCCCCTGCAAGTAGATTTTCCAACACCAAAGACTGAGCTGGTCCAAGAGTTCCACGTGCAGTACTTGGGCATGCTACCTGTGGACAAACCAGTCGGAATGGATACCCTGAACAATGCCATAGAAAGTCTTATGACCTCATCCAGCAAGGAGGACTGGCCTTCAGTGAACATGAATGTGGCCGATGCTACTGTGACTGTCATCAGTGAGAAGAATGAAGAGGAGATCCTGGTGGAGTGTCGGGTGCGATTCCTGTCCTTCATGGGCGTCGGGAAGGATGTGCATACGTTTGCCTTCATCATGGACACTGGGAACCAGCACTTTGAGTGCCATGTTTTCTGGTGCGAGCCTAATGCCAGTAACGTGTCCGAGGCAGTGCAGGCTGCCTGCATGTTACGATACCAGAAGTGCCTGGTAGCCAGGCCGCCTTCACAGAAAGTTCGACCACCTCCTCCGCCAGCAGACTCTGTGACCAGGAGAGTCACAACCAATGTAAAACGAGGGGTCTTATCCCTCATTGACACTTTGAAACAGAAACGCCCTGTCACAGAAACGCCATAGCTGCATATGTGAAAGGATCTTGTAACATTTACTGAAGATTGAATAGCTACACTAAAGAAGAGGAGCTGATCTCTGGCCTTCCATTCAGTTGCTGATGCTTTGTCTTCAGAGATTAATAACTTAACCAAACAGTGTTAGACAAGCATGTTCTCTCGTCTTGCCACCGTCGTGTGATATGAAAAGCATGACTAATTTTTTTTGCTGTCAGTAAGTTACATCATGAGCAGTGGAAGCTCCCTTTCTTACTGTAAATATCGTGAACATTATGTAACTTCACACACACAGGGAAGAATGTGGCCACACCCCTCCCAGTGAAGCAGCTGAGTCCTTGGAGTGAATGACACCTGGGTTAGTTTCACTGTCTTCTTGACTGGATCTGTCACAAGCAACTTTTAAGTCCTACGGCACTTTGCCCTGTTTTCAACATTGGAGTAGACACTGCATACCGGATACCACTGAATTGCTGTAAAAACAGGATGACTAGTTTTCGTTTTAGTTCTTCATAAGATCGAACCTTTGGTTGACAAAATTGGCTGTTGGCATCAGTATAGAAACCAACTGGCAACTTTCCTTGACGAGCTCTTTGACACATGGACACCACTTCATGTCTACAGCTGTTTGGGGGATGTTGGGAAAAAAGTGAAGCTTCAAAATTGAAAAACTAAATTTCAGAAATTAAAACAGAACAAAAATAGCCTTTTCTGTTCAGATGGTTTTCAAACTGATTATTAAGAAAGAGATTAACAAAATTATAATGCATTTTGGGTGGGAAATATTTCAAACTTCTGCCTTATACTGTACAATGCAGCTAGAGAATTATAGTTCACTATGGCCATTCTCTACATAAACATTAAAATGAAATATTCCTCATAAGCCTTTCATCCTTAGTTTGATAATTAGCCAATATGCAACTTGGAGTTGAGGAAATGTCATTTATATTTTAGATCTCCACCACCACGTTGTTTTCCACCTCCTAGGTAAATGTTCTGCTAGGATTCTGCATCTAGCTCAATCTTACCTTAATGCTTTTTGCCCAGAAAGCTGTCTGTCCATCATGTATTGTCCATGGCAACAAACTTCATTAAATTGAACCTTTCTGAAAAAAAAAAAAGAAGAAAAGGACCTACAAAAACAAACCCAAAACAATTAATAAAATGGTAATAGAAATATACATATCAATAATTATCTTAAATGGGAATGGATTAAATGCTCAAACCAAAAGACACAGGCTTGCTGAATGGATACAAAAAAGAGACCCATATATATGCTGTCTACAAGAGACCCACTTCAGACCTAGGGACACATACAGACTGAAAGTGAGGCAATGGAAAAAGATATTCCATGCAAATGGAAATCAAAAGAAAGCAGGAGTAGCAATACTCATATCAGATAAAATAGACTTTAAAATAAAGAATGTTACAAGAGACAAGGAAGGACACTACATAATGATCAAGGAAGCAATCCAAGAAGCAGATATAACAGTTATAAATATATATGCACCCAACATAGGAGCACCTCAATACATAAGGCAACTGCTAACAGCTATAAAAGAGGAAATCCACATTAACACGATAAGAGTGGGGAACTTTAACACATCACTTACACCAATGGACAGATCATCCAGAAAGAAAATTAATAAGGAAAAACAAGCTTTAAATGACACAAGAGACCAGATAGAATGAATTGATATTTATAGGACATTCCATCCAAAAGCAGCAGATTACACTTTCTTCTCAAGTGCACATGGAACATTCTCCAGGATAGATCACATCCTTGGTCACAAATCAAGCCTCAGTAAATTTAAGAAAATTGAAATCATATCAAGCATCTTATCCAACAACAACACTATGAGATTAGAAATCAATTACAGGGAAAAAATATGTTAAAAACAAAAACACATGGAGGCTAAACAATACGTTACTAAATAACCAAGAGATCACTGAAGAAATCAAAGAGGAAATCAAAGATTGCCTAGAGACAAATGACAATGAAAACACGACGATCCAAAACCTATGGGATGCAGCAAAAGCAGTTCTAAGAGGGAAGTTTATAGCAATACAAGCCTACCTCAAGAAACAAGAAAAATCTCAAATAAACAATCTAACCTTACACCTAAAGGAACTAGAGAAAGAAGAACAAACAAAACCCAAAGTTAGTAGAAGGAAAGAAATCATAAAGATCAGAGCACAAATAAATGAAATAGAAACAAAGAAAACAATAGCAAAGATCAATAAAACTAAAAGCTGGTTCTTTGAGAAGATAAACAAAATTGATAAACCTTTAGCCAGACTCATCAAGAAAAAAATGGCGAGGACTCAAATCAATAAAATTAGAAATGAAAAAGGAGAAGTTACAACGGACCCAGCAGAAATACAAAGCATCCTAATAGACCACTGCAAGCAACTCTATGCCAATAAAATGGACAACCTGGAAGAAATGGACAAATTCGTAGAAAGGTATAACCTTCCAAGACTGAACCAGGAAGAAATAGAAAATATGAACAGACCAATCACAAGTAATGAAATTGAAACTGTGATGAAAAATCTTCCCACAAACAAAAGTCCAGGACCAGATGGCTTCACAGGTGAATTCTATCAAAGATTTAGAGAGGACCTAACACCCATCCTTCTCAAACTCTCCCAAAAATTTGCAGAGGAAGGAAAACTCCCAAACTCATTCTACGAGGCCACGTCACCCTGATACCAAAACCAAACAAAGATACTACAAAAAAAGAAAATTACAGACCAATATCACTGATGAATACAGATGCAAAACTCCTCAACAAAATACTAGCAAACAGAATCCAACAACACATTAAAAGCATCATAGGGGGCTTCCCTGGTGGCGCAGTGGTTGAGGGTCCACCTGCCGATGCAGGGGACGCGGGTTCGTGCCCCAATCTGGGAAGATGCCATATGCCGCAGAGTGGCTGGGCCCGTGAGCCATGGCCACTGAGCCTGCACGTCCGGAGCCTGTGCTCCGCAACGGGAGAGGCCACAATGGTGAGAGGCCCGCGTACTGCAAAAAAAAAACCATCATAAACCACAATCAAGTGGGATTTATCCCAGGGATGAAGGATTATTCAGTATACACAAATCAATCAATGTGTTACACCATATTAACAAATTGAGGAATAAAAACCATATGATCATCTCAATAGATGCAGAAAAGTTTTTGGCAAAATTCACACCCATTTATGATAAAATCTCTCCAGAAAGTGGGCACAGAGGGAACCTACCTCAACATAGTAAAGGCCATATATGACCAACCCACAGCAAACATCATTCTCAATGGTGGAAAACTGAAAGCATTTCCTCTAAGATCAGGAACAAGACAAGGATGTCCACTCTTGCCACCATTATTCAACATAGTTTTAGAAGTCCTAGCTATGGCAATCAGTGAAGAAAAAGAAATAAAAGGAATACAAGTTGGAAAAAAAGAAGTAAAACTGTCACTTTTTGCAGATGACATGATACTCTACATAGATACTGTTCCTATTTGCATATGACATGATACTATGCATAGATAATCCTAAAGATGCCACCAGAAAACTACTAGAGCTAATCAGTGAATTTGGTAAAGTTGCAGGATACAAAATGAATGCACAGAAATCTCTTGCATTCCTATGCACTAACAACTAAAGATCAGAAAGAGAAATTAAGGAAACGATCACATTCACCACTGCAACAAAAAGAATAAAATACATAGGAATAAACCTACCTAAGGAGGTAAAAGACCTGTACTCAGGAAACCATAAGACAGTGATGAAAGAAAGGTGACACAAACAGATGGAGAGGTATACCATGTTCTTGGATTGGAAGAATCAATATTGTGAAAATGACTATACTACCCAAAGAAATCTACAGATTCAATGCAATCCCTATCAAATTACCAATGGCATTTTTTTATGGAAGTAGAACAAAAAAAATCTTAAAATTTGTATGGAGACACAAAAGACCCCGAATAGCTCAAGCAATCTTAAGGGAAAAAAACGTACCTGGCAGAATCATGCTCCCTGACTTCAGACTGTACTACACAGCTACAGTAATCAACACAATATGGTACTGGCACAAAAACAGAAATATAGATCAATGGAACAGGATAAAAAGCCCAGAGATAAACCCATGCACCTATGGTCAACTAATCTATGACAAAGGAGGCAAGGATATACAATGGAGAAAAGACAGTCTATTCAGTAAGTGATGCTGGGAAAACTGGACAGCTACATGTAAAAGAATGAAATTAGAACACTCCCTAACACCATACACAAGAATAAACTCAAAGTGGATTAGAGACCTAAATGTAAGGCCGGACACTATAAAACTCTTAGAGGGAAACATAGGAAGAACACTCTTTGACATAAATCATAGCAAGATCTTTTATGATCCACCCACTAGAGTAATGGAAATAAAAACAAAAATAAACAAATGGGACCTAATGAAACTTAAAAGTGTTTGCAAAGCAAAGGAAACTACAAACAAGGCAAAAAGACAATCCTCAGAATGAGAGAAAATATTTGTAAATGAATCAATGGACAAAGGATTAATCCCCAAAATATATAAACAGCTCATGCAGCTCCATATTAAAAAAACAAACAACCCAATCCAAAAATGGGCAAGACCTAAATAGACATTTCTCCAAAGAAGACATACAGATGCCCAAGAGGCACAAGAAAAGCTACTCAACATCACTAATTATTAGAGAAATGCAAATCAAAAGTACAATGAGGTATCACCTCACACCAGTTAGAATGGGCATCATCAGAAAATCTACAAATAACAAATGCTGGAGAGGGTGTGGAGAAAAGGGAACCCTCTTGCACTGTTGGTGGCAGTGTAAATTGATACAGCCACTATGGAGAACAGTATGGAGGTTCCTTAAAAAACTAAAAATAGAATTACCATATGACCCAACAATCCCACTACTGGGCATATGTACGGAGAAACTGTAATTCAAAAAGACACATGCACCCCAATGTTCATTGCAGCACTATTTACAATAGCCAGGTTATGGAAGTAACCTAAATGCCCATCAGCAGATGAATGGATAAAGAAGTTGTGGTACATATATACAATGGAATATTACTCAGCCATAAAAAGGAACAAAACTGGGTCATTTGTAGAGACGTGGATGGATCTAGAGACTGTCATACAGAGTGAGATAAGTCAGAAAGAGAAAAACAAGTATCATTTATTAACACGTATATGTGGAACCTAGAAAAATGGTAGAGATGAACCAGTTTGCAGGGCAGAAATAGAGACACAGATGTAGAGAACAAACGTATGGACACCAAGTGGGGAAAGTGGTGGAGTGGGGGGTGGTGGTTGGATGTTTTGGGAGATTGGGATTGGCATATATACACTAATATGTATAAAATAGATAACTAATAAGATTCTGCTGTAGAAAAAATAAATTAAATTAAATTAAAAAAAAAGAAATAGCCCACTCAGATAAAAAGAACAGATGAAGTTAAGAGGAAACATTACTAAACAAAATATTTTTCCTAAGTCACCGTATCTCATAAAAATTACAAAGTTGGGACATAGTGAGAGTAACATATCTTGTTTTTTCCTCTTAAAAAACACCAGTTCAGGGGGTCTTCCATGGTGGCACAGTGGATAAGACTCCATGCTACCAATGCAGGGTGCCTGGGTTTGACCCCTGGTCAGGGAACTGGAGATCCCACATGTCTGCCACAACTAAGGAGCCCACGTGCCACACCTAAGGCGCCAGCGAGCTGCAACTAAGGAGCCTGTGAACCACAGCTAAGACTCAGCGCAACCAAATAAATAAATAAATAAATAAAACAAAACAAGTCCAAGCCCACCCCCCAAATAAAAGTATATATATGTATATACTTCCTTAGTCACACTAGCCACTTTTCACTGGCTCATAGGTACTTATGGCTGGTGGCTACTGTATTGTTCGGTGCAAATATAGAACATTTTCATCATCCAGAAAGTTCTGTTGACAGCGCCAGACTAAAATATAAGTCCCCTTCCCCACCTCTTTGAAGAGTTCCAGGAACCGCTAAAGTGAAATTTGAGGATGCCATAGAGCCCACAGAACGTATCTTTTAAGTTAATCATCCTAAATACACTCTTCAGACTTACTATTGATAAAAGGACACAGAAAGGATCATTGTTGCTCTGAAAATAGTAGTTAGAATTACGGAGACTCTTGACCTAGGGGAATGCACATTAATTATTAGATACATGCCCTTTCTGAGATACTCCTCAGGAATTTGGCACGGTGAGTTGGTGTCATAGAAAATTATTAGGTTTAAAGCAGAGATCCTGCAGAAACCAAGATGTAACTTTTTTGGGGAAAACAATCACGTTAACCAACATCCCAGAAGCTGACACAGGGGAGAAGGTAACTGGCCAGCTCTTAGAGAAGTTATCAGAAGATAGCGGGAGATTTGCTACAGCCTGTCTGCATAACTCTAGGACCCCGAGAGGAACTGGGCAATTACCGTGTGTCACCACAGAGCCTTCTTGAGAAGGAAAGGGCAGGCGTCAAGTCAGATGCCAAAACCAGCGTTACTTGCCCTGGTAGATTGGGTTGGAAATGTCTCCCTGGTGAGTGTGCTCTCTGCTGGAATTTCCTTCTGTGGGCAGGTGAGGTTGAGGACTGGAAGAAAACCACCGTGGTTCAGTGCAGTTTCCCACTAGAAAGGTCCCGGGGCAGAACAATGAGTCCAGTTTAAGTTTGTTGGTTTTTAAAAATGTCTATTGTTGTTACCTTATTGTCCTTGCTTGTACTAGTAGTATAGATGGTAATGAAGAAAATGGAAGTAGGCAGTCTTCTGTGATGTAACACTGTTACAAAGATTCACTGAGGGACCTGTGATAAGCTCTGGCCCTGAGTATGGCATGTGCTAAACACTTACGGAAATGTTAGCTTGACTAATGAACAGTATACATATTTATTAGTAGTCAACATTAATATTTCTTAGTAATTTTATAAATATTACTAACATTTAAAGCTATGAAATATCAGTTAAAACATTAGTAGTATTTTTTTTTTTTTTTTTTTTTTTTTTTTTGCGGTACGCGGTCCTCTCACTGTTGCGGCCTCTCCCGTTGCGGAGCACAGGCTCCGGACGCGCAGGTTCAGCGGCCATGGCTCACGGGCCCAGCCGCTCCGTGGCATGTGGGATCTTCCCGGACCAGGGCACGAACCCGTGTCCCCTGCATCGGCAGGCGGACTCTCAACCACTGCGCCAGCAAGGAAGCCCAGTAGTATTTTTTTATTCATTCTACAAATACTTATTGAGCGCCTACTTGGTGTCAAACTCTGTTCTAAGAGCCCAGGCAAATCTCAGGAAACTTATACTTGAATGAGGGGAGACTGCCTAGTAAGATAATTACAGATGGTGATACAGGCTAAGAAGAGTGACTAAGGGGGTTGGGGGAGACATCACAGGCTACTGCCTGAGGGTGGCTGGGAAAGGACTTTCTGAGGAGGGGGCCTGTGTCCTGACCCCTGTATGATGAGAAGGAGCCATGAGATGCTCCAAGGTGATAGCAATTAGAATGTGCTGGACAATAAGTAGCAGAAAACTTTGATTTGAATGGTTGAAGTAATAAGAATATTTACTGCTTCACATAACAAGAAGTCCCAGTTAGGACGGTTCTAGGGTGGGCTAACTCAGGGCTCAACCACAGCACAAGGACCCACGTTCTTCCATTCCCAAGAGTTGGCTTGGTCCTCAGACTATCTCCCCTCACGGCTACCACTGTTCCCAGCACCACATCTGAAATAACATCCAGAGAAAGAAGATAGTATTTCCAGAAGTGTTCCCAGCAGATTTCCTCTTGCATCTTATTGGTCAGAACTGGGCCAAATGCTTACCCTTAAAATCATTCACCAGCAAAGGAACAGAATCACCATGATTAGCAAACGTTTTCTGTAATGAATTAGGAAATATTTTAGACTTGTGGGTCAAGAGGCAAAACTGAGGATATTATGTAGGTGCTTATACAACAAGATAAAACAAATTCCCACAAAATTTTTGTGGATTGATGAAATTCAAAATAGAATAATAATTAAATCCATTTAAAAAATATAGGTCTACTAATAGAAGAATGGACTTCTTTTGGGAGGGATATCATTTTGATTATTTGAGGCTCAAAGATAGTGTTTCCTGTCACCAAATAAATTGCAAATGTTGTCTGTGAATGCCGATAGGAGATTTTACATATTTCATCTTTGAAAATGTCTTTACGTGGATAGGTGATACATGTGGCCTCAAAATGCTTTCAAGTCATAATTCTGTCACTGATTTATAGTGTGCCACTACTCAAGTTTGCCTTCGTTGTGTGAAAGCAGCTACACACAAAAAGTAAACAAATGGACAGAACTGTGTTTCAACAAAACATTATTTATAGGCACTCAAATTTGCAGTTCTTTTCATGTGTAATGAAGTATTCTTTTCAATTATTCAAAAGTATAAAAACAGTTCTTAGCCTGTGGGCTGTACAAACACAAGCAGTGTGACAAATTTGGCCCACGGGCTTTAGTTTTCTGACTTCTGCTCTAGAGTAATGAGAATTTTCTTTGTGTCATGAGGGGAAGGGACTCTGCCTGCAGGGATCAAGGTGGAAACCGCACTTGGGTAGAGATGCAGCAGCGTTCACTTCAAGGGAGAACTTTCCAGCCTGAGGGAACAGTAAGTGCAGAGATCCAGCTGCAGTGATAAGCCCTGCATATATGCTTCTCATCCAGGAGCAGGGAGTCGGAGGGGAAGGGAGGCCCAAGATGAAGGGGGAGGGGGAGACAACTTCCAGAATGGTGATGTGATGAGTCTCATGGACCCTCCCCACAGCAAAACAACCATAACTCGTGAAAAATTTTTTTAAAAAAACAAACACTAACCATTTAAACTACCTGAAAACTCCTTGATTGTCCTAGGGGCACACAGCAAATAAATACTTATTCAAGAAAATCAATTAAATCTCGGTAAGAACAGTGAGAGTCTGAGGCACTAGAGTCAGGACTCATTCCCTCCTTCCCCTGCCCCGCAGCTGCATGTTGCAGAGGCTAAATTCCAGGTGAGTATCGCCAAGGTGTTGGGAAGAGGTGTTACCCAAGCTGTGGAGAATACTGGGGACCCCTTACCTTCGCCTAGTTTGCTCACAGGTTGGAGCTTCCACGCTAGGAAGGTAAGGGGGGAAGATCAGAGGATGCCATCCCAGCCCGGCACCCAGCATATAAAGCAGCGGTGTCACTCTGAAAGAAGCAGACCACTACCCCTGACCCAGCTGTGGGGAAGGGACTCAAGGATTTTGTCTGAGAGGCAGGCCTAAGAAGAGACCTCCAGGGTGGCTTTAACCAAAAAGAGAAGTGGGAACTAATGTAGGTAAGGTTGTGGAGAGATCAGAACCCTCATGTACTGCTGATGGGAATGTAAAGTGGTGCAGCCACCCTGGAAAACAGTCCTTATCACTGTCCTGATGGTATCCTTGAGGAAAAAGCTTTTCATTGTGATGAAATCCAAGTTATTTAGATGTATGCATTTGGAAGTACCAGAGGGAAAAGAGAGAGAAAAAAGGGCAGAAAAAATATATGAACAAATAATGGATGAAAATTTCCCCAAATTGATAAAAAGTTTAAACATTGAATTACCATGTGACCCAGCAATACCACTACTAGGTACATACCCAAGAAAAATGAAAACATATATCCACGCATAACCTTATTCATAAATGTTCACAACAGCGCTATTCATAATGCCAAAAAATATGGAAACAACCCAAATGTCATCAGCCAATGAATGAATAAACAAACCATGGTATATCCCTACAATGGAATATTTTTCAACCATGAAGAGGAATGAAGTATTCATATATACTACAATATTGATGAACCTTAGAAACATCATGCTAACTGAAAGAAACCAGTCATGCAAGACCACATATTGTGCATTTATATGAAATGTCCACCATAGGCAAACCTATAGAGACAGAAAGTAGATCAGTGGTTATCAGGGTCTGTGAGGTCAGAAGTGAGGAGTGACTGCTGATAGGTACAGTGTTATTTTTTAGCATGATAGAAACGATCTAAAATTGCAGTGATGGTTTCATACATTTGTGAACATACTGAAGACCACTGAATTGTATGCTATCCAAAAAAGAGGGGATATATTTATACAAATAGCTGATTCACTTTGCTGTACAGTAGAAACTAACACAACATAGTAAAGCGCCTATAGTCCAATAAAAATTTTAAAAAATAAACGGATGAATTGGATGGAACATGAATTATATCTCAATAAGACTGTTAGAATAAAAAAAACGTAAGACTGGAGCAGGGAGGGAAGAGCCAGCCAGGTCCTGCAGGGTTTTGCAGGCTTCACAGAAAGTCTGGTTTTACTTCAGGTGAATGAGTACACATTGGAGGTTTCAGAGCAGGAAAGTGACAAGATCTGACTTATATTTTTAAAAAATTTCTTATTACTTTTTGCTCATATTAATAATATTATTACCAATGTTACTATCTTCCTGACGGTCTGGTTTAGGTGAAGTGAGTTCATTGAATGCCTGCTCTGTAGCTTCAGGACACCAATGCGCATTAAGCGCTCATCAGCTGAAAGTCCAGGGCCAAGTAAGGTTACAGAAGATTGTGAGCAAGTATCAGTGAGAGCCTCGTCTGGCTTGCTGGATGGTGGGCACAGATTGGATGCACCATCTGCTCTACCTTAATGCAGTTTTAGGAGCAATGACGAGAAAATCATATAGTAGGGGCGTCCATCCAGGACTCTTGCCAGCCTGACCTCTGCCATTTGTCTCTTTGTCTGACCCTAGTCATGGAAGAGAAAACCTCATGCCCCACCTGAGCCATTCCCCAAGTCAAATTACTCCACAGCTGAAGTGCGTTTTCTATGGTAATCTCTCGTACGTCCTCAGAGAGAGAGAGAGAGAGAGAGAGAGAGGGGAAACAGTCTCAAACAGCTTTTATATGTGAGGTCTGGCAGCTACAAGCAAGGAAGGAACATCTCATTGTGCAGTTAAGTTGTCTCATTACATCATTTGTTGGCAGCCTTGGATGACATTAGTTCTGGGAAGTGGCCATATGTTTTTGAAAAGATAAAG
Source organism: Globicephala melas (assembly GCF_963455315.2). Taxonomy (NCBI): domain Eukaryota; kingdom Metazoa; phylum Chordata; class Mammalia; order Artiodactyla; family Delphinidae; genus Globicephala; species Globicephala melas. The sequence goes on along the minus strand of NC_083324.2, from coordinate 30,116,607 downwards.
ATTCTTCCTCTAAATGTATTGACGGCCATGAGATCATGACATAAGAAGGTGGGGTTGTAATAGTAAAACGTAGCATTAAAAATTTAGACCAGAAGTTAGATACTGAGTCAGGGCCAGAATGATGGCAGTGTGTAGCTACTTTCTATCAAGACAGCAGTGAGCTGTGGTTACCTGAGAGGTTATGGCTCAAATACATTCAAATTTTTAAAATTTAGATACTATAATAATTAAATCCAACCCAGCTGTTGAACCCATTGGCCTGCAATTTGTAAGCCATGAAATGGGTTTACTGAATCACTTTTAATCTTGAGAGAGTTTTTCAGAATGCTAATCACTGCCCCCCAAAGTCTACTTCACCATTCAGAAGAAACCTAGGCAGTTGCCTTAGATAGGATTCCCTCTATAGATTTTGACTTATTTTATAATAAATAAGAAACTCTCCTCATGATCGGGTCCCTAATGGTGACAGGAGAGGACAATGGTGGTGATCCTGAGTGTTTTCCACGTACCAGGCACTGGGCTTAGAGCTTTATATCACTTAATTTCATGTGCTTATTTATTTTAATTCTTATGAAATAGAGACTACTAGGGCCTTGAATTACACTGAGGAGGTAACCGAAAGTCAGAGAAGGCAAGAAACTTGTCTAAAATCACACAGCTCCATAGCTTTCAAACTCTTCCAAAGAAATTCATTATTTATTAGAACACTTGGTCCTTTAAATATTAACTTCTTTTGTGGGTTTCAGAATATGTCCCAAGCATTTATATGAATTTTAATTTAAAATTTTCAGGCATGCCTATGGATATAAATATTTATTGAAATATGCTTTTAAGGAGAGTAAATTCACAAATATCGGTAAAAGACAATAAAATGTAGGGCAGAACAGAGATTCTCTCACTAGAACTAAACCTGGACCTTCTAGATGCTTGTCTAAAACAGGAGTCAGCAAACTGTGGTACGTGGGCCCAATCCAGTCTGCCACCTGCTTTGCCAAGTAAGGAAAGTTTTATGGGAACACTCTTTCATTTTGTATTGTCTGGGTGGCCGCTTCCACACTACACCACAGAACTGAGAGGCTGGGACAAAGACTGTACATTACAAAACCAAAAATATTTACTATCTGGCCCTTCATAGAAAAAGTTTGTCAGCTTTTGGTCTACAGAAACTAATAGCATAAACATCGTATATGTAATTCCCACAAACTCTATAGTCATGCCTGCTGTTTTTCTCCAGGTTTTGGCAAGGAAGCAAACTACCAGGGCAAGTAAATGCCTTGATGCATTTTCCATGTCACTTCCTGAAATGGGTAAAGGACTTTCTCTTTTCTTTCTACTGGGAAGAGTGAACCAGAATTAAAGAGGCCAAGCCACTTGCCCAGGTCACAGGGCAGGTGGGGCCAACTTGAATAATGATGGTATCGGTGGTAACAAACCTGCTCATCTTTATCCAGTACTTGAGAGCTCTGCTCTGTGCTTTGCAGCAGTGTCTCCCTGAACTCTCTCTATAAACGCCTTCTGGGGTAAATTACTATTATTACCCCTATCTGATAGATGAGCAAAGGGGGGCCTCAACTAGGAAATTGCCAAACGTCACATAACTTTCTGCTGACTCCAGAGAGAGTGCTTTCATGACGATACACTATCAAAGCATATTGAGTGAGAGCTCTGCCCAAAGGCCCTCCTCAGGGACCTGGTGGCACCGGAAATAAGAGGTGTGGCTGCCCTTGTGGCGGCCAGGCCCAAGGTTGTACTGCTCGCCACAAGACAGGTCAGAAAGTTGAGAGACAAGGTGTTGGGGAAGGAAAAGCAGCTTTATTCAGAAAGCCAGCAAACAGAGAAGATGGCGAACTATTGTTGTCAAGAGCCATCTTAATTTGGGGTAGAATTCAAGCTGCTTTTATGCTAGGAAAGGGAGAAGTAGGAAGGGGTTAAAGTCAGGAGGTGACAGACAACAGCAGACATCTGGGCACCAGCAAGCGTCAGGGGAGGGTTGTGAAAACTCTTTGTTCTTGGTCAGCTGACTCTGGTTGATGTGGGTCTGGTCGTGAAGTTCCTATAAATCTTGACAAGACAATCGTTATTTTTGTTCATACTTATCTCCCTGTGGGAGGCAAATTTCGGGTGAGGGGCTGTTTGCATGAATCTTAAGCTGGAAGCGGAATTCCTTTAATGATTAACATTTCTACACGCAGGGCTAAGCAGAGGCTTCTGACTCAGGTTAAAGCAGTAGAAGAGGTAGGTACAATATGGAGACAGAGATGTCAAATTTCTTCTTCCCTGTTGTGAGGAAATGAGTCTTTTGTGGCTACACAAGAAGGAGAAGTAGGGGTTCTGGAGAGCCTTTGGACAGGGGATCATCTGCCAGGGCAGGGGTCTCTCCTAAACCATTTGCACCTCCATTGCTCCCAGCCCTCTTGGGCCAGCAGAACTTCTCAAAGCATCTGCTTCCAGTTCACTGAGTGCCAGGTGAAGCGAGTCTCCAACCGCAGCACAGCAGAAGCAAATTTCAAATTAGAATGTGTGCCCACAGGTGATTCTTATGCAAACTATGCTTGGGAACCACTGGGTAATTGCTGAAAAGAACATTTGGCGCAGAGGAAGCTGGGTAGACGCTGGTAGTGGGTAGTGGGGAAAGCTGGTCTTCCTGGCCATCTCCATGGAGAGTTCTGCAACCAGACGGTCCATTGGAGGATGGGAATGTGGTGAGTAGCCAAGTTTTGCTTTCAGAGTAGAGAAGGGAAGCTTCGGGAAGGAGGTGGGAAAGGACAGGGAGAAAAGAGTCAGGTTTTATCCCTTCTTCTGTTCTTATCAGTGGCCCATGCAGTATGAGCACTGCTCTTGTGTGGTAGCTGAATAATGCACACCCCTCACCCCCAAAGATGTCCACTGTCTAATTTCTGGCACCTAGTAATATGTCACCTTACATGGGAAAAGGGATTTTGTAGATGTGATTAAGGTAATGGATCTTGAGATGGTAAGATTACCCTAGATTATCTGGGTGCACCCAGTGTAATCAGATAAACCCTTAGGAGCAGAAAACGTTTCCTGGCTAAATCTGAAGAGAGGCCACAACGTGAGGAGTGTCAGAAGAGCCAGGAGAGATTTGAAGCATTCGTCCCTCTGTTGCTGGCTTTAAGAAATAGAAAGGGGCACAAGCTGAGAAATGCAGGTGGCATCCAGCAACTGGGAACAGCCCTCAGCTCCCAGGCAGGGAGGAAACCCGGACCTCAGTACTCAGACTTCAAGGAACTGAATTCTCCAAACCCCTGAATGAGCAAGGAAATGGGCTGTCTTCTGGAGCCTTCAGAAAGTGGTACCGGCGACCCTGCCCACATCTTGGTTTTGGCTTAGTGAGGCTGTGTTACACTTCTGACCCACAGAACTGTGAAATAATATACTTGAATTATTTTAGCCACTCCGTCTGTGCCAGTTTGTTAGGGCGGCAACAGAAAGTAGAATTAAGCTGTGCTGGCTGTAGCTAGAATGTGATTCAGGTTGGAGGAATTATGGGAGAAAGAAAATGGAAGAGATGCTTAATTTTGAGTCCCTTGTGAGGAAAATATACATGTTTATTATCTAATCTAGTGACATACCGTAAGTATTGAGACGTGTTTCCTGTTATAATCCTTTCCAATTTAATCCCTGCCTAACCCCTGAAATGGGAAATAGGAAGAAAAGTGAGAGAGAGTGCTGTGAAGCAAGCTTTCTCTGACTTACCCTCAGAACGTTTAGGAAAGAGAAAGCTCCCTCCCAGACTGTAGAGCATCAGTGTCAGGACTCAGCACTTTCTGCTAATTTTTGGCATCAAACTGTTCAGCTACAGTCATGCCAGACTAGGAACAGGTAGTGAACTCTTAGCTGTTTGGAACAATTTAGGAATTTCTTTGTCACAAGGTAGAACACAAGGCACTAACAGTCTGAGTGCACCGTCTGCTCCACCCTTCACCTAAGCCCAGAAATTCCGCAGCGACGCCAGAGGGGGTGGTGGCTGCAGCCCTCGGGATTCCTCCTTTCTCGTCTCCAGTTCTCTTGAGCTATTCTTAAAATCACTGCTTTTGCTTCTCCTCTACCCTGTGTTTATCATGCAGTGTTCTTTTTCTAAGAAGGGAAATAAATGTGTTGTTTAATGTATGAGGATATAATAATATAATAGTATACTCCTTTGCCTGAAATGCATTCTTAAGTATCACCTTGGTGTGTACTTTAATTGAATTGGATAGAGATGGCACACCATCAATTGTTAAGGTTAACGGCCCAACGATTTACAAGATGAGGCACATTTGCTGGCAAATAGATTTTAGTAATTGTTCCGCTCCACAGTGAGAATAACGGTTTGTGCATTGATTCGTCATGACTGGGTTTGTGTATTGATTGGTCATGTTTTTTAAAGCCAGGACTTAGGGCTCACCTAGAGGAGACGGAAGATCAGGGTCCTGAAAACCATGGAGAGGCTGCCTAGGATCCATGAGTAGCAGGCCCCATAAACCCTTCCTGCTGGGAGGACTTTTGCTCAGGGAAGGCCTCAGTTGCCCTCAGGTGGAGGGAATGACGTTTCCAAGGTGATATTGGCTTGGGGGTGCTACAGGTGCAAGAATTAAAGCGCACACACACAATTAATACAGGTTTATTTTTGTTCTAATCTAAGGAAGATTAGATTAGAGCTATACCTGATACTCCAGGAGTTTCCATCAGAGTTTCCATTTCTAAGGGAAAGGGAAAAAAACGGTTTAGGGAAAATACCTGCTAGGGTGGTTTGACCTCTTAAAATAAAAATCTTTTAATTGTTTTAGGATCAGGATGGAGGTTCAGTTTTCAAGTCGACTAAATTTGCTTTCGATGCCCTTGCCTCAGTGTGGGTTGAGAGCTGCAGAATCATCTGGGAAACCTGGCCACTCTAAGCATACCTCAGTAAGTCTGCACCTTTTTATTTTCTTGTATCTCTCCAAGAGTATTGACACGAGTCCACACGTTCTGTTTCAAGAGTATCTCCAATTACCTTGCATTAACTGTGACAAAAACTCAAGTGGGGGAATCAAAGCAGGATTGGACCGAGGGTGCAGAGAGCTTGCGAGAGTAGAGGGGCCAGGCTCCTCCAGGCCGCAAGCTCCCCCGGGTCCTCTAAGCTCAGTGGCCGTGGAGTGCGGGTCCTGAGTCCCTTTGGTCTGTGCTACTCGCAGAGAAAGTGACTGAGATGAATCGAGCACAGGAATGGCAATCCTTATTTTATTTTTCCAAAGATGGTATTTATATCATAGATGAAACATGTAATCTGGAGATTACCTAGGACAGGATGTGGGACAGAGGGGCCAGGTTGCAGAGAAAAGATCAACAGAACATGGTCCCACCTGAGAGGTGTCATTATTAAAAAGCAAGTGAAAGGCAGTGCATCTAGATGAATGTAATATCACACATACGCAGAGAGTAACTGGTGGTGTTTTCCTTTTAAAAAAAACCCTTTAAATTGTGAAGTAGCATACTTTAAAACCAGGATATACGATGTATATTTACAGTTTAAATTAGAGGAAAATAAGCACCTGTGAACCCACCACTCAGTTTACGCAATGGAATCTGAGTGACTCCCCCTATTCCCCAGGATCCCCTCCCCGGGCACGCCCACCTCCTCCACCTTCCTCCCTCGGAGAGGCGGCGCCCTCTGAATTTTGTGTGATCATTTAACCTGTAAGAAATACCTCTCCATATCGCTGATATCGTTTAGCTGTACATAGCTTCAGTTCATTCTTTTTAAATGTTCCGTATAGTTTTTCACAACTGATCTAAGCAATCTAGAGTGGATGGAAACTGGGGTCATTTCCGGTTTCTGGTATCACAGATGAGGCTGTTAAAAGCATCACTGTGCATGTCTCCTGTCACACACATGCAAGAGCTCTCCAGGGTAGATACCTTGTAAACTGGCAAACTCGCTCCTGGTTATGTGCATGTTCAGTCTTACCGCCTAGCGCCAAGGTGTTTTCTAAAGTGTTTGTACCAACTTTTACTCCTAGCATCAGTGAGTGAGACCTTTCGTTGCTCCATACCCTTGCCAGTAGTAGATGTCGTTAGAGTTCTTAGGTTTTGCTAATCTGAAGGCATAAAAGATATTTCATTGCAGTTTTGGTTTCGCTAATTCAGATTGTTGATAAGGTTGAGCATCTTCTTATGTTGGCTGTTCCTTTTGTGAAAAATCTCTTCGTAACCTTTTTCATTTTTTTCTATTGGGTTTTTTCTTTGTTATTAACTCATAGGAGCTCTCTGTATTCTAGATCAGTGCTGCCCAATAGGAACATAATGCAAGCCACATATGTAATTTAAAATTTTCTAGTAGCCACATTAGAAAAGTAAAAAGAAACTGGTAAAATTGATTTTAATGACTTGTTATTTCATTTAGCTTCGTTTATATTATCCAAACACATCTAAAACATAATCATAAAATTATTGATGAAGACTTTGAAATCTGGTGTGTATTTTATACTTAGGGCAAATCTCAATTTGTGCTAGTCACAGTTTGATTGCTCAAAAGCCACGTGTATGTCACAGCTACTGTATAGAACAGTGCGTGTGCAGAGACTGATCCCTTGTGAATCATACTTTTTTCTAATCTTTGTTTTCACTCTGTGGTTTGTTTTTGTAAGCAGAAGTTCTTCTCTCTAATGTAGCCACATTTGATCAATCTCGTTTTAGTGCCATTTTGCATCTTGTTTAAGCAATCCTTCTCTGTGCTGAGGTGATAAATAATTCTTTATGTTTTCATCTATTAAACTTTTCAAGTTGTGTCCTTCATATTTAGGTGTTGATGCATATGGACTCAGTGTTTACTTTTTTGAGGTTGAAATTCAATTTTACTTCTGCATAGAGTCAGCCCTTTATTGAATAGCCCTCTTTGTCCCACTGCTCTGCGTGTCAGCCCTGTCAGGGAACTAGTCACGTTTCCATTACAGGCATGGGTATGTTTCTGTATTCTCTCTGCGCTTCCATTTGTCTTCCTCTTTTGAAATACCACACTGTCTTAATTACAATAGCTTTAAAATAAGCCTTATCATCTGATGGGACAAGTCCCTTGGCTTGGTTTTTTCCCTAGGAGTTTCATGGTACATTTGGCCCTTTGCTTTCAGATATAAATTTTAAAATCCCTTTGTCATGATGTGTGAAAATCCTTTGGTGGTCCTTCCATTTCCATGGACAATCTTCTATTTTTAATGAGTCATTTTGCACCTCTGGCCTGTCTTTTCGTCTGTAAAACGGAGGTAACGGAGTTCCATTTTTACAGGATTGTTTTTAAGATTAAATGAAATAATGCATGTATAGTCCCTAGGACAGTGCCTGGCACATGGGAAATTTCCAATAATTAAACGAGTAGTTTTATTATTGTTAGAGCCGAGATGTGGCTGCGCTGCTGTGGAAAGTGCTGGGATCCTGAGAGGAAGGCTGGCTTTTAACTGTGCAGGACTGTAGTACAGGAAATGCAGACTTATTACCACCTTGTCATCACATTCTGATGCCGGCTTTCATGCTTAATGTTCATAATGCACACGTATGGTACTTTACACTTTTTAAAGTATTTCCCCTCATTTGGTCACATTTGGATTGTTCAGGAACCTTGAGAAGCAAGTAAGCATGCACATATTTGGAAATATCTGAGCCTAGAGCTTTAGCGGAGCTTTAGGGGCTCTATCAGGGCACTGGGTGGAGGTAATGAGAAAAAATCTTCTACTCAGCCACCTACATGCCAGCCATCAACCAGGATGATAATGTGTAGGTGGAAGTGAGAGTAGCATTGCCAGATACAATAGAAAACCTCCAGCTAAATTTGAATTTGAGATAAACAGTGAATACTTTTTTTTTTTTTTTTTTTTGTTTGCGGTACGCGGGCCTCTCACTGCTGTGGCCTCACCCCTTGCAGAGCACAGGCTCCGGACGCGCAGGCCCAGCGGCCATGGCTCACGGGCCCAGCCGCTCCGCGGCATGTGGGATCTTCCCGGGCCGGGGCACGAACCCGTGTCCCCCGCACTGGCAGGCGGACTCTCAACCACTGCGCCACCAGGGAAGCCCGTGAATACTTTTTAGTATAAGTATGTCCCAAATATTGCACAAGATATACTTACATTAAAATTTATTTACTCACCTGAAGTTCAAATTTAACTGGGCGTCCTGTGTTTTTATTTGCTAAGTCTGACAATCCTAAATTGGAGGTGTTGCCTTTACTACTTTAAATTGGGATTGAGCTCTAGTGATGTAATGCACTAGTTGCCCTTAACTGGTGTACAGTCCAACCCCTCCTTTTGGCAAATGTAGAAATTGAGATCCAGAGGCTCAGAGTTGGGTAACTGCAGAAATGGGATGCTTCTCAGCTCTACGTTCTTTCTAATGCTTCTAAATATACAAAAATACACGGCCAAATTTCCATTATCCTGCAAACCCTAGAGAAATAGGGACCTTTACCACATTGACCACAGACCTTTGGTCATGTACAGGTTCTGTGGCAGGCCCTGGTCCCCAGACCAGTATCTGGTCACCCATGGTGTTAACCCAGGTCTGAAATGCTCAGGATTCTAGAATGGGAGTTGAAGGCCCTAAAGGTAAGCGGCTGGCCTTTGAAATGACAGCCTTGTCAAAGTCTTCCATTACTATGGTGATAGGGATCAGAGATGCAGATAAATGTGTGCAAATCTTCAGATTAAAAAAAAGAATAAGAAATGATGAAGGGGAAGGAAAGAGAAACCGATGAGGCAATATAACGCCTCTTCCTAGCATCTGGAGGGGCTGAAGGACAGAATGGTAGAGAAGAAGTGGGGCTCCATTGGGAGAGGCAAGTGGTATGACAAGACTTAATATCAGAATATTCTTTTCTAAAATGAAGACCCTTAGACTGAGAGAGGGTTCCCCTGGGCCTCTTAGACTGATGAAGAGTCCCATTGCTGGAGTCATTTAAAACCAGAACTGAGCAAGGCAGTGGTAGGCGAACTGCAGGAAAAACTCCCCTGGATATCTTTTGAGATGGACTTGGTAATCTGATAGGTCTTTTCCTTCTCTCAATTCCTGTGAATCACTGGCTCATTTGAAAACATGACGGTTAAAACTCTCAGGAAACCAGAAATTGAGAATTTAATTGAAGGTAACTTTCATACAAGTGAAGCATGTCCAGAAAGTCATTGTGTGTATGTGTAATTTTTTTTCTTTTTTGAAATTCGGGGTAAGGTGAGAAATTACTCTCAAAATCCTTACCAGGCCGAAGCTGTTTTTCAAACTTGATGAACTCTTATTATTCCTAACCTGTAGTTTCAAATTATTTTTCTGTGACACTTGGATGATTCTGTCTCTTTGACTTCATTTTTCTAACGAAATAGTCTTTTCAGGAAATGGATCTCCCAGCTTACTTCCAAGTTCTAAATAAACATCCAGAGTGTCTGTGTGCTATAAAGTCACCTCCTCTATGACGCTGATCCAAGGCATGAAAATTGCCCTCCCGGTGCTAGAAGTCAAGCCTGGCTGACCTTCCCAATTTTTCTGCCGCCAGTCTGAAAAACAAACCCAGCTGTTCTGGAGAAACATCAGGAGGAGACACTCATTAGATAAACATTCATGTTTTCCTTTCATTGCAGACGGCCTCACAGGAGATGAATTACCTAAAAACTCTACCTGTTAGCAGGCCTTGATCGCTGTCATGTTATTTTCCTACATGAGTTCTAATATTCCTGGTAATAGATGTTTTTTAAAGGCAATTTTGGTAGCAGCTGTTATCTTTTGCCTCATATCTTGCTTGCCCTCTGTGAAATGAATTACCGAATATTGTCAATTCTACCCTTTTTCCTCCAACTCTTCCCCTCCATCCCTACCTCTGCAGGCCCACTGCCACAACCTAAAGGCCTCCCAGCTCCTCTGCTGTGGACTGTGTAGCTGCAGCAACATTAAGCTTCCCAAAGCAGAGCCTTGATCCTATCTCTCCTGCTCGCAAACTGTCAGCAGCACCCAGTTTTCTTATGAGGCATTTTCCAAACATCGGTCATTCCAATATCACCTCCATTATTTTTGCTGCTTTCCCTTCTCTTTGTGCCGTTGCTTACTTCATATTTATCTTTAAATGGACCTTTTTTACTTAAATGTATTCTAAAAGGAAACTTTATCTCCAAGTAAATGGAAAACCGGTATCATCTATCATAATAGAAGCTGACAATAAATACAGTGAAAGCAAAACAAAACAGAAGTAGCATCTCCTAGCTGAGACAGTACTGCCTGAGGCTGTAAGCCTGAGGCCTGCTCTCTCTGTGTGTACAAAAGTGGGTGAGTACCGAGTTGTCTTCCATTTGTTCCTCCAGATCCATTTTCCTCCCTTCTCCTTGCTCTCTGCCCCGGGAGGCTGAGCTCTATGGACAGACTCGGGAGCTCTGCTACCTTCTTGTCTCCAGTTGGGCTCAGCCTGTGGGAGCCCAGCAGGGTCTTGGAGGGAGGGAAGCAAAGCGGTGTGTTTCCTGCCCCCTCCCTTGCCTCCTGACCGCCTGCCTGGCGGTGTGCCTTGACCAAAGGTTACTGCTTGTTTTAAGGTGGCTTCGTCCACAGGGCTCTCCCCTTCTGCGTTACCGTAAACTCTGCCTCGTCTTATCCCTTGACACCTAGAGGTAGTGACAGCTGGGCCTTTACTAGCCCTGGGTTGCTGCTTGTGGTCACCTATCCCCGTACGTGGTCTGTAGCCCCTTTGTTAACCCCTCCTGGATTCTCCTACTTTTGATGGGGTCATATCTCTCCTTGGAGACCCTGACTAGTATAGTTGTCATGGATCAGATGTTCTAGATATGCACTGATGGAGACTTTCTCCTTGGCCTCATCAGAGGTCGGAGCGGGACTGATGGACGTACTGTCTCTTTACAATCTACCTGGCACTGCATGTGTACGCCAGTGATGCGTGTGTTGCCCACTCTGGGGCACACCTTTCTATGGAATAAACCCCCGCATTCTTTGTGCAGAATTCAAGCTGGACTGAAGCCCTGCTCCCTCTCCACATCCTATTTCCTTCCACACACCCTTTGTTACAGAAAAATGGACTTTATGCTGTTCCTTGCTCTTGCCCCATGATTGCCCACCTTTGGTCTGAATTTAGGCAGTTTCTTCTGGCTACAAAGTACACCTCCTCCACCTCCACAGTGAATCTGGTCCTGGTTCCAATGCTGCCTTCTCCACCAGGGCCTCACTGATATGCTAGCCAAGCGGCTCTGAACATTGTCTCAACTTCCCCCAAACCCCGTGTGCCATTTCCTCCATGTCTCCTGTGGGGTACCAAGGGTTAAATTTCCCCAGGCTCCTGGCTGAGCTGAGACTCACGTGCAGGCCTGCCAGCTGCTTGGACCTACCTCTGACACCACTTGGTCATTCTTCCTCAAAGTAGGTCATAGCTTGTTTTATCATCAGGCCTTCTCTTCTGTACTGTATGTAAGCCATCATTTATTCATTTAACAAAGTGATTAAAACCTACAAAGTTCCAGGCACATGCTAGGTGCTGGACATACAGTGATATATAAAACATGATCCCTGCCCCAGGGAGCTTAAGAAAACTGCAGAAACCCTTTTAGGAAAGCCATGGACTTTAGAGTCCCCATTAATAACTTATTTACACACAGACACATGTGAACAACATGTAATACCCATTGGTTTACCATTTGGGATGAAACTGCCCTGGGTTTTGAGGCCATCCTTCGTTGGGAGACAACTTCCATCGTCTACACTCCTCAGAGGAAGTCAGGGGGTCATGTTACCACATACAAAAGCTCATAGTAGGGCCAGGCTCCAAATAAGGGCTCCGTGCATGTCAGGGGTGGTGGTTGGAGGGGAGTGGTCATTAGCTAGTGAAAGGCTGGACATTGGCTCTCTAGGAAAAGGCAAGATTCATGTTCGCTTCAGACCACCTGCATTAAAACTCCTAGTGGCAAATCTTCCAAGGGCCAGGGCTGTGATTACAAACAAACTCAGAGGGAAACACTCAAAAAACACACCAGAGCGGGAGCTGTAGAAGGAGCCAAGGTGTTCAGAGCAAACAGGAACTACGGCAGACAGCGTACATACAAGTCAACCTGGAAAATTCATACACATACTCTACTCAGATTCTCTATGTGAAACGTTTTTGTACATCTTAGAACTGAGATAGGAACACAGAGGATTATGTAGGTTGCCAACAAATACTTAACAAATTGAATCCAATTTGGGTACGTAACACCACAAACCGAATTTGAGGATGGCGATAGATGCAATCTATATTTTAAATATGGACTATTATTTCTGCCCTAAGATAATTTACAACTGACCCATTAACATAACTCATCTTTTTCTCTTGATCAAAAGAATGTAACTTGTAACTTGGAGAAGATCGTACAAGTAACTCTACCTTCTCGATTATTTTAATGGACAGAAAAGTGTTAGTTTGTGGGGTTGCCTTGGGTCATTCATCTGGGGTGAACAGATACCCCTCTGCGCCCAGGAGAGGAGGAGGGCGTGGAAAATCCCCATCCTGGTTTCCAGAGAGAGCCTGCCTCCATGGAAGTCCCTGGGTACCTTTCATGCCGTCCCTCTACGAGTGAGAGGTCGGGTTTCCTCAGTGAGAATCACAGCCCTTTTTGTTTACCTATTTTGTGTAACCAGAAGTGAACAGACACGTTATATTTTATTAGCTCATTCTGACAAGAGCCGTCTGAGGTTGGTACACTTGTTCCATTTACATGTGAGGAATCTGAGGCTCACTGAGCCTAGGTGCCTTGCCTGGAGGACATCTAGATGGTGAGTAGTCCAGGTCCCTGATGCCCAAGCTTGCACTTTCTACTGCCTCTCAAGACACTGTGTTCATTCTGTTTGGTTGGGCTTACCTGACGTTGTGAGTATCTGATAGCTTATTACCTTGAGTTCTCTAACCATTACCTTGCTGGCGCAATGACTGATGTTCCAAAGATGACTCGGGCCCCTGTTATATCCTGAAGAGTGATCTGAAACATTAGAGACATGAGCATTGAGTGAAGTCTTCAGGAAGGAGCGATGAATCTCCTCCCTGCTCTCTGCTACTGTCCCTGTTTGTCTGTTTGTCTGTCCTTTTGTTTGTTAACCACTTCTTCCTCCAGACCATAAACTCCACAAGACGGGCCATAACTTTGGTTTTCAGTCCTCTATTCCTGGTGCCTAGCAATAAATACCTGTTGAATGAATGATTTCTATCTGAACTGGTCATCCAGATGTAATGCACATGTTTTAAGTCTACTTACCAGAATTTTTCAGCAGAGTTCTGTCGTTTTTGACATATAGTGTTACAGTTTGTATAATTTATTCATAGAATTCTTCGTAGACTACTAATAAATTCCTGTGGGACATAGTCCCTTTGTATGCTGTGGAATCCACCATAAAGTGTTCACAAGAAATGACTTTTAAAAATTTTGTTTGAGGCTATGTTGATTTTGAATTTCTGAATAGTTACGCCTGAGTTTCTCTTTGTCTCAGAGCATACCGTGAGGGGTATTGGCATCTCTTTATATTAGGACACTTACAGATTCTGAGTTAAAAGATGGTTGGGATGTAGCAGAGGAGAGAGATCAGAAATCTCTACTCCTGGAAGTACATACCCTTCACACACCAAGGAGATAAATTCCTGGTGTGGATTTTAACACACAGGTGACATCTGTGTACAGTTCGCTTATGTGTCTAGAGGGTAGGATGATCTATGAACAGGGGCTCCACATCTGCTGAAGGCAGGAAATTCAGCCCCATGTCTTGCCGCTGCCATGAAACCCGAGGCATTTTCATGTTTGTTTTCATCTCCTGATAAAATTGAGGCAAACCCACACACCAACTGCAACGTCAGTCTGTTTGTGAGCCTGCAGCCCGCCCACTTGATGGCCTCCCTCCACTCAGGAAGGCAGTGGGGAACAGGAAGAGGACCTCTGGAGAGCTTACGTTCCACCGGCTTCTATGACTTTTGCCAACCGACTTTGCAAGTGTTATCAAAAGTCACTTATTACCTCTGCGGGTGTGAAAATACCCTGTGCAGTTCCAGGGTTTGTGAAATCACGTGAAACAACATTGAAAGCTGCTCTGGCAAAGCGATTGCCGTTGGAATTAGCTATGTCCCCAAGCCACGTCCTGGTTTAAATGATATTATTTATATCCGACTGCACTCATCAACTCCTGAAGCCATCTGTAGAGCACCAAACTCTCCACGCAGCATTTCCGCTTGGCCCTCCTTGGTGTGAGGACAAGAAGGGTGGGTCCTCACTCAATCTCTGCATTTGAGCCCACTTCACACAGGAAAAAATGTCCCTAATATTGAAGTGGATAAACTCGCTGGGATTTCTGGATGTGCTACACAAACCCAGAAGGTTGTGGATTAAGAGGCAGAAAGAGGAGAGCTCACTGCCTTCTCGTGCCTTTAAGTGGGCCTCTCTCTGGGAAGAGGAAACGTAGGTGTATACAGCAGTAACTAGCATGACTGAGGCTCAGTGTTTTTGATCATAAAATGGGAGGAAGAACAGCATGTACTTCCCAGGGTTGGTGAGGGACCCTAGGAGAAGATGCACACAGGGCTCTTAGCACGGTCGTTACTGGCAGGTAACGAGTTCCCACTGCGTAGCCACCGCTGCCCAAGGTTATCTGGAAGGCTGTGCAACGTGTGCTCGTGCGCGTGTTAAGAGTGTAGAAATAGCTGTCGGGATACAGGGTCTGGTCACGTCAGGGCTGTGCTCTGGTAGGCACTGGGTGCTGATTCCAAACCAAAGTCTCTTTTGCATGTAATGCATTTTCCCTGGGGCCCAACAGTTTCCATGTGGCCTTTTTAACTAGAGACAAACTACAGGACTTGAATTTTGATGCCTCAATCTGCTGTTTGATGATCTTACTGTTTGGTTTATCTATTTTGGTGTTTGTACCTGTGTTTTCTATTGGGAGGTGAGGTGGTGGTAGATGTAGAACTTTTGTATGTTAGTGTGACCAAGATCTGACAGCATTTAAGGGTAGCAAATAAAAATACCTGTTTCTCACTACCGCCTTGAAAATAGAATTAATTTGCCTTCTTGGTAATGAACCCCATTGCATTCTGCATTTGTGGGACTTCACAACCACACCCCAGTGTTAGAAGACTGTATGGCTCCCTGGTGAGATACCAGCAGCCATGGTTTGGACAGAATCACTGCCTTAATGATTCTGAAATTTTCCCCTCCAGTCTCCTAATGCTAAGAGGGTAACAATCACTGCTGAGAGTCTGGGTCTGGGAGAGAAGCCAGAGCAGCCTGCCAAGTGCAGATTTGTTTAGAAAGGTCAATGTTTAGCTAAAAACAATGATACAAAGTTTTCCTCTTTTCCATTCAGTATCTGTGTCTCTTCTAATATTGGTATTAACATTGTTTAAATTATCCCCCCCAACACAAGAATTTTTAAGTAAAATTAAGGCTGAAAGAAGATCTATATTAAGTCTATAGTTTCGCTGACTCCCAGCATATAACATTTGCTGACTTCGTGATTTTTAGATGTGAGATTTGAAACTGTATGTCAAATTCTTAATCACCCTTTTATTCCATATTTAAACTAAACTGGGTCTATCTAAGAATAGGTGGGAAGGAACTCAGGTATGGTTTTTGGAAAAATTAGGGAGTGTTGTATCTCCAGTACTGATGAGGTATATCATGTTCCATGTCTGCTATAACATCCTGGGGGAGAGCCCTATGTTAGGTTAAAACAGAAACAGATCCAGCCTTAGTTGTGATTCACTTATTTAAAGACAGCCACTGCTTCCTAGTCTCATTTAGGCTCTTACCATGAAAAATATTAGACATTAGATGCTCTAGATCAGTAAAGGTTTGAATGACCTTTATGAGGCAGCTTGCCTTGGACTAGATAAGTAGGGAATCTTCATTGTGTGTTCAGATGTTACTTCAGATGTTACTAACCCTCCTCCAATATACAGGATGAAATAGCCTTAATTCTGCCCAATATAACTTTACTCATTGGAAAAGTATGTATGTATTTTTATATATATAAATATATTAATACAACTTATATATGAAGGCCTACCCTATGTTAGGTATGAGGATTACCAGTATACCAGTAAATTATCAACAGACTTTACAATTAGGGCCTCTGGTCTGATGGAGCTCATATTCTAGGGTATGGAGAAAGATGATAAACACATAAATAAAATTTCAAAAACTGATATGTGCAACAGAGAAAAAGTATAAGGATATAAGTAAGTTTGCCTGCTTTTGAGAGGTCAAGGACAGCCTCTCTGAGGAGGCATCATTTAAACCATGATCTTAAGAAGAAGAAGCAGCAGCTATACTGACTATCAGGGAGAAGAGATTTCCAGGCAAAAGGAACTGCTAGTGCAAAGACCCTGAGGTTGAAGTAGCTTGTTTTTTGTTTTTCTAGAAGCCCAGAGAGGGACACTATGCTGGACCCTTGAAGGGAAGATTGTGACATGAGATAAAGTGGGAAAGGTAGGCAGGGGCAGGTTAAGTACGCTGTATCTCGTTGCCACGGAAACAAGCTTAGCTTTCCTTCTGACAGCAATCAAAAGCCATTGAAGAGAGACACATGATGTGAGGGGTTTGAGAAGATCATACTAACAGTTGTGTAGAAACAGACTTCCAGGGCCAGTTAGAATATTCTAGCATTTATCCAGGTGTGAGCAGTGGTAGCGCGGACTAAGGTGGCCGCAGTGAGGAGGGAGAGAAGTGACTGAGGAGAGGGTATGGAACTGGAGCCAATCAGTCTCACTGATGGCTTAGGAAAAGAAGGACTGAGTAATGGCTAGAGCAGCACCGTCCAGCAGAAGTAGAATGCAGGTCACTTTCATAATTTCAACTTTTCTACTTGTCACAGTAAAAACAGTAGGGGAATGGATAAAATCAGCTGAGACCATTTTAGACATGTTGGCTTAAACGTATTTCAATATGTAATCAATATAAGAATCGTAACTGAGAATTTTCTTTGCATACTGAAATGTAGTGTATGTTTTATACTTATAGCCCTTCTCAAGTCACACCAGCTCCACTTTCAAGTGCTCAACACCAGTGTATTGCAGTTAGGCCTAGTGGGCCTTATATCTGAGCATACTGCAACGTAGCTTGGTGCTCTGACCAGGGCTTCACCCCTCCTGGCAGCAGTCTTCTTCTTCCTACTTAGGCAGAAAGGCTGTTGTTTTTGCCCCAGAGGGATGAATTGTGACAACTCCTATTCCTTCTCTGTCAGCCTCTATGTAAATAGCCTCGTGAATATTTAGTGCGTGGGATGATGGCCATGACCCTGCCCTTACTGGGGCTTCCCCACCCAGAAGGGCATTTGGAAGGTTTGGCCTTGGGGTCTCTTTTGTCTGTGCTTCCTCTAGAGTCTCCAGGTTTCTGGGTCTCCTCTTACCCCAGAGCCAGTTAGTGGACAACGAGTATCAACGGGAAACATGAAAGAAAAGGACTTTATGTTAAGCGTGTGTGTGGCCCAAATGAAGGCAAATAACTCCGTGGAATTTGGTAAACAAAAAGTTGGTATAAACCCACCAAATTCAGAAGCATACACAAGAGAGCAGGACATATTCGCATAGTAAGTGGCAGTTTCATTTATCGTATTTCTTTAATGTTAATTTTAATTATGCTTCGCAGTTGTGTTTATTTCTCATTTGAGTGTGTGCTGATGATTATATCAGCAGTGATCATTAACATACTTCTACGTATCCAAGTATCTGCAAAATGAGTAAGCCAACCTTGGGGTCCATTTAAAAACTCTTCTTTTTAAAAGGGGTCTTTAAATTCACCAGTTCCACTAAACACTGTTCAAAGTGGTAAACCGTTTCCAGAAGCTGAGTGGGTGGATGCCCATGAAACCAACTCCCATTGCTTGACCCTGTGCCCCTGAGCTGTGCCTTCAGTTATAACTGAAATGCCAAATACATGACTTAAGCAATTAACTAGGGACCTCAGGAAGGATTCAATTCTTAATCTGGAAACACTGCTATTTACTTTAGTATTATTTTGCCTTTGATACCATGTTCACTTTTGATTCTTTAATATCATATCAAAAAAGAAAAGTCCTTTTAACCTGTGATACAAATTGAAAGTACTATATTTTGGCTACCACAAGGATTTTGGAAATGTTCCTGGAAATCTAACCACCCTTTAAAGAAAGTAATTCTATGGGAATGTATTTCTGAGTTCTAAATTATGGATTTTTAAACTAAAACATAATATTTAAAGTAAAAAAACCTTCCAAAAGGCAAAAAAATTTGCACAATGTCCAAACTTCATGTGTGTGCCTTGTATACTTTCTATAAGCCATCAGAAAAGAATGTATGACTTAAAATAATTTCAGCACTGAAGGTGATCGCCATATCCTAAACCAGTGGTTCTCATCCCTTAAATACATAAGGTCCTGGTGGAATTCACTGAATATTCAAATTTCCGGGCTTGACTCCCATGGAAATCTGCAGTTAACTTTCTCCCCAGATGGGAAACAGTGCTATACCTTGTGGGTGACACTGCCTGCAGGGATTGGACCAGCCACGTGTTCTAGGTCAGGGTGCCTGGCCCCTCAGAGTAACAGCAGCCATCATTGCTGAGCCCCTACTTCGAGATAAATGCTTCCCTACGTTAACTGGATCCTTGCGAGCTTATTAAGTAGTTGGTGAATGTTTTACGCATGTTGCACGTGAGGAAACTAAGGCTCAGATGAGGCAAGGCCTTTATCCATTATTAAACAGCTAGTGATGGACAGAGGCCGTCTCCAACGTTGTCTCCCAAGGCTGCTCGTCTATCGGATTTCTTGCCAGGTAAGCATTCACACCAGGGCCTTAGATCCCTGCTGAATCAACTGAGCTGACCTAAGGAACACCTTGGATGCAGGTTATCTTGTTCCCAAACCTGTAAGTGTGGCCTGGACACTCAATGCAGACCCCATTTGGTTCTGACTTCAGTCACCTCAATTGCATTCTCCTCTACCCTTGGTTATCCATTGCCATTCGTATATTGCCTCTGCCAGATTTGTCCTCACATCCGAAGTCTCTGCCCTCAGTCAACGTTTGCACGAGTGAGCTTGACAAATGTTTTCATCTGAGAAGGCAAGCTGCCTCCCTGTGCACGTTTTAACGTGAGCTCAGTAGAGTGGTACTGTTGGGGTTGGCATAGGTCGTCCACATTTTGAGCTGTTGCTCGTCTAAATCATTGTCCTGTTTAGACTCGGACAGATTAAACTCATGGATTCAGGAGTCAGAGGCTCCCCCGCCCCAGGATAAAGGGCTGCCCACAGGATTGGGAAGCTCTTCCCAACAGTGGCAGTCTGTGTGAGCTACAAGTATGGATATGTTGCAATTGCTTCTGAGATTACTCCTATTAAAATAGACCTAGAAGGAACCCTGACTAGACATCAGTCTGATGCTGCTAGTAATCATCTTATCTGACCCTTTGGGAACTCAGATTGGATAATGGATAAATGGGTCTCTGTGTGTCTCTGGAGGCCTCCTGATGGGCAGTGAGGGATCTGTAAATAAGCCAAAAATCCAACTGTGAATACAGCCATGAAGATCTAGAGGCTAATTCTTAAAATAAAAACACACATCTAAAATTAAAAGACTGACGAGACAGTATCGAGAGATCTCCTTGCTGCCCAGAAAACTGGCTGTCTAAGCTCCGCTTTCATCCGCACAGGGGCATTTCTTATGGAATTACATGATTATTTTGGCATCTTCATAAATGATTTGGCTTTGAAAGGTGAGTTAGAGTAGAAAGTCAGCATGAACCATATACGCATGGAGGGAGGGGCCTGATGCAGTGACAGTAGCTTGAGAATCTACCTCCCCGCCCCCCCAAAAAAAGAGAGAGAGGATGAATAGCTATGGTGGGGACAAAAATTTATTAGTACAGGAGTTTGTTATATATTTTTTAAACCATTCTCCAACACTTTGAAGAAGCTGTTTTCCGTGCTGCCTCAATTTCCATTCTGAATTTTTTTTTTTTTTTTTTTTTTTTTGCGGTACGTGGGCCTCTCACTGTTGTGGCCTCTCCTGTTGCGGAGCACAGGCTCCGGACGCGCAGGCTCAGCGGCCATGGCTTACAGGCCCAGCCGCTCCGTGGCATGTGGGATCTTCCAGGACCGGGGCACGAACCCGTGTCCCCTGCATCGGCAGGCGGGCTCTCAACCACTGCGCCACCAGGGAAGCCCCCTTCTAAATTTTTAAGGAGAGTTATTTTGCTGATCCAATTTATAAGCTTTTGTGATGCAGAACTTTGGGATTGAATGTGTGTGTGTGTGTGTGTGTGTGTGATATACAAACATATATATGTATATGTGTATATAGAGAGAAACTTATATGGGCACATGCCTAATATATATATGAGTGGTGTATCTGTACATATATACGTACACATATATGTGTGTTTCTATGTAGATATGTCTGTCTGTCTCTGTCTTTCTCAGGATCATGTGGCCTAGAGAGTAAAGAGAATTTCTAGTGAAAAGTTGAGAGTAAAGGATTTGGAGAGGTTCTGGAGTAGTTTTGGAGTTCATGAATTGGAGATAAAGGAAAAGAGGATTTTAAGAATCATTCTGGGTTGTAAATTAGGGTGTCAGTAATGTTCTCTGAGAGCTGCAAGACTGAAACTTTTCAGATGCGTTGGCTGATGGACCCATGTCTCTTTGGTTATGACACAGTACTGGGACTGCATCACATGGGGCCCCACATAGTATCTGATTTGCACAAACATGGGTTACTATCCCCTGCCCCAACATACACTTCCCCTCCCCAGGCATGCTATATACATTTTACTTCATTGGTTAACATGATTGGTGAGTAAGACATTGGGAAGGGGGAAACATTATTTGTAGAACTAAAACAAGTTGAAGTTGGTATTCCAGGAAGACAACTTTCTTTATTGGCATTCCCAAAGATTCAGACGGAGATACTATTAGAGAGAAAGAGACAGGAATATGAAGTGACTTGTCCAATCAGCTCCCTGCTCATGGAGAATCGTTTTCTTTCCAACCAGTACCCCTTTTCAAAGGGAGGCCAAAGAAAAGTGAGCTGTGAGACTAGGCATTCGTGTTGCTAGTGAAAATGAGGATTCCAGATCAGGAAACATTTTTGGATGGGTTGTCCTTTTGGTTTTGTCTCTGATTTGAATATTTCCCGTAAAAAGAATGTGGGGTGTGTATGTGCGTGCGTGTGGGCATGCACTTGTGCATCATTTTTCTCAATATTTCTCTCCTGGTATTTGCCTCCTAGGATGATACTGACTGTTCTCCAGTAATAGGGCTAAGACCCGGTCATAGACTGAGTACTGAGAGCTTTGTTGAATCACTAAGCTAGATTTTTATGAATCTTCAAAAGTCATTTATAAAAGAACTTGATGGTGGTTGAGAGATTATGGCATCTTCTTGTTTATAGCAGACTTTCAGTTCAGAAGAAAATGGCTATTAGTCAATTGTACTCTGCCCCTTGCTCCCCCCACCAAAAAAATCTAGATATTATAGGCTTCATATCTACCGTGTGGAAGTTTACTTTGTGAGGACACACATAAATATTTAACAAACTGGGAAATAAAAATATTGAAACAGTTCCTTTGTGTGTCAGAAAAAGAAAAAAAAACCTGTGTATTTGTGTGTGTGTGTGCGCATGTGTCCGTGTGTGCATGTGCAATCTCAATTAAATTAACTGCTTTTAGACAACTGTTTCTCTAAATATTTCAGGCAGGAACAGACTCTAACAGCAGGGAGAAGAAATCCAGTTGAGGGGTGCATGGCACCATCTAAAAAGGGTGAGAAATCACTCTGTTGAACAAGAGAGGATTGAAATTAAACAGGAATGAAAATTACATGCTCCCTGGAAGAGTGGCTTAGACTAGGAAATTGACTACGGGGTGGGGGGTATGAAAGTAAACTGCTGTCTGTGTAATTTCATCCTGTCACCAGGTAACTACAGCTGTAGTAAACATGCTAATGCAACAAAGGGGCCTGTCTGCTGTGCTCTCAGAAGGAGCCAGATGAGGCGCCATCTGGGTTCTGCAGTAAAGAATCAGGATCCCTTCCCGGCTCTTAGACTACCAGTAGCATTCTGAAGGACAGCTATTAAGAGCGATGAAGTTCTTTATATCTACTAATATCGATTACACATACACAAATTCCCTGTGAAGCACAGGGTGCATGGAAGTACCCCACGTATGGTGAAACTTAGGGAAAAAGCTGCAGGGTAAGTAGCGCACTACAACTAGAGTTCATAGTTGTCACAAGTGGTGATGACACAGCAGCCACAGGCCCCTGTCCGTAGCATGGTTGCAAAGAGAAGCCAGAAGTTATTTCCCGTAGCTGCTGACTCTGCTTTCTTATCTACCCCGCTTAAGGAGGTTATTAGATGTCTCTCATAGGGATAATCTATATTTCAGTCAGAATATTTGGCCATACTGCCACTGAGAACCACTTTTCAAGATGGGGAGGAATCATTCCTTATGATGCTTCTGTGAGCCATCCCCCAGTGTAAGCTTCTAGACCCTTCTGTAATGTAAATGGGGGAAGATGTATATGAGCTTACACTTAGATGGTGGAGAAACTGAGATGTTTGTATTCGTGGCTGGAAAAGCTTGGGAAATGTTGTGGTTCCACTTCTCTTTTTTTCTTTACAAATGATTTGCAGAAGCCGAGAGTGATTTGCCCAAAGATGCCCGGTGGGTTAGAGGATGAGCCCGATCTGTAACTTGATGCTCTAAGCCCCATGCTGAATCCCATGATCAATCTGTGTGTTCATATCACTGCTTTGGGCCCTGAAGTTAGCTTCTCATGGTCAGATCCTGTCCTGTATTTACACTGAGTGAAATACCTTTATCATATGACAAATCTATTATACGATCAGGCTAATTAATGCTAGATGCCATAATAGACAAATCCCCCCAAACTTAATAACCCAAGATTATCTTGTGTTCATATTAGGTCAACTATAGTTTGGTGGCCCCCATAGCTATGCCATCAGGAATATGTGACCTGCAAGGTCTTGAGTGCAGGGGTAGAGAGAAATAGATAAGACAGATTGGCTCACAGTCAGTTGGTAAAACTTCCTACATGACCCTGACTTCAGCATTGGAGGAGGGGGCTGACGGGGGAGGGAGGTAGGAATGCAGAGGGATGCATGGATGTCTGGTAAGCAATCCAACTAAAATTCTAGCATCTGTAGACAATGCCCCATACATAGCTGTCAGGTTTGGATGTGGCAGCTCTTGGTTTGGAGACCTAAGCATTAAAAAAAAAACAGTCTGCCTTCCCTTACTCATCCATGACAGACAGGATACTCACAACGAGCACACTTATTGAGGTTCCAAATAATTTCCTAGTATTTGGAAAGGGACAGAATGGAGTCACTGAGTAGCCACTGGTCTCCTGTAATCTGAAATCTATCAGACATTGGAAGGTATCCTGTCCTCCTAGGTTGGGAGTATTCCTTGATTAGGCTCCATAAAAGGAGTTCCCTTGTGTATTGTTCTGCAGTGGACCCTGGCCTCTGGAGACCTTCAGGGGATTCTTCTGAATCTTCCTTCTGTATCTTCCTTCTGACCATGCCTGAAGTATGCATGGGGCATCATTCCCTCCTCAGGAGCTACACAGATTACTCAGTCTTCTTCCTGTTTTGGGGGAGGGAGATGTAGATCTGAGAGTCATTTTAAGTCTCAGACAGAGGAAGGCTTTTTAGCTCCAGCTTCCAGTTTCTTTTGGCAATACACTTCCAAATGTAATGAGAATTGTAATTCTCATTTCCTTGAGAATTAAGTAGGCTTCTGATCATTGCTTCTATTATGTTCCATGAGTCAGTAACTATACAGTTCTCAAATCTACCTTGTGTTTGCTTCCTCATCCTTCTTCTTCTACCCAAATTAATGACTGCTACTTTGAGGCTATGGAGAGCAAAAAAATAGGAAAGCCACATCTCCCTCACTTTTTTTTTTTCCCCCAGAAAAGGGCATAAAGTTTTTAACATATGGCTTTCATGAATCAGGGAGACAAAGGTGAATAACTCAGTAGAAACAGGATAAAGTATACAAGTAGGCATTTCACAAGAAGTGTTGTAATTGACCAATGAATATAAGAAAAACATCATCATCACAAATTTTAAAAAATAAAATAATGTATATTTTCCACCTATTAGCTTGGTATGGATTTAAAACTTTATTTTATTTATTTATTTTTTGCGCTACGCGGGCCTCTCACTGTTGTGGCCTCTCCCGTTGTGGAGCACAGGCTCCGGACGCGCAGGCTCAGCGGCCATGGCTCACGGGCCCAGTCGCTCCGCGGCATGTGGGATCCTCCCGGACCGGGGCACGAACCCGTGTCCCCTGCATCGGCAGGCAGACTCTCAGCCACTGCGCCACCAGGAAGCCCTAAAACTTTATATATTTTTAAAATAAAAGTTTTATGTATTTATGGTGTCCAACATGGTGATTTGATAAACATAAAAATAGTAAAATGAATGCTACAGCCAAGATAATTACTATGTCGTCTCAAATAGCTACCTTTGATTTGTGTGATGAGAGCACCTGAAATCTATTGTCTTCGCATGCCTTCACCATTCAGTGCTGCATTATTAACTACAGCCATCATGCCTGTACATTAGATCCCTAGGCTTGCTCCTCCTGCTACGCCCTTCATTGAGTCTTTCCTCCGAAGCGTTTTATCCAATTGAGACGTTTCATTGGGCTTCTGAGGTGTGAGGCCCACATGTTGAGACACCATATATTTCCTTGCATTTATTTATTTTTATAAACTGGCCTCTCCTTTCCCTAGCTCATCTTTCTATCAACATCTTGCCATATGTAGCCAGTGGCAACCAACACACACTAATCCTGTGTTTTCAATATGATAGATACGTGGTCCGCCTGCTAAGACAGCACAGACACACAGCCACTAAATTTATTGCCCCTACAAAACAGGAACCACTAACTTTCTATCCTCTGCTCTCCAGTTCCTTGCTGCCTGATGCCCAACGGCTACCCTGATGCTTATATTGTATGGTTTTTGTTATGACAGCACCCTGCTTCTGGATTCCAATTTCTGTGTAAGGAAAATTAATGACAAAATTTCAGGAGTTTAACACAATAAAGGCCAAATGGCCCTGCTCTGTCTAGTAGCTGTGCCATCTGAAATGTATGGTCTCCACAGCACATGTCTCAGTCTAGAAGTGTCACAGGTCACTTCCACTCATAGTCCCTTACGCAGAACCAGACATGGGGAACCAGTCTAATGGCACAGAAGGCTGGGGATCTGTAGAGGAGCAGCGTCTCTGCCACATGCACTCATGCACTTAAGCAGCCAACTGCTAAATGGAGCCTCCTTATCAACCACTACTTGAAAGTGTAGCCACAGCATCTAAATTCCTTCTGTTTTCCCAGATAAACCAGGATTATTCCCCCTGAATTTTGTCTCCACACTCCTATCTGCTCCACTATGGAACTGGCTTTGTAAAGGAGAGTGGTCTAGGTTCATGGTGGCAGGCAGGGGTCTTCCTAGAGGTTCTGCAAAGCCCTTTCAGCCCCACTTTTTGGAGCGGAACCTGGTGTTCTGCTGGGTGGCCTCCTGCCCCTTACCCTACTCTCTTTACTGAGAGAGAAACTCCTCAGTCATTACTTCTTCTTCCTTCCCTTCCCTTCACATGGCTTCTTTTCAGGTCAGGAATACTAGAGTGAAAGGAGCTTTAAGGTTTCTGCTTATTTAATTTTTAAAAATAATATGTTTTTGCTATTTCTGATTTTAAAAGGAACGCATGTTGAGATAAACTTGGAAAATCCGTTAGTATATAAAGAACAAATCAAATCGCCCACTATTTTGTAACCTAAGGATGACCACTATTAGCATTTTGTATTATTCCCTTCCTGTCTTTTGTTCTAGGCATATCTATTTATATGTAATTACAATCTTCTATTATTCTGTGTCCTGCTTTCCTTAACAGTGAATCGTGAACATGATATTGTATTATTGGGTATTTCTGTAAGCATAATTGAGGGGAACTTAACATATCACGCAATTATTAGCCATTTTAAAGTGTATAATTCAGTGGCATTTGGCACATGTACAGTGTTGTGCAGCTATCATCTCTGTCTAGTTCCACAACACTTTCATCACCCAACAGGAAATCGTACCCATTTGAGAGGTCACTCCCCATTCCCCCAGTTTCCCCAGCACCTGGAAACCACTGATCTGCTTCCTGTCTCTATGGATTTGCTTATTCTGGATATTTTTTTAAAAATGGAATCATGTGACATATGACCTTTTGTGTCTGGCTTCTGTTACTTTGCATAATGTTTTCAAGGTTCAGCCATGTTATATCATTATTTCTCAGTACTTCACTCCTTTTTATGGCTGAAAAACACTCTGTTGTATGAATATAATACATTTTGCTTATCCTTTCATCAATGGATGGACATTTAAGTTGTTTCCACCTTTTGGCTATTAGGAATAGTGCTGCTGTGAACAGTAGTGTACAAATTTTTGTTTGAATCCCTGTTTTCGGTTATTTTGGGTGTATGCCTAGGAGTAGAATTTCTGGACCATGTGGTAATTCTATGTTTGTTTTTGAGAAACCACTAAGCTGCTTTCCATAGAAGCTGTATCATTTTACATTCCCATCAATGTACAAGTTTTCCGACTTGTTACATACTTACCAATACTTATTTTCTTTTCCTTTATTTTTTTCAAATTATAATGTGTGTGAAGTTGTATCTTGTGGTTTTGATTTGTATTTCCCTAATGACTAACGATACTGAGGATCTTTTCATGTGCTTATTGGCTATTTGTTATCTTCGGAGAAATGTCTGCTCAAGTCCTTTGTCTATTCTTTGAGTTGTCTTTTTTGTTGAGACTTAGGAGTTCTTTGTATATCCTGGTTATTAAATCCTTATCAGATACATCACTTCCAAATATTTTCTCCCATTCTATAGGTTCTTTATCGCTTTCTTGAAGCACAACAGTTTTAGATTTCTGTGAAGTCCAATTTATTTTTTCTTGCTTGTGCTTTTGGTGTCATATCTAAGAATCCACTTCCGAATCCAAGGTTATCAAGAATTTAGCCCTATGTTTTCTTCTAGAAGTTTTATAATTTTAGCTCTTACATTTAGGCATTTAATCCATTTTGAGTTAATTATTTTACATGGTGTCAGGCAGGGATTCAAAATCACTCTTTTGCATGTGTTTATCTAGTTGTTCTAAGGACATTTGTTGAAGAGACTATTCTTTCTCAAATTGAATGGTCTTGTTGCCCTTGTTGATTTCAATTGACCATAGGAATGTAGTCTTATTTCAGGACTCTCAACTCTATTCTCTTAACCTGTATGGCTTTTATTATGCCAGCACCCCATTATTTTATTTATAGTAAGTTTTGAAACTGGGGAGTGTGAGTCCTCCTCCTTTTTTCTTCTAAGTTTTCAGTGCCTCCATGAATTGTATTGTATGGACATACCTCGGTTTATTTTTCTAGTCTCTTATGGTTGGAAAGTAGATTCTTCCATTCAAGTATCAAGTATTCATTGTGGGCCACCACAAGCCAACATTTAAGAAATACAGCTGTGGGGGCTTCCCCGGTGGCGCAGTGGTTGAGAGTCCGCCTGCCGATGCAGGGGACGTGGGTTCGTGCCCCGGTCCGGGAAGATCCCACATGCCGCGGAGTGGCTGGGCCGGTGAGCCATGGCTGCTGAGCCTGCGCGTCCGGAGCCTGTGCTCCGCAACGCGAGAGGCCACAACAGTGAGAGGCCCTCGTACCACAACAACAACAACAACAAAAATACAGCTGTGGGCAGGACAGCAATGCTTTCCACTAAAATTAAAAGTGAAGGATGTTCATATACAAAACTGCATTAACAGAATGGTATGCAAGTAAAATATTAAAAAGCAAAACTGAAAAGAGTACAAGTAGAAAACATTCTATTTTCTCTGTTTAATAATATGGAAAACTACCCTCAAAGTACCTTCAAATATACCACATGTCCATTCAGACACATTTTCTATGTTTGGCATAAGTCACATAATCATTTTCCATAAGGATCCCAGACTTAATCCTTTGACTGAGATTTTCATTGCCTTCCGCACATAAAGCCTATCACCTATCTGATAAAGATAGAGGAAATAAACTGTGACGTTCTATCTTATTGACAGTGCAAATTCTAGTGTTCTGGTTTTTCCATACCTATGTGAACTCTTGGGTTGTCTTATATCAAGAGTGAGAATGGTTTATTTTTATTGTCGTTCCTAAAAAACTGAAGGTGGACTGGAATAATGGCATTCTATAAATAAAGAAAACTAATTTACTCAGACTTCTGCTTAGATGATATAAAACATATAAAGTAATTTGAACAGTACCTGGTACATAGTAGTTAACAAATTTTAGTTGTTTTTCCAGAAGTTTCCCCAGTTTCTACTTTGCCATGCCCCACGTGTGTTCCCTTCCCAATGTAACTTAGTCTAGCTAGAGGTCAGGAACAGGTTGTGCTATTAAGAAGACCACTTTAATTCTGACCCCAGAGAAGTTTTGTTTTTGTTTTTGTTTTTTTTAATTCCACCACCTCCCAGTTCTGTGCTCAAAGCTATCTGAGAGCTCTAGATGGTTTCTGACAATGAACAAGTTCAATAATTTTAATATCCAGCTTTTTGGTTTGAGCACAGTATGACCAAAAGCATTTAAAAAGATATTACATTAGAGAAATGCAAATCAAAACTACAATGAGGTACCACTTCACACCAGTCAGAATGGCCATCATCAAAAAATCTACAAACAATAAATGCTGGAGAGGGTGTGCAGAAAAGGGAACCCTCTTGCACTGTTGGTGGGAATGTAAATTGTTACAGCCACTATGGAGAACAGTATGGAAGTTCCTTAAAAAACTACAAATAGAACTACCATATGACCCAGCAATCCCACTACTGGCATACACCCTGAGGAAACCATAATTCAAAAAAAGTCATGTACCACAATGTTCATTGCAGCTCTGTTTACAATAGCCAGGACCTGGAAACAACCTAAGTGTCCGCCGACAGATGAATGGATAAAGAAGATGTGGCACATATATACAATGGAATATTACTCAGCCATAAAAAGAAATGAAATTGAGCTATTTGTAATGAGGTGGATGGACCTAGAGTCTGTCACACAGAGTGAAGTAAGTCAAAAAGAGTAAAACAAATACCGTGTGCTAACACGTATATATGGAATCTAAAAAAAAAAATGGTTCTGATGAATCGAGGGCCAGGACAGGAATGAAGACGCAGACGTAGAGAATGGACTTGAGAACACAGGGAGGGGGAAGGGGAAGCTGGGATGAAGTGAGAGAGTAGTATTGACACATATACACTCCCAAATGTAAAATAGGTAGCTAGTGGGAAGCAGCTGCATAACACAGGGAGATCAGCCTTGGTGCTTTGTGACCACCTAGAGGGGTGGGATAGGGAGGGTGGTAGCGAGATGCAAGAGGGAAGAGATATGGGGATATATGTATATGTATAGCTGATTCACTTTGTTATACAGCAGAAACTAACACAACATTGGTAAAGCAATTATCCTCTAATAAAGATGTTTTAAAAAAAAAAGATATTACACAGGGCCATTCCTCACAGACATTCCAGTTGAAGGGTAACAGAATATACCATCCCCAAATATTCCACTTCAGCATGTGAGAAGGCAAGCAAGAAGTGGCAGATACAAGAAAAGCTCTCTGCTCTTCCCTATTTGCTCAAAGGCAGGATATAAATTTGTACAGATGTATCCCTTCCCTCTCTACCAAAAAGGATGGAAATTAATCCCTGGAGAGAACTCTAGACCCTTAACGGCCAAGAGATGGCATAGGGGGAATCCATATAGCAAACCTTGCTAAAACTGGTACTTATCTACCACCAGATTCCCTATGTATGTGTCTTTCCACAACTTGTTGCCCTTTGAAGCTCAAAGTCCTTTTCCTTTGTCTTTTCAAATTTCAAAAAATTAATTGTTCTTTTGTTAAGATTCTACATAAGCCCAATTTCTAACCACATCTTTGAGTTACTCATCACTGGGTAATCCCATGTATGTGTGTGTACAGTGCACATGTTAATAAAATTCTGTTTGTTTTTCACGTGTTAACCTCTTTTTTGTTAGTCTCATCTTGTCAGTCTAATTTTTTGTTAGGGCCACAGTCAGTATTTTTCAGTCTAAGCAGAAGACTGGTGTTTTCTGACACCACCAACCGGTTCTCCAACACCATCTGGGTGTCCTACGACTCAGTTCAATTCTGACACTATCTACCTGGGGTTAGTATCGGATCCCACAGGTTGAGGGCTCAGTCCCACAAGACTGTCCCCACTTCAGATGCCAGTTGAAAGGCACAAGTTTCTGACTAGCTATACATTCAGGGGTTCCCACAACCCCCTCCTCAGTTTCAATAATTTGCTAGAACAACTCACAGAACTCAGGAAAGCACTTTACTTGCTGTGACCAGTTTACTAGAAAGGATACAACTCAGGAACAAGGGGAAGGGACCCAGAGCTTCCATGACCTCTCTAGGTGTGTCACCCTCCCAGCACCTTGACGTGTTCCCTAACTGAGAAGCTCTCCAAGCCCTGCTGTTTGGGAATTTTAATGGAGGTTTCATTACTTAGATCTGAATGATTAAATCATTGGTCATGGGTGATGTGACTTAACCACCAGCCCCTCTCTCCTCTCCAGAGGTCAGGGGCTGGAACTGAAAGTTGCAGCCCTCTTATGCCTGGTCTTTTGGTCTCCGGCCCACTTTCTGAAGCTACCTAGGGGCCCTTAACTACCAGTCACTGCATTAGCACATAGAAGACGATCCTACCACTGCAGAGATTGCAAAGGTTTTAAGAGCTAGGGACGAAGGCCAAATATTTATTTTTTATTATATTTCACTCCCCTGCCCCCGCAGCCGCCAGGAAGATTTGTGGGAATCCTAGTTAATGTAGAGGGTGGCAAGAAAGCTAACTCCAGTTACTCACTTTCTCCCCACCCTTCACCTGGCTTCTTTGCACAGTTGGAAATAAAGTAGGGGAAGAAACAAAGCCGGAATTGTTTTAGTTCATCTTATTGTCCTGATCCTATGAGCAAAAGCAGAGTGTGTCTGGAAACCACATGAATGTGAAAAATCTTTCTACTGAAGGCAGAATCGAGAATGGGTGAGAGAAAATCACTAAGGGTGAGAAAGTACTAGAAAGTTTTGGAAAGTTGTTGAGTTATAGCCTGCTATAGTTCTCTGCCCTACGCTCTTGAAAGATTATGAAAACTTCAAATGGTGCCCTTTGACTGCACAATGCTTTACAGCTGCAGCGGCCTTGTGTTTGAAACTAGCAAATATAGTGGTTAAAAATGTTTCTCTGAGTTCTTTACATTTCTCCCCTTTTAATGCCTATTTTCCTTGTACCTGTAGATCTTCAGTTTTTATTGTGACCTTTTATCATGTTCTTCTTTGTGTTATTCATCTTTTCTAATTGATTCCCCATCTCAACTCTCTCTGGTTGCCGTGCAGCGATCCAGTGCTGCTTGCAAGGATATTCTCTTTTATTTTTTTGCAAGTTTTTAACACTTGCCTCCCTGCTTCTCAAAATTCACTCTATCATGAATGACAACAAGAACACCACCATAGGCCACACATCTCTACTGTGTTTCCCCTCCAAAAACAGGTTTGTAATCATGATTCGTTTTGATTTCTTAAGGTTTTCATTCCAGTCAATTAATTTTTTTCTTATAGGGCTGCTTTTTAATAAAATTAATAGACTATTTTAGTTTTAGGTTAACAGAAAAATTGAGCAGAAAGTACACAGAGTTCCAATATATCCTGTCAAACCTCCTCCCCCCACCTCCCCAGACCAGCCAGCTATTGACATCTTGGATTAGTGTGCTACATTGGTTACAGTTGATGAGCCAATATCGATACATTATTATTAAAGTCCATAGTTCACATTAGGGTTCATTCTTTGTGTTGTACATTCTATGGGTTTTGACAAATGTATAATGTCATCTACCCAGCATTACAGTATAAAGAATTGTTTCACTGCCTTCCCCATCCTCTGTGCTCCACCTACTCAAGCTTCCCCTACAGAAACCTGGCAAACACTGATCTTTTGAGATTGGCTTTTTTTTTACCTTTCAGTTTGCCTTTCAGTTTCCTCCATGTCTTTTCATGGCTTGATAGCTCATTTCTTTATATTGCTGAGTAACCTTCCATTGAATGGATACACCACAGTATATTTACTCATTCGGGCTTCTTAATTGCAGAATCTGCAGTTCTGGCTTTCTTTAGTACAACCAAGAGATTTATTATTCTAGATTACAATTACAACATATTCATCTTGATGCCTATGGAAAGCCCTGATTTTTCATAATTCAGGATTCTGCAAGAAACAAATGAGAACTGTACTTCATCTTCATTCCCCGTCTGGTCTCACTTGAGGAAAATTTCGTGTGAACATCAGTGATATACTAGACATCCTATAATCTGAATTCTAAGCCAAGATTCTCATTTGGAAAGTATCATACAAGGTAGAGGACATTCCCCACAATCTTCCTTTGGTAAATTGTCATCTTTGTCACTGAGGAAAACAGTTGACAAATTATAAAATAATACTTTTATCGTGTTTATCTCAGATATATTTTGTGTACTATATATGCCATCTTCCACTCTTTGTTTATTTCATGTCTTGGTCTATTTGGGCTGCTATAGTAAAATACCACATTGGGTAGCTTTGAAAAAACACAAATTTATTTCTCACAGTTCTGCAGAAAACTTAGAAGTCCAAGATCGGGTTGCCGGCATGGTCAGGTGAAGGCTCTCTTTTGGTTTGCAGACTTCTCATGGTATCCTCACTTGGTGGTAGGCGCTAGGGGGCTCTGTGGGATCTCTGTTATAAGAGCACTAATTCCATTCATGAGGGGTCCATCCTCATGACCTAATTACTTCCCACAGGTCCCACCTACTAATACCATCACCTGTGAAGGTAGGATTGGGGCGGGGGGACATAAACAGGCCATAGCATTTGGTAGGTACTCTCCCTATCAGCACAAAGCTGGATGAAGTTCAGGTGACCCACATGAACTTAGCTGATTCCTTTCCCCCCTCACCCTTCAGTGAAGCTCATGGGCAGGTGAGAAGATTCAGTGAATCCTGATGGTTCAATGGGCAAGTCTGTCCCTAGGTAACCCAAGTAGGAGGACACATCTATTGGGTTCTGACTCAACATGGGAAGCACACTGTGAGGAGGGACATAGTGTAAGTTCTTAGAGGGCAATGTCTGTATTTCCCATTTCATCCTCTCTCCCTGGGATCCAGTGGAGTTACCTTTCCTTGATGAAAACTCAGTGAGCTTATTCAACGTACTAGAATAGGACAGAGTTTTTGGCATGGTGGATATAAAAATCAGTGTTGTTTAAGTAGGATCTGATTTGCTTACCCAAGGTGGTAAACTAGAAATGAAGAAACCTCAATTTAAACTTAATTCACTGAAGATTTATTGAGGACCTAATAGATGCTAGAAATTATGCAAGGTGGGTTAGGAGATAGATGAGTCAGAAATGAATTTCAGTCTCAGAGTTTACAGTTTTAGGAGGCGTGATTTGTTCATTATAAGTAGAAAGAAATCTAAGTTACGAGAAAAGAGTAATAGAGGTAAAGGAGTTGATAGAGACTTCTGCATGGGAATATCCTGTAGCATGGGTACCATGAAAGGAGAACTAAATATTCCTAGAGCAAAATGTCTGAAGTCCTAGGTGGTGAAAACTATAAAGGTAAGAAGATGAGCAGCTGTCCCCATCTTGTTAATAAGCATGGCTGAGTGTTAAATATTGTCTTTCTGCCTTTTGTTTCCTATCCCATCCCACAAGGATTTTCTCTCACTGATTCTTTTCTCATGCCTCTAATATCCTTTTCTCTTCTTCCTTTTCTCTGACTCTTTTTAAATTGACCACTAATACCTCAAAATTCAGTGTGTAGTGACTATATTGAATACATTTTTATATGGCTTATTTCTACTTTTTGAAGATATGTGAAGTAGTTTATATTCTCACAATACTGAGGTTTGTTTAATGTCTATGGAGAGTTACTATGCTAAGCTCTTTTAGGCAGGAGTCTGTATATCTTATTCACCCTGTGTCTAGAATAGTGCCTGGGATGTAGTTGGTGTCTCAAAGCTACATTGGAAAAAGGTTTCAGGCCAGAAAATCCGGAGTTTGTATTTATTAGCTCTGTGCAATGGAAGTTTTGCCCAATCATTTTTAAGTA
Source organism: Globicephala melas (assembly GCF_963455315.2). Taxonomy (NCBI): domain Eukaryota; kingdom Metazoa; phylum Chordata; class Mammalia; order Artiodactyla; family Delphinidae; genus Globicephala; species Globicephala melas. The sequence continues at coordinate 30,082,390 of NC_083324.2, read as the reverse complement.
TATCTCCTCATTTAAAACATGGGATGAATAGTCATATTTCAAAGTTTACTCATAAAAATCTGAGAAAATAAAGGATAGGAAAACATTTGAAACTATCAAATATTTTAAGTATTGTATGTTGCTGTTTGTGTGCGTGACAGTCAGGAGCTTGCAAAAGAATCCAATTCTCCAGGCCTGAAAAAGGCCCCATCCTGCCTTTCTAGTTAACTGGGTTTGATGTATTTTTGAGGCTTCTTCAAGTCCTGTAATTCCACATTTCAGGGTCATCTCATTACTCCAAGCTCAAGATACGTCTCTTGTGAACCTTTCACTTGGGCCAATGTTTCCAAACCTACTCCCTTTATGCTACCCCCCCACTACTGTGTACCTAAACACATGTTAGGGAAAGGGAAACTCTTTGCCTTTCTAACTTGACACAGAGAGCAAGGTCCTACAGGTTTATTTGTAAAATGGGTCATTATGCAGCACAGAACTCAGTGTTGCATAAAGAATATCTGAAAACTTTTCAGATTTCAGCCCATTAGCAGATCTATTCCCCACATACATCATTAGAATCTTATACGAAGTGAATTTAAATGCCACCATCTTTGTAAGGGCTGCATGGGTGATGCAGCATGTCAGGAAATTGCACAGTGATGAGCCAATTTCTTCCAAACTCAAGGCTGTAGGGATCTGGCCCCAGGATGTCCTCTTGACATGCATGTATGGATTATAAAGTGCTTCTGAATAAAAGATGCTGAGAGAAAAGGAAGGGAAATGACATATCGTATAATTTCCAGGCCCTTAAAGGATTTGAGAGAAGAGTAGAGAGGAGGTTGGGAGTTCTAGGCCACTCACTGCCCTGGGAACACATACACCTGGGCATGTACACACACAAACTTACATACCCCGCCCAAACTAAACAGCACTGGAAATGGACAGATCACTTTTGAGTGAAGTGGTCACTCAGGAATAGTGTAAGAGCCAAGACGGAGTCACACTCTTAGTTATCTCCCTCATTCACTCTGCCCTGTGCAGTTTCACAGTCTCTTTCACAGGCCTGTTTTGGGTTGTGAAGGTGAGCTCTTCTTTGGACCAAAGCACTGTCTTCATGTTGCAGTGGAAACATCCCTAGGTAGGACACCTTAGCCATTCTGTGTCACTAACAGGATAAGAGACTGCAGCTTCCCTAAGTCAGTGTTGTCTTTTCTCTTGATAATAACTGTTCTCAGGGGTGGTGCTCTCATATCACTGAAGGGAGCTCACAAGCTCTAGCAAAGGTAAGGTAGGATAAGGACTCAATTCAAAATCCGGTTCAGAATAACTTAGGTTATCCCAAACTTCCAGCTGGTTGACACTAAGGTGGCATTTGATAATCGCTGCCTTACGGAACAAGAACCCAGCAGGCACATATCATAAGGGAAATAAGGCACCCAAAAGCAGGAGTGGGTACATTTCCTCTCCCCTTCTAGGTTCTTCTGGCTGGTCTAAGAATTAAATGGTCATGAGGCAGATTAACAGGAGAAAATCAAAATTTAATATCATGTATACGTGGGAGAGACCCAGGAAAATTAACTCTCCAAAATAGCTGAAACCTTCACCTTAAATACCATCTTCAGCTAAAGACAAAAGACGATGTTTGGGGGTAGTGGTTTGGGACTTCAAAGGGGAGAAAGGCAATTCACGTGGTGATGGAGAATGAAATGTTTGGTAAATAAGTGTTTGCTGGGCCGTGCAGAAACAATGGGACACAGAGTGGTTCTGAGTTTACCCCTCTATATGTAGTCCACATACTTTGCAGATATCCCTGGTGATAGCTCTATTCCTAGGACACGCTTTATCTAAATTCTTTAGGCAGCTAAGGGGGAAGTAAAAAGAAAGATTTCCTGACTCTCCCATTTCTTAAAAATAATCAACATAAATTAATCCTCATGCCAAAGAGATACATTTGGGAGGGAAAATTCTCTTCCGCCCACCCCCCTACCTCGGTACATTGGGTTGTCAGATAAAACACAGCATGCTGGTAAATTTGACGTTCAGATAAATGTTGAATAATTTTTATATAAGTATGTTCCACATATGCCCACTTAAAATTTGAACTTCAGATAACCAACAAATAGGTTTTTAGTATAGGTATGTTCCAAACATGCCCAGTTAAATTTGAGCTTCAGATATAGGAATAATTTTTTAGTACATCCTAAACATGCCCAGTTAAATGGGAATTTCTAAAACAATGATTTTTTCAGTATAAGTCCCATGTAATATTTGGCCAAGGGGATCATGTTAGGTGGAGTGAAGGGAGGGAGGCCCATGACTAATAGCCCTTCAACGCTATATGGAATTTGGGAAGAGTTTCCAACGGAATCAGAAGAAAGTGTGAGGGAAAGTGTTGACATAAAGAAACACCACCCGCATCAAAAAGGAAACACCATTATCATGATCACTACAGATGGAATAGTTGAAATTAGGCTAAAGAGCAAAAATAAGTAATTACTGCAATCCCTAAAAGCTTTGGTTGTGCGTTTAATTTCTAAATTTTGAAGCATTTTTCTTATAGTAGGTTCACCACGAGTGCTTTACTTTAATTCAGGTAAATTCCACTATTTACTCTAGAATATCTTTGTTGGAAAGAAACATATTCTTGTCCAGGTTCATTTACCTTCTCCCTGCTTCCTAAAATCTATTTATTTGCACATATTTAAAAAAATGCTCACCATTTCTGCCCCATAACCAGAACCAAGGAAATATTTAATTATTTAATGTGCTTCTCTCCCTGACATCCGGAGGGGAATCTGGGCATTTTGAATAGAGATACAGGGCAATGTCTCTGTTCCCCTTGCCCACCTTGGATTTGGCTTCCTCCTAATTTATGCCTTTTTTCTCAGGAGTAGTTTATTGCCAACCTCTGCCTTCTGCTTCGTTACCCAATGTGAACATCCCTTAGCATGTTTTTCCTCAGGTGAGAGGGTGAAATGTCTCAGTTTAATAGCTTGTGAGCAGAGATGGTACCTGAGCAGCAACGTGATACTTGCTCACCCGCCTGCGGCTTCAGTGGGAAAGGATTAACCTGGCATACAAAAGCAAGCACAGATAAATTGCTAAACACTGTAGTACAATGATGGCATGCATCTCTGAAATGAGAATCTTGAAAATCAATAAGAATTGGAAAAGGAAGAATTGTAACTGTCAAAATGCAGGATGTCAGCAGGCTATTTGAGTCGAGGTCCACGCTGGCATCTCTGGTGCGCAGGAGAATCATCTGTTAAGAAAAGTTGTCTCCAGGGTGACCTTTGTCATGTTTCTCTGAAAAACATTGCATCTCAGCCCAGGGACTGGATTCTTCCCCAAATCATGATTGACCTACACATCACAGTAGCCAAGTGTTAGGGGGCGCTTCCTCAGCGGGGGAGGGATGTCTTCGGAAGGATGTGAAGCCAAGGTTCAGAGGTCATTCAGGGAATGGGGTCTGGATATAGTGAGGCCCATTTGAAACACATGTATAATTAAAAACAAAAACCTGTTGTCTGGAAGACCTCCTAGGAGTACAGGCAGCAACAGGGCACAGTAAGGAAAGAAGTTAACATAAAAACACTGGGCCCAGAGGCCTCTACTGTCTCTGATATAACATGAGACTTTACCTTTTTAACATCTCCTTTTTAATAGATCTTTATTTTTAATTTTTTTTCCAAAACTGTATCAATTTATATTAACACAAACAGTTCCTATTGCTTCACATTGTTGCCAGCCCTTGGTAATGTAAGTTATTTGTGTTGGTTTTTCATTTGTTTTTGTTCAGTCATTCTAGTGGTTGAGTAGTAGTGGTTTGGCATCATGGCTTTAATCTGTTTCCTTATTTCTGATGAGATTGAGTACCTTTGTATTTGTGTAGCACCACTTAGAGATCTTCATCTGTGAACTGTCATATTTTTTGCCCATTTCAAACACTGGGTTCTCTATTTTTTTTCTTATTGATTCATAGTTTTTTATATCTTCCAAATGCTTTATCAGGTGTATTAATTACAGATATCATCTCCTAGTCTATGTATTTCCTCTTTTCCCTTAATAGTGTCTTTTGATGAGCAATTCTTAATTTTAGTGTAGTCCAGTTTATTTTTTTTTATGGCTTATGCTTTGTCAGATTCTGTTTGGATCTTTATTTTACTACCCACTATTTTTTTTAAGAAAAATTATGTGAAAGGATATCTCTTCATGCATTGACTACCTCAAGCTGTAGCTAATTAGCATATCTGTTCAAGAGAACAATTTTGCTTTTGCAAAGTAAATCATATAGCATAATTCACAGACCCACCAATACCATCAATTCCTTTAGCAAACTGTGCTTTGAAAATGTACATACTATCATTGGCTTGAAGATAGAGGGATTAAAGCCCATACGCATGTTTTTTTCCATTAGGTCTATGTTTATTTTTCATATCCAAGGTTTCATGGGTAATATTCTTTAAAGCAGCACTTCTCAAACATCAGCGTGCCTACCAGTCACCTGGAGATCTAGTTAGAAGGCAGCTTCTGATTCAGTAGGTCTGAAATGAGACCTGAGACCCTGCATTTCTGCTGGGTGATGTCAGTGCAGCTGATTAGAGAAGCACACTTTGAGGGGTAGGGCTCTCTAGCACAGGGCAGATTTTGCTACCATGAAGAATACATAAGAAACATTATTTACGTACTAGGTGCTACCTCAGTGAGATTTTAAATAGATTCAACTGCTCCTTTTGTTTCCCCACCCACTGCAAGATGTAGTTAAATGAATTACAGAGACCTAGATTCTCAGTTTTTCTCAACTATAAAATAGATTTTCAGTTGGTGATTGCTAATTTCAATTTAAAACATCTAAAGGGTTTGCAAGTGTGGTTCAGCTTGCCTTGCGTATAACTAGCAGAAGCTTCTGAGGCTGAATCCTGTAAAGCTGAAACCAACCAGTTGTCCAACATAGGTTAGTATCTTATCTGTAAGGAAGTTCTTACTATAGAATTTGGAAATAATAGTTTAATTTGAAATAAGCTTACATCCTTCTTCTTTTTCCTTTCTCATCCAAATACCTTCCAACTTCCCACTCAGCTTTTCCCAGCCTACTATGAAGAAGACTCACATAACAATGGCTCTTTAGATCTGAGTATCTTGAGCAACAGTGGTTAGAAATACTCCCTGAATTTGATACTGCATTTTAGGCTTAGCTGATTTAAAAAAAAAAAAAAAAGTTTTCAGAGCGGAAAACTGGTTAACACTGCCTGGCCAGGTGATCAAGGTTAACATTGCCCGTGATGTTATATTGATAGCAGATACCCCATTTGGTATAATGAGAAAGTCACTTTACTTTTGCAGCCTTTCTTCCCAAAACCCATAACCCCAAAGTAATCATGAGAAAACCATCAGACAAACCTAAATTGAGGGGCTTTCTACAAAATACCTGACTAATACTCCTCAAAACTGTGAAGGTTATTACAAAGACTGAGAAACTGTCACGGACCAGATGAGACTAAGGAGACGGGTTGACTAAATGCAGTGAGGTTCCTTGGACTGAATCTTGGAACAGAAAGAACATAAATGGAAACCTGAGGAAATCTGAATCAAGTCTAGTGTTTAGCTTAGGTAACAGTAATGTATCTATATTGGTTTCCTAGTTTCGACAAAAGTACCACAGTGGGCTTCCCTGGTGGCACAGTGGTTGAGAGTCCACCTGCCGATGCAGGGAACACGGGTTTGTGCCCCGGTCCGGGAAGATCCCACGTGCCGCCGAGCGGCTGGGCCCGTGAGCCATGGCCGCTGAGCCTGCGCGTCCAGAGCCTGTGCTCCACAGCGGGAGAGGCCACAACAGTGAGAGGCCCGCATTCCGCAAAAAAAAAAAAAAAAAAAAAAAAAAGTACCACAGGAATGTGGAAACATTAGGGGAAACTCAAGCCGGTGAGGGGTCTATGGGAACTCTCCGTACTATCTTTGCAATGTTTCTGTAAATGTAAAGTTATCCCCAAATACAAAGTTTATTAAAAATGGCATTGAAAGCAGGGTGGCGGGAGGAAGCACATAACCTACTGGAACACATCCTTTTTGAGAGCATACTTCATGGACAAATTTTTTCCCTGTAAAGCGTGTGTGTGTGTGTGGGGGGGGTGTTGTTCAGGAGTGTGTATTTTGCTAGTGACATACTGAGAAAATTCAGTAATACAAGAATCAAAGACTGCCACTGATTCAAAAAGAAACGCAAAAGAACACCTCAGGGTCTTTCAAAAAAATAAAGTTCTTAGTCACGAAAGTAATCTGAGTCTCTCAGCTGGCATTTACCAAATTGCTTTGAAAGAAAGCAAAGTCTGGAGGAACTGTTGAAAAGTCTGTCGCGTGACTAATCCCAAGTTGGACCCCAGTGAAGCAAATTGAAGAGATCCATTAGGTAGACGAGGCTGTCCATTTCCTCAGAATTATCGACCGGGGAGGTGCCCTTGATCCCTGTGCATGTGCCACTGGAAAAGCTCCCCTTCCGGAATCGAGTTAAGTGGAAACGTCACAATCAATAAAAGACACTCTATTTTCCATTTGCTCATTGTTTTATAAGAGCTTATTTTGTAACAGTACAAAAAGGATTCAATTCAATATAGGTTCACCTTCTGGGTGGGGAGAGGGCTCCAGATATTGACTTTAAGTGCCTGATAAAGTTTGTGACAAGGCTCCATTTGCTAACATTCTGACCAAATGGCAACCTCAGCCATGGAGGACCCAGGATAAGCAGATGCTCAGCATCGCTCCATGATATTGGAGCCCCTTTTAGTGCAGTGACAAAGTCAACAAACGTCACTCGAGCACCTACTGGCTGCTGAACCATGCTGGTCAAGCACCTTGCATAGTCCTCAGTTACAAAGAGTTTCTCCAATTTGGGTTTCCTTTTTTCCTTGTTAAATAGAGTTTAAATTAGTCATCTTCCAGCTGCTCATACCGTTCTTCTACTTTCATGTACAAGGGTGGCTCAAATGATACTGTTTAAAGCAATGTTTAACCTTTAGAATGACCTCATGTATTTTTTTAAAACATTGCTTTTTGAGTTTGTGATGGTGGTGGTGGTGGAGGTGGTGATGACCATGTTTGACTCCATTTAGAAATATTCTTTCATATTCTTTACCCCCTCCTGCCCTGCCCAAAGTGAAAAATAATGGGATCAGCCAGGGATGTGGTTTTGTATATATTTAATACATGAAGTGGGTAATTTTCAAAGATGGCTGTGATCATTCCTCCCATTCATGAATTTGTACACGTCTCTGCAGCTGACATTGCTACTCTTCGCATCAAGAGGGGGGATCTATTTCCCCACCCTTGGGATCCAGTTTGTGACTTGCTTTGGCCAATGGGTGTTAGCCAAAGTGATACAAAAGACTTGAAAATATGTGCTTATTGGGGCTCGCTTTCTCTTGCTGTCGAGAATTCTTCTGCCCTCATATGAACAAGCCAGGGTTAGCCTCTTGGAGGATGGGAGGCCACAAAGACAGAGTCCCTGGCTGCCTGAGCCATCACAGAAAAGGCTCCAGACATGGAAGTGAGCTCCTCCTAGGCCACCTGGCCCCAGCCATGCCAACTCAGCCCCAAAGAACCACCAAATTATCGGAAATGTTACATGTTTAAGCTAATATGTTTTGGAGTGGTTTGTTACATAGCAACAAACCATAGAATATACAGTATGTATTCTTTGTTAGATTTGTTTACTGTATTTTTTCTTCCTCATTTAACCTAAGTCTTTAGAGTCTCAAATCCTAATTCATGTTGAGGTCCAGATCAAATATCTTGTCCACAGAAAATCTGCCTCTATCTGTGAGACAGAATTAATTGTTCTTATCTTGATAATTCCATGCCACTATGTCATAGTTCACATGTGACACTTATGCTATACTTCATTATACCTTTATTGTCCATGTCTGTTTTCTGTCCTTTACTAAGCTCTAAATGGTAAGATCTGTACGTCTTTGGGCATAGCCCTGTCTTCAGTGTAGTAGATGCTGACATATTTGTTGAAATGAAGTGTAGAAAAATTCTAGGAAAATGTTTTCTTACTAACTAACTTCTTCGTGTAGGGATCTTTGGGGAACCCAGTATATAACAACAACCTCTTGAATTTTGATCAACCTGAGAAATAAGACAGAGGGGATAGCAAATGTAGACTGTAATATCTATTTTATTACTGATAAAGTGAGGTTAGAGGACATGGTTCATCTGTAAGCCAACATGCTTCCTAATTCTCAATTCTAGAATTAAGCAAATGAACCCTCCCTGATGTAGTTTGTACTGTACTAAAGTGTGTCTGAGTGGGGTTGAAGGACACCTGCCTGTCCCTCCCCTATTACAGAGTTCACTCCATGTCCCCAATGTGCATTTTTGTATGTCTGCTTTGGTGTTCACAGCTTTTCCTAGCAGTCTTAAAATATTACATTATAAATTACAGGTCTGTCTCCCCTCTGCCCCCAACCCAATGTTCTAATTCCTTTGGGTCAAGGCTTGGCATCTTAGTTATTTCTGGGTTCCTTGTGCCTGGTGGAGTTCTAGGCACAGAGTTAGTTCCTAGTAAATAATTTTTGAAAGACTAAAGCCTGTAATTCTGTGATTCTGGAGGTAGTTTGACATCAGCTTTCTCACTTAATTGGCATTGAAATCATCACAAGTATCACACGGCAGCCTCTTTATGACACATAACAGTGTGTGGACAGAAGGGGAAACTGAACGTGTATGTGATGCTGATTTTAATAGGCACATGTTTGATTAAGGAGAACAGTTGGAACTTACGACAGTAATAAGGAGTGATTTTCACAAGCGTTTGCTGCTTGTGTACTGACTTAACCACCTCTCATATTTGCAGTGTTTTTTTAAGACTTAAAGATAAAGTGAACATGACACGTTCTGAAAACTGAATAGAGCGATAGCTGACTTTTTTGTTCTTCATATTTTCATTAACTGTTATAGGCATAATGCGTTTGAAGAAGTTTCTGTAAGGAATATTGTTCTTATTTTCTAGCAGGGTATGTGGTGTTGAATCCCAATATGCATCCCCAGTGTCTTCTGATTTAGGAGGTCTGGATGGAGGCCAGTGTTAAGTATGTTTAACCACCATCCAGGTAACTCTGATTCAGGTAGCCTATTCACCATCTTATCAGTAAGGGATCTTCCAGTTGAAAGGAATAGAGATCTGCTCAAGCAGCTCAAGTGTATTTGTGTGTGTGTGTGTGGCTTTTTTATTTTTTAAATTTTATTTGTTATTTATACAGCAGGTTCTTAATAATCATCCATTTTATACACATCACTGTACACATGTCAATCCCAATCTCCCAATTCATCATACCCCCACCCCCCCGCCACTTTCCCCCCTTGGGGTCCATATGTTTGTTCTCCACATCTGTGTCTCAATTTCTGCTCTGCAAACCGGTTCATCTGTACCAATTTTCTAGGTTCCACACACATGCGTTAATATACGATATTTGTTTTTCTCTTTCTGACTTACTTCACTCTGTACGACAGTCTCTAGATCCATCCATGTCTCTACAAATGACCCAATTTCGTTCCTGTTTATGGCTGAGTAATATTCCATTGTATATATGTACCACAACTTCTTTTTCCATTCATCTGTCGATGGGCATTTAGGTTGCTTCCATGACCTGGCTATTGTAAATAGTGCTGCAATGAACATTGGGGTGTATGTGTCTTTTGGTTTTCTCAGGGTATATGCCCAGTAGTGGGATTGCTGGGTCATATGGTAATTCTAGTTTTAGTTTTTTCAGGAACCTCCATGCTGTTCTCCATAGTGGCTGTATCAGTTTACATTCCCACCAACAGAGCAAGAGGGTTCCCTTTTCTCCACACCCTCTCCAGCATTGGTTGTTTGTAGATTTTCTGATGATGCCCATTCTAACTGGTGTGAGGTGATACCTCATTGTAGTTCTGATTTGCATTCCTCTAATAATTAGTGATGTTGAGCAGCTTTTCATGTGCTTCTTGGCCATCTGTATGTCTTCTTTGGAGAAATGTCTATTTAGGTCTTCTGCCCATTTTTGGAGTGGGTTGTTTGTTTTTTTAATATTGAGCTGCATGAGCTGTTTATATATTTTGGAGATTAATCCTTTGTCCGTCTATTCGTTTGCAAATATTTTCTCCCATTCTGAGAGTCGTCTTTTCATCTTGTTTATGGTTTCCTTTGCTGTGCAAAAGCTTTGAAGTTTAATTAGGTCCCATTTGTTTATTTTTGTTTTTATTTCCATTACTCTAGGAGGTGGATCATAAAAGATCTTGTTGTGATTTATGTCAAAGAGTGTTCTTCCTATGTTTTCCTCTAAGAGTTTTATAGTGTCTGGTCTTACATTTAGGTCTCTAATCCATTTTTTTTTTCTAATCCATTTTGAGTTTATCTTTGCGTATGATGTTAGGGAGTGTTCTAATTTCATTCTTTTACATGTAGCTGTCCAGTTTTCCCAGCACCACTTATTGAAGAGACTGTCTTTTCTCCATTGTATATCCTTGCCTCCTTTGTCATAGATTAGTTGACCATAGGTGTGTGGGTTTATCTCTGGGCTTTCTATCCTGTTCCATTGATCTATATCTCTTTTTGTGCCAGTACCATATTGTCTTGCTTACTGTAGCTCTGAAATCAGGGAGTCTGATTCCTCCAGCTCTGTTTTCTTCCCTCAAGACTGCTTTGGCTATTCAGGTTCTTTTGTGTCTCCATACAAATTTTAAGATATTTTGTTCTAGTTCTGTAAATAATGCCATTGGTAATTTGATAGGGATTGCATTGAATCTGTAGATTGCCTTGGATAGTATAGTTATATTCACAATATTGATTCTTCCAATCCAAGAACATGGTATATCTCTCCATCTATTTGTATCATCTTTAATTTCTTTCAGCAGTGTCTTATAGTTTTCTGCATACAGGTCTTTTGTCTCCCTAGGTAGGTTTATTCCTAGGTATTTTATTCATTTTGTTGCAATGGTAAATGGAAGTGTTTCCTTAATTTCTCTTTCAGATTTTTCATCATTATTGCATAGGAATGCAAGAGATTTCTGTGCATTAATTTTGTATCCTGCTGCTTTACCAGATTCACTGATTAGCTCTAGAAGTTTTCGGGTAGCATCTTTAGGATTCTCTATGTATAGTATCATGTCATCTGCAAACAGTGACAGTTTTACTTCTTCTTTTCCAATTTGTATTCCTTTTATTTCTTTCTCCTCTCTGATTGCCATGGCTAGGGCTTCCAAAACTATGTTGAATAATAGTGGTGAGAGTGGGCAACCTTGTCTTATTCCTGATCTTAGAGGAAATGCTTTCAGTTTTTCACCCTTGAGAATGATGTTTGCTGTGGCTGTGTCATATATGGCCTTTATTATGTTTAGGTAGGTTCCCTCTATACCCACTTTCTGGAGAGTTTTGATAAAAAAAAATAGGTGTTGAATCTTGTCAAAAGCTTTTTCTGCCTCTATTGAGATGATGATATGTTTTTTATCCTTCAGTTTGTTAATATGGTGTATCACATTGATTGATTTGCATATATTGAAGAATCCTTGCATCCTTGGGATAAATCCCACTTGATCATGGTGTATGACCCTTTTAATGTGTTGTTGGATTCTGTTTGCTAGTATTTTGTTGAGGAGTTTTGCATCTATATTCATCAGTGATATTGGTCTGTAATTTTCTTCTTTTGTCCTATCTTTGTCTGGTTTTGGTATCAGGGTGATGGTAGCCTCATAGAATGAGTTTGGGAGTGTTCCTTCCTCTGCAATTTTTTGGAAGAGTTTGAGAAGGATGGGTGTTAGCTCTTCTCTAAATATTTGATAGAATTCACCTGTGAAGCCATCTGGTTCTGGACTTTTGTTTGTTAGACGGTTTTTAATCCCACTTTCGATTTCATTACTTGTGATTGGTCTGTTCATATTTTCTATTTCTTCCTGGTTCAGTCTCGGAAGGTTATACCTTTCTAAGAATTTGTCCATTTCTTCCAGGTTGTCCATTTTATTGGCATAGAGTTGCTTGCAGTAGTCTCTTATGATGCTTTGTATTTCTGCTGGGTCCGTTGTAACTTCTCCTTTTTCATTTCTAATTTTATTGATTTGAGTCCTCTCCCTCTTTTTCTTGATGAGTCTGGCTAAAGGTTTATCAATTTTGTTAATCTTCTCAAAAAAACAGGTTTTAGTTTTACTGATGTTTGCAATTGTGTTCTTTGTTTCCATATCATTTATTTCTGCTCTGATCTTTATGATATCTTTCCTTCTACTAACTTTGGGTTTTGTTTGTTCTTCTTTCTCTGGTTCCTTTAGGTGTAAGGTTAGATTGTTTATTTGAGATTTTTCTTATTTCTTGAGGTAGGCTTGTATTGCTATAACCTTCTCTCTTAGAACTGCTTTTGCTGCATCCCATAGGTTTTGGATCGTCGTGTTTTCATTGTCATTTGTCTCTAGGTACTTTTTGATTTCCTCTTTGATTTCTTCAGTGATCTCTTGGTTATTTAGAAACGTATTGTTTAGCCTCCATGTGTTTGTTTTTTTTTACGTTTTTTTTCCCCTGTAATTGATTTCTAATCTCATAGTGTTGTTGTTGGAAAAGATGCTTGATATGATTTCAATTTTCTTGAATTTACTGAGGCTTGATTTGTGACTGAAGATGTGATCTATCCTGGAGAATGTTCCGTGTGCACTTGAGAAGAAAGTGTAATCTGCTGTTTTTGGATGGAATGTCCTATAAATATCAATTAAATCTATCTGGTCTGTTGTGTCATTTAAAGCTTCTGTTTCCTTATTTATTTTCATTTTGGATGATCTGTCCATTGGTGTAAGTGAGGTGTTAAAGTCCCCCACTCTTACTGTGTTACTCTTGATTTCCTCTTTTATAGCTGTTAGCAGTTGCCTTATGTATTGAGGTGCTCCTATGTTGGGTGCATATATATTCATAATTGCTATATCTTCTTCTTGGATTACTCCCTTGATCATTATGTAGTGTCCTTCCTTGTCTCTTCTAACATTCTCTATTTTAAAGTCTATTTTATCTGATATGAGTATTGCTACTCTAGCTTTCTTTTGATTTCCATTTGCATGAAATATCTTTTTCCATTGCCTCACTTTCAGTCTGTATGTGTCCCTAGGTCTGAAGTGGGTCTCTTGTAGACAACATATATGTGGGTCTTGTTTTTGTATCCATTCAACAAGCCTGGGTCTTCTGGTTGGAGCTTTTAATCCATTCACGTTTAAGGTAATTATAGATATGTATGTTCCTGTTACCATTTTCTTATTTGTTTTGGGTTTGTTTTTGTAGTTCCTTTTCTTCTCTCGTGTTTCCCACTTAGAGAAGTTCCTTTAGCATTTGTTGTAGAGCTGGTTTGGTGGTGCTGAATTCTCTTAGCTTTTGCTTGTCTGTAAAGCTTTTGATTTCTCCATCGAATCTGAATGAGATCCTTGCCGGGTAGAATAATCTTGGTTGTAGGTTATTCCCTTTCATCACTTTAAGTATATCACGTCACTCCCTTCTGGCTTGTAGAGTTTCTGCTGAGAAATCAGCTGTTAACCTTATGGGAGTTCCCTTGTATATTATTTGTCATTTTTCCCTTGCTGTTTTCACTAAGTTTTCTTTGTCTTTAATTTTTGCCAGTTTGATTACTATGTGTCTCGGCGTGTTTCTCCTTGGGTTTATTCTGTATGGGACTCTCTGCACTTCCTGGACTTGGGTGGCTATTTCCTTTCCCATGTTCAGGAAGTTTTTGACTATAATCTCTTCAAATATTTTTTCGGTTCCTTTCTCTCTCGCTTCTCCTTCTGGGACCCCCATAGTGCAAATGTTGTTGTATCTAATGTTGTCCCAGAGGTCTCAGGCTGTCTTCATTTCTTTTCATTCTTTTTCCTTTATTCTGTTCCACAGGAGTGAATTCCACCATTCTGTTTTCCAGGTCACTTATCCGTTCTTCTGCCTCAGTTATTCTGCTATTGATTCCTTCTAGTGTAATTTTCATTTCAGTTTTTGTATTGTTCATCTCTGTTTGTTCTGTAATTCTTCTAGGTGTTTGTTCTTTAATTCTTCTAGGTCTTTGTTAAACATTTCTTGCATCTTCTCGATCTTTGCCTCCATTCTTCTTCCAAGGTCCTGGATCATCTTCACTAGCACTATTCTGAATTCTTTTTCTGGAAGTTGCCTATATCCACTTCATTTAGTTGTTTTTCTGGGGTTTTATCTTGTTCCTTCATCTGGTACATAGCCCTCTGCCTTTTCATCTTGTCTATCTTTCTGTGCATGTGGTTTTTGTTCCACAGGCTGCAGGATTGTAGTTCTTTTTGCTTCTGCTGTCTGCCCTCTGGTGGATGAGGCTATCTAAATGGCTTGTGCAAGCTTCCTCAACTAGCTCAAGTTAAAAGCCATCGCCATCTTTCTTTTGTAAGGATATAGAGATCTCCCAGGAATCCAGGGAATGTTACACAACCTGAGTTCTATAAATCCAGTACCAAGGCAGCTCCAGGGACTGACTTGACCTTCACCTCTGTCTTCCATGCTTTCTCTAATTGTTTTTCTGCGTATCTGATGTCTTGTAGCCCTCAACCAGTTGCCTTGAAGTCTTTAGTCCCTTGGGACTTTGATATGTACCACCGCCCACTGCATCCCAAGTCTCCCAAAGTTCTCACCACCACCTTGGAACTTACCTGTGTCTTTTGCTTTAAATTCCTGAGAGAGAATCTAACTGGGGCAATTCACACCCTGGAGCCCTGGTACACAAATCAAATGTCAGGGACAACCTCTGCAATACCATTCCTGGTTGTATATCCATTCCTCATCCAGGCAGCTGGGAGCTGGCAGCAGATGGGAAGGGTCTGTAGAAGTTACTGGCTGGAAGGCTGAGGTGCACTGGTGAAAAGTCCATTAGGGACACTTGTACCTTCTCACCATTTCAACCTCAGGCTTTGTGACAACTGCCAAAATAGGGCATGGATTCATCTTAACAAAAGACCTTTACCTTAAGGAATGTTTGCCACAGGTAGGCAATATGTGTGTGACACTGCTATGGAGTGTGATGTTTTAATAATAGAAATATTCGAAGGGGGATGTTCTAAGATGTTTATGTGTTGAGAAGCTTTTAGAACCCAAAGGCTAGCAGATAGATGGTACTCAATTAGGGAAGAGCCTTTATTGAGTTGAGCTGAACATTCAGTGCTTCTTATGTCTTAATGTACTCCTGGGAATTAGTTTCATTGAGCCCCATTTTAGCCAGGTCGAGTTTTCTATGTTGTTTTTTGGGAGGGGTGATTTTAGTTTTTATTTATCACCGTCAGTCTGAGTATGATTTACGTGATGGAACTTTACCTGGATCAACTCATTTCATATATTGGGAGTAAAAATTAAAAAAAAAGAAAAAAACCTCATACTCAGATTTGATTTTCTTGGTAACATAATAATTAGTTTGAGTTTTATGTGTGTTTGTGCTATAAGAAAAGGTAAAAATTTTAGAGTCAAAAACCAAATTATTTTCTTAAAACTTGTGAAATGTCCCTAGGTTAGAAAGATTTCATTTTGGACAATGCAATGAAACTTAAGTAATTATCCATGTTGTGTGTCTATATGTTTTGACAGCAGTGCCTTTAGAATATTTTGATATGCAACCTCTCTTCTTTCCCTTTGTGTTGTCAGACAACACGCCAGCTGTCAGATGCAGAAAAGCAGGAAACTTTGGCATTGCTATTCCTGCCACCTTTGCCACGGAGTCCCAATAAATAGAATAATAGGATAAACCAGCCGCAGAGGGAGAGTAGCAGGTGGTACTCGTTGTAGCAAGAGCTGAAGGTGTAAATGAATTTCAATGTCTTCATGATACCAAACAACAATAAGATTACAGAGAATGAAGCTTTTGTTAAGAGAGAGCCCAGAAAATAATAATGATGGTGATAATTTTCATTACCATGCAGCTTTTCCCTCTGTAAGAGGTTTCAAAGAAGAAAGACCCTGTTTTCAGAAGAGCCAATTTTCCCTCTTCTCTCTGAAGAGTCTCTCTGAACTCTGCCTTTTCAGAAAGGGGAGGTGATATTGATCTGAGCCAGGTGGTAGGTGGAGGAAATTAAGTATTGTTGAAATGTTACTATAAAATAGTTTTGCTCTAATTACCAGAAAAGGAAGCCATAGTGGCCTTCATCTGGAATGTTGTTAGTTGTCACCCTGTTTCTCAGCTTGTCTATTTCCTGCCCATTCCTTGCCAGTTCAAATTTGTCACTACTTCTAAGGCCCATCCTAAGTTCTTTCTCCTTTTCTCTCTGCCCTGAGAGCTCCCTATTGAAGGAGCTTCCCTCTGACCACCTACAGCACCAACAGAAACACAATACGTCACATGAGTCAGCATTCGTACTGTCCTTTAGCTGTGTCTTACGCTTCATGTTTTTAACCAACTACTTGAGAAAACAGGAGGTAACTTGGCCTCCATTGTTCTCTCAGGGTGTCCAGCATGTGTCTAGATTCATAATGACCACCTTGTGCCTTAATTGCCATCAACCCAACCAGGGAACATCAAACCAGCCCCACAGAGGGATAAATGATGATAGAAGTTGTGGCCTCTCTCACCGTGTTCTGTCTTTTCTTACCTTATGCCACTGTCTCTGTCTTCTCAGCTCCCAGCCCTGGCTCTTCTCGCACTTCTGGTCCCACACGTACCCCTCAGGCTTGGTTGCAGGTTCAGCTACTACAGTTTGCTCAGCCCCACTCTTCCCCCAGCTGTAGCTGTGCAAGGCCCTCTGACTCCTAGGCCCTCCGGATGGCTGTCCTGCTTTAGCCAGCCTCCAGGATCAGGGATCAGACCGCAGATGCTCAATTGTAAGTATTTAACTTTATCTCTTGCAGTCAATCAAAGTCAAGGCAAGCTTCCCGTCAGGGTCACAGCTGTGCTTAATCTGACCCCCTCTATTTCTCCAGCCTTTTTCTCTTGTGTTTCGCTCCCCTTCCCTCACCTCATTCTGGCCTTTCTGCCCATTGAAACTTTAGGACCCTTGCACTGCCATTCCCAGAATGCTTTCCCTGCAGCCAGTCACATGTCTGGCTCCTGCTTTTCTTTTCAGGTCACACTTAAATGTTAGGTCACCCTTCCTAAATTGACTTCAACCAGTCACAGCCGGCATTTACTACCTTCATAAGATACATCACCCTCTATAATTACCTTGTTTATTGGTTAATTTGTATACCATTTATCTCTTGCCATCAGGAGAATAGAAGCTCCATGAGAGTAGGGACTTTATGTTTTCTATCACTGAGAAGGCACTGAATATAGAAAATGGTTAATCATGGTTGAATGGTTGCGTATATATGGAAGGAGTGAGGACGTACAATAAAGTTCTTTACTGATCTCTGCCCCCTATTTTCTTTCACTCCAGGGACCGTGACCTTTCTGTTGCTATGTATAGTTTGGCACCTAATTGAGAACTAAATTGTTAACATCAGAGATGCCAAGTTGTCTTAGTAAACTGTGGCTGGATATCCATGTCACGCCTAGATTAATTACCTGTTTTTCCTCACATTTAAATAGAGAGTGACACCAATTCTAGTTGAGCATTTGCTGAATCTACCACGTGAATAAGACAGTGGTGCTACCTCTCCTAAGTGTGTGGAGATTGAACTCCACCAACAGCTCTTTTTGCCCGGCCCTATTTAATGTTCAAACGGGGCTCTGTCCAGTTGTCCTGGTTGATATATACACCAACACAGACAAACTGGGAAGATCAAGTAACGTTAATTACCTGCCTTGCACAGACAAGCAATCCAAGGCTCAGAGGCTCAGTCACAACACTGAAAAATAACTTAAAAAGAAAAATAAGGAGCAAACATACATTCTGGTTGTGAAAGCCAATTTTATGTGATTCCCTTTACACTACTGTCTTTCTCTTGGTTCTCTGACACGTTTTTCCAGTTTCTTTGTGTTCCTTACAGTCAGTCTACTTGAATGACATTTCCAAGACCAATGAAAGGTGACCTCCTCTGACAGCATAATCCATGGGGTCCCTCGTGACTTCCCTCAATAAACGTGTTCCTGGGAGGGTTTTGGAGACAGTCTCCTTTCTTAACTCTAGGGTGAGGTCTACACACTTTTTTCTGGGTAAAGAGCCAGATGGGAATTTTAGACATGACAAGAGATGAGATAAATGTCTGCATTTTTTTCAACACTTTAAAAATGTAAAATATATTCTTTTCTCCCAGACAATACAAAAACAGCCCAACTGGGCCTGTGTGCCATGGTTTGATGACTTCTACTCTTAGGCAAGAGCAGAAATATTAGCCCAGGATTCTTAAACCAGTACGATGTTGAGTTTAGTATAATGTAATATGTGTGTAATGTAACATATACAATATATAATACACATTTAATATAATAAACATATTTTATATACACACACACTCTCTGAGATTTCCCAGGCAACATCGGTCTCCTAAACTCGTTGACCTTGCCTTCAGCCACAAACATGTGTCTCTTTTTTGGGGGGTGTTCATTTCTACGCTTGTGTCCTGGCAGCCCTCTCTGAGATTCTTTAACATTGGTGGAAAGTTGGAAGGGGCCATACCTTTCAGCTTGACCACAGGAAAGATGCTTTCTCTGGGGTGTTGCTGGTCAGGGCATAAGCCTTGTCATGGGTTTTGATGCCTGGCAGCTCTTTCTCTCTCACCTTCTCTCCTTAGAGGTCCCACAGGGGCCTTTCTGCTCATTCAGTCTCCCAACTCCCCACCAGGACACATCATTTGACCAAACCCCCGCTAGACTTGACTCCCAGATTTTTAGTAAATGATAAAACTTTGTCTTGAGAACATTGCTGTACTGGTGAGACCACTAAGTCAAACAGGATTAGAACTGTTTAGAGTCTTATTTCGCTCTGTGTATGGGTAAAGGGCCTCATTTTTAACTGAAGGAGAAAGTAATGATAGAGGTTTAAGAACTTCCTGACCATTTGTGACTGAGTTGTCGGGTCATGCCTTAAACCATATTTTGACTATAACACAGTGGCTTGGCTTTATTCTATGGAAAGTTCTTCCTACTGATTTTTTTAAAATTAATTTTTATTGGCGTATAGTTGATTTACAGTGTTGTTAGTTTCTGCTAACCCTAAAAAAAAAAAAAGAAAAAAAAAAAGAATGAAATAATGCCCAGTGGTTTTTAATAGGACTTTAAACACCATCCAGAGTCAGAGACAAAGCCATAAGGATCTCCCCACATGAAGCCAGAACAGAATTGCACGCTAGTCATTAGGCCTGGTCCCAGGTACTTCATTTCATTGCTTCCTTCCTGGTACAGGGATGGTTACACTTCCTGCTACCTTGCAGTTAGATGAGGTCTGTAACTCGCTTTGGGTGAGTACATGTGAGAGGGAATGGCATGTGCCTCTTCTAGGTGGAAATAGCCAGTTACCAGAGCAAGACATGGAAGTGCTCTTTTCTTTCCCAGCTTCAGGGTACAAGGAAGCACAATTGAGATAGAACCTCCATCCCCTGGGGCCTTGAGTCACTACAATAAGCTGAGTTTCCCCATCAAGCCATACAGGTGAAGTTCATGAGACAGAAATAGGCCTCTATGGTTCTAAGTCACTGAGATTTGAGGCTTTATTGTTACTGCTGCTTAACCCAGCATCTTGACTGCTATTATCGGGCTAGCCCAAATGCTTGAGAGTTGAATGAGGAAAAAATATCTGTTAAGCTGCTTGTTTGGAAGAATCACTGTTAATAGTTGTTTCCAGGTAGATATTTCTAGAGACAACCATGCCATGTACTATGCTCGTTGAGCTGGAGCTGCAGGCAGTTATGTGTCTTTGAGTAGGAAACCCAAGACCAAACTTCTATCACAGAAAGGGAAGAACACACCCTGGAAAAAAAAAAAAAAAATGCGGATACTGCGGTGAGTGCCATTGCATTTTACTCTGCAAAAATTTACCAAGTGCCTCTGCATACAAGGCATGGTTAGAACCTAACCATGTTAGGTTAGGCAGTTTCTGAAAGAAGAACTGTAAATATTCTCTGGTTTCTTACTTGTTTTCTTTGTGGCCAAGCAATGCACTATGAAGACACTTAATTAGCAGCTATTGCATCTCTTTGCAGATAATTTACAAGTCTGTTCTCTAAAAAGGGAGAGGTCAATGAGAGTAGAATCCTGTGGCTGAACCCTGGAAAGGACCACTGTCTCCCTGCATTGTGTTCACTGGGCAGCTGGTTCCTTCAGTTTGCTGAAATTGATGGAAAGAAGCACCTGGCTACTCATATGACATGGGGGGTTATTTTGACCTCCTCGGATTGAAACTTATTGCTAGTTTAGTGGGCCTTCTCTGCCAGCATGAGCTGGTAATGTGAAAAATCAAAACTGACAGCACATTTAAATCAAACCCCTATCCCAGATTGGGTGTCTGTACCTCTCATGGAACAATTTAAATCCCCAGATGGAAAAAAAGAGCTCTATTGCAATTGCTGGAGGAAGTGTATTGAAGATAGATCTTACTAACTGCTGAGAACCTAGGGCTGGGCAGACCAGGTTTAGCTTGCAAGCAGGGAGATTTAGCCCCTGACCATTCAAGAAACCTGGAGAAGCCACAAAATATAAAGGTGGACTTGCTTATTTTTGTCCTCCACATACTTGCAGCCACTATAGAATTTCCTGCCCTAAGCAACATCACGGAGGAATCATCCTTTTCTCCTGTTATTGCTAAATAACCAGATTTATTCAGTAGTATTTTTTGTGAATCTCCACAAGGCTATCACTTTGTTAGAATAAGGAAATGCCAAACTCATGAACAAGTGGTCTCTTGAGCCCAGATGTTTATGATATAACCTGAGACAGAGTTCCTTTTGCTAGTAGGTCTTCCGTAGTTGTATTTTGCCAATGTACCAGATGGAAATGAAACTTTGGAATTCTGAATCATATTTCTGTGTGTGGTAGGGGAGTAGAAATATGGGAAAGGAGGCAAATCAGAGGCTCTTCTGAGGACAAGGAAAGGAGAAACACTTCCATGCTGGCAGAACACTGAGTATTTGCGTTTCCTGTCCAAAATCAACATCTGGCGCATGATGTCAATACTTCTGATACAGGAGCCAGTACTGGTTATTAGAAGTGGAGAATCTCTCTTTTGTTAATGTAAAGGGGCAAGGAAGCACCTGTTCCTTTATCAGAATGAGCTCTGTAGTTAAGATGCTCAGAATTGAGCACTCAATTTTGAACAACTTTGCTTCATGAGGTGGGATTAGGTGAGTGTTGCTTCACGTGCAGAGCTTGGTTGGTGTCTAGTTTGTGTCTTCCAACTAGTGTAACTGATCACCTCAGAGTTCGTATTTCCCCTGACATCTGTTTCTACTATGGGTGTGACAACTAGTTCACGTGGGCTTTAAGCAACTTTGCACAGGTACAACTATACAGCATCTTGCTCAGGTGTGCACCACACACCTCCTGCATTCGTTGTGGGGTTTCTCTGACCCTGTGACACAGGGTGACTGTCGGAGCCTCTTGGCATCCTGGAGGCCTGGGAGTTAATGCTCCTGAGGGTAAGCCTTGGCCAATGGGAGTGGAGAGCCAGGGGATAAATGCTTCCTCTTCTAACCCTTCAGGTGGACACTTCCAAGGCACATTTCAGAGGCTGCTCAGAAGGTCCTCAGGGATCAGGCGTCACGGTGCCACGGTTGGGGCTAACCTTATTGCATGTCTTTGCATTGGCTTCCCCCCTTGCCTGTCTCCACCTCCTGCCCCAGATATCCATTTGCCAGAGAAACCACCTGCATGCAAAGTTTGTCTCAGGCTATCTTTTGAGGAAACCTGTCCTAAGATACATTCTATTCATAGACCTCTCCTGCCTTCTGCAGAAGTGTGTAATTTTAGACTAAATTCAGTCTGACTGCTATTGGGACATTATTAGTGAATATGAAAGATCCCACTCACTTTTCCATTTCCAATATGGTTTTAGCACCAGGGGCCAGTGGACTGAAATGATCCCATTAAAATGGTCAATGACCATATTTTTCCCTTTTAGTATAGGAGAGGTTCTTTTAATGTGTGTTTCTAGTCCACTGTACTGCTCCTTTGTGAGTCGTGTTATAAAGCCTTGGCCTTAGGAAAGAAATGAAAGTACAGGGCCATTTCATGGTATTTGCCTTCGTTCTCTGTATGCTTTTTGATCTTTGTAAAGTATAAACCGTCTGGGGAGAGTGCTGATGAGGAAGCCAGCACCAGCTGTAGCCTCGGTCCCCGCATGGGCTGATCAGCCTTGCGTGGCGGAGAACCACCACACAGCCTGAAATTGCGTTCTGAATGCTGGTGGGACACGGTGTAAGTGTTTGCTCTTGGTCGCCCCAGGTGGCAGCTGACAACACACATTTCACCCTCCCTCCTGAACACCAACACCAGTGCCTGTGGCCGTGCTTCAGAAGTGCAGTGTTGCCTGGGGTGCCTGGCAGGAGAGCACCTTTATGTAACAGGACGTTTTTAGCTGGCTGAGCAGGGCCCAGATGAGACTCCTGTAGGCAATGCCCTTCGAGGCACAGGTGCCCAGGTGTGGCAGGGACCAGGCTCTCTACTCTGCATGACACCTCTGCTGCATTAGTGGGGTTGGTTCCCTGCTGAGAAGGTACAGCCACCTAGACACTGGTGTTTGTGCGTGTGTGTGGAAGGGCACGAGGGCCAGGCTAAGAGAACCGGAATCCGCCACACTGCTGAATACTCTAACACCCACGAGCTTATGGTGTGTTCGCTGTGGCGCTTTCTCCCTTGCCCCGAATGACGTGACTCTGCTGCCGTATTTCTAATGGCAACGGGTCATATGGCAGCTCAGGAGGCTGACTGTCCTCGAATTTCAGAGAATGCCCGTTGGCTCCCCAGCACGACCGCAGCTTGGCAGAGACTTTGTTAAAAGTCGAACTGATTCTCTAGAGTAAAGCATGCTTGAATTTAGTTTTGCGGTCCAGGAATGCGGGGTGTTCTTTCTTGGAGGAGAAATTCATACAACATAAAGTTAACCATTTTAAGGTGTACAAAACAGTGGCATTTGGTACATTCTCACTGTTGTAGGACCATCATCCATCTAGTTCCAAAACACTGGCGTCACTCCCAAATGAGACCGCATATGAGAGTGGTAATGAGGTTTTAATGCCTGGCTACACCAATAATTGCCTTTTTATGAGGAGGGGAAAAAATATAAGAACAAATCTTATATTTATGCCTTTGAATTTTGTTCTATTTTTTAATGACATATCCTTTTTGGCTCCTTCAAATTTATAAAGGCAATATATTTTCAGTGTAGAAAACTAAATAAATCATGAAAATCAGAAGGAAAGAAGTACCAAACAAAAAACAAAGTAGCTGCAAGGCCAGTTTGGACAAAGTTGTATCAGAGTCCTTGGCTAAAGGGGCGTGCTCTCCTCTCTCCCCTGTGTCTGGGTGGAGGTGGGGACTTGTGTATAAGTATCCCCTGAAAGAATTTGGACAAGTGTTTTTATCAATCTCCAGTGAGATTTTACTTAGTCTCTTTTAGTGTGTCTGAGAATTACTGGTTCAACAGCAGGGGTGGGTTAGAATCAGGTCAGACCCGAGGTAAAAATCTGAGCCCTGCTACTTTCTAGCTGTGTGACCTTGGGTAAGATAGGTAAAATTTTTCTGAGCCTTGCTTTTCTCACCTGTAAAATGGGATTAATATCTGCTTCGTGAGGTTATTTTGAAAGGGAAATGCCTTGCACACAGTGCTGAATAAATGACAGCTTTTGAAAAAGAAGCAAGAAGGATAAAATCAGACAGAGAGGCAGATGTTCGGGGGCTCGCTTGACCCAAACCCCAGGCAAGTGCCCTTCTCAGGCATTTCATCTACACAGCAGGTTTGATTTAAGCTCATGCCTCTACAAACAGAGTCAAACTCCCACATATTGAAGCTGGAATGCCAGACATCTACTGTCATCTACTGCCAGAGACCATCTCCTGATTTAAAGCAAGATGGCTCTGGGTAGCAAGTGATGCTCTGGCACCGGCCCAAGAGAGAACAGTCAGAGACAGAGTGCTGAGCCGTGCAGGAGGGCCGTGTGCTCTGTGTCAGGCTAGCTCAGTTGCAGGGAGGGCTTTGGAACCAGCCCCTCCCAAGGCTGTCAGTGACACTCTTTGACAAGTAGGGCCCTGGCTGCCTGGATGGGGTGTTGAATTCAAGTAGCTGAGAGGAAGTCACATACCCTACTCCTGAGGGCTGGTTTTGTGCAGGGCCTGAGTGCCCCATTTTTTGTGGTCCAGCTATGGAGTGAAATTTCGAATCCCACTACCTTTGCCTGGGTGACATGTCCAGCCTTTTCAATTTGTAATTTATTTAGCAAATTGGCAGACACCTATGTGTTAGACGCCATTCAAGGTGTTGACATCTGGAAGTAAGAAGACGTGGTCCTGGCCATCGTGGGAGTCCCCGTCTAGTGTGGCCGTTCCCCAGAGTACCCTACAGGTCTCTCCTCTCACAAGGTATCCCATCCGTGGCCATACAGGTTTGAGTAACAGTGTATAGGACATGACTGTTGGAGAGTCCCAGCACACATCAGCATTTAAAACCTCTAAGATGTCCCACGGTAACGACAAAAAGAAAAATTAACTCTAACTTGATGTTGGCTATGCTTATTTAAACATGAACTCTTTTTGCCACTTAACAATGCTTAACATCTCCGGGAACCAGTGTTCCCTGCCGGTCTAGAAGAAATCTGCCACAACATAATATAAGTTTTACAGACTGAGATTCATAAGCAAAACTATCCAACGATTATACTTCACATATAGATGCAGCTTTTTTGGAGTGCCTTCAGAACCTTTGAGATCTGATTCCATTTCAGAAACTTCCTAAAAGAGAGATTGCAAACCGCAGCGTTGCCAGGTCCTGCATGTCACAGAGGCTGGCAGGGGTAGGGGTGGGGGAATGTGTCTGCACCCACGGGCAAATTCTTGGCACCCTGGGGACCTGGACACTCACATCCCTCAGTCACTGCTGTTTGCTGGGAATGTGGGTCAGACCCCTGAGAGCTTTAAGTTTCTTAGGAGAACCTGGAAATCAATATTTTTTCAATGTGAAATTTCACAACGTTCATTTGTCTTCAAATTTATAAAACATCGTGCTGGCCAAGCACCAAGAAAACCACAACAAAATTCCACAGGCCAGTCCTATAGATGGGCTGCCAGGCTGTGACCTTGCCCTGGGGAGGTGGGGTTGTGGCCTATTTTCAGATTAATCGGAAGCATAAAATCCAAGGGTCTGTGAGGTAGATGCCATGCCGACATAATTACATTGGTGAGCAGACCCTCCGTGCGCTGACGGTTTTTCACATTCATCTATCTTGACTTGTCAGTCAGTAGCCTTCTTCCTCCCTGATATAGTTTCTGCAGCTAGCTTCCAGGACAGCACAACCTCCTCCATTTCCTTTGTTCTTTCTTTCTTCCCCAGTGCTGGAAATGTTGAAAGCACCAGGGCATAGTCCTTGACCCTGATTTCTCTTTCATTTGCACAGACTCCTTTAGAGATCTCACATAGCCTAATGGTGTTACGTGCCATCTCCACGCCGAGAACATGCGTATTTATATTTCCAGCCCAGTTTTCCTTCCTGAACTCCAGACTTGTATATCCAAGTCTCTTGTCATCACCAGTCTAGTAGCTCTTGAACCCAGCAGAACCAAAGCAGACATCCTGGTCTCCCCATCCCCACAAATCTCCTCCACACACAGCCTCCCCATCTCGATCAGGGTCTGGGCACTGGTTGCAGTGGGTTTGTGGGGTTAATTCTCTCACCCCCTTCCAAGCTTGAATTAAATGTTCCCTTCTCAGGGGGGCCGACCCTCACCACCCTGGTTTAGATTATATACCGCACCCTTGGTACCTCTGATTTCTTCTGTCCTGATTTATCTTTTTTCCATAGCACTTATCTTCCAGCATACAACCTGTTTGTATTTACTCTGTTTATCGTTCAGCATCCGCCTCATCATGCTAGCATGTAAATTCCACAAGGGTGGGGAAAGCTGTCTTATTACTGTTTTATTTATTCTTGTACCCTTAGATTCAATATCAGGGACACAATAGAGGCTCAATGTATATTTGTTGAATGAGTAAATGCCAGTTGTCACTTGGCAAAGAATTCAGGAGAAGATATATTTATAAAAGCTCAAGCTTTATAAAAGTTCAAGTGTTACTTGTCCACTAATTGTGTTGAACTGCAAACGATTAGTGTAGTTTGAACCACAAACCATCTGAATGTCTTCAAAATGTATTTGGTAGATCAAATAACTATTATAGTAGGGGCAGGTTTTAAGAAATAATATATATTATATATTAATAAGTGTATATACATATATATGTAATATTTAAACATTTTTTTCCTGATCAGGAATTTGACATCTTGTTCTATTGACCAAATATCCTAATGGACATCTGACTGTTTAAGCATTCTAATACCTTTCTGCTAGGGTTCCAAACTTCAAATTAAAAGAAAAAAAAAATACTGCAGACTTCTCCTCAACTGAATAGCTCATTTCCCAGTGTGTTGCTAATCTCCAGTTTTGCCCCAAAGATAGTATTTTAAAAACTTTCACGCTGAGTTCCTTTGTGTATCAAAGATAAAGTTATTATCAAAATTATTACTCATGTTCTTTGTCATGCAAAAAAGCATAAGTAATGTTTTTAATAGTGCAAGCCATTATAAAGTGGATGGGCTGAATTCATTGTGTCTGTTTCTAACCCATTTGGGGAAAGAATTTTTCTCTGCACAAAGGTGTAACCCCTTGATGCCTGCATGATTCCTTTTCCCCTTATTTTTTGATACAGAGTTGAACATGTATTTCATTCATAGATTCAGAACCAAAGCTGCAACTTTTCAAGCCCCTTTCTTTTCAAGATGGAAAGGTTTTGAAAGAGACAGGTTCACTGTGAGGAACAACTCTCTTTGGAAAGAATTGCTTTGGAAGAAAATAAATGTTTGGGAATTTTTTAAAAGTTTGACTGATATTCCTTTGTTCAAAATGGTTTAGGGGGTAGGTCCATCAGACAGGTGATATTTTAGGAGTTCAGATTCCCTTCAGGGTTGAGGTCATATTATCACTGGCAAGCTTGGAAATAATCCCATGGTACATGGAGAGCAGAGCCCTGGCCCCTGTGCCCCCATTCCCCTATGTGATATCCAAGCAGACGTCACTGACATCAGGGAGTCTCACCATCTTTTTTAAACATGGTGGTCCATGTAGCTACCACCAGTCAATTTGAGTTGGCATGTGAAATTATAGTAATGGATAAAATTAAATAAGTAGTAAGAAAATATTTTTAAAAGATGGATGGTAATGTCAGGTGAACTAACACTCATGAAGTCTGCAGTCAGTGCCAAACTTTGGGTGCCTCTGCTGCTATCTCAGTACCTTCCCAGAGTCTAAAATGCAGGTTCCCATACAGCCTTTTGACCAATACCTGGTGGCCCTTTCTGGGACGTCTCAAGCCTTCATAAAGGGCTTTGGAGCAAGAGACATGGTTATAACAGCTTCGTCTCGGCTTATCATCCCAATGTACTTTGCACATCGTGGCTGCACACAGCCAGCACCTCTGCTCCACACTCCTTAAATTACTTGATATACAGATATGACATATTCTGAGCTTCCTTCAGTAGAATCAGGTGGCCTGTAACTTTCCTTCCTTTTACAAATAGCAGTCTTTGTTCTAGTTAAGCAGAGTCCCAGCCTATAAAGCAGTTATATAACAGGGGATGAGGAAAGAAGGCCTGGAAACAGAATAGCTCCCCAGAGAGAGGAAAACACATTGTAACTTTCTCAAACCCCAAACCTGTAGTGCTTCTCTGTGGTTGGAAGAATTTGATGTTTATTTTTCCTTCTCATTTTCAGAAAAGAAATGTGAAAGGATCAAAAGAATGGATTTGCCTAGATGTCAGTGTGGCCTGATTAGGTTGCAATTAGCCTTTTTCTCTCTTCACTGAGAGAAGCAGAGACCATCTGCAGAAATTATTTAAATTCGTGTGCCTTCCAGCGAAGCCGTTTTATTTGCCACTGCATTTATTGTATCGCTGGGGAGCTTGACAGTTATTCCAAACTTTTGCTGCAATAGCACTAGTGTTGCCGGTGGCCATTAGATTAACAAAAGGAAAAATTTAACTTTCCTCCAGCTGAAAATTAACACCTTAGATTAATTAAAAAGCAAATGCAATCAAGGCCCCTGGAGTTTTCTCCGAAGGTCCTTCCTATGGGGTAGCGCCTCAGGACTGCAGTGAGGCTTGTTGGCTTATGGGAGGGAAGAGTTGAATGTTTTATCAGGATTAATTTATAATATAATTTGCCCAACGTGAATAGAGTGGAAACCAGTGGGAGTCTACAGTCTCTCTTACTGCATACAAAGAGATCGTCAGTGCTGGGTTTCCTTTTCTTTCCGTTTTTTTTTCTTTCTTTTTTTTTTTTTTGGTAGAGAGAGAGGAGGGACATAAGGACACGTGGGGCTGCATGATGCATTTTGGAGTCAGGCTGCTTTCTGTCCCCAGCCCAGGTGCCCCGTTACTGTCCGTGGGACCTTGGGCAAGCTACTTCATCTCTCAGAAACTCTGTTGCCTTATCACCAAAATGGGGATAAATAATAGAACTCACAAGCCACAAAACCCTAAGTACGTTAGAAGTCCTCATTAGATGGTGGTCATTATGGGTAGCATCTTTATGGAGGAAGATGAATGGTTAGAGGTGCTTTGGCACTTAGTAATAGTCATTGATCTTACACACACACACAGTATTGGCAGAATTATCCATATTACTTGGTCTTTGGGACTAACACTCATGTTCTAAGACACTTGTTTTAATTATGCTTTTGCTGAATATAATTTCATTTGGAGGGACTTGATTTGACAAAGGATGTATCAGAGTCCAGTAAATAATGTAACAGCAAATTTCCTTCTATACATTTTTACTAATTTTTTTCTTTTGAAGATATCTCCATGCTTTAGAAATGTTGTGTTTCTTTATAATTCCTCTAACTAAAAATTTGGCTTCTTCTGTACCCTTTTGCATAGTGTTTAAAACTTTTCACTGTCTTGACCCAGTCAGCTTTTCCTGCCTTAGCCCATGGACCGCACTGAAATATACCCTAGCCACACTGAAATTCTTGCCATGTTTTAAACCATCATGGATCTTCATACTCTCTGCTTTGGCTCATAAGAGTTCCTCTGTCCTTGAAAACTTTTCTCCCTTGTGAATCTGGAAAATGCCTCTTTTCTTTTCATACCCATGTCAAATCTTTCTCTCTTCCTCTTTGAAGATTTTCTCTACTCTTATTTCACATCCTGGTCCCATCCTTCTTTGCAGGAACAATTCATTTCTCCTTACGTTGTATTGCCTTTTAACTTTGTGTATGACAATAACAATACCATCAAGGTGTTGTTAATTTAGGGGACAAAATCATTACCTACAATTTCTAGAACATTACAGTATTCCAGGCATCACGTGAAGAATGTACTTGCTCATTCAAGCTTTAAAACAGCTTAATTAAGAGGTGAAAACTATGATTTTCGGCATTTGGCAAATGAGGAAACAGGCTCAGAAGTGCTTGCGCAGTCCCACAGCCAGTATGTGGGACAGCGAAGGCTAGAACATGGGCCAGTCTGTCTTTAAAGTTCATATTCCAAAACACATGCTGTCCTTCCGAGCTGTTGCCAGAACGAATTCCATCTTATTGTAATTTATGCACATGTCCGTCTCTCCTTTTTCAACTGTCAGTCCTCTGAGGTCCAGGACCATGGCTCATTTGTCACACTATTCCCCACAACTAGCACAGAGCCTGCTACCTGGTGGGGTCGCAGATTGTGTAAGAATATTTGGATCCGTGCAGGCAGAGGCTGGCAAAGATAAGAGCTGAGGACAGTGGCCCCCTACTCCCTGAAATATGACACAGTCCCATAAATGACATCAGTTTGTGTGCCCCTCAGACAATGACAAATGATTCTCAGTCTCCTTGAGCACATTAAGACACAATTACATTCTGTTAGCTCAGCTCTCCTGCCTTCCAAATTAGAGTAGTGAGCACGGCTTTTCTGCTCTAGTCACGTTTTGCTGCAGCAGATTCCATTCAACCTCCTGACACCAATTTGTGTGATATTTCAGCGTTTAGCGCGCAGACGGGAAAATGGTATTCCCGCCTGTGTCCTCCAGGCAAACAGCCCACTCGCAGATTTGGCTGTGTGATTTGCACTTCCCCAAGTCTGGTTGACTCTATTGAAATTCTCCTCCTGAAATTCACTCATTAAACTCTCCCATGATCCATCACTGTGAAACTGATTATCACAGTGTTGTCTTTTGCCATTATTAATCTTTGGAGATTGATGCTCTCTGGTGCTTCTGACTGACTCACGTGATTTCAGCTATTAATCTTTATCTCAATCAAATTATTTACTGTTTTAACTTGGAACGTCTTGATGCCTCTGGGGTTGAATCTCATCAGCTCTGATGGCTTCCCAGTGAAAGCTATTTTTTAAAAAGTCCCACAAACTTTTTGGTTCACAAATAAATCCTACCCGCAAGAATTCCTGGACGATGAGGTTATTTTCTTGAGCCCCTTTCCAAATGCTGTATATTCTCTCCCTTTCTTTCCTCTTCCATCATAGGGCCAATTAAGTGTGGTACCTGAGAAGTGACCCACAAAAATTCTCCAGTTAGATGTCCAATGCACAGGAGACTACTGTGGTGGACATACAAATGCTCCTTGCAGAGCTCCTACTGCAAAAAGCATAACTGATTGAGGGTCCCAGCTACTGCCATTTGAAAGCTACCCTCGGTTCCTAACAAGACTTCTCCTCCTACAGACTACTTCTAGCTGATAACTGAAAGTGTTGGGGATCCTAAGGCAGGCCCATTCCTGGGAGAAGAGACTTAGTTGTTTAGCAGTTTTGGCTCTAAGACTCCCCTGTGACTTTGCTGAACGTGCCTTACGCTCCAGGGCCTCCTCTCTCTCTCTCTCTCTCTCTCTCTCTTTCTTTCTCTCTCTCTCTCTCTCTCTCTTTCTCTCTCTCTCTCTCTCTCTCTCTCTCTCTCTCTCTCTCTCTCTCTCTAGCTCACTTGGGGTCAGATTGCAGCATGATTGGATGGCTCTCCATATTTTTAAAACTAAAGTCCCAGCTTCCTCTCAAAGACCTAGATTAATCCAACTCACTTTCTACCTCTGTCCAGATAAAGACCTGGCTACACATGGAGAATTTAACTTTAAAGAAAAATGATATTGGGAGGATGAGAGAAATAGGCAAATCAGAAACCTATATCCTCTCAAGGAGAAAACGGAGCTAGTAAAATTATTAATGGCATGAAATTGAAATAGCTGGTTTCTAAGTTAGAGCATGTGGCATTTGTTATTTCACGGACTCACTGCCTAATTAACCTAATTAAGATTCAATATATTCATTAGGATGTATTCACATACTTCTCAAACAATTGGAGGTCAAAGGTCGGGAAGAGTCATGACAAATAAAACAGGGAAGGTGCAGTTACGTATTCTGAATCATCCTACAGATAATCATATGTCTTTGACTCTGTAACTGGAATGTGGTGATCTTTTTTTTTAATAGTGTAAACTAGTTTCAGGCATGTGTGATAATAAAGGAGATGTAAAGAGATGGAGATGGTAGTCATTAAGAAGACTAAGTTTCAGGAGACAGAAACCAACCCTAATTCATGATCTCTTTAGACAGCTTATTTCTAGGAGAGTGGATATTTTTCTTCCTCCCTCCCTCTTGTTTTGCATAAATTCACTAAACTATATAGGTGCATGTTTTCAAAAATTGTTTGGGTTTAAAACTAAAAAAATCATTATTGGAAAATGTAAGTACTGGAAAACCAGAACTAAAAGACTAATAGTACTCATAATGATGACTTAGATATATAATTCTTGGAGTTTACAAAACGCTATTACACAGTTGTCACATTTACCCTGCTTTGTGTGATCCTATCTCCCCTAACAGCATCATGCTGGAAAATGTAGCAATAGCTTCCCATTTCACAGATGAGGAAATTGAGGCTTACAGAAATTACAACTTACCCCAAATCAAACAGCTCATAGGTGGTGCCAAAACCGGATGGGACCCCATGGTTGTGATTATTCCTTGGACCAGTGTCCCTGCTATGACCTTCCCAAGATGAAGTGTGACAAGCGCAGGGTGTAGATTCTGACACATCTTGACTGTGTGATTTGAGGAAGCTGATGACTCTCGGGACCTCAGTCTCCTTGTCTTTTCTACCTTTTCCTGAGCATGTGAGAATGGTAGGTGGCAGAATCACAGTAGAGAGAAATCAGAAAAGCAGGTCATTTTATTGTTGTTACAAACCAATAGGAAGTTGATTTCAAATGCTTACCTTACATTTCTTCCCAATGAGTAGATTATGTTTGTGTCTTTTAAAGAGACATATAACGTCCCTAGTAAACATGAATTCCATTCTACAAGGGTTTATGGGGCAACCTCTCCATGATAAACATTGGGCTAAATGTTGTGGATAAATTAGATGTTGCCAGCCTCCCTGGAACTCATGGTCTAGGTAAAATGTTTCTCAGACTGTCTCCCTTAATCATTTGGGGGAGCTAGTTAAAAATACAGATTCATGGGGCCCATCACAGTCTGACTAAATCAGAATCATTGGGGTGGGGAGGGGGGCCCAGAAATGTATATTCTGAAGACATAGACAGGTGCTTCTGCTCTAACTCACAACCATACAGTTCAAAAGCACCATACCAGCTAATCCATTTTCCCCACTTAGATGATTTACATTAATTAATTAAACAAATTACTTGGGCATATGTGGCAATGACCTAGGAGGAGGGAACTAACTCAACATAAAACGAAAAAAGTCACAATGTAACGGTTCCTTCCATGCAAGTAGGAGTTACATTCTTCTCCCCTTGCTCTGCTTATTCAGGACTAGCTGAATGAAAGGTTGATCTGATGGAGCCCTGACCTAGGAGGAAGGAAACCTGGAACTTAATCCCCCATCAGCCAATAAGACATGCCTGCTCTCTAGCTCTGTCTCCTGATTGGTTCAGTTAGGTGGGATGGGCACCGTGACAATGACATGCCCTTCCAGTGAATATGCAGAATCTAGCAGAGAACCTAACTCACTGACTTTTGAAGGTTTTGGTTGATGAGTAGTGTTTCTTGCCTAGAAAGCCAAACATCACAGAATGATTCCAGAATGTTCAAAATGAGTAAAATTCCAGATACCCACATGTTGGCCAGTTAAGTATATAGAAAGGGAATTTAAGGTAGGGCAAAATCCCAGTTGCCTGCCAGAAAGTGTGGATGTCATGGAATTATTTATTCAAATCTATGGAGTTTCTGCTATACTTCAGGCATTGTGCTAGCTGTCAGCATTGTTTGGGGGTGGACTCTTTTACTGTTGTTCTGCAGATGAGCCCAAATCACCTGTTAGGTAATACCCTGGTATTCTTCCTCTTTCCTGTCAAAGCAGAAAGAGACGGTTTGACTAAGTGGAGTAGTGGCGGAGAATCAATTGAGCTCTTCTCTGCATGAAGCCCACACCTTCAAAGGTGGAACTCACTTCCTCTCAGAAGAATGAAGTGTATACGGATCCAAACTAAAAGCTTTCTATCACGTTGCCTTTTAACATTTCTTGCTGCTTTTAGAAAAGGGAGAGAGAATCAGATTCGGTGACACCACTTCTAATGGAGTCTTTACCTTTGATGGTTTTTGAAGGAAAAATCACTGTATGCGCTCTCTGTGAGATGCTTTCTGTCTTGCAATGTCAGTTTGCTTTCTTCC
The DNA here is from genome assembly GCF_963455315.2 of Globicephala melas. Taxonomy (NCBI): domain Eukaryota; kingdom Metazoa; phylum Chordata; class Mammalia; order Artiodactyla; family Delphinidae; genus Globicephala; species Globicephala melas. The sequence continues at coordinate 30,048,669 of NC_083324.2, read as the reverse complement.
AGTCACAGACAGGGATTCACATGTGGCACTGTGATCCTGGGGTGTGGAGCAGATGAGCTGGTAGCTCCAAGGAGGTCATCTGGGGCAGACACTGTCCATGCACTGAAAATGTCAGGGGATGGCTCCCTTCTTGGGGTGGCCTGTGTCTGAATCAGGCCCTCTTAAGCCCTGGATTTGATCAGGCTGGCATCTCGCTACCTTCCTGCCTCTTCCAGGCAATAGTGTGTTACAGGAAAGTCAGGCCGTGGTCCTCACTATGATGGAATTAACCTAGGACGCAAGTAACTCACTGTCCTTACAGCTGAGCTGATTCTCTCTCCAGCCATCCAGAACCCTCCTGCCCCCATACCAAGTCCCTGGGAGAGTGGTCAGCTTTGCCTGTTTCCATATTATTTTTTGAAGTTAACATTTAATACATTTATTAATATTGATTACAGAATTATTTCAGGCTTTCTGAAAGAAGTTAGAAAATATAGGAAAGTACAAAGAAGAAAAACAACATTCCTTTGTTCATCTTTCTGTTGTAAATATTATATATGTGAAATATATATTAGAAATATATATAAATAAGCAGAAAATATGAAATAAATAAATAAAAATAAATAAGTAAATATATATATATATTTCTTTTTTTCTGGATCACAGGTCATATTGCACACATTGTACTGTTATTACTTTTCACTCAACATTGTATTTGGAATATTGCCTCGTCTTTGAATCTTCTTTTACAAGATGAGATTAGAACCAAAAGTTATTCCATAGGATTCATGTGCCAAACCCAATTTAACCATAGTCTATTATTAGATATTTGGAGGGTTTTTTTTTTCCCTTTTTAACTTTGTCTACTATTCTATCAGAACTATACTTGCATTCAGCTCTCTTTGAACATCTGTGATATTTTTTCCCTCAGGATAAAATCTTCAAAGTGGAATTTTGTCCATTTATTTGAAAATTTTTAGGGGCTTACATCATCCACCACTGATCCAGGAGGACCCTTGGATTAAATTCACCAGCACACTGCAGGTGGAGTGGTGGTTTATAATCTTGGTTAATTTGATAGATCAAAATTGGTATCTAATTTTTATAAAATTTTTCACTGTTTTGATAACTATGCATTTTCAAGTGTTTTCCTATTAGGTTGACTGGATTTTTGTGTGTTTGCCTTTAATATTTTTTCTACTTTATGTTTATTTGTGTCATTTTATGTATAGTCCGCTGTAATTAAGGTATCTTTTTATTATCTTACTCTTACTTAACATAACAGGTAGTTCAAAGGCTTTTGACTGACTTTTATATTTTAATGATAAAGTTTTAATTTAATTTTCATGTGGCCAAATATTTCTAAAATCTTTTTCATGGTCTCTTCTTTTGCTTTCTGATTACCTCACACTGAAAGTGAATAAATTAGAGGGAAGTATAAACTACATTCCCCTTTAGTTATTATAGGATTCAATTTTTTTAACTTGTTTAAGTCACCTGGAATTAATTGTGATGTATAAGGGGAGTATATATTTAACTTTTTTTTTGTGGGAGGGAGGAATCTAGCCACCATTTATGAAATATCTCCTCCACTGATTTAAATGCCTCCTTTTACCTATATTGACTGTGTACATATTTTAAGATTTAATTAGCTTCTATTTTTTTCCACCTGTCTACTCTTGGGGTAAGGCAACTGTTTTAGTTACTATAAATTTTAAATACATCTTAATATCTAGCATTTTGCATTTCCTGGATTTTTCTTTTTAATTTGGAAATTATCTCAATTTCTACTTTTCAGTCTGATTTTTAATATGTGAGTTTTCCCCTTTGATTACATAGATGAACTATTGTAGTAAAAGTTCCTTGGGTGTTTAAACTGACCTTTTCAGCTAACTTTCAGATTTCCCTCCTTCACTGCCATATATAATAAAAGGCTCCCATCTTAGACCGCAAATCTCTGTTGAGTGCTAGTTAATACCAGACACCAGTAATTATTAATAATCATTGCTCTTACCATTTTCTTTTCCCCTCCCAGTCTCTCTAATTGTATAATAATTGTCTCTCAATCTGTGCAGTTAAAAAGCTCAAACCTTAGGGGAAGTTATAGTACTTTTTTTTGCCTGTATTTCTTTTTTTTCATCCTGTGGGATTTGGAAAGTACCAACACGTTCTCAGACTCTCTCTAGAGACCTGAAAAACATCAACGTGAGTAGTAATCTCAAATTTGCTGTGCAGTTCCATTTGATCTCCGTGGAAAGAAAGGAATACTATTTCTCCCAAGGTTTGCTTCCCTGACAACAGCTCAGTGATCCATGTTAGAAACTATCATCTCCTTGACCGCAGGCATCGAGAGGTGGAAACTGTATGTCTCTCTCTCGCTTTCCTCCACAAGTTGAATGATAGGTGTTATATCAAAATCTAATGTACTACTGTGTACCATTGTTGGGGCCTTTTATAAATGAAGTTAGCATACATGTTTTGCAAGTAAGTTTTCCATCCCATTAGTTTCTCATTTCCCTGTCACTTGCTCTTTTTAGGTGACCCAGGGTGTCTGTCAGTGTTTGGTCTTTTCTAGATGCTTTGAGTTCATGTCGACATCTTCTAAGAGGCAGTATAGCATCATGGGCAAGAGCAAGAGTTGGTGCCCTTTTCTACAGGAGGCAGATAGTGCCCACTTTTGGATTTATGAGCCGCCGGTCTCTGCTGCAGCTACCCAACTCTGTCGTCGTAGCGAAAAGCAGTCGCGGACAGGATGTAAATGAATGAGTGCGGCTGTGTTCCGGTAGAACTTCAAACATAGGTGGCAAGCTGAGTTTGGCCTGCGGGACACGGTGTGCTGACCCCTGGTTAAGACTATAGGTTCTGGAGCCAGGTTGCTTGGAAATGAATATCTGTTCCTCACTTTCTAGGCGTGCGATCTAGGATAAGTTTCTTAATCTCCTTGCTCCACAGAATAAGGGTGTCCATAAAACGAGGATGATTATAGAATCTACTTTAAAGGGTCATTTTGGGGATTGAAGGAATTAGTACAGATAAAGCTTTAGAATTTATGTCCCTGGAACATAATAAGCCCTAAACTAAGGGTCAAATGTTGTTATTAGGGCTTCCCTGGTGGCGCAGTGGTTGGGGGTCCGCCTGCCGATGCAGGGGACGCGGGTTCATGCCCCGGTCCGGGAGGATCCCACATGCCGCGGAGCGGCTAGGCCCGTGAGCCATGGCCGCTGGGCCTGCACGTCCGGAGCCTGTGCTCCGCAACGGGGGAGGCCACAACAGTGACAGGCCCGCGTACCGCAAAAAAAAAAAAAAAAGTTGTATTAGTTTGAGGTCAGTATACCACACAGATCATTGATGAATTCATCACTGCAAGAACATTTTCAGCTAGTTTTCAACATGTTGTTAATATACATTTTCCTTTCTCTTAATTGCTATTGTTTGGGCCTGGGGTCCTCCTTCATCCCACCCCAGTGTAACATCTGTAAGGAAATGCCAATGGAACAGTGTATCTGCTGCAGGCTCTTGTTTTACTTCCTGAAGGGCAGATTTCAGTGGCACCAGCCTCATCCCGGGGTACTTTGTAACACAAAGCAAGGTCTGCTTTGTTACAGCTACAGAGAAGCTCATTGCTTGTATTTCTTTTCACACTGTTTGCCAGTTACTCCATGGTTTCTTGGCTAATTCTTTCCAGCATAGCACTGATTGAGTTGTTAATAAGGTGTGAAGGTGCCTCGAAGACACTTTCTGAGTCTTAAACAAGCCATCTACATCTCAAGCTGAAAACTGCTGTGTCCTCCAATCCCGCTAATATTTGGGCAATAGCATCTCCAATTGTAAAATTAATCAAACTTCTCTCAGTGACAGAAATGTTAAGTTAAAATTTTTGTCACAATTACCGGGAGTGTTACTGCAGCTTCTGACTTGTAATTAATTTCTCCTTCCCTTTCTCCATCACTGGGTTAGACTCCTTTGTAATAGTGATAAATGAAATAGCTGCTTGACCTTCTTTCATTTAAAATAAATTACTTTACAAGAAAAAAATTACCTCTAGGTAATCAACACCTTTAGGTAAACAGGGGAACACAGGACATTAGGTACTTTATTGTTTCTTTCTCTCTCTCTCGCTTTTTAATTTGTGTGTCTTCAATGATTGAAATGAGGAATGGGGAAAGAGTGAAGTGAGTCTACTTTTATGGCTGTGTTCTCATGTGGAACTAATTTGGGTTGCGGTGTTGGTTTTTATGGGGACTGGGAAACACCAGCAAAATCAGAGTGTGTTATGGAGGAGAGACTGCAAATGAGAATACAAGAAACCCACAGAGGGAAAAAAGGAAACAAGATGTTATGTTTACTTGAGCAATCACTAGGAAGTTTAGTGCCCTCTCTGTGAATCAGCCCCTTACTACTCCAAGTGTGGGCAGCAGACCAGATGCATGGTGACAGCTGGGAGCTTGCTAGAAATGCAGAATCTCAGGCCCTGCCCCAGTCCCACTGAGTTCAGTAAGATCCTCATGTAACTTGCATAGGTACTGGAGTTTGGAAACTCTGGAGCCCAAACTCAGAGATGAGGTGCCCAGTGGGGGACATTACAAGTGAGGTTTATAAGCGAACAGAAGAGGTCATGGTACATCACCACTGCTTGTGCAAAGAATGAAGAATAAGACATTCAAGGGGAATATTTGAATTGCAGAAAGTGGACAATGCAAGGTCTAGGAATGAAAAGACATACTTACAAACAGGAATTGCTTTCCTAGTTCCCCTGCAGGTGGCCCTGCTTTGGTGTGACTGTCAGAATTGTCAGCCTTTGAAGGGCAGGGACCATTTGGCTCTATCACAGTACAAGGTCACCAAACATCTGAGTGCGTGAGTGAGTGGAAAGGGTAATGGAATTAACCAGCCCCGACTGTAAAAATTCAAAGCTGTTGGTGTAAGGATGGAGAAAGCTTTTGTAGAGCAAGTGGGTCTGTTTGTGTGTTTAGCGAGAGTGATTGTGAGAGAATGAATAAAGATTTCTTACCTCTTGAGATCGAATGACAGAGGAGGGGGGAATATTACCTGGCTGAGATACTGGAGACTGAGAACAATATGTAAGTGCAACAACACTTACTGGGGGCTCACGACACGCCAGCCCCATGCTGGGCATGAAGTGCAGCCATGAAGGTAGTGGGGGCTCCACTCAGGAGGAGCTCAGAGAGTCTGGATATGGTGAGGCAACAGACTCAGTGTCTCTCTGGGGCTCGGGTTTATTACTTTCTTTGGAATACGTTACTTTTCCCATTAATCCAGTCGGTGGCTCTATATTTAGCTTCCATTTTTGCCTCCAGATCTTATCGCAAGTAAAGCTCATGAACAGTGGTGACCTCTGGGGCCACGTTCACACCAGCTGGGACGGTTTGAGTGCCACTTCCTGATGTCACTGGGAACGTGCTTATTTGTTCCTGTTGTTTTAGTAATCAAGGGAGTTAAAGAGGATGCCTTTTAAAACCTCCATCGTCAGCAGAAGGCTCTGCAAATAAAGCTTCCATACACAGTGCTTTTCTGGGAAAAATAAGACTGGCTTGGGATCTTTGTTGTGAAACCCTCTGTCAAAATTAATTAAGGGAATCCTGTAATTACAATGTATGCATCTAGATGGCCCCCAATGGCTTGTTTCTTAATATTGGATTAGTTTTGAAACACATGAAATAGCAATGAAAAGACTAAATGACCCCCTCCCCCCCTTTTTTATAAACCTTAAAGGAGCTAAAATACCTTTGATTTAGTTATATCTTAATGACAGTATGGTTAGGATGGGACTGTTCCCTCCCCCTGTAAACCTGCTTGCATTCAGTATAAGTCCTCAGATTCAGGGGCCCAGGGGTTTAGCCCCTACAGACAAATTGGTGTTATTATTATTATTTTTTAATTTTTTTATTGATTTATTTTTTTGCGGTACGCGGGCCTCTCACTGTTGTGGCCTCTCCCATTGCAGAGCACAGGCTCCGGACGCGCAGGCTCAGAGGCCATGGCTCACGGGCCCAGCCGCTCCGCGGCATGTGGGATCTTCCCGGACCGGGGCACGAACCCGTGTCCCCTGCATCGGCAGGGAGACTCTCAACCACTGCACCACCAGGGAAGCCCTTGGTATTATTTTTTTAAAGCCAGGCCACATCGCAAACAAACCTTGCAGGTAGCAAAGCTGGTAGGAGATAATTGTCAGCCCCCGGGTTCAGAGAGAGGCATGCACCTCCAGACTGGGCTCCCCTGGCCCTTGAGAAACTGAGTTATCACTAACACACACGTGCTGCTGAATATATTATTTCATTCACCAAGTGGAGATTTAAAATGACTTTGTAACATGCCAAATTAGGTTAATTATCTTTTAAGAGTGTTTTGGAAAAACTCTAAATGTTCTGTAACAATGCTGCAGGGCACGTGGTGTGAGCTGGCCTTTCTTATTTAAGAATCGTGCATTTTTTGTGCCCACTTTCATTATTGCTCCCTACCTCGAGGGACACCCAGCGAGTGTCCCTTCAGGTACCTTCTTCCTCTGCCAGCCCAGAGTCGCTTTCATGGAGGCCAAGGTCCTATGGGAGGCCTCCCCTCCCAGATTTTCTATTCTTATCCCACTCTGTGCCCCTGGGAGGCTGTCGTGAATGAGCCATGACTGCACTCAGTTCTGGTTCTTAAAGGCCCCCACCCATTTCTGTCATCTCGATACTTTGGCAAAGACATCTCAGTTCAGCAGGGATGGAGCCTCATGAGGGCAGCGGCAGGGCCTTATTCACCAAAGAATCCTAGCACTGGGCATGTGCTTGAGAAGCAGGCACTGAGAGGTAGGTGTCTAATGGACACTGCTGACATGATCCTGCCACCAGAATGTGGCTGGCCTTCAGAGCTGGTGGAATGTGTGAACTGTGTGACTTCTCAGCTTAACATTTCTCCAATCTCTGCTTTCTATGGGATGGAGTCAAAACCCTGTAACATCACCTTCAAGGTCCTCTACCAGGAGGTCCTTTCAGACCGCTTCTCATCCTCTACCCTAGAGGTTCACTCCACTCCGATTTTGAAGACCCAGAAGGCATCACATCCCCTGTTGACACTGGATGTCCAGCATGCTCTTTCCTTTCCCTGGAGTAGTCTTCTCCCCTCCTTTGCTACCCTTCACATTCCGTTGCTGGTTATCTCCTGTTCCTCTTCAGCTCCCAGTTTGGTATTACTTCCCTGGAAAGCCTCTCTGAGCCCTCACCCCTGGTTCAGGCGCATGTCTGCTTCCATAGCATCTCATGCCGCCCCCATACCCCCACACTACGCAGGAGTTTCACCTTCTAGACTGTGAACTCATTGAGGACAGCTGCCACACCTGTCAGTCACGGCTTGAGCCCCCGCCCCCAGCACAGGGCCCTGCGCAGACCAGCCTCTCAGTGACTTTGTGTCAAAGGAATAAACTGTCTGTGCTTGGTCATGGGCAAGCTGGTTGTCATGAGCATGGAGAGCAAGGCTCCAGATCTGGTGGCATCATTAAGAGTGAAGATTAGGGCTTCCCTGGTGGCACAGTGGTTGAGAGTCCACCTGCTGATGCAGGGGACACGGGTTCGTGCCCCGGTCCGGGAGGATTCCACATGCCGCGGAGCGGCTGGGCCCGTGAGCCATGGCTGCTGAGCCTGCGCGTCCGGAGCCTGTGCTCCGCAACGGGAGAGGCCACAACAGTGAGAGGCCCGCGTACTGCAAAATAAAAAAAAGTGGAAGATTAACTTCGGAAGAACCTCCAGAGAAAGACTGGAGATGTTTAGGGCTTGTAGGGATTCTACTATACTGCCGTTGTCCCGTGGGAGCAGCAGTATGCCAAGGAGGCCCCCAGAGGAGTGGATATTGGTAGGTGAGGACCCCCAGGCAGTCTGATTTAAACAGCACTCTAGTACCCAAAGGCAGAGGCTGTTTGAAGTGCGTGAACTCCTGGAATTGAATCAAAATCTTATGTGTGTTTTTTTAAGGAACCTCCATACTGTTCTCCATAGTGGCTGTACCAATTCACATTCCCACCAACAGTGCAAGAGTGTTCCCTTTTCTCCACACCATATGACCCAGCAATCTCACTACTGGGCGTATACCCTGAGAAAACCATAATTCAAAACGACTCATGTACCAAAATGTTCATTGCAGCTCTATTTACAATAGCCCGGAGATGGAAGCAACCTAAGTGTCCATCATCAGATGAATGGATAAAGAAGTTGTGGCACATATATACAATGGAATATTACTCAGCCATAAAAAGAAACAAAATTGAGCTATTTGTAATGAGGTGGATAGACCTAGAGTCTGTCATACAGAGTGAAGTCAGAAAGAGAAAGACAAATACCGTATGCTAACACATATATATGGAATCTAAGAAAAAATAATGTCATGAAGAACCTAGGGGTAAGACGGGAATAAAGACACAGACCTACTAGAGAATGGACTTGAGGATATGGGGAGGGGGAAGGGTAAGCTGGGACAAAGTGAGAGAGTGGCATGGACATATATACACTACCAAACGTAAAATAGATAGCTAGTGGGAAGCAGCTGCATAGCACAAGGAGATCAGCTTGGTGCTTTGTGACCACCTAGAGGGGTGGGATAAGGAGGGTGGGAGGGAGGGAGACGCAAGAGGGAAGAGATATGGGCACATATGTATATGTATAACTGATTCACTTTGTTATACAGCAGAAACTAACACACCATTGTAAAGCAATTATACTCCAATAAAGATGTAAAAAAAAAATCTTATGTGTGACTGATAGAAATTGTTATTCATCTATGACTGTCTTGCCACTCTTCCTCCCCAACTCCCAGTTAAATAGGACTGCATTTCCCCTGCTCATCCCTACTCACCTTTTTTTTTTTTTTTTTTGTGGTACGCAGGCCTCTCACTGTTGTGGCCTCTCACTGTTGTGGCCTCTCCTGTTGCGGAGCACAGGCTCCGGATGCGCAGGCTCAGTGGCCATGGCTCACGGGCCCAGCCACTCCGCGGCATGTGGGATCCTCCCAGACCGGGACACGAACCCGCATCCCCTGCATCGGCAGGAGGACTCTCAACCACTGCGCCACCAGGGAAGCCCCCTACTCACGTTTTATATGGCACAAGATACAAGATGTTGCTTAAGTAACTCTGTTGGTAAAAGAGATTCTGAATGCTTTTGTCTCAGAGGTCTTCAGAGTATATAGAATATTTCACTTCATTTCACCCTTTGGCATTACTACCAAATTCTTCCTTGCTAGGTAGATATGAGAAGTCCTTTCAGTCTGTATGTCAAGGGATATCTCTAAGCTTGTAGAATGGCCTGGAAGATAAGAATCACAACAGTCGCTGCCATTCCGTGGGCCTTTCCGATGTTCTACATACTGAGTTGCATGCTTTTAAGGATTGTATCACCTTTTAATACTCATGGTGGCGTACTATTATTGTCCCTGCTCTATCAATGAGGAAATTGAGGCCCAGGGAGAGAGAGGCTTGTCCAACTTGCCCTCAGCATGTGGCTAGTAAGAGGCAAAGTCAAACCTAAGCAGTTTGTTTGCAGAACCCATGTTCTTCCTCAGTGTGTATTGTAGCTGATCTTTGGGCCTCATTTCACAGGTAAGCAAAGTGTGGTTCAGAGAAGTGATTTACCCAAGGTCACCCTGTCCTCATGGTTAGCAGAGCAAGGCTTGAAACAAGCTTTGATTCCCAAGTCAGTGCTGCGGACCCCCAGGCTGTTCTGTTTCCTGATGGTGCTTCTAGTTTGGAAGCAGTTTCTTAGAGAACATTCTAGGGATTCTACTGATAACTTCCTGCTTTAGCTGTACAAATGCTTCAGCATGGAACAGCTCCTACCTGGGAGCCACTTTCATTCCCCGTTCTCCATGAAGCAGACACACTGGTTACTTACTTTGCAGCCCCACTGCAGCTGTGTCACTCTCAGTGGGTGTTCTGATGGCAGCGGTGTTGGTAAATTGTCTTGAATGGAGCTGGTGTGATATATTGGGTTGACTCTGAGATCTTACGGAAAAACCCCAACGAACTTTTTGGTCAACCCAATACATTATCACCAGCTATGAATGTCAGTGGAAGCGTTACCAGAGCCTCTGGAAGTATTTTGTCTTGAACACTCTGTGCGTGGAATAACTCTTTGTTCTTCACTATTATTAAGTGCAGTGTTGCAAAGCTGTAAAATGAGCTATCACATTGGACCGAGGATCTTTAAAAAAGTAGTTTTAATGATGTACCGTTCAAAGTGTTCCTTCTTTCGACAAGATCTGTTCGCCAGATCACTGAATTTGTAGGCCCAAAGTGGGTATGGTTCAGCTGAGTTTGGTATGTCTGAACCCATCAGTCACCTACTGTAGGGTATTCTTGTTTCGTGCTGACCTTCTTGACAAGACTTGTTTGCCTGTGTGTGATAGACAACACTGTTTGCTTTCATTCAAAAATTATTCACTGCAGGTCAACAATGTGCCAGGCATGGAGATACAGGCTAAATACGACAGCCAAGACTCTGACCTTGGGGGAGCTGGAGAATCACCAGGGAAAAGAGCAGTCAAAGACATAGCTGCGCAGTGAACTAAGTGCTCTGAAGGTCATAAAGGGGGAGCAGCGATCATGATAGGATGGGTGGACCTAAATGCCAAGGACCATTCGGGGTGGCCTCTTTGAGGAGGTTATATTTATATTAAACCTGAAAGATGAGAGAAAGCCACAAGAGGAGAAGTGTTCCAGGCAGCAGAAATCACATATATAAAAACCCCGAGGTGGAAAAAAGTTTGAAAGCAAAGCATGCTGGCTGGAGAGTGGGGAATGAGGGATAGTTTTCACTGGGCTACTGTTGGAGAAGTAGGTGCAGGGTCTGGGTTGAACTGGGCCTCATGGGTGTTGGTGCGCTTACAACACCCCCATGGTCCTGTGTTGCTAAGCCACTGCAGTGCTTTAGGCAGAGAAGTTACATGATTTCATTGACAAGTTTAAAAGCTCCCTCTAGCTACTCTGCCAAGATTGAATTGGGCTGACAACTACGAAATATAGCTGAAAGAAATTTGAAAAGATGTGAATAAATGGAAAGACATCCCATGTCCAAGGAGTGAAAGACTTACGAGTGTTAAGGTGATTTATTTTAACTAGTCCCACCCTAATCCACAACATCGCCTTCTCTTACCTTAGCCCCTGCCCCAAATTCTTTCTTATTTCTGTGCTGGTTCACACTCTTTCCCTTCTTCCAATCCAAGGTTTTCTTTTTAATAGTGGCAAAATATACCTAACACAAAATTTACAATTTTAACAATAAAGAAAAGGGTTATTGTGGGTGTGCGTGATTGATAGGGATGGAAAGTCACCCGTTAGTTTTTTGGTTTGCTTGTTTGTTTGTTAATCTTGAGTCAAAGTAAGAGTACCTCTGACTGCACCATAGTTTACTTTGAGTGAGCAATAAGAGTTGTTCAGCGAAAAGAGAAGCTCTTTAAAGAGAGCTTTGGTCCTGGGTAAACCAGACTTCAGAAAACTTGATATAAGGCCATCCGAAATGAGCAAATAGAAGACATCTTTTAGATGTTGACTCCATTGTACTTAGGTGTTTACTTAGATAGCATTTATCTCCAGAGAGAGGCTGGGATCAGAAAACCTGAAGTTTGAATGTTAAGTAGTAAACTATCTAAGACAGCCTATTTATATAACTAATAGAACAATGGGACCCGTTTTGCAGACCCATAATCTAGCATGAGTTTTCAAGAATTCATGTTGTAAAGCAAGATACATCTTTTTCCTCTTTTTTTCATCCAATCAAGAATCTCTCAATCCATTCATTGCCTTCAGAATGATACATAAGCTTTAGAACGAGAGCTGGAAGGGAGCTGAGAAGAGACGGAATCCACCCCCCTCATTTTACAAATGAGGAAAATCTGACTAACTCATTTGTCCAAGGTCACACACCTATTAATGGCAGGCTCAGGACTAAACCCCAGATATCCTGATTCCCAGGAACTATAGACTTTGCTTCCAGTCTTATAAAGGGGTCATTGCTTCCATCATTTGAAATTGAGATGTGTCTAAATACTGCTGGTTCATTCTCATCCCAATATGGGTGTGTAATTGTCTAAGGCATCATCTGTTATTCTGCCAGAGATTCAACACACTACTCAGTGGGAAACCAGTTCTAATTTAAGTCAGGGCAAATGACGTGTTTTCTTTTTTTTTTTCTGCTGTGGGACATGACAAGTTTCAGAAATAATGAGCTCCACTCACCAGACTTCTCTTTGGCTTGGGTATTGTGCTCTAGAATCATTCTTACGAATATCCTCTAAGGAGCTGAAGGGTTATACATGGGTATATGTTTTATTATAGAGATCATTCTTATCAGTTATGCATAAGCACATACCGACAGAAAGAGGACTTTGCAGTGTTATGGGCGTGTGTTTAGCTGAATGTGGAATGGTGTACGGAGGTTTGAGATCATTAAGGTGCAGGTCTCATTTTTATGTAAGCCCTCTCTGGCCTGAGGCACTTTTCTCATTACAACCCTCCCTGCTACAATCTCCTGCCATAAAGGGAGTTTATGGTCATGACTGGGTATTTTTCAACTCACTGAAAAATATCAAAAGGCAGATAGTTTATTAATGTCAAGCATTTGAACAGCTGGTTGAAATGCAGGAGTGGGAACAAATGCTCCTTAGAAGCTCTTCCATCTCTGGGAAGAGGCAGCGCCTTTTGTGTTATCCAAGCCCCACACTGCTACACAAATGCCACCCCCTACCCAAAACTTCTCTTTGTGTGTGCTGTGTGACCTAACTAATGTTTCTTCACCCTTTCAAGGCACAGGCTCTGTGGCACACCTGACGAAAAGCATGGACTTCCTCCCCTACCCCCAGCCCCTATGCACATGGAAACACACACCCAACGTTGCTCATAATATCAGAGGGCTTAATGACCCTCTGGAATACACTGAGGGGCCCCGAGCTAAGAAACCCTGGTTAGCATGCTAACTTTCTTTATCCTAGAATTCAGGACTTATAAGCTTTGGGGAAATTGTCTTTGATTTCTTACTTGAAGTTTAAACCATGAACACTGGTCAATATCTGGCCATAGTCCATAGTAATTGAAATAAATTTCTCACCCAACATTCTCTTAATGCATACTAGGTGTATCATGCCAGGTAACCTGCAAGTGCCTGAGATACCCTTACTCGGAATTACAGTCTAGTTATGGACAAAGTCAGACTAGCCCATAGCATGGTTGGTTGATCACGAAGTAGCAAACTCCACCAGGTAAGGCTCAGGAGGCAGAGATCTCCTTGGGTCAAAGTGACGAAAAGGTCTTTCCAGGGGGGGTAGGAAATGATCTATTACTTGAAGCAGGAATAAGTTTAGGTAGAAAGAGGAAAGATATAGGGGTGGGAGAAGGATATTTTAAGCAAGGGGGCAATGCATGAGCAAAGCTAATGGGGAGAGTGTCAAATCAAATAAGCAAGAGTGTGAATAGCAATGCATACATGCAATAAAATTTTTCTATTCCTGGAATCACCTAACATAAATCTTCAAAGCTGGTGATTCTATTGACCTAATTCTGATGTGGAGGAGTGGTTATTTAACCAAAGTAAATTGGCCTCAGTATGGAGTTAGACATACATAACATCATTTATTAAGTGATGTTTTGTGTTCTCAGCTAAAAGGTCTGTTCATTTTAATCCTTTCTGTGTAATTCCTTTCAATTCAATGGTATTTTCTAGGTGTCAGCAGCTCTTAATAGCAGACTCAATATGGCTTCAATTTCTGCTGCAATCTTGTTGTTTTATTCTTTTTTCCTATGGTTACTAAAAATAAAAGATTTTTGTGTATTTGAGTATGTATGTCCATGCATTTGCATATCCATATACACTTGCATATGTGCAAAAATACTTGCATGTGTGCAAAAAAATAGGAAAGGACTCTGAAGGCTTTCTTCTAAAGCATTGGCCGTGGTTTTCTCTGGGGACTAGGGTTGGAAGGTGGTGATGGTAAGAGGGAAACTTTATTTTACTCTACCTACTTCTGTATTGTTCCAACTTTTTACAAAAAGCATATATTACTTTTGTAATTAAAGAAAAAGAGAAAAAAGAAAGAAATTGAATTTGATACACCTTGAAGTAATATGAAGCGTTTTGGAGGTACAAAGGAAAACAATTGTGCCTCAAGGAAAATTTATCAGAACCTGTATTTTTTTTTTTCTTTCTTAATGTGATGAAGCATCTTGCCGTGGATTTCCAGCGGGCCTGCTTTGTTTAAATGTGCAGATCTCTGCTAACAATTTATAGTACCTGGAAGTGGAATTTGTTAGACTGGCTTCTCATCCACACACTCGTGTGCACATGTGCTTAGCTGATGTTGGTTCCTCTCTCTTTTTATGTGAAATTGGGACTTTTGAAGCTGATGTGCCGGTTTTCGCATAATCTCTCTCTCCTCCACCCTGTTCCTGGAGCTGTTTCCTGCACTGCACCCCTGGCCTCAGGGTGAGCTGAAGAACCATGACTACAGTGTACCTGGCGGAGCTCCACCCCTTCTTCTGTGTCCTAACCTCTCAGTCGTACCCAGAATTGAATGCACATTCTTGCTGTAATGTGAGCTAACGAGCCACACAGAGCCTGCCACTCGGGGTAGGGGGCATAGTGGACCTACATAAACAGATGGAAAGTACGAAAGGATGACTGGTAATTAACGTGTGAAGATCAAAAACATTTGAGGGAATAGAATTTTTCTTGCCGGATTATGCTATAATGTGATAGGGCAAAAGAGAAAACAAAATGGCATATCTAAGCTAATGACTACTTGTAAAGTCACACCGTTGATGAAAAAAGTAATGGCAGGAGTACATGGAAACACTTTAAGATGCTGTATGAAGAAGGCAGGAACATGGATGTTCTCTATTTTGAGAGCATCAAATTGCTTCAGGAAGTAGAAAAAGAATGGTAAGGAACAACCATATGCCTTTTGGGATGAGTATGATAACTGGAAGAAATAGTATAGAGGCAGCATGGCATGGTAGTTAAGAGCATGGCCAATAGAGGTCTGAATTCTGGCTTCTCCACTTATGAGCTGTGTGACCTTGGGCAAGTTACTTAACCTCTCTGTGCTTGATTTGCCTCATCTGTAAAATGAAGTTGGTTATAGTGACTACTTCTTGGGATTGTTAAGAATTTTAAAGGAGCTCATATTTACACAGCATTTAGCATGGTGCCTAGTCCACAGAAGTTGTGATGGAAAACTAAATTAAGAAATATATGAAGCATATATCGAGCTCTTAATGCTTGCCAGACCCAGAACTGAGTGGGTTGTATATGCTCCAGTTTATTCCTCAGAACCTTGTAAGAGGTTTTATGATTGCTTGCATTTCATAGATGAGGACAGTGAAGCTCAGAGTAAATGAGTATTTGTTAAAGATGGTGCCAGGAGCAGAATTTAAATACAGGCAGTCAGATTTCAGAGCTCATGCCTTCAACTATGATCATCTACTAGAGACAAGAAGGGAGGAGTTAAAGAAATTCTGATCCGAAACTAAGCATTCAATCCCCGGTTTAAGATGTTGTAGGCACAGCGGGTACAGGGTTTTCTTTTGGGGTGATGGGAAACTTTTGGAACTAGGCGGTGCTGACGGTCGCACAACATTGCGAATGTGATTAATGCCACTGACTTGTTCACTTTAAAATGGTTAAAATGGTAAATTTTACATTATGTGTATTTTACCACAATACTCAAAAAGATTGGAAGTGCAAGAAGTAGCTCCCACAGAAAGAATATATTAACTGTTAATCTTGTCACCAACTACTGTAACCAGGGTGCACTAGAACAATGGTCCGTCTGCTCCTTAAGGCTGATAGCTCTTCCAGAAACAGGGATGCTGCTCGCTTTATTAAAAAAGACATTGAATGCAAATTCTGGGTGTGATGAAATCTCCCTGTGGCAAGCACATAACAACTCTCCCTCCCATCACTTGAGAGGTGTAATTGTATTTTCCTTCCTGATAGTAAAGTTCCTTGCATATTTTAAGTCCTGAATTAAGAAAGTAGAAAAGCAAAGAGTCCAGGAGGGATTTTGCTTTCTGTGAATAATAATTTTATAAGATTAAAGGCAACACGAAGAGGAATGAAATTAAGGGGAAATATTAAGAAATAAAAATTAAGCATAATTTGTTTTTAACTTTTGTTTTTACTGAAGTCCGTGTAGAGCCCATTGTCTAGTTGGTGGATAAGAAAAATTGATTTTGAAATTCTTCATGGTTGCTTGGTACCAAAGCTTTGGAAAGATCTAATCCTTTAGTGAAGAGGGTAACAGTCGACAGTATGTTGTGGTCATGTGGTTTAATTATTAAGCAGAACATATTTGTTGACCACTCAATTAACTGGTAGTAATAAGGAGACTATTAAGAGTAGCCTAAGCTGGGTTGATTCTTTAAGAGCTAGTTTGTCTTATTTATTCTGTTTATTCTATTTAAGCCCAAACAGGGATACCAGACTAAGTCATAGAATTTATATCTACAACATGAATCACAACATTGTAAAAGAGCCCTGTGTGCCTTGTTTCCTTATTTTGGCCATTAAGATGAGGGTGAAGGTCTCTGTCTTATTTAAAGAACTGGTCTCATTAACAGATACCTTGAGACAGTTAAAAGAATTTTTATCTTGTGGGAAACCAAAGCAAATGCAGCGTGCAAAACCAGATTCTGAAATAATGTCTAAAATGTGTGCTACTTTTGCTGACAAACAAAAGAAAGAGGCCAAAACAATGGAACAGACTGTTGCTATAAATGAAAGCTTGGTCATGGAGCCCCCAGACACGGCTAACACCTGAGGAAATTCAACACCAGATCCTCGCCATTTCCCTCCAAACTGTATTTTATTCCTTAATAACTCACCAGAGGAGACTCATGGGGTGATGCTCTCAGCTCTTCTGTTCTCTGGTTTCAGGACATTGGGTTCTATACTTGGGAAACGTGATACTGCTCTTGTTGAATTTGAAAATGGTGGGTTGGCTGGAGATGTCAGGTGGGCTGGCTAAACCTTCCGAGGGATTTACACTCACACTGCCCCATGCCATAAAGATCGTGAAGCTAAGAAGTAACGTTTGGATATGCTCCTTTTAAGATGTGGCGTGCTTTATAGCGTTTACTCTTACAACACTTGGTCAGTTCACTTCGCTAATTTTGGGGGTGGGGAATAAAGAAACTAAACATTGAATACTTTTGTGAAGGAGTTAAAATAAATTGGTTAGAGATTTTGTTGCTGCCGTTATTGTCAGCCTCAGTAGATTTAGAAAATTCAGGCTTTTACCTTTCTATGATAAAATTGATTTGTATTCTAAAAACAAGCAAACAAACAACCCTGGCACTGCCTTTATCAAGTCAGCATCCCTGTTTTTGTAGCTAGTGAAAGACAAAATGAACGTGTGGGCCCTCCCCACCTCCCAAGAAAAAAGGCAAAGAAAAGCTGATTTCCTCCCTAGAAAGGTGAGCTCCAGAGGGCAATTTCTTGAGAACGGCTTATGGCTTCATCCCTCATGTCTCCCTTTCCTGGAGCTGCTTCCTGTCCATTTCAGAAGTGAAGAAGCACAGCATATGGGGAAATATGGAAGGGTTTCAGGCTGGATGTTCATAATTGTTTTATTCTATTTCACAGTTCTGTGATAGGAAGAGATGGCAGATCCAGTGGTCCAGCTGCTTGGATGGTCTTGGACTCAGGTAAATAGTAACATTTCTTTACATTTACTGATAAGAAACCAAGAACCCAGTTTTCCCCAAATTGAATGATGTAGGTGACAAAATAATCCGTGCTAAAGAGTGGTTACTATTTGATTTATTCTGAAAAACACACATGCGGAACAGAGTTCTTATTTTGACTTACTTGGTCTCACTCATTCCCAGGATGATAAATGTTCTGCTTGTGCGATAATATTTTATGCTTTGGAAGGTTTGAATCATTGAATTCTACTTAAGTGTTGCAAGATGTATTGCTTCTCAAAATTCCTCTGATATTAGTGTGATTTGGGTCTTAATCTTATGGTCTGGAATGGTTCACTGGTCCAAGATGCCAGTCTCTTTTGGAAACATGGTATCACATTCCCTAGTCTGTCATTAGTCACGCATTTAGTGGTATTGGGATTCATGGTTTTTGTTTAGATAGCATTAGACATATCAGCATCAGAGTGTTACCATAATCTTTTATTACAGGTATTGGGAATGGTGTTTGTTAAAAGGTGAAACATTGTCACCTCTTGTCCTGATTTCTGTTTTTATAAATAATATTTGGTGTTATAGACTCTCTGGTGATCCAAAGTATCTTTTCTATGTTAATCTGGAATGGTATCTTGCTTATTTAGGGTAATATGGAAATACCCAGAAGACAAAAATCTTGTAAAATAAAAAAAAAAAAAAGAGAGAGAGAGCGAGAGAAGCGTATGTCTTTCCCAAGAAAATAGAACTATGTCCTGGGGCTAAACTTAGGTTGTCTTTTCATTGCTCTCTGATTTTGTTATCTATTCTTTGGGGATAAGAGGTTAGATTCTGGTCATGAAGCAGCTGTTTAATTGTCTCCTAGATGGTGAAATGGATTTTGAAAAACCTACCTTGCTATGTGCCCTAGGTCCTTGGTTTGTGGTGTTGGTACCTTGGACAGTTTCCCCTTTTTCCCCTCTTAAGATAATGGTCCTGAATTTTCTGGTCTCAGATCCCTTACACTTATAAATTATGGCAGACTCCAGAGGGCTTTGTTTACATATTTACTATGTTATAAATTGAAAATACAAGAAAAATTAATTTATGTATTTATCTATTTTTAAAATAACAGTAATGAACCCATTATGTAGTAACTAAATGCTTTTATGAACAATAGCTACATTTTCCAAAACAAAAAAAAATTAGTGAAAAGAGAGGCATTATTTTACAGTTTTGCAAAACTTTTTAATGTATAGCTTCATAGAAGACAGATGGAGTCTCTTATCTGTTTCTGCATTCAACTTGTTTTGATATGTTTGTTTCGTTTGAGGTGTAAAGGAAATCTGGTCTCACACAGATGTATAGCTGTAAAAGAGATGGATATCTTAATGTCCTCTTTTAGATAATTGTGGGTATTCTTCTTTGACAATATACCCAAACTTGACAAGTGGTAGTCTTTCTAAAGCTAGTTGCAGTATGAAATCTGAAACCAAAAGAATTAATGTTTTATGTTTTGTTACGTTACAATCTATTGATCTTTCTTTTACTTTAAATGGGTCTTTTACCCATGAAAGATTTTGTAACATCATTCACTGATTATTTGGAAAATATTGGTTCAGATCTTCCAAATGTTGACACATTTCAATGTACAATATTTTAAAATTATATTCATTAGTATCACCATTTATCTTATCAGAAAAAAAAAATCTTTGTGTATTGGAGATCTTCTAAGTTTACAGATACAATTTTTCCAAAAATCTGAATTTTGCTTAGAAGCTCACATTTTATCATTGGCAACCTATGCTGCAAGTTGTTCTGTGGAAATGACAGTTGTGCTTTATTTAATTTAGAAAAAACGTCTGCCAAATACTCGTCAGTACTATTGCTTGTCCATTGTTCTTTCAAATAAAAATTGTGTTCCACCAAGAAAAATGGTTAGTTCCGCTCTCCATTCAAAGAGTCATGCAAATACTTTTCCTTGAGACAACCATTCTGCTTCAGTGATAACAGAAGGGTTTTATGCCACTTTCTCATTTTGTCATACAGAATATTAAAAAGATGTGTACTCAAGGGCCGCAGTTTATTAGACTTAATTTTTAAAAACTCCCTTAGCAGGGACATTTTAAAACGTAACCTCCTCTTCCTGTTTTTCCTCTTCCTCCTTCTACTTGTGCAGGTGTGTGTGTGTGTGAGAGAGAGAGAGAGAGGGAAGGAGGGAGGGAGGGAGAAAAAAGGGAGAGAAGGGGAGAGAAGTGGGGAGGGGAATGAAAGAGAGAAAGAGACAAAGACCGAGAGATTGCCTTGTTCTGTGTTAAGCCACTTAGCAGTTTTACCACGTTTACTTTCGTGCCATCAGTGTATAGGTTAAGAGAGAAAGAGGCAATAACGTCTTAGGTTTATCATGACAATAGTTTTGACCTGTTCGCTTCCCTAAAAGGCTCTTTGCACCCCAAGCCTTCCACCCCACCCAAGGGTTCTGTGGACCGCACTTTGAGAATTGCTGCTCTAGAGTAACTGTTTATTCTGGATGGTACTCCTTTATGAAACTTCGTTCCTTGCTTTCTTTTGTTGTTAACTTTCTGAACTTAACTAAGTTATCAGCTGTACTGTGACTCCTATCCTGAGTGCTTTGCCTGTGTGAAATACTTATCTCTAAGTGAATGGCTTAGCAGACATTCCCACTGAAAAATAAGTAAAGACAGAGCTTGTCTGTGAAGAAAAAATATTAAAAAGCATTGATCCAAACCTTTAGTGACTAGGTAATATTACTGTGATCTAATCACAGTGGCAGAATATTCCTCAAACGTCGAAACGAACAGCTCCGTAATTTTCACACTGTGTTACATGACAGATGGCAAAAACTGTTTTGATTTTCCCCAGTATCTGAGGAGCAGCAGGCAGAGCCTGTGCCTCCCACTTTACTCTCGTTCTGTGTCATCTCTGGTCGGCCTGACAGCACACCGATTTTTACCTCTGTGATCTGTTCTCTGAATGACTATGTTTTCAATAGCTACTTAGTATTTCAATACTACTAAGTATAAAAATAAGATGTGCAGGTCCCATCAAATAAACTAATTAAGGCTTAGGAAGTGTCAAAATCCAAAAGCCAGGAGGAACAGATTAGGCATTGAGTGTAAGAGACACAGAGACCTGACAATTAATGTGTTGCCATGGCAACAGGAGAATCAGTATCCTTCAACTGGGCAGACAGTTGACAGGAATTTTTGCTAGGTCAGAGAATTGTAGAGACAGAGAACCACTTTGTGCTGTGCAAAGAATTGCTCTCTCCTTTGTAACCAAAAAGCTTCTGAAGGATTTGGAAATACCTGTAGTAGCCATGGTACAATTCCAGCCAAGTCTAGGAGAAGGTGGTCTTCATGGTCTTGGAGAAGGTCCTTACCACGTGAAAGGGGGTTCTGTTAACTGCTGCATTTTCTAACGATGCCCACATTGTCTTCTCCAGAATCCGAGTATAAAGACATGTGTTTCTTATGCATACTGTTTTCTATAAATTAGCGCCTCATATATGTCCAAAATCTGGCATGTTTTATCTTTTTCTTCTGTTTCTGATTAAACATAAAAACAGGCAAAGAGGCAAAGAACTGCGTGTGATTTTCATTACTGTCCTGTCACATGTGAAGTTAATATTTTCTTGGATGTGGTGGGTTGGGGAGGGGGAAATTTCTCCCTCTACCCCTCTTGAGTTTTTGTGGCTAGACTATACACGACCGGATTAACAGGAGAAAAAGAAACAAATTTTACTTGTGCATACAGAGGTCTCATAGAAATGAGACCTAAGTGGCTGACACAGGCAGCTTTTATACTTTTTCAGCCAAGAAACAATACATTTAAGAGGAACTGACAGGACAAAGAAACTTAGGTGGTGCCCAATTAGTGAAGAATCGAAACAGAGTTTGGGCTTGGGGTAGTGAATTAAAGTAACAAGGTCTGTTTATACAGGCTTCTTGGATTCTGAATCCCCTGTCTCTGGAGATAAGGGTGTCCTTTTTTGCCTCCAGACGCAGGGAGTGTACCTTTCACATAAGAAATTTATTTCCTGCTTTCAGGCAGACAGAAAGGAGGGTCAGAGTCTCCCTCTTGCGCTGGCCGTGTCTTAAGTAACTTTAATTCAAAAATTTCAATATGCCACTGAGGCACATGTTGGGGCAGCCCGCCCTGAACCCCAACAGGTGTCACAGGTGCTCTGACACCCCATCATGACTACTGAACAGATTGGAACAGACCTTACTTCATGCTCTGTGGAAGTCTGTCCTTTAGCAGAAAGGGGGCCTCAATGTTAATGTCTATTTTCCCAAACAGGATGCGCAGGCACAGCAGGATTCTGAGTTGGTTGGTGCATAACAATATCTGACCCAGTAGAACAAGAGATTTCATATTATTCGTTTTAAAAAAAATGAGGCAGTGCCGAATGGAATGGATGATAAATTGCAGCATGAAGAACAAATATATTGTCACTCCCTCTTTTTCAGGAGTTCCTACTCTAAGGGTCCACGTGTTCCTTTTTCCCTCCCTCCCTCCCTCCCTCCCTTCCTTCTTTCCTCTTTCAACATAGTCTTAATGAAACTATTTTGAAACACTGACCAAGAGTCAGTGTACAACTTAGTCACATAAAGTTCCATAATGTCTTTTCGGTAACAGTTCTTGATGGCTCTCTCTTATTAAGTGCCAGGATGTGATATTATGGCAAAATTAAAGTATGGGCCTGCAGTTTTAATACAAGGGCATTAACAGAAATGTCATCCCTAACAAATTAGGCACCGGGAAATCTTCCCTGTAGCCAGAGAACCGTGCTCATTTTTGCCTTTTGCTATAACTTATAGAAACAAACCTCATGATGTAAATGCCTGTGAGTTAGATTTCCAGTTGAGAGGCAGGAGGCAGGCATCAGTGGGGAAATGGTGAGAGGCAGAATGTTTGTTCCTTTGTTGCAGACAAAGGGTTTCTGGCCTGGGGCGATCCAGCTGCAGCTGCTGTCAGTATTGAGGCAATGGGACTCTTTCTAACTAGATCAAAGAGAGGAAATTCTGACTGTGATCCACTGTATCAGAGAGAAATGGGGGGTGGGGGAGCGAAGGAGAAAAAGGAGGGAAGAGGAAGAGGCGTAAAGAAACAGAAAAGGTGTTAGTTCTTGTGGAAATTATTTGCTGGGCTGCCACTTTGAAATTAGAACTATATCTGGATCCATTTGCAAGATAGGAGCCTAAAGGAAGGAGGAAAGTCACGTGATTCTCTGTTGTAGAAGTGAGAGGAGGTAGTGGGATCTGTGTCTTTTGAGAGAGAGCTGCAAACCTCAAGTGTGACTAATTCAGATCAGGTTTATGAAGAACATGCCTGGTTTCTTATTTGCCAATTACATCGAGTCCTAGTTTTTCCTTCCTTGGCATTCCCATGGTATTGTTTGGAGAGAACACGCCTTTGGGGCCAGCCAGCTGTCTGTTCTTGCTGGTAGCTGGGTGAAAGTAACACCGGCCAGAGGGACCTTCTGTGCCCACTCCAACCGCCTTTGGTGCTTGGACATGGTGAGAATCTGGACCTCGCCTGGGCCTGTGCTCTCTTAGTCTCTTGTTACTGACCTTATCGTTTGGGCTACTCTATCTGAGAAACTTGAATATCTGGGAAAATTAGTCCTTTTAATTGTGCAACCTGCCTTTCCCCATCCATCCTTTTTATGTTTCAGTTGAGAAAATAAGTACAGTGAGTAGGAAAAGAAAATGAGAAAAATAAATAAACCTGAGTAGTTGAACAGAACGACTCTACAGGATTTATTTGTGCATTCAAACAATATTACTGAGTGCCTTCTCCATGCCAGCAGTGTCCGGTTCCTGGAGATAAACATACCATAGAACTAGCAGACACAGTCTCTGCCCTCGAAGGCCACAGCCCATTGAATCAATAAGATACCTATTCTGGTTCATTTTGTTATTTTGGTTGAACAAATCCTTGGGAATTAGCTTAAGTTATTGCCTTTCTTATTGTTTTTAAAGACGTTTGAGTTTTGTATGCAGAGTTCATCAACAAAATGAATTAGAGAAATGGTAACTGATTTTATTGGAAATTTGATCCACATTATCTGTTTTCGTAACATATGTCATATTCTATACCCAGGAAAAACATTATTAAGGTTAATAATGGTAATTTCCAGGCTGCATAGGCGTGGTTAAGTAGCTCACAAAAATACCAGGCTCGGGCTCAGGGTAGCTCCTTTTCTTTGAGTCAGATTCGCTCTTGGGAATAGCTGTGTACCCTTCAGTGGCCTGAGGGGGTTGTTCTAAAACTGCTCCAATATGTCAGCCAATACTGCATGTGGCTATTTAAATTTAAACTAATTAAAATTAAGTTAAATTTAAAATTTAGTTTCTCATTCGCAATAGCCATGTTTCAATTACTCAGTAGCCACATTTGGCTAGTGGCTACCACGTTGGACAGAACCTCATCCAGATCAGTTCCATCATCCCAGAAAGTTCTGTTGGACAGTTCTGCTCTAGAACACATGCAGCCGGCCTTTCCTGTGCATCTAGTATGTGCTAGGAATTGTCCTGGTAACATCAATACACAGTCTCTGCCCTCAGGGGCATTTGGTCCAGTACAGAAGCAGATTATAAATAAGACAAGCAGAGGCTGTGATAACATCAGTGAAGGGTAGGAACAGGGTTGCTGGGATGGGCAGTAGTAGAGATAAGTTATAGAACAGAACAGTGAGGAAAGACTCTTTTAAGGAGCAGGCATTGAGCCGAAAGCTGACACATGAGAAGGAGCCAGCCTTGTGGAAGCCAGAACAATAATGTTTTGGCACCAGGAACAGTATGAGCAAAGCCACCGCGGGGGAAAGAGCTAGGCTTTTCTGTAGTTCCTCCTCATGTATAGAGAACTTTGCCGGATGCGGTGGAGTGAGGGTGACTGAGAGAGTGGCATTCCTTTCCCTGAGTCACTACCCCAGTTCACAGGGATGCTTCCTTTTCCTCGTACCTGGGCTCTCTTCCAATCCATAATATAGCATTTTCTCTGCTGTGACAGGAGGCCTAGTCCCCCTGGCCTCAGGATAAAGCTGGGGAGACACTGGAAAAAGCACATGTAGCTTTTATTAAAGATACTTATGTGTCAGGGACCTGACATATTCTGACTGGGGTTAACAATGAACTGGGGAGGCTTCTCTGTGCTAATGTTTGTTTTATCTTTATCTGCAAAATTTCTTCTCAATTCAGACCTATGGAAGCTTCTCTAGGAAGGTGGGTGGCTGTTTCTGAGGCATTTCCTATTCTCTGAGCAGAGCTTTGAGTGCCCAGCTTGGCTGAATACATCTTCCAAGTTCAGAGCATCGGGGCCTTTGAACCTGGGAGGGGTTCACATGTTCTCCTATGCTGGCCTCTGAGAATTTGCAAGAGCTCGCTGTGGAGCACTCCTACCCCTGTGGTACATGCAACAGGCCACAGCTTGCATTGACACTGGCTAATGGCCTATATTTAGAACTCTCTGTGATCTCCAGAAAACCTGGTCCAGCTCTTGGAGGAGGGGAAGCAGTACGCAGTTGGACTGGTAACAAGACTTAGCAAAATTCTTGCTGCTTCCACCTCCTGTAGACCAACAATAAGAGCAAGGCTTGGGAAGTAGGGCTTACACAATTAAATCTTTTTATTTTCACTAGGACACTGAGAACTGGGGCTGTAACCGTTGCTTGCTGAGGAAATCAAGTGGTAATGAAATTAATGAGGCATTAAAAGGGGTACATAAAAATGTCGCAGTGTTGAGAGTGCAAACTGGAAGGTCTTCTGAGAAAGTTCCGCACTCATCAGAAAAGTTACCTGGAAATAAAACCCCAACTGAGCAAGAAAATAATCCCTGAGCCTATTCTGTGAAGGTTATTCTTAGTCATTGCTCTTTCTGGCTTCCCATATGCATAATTTGAATCTAACTACAAAACGTGCAAAAGAAAGGCAAGGAGCATCTTTGCAAGTAGGAGATGGATTGTACCACTTTCTATATTATGTCTCTAATGACCATACACGTCTTTTGTATTCAGGTGTATACTACTGTCTATATCATGTATGATTTTCAACTGGAGAGAGTTAGTCAAATGTGATTGAAAGGGTGTTTTATAAAACTAAAACCAAACATTATTTAAGGAGATGATTCTTTTCTTCTTAAGCGAATATAACAAAAGCAACCGCAAAAATGTTTTCTTTCAATACTTACACCGAGAGTACTGTGGGTGAGAGGGAGTGCCAGGGACTCTGAAGGAGCTCCAGTGATGTTTACAAACCGATGTCCACTGATGGATCTTCAGGGCAGAATTAACCGTCATACAAATTCTTAAAATGTTTCATTAATAGGATCCACGGCAGGTATAGAAAAGAATTATGTTGTGGAAGGGTTTTATTTTCCTAGTAGCTTTGCTGGGATTAGGAGAAAATGACAGAAGGGAAGGTTAGTCAGAGGGTTTGTTTGGATTTGGTTATTCTTTATGGGAAAAGCCTATGGCTCTGTGTGTGTGTGTGTGTGTGGTGTGTGGTGTGTGTGTGAAGGGGAGGAGGACGGGAGAGGGAGAGGGAGCGCGTGCATGCTGCGCGTTGCCTGAGAATTGAAGGGTGTACGTAATGAGGTGGCGCCTGGCTACCTACAGACTGAGGCAACACGCCTTCAAGAGAAGTGAACTCTGTGAGGTTATTTTGTCTGTACATCACTAAGAAGCTTTTCTCCTCAATCTGATTCATTTTTTTATTGAACTGAATTGTGTTTTCTTTGCATTTGTACACAGAAGCTCATGCTAAAGCATCTCAAATTTGTAGTGATATACTCACCACATATATTTACTTGGTGGGTATGTGAAAAAAATATACATCTATGCTGAGATTAACGTCATGGGAGAGGCTATCAGAAGTGTGTTTTTATTCTGGAGAGACTAGGAAGTTTTTTTCAGAGCTAATCTAAAATTAGAACCTGTTGAGTGAAATTGTCTTCACCATGAATCAACTTTATTCTTTGGAATCAAGATGGATTCTCTGTGCTCATTGAAGACATATTTTCTTTTTGCACGTTCGAGTATTTAGAGGGGACCTGGTGCATGAGGAAATCTGAGAAGATGATACTATCTTGGTTTACTAGCTAGTAAAATCATCTAGGATTATTAATAATTATGCGGATCCTGTGACTCTTCATGTAATAAGCTAGTGCTTCCCCTTTTACCACTCAACCCCAATTCTGAAAAGTTTTTAGTTTTATGTCTTTCTTCTGTAGAAATCTGAGAAGAAATTGTATTTTCTACATATTCAAATATGGGGTTTTGAAAGCTTACATGACTGACTTTACTTTCCACCAAAATTGCTTTACTCTTTGGCCTCACAAAACAGCATGATGATAAATCGATTCTTAGGGCAAGTGAATCAGATTCTATATATGAACCGCAGACTTGATTTGGCCCGTTTAAGGAAAACAAATCCTTATTAGTCTTTTCTGAGTAGATTTGGTTGATCTCCATGCAATCAATGGGATGTTGGGGAAAAAAGACCTTGGAAAAGGTGTTAGTTGAATTTGTGACCTCCCAAAATTTATATGTTGAAGCCCTAGCCCCCAGTACCTCAGAATGTGACCTTATTTAGAGATCAGATCATTGTAGATGTAATATGTTGAGGTCATACTGGTGTATGGTGGGTCCCTAATCCAATATGACTGATGACCTTGTAAGAAGGGGAAATTTGGAAGGCATACACACAGGGAGAATGCCACGTGAAAATGAAGGCAGAAATCAGGGCTATGCTGCTGTGAGCCAAGGACTGTCAAAGCTTACCGGCATACCACCAAAAGCTAGGTAAGGGACATGGAATAGATTCTCCCTCGCGGCCCTTAGAAGGAACCAACCCTGCCAATACCTTGATCTCAGACTTTTAGTCTCCGGAACTGTGAGATAATGCTACTCAGTTTGTAGTACGTTGTTATGGCAGCCCTAGGAAACTAATACAGACTGCAAATGGAAACACAACACAGTTGGGATCACCAAGGCCACTCATCATTTCCACATAGTGGTGGTATGTTACCAGGCTAGAAAAAGAAGCCTTACCAGAAAAACAGATACTGGCAGTATTGGACTATTTACCAATATCATCATAAAGAAGCAGTTACTAAAGGATCTGCAATCACTGGGAAATTCAGCCCATGACGCTGATGGATGGAACTTGGCTTTTCCTTTCTGCCAAAGCTGCTGACTGGATAAATGTTTTATTCATGAGGCCCAGAGCAGGAAGGGATGCCAAAGGTTTAAGAATATTTTAAGAAACTCTTTGAGATGTCAAGCAAGTTGTCAGGAGGCGTTAAGCAAGGAAGCTGAGGTACTACATCAACCCAGCTGGGCAATAAACCCCTTGCAAAGACTAGAAGCAACGCCTGTGGTCTTGGGAAGCCACTCCATTGTTTTGTGTGTTTTGTATTTTGTATTGACTTGCATTCTTGGTCGCAGCTCAAAGAAGCAGAAGCTCCTGCTATGGTTTGAGGGTCCCTCTGTCTCACCGAGGATCCAAGCTAACCCAGTTTGGAGGATAGTCCGAGGCCTTGAAGTGCTACCTGCCCATGGATCCAGTTTCAGGATCTTTCCCCTGGATTGGCAACTGCCTGAGCAGAGAGAGTCATTTAAATGACAGTGTGTAGCTTTAGCTGAAAGTCTCAGGAGGCCCCTTAGCTACACATTTTAATTACCTGTTAACGAAATGGTATTTCAAATTGTTTAGCACAACAGGCTATTTTCTGCTATGAGGAGAGAGGGCAGCTTAAGTGTGGACAAGACACAAATGTGACTCTCATCTTCTCTCTCTAAAGAAAAGCCTTTTATAAAATAGCAGGTTCTAGTAAATAATGTTTGTACTTATTTAGACAGCAGTAATGATGGAAATTCTGGGTACATGTAATGAATGTCATGAAAATTCTCTGTGTCCTTTAACTGTCTACTGAGGCCAGATAATTTTAGTAATTTATAATATACAGTAATAAAGGTTTAAAATCACTTGGAATTATATGAGAATAAAGTGTGGCTGTGACACAGTTGTCAACCCAAACATTTTCTTATCGCCAAGGAAGCATGCACCCAAGTCCAAGCGAATCTTTGCAAATTTTAAAACTCTTTTGAAACTCTACCAGGTTAAAATGAAGAGTTAAAATATAAAATTCATCAGTGGATGAAAAACAGACAAGTTCCAGGTCTCTGCTGCCCTTTGCACTTGGGGCGTTTCAGTATTAAAGACCCTAAGAACTTTCCCTGGGGTCCCAGGTAGAAAAAAATCAAAGAGCAGAAAATGACAGGGACAGCCATTCTGAACCATGCTGTCAAGATGCATCAGAACATGCAACAATATCCTCCCCTTTCTATCTGTCAAAGTCATTGATTATTTTCAATAAAGAAAGCCAGTCACAGTTGCTGGAATAGTAGAACTCAGCATAGCAGCTAGGTGACGTCTGTCACTCTCTAAGTAGACAAGGTAAGAAAAAAATTTACTCACTGCATCAGAAGCATATTTTTGGAAGCATGGTTACATATGGTTTCATAAAGGATAAAAATAGAACATAGAAAAAGCAAATATCTATTAGACCCCAAGACTCTTCCTGGGCTTATTGGGTGTTTTCCATGAAACTGTTTATTTTATGTCCCTCTCTCAAAACAAAACAAACAACAGGTTAAGAACTTGTGAATTTCCCAACATCCTTTCAATAAATTCCTATTCTGCTTCTATCAGCCGGAGTCTACTTTTAATTCTCTTTTTCCTTGCAACTAAGAAACGTGACTGATGAAATATTGTGACGTCATTTCCCTTGCAAAACCTCAGAGGGCTCAAAATGCAGTCAGGTTAGAACAAAGCTGTTAACCAGAACCTACTATAGGAATATAAGGTGGTATTTGGTGGTTTTTCTCTGTGTCGAGTTCAGTTACCTCAACGTGCTCAACCAATAGTAGAGAAAAATAAAAGCTTTTTCACAGTAATACAAAATTAATAGTAAAAACAGTGGCAGGCAGTAGCAACTAACATTTATTGAGATCTTATGCTGTGCCAGACACTGCTAAAAGCCTCTATAAATTTTTTATTGAATCATCCCAATAAACTGAAGCCAGAAGTACTGTTATCATTACCATCCTATTTATGTAGAAACTGAGGCACAGAGAGGTTATGTAACTCGCAGAGTAGTGCACAGCTAGGAGATGTGAAACAGGTTTGAATCAAAGAGCTGTCTGATTTGTAAGTTGTGATCCTAACCTTGCGTACACTTAATCATTCTACTTTTGGCGCTTGAAAAGCCATACAGGGGCTTCCCTGGTGGTGCAGTGTATGAATCCACCTGCCAATGCAGGGGACACGGGTTCAAGCCCTGGTCTGGGAAGATGCCACATGCTGCGGAGCAGCTAAGCCCATGAGCCACAACTACTGAGCCTGTACTCTACAGCCCACTAGCCACAACTATTGAGCCCGTGTGCCACAACCATTGAGCCCGCGTGCCACAGCTACTGAAGCCTACGCGCCTAGAGCCCGCGCACCGCAACGAAGAGTAGCCCACTGCTCGCTGCAACTAGAGAAAGCCCGTGCGCAGCAATGAAGTCCCAACACAGCCAAAAATTAAATAAATAAATTTATTTTTTTTAAAGCCATATAATTTCAAGATAGCCCTACTGAGACCTTAAGAGAAAATAGGTCTGCAAGTTATCTTCAATGAATTATATGTAAGATAACCCCAGAAACATCATAATTTCACAAGTTTAAACATGTGTTTTTTGTTTGTTTGTTTTACATCTTTATTGGAGTATAATTGCTTTACAATGGTGTGTTAGTTTCTGCTTTATAACAAAGTGAATCAGTTATACATATACATATGTGCCCATATCTCTTCCCTCTTGCGTCTCCCTTCCTCCCACCCTCTCTATCCCACCCCTCTAGGTGGTCACAAAGCACCGAACTGATCTCCCTGTGCTATGTGGCTGCTTCCCACTAGCTATCTCTTTTACGTTTAGTAGTGTATATATGTCCATGCCACTCTCTCACTTTGTCCCAGGTTACCCTTCCCCCTCCCCATATCCTCAAGTCCATTCTCTAGTAGGTCTGTGTCTTTATTCCCGTCTTACCCCTAGATTCTTCATGACCTTTTTTTCCCTTAGATTCCATATATATGTGTTAGCATACAGTGTTTGTCTTTCTCTTTCTGACTTACTTCACTCTGTATGACAGACTCTAGGTCCATCCACCTCACCACAAATAACTCAATTTCATTTATTTTTATGGCTGAGTAATATTCCATTGTATATATGTGCCACTTCTTCTTTATCCATTCATCCAATGATGGACACTTAGGTCGCTTCCATCTCCTGGCTATTGTAAATAGAGCTGCAATGAACATTGTGGTACATGACTCTTTTTGAATTATGGTTTTCTCAGAGTATATGCCCAGTAGTGGGATTGCTGGGTCATATGATAGTTCTATTTGTAGATTTTAAGGAACCTCCATACTGTTCTCCATAGTGGCTGTACCAATTCACATTCCCACCAGCAGTGCAAGAGTGTTCCCTTTTTTCCACACCCTCTCCAGCATTTATTGTTTCTAGATTTTTTGATGATGGCCATTCTGACTGGTGTGAGATGATATCTCATTGTAGTTTTGATTTGCATTTCTCTAATGATTAATGATGTTGAGCATTCTTTCATGTGTTTGTTGGCAATCTGTATATCTTCTTTGGAGAAATGTCTATTTATGACTTCTGCCCATTTTTGGATTGGGTTGTTTGTTTTTTTGTTATTGAGCTGCATGAGCTGCTTGTAAATTTTGGAGATTAATCCTTTGTCAGTTGCTTCATTTGCAAATATTTTCTCCCATTCTGAGGGTTGTCTTTTTGTCTTGTTTTTGGTTTCTTTTGCTGTGCAAAAGCTTTGAAGTTTCATTAGGTCCCATTTGTTTATTTTTGTTTTTATTTCCATTTCTCTAGGAGGTGGGTCAAAAAGGCTCTTACTGTGATTTATGTCATAGAGTGTTGTGCCTATGTTTTCCTCTAAGAGTTTGATAGTGTCTGGCCTTACATTTAGGTCTTTAATCCATTTTGAGCTTATTTTTGTTGTGGTGTTAGGGAGTGTTCTAATCTCATACTTTTACATATACCTGTCCAGTTTTCCCAGCACCGCTTATTGAAGAGGCTGTCCTTTCTCCACTGTACATTCCTGCCTCCTTTATCAAAGATAAGGTGACCATGGGTGTGTGGGTTTATCTCTGGGCTTTCTATCCTGTTCCATTGATCTATATGTCTATTTTTGTGCCAGTACCATACTGGCTTGATTACTGTAGCTTTGTAGTATAGTCTGAAGTGAGGGAGCCTGATTGCTCCAGCTCCATTTTTCGTTCTCAAGATTGCTTTGGCTCTTTGGGGTCTTTTGTGTTTCCATACGAATTGTGAAATTTTTTGTTCTAGTTCTGTGAAAAATGCCAGTGGTAGTTTGATAGGGATTGCATTGAATATGTAGATTGCTTTGGGAAGTAGAGTCACTTTCACAATGTTGATTCTTCCAATCCAGGAACATGGTATATCTCTCCATCTATTTGTATCATCTTTAATTTCTTTCATCAGTGTCTTATAATTTTCTGCATACAGGTCTTTTGTCTCCTTAGGTAGGTTTATTCCTAGATATTTTATTCTTTTTGTTGCAGTGGTAAATGGAAGTGTTTTCTTGATTTCACTTTCAGATTTTTCATCATTAGTGTATAGGAATGCCAGAGATTTCTGTGCATTAATTTTGTATCCTGCTATTTTACCAAATTCATTGATTAGCTCTAGTAGTTTTCTGGTTGCATCTTTAGGATTCTCTATGTATAGTATCATGTCATCTGCAAACAGTGACAGCTTTACTTCTTCTTTTCCGATTTGGATTCCTTTTATTTCCTTTTCTTCTCTGATTGTTGTGGCTAAAACTTCCAAAACTATGTTGAATAAGAGTGGTGAGAGTGGGCAACCTTGTATTGTTCCTGATCTTAGTGGAAATGCTTTCAGTTTTTCACCTTTGAGGATGATGTTGGCTGTGGGTTGGTCATATGTGGCCTTTATTATTTTGTGGAGAGTTGCCTCTATGCCTACTTTCTGGAGGGCTTTTATCTTAAATGGGTGTTGAATTTTGTCGAAAGCTTTCTCTGCCTCTATTGAGATGACCATATGGTTTTTCTCCTTCACTTTGTTAATATGGTATATCACATTGATTGATCTGTGTATATTGAAGAATCCTTGCATTCCTGGAATAAACCCCACTTGATCATGGTGTATGATCCTCTTAATGTGCTGCTGGATTCTGTTTGCTAGTATTTTGTTGAGGATTTTTGCATCTATGTTCATCAGTGATATTGGCCTGTAGTTTTCTTTCTTTGTGACATCCTTGGTGGCCTCGAAGAATGAGTTTGGGAGTGTTCCTCCCTCTGCTATATTTTGGAAGAGTTTGAGAAGGATAGGTGTTAGCTCTTCTCTAAATGTTTGATAGAATTCGCCTGTGAAGTCATCTGGTCCTGGGCTTTTGTTTGTTGGAAGATTTTAAATCACAGTTTCAATTTCAGTGCTTGTGATTGGTCTGTTCATATTTTCTATTTCTTCCTGATTCAGTCTTGGCAGGTTGTGCATTTCTAAGAATTTGTCCATTTCTTCCAGGTTGTCCTTTTTATTTGCATACAGTTGCTTGTAGTAATCTCTCATGATCTTTTGTATTTCTGCAGTGTCAGTTGTTACTTCTCCTTTTTCATTTCTAATTCTATTGATTTGAGTCTTCTCCCTTTTTTTCTTGATGAATCTGGCTAATGCTTTATCTATTTTGTTTATCTTCTCAAAGAACCAGCTTTTAGTTTTATTGATCTTTGCTATCGTTTCTTTCATTTCTTTTTCATTTATTTCTGATCTGCTCTTTATGATTTCTTTCCTTCTGCTAACTTTGGGGGTTTTTTGTTCTTCCTTCTCTAATTGCTTTAGGTGCAAGGTTAGGTTGTTTATTCGAGATATTTCCTGTTTCTTAAGGTAGGATAGTATTGCTATAAACTTCCCTCTTAGAACTGCTTTTGCTGCATCCCATAGGTTTTGGGTCGTCGTGTCTCCATTGTCATTTGTGTCTAGGTATTTTTTTTTTCCTCTTCGATTTCTTCAGTGATCACTTCGTTATTAAGTAGTGTATTGTTTAGCCTCCATGTATTTGTATTTTTTACAGATCTTTTCCTGTAATTGATATCTAGTCTCATTGCATTGTGGTCAGAAAAGATAGTTGATACAATTTCAATTTTCTTAAATTTACCAAGGCTTGATTTGTGACCCAAGATATGATCTATCCTGGAGAATGTTCCATGAACAATTGAGAAAAATGTGTATGCTGTTCTTTTTGGATGGAATGTCCTATAAATATCAGTTAAGTCCATCTTGTTTTATGTATCATTTAAAGCTTGTGTTTCCTTATTTATTTTCATTTTGGATGATCTGTCCATGGGTGAAAGTGGGGTGTTAAAGTCCCCTACTATGAATGTGTTACTGTTGATTTCCCCTTTTATGGCTGTTAGTATTTGCCTTATGTATTGAGGTGCTCCTATGTTGTGTGTGTAAATATTTACAATTGTTTTATCTTCTTCTTGGATTGATCCCTTGATCATTATATAGCGTCCTTCTTTGTGTCTTGTAATAGTCTTTATTTTAAAGTCTCTTTTGTCTGATATGAGAATTGCTACTCCAGCTTTCTTTTGATTTCCATTTGCATGGAATCTCTTTTTCCATTGCCTCACTTTCAGTCTGTATGTGTCCCTAGGTCTGAAGTGGGTCTCTTGTAGACAGCATATATATGGGTCTTGTTTTTTTATCCCTTCAGCCAGTCTGTATCTTTTAGTGGGAGCATTTAATCCATTTACATTTAAGGTAGTTATCGATATGTATGTTCCTGTTCTCATTTTCTTAATTGTTTTGGGTTTGTTTTTGTAGGTCCTTTTCTTCTCTTGTGTTTCCCACTTAAAGTTCCTTTAGCATTTGTTGTAAAGCTGGTTTGGTGGTGCTGAACTCTCTCAGCTTTTGCTTGTCTGTAAAGGTTTTAATTTCTCCATCAAAACTGAATGAGATCCTTCCTGGGTAGAGTAATCTTGGTTGTAGGTTTTTCTCCTTCATCACTTTAAATATGTCCTGCCAGTCCCTTCTGGCTTGCAGAGTTTACGCAGAAATTTCAGCTGTTAACCTAATGGGGATTCCCTTGTGTGTTATTTGTTGTTTTTCCCTTGCTGCTTTTAATATGTTTTCTTTGTATTTAATTTTTGACAGTTTGATTAATATGTGTCTTGGGGTGTTTCTCCTTGGATTTATCCTGTGTGGGACTCTCTGTGCTTCCTGGACTTGATTAACTATTTCCTTTCCCATATCAGGGAAGTTTTCAACTATAATCTCTTCAAATATTTTCTCAGTCCTTTTCTTTTTTCTCTTCTTCTTCTGGAACCCCTATAATTCGAATGTTAGTGCATTTAATGTTGTCCCAGAGGTCTCTGAGACTGTCCTCAGTTCTTGTCATTCTTTTTTCTTTATTCTGCTCTGCAGTAGTTATTTCCACTATTTTATCTTCCAGGTCACTTATCCGTTCTTCTGCCTCAGTTATTCTGCTATTGATCCCTTCTAGAGTATTTTTAATTTCATTTATTGTGTTGTTCATCGTTGCTTGTTTCATGTTTAGTTCTTCCTATCCTTGTTAAATGTTTCTTGCCTTTTGTCTATTCTATTTCCAGGATTTTGGATCATCTTTACTATCATTATTCTGAATTCTTTTTCAGGTAGACTGCCTGTTTCCTCTTCATTTGTTAGGTCTGGTGGGTTTTTATCTTGCTCCTTCATCTGCTGTGTGTTTTTCTGTCTTCTCATTTTGCTTATCTTACTGTGTTTGGGGTCTCCTTTTTGTAGGCTGCAGGTTCGTAGTTCCTGTTGTTTTTTGTGTCTGTCCCCAGTGGCTAAGGTTGGTTCAGTGGGTTGTGTAGGCTTCCTGGTGGAGGGGACTAGTGCCTGTGTTCTGGTGGATGAGGCTGGATCTTGTCTTTCTGGTGGGCAGGTCCATGTCTGGTGGTGTGTTTTGGGGTGTCTGTGGACTTGTTATGATTTTAGGCAGCCTCTCTGCTAATATGTGGGGTTGTATTCCTGTCTTGCTAGTTGTTTGGCATAGGGTGTCCAGCACTGTATCTTGTTGGTCGTTGAGTGAAGCTGGGTGTTGGTGTTGAGATGGAGATCTCTGGGAGATTTTCACCATTTGATATTATGTGGAGCTGGGAGGTCTCTTGTGGACCAGTGTCCTGAAGTTGGCTCTCCCACCTCAGAGGCACAGCACTGGCTGCAGCATCAAGAGCCTTTCATCCACATGGCTGAGAATAAAAGGTAGAAAAAGTAGAAAGAGAGGAATAGGATGAAAGAAAATAAAATAAAGGAAGATAAAATAAAATAAAGTTATTAAAATAAAAAATAATTATTAAAAACAATTTTTAAGTAAAAAAAACAAACATAAAAACAGACGGATAGAACCCTACGACAAATGGTGAAAGCAAAGCTATGCAGACAAAATCTCACACAGAAGCATACACATACGCACTCACAAAAAGGAAAAGGGGAAAAAATCATAAATCTTGCTCTCAAAGTCCACCTCCTCAATTTGGGATGATTCGTTGTCTATTCAGGTATTCCACAGATGCAGGTACATCAAGTTGATTGTGGAGATTTAATCCGCTGCTTCTGAGGCTGCTGGGAGAGATTTCCCTTTCTCTTCTTTGTTCGCACAGCTCCCGGGGCTCAGCTTTGGATTTGGCCCCGCCTGTGCGTGTAGGTCGCCGGAGGGCGTCTGTTCTTCGCTCAGACAGGACGGGGTTAAAGGAGCCGCTGATTCGGGGGTTCTGGCTTACTCAGGCCGTGGCGAAGGAGGGGTACAGAGTGTGGGGCGAGCCTACAGCGGCAGAGGCCAGCGTGACATTGCACCAGCCTGAGGCGCGCCGTGCGTTCTCCCAGGGGAGTTGTCCCTGCATCACGGGACCCTGGCAGTGGAGGGCTGCACAGTCTCCGTGGAAGGGGGGTGTGGAGAGTGACCTGTGCTCACACACAGGCTTCTTGGTGGCGGCAGCAGCAGCCTGAGCGTCTCATGCCTGTCTCTGGGGTCCGCGCTTTTAGCCGCTGCTCGTGCCCGTCTCTGGAGCTCCTTTAAGCAGCGCTTTTAATCCCCTCTCCTCGTGCACCAGGAAACAAAGAGGGAAGAAAAAGTCTCTTGCCTCTTCGGCAGCTCCAGACTCTTCCCTGGACTCCCTCCTGGCCAGCTGTGGCGCACTAACCCCCTGCAGGCTGTGTTCACGCCGCCAACCCCAGTCCTCTCCCTGCACTCCGACCGAAGTCCGAACCTCAGCTCCCAGCCCCGCCCGCCCCGGCGGGTGAGCAGACAAGCCTCTCGGGCTGGTGAGTGCTGGTCGGCCCTGATTCTCTGTGCGGGAATCTCTCCGCTTTGCCTTCCGCACCCCTGTTGCTGTGCTCTCCTCCACAGCTCCGAAGTTTCGCCGCTCCGCCACCTGCAGTCTCCGCCTGCGAAGGGGCTTCCTAGTGTGTGGAAACCTTTCCTCCTTCACAGCTCCCTCCCACTGGTGCAGGTCCCATCCCTATTCTTTTGTCTGTTTATTCTTTTTTCTTTTGCCCTACCCAGGTACATGGGGCGGCGGGGGGGTTGTTTCTTGCCTTTTGGGAGGTCTGAGGTCTTCTGCCAGCGTTCAGTAGGTGTTCTGTAGGAGTTATTCCACGTGTAGATGTATTTCTGACGTATCTGTGGGGAGGAAGGTGATCTCCGCGTTTTACTCTTCCGCCATCTTCCCCTCTCCTTAAACATGTGTTTGAATGGAAGACATACTGGCTTGCCTTTTTATGATACAAAAGAAGGTAGTGATCTTTGGCAAGGTGGGTGAGGGCAGGGCTGGGGAAAAAGGGGATATGGTTTATAGTCCTTAAACGTTTAAGTCTACAAGTTTTATTAGCTGCCATCACCCAAAGTTCTGTCTGCAGCCAGCTAGAGTCATACTCTGAGCACTATGTTTTTTTGAGATCAGTGCATTGGTTTCAGGAAAAACAAAAACAAAAAACAAAACATAACCCAGTGAAGATATTTGCCTGGTACACTCTGCTGAAGTCTCATTTGCAAAACACGGTATCCCAGGGTTCCACACACCCTATTCTGCCATTAGCTGCATGCATAAGCAACTGCATTATGGGAGACATTTCAAATATATAAACGTTAACTTATCTACTTGAAATTCATAGCAATATGCCGTGCTTAAAAGTATAATTTAAAGATCTTCAGAACAAAGATGTAAAGGATTAACAGTGCTTAGATCAGGAATAAGTATATTGAAACATATTGGTTGGCATGCTCTGATGGGCATTGTCAAAGAATCTCCTAATGCTTGTTTGGGGAGAATGCTATCTGGTTTACTTATAACATTTTAAACATTTTATAAAATTAAAACATGGAACCCTTGGAGATTTTCTATCTTCAGCTAAGCAAAAATGTTTTTTAAAAGTTCCCTTAAAATATTTAAAAACAAATCTATTATAGAAATGTCAAGAAAAATTTCCCAGGGAAGAATCAGCTTATATTCTAAGAGTAAATGTAAAATATACCCATCTCTGAAATACATGATATACATTAATTTAAATGTCATGTATAATACATAAAATGAATTAGATAAAAATGAAATATATCTACACACAATATGCAAATACATATGTATTCTACAAAATATTCATGCAGTAAAAAATTGGTACGATTATAGTAGATTAGAACTGGTTTATACTCTTGTTTGTTGCTTTTCTCTTGGTGTAACTAATTCTGCATGCCTTTGGATCACATTATACCATTAAATCTTGTGATAATTTGAAAGACGTATTGCTCCCAGCTGCTACTGCATAAGCAAACCAAAAGAATAGTGTAAACTGGCATGAGAAGAACGTATCATACAAGCTTCATTAGTAAGAATTCCCTTTTCTGCACTCACATTTGCATGCTGTTGTTAGAGGTTTAGTAAAGACAAAATCCCTAAAAGGCTAATAGAATGGGGCAATAATCCATGATCATCGCTGATAAACAAATGCCAGAGTTTGTGTGTGTGAACTAGTTGTGTCTGATTTGCCTTCTAAGAGTGCTTTTACTTCACTGGTACATTTTCTCTCCAGTCTCCATTATTTCTTCCTTCATTTTGCTGTGGAACTAAAAAACTTTCTGTATTACTTTTACCTGGACGAAAGAAAATGAAGGAATATCATAGCAAATATTTTAGCTTTAAACACGATAGGCTTGAAAGAAGGATGTTAAAACAAATAACTCAAACTCTACACAGTATGATATAACCTAATGGAATTTGTGAGCCCAGAAATGTAACTTTTTTTTAAACAGAAAGTCCTGCAGAAAACTGGGTAAACACTTGGAAGGTTGATCTATAATGAGTTACCAAGCAACTTGGTAGTAACTTGGAGCTGTTGGGGGAACTTTGACTTCATGAATACAAACTATACCCCTCATCAGAAAAGGAATGGCTTCCTGGGTAGATAATTAGTCTGATTTGATTTACTTCATTTATTCATGAAATATTTATTGAATGTCTACTATATGCCAGGCTTTGTTCTTGACAGTTAGTGTGTGATGAATGATACAGCCACGTTCCCGGGCTGAATAGAGCTTAACTTTGGCAGGTGAGAGTGATTATGATATTGTGATTATGATATTATGTGTTGAATGTAATGGCAGAGCAAGTAGAGGATGCCAGTCGCAAGGATCTGGGGATGTTTCCAGGAGGAAGGGTTTAAGCTGGGGTTTAAGGGATTGAGAAATTAGCAGGGAAGTAAGGGTTAGAGGGCAAGAGTGTTCCACACCAAGAGGGAGCATGTGCAGGTGCTCAGACATGAGGGAGATCCTGGGATACCTGAAGATACAAAGAAGTTCCCGACACTGCAGCTGGTCCAAGATTAGTAAACTAGACATACATTACAGTGGAGTGATGAGAAGTGTGAAAACCCACAGCACTGGACCATAACAAATGCCTTCAATAACCAATAAAGGAAAGCAAAAGCAAGTGAAATGAAGCTAAGCAACTCGGCTAAATTTCAAGACTAAATGAAAAACTCCGTGTGAATGCTGAGGCAGATGGACTGCACATCACGGAGAGGGATTTACCATAGTGGACATAGGAAGGCTGGCAGTGATAGACAATGTTGCGGGAAATGGCTGAGAGCGTTTTGAAGCACCATTCATTCAGGAATGGGCCTCAGCAGGCTGACATGGTTGATGATGATGAACACGGAAAAAGTATTGTTTTGAAGAGAAATGGGGGTGAGCGTGTATAAAACATGACTTTCCTTTTGGAGGAAATTAGGTAGGTTTTCTAGAGAATCTGTTATCAGTTCCCAACAGTTTCTACTCAACGTAACTCTGGGGGTCATGATTAGTTATCCATTATTGGGCCATCTACATTAATAAAGCTACTTATTTTTAGAAAGTTCTTTTTAAAAATTAAATTAAATGCTTCAATGATACCAAAGAGTGTGGAGAATTACATAGCAAACACCTATGTGCCTTCCACCCAGCTTTATCAAATATGACTTTTGCCAAATTTGCATAGGATATTTTTAAGAAATAAAACCTTACAGATATGTTGGTTTTCCATGTACACCAGTCTCCAGTCCCATTCCCCTCTTTCCTTCCAAAGGGAACAAGTATCTTGAATTTGGTGTTTATCACTCGTATGTATGTATGTTTTTTAATAATTTTACTACATTTGTGTCTATCCTTAAAGAATACACAGGATTGATATTTTTATAACTATAAATGGCATTGTGCTAGCAATATATATAATTCTGCGTTACTTTTTACTCAGCATTATGCTTTGGTGGTTTATCCATGTTGATACAGGAAGCTATAGTTGATACTTTTTAACTATTCAATAGTATTTCATTCTGTGAGCATACTGTGTTTTAACACTTTCTTCTGTTATTAGATATTTATATATATTTTTAAAATTTTACTACTATAAATAATGGTGTAGTATCATTTTACTCACTTTCTTGTGAAAATGAGAGAAAGTATCAATAGGGTATGTATTAGCGATTGCTAAGCTGCAGGAAACACCCATTTCCAATTTTACTAAATATTGCCACCTTCTTTCCAAAGTGGTCTCATCAATTTACATTTCCACTAGCTGTATATGAAGGTTCATATTGCTCTATATCTTCATCAGCACATAGTATTGTCAGACATTTCAGTTTGTGTCAATCTAATGAGTGTGAAATGGTCAAAGTCCCACCAGGAACACCCTAGGTTTTTCAGTAGAGGAAATTTAATACAAGGACTTGACTAGACAGCTGATGGAACAGCTGAGAAGCTAAATAGTATGGTGACAAAGCACCCACAACAGTAGGAAGCCACTGTCAACCCTAGGGCTGGAGAGAGACATGGTGAAGGTGGTGTTACCAGAGACTAGAGGCTGGGTCCCCTCTCGGAAACTAAAACTGGGGTGGGAGACAGGACCTGGGAGTCTCCAGAGGCTCACAGAGGCTGCCAGAGCTCCTACAGGAAGCAGAGGGAAGAAGAGAGAAATGCCAGGCTCTCTCTCCTCCTGTCCTCTAATCTCCCCCTAGTGCCTCTCACTGGCTAAACTTACCTGGAAGCCATGAGTTACTTGTCCTATAAAAAGAGTAGAGAAAGAGAGGAAAATAGATCTGAAAGCAGATAGTTGACTAGAGCAAATGTTATTGCATTATGTATTTAGCTTGCGTGTCTCTTATTTCAAGTGAGCATTTTTTTAAATGTTTATTGGTCATTTTGTTTTCTGTGATTTTTAAAATTCATATATTTTCTACTGGCTCTTCATTTCTAATTTATATTTAGGGATTCTTTATATAGTCTGAAAATTATTCAGTTATATGTATTGCAAATGTTAGTCATAGTCTGTGGCTAATTTTCCACTTTGCTTATGGTACAGAAGTTTAAAAATCTAATATACAAACTTGTCGGTCCTTACCTTTAAGGTTAGCACTGTGTTTTGTTCGAGTCGTTCCCT
Organism: Globicephala melas; assembly: GCF_963455315.2. NCBI lineage: Eukaryota > Metazoa > Chordata > Mammalia > Artiodactyla > Delphinidae > Globicephala > Globicephala melas. The sequence goes on along the minus strand of NC_083324.2, from coordinate 30,006,953 downwards.
ATCCTGACCCACATTCCTCTATATTCTCTTTTAAAAGTTAATTTCAGTTTTCATATTTGTCTTTAATGCTCTGGGGGCTTATTTTGTTTATAGTGTGATCTGTGTCTTAAAATTTTCTTCCATAAAGATAACCAATCGTCTCAGCCCATTTTTAAATACTGTCTTAATTTTTTCTTGCCATATATATGTATATACATATACATGTATTTCCATATATATGTGTGTGTGTTGGTTCCTTCTGGTATGAATCTATTTCTAGGATATCTACTCTGTGTCATTGGTCTAGTTTATATCCATGAACAACTTACTATCTTAGTACAGCTTTAAAATAAGACCTGGCTTTTAGTAAGACTAGTGCATTCACCTACTTTTATTTCAGATTAGGATAGGGTATGTCAGACTTTTTGATGCTTTAGATGAATTTTAAGAGCCTTTTTTCAAGTACCATTAAAACCTGTTAAAATTTTCATTCATGTTATGCTGAATTTATAGATTACTAGGAGCAAAGTGATCACTTTTATAATTGTATCTTCCCATTAATTAATTTTATATATGTTTCCTGTTATTTAGGTCATCTTTTATATATTTTTTTGTTTTTAATATAAAAAACATTTTCTATATATTTTCTAATTTCCTCCACAAAGTTATCACACACTTTCGATTGATTTTTTTCTTGATATGTTATAGTTCGGATTATCATTAAAAATGACATTTCAAAAAATAACATTTTAATGCATTGCTGCTAGTGCAAAAGAACGTAAATAATTCTATGTATCAAATTAACATCCAGAAAAATTGCTAAACCTCTTCTATAGATTCTCTTGGATTTTCATGAACACAAAATCATACTAGTATGAATATGGTAAATTTATTTCTTCCTCCCCAACCTTTATGCCTTTCACTGACTTTGTGTGTCTTACTGCACTGGCCTGAATACATTGAACAGACGTGTTGACAGCTGCTTGTTCCTAACTTTGAAAGGTATTCTAATGTTTCACCATTAAAGAGACTTTTCACTGTAGGATTTTTGTTGATTTCTCTTTTCAGCTTAAAAAAATCACTTTTCTTCCTAGTCTGCTGAAAGTTTTTTTTTTTTTTTAATTTAATGAAATAAGAGAGATTGTTTTGTATCAGGTGCTTTTCCTGCATCTATTGAGATGATCTTTTCTGAAGACTTCTTTGAAGACTAATGCTCTGGTGGGGTAAAATCTAAACTTGAAAAACACAAAAATCAATACTGTGTATTTCCTATGAACATAGGTAGATGTGAAAACATTTTTTTTAAAGGATTGTAAGACTACATACAGAAGTGATTATAGCTGGTCCTTTTGGAGGGGGGAGAAAAAAATTGAAAGGAGATGGGGTGATAGGACTGAGGATGGTGGGAAAAGAGCGATTAGCTTTTCCTGTAATGTTCTAAGGTTTCTTTTAAAGGGGAGTGTGTTCGCATCTAACTTTCATAACTGTTTTAACAATGTGTGCCTAGAATAAGCAGGTGTATGAAATTAATGATAAATTTTGAGTCATAGAAATATGGGTGAATGCTATTCCTTTCTCTGCCGTATTTTGCTATAACTTTCTAATTTACAAGAACAAGAACAACAACAGAAAACCAGTGAGAACGTATTATTCCTCTTGATTATGGGTGACATATGATTTAAATTGTTCAAATTCAAGTTTGGTCTTAATATTTGGAATCAGAAAATTGAAAGTATGAACTTTGTTTCTTCATGCACATCATCAGTCAGTTAAAACTCACATATTTTAAGCCCTTGGGAAGATGGCGGAAGAGTAAGACGCGGAGATCACCTTCCTCTCCACAGATACACCAGAAATACATCTACGCGTGGAACAACTCCTACGGAGCACCTACTGAACGCTGGCAGAAGACCTCAGACCTCCCAAAAGGCAAGGAACCCCCCACGTACCTGGTTAGGGCAAAAGAAAAAACTAAACAGAGACAAAAGGATAGGGACGGGTCCTGCACCAGCGGGAGAGAGCTGTGAAGGAGGAAAAGTGTCCACACACTAGGAAGCCCCTTCGCGGGTGGAGACTTCGGGAGGCGGAGTGGGGGAGCTTGGGAGCCGTGGAGGAGAGCACAGCAACAGGGGTGCGGAGGGCAAAGCGGACAGATTCCAGCGCAGAGGATCGGGCCGACCGGCACTCACCAGCCGAGAGGCTTGTCTGCTCGCCCGCCGCGGCGGGCGGGACTGGGAGCTGAGGCTCCGGCTTTTGTCGGAGCGCCGGGAGAGGACTGAGGTTGGCAGCGTGAACACAGCCTGCAGGGCGTTGGTGCGCCGCGGCTGGCCGGGAGAGAGTCCGGGGAGAAGTCTGGAACTGCCGAAGAGGCAAGAGACTTTTACGTCCCTCTTTGTTTCCTGGTGCACGAGGAGAGGGGATTAAGAACGCTGCTTGAGAGAGCTCCAGGGACGGGCGCGAGCCGCGGCTAAGAGTGCGGAGCCCAGAGATGGACATGGGACGCTAAGGCCGCTGCTGCCGCCGCCAGGAGGCCTGTGTGCGAACACAGGTCACTAGCCACACGCCCTTCCGGGGAGCCTGTGCAGCCCGCCACTGCCAGGGTCCCGGGATCCAGGGACGGCTCCCCCGGGAGAGCGCACGGCACGCCTCAGGCTGCAGCGTCACGCCGGCCTCTGCCGCTGCAGGCCCTCCCCGCACTCCGTGACCCTCCCTACCCCCCGGCCTGAGTGCGCCAGAGCCTCCGAATCAGCGGCTCCTTTAACCCCGTCCTGTCTGAGCAAAGAACAGACGCCCTCCGGCGACCTACACGCACAGGCGGGGCCAAATCCAAAGCTGAGCCCCTGGGAACTGTGAGAACAAAGAAGAGAAAGGGAAATCTCTCCCAGCAGCCTCAGAAGCAGCGGATTAAAGCTCCACAATCAACTTGATATACCTGCATCTGTGGAATACCTGAATAGACAACGAATCATCCCAAATTAAGGAGCCCTGTGGATGAAAGGCTCTTGGTGCTGCAGCCAGGACTCAGTGCTGTGCCTCTGAGGTGGGAGAGCCAACTTCAGGACACTGGTCCACAAGAGGCCTCCCAGCTGCACATAATATCAAACAGCAAAAATCTCCCAGAGATCTCCATCTCAACGCCAGCACCCAGCTTCACTCAACGACCAGCAAGCTACAGTGCTGGACATCCTATGCCAAACAACTAGCAAGACAGGAACACAACCCCACCCATTAGCAGAGAGGCTGCCCAAAATCATAATAAATCTACAGACACCCCAAAACACACCACCAGACGTGGACCTATGCACCAGAAAGACAAGATCCAGCCTCATCCACCAGAACACAGGCACTAGTACCCTCCACCAGGAAGCCTACACAACCCACTGAACCAACCTTAGCCACTGGGGACAGACACAAAAAACAACAGGAACTACGAACCTTCAGCCTGCAAAAAAGGTGACCCCAAACACAGTAAGATAAGCAAAATGAAAAGACAGAAAATCACACAGCAGAAGAAGGAGCAAGATAAAAACCCACCAGACCTAACAAATGAAGAGGAAATAGGCAGTCTACCTGAAAAAGAATTCAGAATAATGATAGTAAGGTTGATCCGAAATCTTGCAGATAGAATGGACAATAGAATGGACAAATTGCAAGAATCAGTTAACAAGGACCTAGAAGAAATAAAGATGAAACAAGCAACGATGAACAACACAATAAATGAAATTAAAAGTACTCTAGAAGGGATCAATAGCAGAATAACTGAGGCAGAAGAACGGATAAGTGACCTGGAAGATAAAATAGTGGAAATAACTACTGCAGAGCAGAATAAAGAAAAAAGAATGAAAAGAACTGAGGACAGTCTCAGAGACCTCTGGGACAACATTAAACGCACCAACATTCGAATTATAGGGGTTCCAGAAGAAGAAGAGAAAAAGAAAGGGACTGAGAAAATATTTGAAGAGATTATAGTTGAAAACTTCCCTAATATGGGAAAGGAAATAGTTAATGAAGTCCAGGAAGCACAGAGAGTCCCATACAGGATAAATCCAAGGAGAAATACGCCAAGACACATATTAATCAAACTGTCAAAAATTAAATACAAAGAAAACATACTAAAAGCAGCAAGGGAAAAACAACAAATAACACACAAGGGAATCCCCATAAGGTTAACAGCTGATCTTTCAGCAGAAACTCTGCAAGCCAGAAGGGAGTGGCAGGACATATTGAAAGTGTTGAAGGAGAAAAACCTGCAACCAAGATTACTCTACCCAGCAAGGATCTCATTCAGATTTGATGGAGAAATTAAAACCTTTACAGACAAGCAAAAGCTGAGAGAGTTCAGCACCACCAAACCAGCTCTACAACAACTCCTAAAGGAACTTTTCTAGGCAAGAAACACAAAAGAAGGAAAGGACCTACAATAACAAACCCAAAACAATTAAGAAAATGGGAATAGGAACACACATATCGATAATTACCTTAAATGTAAATGGACTAAATGCTCCCACCAAAAGACACAGATTGGCTGAATGGATACAAAAACAAGACCCATATATTTGCTGTCTACAAGAGACCCACTTCAGACCTAGAGACACATACAGACTGAAAGTAAGGGGATGGAAAAAGGTATTTCATGCAAATGGAAACCAAAAGAAAGCTGGAGTAGCCATTCTCGTATCAGACAAAATAGACTTTAAAACAAAGACTATTAGAAGAGACAAAGAAGGACACTACATAATGATCAAGGGATGGATCCAAGAGGAAGATATAACAATTGTAAATATTTATGCACCCAACATAGGTGCACCTCAATACATAAGGCAAATACTGACAACCATAAAAGGGGAAATCGACAGTAACACATTCATAGTAGGGGACTTTAACACCCCACTTTCACCAATGGACAGATCATCCAAAATGAAAATAAATAAGGAAACACAAGCTTTAAATGATACATTAAACGAGATGGAGTTAATTGATATTTATAGGACATTCCATCCAAAAACAACAGAATACACATTTTTCTCAAGTGCTCATGGAACATTCTCCAGGATAGATCATATCTTGGGTCACAAATCAAGCCTTGGTAAATTTAAGAAAATTGAAATTGTATCAAGTATCTTTTCTGACCACAACGCCATGAGACTAGATATCAATTACAGGAAAAGATCTGTAAAAAATACAAACACATGGAGGCTAAACAATACACTACTTAATAATGAAGTGATCACTGAAGAAATCAAAGAGGAAATCAAAAAATACCTAGAAACAAATGACAATGGAGACACAACGACCCAAAACCTGTGGGATGCAGCAAAAGCAGTTCTAAGGGGGAAGTTTATAGCAATACAAGCCCACCTTAAGAAGCAGGAAACATCTCGAATAAACAACCTAACCTTGCACCTCAAGCAATTAGAGAAAGAAGAACAAAAAAACCCCAAAGCTAGCAGAAGGAAAGAAATAATAAAAATCAGATCAGAAATAAATGAAAAAGAAATGAAGGAAATGATAGCAAAGATCAATAAAACTAAAAGTTGGTTCTTTGAGAAGATAAACAAAATAGATAAACCACTAGCCAGACTCATCAAGAAAAAAAGGGAGAAGACTCAAATCAATAGAATTAGAAATGAAAAAGGAGAGGTAACAACTGACACTGCAGAAATAAAAGAGATCATGAGAGATTACTACAAGCAACTCTATGCCAATAAAATGGACAATCTGGAAGAAATGGACAAATTCTTAGAAATGCACAACCTGCCAAGACTGAATCAGGAAGAAATAGAAAATATGAACAGACCAATCACAAGCACTGAAATTGAAACTGTGATTAAAAATCTTCCAACAAAGAAAAGCCCAGGACCAGATGGCTTCACAGGCGAATTCTATCAAACATTTAGAGAAGAGCTAACACCTATCCTTCTCAAACTCTTCCAAAATATAGCAGAGGGAGGAACACTCCCAAACTCCTTCTACGAGGCCACCATCACCTTGATACCAAAACCAGACAAGGATGTCACAAAGAAAGAAAACTACAGGCCAATATCACTGATGAACATAGATGCAAAAATCCTCAACAAAATACTAGCAAACAGAATCCAACAGCACATTAAAAGGATCATACACCACGATCAAGTGGGGTTTATTCCAGGAATGCAAGGATTCTTCAATATACGCAAATCTATCAATGTGATAAACCATATTAACAAACTGAAGGAGAAAAACCATATGATCATCTCAATAGAGGCAGAGAAAGCTTTTGACAAAATTCAACACACATTTATGATAAAAACCCTGCAGAAAGTAGGCATAGAGGGAACTTTCCTCAACATAATAAAGGCCATATATGACAAGCCCACAGCAAACATCATCCTCAATGGTGAAAAACTGAAAGCATTTCCACTAAGATCAGGAACAATACAAGGTTGCCCACTCTCACCACTCTTATTCAACATAGTTTTGGAAGTTTTAGCCACAGCAATCAGAGAAGAAAAGGAAATAAAAGGAATCCAAATCGGAAAAGAAGAAGTAAAGCTGTCACTGTTTGCAGATGACATAATCCTATACATAGAGAACCCTAAAGATGCTACCAGAAAACTACTAGAGCTAATCAATGAATTTGGTAAAGTGGCAGGATACAACATTAATGCACAGAAATCTCTGGCATTCCTATATACAAATGATGAAAAATCTGAAAGTGAAATCAAGAAAACACTTCCATTTACCATTGCAACAAAAAGAATAAAATATCTAGGAATAAACCTACCTAAGGAGACAAAAGATCTGTATGCAGAAAATTATAAGACACTGATGAAAGAAATTAAAGATGATACAAATAGATGGAGAGATATACCATGTTCTTGGATTGGAAGAATCAACATTGTGAAAATGACTCTACTACCGAAAGCAATCTATAGATTCAATGCAATCCCTATCAAACTACCACTGGCATTTTTCACAGAACTAGAACAAAAAATTTTGCAATTTGTATGGAAACACAAAAGACCCCGAATAGCCAAAGCAATCTTGAGAACGAAAGAAGGAACTGGAGGAATCAGGCTCCCAGATTTCAGACTATACTACAAAGCTACAGTTATCAAGACGGTATGGTACTGGCACAAAAACAGAAAGATAGATCAATGGAACAGGATAGAAAGCCCAGAGATAAACCCACGCACATATGGTCACCTTATCTTTGACAAAGGAGGCAGAAATATACAGTGGAGAAAGGACAGCCTATTCAATAAGTGGTGCTGGGAAAACTGGACAGCTACATGTAAAAGTATGAAATTAGATCACTCCCTAACACCATACACAAAAATAAGCTCAAAATGGATTAAAGACCTAAATGTAAGGCCAGAAACTATCAAACTCTTAGAGGAAAACATAGGCAGAACACTCTATGACATAAATCACAGCAAGGTCCTTTTTGACCCACCTCCTAGAGAAATGGAAATAAAAACAAGAGTAAACAAATGGGACCTAATGAAACTTAAAAGCTTTTGCGCAGCAAAGGAAACCATAAAGAAGACCAAAAGACAACCCTCAGAATGGGAGAAAATATTTGCAAATGAAGCAACTGACAAAGGATTGATCTCCAAAATTTATAAGCAGCTCATGCAGCTTAATAACAAAAAAACAAACAACCCAATCCAAAAATGGGCAGAAGACCTAAATAGACATTTCTCCAAAGAAGATATACAGAGTGCCAACAAACACATGAAAGAATGCTCAACATCACTAATCATGAGAGAAATGCAAATCAAAACTACAATGAGATATCATCTCACACCAGTCAGAATGGCCATCATCAAAAAATCTAGAAACAATAAATGCTGGAGAGGGTATGGAGAAAAGGGAACCCTCTTACACTGTTGGTGGGAATGTAAATTGATACAGCCACTGTGGAGAACAGTATGGAGGTTCCTTAAAAAGCTACAAATAGAACTACCATATGACCCAGCAATCCCACTACTGGGCATATACCCTGAGAAAACCATAATTCAAAAAGAGTCATGTACCAAAATGTTCATTGCAGCTCTATTTACAATAGCCCAGAGATGGAAACAACCTAAGTGTCCATCATCGGATGAATGGATAAAGAAGATGTGGCACATATATACAATGGAATATTACTCAGCCATAAAAAGAGACGAAATTGAGCTATTTGTCATGAGGTGGATAGACCTAGAGTCTGTCATACAGAGTGAAGTAAGTCAGAAAGAGAGAGACAAATACCGTATGCTAACACATATATATGGAATTTAAAAAAAAAAATGTCATGAAAAACCTAGGGTTGAAACAGGAATAAAGACACAGACTTACTAGAGAATGGACTTGAGGCTATGGGGAGGGGGAAGGGTAAACGGTGACAAAGCGATAAAGAGGCATGGACATATATACACTACAAAACGTAAGGTAGATAGCTAGTGGGAAGCAGCCGCATAGCACAGGGAGATCAGCTCGGTGCTTTGTGACCGCCTGGAGGGGTGGGATAGGGAGGGTGGGAGGGAGGGAGACGCAAGCGGGAAGAGATATGGGAATATATGTATATATATAACTGATTCATTTTGTTGTGAAGCTGAAACTAACATACCATTGTAAAGCAATTATACTCCAATAAAGATGTTAAAAAAAAAAACTCACATATTTAAGTACCTAATTGAGTATGGGTTGGGCAAGATAATTATATATGCCTATCATCTAACAATATGGATGGAAAATATAGACAGACTTTTCAAAGAAGCATTAAACCAACATGTGAATGGAAAGTGAAATATTGCTATCTCTTACAGACCAATAGTAATAGTGTTTCTTGGCTGGATGTAACAATATTTCAGGCAGCCAATTCCTATTCTTTGTATATTTTTAAACAGTGTACTTTTCTCTGGGAAGGTCTATTTTCCTTTAGGTTTTATGTTTTCCTAATTTTGGCAACCAGGAACTTGAAAAATCAAACTTTTCCCTCATTTATGACATACAGTTAAACGTTCCAGCATAATCTTCTGAGTACCCACTACTGGGTTTTCCAACTAGCAGATTGTCAGTTTGAGCATAGACTTAGCCTGCCAGCAGAACATATATAGATAGATAGACAGACAGATACACACATAGTACATACTTGTGTGTATATATACATACACACATACACATGTGTATACCTATATATATACATCCAAGTATATTTAAATGTGTGATACTTCAAGTAAAAGAGTGAAAGTAATCAGAAAAATTGGAGTTTAATTTATGTTACTTTATCCTCTGGTATTGATTTAACTTGGGATGACATGTGAGGAAGGGATGAATGGGGGAGTGAGCATCATAATCCTTTCAGTGCTTGAGCAGCTAAACATCTAAATCTGGCCTTGTGAGCACATCTCCTAGTGAGCAAAACAAAAAAGAGGGGGGCTTTGGGAGAGTTTTTGTATTTTCAGGCAGGTAATCCAGATGTTTACAAAAGACCTGGAAACTGGATCAGGCAGGACGTACATAGAGTGAAGATGGAGTGGGGCATAGCTAAAGAGGTTTGTGTGTGTAAAATACAGATTTAATCTTGAACAAGGTGAAAAAATAATCAAATCTTCTATGATTAAATGTCAAATGGCTTCAAAGAAAACTGTTTTCCCAAATGGTAATAGAGGATTAGCCTATGCAGGTGAAATCAAAAGCTGGACTCTGAGCATGTGGGGATTGGGGGTCATGTTTGCTACTGTGAAGAAGGGCATCTAGGGAGAAAAGATGGACAAGGGCATGAGGAATACGCCGGATGGTATCCACTCTGAGTCTTTCTCATGTGACAGCCATGCTTGATGCCCTTCCCTGAACTTGTTCATGCTTCTTAAAACCTCATCCCTTATGATGTTTCCCAACTCCAGAATCCATCCTGATGTGGTCAAAATAAGCCCAGGGGAGAGAGAGCTTCATGCCCAGGCTATTAATAACTCCACATATCACTGTTAGATACGAGCATGATGGGCAAATAGGCTTTATTTTTTCCTGGATATGCTCAGAGCTTGTGGGTATGTTTTTCACACTTTATCACACTGTTTCTGGTTACAAGCAAAAAGAAAAGAAATTAGAAGTTGTTAGGCTTGAATAATGTCAGGTAGGATATTTTATTGAAATAGCAAGTCTGAAGATATTAGAGACCTAGATTCATCTTAATCTTTGCTCTTAGGACCATTATTGTACTAAACATCAATGTAATAATATTTCCAAAATACCAGCAAAGGTTGCTTCATGTGGTTTCAAAAAGATGGACACGTGGGCAAATCCTGTGCCTGGAGACAGGTTTGAAACCCGGAGCTTCACTGAGTGACCTTGGACAAGTTGCTTAATCACCCTGAGCTTCAATTTTCTCATCTGTAAAATGTGGTAACAATACCTCCCTCATAAGTTTCCTATGAGGAATAAATTATACAATGTAAGAAAATTTAGCATAATGCCTTGCACAGTGCCAAGTACTCAGGAAATAGTGACAGTGGTGTAGAGGTGGTGATTCTTCAACACTGAATTTATCAGTGCTATATTTTGTGTTTTTATGGCAGTGGTACTGTAAGCAGTGGCATGTACCCACATTCAACTTCAGTGGCTTAACTAAATGGTGGTGTATTTTTCTCACGTACAAGGAGAGGTACCCCAGCATTCATATGGCTGATGGAGTAAATCCGGAAGCACCCAAGCCCCTTCCATTTTCTGTTCTGCCACCCTTTACAAATGACCCTAATCTTCACAGGTGCAACATTCTCCTGCCCCTTCAGAAATCATGCCCAGGCTCCAGTAGAAAGAGAGACAGGGCAAATGGCAGAAGATGTAGGGCAGCTGAATCTGTCCTTTTTCCATCAGGAAAGCAAAGACCTTCTTGAAGGTCTACCCAGTGGACTTCCTCTTATACCTCATTGGTTGGAATTTATTCACATGAGCATCCCTGGTACAAGGGAGCCTGGGAAATTGTCTCCTTTAGTTAGGAAATTTGCTGCCCCAAGCAGAATTGTGGTTCTGATAGGAAGAAAAGAAGGGAGAATGGACATTGAATAGGCAACCAGAAGTGTCTGTCATAGTTTGATATTAAGACTTATTTGCTGCCTGTCCCTCCAAATGTCCAAGGTCTTAGTAGTGAGAGGGAGGGAGGGAAGGGGGGAGAAGGAGAGAGAGAGAATAGGAGACATATCTTATGGCCTGGTTTAATGGAGGAGCTGGACTGTGCATGGCAAAGTCCGATATCTCTTTAGGAGTAAGCAAACATTAAATGCTAAGCAAGAATTTTTAGCTCCTCCTAAATATTCTCCTGTCATAGAGGACATCATGCTGTATTGGTTAAGAACAAGGTTCAGAAATGAAGTAGTCATGACTTAGAATTCTGGCCGTGTCCCTATTTGAGTGTATGCCTTTGGGCAAGTTATTTAATCTCTCTAAAACATAAACTCCTATGAGGGCTTTGTCAGTTTTGTCACTACTGCATCCCATCCCCGAGGAGAGAGCTTTGTTATAAAAGGCTCTCAGATATTTGTTGGGTGGATGGATGGATGGATGAACTTCTTTGAACTCTAGATTCCTTAGCAGTGAAAGGCATTAATAGACACCATCTTTAGAGGCCGTCATGAGGATTAAATGAGAAAATGTTTTGTAGAACACTCCATTGACTGTATTGTTAGAGAAATACAGTTTCACTTGAGCTCCAAGGCTCCCTGAACCTGGGAATCTCTGTGGGCTTTTTTTCCCTAGCAATCAGCATGGGAGTTTTGACCTGCTCCATTTCTGACCTGGGCTGATTCACCCCTCCTTAGAGAACCTGGAGGTTCCCTGCTGCCAGGAGTTCACCACATTGAGGCCGAAATTAGTGTGGACGCCCAATCGGCATAATGGACTACAGCCCGGAACTCCTGGGCTCTAGCTATCCTCCTGCCTCAGCCTCCCTTCCGAGTTGCTGGGACTATGGACGTGTGCTGGGCTTAGGGCTTTTTTCCTAAGCCAGCTGTTGATCTCCAAGTCTGTTGGCTTCTTAAATGAGATGCACTATTATGGTGACACTTAAGTTTAGTACTAATGTATTTAAAGCGAATATCCGTGTAGTGTATTTCCAAAACGTATCGGATGGCGAGTTGAAGGTATGTGGGCATGCATCTGTGTGCATGTCTGCATACACACTTGCATTTGTGGCTTAGTTTTGGATAAAAGTTTAATGAGCTTTCAATATCAGCTGTTTCAAACCAGGCTTGTTGCTAATTAAGGGTTAGCGCACTAAATTAACAGTAAATTAATACTCATTTTTGCTCTAGCACACTAGAGTGGCAGGGAGATTACCTAAATTAGACTCAGGTAGTGATACTCATCATGGCCAAGAATAATGGAATGTAAAAGGATTTTCTGTGAAACACTAAGAGTGAGGGATATCCATAAAACCAAAAATTCTGGTGTCCTTATATAGTTACTTACAGTCCATGGGTCTTTAAAAGTGGTGATTTTAAAAGAAAGTTTCCCAGAGCAGCATGTGGCATAGCACTTAGCATAGAGGCCAGTTTATAAGGTTTATGGGGAAATTAAGGCTCAGAATGGCCTCATGCTGACAAAGTGGAGACTGCCAATCTGGGCTGCAATGCAAGCAAATCCAACACCAGCCGTCCATCAAAAGCCAAATGATTCCGTAACATTCGCGAGCCATTTCACGAGAGTTCGCAATCATCAACTCCTCTCCGTTTTACGTAGCAGGGTTTCGGCGCCAATGCCAAAGCTGGGATATCTTCTTAGCAGTCCTTGCTTATGCTTTCTAATTTGAATTATCTATTGAATGGGTGTGTTCTCCTCTGACAAAGTAGACAGTGCCACCAAATGCAAAAGTAACTGCAGCCGGCCTGATGCCACGTTTCTTTGGAGAAGAATGATTCACTCCCGTATAGAAGTTTGCAGTTGACAGAGGGTGCTCACATGCATTGTGTCATTGTAAAAAGACATAATTTCCAACTCCATGGAACACAGACTGCAGGGAAGCATCAGACCATGCCTGGCATGCCTCTGAGCTCAGTGGTTCCCGAGGCCCTCTCTGGCCAACTCGGACGTCTGGGCCCAGGGGTATATGTCTGCTTTGTGTTTCTACCCCAGCCGTTCACCCTGCTCTCACTCATCATGTGAGTATCGACTAGCAATTGGCTAGGTCTCGACAGGCCAGCTTTGCAGTAATTATGAATTAAAGATGTCAGTGGCAAAGCATCTCATTCCAGATATTTCTACACATAGTTGATATCAGCTTTCGTAAGTGTGACAACTCCAAATGGCTTGCAGTCATAAGGGAATGACCAGTTGAATAGCTATTATTTCATCCAATTGATGCTATGCTTTTGTGCACAGGGAAACAAGAATTTTTTTCCTGGTTTTTGCTTTCAGTAGCTGCTGAAAAATATTAGCTATTCTCCCTAGGAAGCCAGCTCCTGTGGAAATGCTGTATGTTGCAAGTGGAAACCCATGTTAATTTTCAGCAAATGTTACCAAAAAATAGAAATTTCTACCTGAACTTAATCATTAATGCACTCACTTCCAACAGAAAAATGACTATTTATTTCATGGAATTTCTTGAATCCTGCTCTACCAGTAAAATAAGGCTGAGAAAATAATCCAGATTAAAACACAGTATCTTACTGGTCTTATCCAAGGTCCATGAGTCCAGGCAAGGGCAAAAATAAAGCCTTCCATCTCATGGCAGGCTCCTGGGTACTCTGAGATCCAGTCTATGTTCAAAGAGAAGAGATTTCTCTCTCTCTTTTTTTCTTAATTGAAGTATAGTTGATTTACAATGTTGTATTAGTTTCTGGTGTACAGCAAAGTGATTCAGTTATACATATATGTATGTATTCCTTTTCACATTCTTTTCCATTATGGTTTGTTACAGGATGTTGAATCTAGTTTCCTGTGCTATATAGTAGGGCCTTGTTGTTTATCAGTTTTGGAGTAGTTTGTATCTGCTAATCCAAAACTCCTAATTTATCTCTCCCCTACCCCTTTTCCCCTCTGGTAACCATAAGTTTGTTTTCTATGTCTGTGAGTCTGTTTCCATTCCGTGAATAAGTTCGTTTTGTCATATCTTATGATAGATTCCACACATACGTGATATTGTATGGTATTTCTCTTTCTCTTTCTGACTTACTTCACTTAGTATGATAATCTCTAATTTGAAAAGATGCATACACTCCAATGTTTATGGAGCAGTATTTATAATAGCCAAGACACAGAAGCAACCTAATGTCCATCACCAGAGGAATGGATAAAGAAGATGTGGTACATATATACAGTGGAATGCTACTCATCCATAAAATACAATGAAACAATGCCATTTGCAGCAACACAGAGATCTCTTTTTTTTTTTTACATTATAGATGCCACTGTATGCCAGAGCCTCTTTACATTTTTATGATTTCTATCCAAATATTTACAGAGATATTTTTCATTTGCTCACAATTATCTTGGCAATAGACTTAATCATTTTAACAAAGAGTGAGAACGGTTAGTTAGTTGGTACCTTTCAAAGCAACATTTCCCAACTACTGTAACGTTCAGAAAATGACAGATTGAGGGAGCAAAATTGGAGGGTGGTGGAAATTCACATCAGGTAGTTACAACTGCCAAAAGAACACACAGCTAATAAGTGGCAAAACCAGGAATTGACTCCATAGCTGACACTTCTAATCACTGTGCTCTATAGTGTCTCCACTACAGGCTTCTGATGGCAGTAAGAAGAGTTAATAGTAGCGGTGGTATAGAAGTTATGGTAATAATAGTAGCATCAGCCATCGTTGGTTGCATTCCTACTCATGAACCAGCCATTGAGATATTGTAGTAAGCATTTTCATGGAGTATCTTTTTTATTCTCAAAACAATCCTATGAGATAAATGCTATTATCATCCCCATTTTTCAGAGGAGGAAACTGAAGATCAGAGAACTTATTTACTCAGGTACAAGATATTAGGTGGCTGAGCTGGGATTTCAACCTAAGAGTTAGAGTTTATTGCTTGTGCTCTAACTGCTACTGTATCCTACCTCCCTGGAGAAAGGAGATGTCAGATATGTTAACATCAAAGAAGGACCAAACACTGGACATGGGGGGCATTTGAAGCTTGGAATGACACAGACAAGTCAGATTTCAGATCAAATTTGGTTTGCCTTCTCCGTTCAGGCAAACCCTGAGACCAGGAGCCACATGGGCCTGTTTGAAACAAGCATGGGATTCCTGGGCTCCTCAGACAGGAACTTGACCCACAGGAATAGAGATAATGGTGTGCTGAAGTGTGTACTTCTTGTGAGGCAGTGTGCTCAGTTCTGTAGCATAAGTATCTCCAACCACCCTATGATGTAAGTGTTGAAACTTCTTCCTACAGATGAAGAAGCTAAAGCTCAGACACGCTAGGTAACCCTCACACATTTCCCTGCCATGAGTGACAGACGAGAGCAGGTGGTGCACAGATCTGTCTGACTCCAGGGTCTGTGGTCCTAGGGACCAGAACTTTGGAAAGGGGACTGCGTGTCTGCGCTCCTCATTCTCATCTCCACAGCTGGGCTGCATCCTGCATGCGTCATTTCATTTGCCGCTACTCGGACCCTTCTGGGAAGAGGGACTCTGCTCCCTCCCATGATGGTGCATTGCTTTCCTTTACACGTTACTTTACTTTTTGCTGTCTCTCCATGACAGTGACTTTAAGGATTCCTCAGTGAGGTTGGTACTGATCCCAAGAGGCCATGTTGGAAACCTGTGATTATTGCAGTGATCGTAGGTGCAGTGACTTGCATTTAGTAGGTGGGAGTCTGGAGTGCTAAATGTCCTGAATACCCTGGACAGCCCCATGCACTGAAAAGTCCCAGTTCCTATAAGACTTCCAGACGTCATTCAGAATTTCATGTAAGTGCAAACACCATTTATACCTATCCATGCTTTGAACTTGACTCCAGTCTACATATAAAGCATGAAATATTCTCCTCAAGGTTTTAATATGCTCTGTATTTTTTAGGAAAGCAGCTGCTAGGTAAATGCAAAAGAAAAGTGTAAATTTTTTTGGTACAAGAAAAGCCTCTACCAGCATCCCTTTAGGTTTTCCAAAGCCCTTGGGGTCTGTATCTGTATATGGGATCTGTATTCGTTTTCTATTGCTGCATAACAAATTACTACAAACTTAAAACAATATACATTTATTACCTCACAGTTTCTATAGGCCAGAAATCTGGCATAGCTTAGTTGGGGCTTCAGGATCTCTCACAGACTGTGATCAAGGTGTAGCCAGGGCTGGAGTCTCATCTGAAAGCTCAACTGGGGAAGAATCCGCTTTCAAGCTCACTCAGCTTGTTGGAAGAATTCACACTCACTGTTTGACCCAGAAGCCTCAGTTCCTTGCTGGCTGTCAGCTAGAGGGTGCCCTCACTTCCTTGACGTGTCGCTCCCTCCATAAGACAGCTTACTTCATCCATGCAAGACTGTTGCTCCCTCCATAAGACAGCTTACTTCATCCATGCAAGCATCCATGGCAATATGGGAGTGACAGTCTTAAGTAACATAATCCTGGAAGTGATATCCCATCACCTTTTCCATATTCTATTGATGAGCAGCAAGTCCTGCTCAGGCCTCAGTGGGAGGGTTTACAAAAGTGCATGAATACCGCAGTCCTAAGACTCTAAGATGACCTCCGTCTTAGAGTCTGCCCATCACAAGGGCCCAAGGATGAGTTCTGCAGCCTTGCATCAATGTTTGGGAGTGGAACATTACATGGTACCTTCCATCAGAGGGAAGTTTTGGTGTAGGCTTGGTGAGTTAGCTGCTGTTGGAAGTTCTTCTACATTTATTTGGGTCATAAACAAAGGCTCAGAGAAACCAGTACAATGCTATTTCCTTAATTAAGCAGATTAAGGAGAATTGCATTCAGCAGAGTGGGCTTTAAGCAAGAAGGCTAACTTAGGATTGTCCTTAGGAGGGGACTTGGCAGTTTCTTCTCCTCTTCCTCTCTGCCACACTCATTTCTTCTGCTATTACCTTTCTAATCAATGCCTCCTTGAATTTTTCATCTCAGAGTTTTCTGCAACAGTATGATGAGGGGTGTGTGTGTGTGTGTGAAATACTCATTTTTAATTACACAGGCTTGGTAATAGGTGTGTAGTCATGTTGGATCAGCCTCGGATGCAAAAATCCTTATTTTCAGCTGATTATATCTTGAAAGGATTTGTGGCCTCGGGCACCTGGAAATTGGAATGCATCATTGTTCGCTAGTTGAACATCAAAGGACAGAAATTAAAGGAGACGGGAGGACTTTGGCAGTAATGGTCCTTAAATCAGCCAAGATGAAGGTGGACTGATTGAAACACGACAACTTGGGGGCACGGGGTGGGTCCACATGTCCACCTCGTGATTGCGTGAAGTGATGGGCCACAGCCAAAGGTACCGTAGGTCCTTCCCACAGGCAAGGGTTAAGAAGTAGGTCAAGCATAATGGGTTAGTTTCTAATGGGATGCAGCAGGCAGGACCAGGTAGGGAAGACAGAACTTCCCAGGGCAGTGATGAGATAAGAGCAGAGTACACAGCTCACAGATCACAGAGGCCTGAGGCCCCCTTTTGCATCTTGACTCCTGCAGGGTGACCATGTGGCAGTGAGAGAGATCCTTGTCTCTGAAGCTGCAAAGGTAGAAGACCTGGAAATCAGATGCTTAGACCACCGGGGTGGAGAAGAGCTCAGAGTCATTGTATCTTAGACCGGAAGGAACTCTTAAAGAGCCCTCTCTGTCTAACGCATTCATTCGGCAGACGGGGAGGCTCAGTCTAGAGGGATTTGCACGCGTTCCCACAGATGGAGCCCCATGAAGGCACATGAGGCCCTTTATACCTTTTGCCCCTTTTAAGTAAACATCCCCAAATGCTGGAACCTCTACAAGCTTCGCCAGCTTGGAATGGGACAAGCTAGGTTTGGCTTTGTTTTTACAGTTGGTATTGTGACTGGGCTCGTAGCCACTTCTCCTAGCTGTCATAGACTGTATAGCTATCCCATCATGTTTTCCAATGGCCCTCCTAGTGAGAGATTTATACATCTCTGCCCCATTTAACTCCAGTAATTCACGTGACTGTTTAGGCCAATGCCATGTGAGTAAAAGTAAAACGTTAAGAGGCTGCTCAAGGCTCATTATGTATTTTTCTCTGCGGTGAGAGGGGCGATGTTCCAGACAGAGGCTGACCTGTCAGCCTGGATCCCAGAGTGGACATGATGCCGGGCAGAGTCATAGCCAGCTGGTGATGGACAGGCAGTGTGAGCCACCTTTGTTATGGGGGTTAATTCAGGTTGTCACTGTGGCAGGACCTGGCCCATCCTGTCTGACTCAGCATGGTGGGTGGACTGCGTACGCTCATGCCTGTATGTACGCTCGCTTCCCAGTACACAGTCTTCCCCCAGGTGCATGTGCGGTCATCACTGCTTCCTCCTCCTCCCTCCAGCCAGTCACCACGCGCCTCACATTTCCCCATCCCCACTGCTTCTGCCTCTCATTGCCAGCTCGACCTTCCCCCTCAGGCCATTCCCCATAAGCAGCCCAAGGGAGCAAAGATCAGATTTAATGTGGCCGACAAAGTCCTTCCAGCAACGGCCCCGCTTATCTCTCCCTGTGTTCCTCCTCGGACCCTCCTCTTCACTCTTGTCCAAATTCTCTCTCTCTCTCTATTTTATTTAATTTATTTATTTTTGGGTTGTTTTAATTTACCTCCCACCTGCACCACTCAGCCACCAGATGTCCTCGTGCATCTCCCTTCTGCCCAGCCCCATTGACCTGGTAACTCCTACTTACTCTTTGAACCTCAGTGTGGAGTCACCTCCTCTGGGAAGCCTTCCCTGATCACTGGAGTGTGACTTGGGTGTGAGTCCTCTCGTTCACAGCACCCTGTGCTTCCCTCATCACTGCTGTGCATGACGCTGTACTTTGATTGTCTGACACGTGACTGTTCCCCAGTAGACGGTATCCACTGCTGGGTCCTCAACACTTTGTAAAGCAGTATCTGGAATCTAGTAGATGCCCCTTGAGTATTTGCTACTGAATGTTGGTTTTTCATCCTGAAGGCAAAGGAAAATAATGCCCATACATTGGAATAAAAGTCTTTATCTTGAAAATAGTATTTTTTTTTTTTTTTTTGTATACCAAGTGTTTCTGTTTCATGCGGGAAAGATAAAGCTGTTGGAAGGAACTAGAACTTCCAAAAATACATGGAATGAGCTACATATATTGTAAAATATGGGTCATAGTTCTGTCTGTTTTAAAGGTACAAAAAAATCACAAAATTTTTATCAAGATAAATATTTAAAAGCACCCATGGGTGCTTGGAGAGTTTGGCTAGGAGTGTGAGGTGAGGCAGGAACAGGGGATGAATAAGAAATTGTTTGGTTCTGTGGGTCCTGGTGGATTCAGTGGGGGGTGTGTGCATGAGAACCGTGTTTTATTTTTAAAAATACTTCCTCGAGAGACTGTTCACCAGGGAGTCCAACTTTTCCCTCCCTGTTCTGTGATGCAAACACAACCCGATTCAGGAAACAGCGTTGGAAGAGATACTAAGAAACAAGAATCAAGGGAGTCAGTGAGGAGAAGGGAGGTGGGGGCCAAGTGTCTGGCAGACCTTGTGGTCCATGAGTGTGTCCTGGTGGTTGTGGTCTATTTGCTGGGCAGAGAAATTCGACTGGTTGACGGTTTTCATCTCAGTGACTCTTAGGGGATGATTCCGAGCGCGTGTTGATGCGCAGAAGAATTATGGGTCAGTTTCTGTGGCTAGAGTGTCCCCAGTTCTGGTCAGTCCAGAACGTAAGGCAGCTTGGGAGCATCGAGTTCCTCAAGGAGAACCCTGAGGTGTGGGTTGCCATCTCCTAACTCTGAATGGTCATGGGCCCTCATGTGTATTGATTATAGGAATCCACTTGGGCATAGCTACAAGATAAAAAGACTTCATCAGCAGGTAGGTAAGTAGGTAGATATGTACGTAGACAGGGTGACTGACAGACAGATGGATGGACAGATGGATGGATGGTAAGATGAAACTCTCCAGGGGGATATACGGGTAGATAAAGGAAGACTTCATAAGGAGCACAATCATGGAAATATAATCTTCCACGACACATACTTGCGATTCATTAGAAGTCAATACATAAAGTCTAAATAAATACGAAGTCCTACCAGAGACTTAATTAAATTAATCCAACCTTTAAAACACCTTTAATTGATTTATATATTCAAAGCATGATTAATACGTCATTTAGAATGAGATATCACCAAGGACAGGTTGATAAATTTAAAAACCGCTCTATCCAGGCATAAGAGAATTTCTCAAGAAACAAGAGAGCTTATTTCTTTTGTAATAACACAATTGCTCTCCACTCACAAAAAGACATAAGCAGCATAATGAACAGATTAGGCACAGAATCACCAACAAGGTAATGGACCTGCTAAAGCAATTAGCCCTGTGAGCTGTCCTCCTGGGAGAAGCAGTCCCAGGTTACATACAAGCTGCAAGGACCACACCTGAGCTAAGCTTTGTCCACAGCAACATAGCTGCAGTTTGGCTGATTTCAAAGAACGTGAGGGAGGACGTGGATTCGATATGGCTTTTTCCCCAGAACCAGCGATCCTTCCTTTCCACCTGCAGTGGCCCTGCATGCTATGTCAGCCCTACACACCTTGCCCTTCTTCAGAACGCAGCTCCCCTTTCTCTTTAGGGAGCCATTGCAATCACTAGAACCAACTCTGTGGTTCTAATGCAGGCTGCTAATCACAGGACCCAGACTCAGAAGTGGGCACACGGTGATGCAGATGAACTAGTCACAAAAACCCAGGCCATAAGTCAAGCCAGTCAGAATTCTTCACTGGGACTTTTTTAAGGGGATGATGATCCTTCTTCTGTAGTTGTAAAGCCATGAGGATTGGCCATTGGGGGAAACAAAGCCAACATGCAGAAAGGAAAATAAGTAAGAAACGGCCAGGAAAGGAGGGCATCAGCTTCCAGATGACATTTTTGAGTCCCTGAAATCTCTCCAGTTTCTCTGATTCTTGCCTTCCTGAGACATGCTTCCTCGAGCATGTCCAGAGCTGTGAGCTTCCTCCAGTGTACTTTCAGTAAATACCAATTTTCTTAGGTTAGTTTGATCTAGGTTTGTGTCGTTTGCAACGAAATGAGTCCTAAAGAGCTTCTTTCCTTTCACACCCATTGCTGAATACCTACATTATGGGTAAAGAATGCCCCAGATTTGCCCTAAAGAGCCTCACGCTCCATGGAGGGCATAGAGAGAGGCAGCGGTGGCCCCTTTTGTTTAGGAGGGTGATCGGTGTTTCATGGACTGTAAAAACTTCTGTGCAAATATGAAAATCCAGTTCAGGTAGTAATATGGTGAATTTTCCTAAAATGATTCTGAGGTTAGATACTTGTGTTTCGCAGTGTGAACTGGTA
Organism: Globicephala melas; assembly: GCF_963455315.2. Classification (NCBI taxonomy): domain Eukaryota; kingdom Metazoa; phylum Chordata; class Mammalia; order Artiodactyla; family Delphinidae; genus Globicephala; species Globicephala melas. The sequence goes on along the minus strand of NC_083324.2, from coordinate 29,985,540 downwards.
TCTTAATTAAAATATTTTTTAAAAGTCTAAAAGTTCTCTGAGTCAAAGCAGTATGGGAAATACCCAGTTATACAAAAGCATGCTGCAGAAATTCTCAGCCTGTAAGACTAGTGTGTTTTGGAGTATCGAAGAGCGGAACTGAGTGTGCAGAAAAGGAATGCAGATTTCCAGCACACGGCTGGAGAGGCTGAGATTAAACACCGGTGGCAGGCAGCAGAGCTTCCTGTTGGCCCCAAAGTTTACCTCTGCTGGCTCCACGAACACGGGGGAATTGAAACTTGGAGAATAGAGACCTTTCTGTGACACTCAGCCCAGTACCTTGGGGCAAGGTATCAGAACGCAGTCTCCACTTTTAAGGAAGTGGGAGCCCAAGTTGTCCATTTATATTCTGGTTTAGTCTCTTAGTTTGGTGTATTTTTACGCTTTTGCTGTTTATTGATTTGACCAACGTGATTCACTCTTCAGCAAACAGGGCCACATTAATGCGTTAAAAGCTCATTATGAGGATAACGGACACGAAGTAAAACGGAATCACGTGATGTGAGTGTAAAAGCTTTTTCCCTAGACAGCTGAAAATAAATTGAAAACAAATTCAATTAAAATAGCATTCAACCTTTTTACTCCTTCCCTGGTGTAATTCCTCTAAGGGGAGGGGGGGCGGTCCAAAGCCAACACATTGATTTGAATGGCCGCTTGTCCTGCACCGGGCAGACCCGAGAGGGTGTGTGCTGACCGGGGGACTGCCTTGGGGAGCTGTGCTTTCAAGGCACATGTCCCTGCCTCCCCCGCGCATCTCTGCCTCTGTTTACTTGACCTGTTCTGCTTTCTCTCTGAGGCAAGGTAGATTTCCCATCATGTCATACCCTTCCTTCATCTCAACCTTAGGTCCCAGCCCGAAATCTTGGCCCGTCCCAGCCTGTGCCCACAGCCACGTGAACGCATCCTGCCGCTGCTTCAGCTTCCCTCAAACGTTATCATGATACCTCTACCCACAGGGATTTTCAAGCCAGACCTGGGAGTCTTTCACTTTTTCTTTCCTTGTTTACTTTTCCACTCTTTTGTTTTTATCATAAAAATAATACTTTCTCTACTGACAAGAGAAACGAGGTAGTTGTGTATTTTCAAAGAGGATATCCTTCTTCCCTTCATTCCCTCTAATCAGACCCCTTCCACCCTGGTCTGCCAGAGGTCACCAGTGTTACTACTTTGGTGTGTGTCATCCATGCTGACGTCTCCCCTTTCCCTCACTTTGCTATATCCAACCAGCCCATCACGAAGTTCTTTTGATTCTACCTTCAAATTGTTTTCTAAATCAATGCATCTTTTCCCAGGTCAGTTATGTATTGTCCTTGCCATTGTCACCCTTACAAGGCGTGTTAGTTTCCTAAGGCTACTGTAACAAAGGGCTAGAAACTAGGTGTCTGAACCAACAGAAATGTATTGTCTCACAGTTCTAGAAGCTAGAAGTCTAAAAATCAAAGTGTTGACAGGGCCAGGCTCCCTCTGAAACCTGCAGGGGAACCCTTCCTGGCCTCTTCCTGGCTCCTGGAGGTTTGCTGACAACCCTTGGCATTCCCTGGCTTGCAGCTGCATAACTCAGTCTCTGCCTTGGTCGTCCCGTGGCGTTCCCCCTGTGTCTCTGTCTTCGCGTGGCCATCTTCTTATAAGGACACTAGTTGTATCGGATGGGGTCTCACCCTCCTCCAGTATGACTCCATCTAAACTAATTACATCTGCAGTGACCCTGTTTCCAAATAAGGTCACATCCTAAAGTACTGGGGCTGAGAACTTCAGCATATCTGGGAAGGAAGGGGAGACACACTGCAAGCCATCACATGAGGCTACCGTTGACTGGCCTTCCCCCTTGTACCTCCTGCTTCCCCAAAACAGACCGTGCACAGCAGTCAAAAGAGTTCTTCTAGGTTTGAATCAGATCCTGGTACTCCTTTGCTTAGAGCCCCTGAAAGCCTTTCATTGGAACTAAGATAAAACCCAAGCTCCGGGATGTGGGCGAGGCCCTGTGTGATCAGGAGTCCTCCCAGCTCTGCTGCCCACGGCCCTGACCTGCGGCCCTTTTCCTGAGGGGTCTTCCTGTCCCACCCCAGCCCCCGCTCCCCCATCCTGCCTGTTTTTTTTTTTTTTCCTTCATCAAAACCTCCTTCATCAAATTACACTGTAGCTGTTTCTTCTTCTAAGAGGCTTTCCCAAACTCCCTCAAAATCATCCCCCAGTGTAGATTGTTTTTCTCCCTCTCCTATAGGCTTATAACATCTGTACTTATGTGATTATCAGGGCGTTTGTTTGTCTGTCTTAAGACGGGTTGGCAAACTGTGGCTTGTGGGCTAAATTTGGCCTGTGGCCTATTTTGAAAGATCCTTGAGGTAAGAATGATTTTTACAATTTTAAGGATTGGGGAAAAGAAGACAAAGAGAAATACGTTACAGAGTCTGCATGTGGTCTGCACAGCCTCAGATATTTACTCCCTGGCTCTTTATAGAAAGTTTGTTGGCCCCTGGTCTCACCCACTGTCAGCTCCCGAGAGCCAGGATGTTGTGTTACTTACTGCTCTATCTGGAAAACCTTATGAGGTGCCGGATACCTAGTAGGTCCCCAGTAGATACGTGGTAGTAGAATAAGTAACTTATTCAATGAATGGTTGACTCCCCATGACTGTTGGTTGACCTAAGAGAAAAAAATCTTCTAATAACTGTCAAAGGGAATTCTGTGGCAGTAGATACACATTTTGATAATCTGGTAATTCAGTCATTTAATAAATACTTCGTGAGGACGGGTAATGTTTCAGACAGTGGGTCATGCTGGGAAGGAGAGTGATAAAGCATTTCCCTTGGGAACTCAACTAGAAGCGAAGAGATGCAGAGCGTAAGGAAGGTTTTAAGCAGAGAGACACTTGGTAAAGGGGTAAGAAATTGTCATAGTGGATTGCTGAAAGCTCAACTCCGCCTCTGTGGTGGGGAAGAGGAAGTAGTTAAACAAAGGGAGGACCTGCTCTAATTTTATTTTCTCAACACGCAGACACCTTCCCCCAGTGACAGACAGGTCCTCCCCAAATGCCCAAATTGCTGCTTTGCCTCTGGCCCAAACAGGACCATCTCTCCTGAGTCAGTCCCCGGGTTCCTTGTCGTCAAGGGGCAGCCGTAATGGACAAACCAAATGTTGAGCATCCTCAACCCCAGCCTAAGAGAGAAGGTTTTTTGTCTCGTGCCATCCATGGAAACTCTTGAGGAGATAGCTGGAGGCCACAGCAACCAGTAGACGAAGGGCTCAGCCCTTGGTCGACCACCAGCCACCATCTGTCCCCACAGGGCAGGTCGTGAAGGCTGTCATGAGAAATTCTGCCTCAACTTGTATTTTTCTTTCTGGATCGCTACAGTTTTAATGCCTATTTTCAGAAGCAGGGTGAATCTGAGATGCACAGTTTGACCTAGCTTCTTATGATTCAGTGATTCATTTCCAAATTTTTGTCCTGAGCCTCAAGGAATCAAGCTGAAGGGTAGCGTTAAGCTGTACGGGAGGTCTTTGTTTTCCCCACTTTTGGCTAAATTGGAATCAGTTTGTCTTGGACTTCACTCAGAGCCTTCTTACCGGAACTTACCAGGATCGTATCTTTTATTTCCTCACTGTATTTAAATTTTCTTTTTTTCTTTTTTTGCGGTACGCGGGCCTCTCACTGTTGTGGCCTCTCCCGTTGCGGAGCACAGGCTCCGGATGCGCAGGCTCAGCGGCCATGGCTCACGGGCCCAGCCGCTCCGCGGCATGTGGGATCCTCCCGGACGGGGGCACGAACCCGCGTCCCCTGCATCGGCAGGCGGACTCTCAACCACTGCGCCACCAGGGAAGGCCTAAATTTTCTTTTTAACATAAGTCCTGAAGCAATGCCTTTGTCCTGGAATGTGCAGTAGTGTTAACACACAGCTGGCAGAGCTCTTCCTCCCTCTGTCTCTCCTGGCCCTTAAATGCTCTTCCTGCAGGCCTCACCTTTGAAGCCATGCCCCCATCCCGGGGCTCTTATTAGTTCAGCATGAGATGCTGGGCCTGCCTGTTTTTGGCTCTCAGACAGCAACCCCCCACAAATGAAATGCCAAATCCAGTGTCCAGATTTCAGAATATTTAAATTATATTATTTATGCATAACAACATAAAATACACTAAAACCCCAATTAATTTATTCACAAGATGATGGAGAATTCATCTTGTAAAAAGAATGTGTAGCATTCTGTGGTTTGGTGGTGGAGGCCCCCCATTAGAGTTGCATGAGGGGATCGTCATCTATTCCGGTCAGTTTCATTCTGTGCCTCTGTGGGTATCCTCACCTGGAGGTGTCATCAGCATTGGCCATCTGAGGCCCATTGAAATGAGGGCTGTGGCTAAACTCCCCTGGCCGTCTTCTCTGCGGCCAATAGGTCTTTGTCCTCCTTATTGTTCTCCAGTACAGTGTCCTGCTTATTTTCTTTAGCGCATGTTTTCTGATGTGTAACTATCTTGTTTAATTTGCCTGCTTGCACTCTGTCTACTCCTCCAACAGAATGTAAACTCATGAGAGCGGGGTGCATGTAGTGCCAGTCACCCCAGTATCCTCAGTGCCCAGCCTCCAGTAGACTGAATAAGGGAGTGAGTACCGTGCCTGCCTAGTGAGGGAGATGGGTGTCTGTGAGCACAAGGCGCGGAGGACGGTGCACCAGCCCACGTGGAACAGCGGCTCAACACCAAAGCCAAGCACCTGGTCTGGGATCGAACCTCCATGCGTTTCCTCAGCAACACCTGTGCTCAGCTCTTCTCAGCTACTTGGGTGCATGGCTGAGCTTAGCTTGTTTACTTTTAAGGTTTTGAACGTGAAGAATTATGGAAGTCTTTTGTACCTCATCTTTGTTTTCTTCCTGTTCTCTTTCTTTCGTATTCTATAATTTACTGCAGTCACTCATCTCAGGTTCTCCCTGGATTCTGCTGTCATCCTATTTCCTGAATCCCTCTTCCTTTACTCCAGCCATGACGATTGATCCTTTCTCTCTCATGTTGGATCCCTGTTGTCAGTACGGGGAAGCCAGTTACCTGGGACTCCTCGACCAGTGATTTTGGGCTCCATCATTCCATGGCCTCTCTCTCTGGTTGCATTATTTGGTCTTCAGTGTTAATTAAGTATCTAAATCAAATTTAGAGAATAGAAGTGTGACTTCTGGAGGCAGGCAGCCTAGACTTGAATCCCAGCGCATCGTTAACCAGCTGTACAAGCTGCTTAGCTTTTCTGTGCCTCAGTTTCCACACCTGTAAAATACAGTAATAGTATCTTTCTCATAGAGTTGCTGTGAGGATTAAATACATTCAAATGTGAAGCTCATGACACAACATCTGGCATATAGTAGGTGCTAAGTACTGGTCAGCTTCTTTGTCATTCACATGTTTGCATATTCGGCTCAGGAACAGTCTCTTAAGGAGGCCTGTGCTAGGTGCTGGGAGCCTTCCATCGTGTGGGAGGCTATCTGTGTGCAAGTGCAATTGTTGGTTTAAATGAGGGCTTGGCCCGAGCTGCTGCCTGTGGAGGAGAGCTAGGGCCTTTGCTAGCAACCTCTGGGATGGTCAGCATCTCTCTCCACTTGTCTCACTGGGGTGGTGCCCTGGCCATGATGCTCCGTGTACCTCTCTTCCTGACGGGCCATGGTGCCTGACAGATGGCTGAGGCCCTAGGGAGAGGAAAGGAAAGAGCAGAGGTGACCTGCAGCCCACGCCACGGCTTGGAGGCAACAGGCTGTGATGAATTACTGGGTCAGGAATGGGACAAAGTGCCAAGGAGCAGCGTGATTAGTACATCAGGCCTGCTCCCTGCTGAATCGTCATCTGCTTCACGAGTTGCAAAGGCAGGTGCTGTCTTGAGAGATGGGCCAGTGCCAGATGCCACATGTCCAGCTGCGTGGCACTGGGACTCAAGCTGTGCCCGTGCAGAGACCCTCAGTGACAGCTGAGCCCTCCATGCCCCTTGGATCTCAAACCACTGGGCAGAGGACTCATTGCAGCTTTACCACCCAGAGTATTTTATGTGGCTGTGGGCAGTTTCTCCCCAGCAGTTCTCACAAGCGGCCGGCAGATGGCGCAGTTTCTCCTGTGTTCCAGCCAGAGGTTTTCAACTGGCAGAGTTTTCACAGCTGAGAACCAGGGATAGTAAACACCCGTAATATTTTGAATATAAAATGTAAGAGGCAAAAGACACTGGGAGCCCACACGTTGGGATGGCTTTTAAAATTTTTTTTTTTTATTTTAAAGACGGAAGATGGAATAATCAGAATTTACAAAACACTTTCACATTCATTACCTTGCACAAGAGACAGAGACAGAAGGAGAGAGAGAGAGAGGTCAAAATAGATTTTAACTCCCCTTTTGGAAAATAGGTAAGCTGCATCTGAGTCCTCCATCTGCATTTGGTTGTAAGATTTTAAATTGGATCATTCAACCCTAGATTATGTGGCGATATCACCATCGCTGTAATAATATTGATGATGATAATTACAGAAATAATAGCTATTATTTATTAAATGCTACTACAGACTAAACATTTTAAATGAGTTATCTTGTTTAATCCACAGAACAAGAACATGAGGCAGGAATCACATAGTGATTTTTTTTGACAAATCTTGAGAATAAGTCTGTATTCATGCTCACTGTCTCAGAAATAACCAGGAGAATCTTTAAAACCTTACAACAATATTACTGGGCAGGAACTCTTTAATCATCATGTCACTGATGAGGGGAATGAGGCTCAGAGAGGTTTAGTAATGCTTCTAAAGTCACAGAGCTAGCAAGCAGCAGTTAACTCCAGAGCACGCTCTCCTCCAACAGCCATTGAGTTAATGGCCCTCAAATCTTAATTGCCTGAGTGAGTTTGCCTCTGTTTAGTTCCTGGTTTCGCAGCAGCTTCTTCACTAGCCTGAGATTTTGCCTATAAGAGCATTCTCTCAGTGCTCTGTTCCCTGCCTCTGCGGGATTTGTTGAGGTGGGTTTTGCCTCTGAGCTTCCGTCCTCACGGCTACTGAACCAAACGTCCAGCTCCAGTTGGCTGGTCCAGATTGGTGTTTGGAACACACTCAATAGCCCAGGATGATCCCATATTTCTGAATTATTGGAGGGATTTGACTGTTTGGAAGAGCAAATGGGCATGTGAGATGTTTGCCCCAGCAGAGTTTTTTCATGTCCTTTGTGAGTGTCTCTCAGCCTCAGATGCAGAGGACCCTGCTCCCTGCCTCAGTAGTTGTTTGAGAGCCAGCACAGGGCTGAGTGGAACATTCCTGCCGTCCTAACTTTGGACTGTCCTTCGTTCTATCTCCTTTCTCTTCTCTCTCTCTCTCTCCACCCCACTTTCCTTCATTGCTTGTGCACTTCATTTCCAGACACACATTTGGGTGCCCCATTCAGATGAGAAGGGGCTGGTTAGGTGTGCCTTTCCTGTGTCGTAGGGCTTTTTCTTTTTAGAATTTGTGTTTTGAAAGTGCCTCACTGGTATATAGGATGGAACATCAGAAGGGCTTATTTTCAGGACTACTGAAAATTTCTGTCTGAAGAAGACAGCTGTCTCTTAATAATTCAGTGACTCGTGCCCAATGCTCGGTTAGCTCTGCAAATGGGGCTGTTGGTGGCATCTCGATTACCAGCCCTCCCTCAGCCTTCATCATTGGCTCCATCCTAGTCTCTAAAAGTCTCAGTTCCTAAGGCTCAGACGGACCACTTCTCTTCTGCCAGAGTAAGAATGTCCTATGCCCAGAAAGATGTCCTGTTTCAGAGGTTGCCCTTCAAGGGGGGAGCAACAGAGCATGTCCCGGAGCTGAGGGAGCCCTGAGGAGGCAGGAAGGCCAGGCGGCCTGCTTCCTCCTCAGCCCGTGTGGCCAGAGGAACATTCCCCAAAGTGTTCTGCGGAATAATATTGGGTGCCACATGTGCACTTGTGTACGCACGCGTGTGCGAACACACACACACGGAAGCAAAATGGTTCCTCGTCAAGTAAATTTTGGGAGCATTGGGTCAAAATGCTTTCTCTCAGAGCCCTTAATTCTAAAACGGGGCTTTAGCTTGGAGGGGTTCCACATTTTATAGGCCAAGGAATCTCTTCTGGCAGTGTTTCATGGGGCTAGTAGTCTGTGGAGCACATGCTTAAGTATTAAGGGGTTAGGGGGAATGAAGTATGCCGCCTACTCTCAAATGGTTCATAAAAAACACGTTTTAATGTGGATGTGTAAAAACTAAATGTTAAAAATTGGTGAATCTGGGTAAAGATTATATAGGAGTTCTCCATATTTTTTGTTGCACTTTTTAGTAACTTTGAAATTATTTCAAAATACTGTCCATGAAGGTGGCTGTTTAGAGAGAAGATTCACCTCGGTGATATAAAACAAGAAAACACACACCACAAACACTGAGGACCTGTGGAAATGGGGTTGCATATTTGCCTCTGGTTGCCCGGCCTGGGAGCCTTGGTGCTCCACGTGGCCTCTTTCCGGAGCTGGACAGAAAGCTAGCCATCCTCAGCAGGTCATGTTCCTCCTGCAGGACATTAAAGAGGAGCACTTCTGCTCCAGACAAGTTGGAACTGGGACTGAAAGTGGCAGAGAAAGAAAACAGAGATATCACAGCACAGCAGCTCCTTCGGTGGGATTTGGGGAGAGCCTTTTCCTTACCTAGAGACTTCTGAATGTTTTGATGAATGCTAATCTCATGACAAAGTTTATGAATTCCAACCCAACATTTTTAATCTCCTGATTCTACGATCATGACACACGAGCGTAAATGATCGAATTCTATGACCGTTTGTGTTCCCGTAATTAGAAATTGGCCATCCAGATACTTCCCCCACAGCGTGCCTCACATCTGCTCCTAGACAGATCTGTGAGCTGCTGTCCCAACATCTGTCTCCCCTGTCCTGGATCTGCCTTCCCGGTTCCAGCTCTCCACGTTCATTAGTGCCAGACCGCTGGGTGGAAACTTCCAGCCAGCAGGGTCGACCTTGAGAACCCCAACGGGGCTGACTCTGTGTGCTCTCAGTCCAAGGTGTCCAAGGCTCTCGGTCCTGGGTGCCAGAGTGTGGCGGGCACCAGGCAATGGTGAAAAGAGGCTCTCTTCCCAAAGCCCATCATATTTTGTCTCTTGGACCTCAAGACCACCCTAATCATGCCCAGAGCTTCTCCACTGATTTCAGGAACAGTGATTCTGCTTTGAGCTAGAATTTTGCCAAGCTTCACATGTGAAACACTAAGTACGCAAATAAATGAAAGTAAAACAGACAAAAGACCAAAGGATTTTGTCTGTCTGTCTCTCCTCTGACAGTACAGTCTCAAACTCATCCCATTATCCCAGCTGGGGACAAACCCAACACTTGCTACTTCCTCCCCTCTTATTTTTCCCGCCCCCAAACTCAGCTCCCAGACACAACACCTGCTATATAAACAGCCATGTTAAACAGCACTCAGGAGATGGTGATAAAGTGGAAATAGTACCAAGAGTTGTGGTCGCCCCACTCAGAGAGCCCCTTTTTGTGTGTCTGGCTCAGTGCTGATTGCTTTATGTGACTTATCTCATTCAGCCCTTCCAACCTCTCAGTTCTAGTGTGATTCCCATCTTTCAGATGAGAAAACTGGGAGGGTAGATAACTTGCTCAGGATCTCACAGTTCACAAGCGCTGGGACTTGAGCAACTATCCAGAGATGTTGGACCCCAGAGCCTGTGTCCTTAGCCCGCTTTATAATTTTGCTCTCCTCCCCGAAACCGCAGAATTGATGGGGGTGTTGTCTTCCGGCATCTAGGCTCTGGGGAAGGCTGCCCCCAATGACCTGCTCCCTACATCATTCCCATCAGGAGTGGCTGTAGGACCTTTCTGAGTCATATTTACCCACGCTAATGACCGTGTTACAAATCTTAAGGATGAAGTTTTTTTTTGTTTTTGTTTTTGTTTTTTTTGCGGTACGCGGGCCTCTCACTGTTTGTGGCCTCTCCCGTTGCGGAGCACAGGCTCCGGACGCGTAGGCTCAGCGGCCATAGCTCACGGGCCTAGCCGCTCCGCGGCATGTGGGATCTTCCCGGACCGGGGCACGAACCCGTGTCCCCTGCATCGGCAGGCAAACTCTCAACCACCGCGCCACCAGGGAAGCCCAAGGATGAAGTTTTTAAAGCTACTTAACTCTTAATAGTCTAATAGAAGCCAGCAAAACACCTAATTTATCCACCTTTTATATTTGACCTTGGAATACATTGAGGATTTGGGGAACAGCAGACTCTCGTCCTTCGTCTTGTTGGCCCTGGCTGATATTAAACTGAGTTTGCCGTCCCAGGGTGCCACTGAGTCCAAAGAAACATGAATAGCTCAAGTGTGTTAAGTCCCTGGAAAAGTTGGCTTGGGAGTTGAACATCTATAATAGAACACCGACCATGTGATCATTGGAAAGAAGATGATATAGATTGCATGTGCTCCTTGCTAAATGGGTTTCAGGTGAGAAACTTGTTGCTTCTCTGTGTAGTTGAGTTCCCAATCCATGGTAGAAAATATAGGTAAAATTTCTGCTCTGACAGACACTCACTTATCCTCAGTTTTGTACCCATAATCTACACTTGTCTTAATTTCCTCTAAATTATTCTCAGACATTAACTAATACTGACTAACTGCAACCAAAAATAATTATTGCTATCTGTTCCTTTTGTAAATATAACTCCAGCACAGAGCTGGAAGAATAATGGCATATTTACAGAAGGCAGCTAATTAAATGCTGAGTTCCAATTGCTTTCACTTTGCCAGAAGGAGCCATTTTCACAGCAAAAACTGGGTGGGTGCCTTTATGCTTACCGGGAACAACTCAAGGTAACATAATTCAGGGTTCCCTAGACAAAAATTTAGCACGAGACAAATTTACAACTCTCATTAAGGAAGATGTGAAGATCTTTTTACTGCAGCCCAGCAGTCTAAAAGGGGTATCATTCTGGTGCGTTTATTTAAGGAATAATATATATTTCATTGTTTCCTAATGGAAGTAATTGCAAGGGACTCTTAGGCAATCTTTGAAGAACACTTTTATTTTTGAATCTTTCTTTTCCAGTTTATGAAAATACTTCACCATTCTTGATCTCATCATTTCTAAAGTTCCTAACGAATCTGAGCATTGTTGAGCCCAATATCAAAAACTATGGAAGTTGGACCACCCACCCTTTCTGCTTCTGTTTATTTCAGAAATTTGGTCTTAAACACATCTTGACCTTTCATATGGGAGAACGGATGCTGCAGTGGTACGATTCCTGGAGTTTTCATTAGAAACAGTCACCTGAAGGAATTTCTCTGACAAATCTGGGTTTGAAAGTACACCTTAAGTTTGCCTTTTCTTTTGGGTTCGTTCAAACTCAAACCAAACACGAACCACAGCTTCCCAAAACAATGACAAGCTGCACCCGGCATTGTAAAGATGCTGGATTCCATCCCTGTAAAGTAGAGTGTTTTCCTTGTCCTGGCTTCAGGGGAGAAACGCAGGAGTGTACTGGTGCTTACACACTGCTCCACTTACAAAACCTTTTCAATGGTACCACTTCACTATGTTTCTGGATGCCGTGCTGATTTTTCTTCCTGCTTGCACAAAAGTCCTAAATTTGTTTCCATCTACTGGAAGTAGCGATTTGGCAGACATCGGCACTTTTTCCATGTTTAATTAATTCCTCTAATTTTGTGGTAAATGAGAATAATAGGGCTTAATTTTGCTATTTATGTAAAATTGATGGGTAATTACGGAGAGCATGGGGGATTTGGCTTTACAAAGGAAAATGAAGTGACCCCTCCATCACGGTGCCTTGGCACGCCTCCTTCCCTCATCGGGAAAGAGCAGAAATGGCAGCAAAGCAGATGCTGAGTGGGAAATGAATGTAGGTTTTGTGACCTTTTGCAGAAATTGATATACGGAAGTTTGCTGGATCTTGTTTCAAGGTTTGAATGAGCTGAGACTAGAATCATCTAGAAGATAACATGTGCAGACACAAACCTGTCTGACTGGGCTTTATCATCTCATATTTGGTATGGTTTGGTCACTTTAATTCCAATATATTCTCATCTATTGTGCTCTGACCAAAGCAGGGGTGGATGCGGGAGAGAAGGGTTTCTTCCTGGAGGTGCTTTATGTTAAAAGGAGATCTCATAGAAGGTGGTCTCAGGATGGAGGATTTTAGAATTTTCTCTCTTTTGAAACTTTGCATAACAGCTCCAGATGATTGCTGATTGTCAGTAAATGATACTCACATTGTAAGTAATAAGAAATAGGTATAGATAGATATTTAAGTATAATTGTCTATATCTACGTGGTTGTATCTATCTCTGTAAGTCAGTCAGTCAGTCAGTCTCTCTCTCTCTCTCTCTCTCGGCTTTCTATCCAAGAAGGCTTAAGTACCTGACTGTAACAATGAAAATTATTATTATCGTGAAGTACCAGGACTTAGTTGTACATCCATGATGGGGTTTATTTTATTTTTTAAAGAAATAAGGCCAAAGGAGTTGGTTTTTCTTCCTTTTGGCACCATCAAAACTCAGTTCCTTGCTGGGCAGCATTCAAAGTATGGCCAGATGGCAAGCAGGACTGGAAGAGACATGCACAAAAAGATGAGGCAAATAAGATACCTTCTGCCTGATATGTGGCGTGGAAATTCTCGGTGAGACAGAAAAGACGTTGAATCTTGGAAGCTGATGCCCAACCACAGAAATCTGCTGGAATGGACTCGTATTGTGTAGCCACGTAGAGCTATTGAAAATTATTGACAATGTCTTAATTAGTTGACACTAATTACTCTACATCTTGTACATCTTTCAGTTTGGGAGCCCTGAGAATTATAGCTTAAATTTTAAAATTATTAGTTTTGAAATAGTAAGATGCTTTTATCAGTACCGTCTTTCATGTGCTTGTCTGATTTTGTACTACAATGGAATAGACAGAAATATCTGGCAGTATTATTTTCCCCTAAGTAAATTTTTTTCCTCCAATAAAGTAATTCACCCTACCTGTATGCTGTAAGTCAACACAGAATTATGGGAAGATTTGCATTTAAGAAAACCTCTGCTCCTAGTTGAAAACAAGAACAGAGTGCCCAGAACACAGACACTGCCAACAGGATCTGCCCTGGTTTGGTAATTTGCTGGCTGTGGTCCATTTAGAGTCAGATCATCAGGGGTCAGGCTCAACCTTCTAAGTGCTTTAGAACATCCCATCCATTGAGGTTTAAGGTGGAAAATAGAGTTGAGAAAACAGAAAGTCCTACGGGATCAATTGCAAATATCACTGCATAATTAAAGATATTTCCTTATTTTTTTTATTGATTTCACACCTGTGGTCTCCCAATATAGTTTTTTGTTTTGTTTTGTTTTGTTGGCTGCACCGTGACTTCGTTGCTACACATAGCCTTTCCCTAGTTACTGTGAGCAGAGGCTACTCTTCATTGTGGTGCGCAGACTTCTCGTTGTGGTAGCTTCTCTTGTTGCAGAGCACGGGCTCTAGGCGTGCAGTCTTCAGTAGTTGTGGCATGTGGGCTCAGTAGTTGTGGCTCACGGGCTCTAGAGTGCAGGCTCAGTAGTTGTGGTGCACGGGCTTAGTTGCTCCGCGGCATGTGGGATCTTCTCGGACCAGGGCTTGAACCTGTGTCCCCTGCATTGGCAGGCAGATTCTTAACCACTGTGCCGCCAGGGAAGCCCCCAATATAGTTTTTTTTTTTTTTTTTTTTTTTTGGTACGCGGGCCTCTCACTGCCGTGGCCTCTCCCGCTGCGGAGCACAGGCTCCGGACGCGCAGGCCCAGCGGCCATGGCTCACGGGCCCAGCCGCTCCGCGGCACGCGGGATCCTCCCGGACCGGGGCACGAACCCACGTCCCCTGCATCGGCAGGCGGACTCCCAATCACTGCGCCACCAGGGAAGCCCCTTCCCAATATAGTTTTGATAACATTCAAATTCAGGAACTAGCATTGCCCTCCTGAAAAACAAATTTAAAGTACTCAGACAGAAACCCAAATTCACTTGTCCAGATACACTTTCTTCCTTTCAGAAATCTTCTTTATGGTAAATCAAATCAAATGATAATTTTTGCTTGTTAAAACTACTGAATCAGGGGACTAGGGGAAGATGGACAGTGGAAGTGAAATGTTTGGATCTTCTCAAATCATCACATAAAATCAGACCGGGAAACTAGTTAGCTAAATGAAAATTCATGAAAAAAATTTGAAGGAAAACAACGTGACAAGTTTTACCACAGTCCACAGAATACAGGTAGGTGTCAGCAACATCTGTCTGGGAAAACAAAGAACAAAAAAACAGAGGAAAGCAATGGGGCATCTGACAGACCTGAGAACAGGAGGAAGAGCCCCCAAAAGATCCAACAGATACTAATGGAAATGCATGCAGGCCAGTTTTTTAAGTGGCAGCTAAAACTGGGAGTGGTTTTGCTGCATCCTATAACAGGGAGTATCTGCTAAGTATGAAGGAGCTGGAGCAATCTTTTCTATATCAAAACTGACCCAAACAGGTTATTTTCATGACAGGGCTCTACACCAAGGAGAGACTGCTGGAAGTGGAATCAAAATTGAACAGGACAGGGTCAATAGATACAAAAGAAAGAGAAGGTCCAGATAAAAATGTGAGACAGGGACAGAGACAGAAAATCTCAAAAAAGCGGGTCACCAATACTATATCCAGTAGTGGTTGAAAGTACTTAATACTACATAAGTAGTAGTTCAGTTGAACTTAATACTACATAAGTAACTGTGAACTTAAAAAAAAAAAAAAACTTCCCTGAACCAAGCTTCCTTATAAAAGTTCAAGGAATCTAATTTCACATAGAAATGAGCCATCTTAAAATATCCAGGTTAAATATCATACAAAGTTGTTAAAAGAGAAAAAGAGAATAAGTAGTAGAATATATCCTTATAAAGTATGAAAGGGTGACAGAAAAGTATGATCAGAAAACAGATCAAAATTGTGACATTCTATTTCAAAACAAGTTAAGACGTTAAGAAAATTATATGACATGAAAAAAACAACAAAAATCAAAATTAGAAAAATTCAAGGTAGATGACAGAACTCAAGGAAGGAATAGAACTAAAAAGAAAAAAACAGATTTTATAAATAGTAGCTAAAGTAAAAGAACCAAAAGAGTTAATAAACACAAATAATGCCATAAGAAAATAGAATATGAAAAGTAAGGCATTTTTAAAAATCAAACAAAACATAAAGAGATAAGAGGATTTGCATGAAATTGACAAATACTGAAGACAGGCAAAGAAGATCCAATATACAAATAATAAGAGTTACTGAGAAAGAAAACTGAAGCAAAGGAGCTGAGCAAATACCAAAAAATATAATTAAAATTTTTTCTGCATTTCAAAAAAATTGAAAAGGCATACTTTTCAATATTAACCAACAGCAAGATATATTCCAAAAGAATGTCTGGAATTAAAAAAAAAAAAAACAGGAAAGGAAAAAAAGACACTTTTGGACATCTAGGTAAAAGAAAAATCTGATTTGCAAAGGAAAGGGAAGGAATATTAAATTTCATCAGACTTTTTTTTTTTAGTGCTCCTGTATAAATTTACTTTTAGCATTAAATTCAGAATTACATGAAATTGATTGGTTTTAAGAGTTAAATCACTTCTAGAAAAATTGTTCCACTAGAGACATCAGCTCTGGATTTGCTAGAATTTATATTTCAAACTAATTTATCAGATATTTATCCTATGCTTTTGCAGCGTATAAAATACTCTTAAGAGCTCTAGTATCAGTTGCATCAACAGAAATAATCTCAAAATTAAAAATTATCAAAAATTTTGTTTACAATCTTGTATTTGCCAACAGCAACTGACATCGCTTTCAGTTATATTAACTGAAATTAAATTGCCAAAATGATAATTTTTTATTTCTTAATAAATTAATTTTCAGAAAAGCAAGCCAGAAAAATCTTATTATTGTCAAGATATAATACTAATAAAGAATTACTAGTTATTAAATTATATAAAATTATGATCCAAAAGTATTTTTTGTAACTTTGTTATTATTTAATATATCATTATAAAACCTATTGTGCTTTTTTTGAATTTTATTTTTTTATACAGCAGGTTCTTATTGGTCATCCATTTTATACACATCAGTGTATACATGTCAATCCCAATCTCCCAGTTCATCACACCACCACTCCCACTCCCCACCACTTTCCCCCCTTGGTGTCCATACATTTGTTCTCTACATCTGTGTCTCAATATCTGCCCTGCAAACTGGTTCATCTGTACCATTTTTCAGAGTTCCACATATATGTGTTAATATATGATATTTGTTTTTCTCTTTCTGACTTACTTCACTCTGTATGACAGTCTCTAGATCCATGCACGTCTCTACAAATGACCCAATTTCGTTCCTTTTTATGGCTGAGTAATATTCATTGTATATATGTACCACATCTTCTTTAACCATTTGTCTGTCAATGGGCATTGAGGTTGCTCCATGTCCTGGCTATTGTAAATAGTGCTGCAGTGAACACTGGGGTGCATGTGTCTTTTGAACTATGGTTTTTGCTGGATATATGCCCAGTAGTGGGATTGCTGGGTCATATGGTAATTCTAGTTTTAGTTTTTTAAGGAACCTCCATACTGTTCTCTACAGTGGCTGTATCAATTTACATTCCCACCAACAGTGCAAGAGGGTTCCCTTTCCTCCACACCCTCTCCAGCATTTGTAGTTTGTAGATTTTCTGATGATGCCCATTCTAACTGGTGTGAGGTGATACCTCAAGGTAGTTTTGATTTGCATTTCTCTAATGATTAGTGATGCTGGACAGCTTTTCATGTGTTTCTTGGCCATCTGTATGTCTCCTTTGGAGAAATGTCTATTTAGGTCTTCTGCCCATTTTTGGATTGGGTTGTTTGTTTTTTTAATATAGAGCTGCATGACCTGTTTATATATATTGGAGATTAATCCTTTGTCCATTGATTCATGTGCACATATTTTCTCCCATTCTCAGGGCTGTCTTTTTTGTCTTGTTTATGGTTTCCTTTGCTGTGCAAGAGCTTTTAAGTTTCATTAGATCCCATTTGTTTATTTTCATTTCCATTACTCTAGGAGGTGGATCAAAAAAGATCTTGCTGTGATTTATGTCATAGAGTGTTCTGCCTATGTTTTCCTCTAAGAGTTTTAAGTGTCTGGTCTTACATTTAGGTCACTAATCCATTTTGAGTTTATTTTTGTATATGGTGTTGGGAAGTGTCCTAATTTCATTCTTTTACATATAGCTGTCCAGTTTTCCCAGCACCATTTATTGAAGAGACTGTCTTTTCTCCATTGTATATCCTTGCCTCCTTTGTCATAGATTAGTTGACCATAGGTGTGTGGGTTTATCTCTGGGCTTTCTATCTTGTTCATTGATCTATATTTCTGTTTTTGTGCCAGTACCATATTGTCTTGATTACAGTAGCTTTGTAGTATAGTCTGAAGTCAGGGAGTCTGATTCCTCCCATTTCGTGTTTTTCCCTCAAGACTGCTTTGGCTATTTGGGGTCTTTTGTGTCTCCATACAAATTTTAAGATTTTTTGTTCTAGTTCCATTAAAAATGCCATTGGTAATTTGATAGGGATTGCATTGAATCTGTAGATTGCTTTGGGTAGTATAGTCATTTTCACAATATTGATTCTTCCAATCCAAGAACATGGTATATCTCTCCATCTGCTGGTATCATCTTTAATTTCTTTCAGCAGTGCCTTATAGTTTTCTGCAAACAGGTCTGTCTCCCTAGGTAGGTTTATTCCTAGGTATTTTATTCTTTTTGTTGCAATGGTAAATGGGAGTGTTTCCTTAATTTCTCTTTCAGATTTTTCATCATTAGTGTATAGGAATACAAGAGATTTCTGTGCATTAATTTTGTATTCTGCAACTTTACCAATTTCATTGATTAGCTCTAGTAGTTTTCTGATGGCATCTTTAGGATTCTCTATGTGTAGTATCATGTCATCTGCAAACAGTGACAGTTTTACTTCTTCTTTTCCAATTTGTATTCCTTTTATTTCTTTTTCTTCTCTGATTGCTGTGGCTAAGGACTTCCAAAACTATGTTGAATAATAGTGGTGAGAGTGAACATCCTTGTCTTGTTCCTGATCTTAGAGGAAATGCTTTCAGTTTTCCATCATTGAGAATGATGTTTGCTGTGAGTTTGTCATATGTGGCTTTTATTATGTTGAGGTAGATTCTCTCTAAGCCCACTTTCTGAAGAGCTTTTATCATAAATCAGTGTTAAATTTTGTCAACAGCTTTCTCTGCATCTATTGAGATGATCATATGGTTTTTCTTCTTCAATTAATTGATATGGTGTCTCACATTGATTTGCATGTATTAAAGAATCCTTGCATCCCTGGGATAAATCCCACTTGATCATGGTGTATGATCCTTTTAATGTATTGTTGGATTCCGTTTGCTAGTATTTTGTTGAGGATTTTTGCATCTATATTCATCAGTGATATTGGTCTTTAATTTTCTTCTTTTGTCCTATCTTTGTCTGGTTTTGGTATCAGGGTGATGGTGGCCTCATAGAATGAGTTTGGGAGTGTTCCTTCCTCTGCAGTTTTTTGGAAGAGTTTGAGAAGGATGGGTGTTAGCTCTTCTCTAAATGCTTGATACAGTTCACCTTTGAAGCCATCTGGTCCTGGACTTTCGATTGTTGGAAGATTTTTTTTTTTTTTTTTTTTTTACGGTACGCGGGCCTCTCACTGTTGTGGCCTCTCCCGTTGTGGAGCACAGGCTCCGGATGCGCAGGCTCAGCGGCCATGGCTCACGGGACCAGCCGCTCCGCGGCATGTGGGATCTTCCCAGACCGGGGCACGAACCCGTGTCCCCTGCATCGGCAGGCGGGCTCTCAACCACTGCGCCACCAGGGAAGCCCCCTGTTGGAAGATTTTTAATCCCAGTTTCAATTTCATTACTTGTGATTGGTCTGTTCATATTTTCTATTTCTTCCTGGTTTAGTCATGGAAGGTTATACCTTTATAAGAATTTATCCGTTTCTTCCAGGTTGTCCATTTTATTGGCATAGAGTTGCTTGTAGTAGTCTCTTAGGATGCTTTGTATTTCTGTGGTGTCTGTTGTAACTTCTCCTTTTTCATTTCTAATTTTATTGATTTGAGTCCTCTCCCTCTTTTTCTTGATGAGTCTGGCTAATGGTTTATCAAGTTTGTTTATCTTCTCAAAAAAACAGCTTTTAGTTTTATTGATCTTTGCAATATTTTTCTTTGTTTCCATTTCATTTATTTGTGCTCTGATCTTTATGATTTCTTTCCTTCTACTAACTTTGGGTTTTGTTTGTTCTTCTTTCTCTAGTTCATTTAGGTGTAAGCTTAGATTATTCATTTGAGATTTTTCTTGTTTCTTGAGATAGGCTTGTATTGCTGTAAACTTCCTTCTTAGAACTGCTTTTGCTGCATCCCATAGGTTTTGGATCATCATGTTTTCATTGTCATTTGTCTCTAGGTATTTTTTGATTTCCTCTTTGATCTCTTCAGTGATCTCTTTGTTTTCTAGTAACGTACTGTTTAGCCTCCATGTGTTTGTGTTTTTTACGTTATTTTCCCTGTAATTGATTGTAATCTCATAGTGTTGTTGTCAGAAAAGATACTTGATATGATTTCAGTTTTCTTAAAATTACTGAGGCTTGTTTTGTGACCCAAGCTGGGATCTATCATGGAGAATCTTCCGTGTGCACTTGACAAGAAAGTGTAATCTGCTGTTTTTTGATGTCCTATAAATATCAATTAAGTCTATCTTGTCTACTGTATCATTTAATGCTTGTGTTTCCTTATTAATTTTCTGTCTGGATGATCTGTCCATTGGTGTAAGTGAAGTGTTAAAGTCCCCCACTATTATTGTGTTACTTTGGTTTTCTCCTTTATAGCTGTTAGCAGTTGCTTTATGTATTGAGGTGCTCCTATGTTGGGTGAATATATATTTATAATTGTTATATCTTCTTCTTGGATTGATCCCTTGATCATTATGTAGTGTCCTTCCTTGTCTCTTGTAACATTCTTTATTTTAAACTCTATTTCATCTGATATGAGTATTGCTACTCCAGCTTTCTTTTGATTTCCATTTGCAGGGAATATCTTTTTCCATCCCCTCACTTTCAGTCTGTATGTGTCCCTAGGTCTGAAGTGGGTCTCTTGTGGACAGCATATATATGGGTTTTGTTTTTATATCCATTCAGCAAGTCTGTGTCTTTTGGTTGGGACATTTAATCCATTTACGTCTAAGATAATTATTGATATGTATGTTCTTATTACCATGTTCTTAATTGTTTGGGGTTTGTTTTTGCAGGTCCTTTTCTTCTCTTGTGTTTCCCACTTAGAGAAGTTCCTTTAGCGTTTGTTGTAGAGCTGGTTTGGTGGTGCTGAATTCTCTTGGCTTTTGCCTGTCTGTAAAGCAGATTTCTCCATCGAATCTGAATGAGATCCTTGCCAGGTAGAGTAATCTTTGTTGTAGGTTCTTCCCTTTCATCACTTTAAGTATATCATGCCACTCCCTTCATGCTTGTAGAGTTTTGCTGAGAAATCAGCTTTTAACCTTATGGTGGTTCCCTTGTATGTTATTTGTCATTTTTCCCTGCTGCTTTCAATAATTTTTCTTTGTCTTTAATTTTTGCCAATTTGATTACTATGTGTCCCAGCGTGTTTTTCCTTGGGTTTATCCTATAAGGGTTTATCCTATAAGGGTTCTCTGCGCTTCTTGGACTTGGGTGGCTACTTCCTTTCTCATGTTCAGGAAGTTTTTGACTATAATCTCTTCAAATATTTTCTCTGGTTCTTTCTCTCTCTCTTCTCTTTCTGGGACCCCTATAATGCGAATGTTGTTGCATTTAATGTTTTCCCAAAGGTCTCTTAGGCTGTCTTCATTTCTTTTCATTCTTTTTTCTTTATTCTGTTCCACAGCAGTGAATTCCACCATTCTATCTTCCAGGTAACTTATCCGTTCCTCTGCCTCAGTTATTCTGCTGTTGATTCCTTCTAGTGTATTTTTCATTTCTGTTATTGTATTGTTTATCTCTGTTTATTTGTTCTTTAATTCTTCTAGATCTTTGTTAAACATTTCTTGTATCTTCTCGATCTTTGCCTCCGTTTTTTTCCCGAGGTCCTGGATCAGCTTCATTATCATTATTCTGAATTCTTTTTCTGGAATGTTGACTATCTCCACTTCATTTAGTTGTTTTTCTCAGGTTTTATCTTGTTCCTTCGTCTGGTACATAGCCCTCTGCCTTTTCATCTTGTCTATCTTCTGTGAATGTGGTTTTTGTTCCACAGGCTCCTGGATTGTAGTTCTTCTTTCTCCTGTTGTCTGCCCTCTGGTGGATGAGGCTGTCTAAGGGGCTTTTGCAAGTTTCCTGATGGGAGGGACTGGTGGTGGGTAGAGCTGGATGTTGCTCTGGTGGACAGAGCTCAGTAAAACTTCAGTCCACTTCTCTGCTGATTGGTGGGGCTGGGTTCCCTCCCTTTTGGTTGTTTGGCCTGAGGCGACCCAACACTGGAGCCTACCTGGGCTCTTTGGTGGGGCTAATGGCGGACTCTGGGAGGGTTCATGCCAAGGAGTAGTTTCCAGAACTTCTGCTGCCAGTGTCCTTGTCCCCCTGTTGAGAGAGATCCACCCCCCGCCTCTGCAGGAGACCCTCCAACACTAGCAGGTAGGTCTGGTTCAGTCTTCTATGGGGTCACTGCTCCTTCCCCTGGGTCCCGATGCGCACACTACTTTGTGTGTGCCCTCCAAGAGTGGAGTCTCTGTTTCCCCCAGTCCTGTCAAAGTCTTGCAATCAAATCCCACTAGTGTTCAAAATCTGATTCTCTAGTAATTCCTCCTCCTGTTGCCGGACCCCCAGGTTCAGAAGCCTGATGTGGGGCTCAGAACCTTCACTCCAGTGGGTGGACTTTTGTGGTATAAGTGTTCTCCAGTTTGTGAGTCACCCACCTAGCAGTGATGGGGTTTGATTTTATTGTGATTGTGCCCTCATATTGTCTCATTTTGGCTTCTCCTTTGTCTTTGGATGTGAGGTATCTTTTTTGGTGAGTTCCAGTGTCTTCCTGTCGATGATTGTTCAGCAGTTAGTTGTGATTCCGGTGTTCTTGCAAGAAGGAGTGAGAGCATGTCCTTCTACTCCACCATCTTGAACCAATATCCTCATCAGACTTTTTGACAACATTTTAATTCAGAGGAAAGTGAAAGAAAGAAGACATAAGGGAAGAGTTAATGTCTACCCAAAATAACCTTCATAAAGGGCACAGATAATTATAACACGTGAAAATTCACGGAATATCATCCCATGAATTTTTGTTTGTTTTAAAGGATTCTCCTAGAGTATCTGTTTTTGGTCAGTTAAATGACTATAAACATCAATATAGAAGTCAGCAGTGGACATTAAATGTATTGTAACTTCTATATCTTTGACTAAAAAGGAGGAAGATGATGCTAAGTAGTGGCTCTGTGACCTGACAATGCAGACACAGTACAACCATAAAATGGGGGAGGGATGTGATTATAGGATGTATGTAAAAAAAAAAAGTTTTAACTATTTTCAGGAATAGTAATTGGTAGTGCTAATATTGCTGTTCCAAGGCTTACATATATATGTTTACTTATATATATATAAGTAAAATTCCTGTAGTCCTGAATTTGAATTTCATGGTCCTGAATCATTATAAATTCATGAGATATTCAGGCATTGAGAATTAATGACTGCTAACATCAAAAAAGAGTAAAACTACAACACAACATGTCTCCAGGAAAAACAACACACTACCACCATTAGTTTTGCTAAAGGAATCAAACCTGATCTGATCAGACCTCTGGGTTTGACTGTCAATTTTCAAGAAATACCAAGGACAGAGGAGTGTGTTCAAATGAGCTGAATGTGCAACCAACAAAACTCCAGACGGTAGGAAACTCCATAGGTCAAATGGTGCAGGTTCTTCAGCAGATACATACTGAAGGAAAGAAATGGATGGAGGTGATAATCTCAACTAGGAGCCCCTCTCCATCTTGCTTGTATATTGGAAATAGTAGAAGTATTTAAGAATTAACACTTCTGGAGTTACTTAAAACTTTGGTTGCAGGATAAGAAAATTTAGGAAAGATATGAGGATTCAATTCGTTGACACTGATAGAAATAGCTATTATTAATGGAAAGCATATCATGTGACTGTACTATAACTAATAACCTTAGATGTATTCTCTCTAATCTTCACAATGACTGTGAAATAGTGACTCTTATCCCCATTTTATAGCTGAGGAATAGAGACACTGACAGGTTAAATAAATTGCACAAGTGCTTAACTAATGTTTAGCTGAGTTGATATATAGTTAACCTAGGCCTACAGACTCCATAGCCGTAATTTGCAACTACATCGTGTAAAAATTATGTTTAAAATCCATATTAAGAAGCCTGTATTGTAACCTTAATTCTATCATTTAGGAATTTTAAAAGGCTATTTGCATTTTAAAAATATCTCTTGTTACTATCCAGGCATAAAGCTAAAAAAACTGGTGTGGGATTACTACTTTAATCTTAAAAAAATGGTACTGGGATCGAATTGCCAACATATCAGAAAGAACTTATATTGGATATTAATTTTTGTCTCACTAGAAATGTCATATTTTTTAATTCTTATTCTGTGCTTCGAGAATTGTCAACCACAGCTTCTAAACATTTTATCACTTTAAATCTTATTTTGCATCTTTCATTTTATGGAGATTTTTGTTTAGCTACTTGCTTAAAATCTTGGTTTCTGACAGAATCAGAACAAGATGATTTTGCTGATTCCCCTGAAGGCAAAGTGAGAAATCATTAAACTGTTCTCAGTATTCTGTAACTGGTCCCTTGTACTAGGGAGCTAAGCTTGAACAAAATAACTGCTGAGATGCTGACCCTGTATAACTGGTTCTCTGCTTAGCACAGGCCAAACTTTCCATGCCTGGTAAACAAGGAGTAGTGTCATAAAATGACACTGATTTCAGGAAATTTCTCATTCTGGTTGGGTGGCATGTAAATTTACAATCTGTTCTACCTCATAATGTCAGATGTCACCATGAGAAGCAGCATGATCTGAGAGCATCATGGACCACCCCAGAGATTTCTGGAGGGGATTGAAATATTAATACTTCAGTTTGCTATAAGGCCAGGAGTTTCATCCATAGAACCTTTCTCTTCCTTTCTGTTTCCTTTCCTGCCCAACTCATTTGTGCTCAGCTTAAAGCCCATCTTGAAATGGTGTTAAATCTAATACCACTCTCAGATTTCATCAGTCTTTGAAGTTGGCCAGGGCTACATAGAGTAAAAAGGCAAGCAAAAATGGACCTCTATAAATTACAGATTGGAAAGTATTTATTAGAACACCCAGGTTCTGACGAAATTTTGCCCTCCAATATACAGGGCTTGAAAATTGAACTGGTTTTCTCCTCTGAAATGACTCAAAGAATTTAAAAATCTCCTTTGTAGTGGTTTGTGATTCCTTGTGTGTCCATTGCTCCCACTACCTCAGTTCCTTGATTTTCGATTTAAAAGTAGAGGTGGCAACTTTTGCTGCATTACAGATTTACCAGAATTCCATGTTTCCCCATGATCTGCATGCTGCTGATTTAGTCCCTGTCCTGAAGGCTTTTGGGTCCTACAGAAAAGATGTAAATGAACTTGGACCCCTGCCCAGAAATACAGAGAGCCACTAGGCAGCATTTCACATTGAAGGTCAGTGCATATTTAAGAATATAGAGAAAAATGATTAGCCATGGATTTGTTTCAGATCCAGGAAAGAGAAGTCAGAGAAAACCATCCCTTCCCCCTTAGGAGATTTTGTGGAGGAAGGGGATTTTTAGGAGCTGTTTAAATGATGGATGAAAGACAACTGACTTCACAAGGATTCTGTATTGGTGAATAAAATAGCTTCAGATCACTAAGGTATTATGAGGAGAGTGCTATAAAAATACACAGCAAGATCTAGGTTAGAAGTGGCCCTTAAAATCTGATCACCCACCTATTCTTTAGGTAATCTAATTCCTCTTCTGAATGTCATTGTGTATTTGTGCTTTTGTGTGTGGAGAATCCACTTTTGGTTGATATGGGCAATAATTTTAAGGATGATATAAAACAGATCCGTAGGACCATTGCAAAATGTAATAAACTTGCACAGTGAAGTGCCTTTGGGATTGATTAGGACTGTTTTGCATGGCTTAGTAAAGGTGAAGTGTTATCTCTCTTCTCTTCAGAAGAATGAGTTTAGTTATCTCAGTGAAAGATTTTTATGGAAAATGATCATATGCTTTTCTAGTATAAACCTTCAGACTATAACTTTTATAGTGGTCAGGTCTTCTTTGTTATATTTTATTTGAAATTTCAACTTTTCTTTCAATTCTTAAGAAGAAGTAAGTCACTTATCTTCAGGCTTCAGCCTTCCCCTTTGTCCAAAATCTAACACGTCTTCCACCCAAAACTTATTCTCCCAAATGTCAAACGGATAGAGAAATGAATAGATGCATCAGTGGTGCATGGATGGATGGATGGATGGGAGCATGGACGGATGCATGGCTGGGTTTGTGGATTGCTGCATGGGTGAGTGCATAGATGAATGCAGGTTGATGAATGCATGGGTGGATTCAGGAATTAAAGGATAATGGGAAGGAAGGATAGAAGGACACAAAATAAAATACTTTTATAAAAATGAATTGAATTCAACAGAAGAAAAATGTATTGTAATACAACTGGAGGAACTGCTAAAATTTACTTAAAGGTTTCTTCTATCCCCAAAGACACTATAGTGCCTAAAATATTTTAAAATAATTTTTAAAAATTTATTTGTGCCAATCCCCATGCTAGATGTTTTGTATGTTTTCATTTGTAAGAGACCTCTGCAGTTTATATGGCTGGAACTTCATAGTGAGAACCCTCCATCGTTATAACAAGACCTTTGCAGTTAACCACCTCTTAGTATTTGTCTTACGATACAGTCCTGTTCATCGCCAGATCTATAAAGAGGCTAAACGCTAGTCTGAAGGGTTCCTCAGTCCATCTAGAGCCCCACGGTATACGTAAAGCCAACCAGGAGAGCTACTGTTGTGTTAATTTGTTTTGTTAGATTAATGATTCTTCTGTTAATATTTAACCTTTTGTCAAATTGTGATGCGTAGGGTTATACATCTAGATCAATACAAATGAATAATGGGACAGGCATACTTTTTCATCTCGTTCCTTTTCCCACTAGTACACAACACTCTGTTTTCTTGGCAGTGTGTTTTAAATGGTCCATAATTAATTAAACAGAGAATGACGTATCTTTTCACCATGTGAAAAGAAGCACTGATGTGCAGACTACTAAGTCCTCATTCTTTCTGTGAAGCAAACTGGGGCTGATTTACTTATGTTTTCTAAGTTGTATCTCTCTTTAATCTTTCCTGAGGATTTGGAATATTGAAGGAGTCTCTCTGAGGTCTGGATTGAGGGGAGAGGTGAGGTATGCTTCATGGAGTGCGTGCAGATCAGGTGCTGTGTGCCTGGCGGAGCAAATCTGAAAGCTTCTATGTGTTTTGGTGATTAGCATCTAGGACATTATTGGCAATGGTGCTAAATAAGAAGTGGATAGTACTTGGGAATTCTAATAGCATGGTCTAAAATTATAAAGCTTTCTCCCCAAACAGAAAAAGTACAGGTTGATCCCTCACAATATCATTTTGCCAGTTCTTAATTTTAAAGGCATTCTTGTTTATTCATTCTCTTAACAACATTTGTCAGGGAGAAGTTCTCACTCCACGAGTGCCCAGGCTACACAGCTTAATGCCATGGCATACACTGAATGATCTCCTCTGCTATATTCTTGCTGACCAGTTGTTTCTCTTCTTCTTGAAGAGAGGCCATTACCTTGCGTTGCTGTAATTCAGAGCTTCTTAGTCATCCCTTCCATGGTAGGCTCCTGAGACTGGATGAATGAGTAGAGAACTTGTAGAACAGCAGTGTTTTGCTTCCATGATCATTTCTTCCAGGAATAACATGGCCACTGTCCAGTGCTGTTAATTCCCTTCAAAAATGATTTTACACTAAAAAGAATGCCTGACCATGAACTCTCATGTGGGATTTAGCTATGTAAACTCTGCCAGGTTTGAGAAGCTCAACTTAGGAACTGTCTCCCAAGACAGCAATTTCCTGTGAACATCAGTCTTGTAGGACACATTTGTTTCCTCTGACTTGGGACTGTCACCATAGGCTGCATTCCTATTATTTCCAGCTTGAGGGTGCACCATTGCCCTTTCCTTCTGTGTCACCAGTCTCAAACACAGGAGCCATGGGGTCTTAATGTTGAAGGGCAATCACATCTACCCCTGTCTGTTTCCACGGACCTGTGAGTTCATGCTTCCCGCCTGAAGGCTGACCTAGAATCCTAATGAGCTGAATTCAAGCTGAACTTGCTTCTCTGGTTGGTGCTTTGGCCATCTGTTGACCTTCTGTAGCTGAGGCAAGAGTTTTTAGCCCTGGCAGCGTAGATACAACCCATGTATCTGCCAACTTTCCTATGTTTTTTGCACTCTTTCCTGTGTTTTTTCCTTTTTTCACTTCCCAAATTAGTAAGAAGCAAGTTTAAGCCGCCTAAAGCATTCACTATTTGCATATGTGGTGCACTTAGCTATTTCTCTCTTCAGACTGTAGGGCCCAGGTGATTCAGGTCTCATGGGGTTCTACACAACAATGTTGGTGGAATAAATGAAGTGATTGATGAATGAATAAATGGTATTCAGATGAATTAAAGATGGTTCTGCACCCACAGTTAATGACGAGGTCAAGGATTTTACACAACATGGGTACACCAACTCTGATCCTGTAGTCTGATCTGACTTATCTTCTCTGGACATAACGCCATGAACCACATTAGTAGGACAACAGCTTTGAGTTCTTCCGATTGGTGGTGAGAGAACCAATCAACACAAAATCACTGTTATAATAATTAGCATATGATTATTATGAGCACATGTAAATGGCTTCCTGGCCCCTGTTAAGACTAGTAGCACATTTACATAATGACCTCTGCCCCTACCCTGTGCTTTTAATTCTAGCTCCCCTCTCCCCAGCCTCCCACTCCCCACACCTGGCTGCTGCCTCTGGAGTGTACACACCGTGCTCCAGGTACCCAGTGTCATCCTGGACACTGGGCCCTCTCCCCTTGCTCAGGTTTCTTTTGAACCTGTTCCAGTGCTCACACAATGCTCCCCTGCTCTACCTTGACAACTTGTGTGGCTTCTCCATACTGACCCTTAGCTTCGCTGCTCTTCAGGTAAGATCAGTGAGGTAATTATCTCAGGTAATTACTCCTCCAGCCCTTCAGGTCAGTATTCCGGAGCTTGGCCTGTGCCTTAAAGAGGAAGATCCAACAGGCCCACACCTAAGGGAAAAGGTAATTCTGTGACTCTAGGAAAGAAGCATGGACTTGAACGGATGACCAGAGGGTACCAGTTACACAGAGCTGTCATGCAAACAGCAACATGAGCCTAAACCATTTGTGTCGTGGTGTTCCTGGGACTCTTCTTTAGGAAAGGAACTGTTTCCTAACACACTGTAAACTTTTGTACAACAGTAGCTATTACAATTACTAAAAGCTAACATATTGAGCACTTTCTATGTCCCAGGCTCTCAAGTTATCCTCATAAAACATTGGCATGGTAAATTCTATTACATCAATTTAAGAGCTAGGAAAGTGAAGTTCAAAGAAATTATATATCTTGACCAAGAACACAAAGCTAGTGAATGAAGGAGTCAAGATCTGGCCCTAATCTGGTGTCCTTAATGACCATTGCCACCTCCCTGCAATAAAGGAACCTCTCTGGGCAAAAATGTCTTTCCATTTATGAAATAAAGAACTAGCGTTATAGCATTTCAGGTCCCCAGAACGATTGCAAATATCAGGAAATACAATTTTTGTCAAGCACTTTGCATATAGGAAATGCTAAATCAAGCTAAATTAAATTCAGTAGAGTTCTAGACAGTTAACAAGCCTTTATTAAACCCCTGCTGTGCTGGGCACCCAGCCGTGACTTGGGTTAAGCTTAATACTACTTAATTTATGAAAATGTTGCTATAATTATTTTGTTTCTTAAATTTAGGTGCCCTTAAGAAGAAAGTAAAATTTTAAATTAAATATAAATTATTTATCCCAATTCTCTGATTTCCATTCCATTTAACATACCGTTAGTAGGTACCTAGTTGTAGTAGACATTTTAGAGGGTCTGCCTAGGTCACAATTTCTGCCTTTTCCCCACAATTACCCCTCCCTTGACACCCTGTGGAGGTGGGTTACTTACAGCCATGTTGGACCATCTTTTCTAAGTAGGGCCAATCAGGTTCATTCTTCTGTGACTTTGGAATTGAAACTTAGAATTTACTCATCAGTCTTTGCATGCGGCTGACATGTACCACGTGAACCTGGAGAGAGGAGAGTATCTATGTGCCATTTAGACAGAGTCACAGGGGACCAGACTACAAAAGGGGAGAGGAGAGCACAGTAAATTTGTAGGAGAGAAGCAAAGATGAGAAAAATATGCATCTAGAGAGACAGACAGACGGACTGACCAAAGCAAGAGAGCTCAGAGCCATGATGAGAAATGTGGATTTGAAAATGGAAATTCCCAGCATAATCCGTATGTGGTGGTGAAGCTCGCCACTCTTAATACTGCACTTCGTAGAGTGAGGACTTTGCCTGATAAAATGTAATGAGAGCATGGATAAACAAGGATGTCTTTAAAATGAAGAACCGGCAAAGTAATATTTTAAGAAACTAAGGAAACCTGTACTTTATTATTCTTTTCTGTTCTCGGACAGAGCCTTGAAATTTTATGTCATGGAATCAGAGGAGTTGCCGGGTTATATTTCACTTCTTTAAAAGCACCGTTGCCAGTGATGGCCTAGGTATTACTAAAGGCCGCTATTAGGACTGACCATTAATTATTGCTTTGCTTGCTCCTCACTCCTCTACGTATCCCTCAGATATCAAGACTGGCTTTCTGGTTGGACTACTATTTCTTCTTTGCAAAATGTGCTGCTCTGTATGAGGAGCTCCTGGTCAAGGCAGATCTGTGTCACCCAGGTAGAGGTAGGTAGGGAAGTGATGATGAGCTACGCGCCCTTCCTGTCACAGCTGAGATGTCACAGCGTGGCCTCACCTGGTTTGGTAAACCCCTGCTACTTCCCCTTCACCCCCTTGAACTTCTGACCTTCTGTGTTGTCTTTTGAAAATTTTCTCCCCAAATTTCTAACTGCATTCTTGATGTACTGAGTGCTCTGATCTGGGCTATTTCTGGTCTTGCCACTCATTGCAGGACATTTCTGGAGGCCCCGGAGAAGGAGCTGGGGATAGGCCCCTGGCTTTGTAGTGCTGATGGTGTGTAGAAGAGACAAAGAGGGAGACACACCCATACCGCAGTGCATGACAACTGCCGTATTGGGCTGAGACATTAGAGGGTGCCCCTCTCAGAGACACAGAATGTCTAAGAAGGCTCCCTAGCAGAAGCAGCTCCTGCACTGAGGCCCCAAAGCTGTGTTGGATCGAGCTGGGTAAATGGTGCGTGGATGGATGATGTTCAAGGGTCAGGAGCCGCCTGTACAGAGACCCACGGTTAGGAAGTGCGTGGTGTGCTGCTCGGACTGAACCTGGTTGATCAAACTGGGGCCTCAGTGCTGCAGGAGAGGGAGGTTGAGAGGCAGGTGGTCAGATCACGAAAGGCCTTACAAGCCTTGTAAAAGGGCTTTTGACTTGAAAGAATTCAAGAGTGGCGGGAGAGTTTTGAGCAGGGAGAGTCACACGTTTTGATTTGAATTTTCCAAAGATCCAAGTGGTTGAATTGAGTCCACAGCTACTGGTCAACTGAACTTACTAGACAACAGATGTGTTTGCCTTTGTTGCAGGAACTATTTTTTTTTTTAACCTCAAGAGTCAGAGGTCCCAAGAAATTAAACATAAGAGGTATTTTCACTTCAGTCTTGTTACCTCAGCTCACCAGAGGAATCCGTAATGTTGTTTTTGACCTGTGAATTCTCCTCTGAGTTTTCATTTCCGTGGCAGTATCTGGAGAGGCCATCAGAAAGGTGGACAAGCAGGGTTCGTGAGGCACGATCGCTGGAGCAACTTTATTTTTGTCTTACACAGGCCACTGAAGATTCACTCAGTGGAAGGCGTTCTTCCAGTGTTCCTAGTCGAAAGTTCAGCCAGTCTCCGAATTTTCTGATCTGCCTAAGCACGGTGGTCACTTTAAAATTTCACAAATAAGTTTAGTTACTTAACTTAAGTGTTTCCGTCTCTGGGGAACAACTTGCCGCTCCATTCAAGGCCACAGTCTGGGAAGGGACACAGCAGGCTTTTAATATCTTACCTTCTCTGCCACCTGAGAGCTTCTGCCTTCACTGTGGCCCCGAGGCTTGGAACCTAGGAAGGGAGGAGGCCTGGGGGTGGGGCACGGAAGGAAGTTTCTCACTTGGGTGGCACCACTAGAAGATGGCAGGGTGACGTCCCAGCGTGACATAAAGCTGACTCTTTCTCCTCTGAGACCTTTGCTTCACCTGGGCCCCCTGGGCCGTAAGCAGTTCATTCTGTCCCTCCGGCTGCCACTATCCCTCAGCCCCGGAGTTGTGCCGTCATCCTCTTCACACGGCGACTCTCAGGGGGGAGCTTCCTTTGCTCTTTCAGACAGGCTCCTGAGAAGGAGGTAAAGTGGCTCCCAGGTCAGCCCTCATCTTCAATCCTGTGTAATCCACATCTGATTCCTAGAAAAGAGTCACACTTCCTTAACCTTGACGTGTTCTGGGAGTGGAGGCCAATCCCAATCCCAATGCGACCATCTCTGTGTAAGTCCCACCTGCTCGCTCTCTCAGGCAGGAGTCGGAGCCCAGTCTCCTGGGCGCCTTGGCCGTGGAGCACACGTAGCAAACTCTCCCTTGAAGCCTTTCTCCTGGAACTGGGCCTCATTCCTTCCCCATGGTGGGCAGGGTGTGGTGGGGACTTAGAGCACACCGACAGCTCTCTCCACAAACACCCTCTCCATAGTTTCTGACTGCCCGGCCCTCGGATAGCCTCATCAGAGGCAAGGGACTCAAGTCAGGAAAGCTCTTTCTAGACATTTCCTTTGACCATGTTGCTTATGGCATCTCTTTGGAATCTGATCTTTCTCACGTCTCGGCACCACATTCAGAACTTCCAAGGTAACATTCTGCTACTAGACTTGTAAGCACACTGCAGTGTGTTGGGGAGAACAGGCAAAAAGGAAAGGAATGCCCCTCATCCTCCTTGCTTATGAAACGTGAGTATGTGCGAGAGAGAGGGCAGAGAGGCATCCGCTGGCAAAAGCTAGGAAGAGCCTGAGGAGGAAGACGAATGAAACAGACAAGGGAGAGATCATAACAAAAGTGGACTTTCAATGGAGCATTTGAGAAACACTCATTGAGAAGATGAGTCATTGCTCTGGTTAGAAGTCATATCAATAACTGATCAAATACATATGCTTAGTTGGAACCCCAGTCGATAGCCTAGAGCTGTTGTTTTGGTTTTAGGGAAGCATCCCAGAGAATCTTGAGAACATACAATTTATGAAAGAGCCTTTGGGTTTGTAAGAATATGGTCTCACTTATTCCAGGAATCCTGCTGTTTCCTCAGCAGTCAGACAGACCATTAGTTCCTTCCATCTCCAACAACTCTATTGGTATTATGTTATAAACCAACTCATTGAAGGCCAGACGGCAGGCCTAACACTCAACTCTGCAATTTTTGTTGGAAAGCATTTGTAGTTTTGCTTCCGCATTTTTGTTTTTCTCCCTCGCATGCGTGATATTTGGGGACTTCTGATCAGAAACATCTGGGCAAAGCTGAGTCATCTTGTGTCTACACTAAGGTGTCTCCTGGAATACGTGCCATGTGGTCCCAGAAAAGGCCGTGAAGTCTCCACTCTCACCCTGGGTGATGATGAAGAGCCACGGTCCGCCCTCCAGGACTGGCAGAGCAGCTCTACTGTGCCTGGCCTGAAGAGCACAGCGAAGTCCACACTGTAACTCTCCAGGTCTGGGCTGCTGAGTAGACTTTTTTTTATGAGTGTCGAGATCTCAGTGGTGAACATTTTGACATTCAAATTACCGACTGCATCATCCCACTCAGAAAACAAATAGCTTATGTGGATGAAAACTGCAAGCTCAATTTTAATTCATCTCATATAACTCTCATTGAGTAGACCATTCTAGTTATCTTTTTCAATAACTACTCCTATATTCTTCCAAAAGGTAATGAACACCTTTTAGGGTATCCTTCCAGGTCACTTGAACAAGTCTCACTGTCAAAAGCAACAGAGCTCCTCCCCAGCAACCATCCTGTACAGTGTGACCCTGTGCCCCAGCTTCATCAGCTTAGACCAACCTTGGGTACCATCTTACCCCAGCTGAACCAATCAGAGCTACACCCTTGTGATTTGGAATCGAGATCAACAGAAATCAAGGAGATTGTCTTCAGGTAGCCGGACATGTAGCAGCTGTGCTCAGGAACCCTGGTAAAGCTGTCTTCAGCTAGCAGCCTGGAGCAAAGTGAGCAGCCAACAGGGTGGGGAAAGAATGATGTAGATTCAGAGAGAAACAGTCAAGAGATGGGGAGAGAGCACTGTATGGGTTCCTCGCAGCATCGCGTGCCCAGCATCGACCTTTCCTGAGGCCTGGCTGCCTTTCTGGCCTTGGTCTCCATGTAGGGTGACAGCAGGATTTGGTTTTTCCAGTTCAGTTATACGAGTGCTTCCTTTCACTGTTTGGACAGTGAAGTCCACAGATACCCTATTTCTCTGAGACCTTCATTTTATCCTTGTAAGAGAATCCCTTTTTGCCCAAGTTAGCTCAAGCTGGTTTTTCTTACTTACATTAGGACCAATGTATATAGCAGCCTTAACAAATAGACATTTTAGAGAGTTATCTCCATTTTGCAGATGAGAAAACTGAAGCTCTGTGGAGTTAGGCAAGTCATCCAACATCAAACATCTAATAAATGATGAAGCTGGGATTTGAACCAGATCTGGCCACCTCTAAGTCCTATACATTTTCCATCAGGCTTCAGTGTTTCTCAAGGACACAGACTTGGGTTGTTTTTGTAGGCAATAGCAATTTTGTCTGTCTTGAAACCTCTGAAGACAGATTGGGTGTCCAAAAAATGAATCTCAAACTTTTCTGATTAAATATCTGCTTTCCAATTGCTCTTTGAAATATGAGATAGAAAATGGCAATGCTGATGAAGATGAAATGAACTCGGGCAGAAGCCTGAGCTGAATTTGGGGAGGTTGATTAGTGAATTGAGTGCTGGTGAGAAACAAAGAGGTTGTTTGCCTTTTTCCTGTTATCCATGTGTTATTGAAAAGACAGACTCATTCCCATCTGAGAGCGCTCTAATTAAAAGGTCTTTTGGATAAGGAACCAAATGCAACAGAGGGACAATAAATTAAAGTATATGTGTTCTTTGTACTGTTCTGGTTTCATTAGCCACTGGGCCACATCTTTTTCTATTACACATCAGGGATCATTACATAGAAGGGCAGTGAAGGCCCATTAGACATTGATTCTTAGACTTTCTTCTTCCCAGGTAAAGTCACATCTTTCAGAAATGAGAGTCATATGTATTTATATATATATATATATTTTTAAAATTTATTTTATTTATTTATTTTTGGCTGCGTTGGGTCTTCGTC
Source organism: Globicephala melas (assembly GCF_963455315.2). Classification (NCBI taxonomy): domain Eukaryota; kingdom Metazoa; phylum Chordata; class Mammalia; order Artiodactyla; family Delphinidae; genus Globicephala; species Globicephala melas. Next base: position 29,950,801 of record NC_083324.2, on the reverse strand, counting down.
GCTGAGCACGGGCTTTCTCTAGTGGCGAGTGGGGGCTACTCTTTGTTGCGGTGCACGGGCTTCTCATTGAGGTGGCTTCTCTTGTTGCAGAGCATGGGCTCTAGGCACGTGGGCTTCAGTAGTTGTGGTATGTAGGCTCGTAGTTGTGGCTCGCGGGCTCTAGAGCACAGGCTCAGTAGTTGTGGCGCACGGGCTTAGTTGCTCTGTGGCATGTGGGATCTTCCCAGACCAGGGCTCGAACCCATGTCCCCTGCACTGGCAGGCGGATTCTTAACCACTGCACCACCAGGGAAGCCCTGTATTTTTAATTAACCTTAACTGGGTGCTGGTTTTTTCACATAGGTCAGCTCTAACACAGTGAGTATAATGTGGCTGGATTGTCTCTTTAGAGATGACCTGGCTCTGGTTAGAACCGCAAAAAGGGTTTTGGACTAGACTTCCCTAACACAAGCAGGGGCTCCTCCCCAGGGATGGGCACAAACTCCCACCAGAGGGAATCCTACCCTGTGACCACCACCCACAAAATCCCACCACCTTTCCGGATACACCCATTGTTAGCACAGATCGGGGATCCTGGAAGCTAAAAACTCCCAAGCCCAAGAGAATGGCTGTTGGATACTTTTCTGAGTAAAGTGCTTGTATTTTCCCCTGCATTTCACCCTGTCCTCTTAATGGCAAAGGGGGTGGTGGGAAGGAAGAAAAAGAAAGATGTAGGGGTGGAGGGGAGATGCAGGGAACTGGGAAAGCATCATAAATGATCAGGGCCCAGAGGATGACATAATACCTACTAGTAACTATAAATTGTCTGGCAGTGTATGCATTGCTGACTCTTTTATTGGTTGGTCCGCACTGAGAAATATCATTTAACGCAAATTCGTCGTTTCATTACAATTCTCCAGCTAGTGTAAATCGGATTTCAACATTTGCTCAACATTGAGCCTAAAGCCTCAGAGAGCAGATACGGTTCAATGCCTGGGGTAATTTCTTCTCCATCAGGTTCCTTTCCCTGAATAAAGTTGTCCAATTTTGCTGTTCTACTGATCAGGCTTTAGGAAAGAGGTCCCAGACCCATTGAGCATCTTCTGTATTTATATGGTCCACCCTGGATGTGGAATAAATTGTATTGGGGGGTCTGATTCTGAAGGAGAACAGTATAGAGTAAGCAAGATGATTCTTGATCTGCCAGTTGGTAAACCAAAGCTCATTATCCCCATTGATGGGAAATACACCAATAAAGGGGCCTCTGGGACTAGTAAAAGAAACATTTGGTTTTTCAGAACATTTCTTCACATTTCAGTTTGGAGGAACATATATACCTTCTGTGCTTTTGCTACTAGATATTCCAGAAAGGGGGGTGGGGGGCAGGTTATTTTTTTTTTTTAACAATTGTCTAAAATTGGAATAAGGGGCAAATTGTGCTTTGTTCACATTTGAAGGGAAAGAGCACATGAACAGACCATGCAGAGTAAGTAATTCCCAAATGATTCTTTTCCTTCAGCTTAAGATATTTCTATGTGGTGAGAGTCACACATTCTCAAATGTATTTACAACTAAATTACTGTACCAACATTTAGATCATTCCCAAGTAACAGTGTGAAACCAGCAGCCTCAGAAGTATTTATAACTGAGATGCATGATTGGTGGCAAAGAAATTGTTTTATAAAATACTGCACCTATCATTTTCGCTTGCTGACTTAGGTGAAGGATCTGTATACAAATATAAATTGTTCGTGTTAAGGAAATAGTGATTAAATGTGGGCTTTGTGTATTAGTCATTAATCTTTCCATTTAAATGCAAATTCTTCATTTCAACCACTACCTGAAGATACATCTAATAGGAAACAAGTTGGATCTTCTGATTTATTATTTCAGACGAGGCTTTTAAAATATGCATTTTCTTGTCATGGGGAAGGGTGCGTTCTATGTACATTTTTTAAAAAAATGCACTCCTAAAAATCCAGCCAACCAAATATTGCTTGAAACTCAAATATAAACTTTATCTTTTTTCTTTATGAGCATGGGGTATGTGTTTGAGAGAGGGGTGTGGTGGTGGATATCCCCTGTCCCTCAGAAATTCCCAAATCATGGTGTAATGGGAGTCTTGGAGTTACTATTGGAGTTTACTAACACTTGTCCCCACCAGGCATCATCTTAAGAGTCAAAAAATAAATATGGGGCTTCCCTGGTGGCGCAGTGGTTGAGAGTCCGCCTGCCGATGCAGGGGACATGGGTTCATGCCCCGGTCCGGGAAGATCCCACATGCCGCGGAGCGGCTGGGCCCGTGAGCCATGGCCGCTGAGCCTGCGCGTCCAGAGCCTGTGCTGCGCAACGGGAGAGGCCACAGGAGTGGGAGGCCTGCGTACTGCAAAAAAAAATAATAAAAAATAAAATAAATAAATAAATATGTCTGGCCTACATATTTTAATAGTAATTAATAGCATTATATGGTAGAAGACACCATATCAAACTCTCAACTAGACTCGCTCATTAAATCTCACAATAACCCAGTGATGTGAGTGTTATTTTTTACGCCCAGTTTACAGGTCGGGGTGAGACCCAGAGGTTAAGGAGCTGGACTAAGATTACATGGATGTTTAAGGAGCCAGTGCTCAAACCCAGGTCAGCTGACAGCCTGTGAATTCACTTCGAGGCCCTGCTAACTTCCCAGATTAAATTTTATTTAAAGGAATTTTGGGCTAATTATTTTTTTTAAATCAATGTTTAAAAAATGAATATGGTTCTCAAGTATGAGAAGCCCAGGAGCCCTGCTCTAACTGAATGAGGGCTTGCAGTTAACTGAGTTGGGTGTTGTCCTGCTTCCTGACACTAGGAGGTCAAGGTAAGGTGGGGGAGGGAGCAGGTGAGGGCGAGCAGCCCATTCGTTAGCTAACTCACCTGCTGCTCAGAGCACGTGACACAGACTTCACGGCAGGTGCTCGGGTGCCCTTTGGAGAGAGTGCTAACTACTAATGAACCATTCTGTGAATATAGCTCTCGTGTTTCTTATTAGATAACCAGGGCAAGATGGCCCCAAAGAAGAAATCAGGAGGTGATGTGAAACATAGTTAGAAAATGGAGCTGCTGAGGTGTATTTCCCCCTCCAAAAATACTGGGGGGGAAAGCTTTCTGTTACCTGCCACCTTGGGGAAAAAATGTTAGTAGTATCATCTAGTAATGTCTGGTTCGATTACTCCGTGATGCCCCTACCTGAGGCATCCATAGAATGGACATACTTTTTTTTTTTTTTAACCCAGTGATTTTAGAGGCAGGTGGAATAGAAGAAAGAGCGCTGGACCAGTGATTTGTAAAATTCTTAAAGCAGCAAGGCGTGGCAGAATTCACTCGGGCTGTTGTCTTGTAGGGGCTGGGAGTTCTGAAATAGGCCACAGGAAATAGGGGATTGGATTCAAAACCTTTTGTTGGGAGGTGTGGCGCCTGAAACAGTGGAGTCTTTCTCAATACTTCGTGAGTGCTGAGCCCTTCATAAAATCAGCCAGGTAAAGGGAACCCATCAGTTCATACTTAGGAGAAAATCTGTTACAGGAATACCTGGGGCCCAGTGCTATCTGCCCCTCACCTTCCCTCCACCCTACCCTTCTTGGGGATGGCTTTGCCCTGACAGTGTTAGGATGGAGCTTGACATTGGCCATAATGGGAGCATTTATACCTTGGGAATCGGCAAGTTCTATAAACCAGGGCTGCTGCCACAGCCTCCCCTCTTCCTCCCTCCCCCCTCTACCCAGCTGGTAGTAAAGCATTTATCTGCACAGCCACTGATTCTTGCCTGCCACCACTTGGGTGATTTTGGGCCATGATGTTCCATGCAGAGTACTTCATTTTCCTTGTCTGTAAAGTGAGAATACTAATCTTAGTGCCTAGTCATCTCATTCTGGAGAGACTTAAATGAGATCAAGGTAAAGCATGCTTCAGGGTGCTTGGCACCTTGTAAGTACTTGAGGAGCTGTGGCTCATTCATTCTCATTGCCATTCATTAACCAGGATAAATGTGATCTTTCTAACGTAGATTCTCTCCCCGTTATTTCCCTACTTAAATCCTTCAGTGACCCCACCCAGCCCCCTCCCTGCCCAAGGCTCTCAGCATCTAATCACAGCTCCTTAGTGAAGAAAAGGAAGCAAATGACCTATTTGGAAGGCAACCCAGTGGCTTTAACCTCTCACTCCAGAGGGAGCATTTCCCCTTCGCTGGTAGTGGCCGCAGAGGCTCTGGTGCTATTTTAAGGCTCTGCCTTTGTAGTTATTGGGGAGTAATAAGGAAGGACAAGAAGGGCTACCATGGCTCGTTTTGTGGGCAAGAATCCCTCCACATGTGCAGTTGCAGAAAGAGGTCAGAAACTGGCAAAGTCTTATTTCAGAGACTCTTACTGGACCCTTAGGTAGTGAAGAAACTACTCCGTTCCACCCCACAGGGCTTCGGTTATGGGGCAAGCTAGGAATCAGAAGGCCTTCACGGTAGAGTCCACTCCACAACTTACTAGCTATGTAACTGTAGACAAGTTTTTTACAACCTTTTTTGAGCCTCAGCTCCTCTTCTATAAAATGGGTAAGCGAATGCCACCTTCATGGACTTGCTGTGAGGACTAAGTGAGAGTAACATTCAGAAAGTCCTTCAGCCCAGTGCCTGCTAGAAGCTCAATCACTGCTAACATACCCACCCTCCCTGGACAAAGTGGTAAATGCAGTGATGGGAAAAGGGGAAATTCAACTGTGTTTTTCTTTGTAAGCTCTGATGAGCTTCTCTGTAGGCATGAGCTGACACCACGAAGAACCATTTAGTAGCTGCAGTCAGTGATTAAAACAAAGAGAGTTCATGCGTCTAGTGCCTCTAGAGACCACTCTGTCTCCAAAGACTCTTCAGTCTTCCCCAGGTCATGTGCCGGGCAGCCTGTCCCCTGCCCAGCTCTGAGCACAGCTAACCTGTGGTGAGAGCAGGGAGAGGGCAGCCTCCAAAAACACCAATAATTGTAAAGGTTAAAGTCATTCATGGTGTTATAATTAACTGCTCTGTTAGGTGTTTTACAATCGTGACGCCACCCAAGAGAGAAAATGTTTAATCAGAATGGAACGCACCTCCGAGTTAATCCATTTTCATGGTGGAAATGGCAGGCACAGGAAAAAGAGCCAGCCCATTTTCCTTGCAGGTTGCATGCTCACTGCTGTCTCTCCTGCCACTGGTGAGAACTTCATCTCTCAGAACTTTCTATGCTATAGAGGAACTTTTTGTTATTACAGCGAAATCTATTTATCAGCCCTTCTTGGGGTCAGGATCCTTAACAGTGGTTCCCCTGTCATAGTTCTGTAAGCCATGGTTCCCCCGTCATAGTTCTGTAAGCCATGACCTGTGTGGAAAAGTAGCAGCCTGGTCAAGCCTGAAAGCAAGTGACCTTACCTCCCCTCTTGGACTTGGACCTCTGACCCTTCTCTGCAAGGGCACGGATGGTCACCTGTCCCCCTACCCCCAGCCAGCACTGCCTGACAAGGGGAAGGTAGGTGCTGAAAACGTTCAAAGCTGGCTGAGCCCTGGTCTCCAGTGGCTGCGTGCTCTGTCATCCCATACACATGGCCCTGAGCATAGCTGGTGCAAAACTGACCTTCTGCCAGTGGTTGGTCTTTTTCTTACAGGCTGCACTGCTCTGCTACTGGGCTGGGACAAATCACTTAACTGCTCCATATTCTCATTTCTTTACCGTAAAAATGATTTTGTGGGACTGTTGTAAGAAACAGGACTAACAGAAGACACCTAGGCTATAGTATGTACCCGCAAACGGAAGCCGCTAGCTGCCCCCTGCTGCAGTGATGAATGAACTGTGTTCTGCAGCAGAGAATGCTTATTATGGGCGCCATTATTACTGTAACAGCTATTTTGATCAACTTTGTCCTACGTAGAATACAAAGGCCACCCTATTTACCTAATAACACTATTAGTGTTCTCAGACAAACATATTTGCTGATTTCAAAACCTCTTAGCTTTTGCACAGGCAAAAATAAATAAATAAATATGTGAAATAAAAATTTTAACACCCTATTATTTTTTAAGTCACACCCCAGTCTTTATTTTAAGAATAGGATGTCTTGTCCTTGGTGGTATAAGGAGCCATTTGGACAGCCTGTACCCATTCCACAAACCGTAGATTTCTGCCTCTCACTGCCCAGCTGATGGGCAATTTCAAATTGGTTTCTAGCACCTGTGCAACACAGAGCTTCCTGTGCAAACACTTTACTGTCTCCTGATGGGAAACAGCCAGGCCTCTGATACATTCAGGCCTGGAGGGCGCCAGGTAATCTCTTTGTACAGCGTGTCTGTCCCCATCTTCAGAAGGTGTTTATTTTTAGCTCTTCACACTGTTTCTAGCACCATCCCTCCTTTGGAGGCCGACAGCTTGTTCAAGGGATCTTAAGCTGTTAAAAGCAAGAAACTCTGAAAGCAGAGAGGCAGCCGAGAAGGTGATTAGAACAGAGTTCACCTTTGGTGTTAGAGGCAGAAGGCAGCTTGGGTGGAGTGTCAAGCAAGTTGGCCAACAAACTTTTAAAAGTTGGCCTTGGTGACACTCGCCTGGAGCTTTAAAGAAACAATGCTTGAAAGAACCCGAGAGCCTGAAGGCAGCTGGGTACAGAGGTTCGTGCTGGATGTGCGACTTCTCACAAGTAGCAGGAAGCCAGACTCCTGAGCTCAGACTGCAAACGCCAAGGGCAGAAGCAGGAAAAGAAATCCAGGGTCGGTGACCTTTCCACAGGGCCAGCTGGTTGGTGCCTTTTCAGGCTAATTCGAGGTGGCGGGAGGTCTGTGCTTGAGATCACACCCGGAATTGTGATGCTTAGCGTCAGAAGCCTGACACCACCCAGACAGTCCCTGGACACCTGTAGGGGACAGAGCGCCGAGGTTAAGGAAGTTAGCAAGGACAGAATCTCTGAGCAAGTTAAGTCCCCCAGGGTCAGATTCTTCGTGGCAAGGAAGGAAGGAGGAGAGGCTGCGAACATTGCCTGTCTGGGTGGTGCCAAGTGTGCTGAGTGCCCTTGATAAATATTAAATAGCAGTGGTGACATCATATCCTACCAAGTGTGTCTTCAGGACTCAGGTCAGCCTGGCAGGGTCAGCTCAGTGTGTCAGTCACCAGAGGGCTTGAGCCCAAGAATCTTCAGTGCAGAAGGGACAAATGGGAAGCAAGGCAGTAAACCCCAGAGACTGTAAGAACGGCTGCCCCTCTCAGACCTGCCATGGACGTGCAGGGGTTCATTACCACAGCTACGGAGCAGCAGGCTGTCCGCCTGGCAGACACGAAGGGTGCGAGTGGATTCACAGAGCACCCGGGGAGCCATGGGAGAGGACATTCCTTCTTCACAAAGGTGTGGACTCCCAGGTGGATCTTCGGGACAGGTTCTAAGCCCTAGAGGCAACTGAGAGGAAATGTGGGCTTCCGGCTGCTCAAGAATATCTCAGAAGAATACATACCCCGCGGGTAGACGGTGAGGAAGGGATTCTCCTCAGATGAGGACAGACCTGCAGAAACAGGACACTGACCTCTCAAAATGGCAGAGGGTTTTCCTTTTGAGCCCCTTGCAGTCTCCGTTTATGACCATTCTTCCGAGGGTGACGTGTACACTGACTGTTGACTGACTTATCCGGGTCATGCAGCAGCTAATATGGCTGAACCCAGGTGACTCTCTTGGCTATTAGTGAAAGGTGCTCAACCTTTAAATAAGTGACATAACTGAACATCAAGTCACCTAGAAGCTGGGGGTGGGGGCAGTTGTGAGATGATCATGGCCTTTGAAATCAGAGTGAACCTGGACTCAAACCCCAACTCCACTGTTTCCTAGCTCTGTGACCTTGGCTAATTTGCTCAGCCTCTGAGCCTCAACCTCCACATCTACAATCTGTGGGGAAACAATGCAGCTTGGTAAGGCTAAGAGAGCGTGCATGTCAGACACTTGGTAGAATACCTGGCAGAGTTGCCATTCAATTAGTCCTATCAATCTATGTTAAATAATAATGAAAACCAGCAAGAAATTAGAATGAAAACAGCTATCTTTGTGATCAGAATCCACAGATGAGCTAAAACAGGGCAGGAACCTATAGTTATAGATTGTGTTTAAAATTATGTCACAACTACTTAAGTATCCACTGTGGATCATTCTCTAGAGCAATATGTTACAAGCAAATGACACTATCTCCCTGATGTTTACAAGTTAATCAATTCCATAAAAGGAAAAGAGAAAGCAGGGGATTCTGGGCCATCTAGAAGAGCCCTGTGTGGATTTGTGTTTTTCAGCCAAACTGGGAACATAGATAAATCACTCAGCCAGTCAACGATGCCGAGAGACAGGATTCTTCCAGCTATGGGAAGTGGGGATTGGAGAGGAAGAAGGATTTACAGCTGCTCGGATGGGGCAGAAGAAGGGCAGAGAAAGATAGAGACCACCACGTGGAGGGCACCTGAGAGTCAGCACCCACCATACATAGAAATGAGTCTCTGGAGGTGGCCAAGCATTTCTCATGGGTCTTCAGAGCATGATCCCTGGGAAGTGAGAGTCGTGAGTTTGGTGCTAGTTGAACAAGAGCCAACATGGGCAACCAAGCAGTATCCATCAGCTCAAGCTAGAAGCAGGCGACTTGGGGAACACACCACCTATTAAATAGAAACAACCTATATCATCGTCGTAAATATTTTATATGGCTGCATAGAAGAAGGTGCCGTATTTTATACCCTCACTGTAAATCGAAATACTTTATTGTTGCCAATTTTGCCACTGCCCTCAGCTAAAGTGAGCCATTTATTGAGATTTGACAGTATTTGGTTATATCACTAGTGATCATTCCTGTCAGCAATTGGCCTGATAATCTCTCCCAAGAAAATAATTGCCATCCATTGGCAAGCCCTGGAGACTTACGGGTGTGTTTGCTTTAAAGTGATTTCTGAAAGACGTACGACTATGTGCATATCATAAGGGAAGGGCTAATCTTCTAGCATATAGACACTTGAGGAAAATATTATAAAGGAAGTCTTTTCCTGAGCTTTGTTGAGATACATAAAAGGCAAAAAGTTTCTTAATGAAGACCTTGATGTCATTTATATTTTTGCATAAAATTGTGAGTGTGAGTGAATACACAAATTGTGGTATATCCATAAACTGTAACAGTGTCTCATGACAGAAAGGAATGCTGCGTTCAAACATGCTACAAGGTGGATAAATCTCAGAAGTTTTATGCCAAATGAAAGAAGCCAGACGCAAAAGAATAAATATTGGATGATTCCATTTATGTAGATGTCCAGAACAGGCAAATCCACAGAGACAGAAAGTAGATTAGCGGTTGCCTAAGGCTGGAGATGCAAATGAGGAGTGACTGCTAATGGGCGCTGAGATTTCTTCGTGAGGTGGTAGAAATAGTCGAAAATCAAATTGTGGTGAAGGTTGCACAGCTCTGTGAATCTAATAAAATATTATTGAATTGTGCTCTTAAAATGGATGACTTTTATGGCAGGTAAAATTTATCTTAATAAAGCTGTTAAAATGAAAAAAAGGAGCATGACTTTTGCTAGATGCAACTGGAAGACCTCTTTGGAGAAAAGGTGTAGATAGAAGTTTTGAAGCTTCCCAGAAGGATGATAAAATAGGGCACAGGCTGAACCATGGACGCTGTTCCTCCTGGTTACAGCAGCATCCTTCACTCCCTGGCAAAGGTGTGACCAGTGTCCCTCAAGGTTGGCCAGCTGGCATTTAGACACATGTCAGTATTTGCTCTGAGACAGATGTGCCAGCTCAAGGGAGAAGGAGAACAGTAAAGCTAGATGGGACCTAGCCTCACAGCGGGGGCAAAGGAGGCAGTAACGTACCAGAAAGGAAGGAAAACTAAATCAGGGGTGACACAATCCCAAGATAAGAGGGATTCAGGAAGAGTCAGAAGCCCAAATTGAGTGCAAGCCAGAGACAGTTGTATTACAAGCAGCACTTGAATCCTGTTAGCAGCACGGAGCAGAGGTGACGGGGTTCACTGCCCAGCGCTATTAAAGGTGCCTCACGCAGCATCCTCCTGTCAGTGTGACATCCTGCCAGAAGCAGCAGTCCAGCTTCTTATTCATAAATGTGATTGGGAACCACACTTGAGTATTTTTCCCCATCTGTCTAATTAAGTGTAAGTCCCAAAAGGCAGAGACCAACGTGAGCTCCAGTTCATGCTCTCAGCATAGTTTTCAGTGCTGGATAAACATTAAACAATAGTCTAGTAATAAAAGGCTAGCATTTTCCACAGGACTTTTGTATCTGAAATGGAAAGAAACCCTTTGAATGGAGTAGCAGGAGTTTCTCCTTGTTTTCATATTTCTCAGCAAGAGGCTCACTCTCTATTGTCGATCACATTTTTCATACCTGGTAAACCAAGCTGACTGAGGATTATAAATGAAGCAGTTTTATGTTGGAGGATAGCTTTGTAAGACCTCAGGTGATAACTAGTTCTTGTTAGAGCTAGGAAGCAACTGAGGAGTCAGTTCGTCATGTTAGTTCCTCTGAAAGGGGTTGATTTGGCTCAACCTAACGCTGGATGGGTGCTGTCTAATGGAACTTTTTGTGACAGTGGAAATGTCCTATAATATAAAAGTAATATGCAGCCAGTAGCTACCATATTGGATAATCGAGCACTAGAGACTCTTAAGTGGGAAAGAACCCACAACTATTTCATAACCCACATCAAAGTTCATTTGTAAACAGCAATGAAAATTTTTCAATAGAAATAATCATCATGGTGATCTCTCCTGTCAATTCAACAAATATTTACTGTGAGTTTTCTGAGTGTCAGGCCCTCCTCTAGATTCTGGAGACATTTCAGTTAAAAACAAAAAAAAAAGAGAAAAAAAATTGAAGAAGAAAAACCATATGATCACCTCAATAGATGCAGAAAAAGCTTTTGATAAAATTCAACACCCATTTATGATAAAAATCTCTCCAGAAAGTGGACAGAGAGAACCTACCTCAAAATAATAAAGGCCATATATGACAAACCCACAGCAAACACCATTCTCAACGGTGAAAAACTGAAAGCATTTCCTCTAAGATCCGGAATAAGACAGGGATGTCCACTCTCACCACTACTATTCAACATAGTTTTGGAAGTCCTAGCACAGCAATCAGAGAAGAAAAAAAATAAAAGGAATACAAATTGGAAAAGAAGAAGTAAAACTGTCACTGTTTGCAGATGACATGACACTATACATAGAGAATCCTAAAGATGCCACCAGAAAACTGCTAGAGCTCATCAATGAATTTGGTAAAGTTGCAGGATACAATATTAATGCACAGAAATCTCTTGCATTCCTATACACTAAGGATGAAAAATCTGAAAGAGAAATTAAGGAAACACTCCCATTTACCATTGCAACAAAAGGAGTAAAACACCTAGGAGTAAACCTACCTAGGGAGACAAAAGACCTGTATACAGAAAACTATAAGAAACTGCTGAAAGAAATTAAAGATGATACCAACAGATGGAGAGATATACCATGTTCTTGGATTGGAAGAATCAATATTGTGAAAATGACTATACTACCCAAAGCAATCTACAGATTCAATGCAATCCCTATCAAATTACCAATGGCATTTTTAATGGAACTAGAACAAAAAATCTTAAAATTTGTATGGAGACACAAAAGACCCCGAATAGCCAAAGCAGTCTTGAGGGAAAAAAAACGGAGCTGGAGGAATCAGACTCCCTGACTTCAGACTATACTACAAAGCTACAGTAATCAAGATAATATGGTACTGGCACAAAAACAGAGATATAGATCAATGGAACAGGATAGAAAGTCCAGAGATAAACCCATGCACCTATGGTCAACTAATCTATGACAAAGGAGGCAAGGATGTACAATGAAGAAAAGACAGTCTCTTCAGTAAGTGGTGCTGGGAAAACTGGACAGCTACATGTAAAAGAATGAAATTAGAACACTCCCGAACACCATACACAAAATAAACTCAAAATGGATTAGAGGGCTTCCCTGGTGGTGCAGTGGTTGAGAGTCCGCCTGCCAATGCAGGGGACATGGGTTCGTGCCCCGGTCCAGGAAGATCTCACATGCTGCGGAGCGGCTGGGCCCATGAGCGATGGCCGCTGAGCGTGCGCGTCTGGAGCCTGTGCTCCGCAGCGGGAGAGGCCACAACAGTCAGAGGCCCGCGTACTGCAAAAAAAAAAAAAAAAAAAAAAAAGGATTAGAGACCTAAATGTAAGACCAGGCACTATAAAGCTCTTAGAGGAAAACATAGGAAGAACACTCTTTGACATAAATCACAGCAAGATATTTTTTGATCCATCTCCTAGAGTAATGGAAATAAAAACTTCAAAGCTTTTGCACAGCAAAGGAACCATAAACAAGACAAAAAGACAACCCTCAGAATGGGAGAAAATATTTGCAAATGAATCAATGGACAAAGGATTAATCTCCAAAATATATAAACAGCTCATGCAGCTCAATATTAAAAAAAAACAAACAACCCAATCCAAAAATGGGCAGAAGACCTAAACAGACATTTCTCCAAAGAAGGCATACAGATGGCCAAGAAGCACATGAAAACTGCTCAACATCACTAATTATTAGAGAAATGCAAATCAAAACTACAGTGAGGTAGCACCTCACACTGGTTAGAATGGGTATCATCAGAAAATCTACAAACAACCAATGCTGGAGAGGGTGTGGAGAAAAGGGAACCTTCTTGCACTGTTGGTGGGAAAGTAAATTGATACAGCCGCTATGGAGAACAGTATGGAGGTTCCTTAAAAAACTAGAAATAGAATTACCATATGACCCAGCAATCCCACTACTGGGCATATACCCAGAGAAAACCATAATTCAAAAGGACACATGCACCCTATGTTAATTGCAGAACTATTTACAATAACCAGGTCATGGAAGCAAACTAAATGCCCATTGACAGACGAATGGAAAAAGAAGATGTGGTGCATATATACAATGGAATATTACTCAGCCATAAAAAGGAACGAAATTGGGTCATTTGTAGAGACGTGCATGGATCTAGAGACTGTCATACAGAGTGAAGTAAGTCAGAAAGAGAAAAACAAATATTGTATATTAACGCATATATGTGGAACCTAGAAAATGGTACAGATGAACCTATTTGCAGAGCAGAAATTGAGATACAGAAGTAGAGAAAAAACATATGGACACCAAGGGGGGAAAGCCGCGGAGGGTTGGAGGGAGTGGTGTGATGAATTGGGAGATTGGGATTGACAGGTGTACACTGATGTGTATAAAATTGATGACTAATAAGAACCTGCAGTAAAAAAAAAGAAAATTTTAAATCATAATCTTAAAAAAAAAATACGTGGCAAGGTCCCTGCTCTTAAGGAGTTTATAATCTAAAGTGTAGAAACAAACAAAACAGAAAGGGAAGAGGAAAATAAATGAATGGTTAAAAATAATAATCAGTGTTTTCAAGAAGCACACAAAGTGGTGAGATAGATCCTTAGCTTCTTTATACAGATCAGGGTGGGTGTCTTTGAGAGGTGGGATGCAGGCTCTAGTGGGAAGAGAAATGGGAGGGAAAGATTGTTCCAAGAAGAGCAAATATCCTACAGTGAAACCCCAAGGGGGAAAGAACTTGATGCATGTGAGGATCTAAGTGAAGGTGGCTGGACATGGTGAGTGGAGAGGAGAAAGGAACAGATCACGGTGGTGATATAAGGCAGGAGTCAAAGCATACGTGGCTCTATACACTGTTGAAATGCATTGGAAAGTCTTGGGAGGATTTCAGGTAGGAGAATGACATCAACAAGGTATAATGTAAAAGTTTATTCTGACTGCAGAGAGGAGGGCAGGAGACAGAGTGGGGACAGCAGTTAGGAGGCTGCTGTGGTCAAAAAGAGATAGGCACGTGGCGATGTTGTAGCAAGGGTATGAGCTTGGACGTGAAGGGCGGGGATGGATCTGAGAAATGATTTGGGGAAATTGACAGTACTGACTGATGGATGGGACCTTAGAGCAAGAAGAAAATGGAGGAATCAAAGATCATTCCCAGGTTTTTAGGTAGAGAAACTGGTGGACCTCTGGCATCTCTGGCAGTATTGGAAATGGAATAGAGAGCTCTCTTCCCACTCTAACTCTGTATTGGCTTTGCATATCCACTAGTTTTTACTGATATGCAAGGTTGGGTGATAAGAGGGATTGAACAGGATCATCCCATTTAGTGCTGATGCATTTCTGTTTCCAGACCTCTCCCTTCAAAGTGCCTTTTATATCATGGCTGCAGTTAACTCTAAAATCTATTATGTTGTAGAACTATAAGAAGCTTCTAGACCATTTGCCCCGTTGGTTCCCAGCCTTTTAAAATGTGGGACCCCTCTGTAACAACAAAGTGTGGATCTCTATATGATGGCAATAATATTAGCTGTCTGCTTCCTTTAAATGGGATATGGGCTGAAAGAAAGATGCCAAACACACAGCCTCTGTAGAATTAGATTAGACTTTCAATGTAGCCAGCCAAGAATGTGGAAACCTACTGAAACAAGGTGACATACAAGATGAAGTTGCAGCAATTAGAATCCCGTTGGAGTCAGGAAAATAGTGGGATTTTTGCAATATCATTGCCCTCCAGGGCTTATACAACCAGCCCTCAAACTATGTCCCAGAACTACCTAAGCACTTAAATTTAACGGAGTATTTAAAAAAATCATACTCCGCTACTTTTGGGCTCACACTTGGCATCCCTCTCCAGTGGGGAGAAGGCAGAGTGTGTGGTCAGATGGGGTAATATCTTCCTCTCCTTCTCCTGTATCCTGGAAAGCCCGTTTCTCCTCTGTGCTTTATAGAACTTACCCAGGGCCAGGCAGGGCCTGCATTGAGCCCTTTTGTGCGTTATCTCACTTGATCTTCACAAAAATCCCATGAGATAGACTTCATGTTTTATGCTATTAACAGATGAGGGTGCTGAGGCTTCAACAGATAAAAAGTAACCTTATTTTGGATATCTATTGATTAAGAAAATATATAGCAACAAAATTGCTATAAATTCGGTAGTGATTTTGGATAAATATATCTCATTCATTGCAACGACACCTATCTACTTTGGAAAATTAGTTGCAATGTCATTCACTTAATATTTACACAGTGTTTAGAATGTCAAGGATTTGAGACCCTCTTGCAATTATCAGGCTCCTCCCAGGGGTCCTGTAGTCATGACTGACATCTTCTGATCAAACCCATATTGTTCTAGATTAGAACGTTGAAGTTGAAAGAGGGCCAGTTATTTGGCCAAGGGCAAAGGACTTGCTGATCACAGAGTGGAGGCGCAGACCTGGTCCTTCCACTTTTCTGTTCAACATTTTTACTACTGTATCTTGTTCCCTTGTAAGGTAAATAGATCATCTGCCCGAAGACCCCAGAAAAGGAAGGTGATTAAATCAGGATCTCCAGGAGAGTTGAAAATCCTACCAGTAGGAGTTGCCTGGAGAGCATTGTAGAGAAGGATCAAGAGGCCCCATCTGAATTTACTGGACAACAATGTAGTAATTGATTAATGATGTCTGCCATGAGTACATGACTAGGAGTTAAGTCACTTGTGCCATGTATTTTGATGTGAACTGGTCATGCCTTGGTGGCTTTTAGGTGAATTTAGGCTGGTTGTCCATGGTGTGGAGCTGAGCTCCACATTCTTTGTGTCTCTAAGTGCCAGGTCAAGTGCCTTTAAAAAGAAGAGCTACAGAACTGCACTAGCTCTGGGCACTGGAGGAAGTGTTCCATCTCCTTTCTGTCCCACTCACAAGCTTATGATTTTTTTTTTCTTACAAGCAGACACTAGCTATAAAAAAGTTCCAAGCCTAGTGTACAGAAACCTTCCCTGAGAGGGAAACAGAGGTAAGGCTGAACTGAGAGAAACCGGATCATGATAACTAGGGGTCGCCCTTGACATTTATTCTGAAAGTTAAGTCGAAAAACTAAAGAGTAGCATTTAAAAATTTCTCTGCTCCTGTTTACCTCCAAACCAGCAATTGTACATCTGTGTACACAGCTGAGTTTGGAAGTAGCATTGGGAAAGCAGAATTTTCAGTAGAAAGCCTGAATCCACACACAGGGGTATTGACCAGAAATGTAAGGGCAAACTAATTCAATTACTTTCAGTGGAGTTTAACCTATAATCTTCACCCAAGCACAGGGGTACCTCAGACAAAGAGAAAGAACTCTTAAAATTGCTGGTTACCCCGAGAAAGAGCGAGCAGGAAGCTAGCCTTGCGTGCATGAGGTTTCTTGGAGGGCCAGAAATCTGTTTCTGTCAGCACAGGAAAAACCATCATGGAGCAAGGAAAGAAATGGAAATCAAAGCGAAAGTCACATACTCTTTTTCACATGACCTGGTATAATTATTAAAATGCTGAATTGCTTCTTTTAAAGGTTTTTCCGCCAGAGGAAAGAATGTCAGAACCACTCCCCTAAACCTACTCCCTTCTTTCAAAAACATCTGTGAGAGAAAATAAAACGAAATACATATTTATATACTTTTTTTTCTTACAAGGGACTAGTAAGCAATTTGATCTCTTTTATCTGAAAGTTTTGCCAATGTTTTCATCAGTTCCTGCGGAGATAGCTGTGATTCCACTTTTTCTTTGAACAAAAAATAAATTGGGTTTCTTTGCAGTGAAAAATAGAAGGCTTGCTAAAAGCACTGACTTCAAAATAGTGCTTATCATACATTTGTGGAGAGCATACTGAAGAAACCATGCCTGGCGCCGCGTGTGCTGAGAAGCCCACTTTGGCTTCTTCTGGAAAAAAGCCTGAGCGATGTGCTCAGCTAGAGAGTGTTAGTATTTCCCTTTGACTCTCTTTCTGATTCATTCACTTGTGTCTCCATTAGCAATTTGTTTTTAATTCAGTGTTCTATGGATAAAGCATCTTGCTGGAAAACAGGCACATTTTACGTGCATACGCCTGACATTTTAAAAAATGAATGTAATGGAACTCCATGCTCAAAATAAACAGGCTGTCTTTCCCTTTCCCCACCAAACAATATTTATAAACCTCCAGGATAAATGAATTTTCTGCCGTCGGTACACCTGGTCTGGCTGTGTAAGTGCTTCTTTGTATCCTTTGAAAGAACTCAGTTCTGCCCTGAACACCCAGGTGCAGGAGTCACTGGCCCTCAGGAAGGCTGACCTGGATTCAGGAGAGCAGTGCTTCAAAGCTAATCTAAGAAACTTCTTGTAGTTTACATGTTCCTAATGGACAGCCTTGTTTATTTCGCTTCATCGTAATGATCTACTTCCTCTGTGTTCTACACGTTCAGTAATAAACTCATCGATCAGTTGGCATCAAGCTTATCTGTGATGAGTCCCAATTCCACTATTCCCTGAGACCCTGGGCAAGAGACTTAACTTCTCCAAGGCAGGTTACTCATCTAGTTTAAAATCTGTGTTTAAATATATATGTATAGTGATGTTGAGCATCTTTTCCTGTGCCTCTGAGAAATGCAAATCAAAACTACAATGAGATTCACTTTGTTATAAAACAGAAACTAACACACCATTGTAAAGCAATTATACTCCAATAAAGATGTTGAAAAAAAAAAACTACAATGAGGTATCACCTCATGGTGGTCAGAATGGCCATTATCAAAAAATCTAGAAACAATAAATGCTGGAAAGGGTGTGGGGAAAAGGGAACCCTCCTGCACTGTTGGTGGGAATGTAAATAGATACAGCCACTATGGAGAACAGTATGGAGGTTCCTTTAAAAACTAAAAATAGAACTACCATATGACCCAGCAGTCCCACTACTGGGCATATACCCAGAGAAAACCATAATTCAAAAAGAGACATGTACCACAGTGTTCATTGCAGCACTATTTACAATAGCCAGGACATGGAAGCAACCTAAGTGTCCATCAACAGATGAATGAATAAAGAAGATGTGGCACATATATACAATGGAATATTACTCAGCCATAAAAAGAAATGAAATTGAGTTATTTGTAGTGAGGTGGATGGACCTAGAGTCTGTCATACAGAGTGAAGTAAGTCAGAAAGAGAAAAGCAAATACCGTATGCTAACGCATGTATAATGGAATCTAAAAAAAAAAAAAAGGTACTGATGAACTTACTTGCAGGGCAGGAATAAAGATGTAGACATACAGAATGGACTTGAGGACACGGGATGGGAGGGGGATGTTGGGGTGAAGTGAGAGCAGCATTGACATATGTACTACCGAATGTAAAATAGATAGCTAGTGGGAAGCAGCAGCGTAGCACAGGGAGATCAGCTCGGTGCTTTGTGACCGCCTGGAGGGGTGGGATAGGGAGGGTGGGAGGCAGACTCAAGAAGGAGGAGATATGGGGATATATGTATGCATATGGCTGATTCAATTTATTGTACAACAGAAACTAACACAGTATTGTGAAGCAATTATACTCCAATAAAGATCTATTGAAAATATATATGTATACACACACTTATCTTAAAAGGCTATTGTAAGGATTAAATGAGAAAATGCTTGTAAAGTGCTTAGCACAGAGCTGGACATATTCATAATTATTAGTTGCTAAACCAATGATTAGATAACATTATTGACATTTACAAATAGCTTTGCGTTTTACAAAGGTACTATCTTGAACAACATCTGAAAAGCAATTTGGTGTCCACATTAATATCTCTCTTTCCATGTGATTTTAATACTTTAGCTGATTTGTCTGGGCTGGATTTCTTAGCCCAGGTTAAAATAGTTTGACTACAACTGAGCCTGCTTCCTCCAGGGCCCTGACCGACTGGGCAGTCATCATGTTCTAAAGAAAATGATCTCTGCTACAGACTGGGCTTGGGTTGAGTGTTAGGGACTCAATCAACTGCAAATATATATATATATATATTTTTTCTAATAATTAAAAAAAGTCTGCTAAGCAAAAAAAAAAAGAAAAATTATTCATACATTCTCAA
Organism: Globicephala melas; assembly: GCF_963455315.2. NCBI lineage: Eukaryota > Metazoa > Chordata > Mammalia > Artiodactyla > Delphinidae > Globicephala > Globicephala melas. The sequence goes on along the minus strand of NC_083324.2, from coordinate 29,931,860 downwards.
ACTGAGTGATAGTGTCTCTTCATACATTCTTCTTCTGGAGCTTCTATGAAACATTGATTTGGAATCTGTCCCTGTTGTCTCCTAACTGCTTTTATGTCATCTCTTTATCTGTGCTGTATTCTGAGTGGTCTCCTTAGTTCCAGTTCACCAATTCTTTTATTCAGGTGTATCTGATATGACCTGAAACTTGCTGATTATGGTCTTAAAGTTAACAACTACAGTATGTTCTGCTGCAAATATTATATTTGGTTCTCTTTTGAATCTTCATGATCCTTTAACAATAATGTCCTGTTCTTTCTCTACAGTTTCTATGCCTTCTTTATTTGTGATATTGAACACATTTATTTTAGAGTTTCAGTCAGATGATTGTCTTCAGTTCTAGAGGCGTGAATTCTCCAACTTACTGTATCAGCTGATTCTCCCTCGTGGTTCTTGTGCAGATCATTTTTTTTTTTAATCATTGGGCTTATCACTGGTGTTGGGGTGAGGTGGGGTAGAGACTTTTTTGGAAGTCCTTTATGTCCTGGATTATAGAATTATCACCATGGAGTAGTTAAACATGGGATTCTCCTATAATTATTTTTATGTTTGTTTCTCAGCTGGGGGATCCCATGCCACATGTCAGTTTGGACCTATACCTGATCATCATGTGATGTAGGCTGTGGGTTCTGATGTGTTTGTGTGTAACTGTTTCTCCCACCTGTAACTCCGGTAGATTGCAGTCTTATATGCAGTAACCCTAGACGAACAGAGGAGTTTTTCTAGTCTTCCTCTCAGAGAAAAAAAAGTGGTTAAAGGCTCCACTATTTCTATTGTGGGCTGAAGTCCAGCTCCCAGGCTCTCATTATCCAAAAGGTCCCCATGGCATCAGGTCTGTTCAGATTTTGCGGCCCTCTTTCTTTCTGGGGATTACCTTTTGCTTGCAAGCGCTGATATGTACGTACTTATTTTTTTTGTTCTTTTTATGTTTTGTTCTTCCGTTCTTTGTGTTTTTAATAGGAGGATCCCCTTCTGTGCCCGTTTGGTGTTCTGGGTTGCCCCAGCATCTTTTCTTAGAGAGCACTGCTCAGGCCTGGGTTAACTCATGCAAAGTGCCTACGCAAAGCATTGAGCCCAGAACTAATTCAGTGCTTTGATTACAACTTTGGACCTTTTGTTAAAGCTATGACACCCATTTTATTTAATTAGTCTTCTTGAAATCTAGTGTGTGTGTGTGTGTGTGTGTGTGTGTGTAAAAGCCCTAGGCATTTAATCATTAAAAGATACAAGGAGCAACTTCTCATGAGGATACCTCCTTACCTAAAGAATGGACTAGGAAACATTCCTTTGTATAAACCAGCCCCAGATTATCTCAAAATCTAAAAGGGTAAATGAAGGCAGTTTGTTTTTCCCCTAGTACAGCCAGCCACTGATTGTATTTTCGGCAGTAAATAGATCAGGCCACTGGTGGGCTAGTGTTTTCAAAGAGTGTCTAAGTGGTATGTAAGGTATAAAATTTTTATGAAAACTTTGGCTAAAAAGACCAACACCCTTTCTTATTGACTTGGTGTTTTATTGACCCAGGCATCTCCATAGTTCTTAACCTGTAGGAACATAATTTGGGTTCTAGAAATGTTCTATTGTAACAACAATAACCAAATAGTTTGTTCGTACAGACTTTTCTCCTCTCTTTTAAAATCATTTCCTATGGTGTAAAATAGCCACATTTCCCTGGGGTAGAACAAGCATGAAGAACAAAAATCAGGACCTAAGGGATGGGGGTGGGGAGTAGAGGAAGAACGATATGGGCCTTTCTTTCTAGCTGCTAGGACAATAGGGCCAGAACTGGGTCAGGAAAGTGAGATATTTACCTCGGGCACAAAATTTAGGGAGACTCCAAGAAGCTCAGTAATTAAGGTAAATTATCATTTTTATGCAATATATTAAAAAATTAAAATTGGCAAACTATGAGCCCTGGGCCACGGCCTGCTTTGGTAAATAAGGTTTTATTGGAATCAGCTCCAGGATTAGGGTGACGTGAGTGAGACATAGTTGTCTAAGTGCAGGGTCAGATACTACTCTTATTTAAAATGTTAATTTTTGCCTATCATTTTTTGCATTCATTTTTAGTTTTAAGATATTGCCTTAAAATATTATTTATCTTTATTACCCCTTTTATTTATTATTCAAGGGGAGTGCCTCACTTATGTCATCGTGGGCCTGGCTCTTAAATGGAAAGCTATCATAGAGAAATGGTAATGGCCGAGTGGTTACATTCGCATAGCTACTGATAAAACCACCAAATCAACCCTCTGGGAGGGATGATCTTCATGATGTTTTGCCCTCAGTTTTGTCCTCTGCAAAATGGCGGCAACAACAGTACTTCCTTTATAGGATTACAGTGAGTATCAATGTAGGCTGTTCAAGACAGTGCCCAGCACATGGGATCAGTGAGCAGAGTAGCAGTGATGGTGAAAATAAAAGATAAGTTTAGTAATTTCTAAACAAAGGCAGATTGTTTAGGGCCTTGGTTGTCTTTCTAAGGACTTTTTTATTGGGGTAGGACATATATAATGTACGATATACCATTTTACCCGTATTTCAGCATACAGCTCTGTGGCATTAAGTGTGTTCACATTATTCTGCGACCATCTCCAGAGCTTCTAAAGGGTTTGAACTCTATCCTACAAGCTCAAAAGGACCTTTGAAGGCTTTGGAGCAGGACGTTGCCCTAAGGGAGCATGTGGGGAAAATGAATCTGGGAAGAGAACCTACAGTGATGTAGAGGGGAAAAAAAACAGGAAACAGGAGGGTTCTGCAGTGGACCAAATGTGAAGTGGCCAAGGCACTGACTGAGGTGACAACAGGAGTAATAAGAAAGGGCAGAGAAAGAGGTTGGTGAACCTCATTAGACAATGAGAGAAGGGTGGAAAGACTCTAACGGGTGAGGCGAGATTTTGAAAGAAGATACAGCTCATCGTAAAGTTCCTTTAGGCATAAAACAGTAGAACTGTGGGTCAGACAGACGCTTGGCTCCCAAGGCGGTGTGCTGTAATCAGCTCCTAGTGGCAGAGCCAATTCTTCAATCTTCAGGAATTTTATGAGCCAGTTGTTAAATGCAACCTTAATTAAAAATTAAATAGAAATGTACAATTAAATAAATTACATTAGAAACAAAGGTTATAAAGATTCAACACCCATCACTTCCTAATTATTTTACTACATTTTAGTACTGTCGCTGCTTTTGAGGTTATTTATTGTATCTGTACAGTAAAATACTGTATAATGGTATGCCACTAAAACATCTTTTCTCAATTCCACTTTCTCTGCCATTCTGTTAGTAGCTAGAAACTGACCTTGGTGAGAGTATTTACACCAGGAAATCAGCAAAAGCTACAAACTGACTGGATTCATTGTTATGTTGATTGTCTAGATCTAAGAAGGTGATGGAAAAATGTTAATAATGCAGATTACACTTAATAGCGTGTCGTGTCAGTAGCCATTATCCTAGAAATATATTTTAAATCAAAGTTGAATGGCTATGAATATAAGACTTCAGCAAATATCGAAAAAGCATTCTATAACAGTCAATTGGAATTTTAAAGAAGGAATATTGTATGTTTTATTGTTACTTGTAAATTGTGTGCTGCGTATCTTTTGTATCAGTAAAACTTATAATAAAATTATATTTTTATTTATGCATAATTATTTTTGGCCCATCTGTTGTTGGACATTTACCAGCACACTGCTAACCGTAATCTTCTCTGATAAAGAGATTTATTTGTATAACATGTGGTAATCATTCTCTCAACCTTACGCGTGTCTTTTCGAAGGACAAATGACTTGTTCTCCAGTCAAAAGGGAAAACTGGACACATCCTGTACCTAGTACGCACCGAAATGGCTTTTCTCCAGGCAAACCACACTATTTCAGCATCTTAATTTTATACTCTCACCTCCAGCAACAGTTACCATTGTTTGAGCACCACAGTCTACCAGCCACTATGCAATGTGCTTTATTCACATTTCCATCCTCCCTTACCTCTTCAAGGTAGGTCCTAGTGTTATCCCCATTTTATAGACAGAAAGACCAAGGTAGCTTTACTCTCCTAAGTTTGTATAATTAGTAAGTATTGAGGGAGAGATTTGAATGCAGACCTTTCTGGTTCTTTCCAGTCTCTTGATTCTGATACCTTTGCTGCCATATTGCCTCCAAAAATTGACACGGAGATAAACGTTTCCTCTTCAACACAGATATTCTTGGCAATGGTTACTGATCACTTACTATGTCCCCCCTGAAGTGCTGGGCACCAGGAAATTCACATGAGAAGCCTATGAAGTGGCTTCTGACTCCCAGGGGTTCATCCCGTTTACCAGCTCTTATGTGAGCCAGTGTCCCGTTGTCCTCAGCAGCTCCCGCAGTTTTACAGTCAGAGGAGTCTCTTCCCAAACAAGCTGTACTCTCGTCACATCTGATTCTAGTTTGGCTTCATTTGCTCCAAGGCCGACACATTCATTTCTTACACCTCTTCTGCTCATCTCCTAAATCTCCCTTGAAGAATTCACTTGCTGCTTCTCCCTCTCGGTGCTTTTTAAGGTAGTTGCATGCTGATGCAGAAATCAAGGCACCTCCAGCCAGGAGGTCCACACGGATGGTACAATTATCTTTAGTTACAGGGCCTAAGACGAGTCTCCTATCAGAACTGCGTGTTGCTGTGCATGCTCTCAGCTCCGCTACCTAAGATGTGTCCAAAATAAGAAATTTCAAGGGCTGTTGAGCACTCTCATTTCCCAAGTGGATCAGTACAAAGAGCGTTTGACATTGGAGGCCTAGCATTTGAGATACAGTGGAAGAACTTTTCAGCACTGGGTGTCCCTTTCCCCAATATTGCAAGGCTGGTCTGAGTTCACGAACACCTCAAGATTCTGGTTCTTTCCCCTTATTTCCTCTTTCTCCATGTCTTCACTTACCAAGACATTTCCCTTGCTTTCTGCTTTGAAACTAGGCCACTAATTAAGAGAGAAGTCAGAAATCATGTTAATATTGTATCTGTGATGCAAAAGGAAGCAAGGCGGAAACAAGGTCTGCTAAAGATAGAAAAGCAATCCTTCTGTTCACAGTGATTGAAACATAAAGATTCTAAAACATTAACAATATAAATAAACCAAACATAAGCAAACATATATATTGATATTCATATAAATGTTTAAGCATGCCCACATATCATATAATGGCATTTATTCTTTTTTTTTCTCAAGAGGAAAAAGAGAGGGTCATTCGTGAACAGGAGGGCCCACTGTCTAAGTGTCCGTTTGGGTGTGCCCTGTGTTTTGAATCATATAAGCATAGATCCTTGTCCTTGAGGGGTCTAGAGGATACATTTCCAACACTGGAAAGTACATGCTGCTTTGTGCAAGGCCTAGCATCGCCAGCAGTCATTGTTTTCTTGTGCACCTACTGGCGTGTATGTGCCAGGCACAGAGTAAGTGCTTCCGGCGCGTGGTCTGATCTGTTCCCTGTACCCATCAACACCTGAGGCGGAGGCCATCCTTTCACACTCCAGGAATGGGAGGTGGAGAGCGGTTATGCTGTCCGTTCACTGTTACAGAGATGGTAATGCGGTGAGGCTAGAATTGAAATCCAAGTCATCTGATCTGGAGGCTTGGCCCTTAGCCTCAGTGAGGGGCGGGCCCAGAGACCGCACAGACCTGGGTTCAAAGCCCACCGTGCCTCCTCCTACCTTAATGTTGGGGGGGGGCGGGGCAGATTTACTTTTCCTTCCCGAGCCTCAGCTTCCTCCACAGCAAATAGAACCAACCCTGCGGGGTATTGTGAGGATGGGAGAGAATGTGAAGGGGGAGCTTCAAACGGGGCCTGGCCGGCAGCTGACAGTAATTAGTAACCGATTTGGGTGACTAATTCTGTTGGGAAATACTGCCCAATCTTCAACAGGTAAACATTAGATGTGAGTAAAGAGAGAATTATTGTAAAAACGCAGTTCATCTGATGTTGATTCACTCTATTTATTCCTTTGTTCATCCATTCAACAAATATTTATTAAGCATCTACTCTGGTGTGAAACATTTTCTTCAGTCCTTTATGTGTAACTTAAAAAATAATGCAACCTGAAAACCACACTGGGCAGGAGATACAGTTTCTGAGGAATCTTTCGGCATTCACCAATCCAACCTTTCTTTTTTTTGCGGTACGCGGGCCTCTCACTGCCGTTGCCTCTCCCGTTGAGGAGCACAGGCTCCGGACGCGCAGGCTCAGCGGCCATGGCTCACGGGCCCAGCCGCTCCGCGGCATGTGGGATCCTCCCAGAGCGGGGTACGAACCCATGTCCCCTGCATCAGCAGGCAGACTCTCAACCACTGCGCCACCAGGGAAGCCCACCAATCCAACCTTTTACATCACCTGTCATATTGCAGGTACCAGGCTCAGCTCGAGGGTGGACTGGATACACTCGCAGCCATGTCGGGGTGAGTGTTCCTGGTCTAGCCTGAGAGCCAGCATGCCACATTTTCAGGGGTGTAAACAGAGAATTCTGAGTGCAGAGCAGAGGCAGGGATTCAGGGTCTGTAAGACTTCACCTCTAAGACAACTTTTGAAGGTGTTGGGATGGGAGGGAGGACGCAGGCCTGGGGAACAGTGAGAAAACCAATATGGTTGAAGCATTAGGTGCAAGGCGGCTTGCAGGTGGAACATCCATTTACCCTTTGGAATACAGTCTTCCTGTTGGCATGGCAACTGCTGCAAAATTAATTCAAGGTGGTACTTCAGATGATGCCTTGGAGACTGTCCAGGAGTCATTTAAATTGCTTGTTTGTTATGTGTAAGAATTTGCCTAACCTCCAAGCTGCAGTTGCAGCTTGGCAATCTCTTGTTTATTGTGCTGATATTGTTTCTTGGGTCATTATCTTCCTTAAACCATTTTTTTGCATTTTATTCTGCCCATCTCGAAAATATGCCCAGGCATGGTGTTGATTTTCCCACGCTCCCTTGAGATCCCCTTGGCCTTGCCTCTCTTGCTCTGATGGAAATGCTGCCAGGGTGGTGTTTACAATCTTATTTCTCAGCCCCGGATCCACGCACTCAGCTGTGGTGGATGCCACGGGGCACTCAGCCCTTTCCCTACCGCCCCCCCCCCCCCGCCATGGGGTTTGTGGAATGGTCTGGAATTCAGGATCCTCATAAGAGGACAGAGGTTCTCCTTCCTGGCTGAGGAATGGCAGTCAGTGCTGACACTATAAAAATCTGCTAGATGCAGAGCTGCCCTACAGACCAAAGCCACGTGCCTGCTGTCCCTGACCAATTCTAAAAGCAGAGTAAAACAGAGTTCATGAAAAGCAAATAAATGATGTAGGGTGTTCTTCCAACTGGGGTTCTAAAACCAACAAAATCTTCAGCTTCTCAGATCAGTGGCGGATTTGCCAAAGCAAAATAAACGTCTAAATCTCTTCCTGCTTCTCCTAGGTGTGTGTGAGAGAGAGAGAGAGAGAGACAGAGAGAGAGACACAGACAGACAGACACATCACAAGGACACAGGGCGGGGAGGGTGGCATTGGAAGGAGCTGGTGTGGCTTCGCCTTGTGCTGAGAGCGTTGATCAGTGCGCCTTTCCAGGAGAAACTGAATATAAGATCCTTAGGCACAGAAAGAACCTCTCATATGCGGACTCTCTGGGGATTCAATTCACACTCTTCCCACTTTCTTTTTCACTGTCTCTTTTGAAATTCAGGGGAAAGCATTTCCCTAACTCTCAGCTAATAAAGAGAGAGAACTAAGGGGCTTAGAGGTCAAGATTTGTAAAACTGAGCAAACTGGTCTCACAAGGTTTGGATCTGGAGCGATGGATCTGCGTCAGGCTTGGTGACAGTGACGGGAGAGGGGTCAAGCAGGCAGTACACACCGCAGACGCTTCTTTAGCCTTTGGTTCCAGGCACTGTTCTGAGAGCTCTGCATGCATTAGTCGTCTTAGTCTCTCAACGATCTTACGAGGCAATAACGTTATTGTTAGTGTTGTTTGTGTGTCCTTTCTGCAGGTGGGGAGACTGATGTCTGCTAGATAAGTAATGTGCCCAAGGCCTCACAGATAACAAGCGTGAGCGCCAGGATCTGAACCTCTGCATCCAGCTATAACCAGTGGTTTTCAAACTGGGGGCACTTTTGCCCCCCATGGGACGTTTGGCCATGTCTGGAAGTCATATCTTGGTGGGGGACTGTCACTGGCATCTAGTGGATGGAAGTGAGGGATGCTGCTAAACACCCTGCCCCCCCCCAACAAAAATTTACCAACCCCCAGGGTCCCGAGGGCTGAGGCTAAGGACCCCTGCTCTGGATATGTCGCATCTTACAGTTCTAGTACTGAGCAAGATGATGGAGGCTGAGGACCAAATATAAAGCTTGAGATCAGACGCTCAAGCTGTGAGTAGTCTGAATCCGCCCTGGCCAGCCCAGACGCCCCACTTCTGAGTTCTCTGGTACAGGAAGCAAGGTTCTCCCGAATGACCTTCTGCTTGGCTTCTGGCTGAGTTTGGCGGGGAGCTGCTGGGTTTTTGCCTGAGTCATCACAGGAGACCTGGCTTTGCAATCTCAAGACCACACAGTAGGGAATGAGAAGAAAGCGCTCGCGGCAGTTATTTTCCGTCCCTCGCCTGCCCCCCTGGAGTCTTCCATATGAGAATTTTTCGAAGTGGGGTCGTTAGGAAATCTAGTCTGTGATTTTACAGGAAACACCTGCAGGAGAATGGTGACCTATGAAATCCTCTGCTGGGGGATCTTTTAAGAGCATCATCATTGCAGTTTGGTTTCAGCCTTCTAGGAATCAAGCTTCCTCCCCGGGTTCCCCAAAGGTTTGCTTCCCTTGACCCAGAAAGGGTTAGTTTTAAGATTACCGTCAGGTTTGCTACGTTCAATCTGAATTTCCCATGTACTTTTGGTGAGGTGTGGTCCTTGAACCAGGGGTCATGGCATCACCTGGGAGCTTGCTAGAAAAGCATCACTTTGGGCCATGCCCCAGATCTACTGAATTAGAATGTATAGTGTAACAAGGCCCCAACTTACTCATATACACTGGTCTGTAGAATTTTGGTTTTCACTCTGAAAATTGTTCTAAGAATTATGGGTCCAAATAAATGGGAACTCTCCTCTCTTAAGCCTTGGATTCCACAATTATAGAATGTTTGTCAGACGGGCTCCAGGGCCCTGCTGCAGCTCAAAAATGCTATGATGTCCCAGATTCATGCAATCATGCCGTTGTTTCCAAGCAATCCCACAAATGAATCAATGCAGAAATGTTTGAGCTACTTCACCAGTTATATTTCATATACTTTCAGTTGACCTCCGGGCTCTTTGCAGGAACCCCCTCCCACCAAGAAGGAATATTTCCTATTAACAGCCACTCTTTTTGGTTGTGACAGGTGATCACTTACTTGATCTGACTTCTTCCATTACTCAGCAGTTTCTTAGTCCAGTTGCCATGTCGCTGAAGGGATATGAGTCAGTCTACTTCCCAGTCCTCTGTCAATGCAGCCCCCTCCCCGTCGGACTGACATTATTTCAATGTGCTCTTAAAAGTGATCCCAACTTTTTAGGTTAAGGTCTAGTTTTAAAAACCTCATTCTAGGGTTCCTAAGCCCATGTATCTACCCATCCATCTGAACGTGTGCACGTTTCCCAACTACTGTCGTGTTGGGCTTGCTCTCTTCCCTCTCAATTAAGCCGCAAGGCTGTACGCTCTGTCCCTATCAGCCGAACAGACAACTTTGTCACAGAGATCTTAACCAAGATGGCTGCTGCCCTGGTGAGAGGTTGGGTATTCAGTGGAGACGGGGTCACAAAAGCGGTGTCTGCAGGGACCATAAAAGTGAAGGGGCAGTGCCTGTTACCACAGTGCCTGGGGAGACTCTGATACCTGTGGGGCAAGTGGAGAGGTGACGTGTGACACGTGTACAGTCCCAGCTGGTTGTTTCCAGGCAGAAGAGCATCAGGGCCTTTATATGATCTGATATGTTTTTTTCAAGAGATAACACAAATTTACCTTCTGACATCTTCATATTTTTAACTATTGGTTATAATTCAGTCTCTTTTTTTCTAAAAACACTGGGTGGACAGAGGGAAGTGAACACATCTACAGATTTTTTTTTTATTATTTTTATTGGAGTATGGTTGCTTTACAATGTTGTGTTAGCCTCCACTGCACAACACAATGAATCAGCCATACACACAGATATCCCCTCCCTTTTGGACTTCCCTCCCATTTAGGTCACCACAGTGCATTAGGTAGAGTCCCCTGAGCCACACAGTATGTTCCCATCAGTTGTCTATTTTATACAGAGTATCAATAATGTATATATGTCAATCCCAGTCTCCCAGTTCCTCCCACCCCACCCCTTTCCCCCTTGGTATCCACAGTTGTTCTCTACGTCTGTGTCTCTATTTCTGCTTTGCACATAAGGTCATCGATACCATTTTTCTAGATTCCACATACATGTGTTATTATACAATACTTGCTTTTCTCTTTCTGACTTACTTCAGTCTGTATGACACTCTCTAGGTCCATCCATGTCTCTACAGATGACCGAATTTCGTTCCTTTTTATGGCTGAGTAATATTCCATTGTATATATGTACCATATCTTATTTATCCATTCCTCTATTACACATCTGCAGATTTGAGTCAGACCTCAGGCTCCCAGTTGCAACCCTCTGGTGGAGATGAGTCACTTTTTAAATCTTCAAACTAATCCTGTGAAGAATGGTGCACTACGATCACCCCGATTTTATAGGTGAGAAAATTGAGGCACACAGAGGTGAGGAAACTTGCCCAAGGCTATACAGCTCGTAAGTGTTGAGAGCCAGAATTTGGTGCTGGTGAGCTGGGTCATGGGGTTGTAAAGCTCAAAGCCCAGCCAGGGTCACATACAAGGTCAGCACTTGGAAATGGAGCAGGGAGGAGACTGGCCTTCATTTGGTATGCAAATCCCAGAGCTGTGCTCTTACCACCCTTTACTTCCCAAGCCCAACTAGGAACAGCTCGGAGTATGATAGCCCAAAGCGCTGGCAATAAGTTACATGGACTTCTCCTCTCCTTCCTCCCCTCCCCAGTACTGGTTCTGGAAACCAGTTGACCGAAGAATTACCGAAGGGCCAAAGAGAAGGGACCCTCAGATAGGCAGAAATTCTTGAACGTTCCCCTGAGAAATGGCAGTGCTTTGCCCGTGAGCTCACTGTGCATATTTGCTGCTCTCTGGATGGGTCCCAGTTGGGCCAACTTCTGTTCCTGGCTGTTGGAATGTATCCTGGCAGCTCAGAGGTGTAATTTCTCCAAATGCCACATTCCTGCTGAGCCTGCGGGATGAATTGTGCAATTTCAGGTGAACGCATCTTTAAACCTTAGCAAGGGTCGTAGTTTCTCCCCTCCTGCTTTCACTGCAGGCCCCGCTTTGAGACTGAGGGCCTGTGGGGATGCCGGGCCCAGGACTACGGCAGGTGAGGTGCTGGGTGGAGGGCAAGGAGGGCAGGAAGACGTCTGTGGGGCAGCACTGGCGGCCCAGGCAGATGCCGGGCCCCCACTCTGAGAATTGGGGTCATTAATTTTCTGGAGTGTTCACCCATTCCTCCATTCACTTGTAATAAATCTTTTCGGAGTATCTGCTGTGAGCCAGATACTGCAGAGTCTGGGGAATCTTAACTATCAGGAAGGCAAGTCCACCTTATTATGAGCATGTACATTGGGAGGGAGTGTTGGCTCAGTCAAAGAGGCCAGGGACACCATCTTGGAAGAACATGGGACTGGACAGCGCTAGGAAGGTCAGAAGTGGTTAATACGGTAAAGAGAAGAGGGGAGAGTCTGAGGCAGAGGGAACAGCCTGTAGAAAGTCTCTGGGGCAGGTGGGAGGGCCCCTGAGTGTATGACGAGCCCACAGAAGGCCCAACTGCTCCCTGCCCCGTTGCTGAGCGCTGACTGAATGCCAGCCCTGGGGCGGCAGGCTTTGCAAACGTGTCAATGGCAATTTAGAAGGGACTTGTCTCTGCTTGTTTAATGGAGTCTCTTTGTTCTGCACAGACCCACTGACCTCCAGAGGTTGGGAACTGAAGGGCTTGAGGGTCAGTACTTTGCAGAGGTCCACACTTTTTGCAAATGGGGACATTGAGGTACGGGGAGAAGGAGTTTAGCCGGGGAGACATGTCATTAGCCTAGATTGAAAGTCTGTCTCTTCCTTCTCTCTCCCTCCCTTCCTGGCAGTTTGGTTCTCTTTACGTATCAGACACTGTGCCAGGTGCTTTCCTGCATTATCTCTATTAATGCCTGCCAGTCACCTGTGAGGCGGGTTTTATCTTGAGTGCTCTTTTACGGGTAAGGAAGGTGAGGCTCAGAGAGGCTAAGTGACTTGCCCAGAGTCTCCCAACCAGTAAGCTGTTGAACCACGCCCTCTCTCCCCCTTGAGGCTCTACAGCCTTGATGGCGGGTGGCAGGTTCTCATTCGCACAGAGAATCCTGAGGAAGAACAGGCCCCCCTCCTCCCACAGACGAAGTCAGCGGTCAGTCAGCCTGGGCACAGCAGTGCCGAGCCCAGGGTATGACATGTCCTGCCCGAGGGCGTCAGCCAGCTGTGGGCAGACCAGCCCAGGTCCTCACACACCGGGCTCTCCTTGCAGCATCTGCTGGGGGTGCCACACATGGTCACTGAAGGCCTCCTGGGAACCCGTGGAGCAGGGAGCACAGCATGGGTTTGAGGCCAGGGCTTTGTATCAGATCAAATCCCAGCTGGGCCCCTTAGAAGCAGCATCTTGGCACAAGTTTCATAATCTCTCTGCTTCTTACTTTCTTTGTCTCTAAAATGGGTATCATAACAGAACTTAGTTCGTAGGTTCCAGTGAGGATTTAAATAAGGTGATCTGTACAAAACAGCACACACAGTACCTACCACTGAGAAGTGCCTTCACAAATGGTAGTTTCTTCTAATAGTATCATCTTCATCATTATCAATCATCATCATCACAGACCACATGGGAATAGGCCTTCGATAGCCCCTTAGGAAGTCACCACAGGCATGCAGTGGAGGGCTGGGGTGGCCTCACTGTGATGCTGGAGGGCTGTCGTGACGGTAGACCCTTGCTACAGCAGAATGGCACTCAGCTTAAGCTCATAAGGTGCGCTTTATACCTGAACAATGAACCAAAGGCGAAGAATAAACACAGAAGGGAATGGGCACTTCCAGGATTTCCCCACAGAGAGCTCACTTGCTTATTTTTTGTCTCCACCACCAAAAGGGAAGCTTTATGAGAAAAGGAACATTGTCTTATGTCCTTCTTTATCCTGTTCCACTAGAACAGCTTCTGAGTCCTTGTAGTTACTTAATATTTCCTGAATGAATAAATGAATGAAGTCCTCTCTGGCCTGGTTCAAAGGTCATTTTGCTAGAGGGTCAGGAAATGGAAATGATCAATTACCCAAGAACAGCCTGAGCTTCAAATCTGCAAACTGAAATACTCAATAATACGACTTAATAAGCAAATACTTAAATAAATACTTAACACATAAATAATACTTAATAAATTATTAATAAAGGTAATTAATAATACTTAGTAATCATTGCAATTTATGGCAAGCTATGCCTGTGTACAGATGATGTACTAAGTGCTTAATGTGAATTATCTCACAATACTCAACACCTGTGATGAGGTAGGCATTATTGTCATCCCCACTTTACAGGGAAAATGAGGTTCAGAGAGCTTCAGCCCATTCAAGATCATATGGCTGAGAAGCAGTAGATCCTGGGTTGTTTCCTGGCTCTGATTACAGAGCTTGTACTTCTAAGTACTGCCCTCTCCAGCCTTTCCCATTCCCAGATGAAGATCAAAGAAAATCTTCAATTCAGCCTCACTCTTTTTAGGGCCCAAGGATGCATTTTGGGAACGATAGACCATGTGATGTTGAGAGTCCATGTTCACTTTTCAGTCCTATAGCTTGTATAGCTCCTCCAGCCTGCAGCAACCACATGCTCTCTTTGTAGAGCCATGTGCACCACTGCCATGTCTCTACTCCCTGCCCCAGCTCACGTATCAAAATGTGTCTGTTCAGTGCCTCATTTCTTCCAACTTTCTCTGTGCCCTAGTTCTCTTAGCTAATTTGAGCCAAGCTATTAAAGTGTTTCTTTTCAGACAGTTCCTCCAATCTCTAGTGCATATCACCAGAAGGAATTGGAGAACCAAGGAAAAGAGCTCCCAGCCTCCCACCTCTGCCTCATACACAAGGGCTCAGCTTCAAACTCATCTCAGTCCTTCCATTTGGCTTCTGCATTTAAACAAAGGATTTTAAGGAGCAAAGAAGTAAATAGATAACTTTAAATACTATTAGCTTAATTTAATTCAATCATTTGGAATTATTTTGGGATGCCTTCTCTGTGTTTGACACTATTCTCAACATCAGAGGTTAGCAGAGGCAAAGTCCCTAGCCTTGTGGTACTTAAGGTGTGGTAGAGAGATGAGAATTAAACTAACAAACAATTTAATATAGAAATAAATGAGAACAATAACAGTAAGTGTCAAACAGAGGGTTAAAAGCCAACGTCTTCCCATGGTGTAGCTGAAAAAAAAAAAAGTCTCAGAGATTGGTTCAAGATGGCAGAGTAGAAGGATGTGTGCTCACTTCCTCTTGTGAGAGCCTGGGAATCACAACTAACTGCTAAACAGTCATCGACAGGAAGACACTGGAACTCACCAAAAAAGATACCCCACATGCATAGACAAAGGAGAAGCTGCAATGAGATGGTAAGAGGGGCGCAATCACAATAAAATAAAATCCCAAAACTGCTGGGTGGGTGACTCACAAACTGGAGAACAATTACATCATAGAAGTCCACGCACTGGAGTGAAAGTTCTGAACCCCATGTCAGGCTTCCCAACCTGGGGGTCTGGCAACGTGAGGAGGAATTCCCAGAGAAACAGACTTTGAAGGCTAGTGGGATTTGATTGCAGGACTTTGACAGGACTGGGGGAAACAGAGACTCCACTAGTGGAGGACACACATAAAGTAGTGTGTGCACATCAGGACCCAGGGGGAAGGAGCATTGACCCCATAGGAGACTGAACCGGACCTACCTGCTAGTGTTGGAGGGTCTCCTGCTGAGGCAGGGGGTGGTTGTGGCTCACCACAGGGACAAGGACACTGGCAGCAGAAATTCTGGGAGGTACTCCTTGACGTGAGCCCTCCCAGAGTCCTCCATTAGCCACAACAAAGAGCTTGTAGCCTCCAGTGCTGGGTAGCCTCAGGCTAAACAACCAAGAGGGAGGGAAGTCAGCCCCACCCATCAGCAGACAAGCAGATTAAAGTTTTACTAGCTCTGCCCACCAGAGCAACAGCCAGCTCTACCCACCACCAGTGCCTCCCATCAGGAAACTTGCACAAGCCTCTTAGATAGCCTCATCCACCAGAGGGAAGACAGCAGAAGCAAGAAGAACTACAGTCCTGCAGTCTGTGGAACGAAAACCACATTCACAGAAAGAGAGACAAAATGAAAAGGCAGAAGACTATGTACCAGATGAAGGAACAAGATAAAACCCCAGAAAAACAATTAAATGAAGTGGAGATAGGCAACCTTCCAGAAAAAGAATTCAGAATAATGAGAGTGAAGATGATCCAGGACCTCGGAAAAAGAATGGAGGCAAAGATCGGGAAAGTGCAAGAAATGTTTAACAAAGATCTAGAAGAATTAAAGAACAAATAAACAGAGATGAACAATACAATAACTGAAATGAAAACTACACTAGAAGGAATTAATAGCAGAATAAGTGAGGTGGAGGAACGGATAAGTGACCTGGAAGACAGAATGGTGGAATTCACTGCTACAGAACACAATAAAGAAAAAAGAATGAAAAGAAATGAAGACAGACTAAGAGACCTCTGGGACAACATTAAATGCACCAACATTCGTGTTATAGGGGTCCCAGAAAGAGAAGAGAGGGAGAAAGGACCTGAGAAAATATTTGAAGATTATAGTCAAAAACTTCCCAAGTATGGGAAAGAAATAGCCAGCCAGTCCAGGAAGCACAGAGAGTCGCAGGCAGGAGAAACCCAAGGAGAAACACACTGAGACACATAGTAATCAAATTGACAAAAATTAAAAACAAAGCAAAATCATTAACAGCAACAAAAGAAAAACAACAAATAACATGCAAGGGAACTCCCATAGGTTAACAGCTGATTTCTCAGCAGAAGCTCTACAAGCCAGAAAGGAGTGGCATGATATATTTAAAGTGATGAAAGGGAAGAACCTGCAACCAACATTACTCTACCCAGCAAGGATCTCATTCATATTCAATGGAGAAATCAAAAGCTTTACAAACAAGCAAAAGCTAAGAGAATTCAGCATCACCAAACCAGCTCTACAACAAACGCTAAAGGAACTTCTCTAAGTGGGAAACACAAGAGAAGAAAAGGACCTGCAAAAACAAACATAAAACAAGAAAATGGTCATAGGAACATACATATTGGTAATTACCTAAAACGTGAATGGATTAAATGCTGCAACCAAAACACACAGGCTCCCTGAATGGATAAAAAAACAAGACCTGTATATGTGCTGTCTACAAGAGACCCACTTCAGACCTAGGGACACATACAGACTGAAAGTGAGGGAAAAAAGAGATTCCATGCAAATGGAAATCAAAAGAAAGCTAGAGTAGCAATACTCATATCAGATAAAATAGACTTTAAAATAAAGAATGTTACAAGAGACAAGGAAGGACACTACATAATGATCAAGGGATCAATCCAAGAAGAAGGTATAACAATTATAAATATATATGCATCCAACATAGGAGCACCTCAATACATAAGGCAAATTGCTAACAGTTATAAAGAGGAAATCGACAGTAACATAATAGTGGGGGACTTTAACACTTCACTTACACCAATGGACAGATCATCCAGACAGAAAATTAATAAGGAAACACAAGCATTAAATGACCCAATATACCAGATAGACTTAATTGATATTTATAGGACATTCCATCTGAAAAGAGCAGATTATGCTTTCTTCTCAAGTGCACACAGAGCATTCTCCAGGAGAGATCACATCTTGGGTCACAAATCAAGCCTCAGAAAATTTTAAAAAATTGAAATCACATCAAGCAACTTTTCCAGCCACAATACTATGAGATTAGAAATCAATTTCAGGGAAAAAAACATAAAAACACAACACATGTAGGCTAAACAATACGTTACTAAATAACCAAGAGGTCACTGAAGAAATCAAGGAGGAAATAAAAAAAATATCTGGAGACAAATGACAATGAAAACACAATGATCCAAAACCTATGGGATGCAGCAAAAGCAGTTCTAGGACGGACGTTTATAGCAATACAAGCCTATCTCAAGAAACAAGAAAAATCTCAGATAAACAATCTAACCTTACACCTAAAGGAACTAGAGAAAGAAGAACAAACATAACCCAAAGTTAGCAGAAGGAAAGAAATCATAAAGACCAGAGGAGAAATACATGAAATAGAAACAAAGAAAACAACAGCAAAGATCAATAAAACTAAAAGCTGGTTCTTTGAGAAGATAAACAAAATTGATAAACCTTTAGCCAGACTCATCAAGAAAAAGAGCGAGAGGACTCAATAAAATTAGAAATGAAAAAGGACAATTTACAATGGACACTACAGAAATAAAAAGCATCATAAGAGACTACTATAAGCAACTCTATGCCAATGAAATGGACAACCTGGAAGAATTGGACAAATTCTTAGAAAGGTATAACCTTCCAGGACTGAACCAGGAAGAAATAAAAAATATGAACAGACCAATCACAAGTAATGAAGTTGAAACTGTGATTAAAAATCTTCCAACAAACAAAGCCCAGGGCCAGATGGCTTCACAGGTGAATTTTATCAAACATTTAGATGAGAGCTAACACCCATCCTTCTCAAACTCTTCCAAAAAATTGCAGAGGAAGCAACACTCCCACACTCATTCTATGAGGCCACCATCACCCTGATACCAAAACCAGACAAAGATACTACAAAAAAAGAAAGTTACAGACCAATATCACTGATGAATACAGATGCAAAAATCCTCAACAAAATACTAGCAAACAGAATTCAACAACACATTAAAAGCATCATAAACCACAATCAAGTGGGATTTATCCCAGGGATGCAAGGATTATTCAGTATACACAAATCAATCAATGTGTTACACCATATTAACAAATTGAGGAATAAAAACCGTATGATCGTCTCAATAAGTCTGGGGTTAAGAGATGAATCTGGGTTGCAGATATAGATTTGGGACCCACTGACATGTAGGTAACTAAACTATGGGACTTGATGAGATGGCATGGAGAGAAAGTGTAGCTAGAGAGATAAAGGGACCCAAAACAGGACCCTGAGGTACCAACAGGGAGAGACCAGGATGATGAGGACCCAGAGAGGGAAACTGAGGCAGAATGACAAATACAGTAAGAAGGAAACAAGGAGTGTGAAACCTCAGAAGCCAAGAGACTTTCTCTAAAGAGGGAGTCATCAACCGTATCAAAATAAGTTTTTCTTGCCAGGTAGCAAGAAAACTTGCATTTTTGTTGGGGAGTTAGTGTCTTAGTTCCAGCCCAATAGGTTTCTCCTCAACTGCCATCTTGTATAATTTGTAGTGGCTCCTTAGAGTTCTGTGATAAGAAGTATTCTGGTGCCTTACTTAGCTTGGCAGGAAAGCCTGCTGTGATCAGTTGGTGATACGTGTGTGAGAAGTTGGGGCAAGAGTTGTGTGTATGTTATGACCCTGCCCAATGCAAAGGAAAGACATGAGTTATGACAATCTTGGGGACTTTTGTAAGTCACAGGAGGTAAACGGTGGCGAGGGCAACCCATCAAATCACATGCCAAAAGTCAAATCCATCTTTATGTAAGAATCATCCTTCAGTGGAAGCAGGACCGTCTCTGAAAGACGGACACGCAGAGAGCCAGAGACAAGAAGTGGGGACTGTAATTTAACCACCAGTGAGGCATCAGGGGCTTTGGAGTCTGACATCTAGGTTCAACTCTCAGCTCTGCCACTTGCTATGATGATGTGGGTAAGGTCACCTAAACTTCCTGAGCCTTATTTTCTCATCTACTCAGTGGTATTAATAGAGTTGTGAGGCTAGAGCAGTATATAAGCCCAAGTCCCTGGGGGACTCTAAGGCGAGATCTGTTTGTTGAGGGGCCAGGGTGACATCTTTTTTTAAATTTTATTTTATTTATTTATTTTTTTGCGGTAAGCGGGCCTCTCACTGTTGTGGCCTCTCCCGTTGCGGAGCACAGGCTCCGGACGCGCAGGCTCAGCGGCCATGGCTCACGGGCCCAGCCGTTCCGTGGCATGTGGGATCTTCCCAGACCGGGGCACGAACCCGTGTCCCCTGCATCAGCAGGTGGACTCTCTACCACTGCGCCACCAGGGAAGCCCCAGGGTGACATCTTTAATTTGGGTTTTCTATGACAGAGTGAGAAGCCACAGTACCCTCCATATAGAGAGTCTTAGACATGACAAGTTCTCAGTAAATGATCAGACTTGGGTTGCAATGTCATTGAGTTCATGCTATCGTGACATATGTTATCAGATTTTGTTAGATAGCAATCTCTTATTAAAGGTTTAACAACAAAGTGTGTGATGATTTTCCCATACTCCTGGGTTTTTAGGCGGGCACCGTGTTGACACTAGTGGATCACTACCGGCTGTTGGATCTCTGTTGCTCAGATCAGGGTAATGGGTAGAGAGGCTGAGGTGAAGAAGCTTAAAGAAGGGGAGGCGTATTTCTCTGCATGAGGCAGCATACAGAGCAGTACATTGTAGGGGGTAGGGTGTGGAAATTACCTAGAAAGCTGCAGAAGGGGGTTGAAGAGAAGGGGAAAGTGAGAGGTGTGGTCAGCATGGGCTGAACTGCTTGAAGACAGGAGAGATCATTGAACAGCTACCAGGAAGAAAGAGATGCTGGGAAAAGAGATGTCTAAGAAGCTGTTTTAGGAGGATTTTGCAGGGTGTGTGGTACAAATCCTCCTTGCCACCTCAAGGGTTATTCAGCCCAATTGTACATTTCTTTTCAACATTTTTTGGAATTGTGTTTTGTGTGTGCGTGCGCGTGTGTGTGTTAATAACTTTGTAGTGAGCCTGTCCTCAAAGCGGCCCAGTTTTGTTTAGGTTTCATGGGTGATAAGGTGCATTCATACTCACCTTCTGCGTTGACCTTCATATCACACACCTGTGGTAAAAATTCATCAGGTTTTAGTTTTAAATTGTTTCCCATCCGAACAAGGGGAGAGGAAGTCTTACGCTGTGTCATTGAGTTTTTGATTGGCAAGCTGTACGCTACACTCAGGTTCCCTGACTCTCAGACCAGTGGCTCGTCTTCTGCCCTCCTTCCATCCTCCCCTTTTTTCTCTCCTTCTCTTTCCCTTTCTCCCTCTCCTCCTGCCCTCTCCTCTCCCTTTTCTCGCTCTCCATGTGTTAATATTAGCAGTGAACCACAAGCAAGAGACATTCCCTAACCTGCCACCAAGCTCTTACTTGAAAGTTTTTAGTCCTGAAGAGTCCAAAGCAGTGTCTTCTGGGAAACAAGAAGGCCTATGTTTGGTGCTTAAAAGTGTGACAACCCCAGAGGACTGGCATCCTCAGTTTCCTGGGGAAAGGCTCATGAATACCAGGCAGCCCTGATGGCGGGTGTGCATCTCGGCACTTTGCCTTTGGCAGGAAGAGGATCCAGACCACGTAGGGGTTTGAGAACTCGCCTGGGCCAAGCAGGGTTTGAATAACCCAGAGACACGGAGGCCATCTTACCGGGTCCTGTGCTGCCACCTTACTTCGGATCACGACACCCAGGCCTGGGAGAATGGCCTGCGCTGTCCCCCAGGCCGCACATGCCTGCTCTCGTCCCCTCTCCTTGAGCTTCTGGAAGAGCCCAGTGGTGTGTACTTTGGCTAAGAAAAATCCTGTTGTCTTCCAAGCGGATGCTTTGTTGTTTCTGTTACACAAACATCTGAAGAATCAGCATTTCCCACTCAGCATTGAGCCAGAATTGACTGCTGTCTCCGTGTAATAAAGCAGCGTGTTTCGCTCCCCTCTTCTAATTGGAAGACAGAAAGTCTCAACAGACAGAGAGAATGTGTTTATTGATCGAGCTTCATCCCAGAAACCAGACTGCACCACAGGGACTGAGCAGAGAGACAGCGAGCGAGCGAAAAGGCTGATTTTTTAAATACTCTGCAAATGCTCCTTAGCCGTATTAATGAGCAGGGGCCGGTGAGGTACATTAAGCCCTCGCGTGAATGGAATGAGCGAAGGCGGAGTGTAGCATTTCATAATGACCTGCAAATTCCCTGGTATGTGGAAGGGGAAAGAACTACTCATTTCCTGAGTGGCTCATCCTCTCTTGCTGATTTCGAAACGCACTGGTTCCCCAAATGCAGAGTTAATAAAACTCTCATGAATGCAGAAATAAGCCTTGTATGCTTGCAGGGGAAACAGGAATTCTTCAATGCGATCTCGAAAGGCACTGCAGAGGGATGGAATCTGGGGCAGCACATCTGGGAAGAAGCCCAGAGGAGATTTTCCCCTGGCCCTTGACATGAAGCCTGGAAGCAGGAAGGATAAGTCTTTTCCTTATCCTGTCCTGCTCCCTTGCTGTCCTGGTCCTACCTGCTCACTGTTGCAAAATAGGCTGGCGATTGGCTGGGCCTGGCCTCCGGGCCCCTCTGTGGCCGCTTGGCCATTTCCCCACCCAGAATGAGCTTGCAGAGGCTCGCAGGGGGCTGAGCCTTTGGCAGAGCTCACCACTGTTCCCGTCCAGCAGTTTTTGGAAAGCAGAGGCTGGCTCCTGGCCTGGGGGCTGCCGACTCCCCTCTCCTGTAACAGCTGCCATCTTTTTTTTTTCTTTTTTTTTTTTTTGTGGTACGCGGGCCTCTCACTGTTGTGGCCTCTCCCGTTGCGGAGCACAGGCTCCGGACGCGCAGGCTCAGCGGCGATGGCTCACGGGCCCAGCCGCTCCACGGCATGTGGGATCCTCCCGGACCGGGGCACGAACCTGCGTCCCCTGCACCGGCAGGCGGACTCTCAACCACTGCGCCACCGGGGAAGCGCAACAGCTGCCTTTTTATTCGCCGTGCCCGGTACCATCAAGTTGCCATCCTCACAGACAAACCTCTGGGGTCGCTTCTCCAGCTGCAGAGCAACTGCGGCAAGATCTGAGCCTTGCTCCCATCGTGAACATGAGCAGCCTTGACTGACCCTGAACTTGTCACACGAATGGTCAGCCATTGTCAAGGAGTGTCTGTCTCCTTCTGAAGCTGTCCCTGGTTCGTGAGAACAGTGTGAGAGCCAAGAATCTAAGAGAATCTGGGGGAGAGAAGGGGGGAAGAAAGAAGAAACAGCCTGAGGCGTGAAGCTGGGGGATGTAGCTTCCAATCCCAGTTTTACTGCTTGCTGCCAGCAAGTTCCCCCGACCTTCCTTAGCCCCATATCCTCAGCCATAGCATGGGGATGATACTGATTCATATCATCAGAGGAAAGATGGACTGGGACAGCACGGAAAGCGTGGACCCTGACATGGACCACATATTAAAATCCGTTTCTTCCATCCACCCCTCACCAGAAATTTTTGATCACTGAGCACTTACTAGGCATTCTATAAGTATCTGAAAAACTGAAAGAAAAGTGATTTGAACAAATCAGTGAATGTGTAATTTAAAGACACTGAGAAATCAGGCTAAATATTATAATGGGTTAAGCCCTGAACCAAAACTCAGAAGCTCTTGTTTTGAGTTCTAGCTCTGAGATTTAGCTGAGGGAAACTGTAGAAGAAATTTGATTATGTAAATATTTATCTAGCTTTCTTTTTCTTGTATTTTTTCTCGTGATATTTTTTATTGTGGCAAAATATATGTAAAGTAGCATTTACCATTTTATTTTATTTCTTCAGCAAAACCAATTGTGATAATTTATTATAAATGAAAAATTCTTTGAATTTTTTAGTCATTGAAAACTTTTGTTTTGCCTTCCAGCACATTTACCATTCTAATCATTTTAAGTGTATAATTTAGTGGCATAAAGTACATTCAGAGTGTTGTACAACCATCATCACCATCTCCTTCTAAAACTTTTTTATCACCCCCAATAGGGACTCAATTAAGCAACAGCTCCCCATTTCCCTCAGGCCCTGGTAACCTCTATTTTCTGTCTCTTTATCTACCTATTCTAGATATTTCATATACGTGGAATTGTATAACATTTGTCCTCTGTGTCTGGCTTATTTCACTTAGCATAATGTGTTCAAGGTTCATCCATGTAGTGGCATGATTCAGAACTTCATTCCTTCTGTGGCCGAATAATATTCCCTTGTGTGTCTAGACCACATTTTGTTTATCCATTCATCTGTTTAGGACACTTTCCATTTTGACTGTTACGAATCATGCTGCATTGAACACTGGTTTACAGGTATCTGCATCCCTGCTTTCAGTTATTTTTGGATATATACGTAGGAATGGAATTCCTGGGTCTTTTGGTAATTCTACGAGTCAACTCAAAGGAGAATTCTCCCCTCCTCACTCTGGTGAGAGGCAGTGGGCTTAGGATCCTCCAGGAAATGTCTGAGGGAGAACAGCAGATACTCACAGACTGGAAGGGAGGGATGTGGAGAGGCCCTGTCCCTGCTGGTCTCCTGCATCCCCACTCTTAATTCTTTGTACCTAGAAAGAAAATGCTCCAACTTGGGAGGAGAAGAAAAAGGAGTACGAAGTTTTTTTTAAAAATCCCCTTGATTAGCCTTAAGGTGAAGCAGCCTTCCTGGCAGAGCAGAAGCACTTTGGGTGTGATCAGTTCAGCGAGCGGGAGAAGCGTGAGGCTGAGTCTTCCGGGTCACAGATGACAATGACAGCCCTGGTTAGAGGGAGGGGCAGAGCACCTACTCTCACAGGCAGCAGCGGAAAATCCTCTGGTTTGGCACCTTTGCAGCCAGGCAGGGGTTTGGTGGTGCAAAGAGGAGGATACGCCCTCTTACCATGACGCTGCATAGCACCAGGCCAAGGGCAGCTAGACGTCCAAAGTCCTAGAGGCAAAGTCAAGAATTTCTCCACCAGGTGCTAAAAAGGAGGCTCAGCTTAGCACGGACCTAGGCTGCTGCTCTGAGGTATCTGTAGGTGGAGGAACCTTCCTGCCAGAAAAGGCCAGAGGCCACTTGCAGTAGAAAATTTTATTTGGTATCTTCAGGAACAATAGAAGAAATTTAAGCATCGGCCTGAGAGCCCATTTGGTGAGCTCTTGGTACCAAAAAGAGAGAGAGAGAGAGAGAGAGAGAGAAAGATAAGAAAGGGTAATGGAAGAGAAGCATTGGATCCCAGTCAGTCCCCTGGCTTAAAGGATGCCGTCTCTTTGCCCAAATGTGACTCCAGGCTGTACGACAGGCTCTGAGTGCCAGGAAGCTGAAGCAGTATGCTGTGTTTTTTTTACCCCTCTACCTTGCCAGATGTCCTTGAAGGAAGCTCTCCCCTAACCCGTAAACAACCAAGACTAATAGAATAACTCTGGCAAACGTTGTTGGCAGAAATCTCCACCATCTCAAGTGTCAGGCCGTAAGGAGGGACCCAGTTCCCCTGTTACACAAGCAAAGTGTTGGCAGGCCACAGAGAGGAAAAAAAGCCATGGCAAAAATGTGTACTTTGTGGGGGAAAATCTCCAGTTGAGCCATATTGTTTTTATTGTCTCTGGAAAAATCTTTCTATTCTATGTTTCCAACTGGAAGACATTTGAGACGCTGTTCTTTCTACCAGAAAAACAGGGATAATCAGATCTGCTTCCTGCACGAAGGAAAACATGCTGAGAGCCAGGGAAAGGAAAGGTCGCTCTGCTCAGACCTGATCTTCCCCCTGCTCTCTGTTGGGAGCAGAGTGTAGGCAGAGCGTGTAAAGACGTCCAGGTCATTCTTTCTCCAGGCGTTGTGTCAACAGCATGTCCTCCCAGCCCTGGCGGAAGCAGTGTTCACTTAATAATGTTGGTGTATCCCCTGCCCTGTGAAGAGCACAAGTCCCTATAGCTGGCATCTAACATTAGCCATGGGGCAGCACAGGACTGTGGGTAGTGGCCCAGGCTCCAGAGGTGGACTGCCTGGGGTTGAGTGGCTCCACTACTCCCTCGCAGTGGGACTTGGGGCAAGTGACTCAACTCGCTGTGCCTTGATTTCCTTCTGCCATGACACTGTAGCCAAGTAGTTAATAGTGAAGGCTCAGAGCTAGGGTGCCTGGGTTTGAATCCTCCATTTACTGGCTGTGCAACCATGGGCAAAATTTACTTCCTTGCTCTGGGTGACATTTTCTCATCTGTAGGAAAGGGATTGTGATAGGGTGGCTGGGAGCCTCGGATGAGCTAATATGGGCGAGTGCCGAGAATGGTCTGCAGCAGAGACTGAGGGGCCAGGGCTCAAGTCCTCCTCGGCTTTGTCCGGCCCCCTCTCTCCCTGCAGTCTGGCCACTCCTGTCTCCTTCCAGCCTTGGAACAGGCTGGGGTTTCTCCTGCCTAAGGACCTTTCCCCAGGCTGTCCGCGGCACCTGTCCACTGATTTGCAACTTCACTTTTGCCTTCAGCTCTCAGCTCCCACATCACCAGGAAGGTTTTCCATGAACCCCTGGACAAGATCAGAAGCAATGCCCCCCCCATTTCACGCATTTCCCTTTATCCTGTTTATCACAGTTTTAATCGTTTAATTTGTCAATGGATTGGCCCAGCGTCAACGTTAGAATGTAAACTTGCTTCTTCACCTTTGCATCTCAGCATCTAGTACATAGCTCATGCCAGGCATTTGTGGAATGACCATGTGAGTGAGTGAGTGAGTGAATGAATGGAGAAATGTACCCTTCCCTTGAGCTGGCCTCCCACCTTCCTGTCTAAGAATGAGAATTAGGTTGTCATGGAGCTAAGTGTAAACCCACTCTGATTGTTTGCAAAGACAAGTGCTAACAGTGGAGTTGCTTTGGCATCAGGAAGCAGGCACCAGTGACGCTCTGAGACACACGTGGTATACTCAGGTGCTCGTGAACCCGCAGGGGACATACGGATGGTCTGGGATTCGAGGGGCCAGTGGGCTGGAGTGACTAAGAGTGCGGGCTCCTCAGTCACACTGCTTGGGCTGGAATCAGCTCCAGCCTCACTAGCTGTGTGATCTTGGTCAAATGTGTGCCTTGATTTTGTTCTCATTGATAAAATGCTTCCTGGGGTCACTGTGAATTAAAACCAAGTTCAGGTATACAAAGCACATGCTATGTCCTCCATAAACACTACTGATTTTTTTTTTTAATTTAGGTATTATTTTTCAGATAGTCATAACCAAATCCTAGGGACAAAAAAAATCTTACTTTTCTGAATCCTGGTCTCCTTCAATGTGTTAGGGTCCTGACTCTAGCTGAGTGGAGCCATGTAAATGTCTGTGCTCAGGATAGCTTGGCGGTGTTAATCCAGGCGTTCGTGACCCCTTTACGTATGTTTACCGTAGTTACTGGAAAAAATGTAAACAGGCACAGTGATTTTGAGAGGCAGGCTTTGGGTCCACAGCCACATGGAGCAGGCAACTAAAAATTCAGCCCATCCAGGTGAATGTGCCTGGTGCCTCGAGGGCCTCATTTAAATGCATGCGTACGTCTTCAGACCGCACTTTTCCCTCCAGGGCTGCATAACTAAGCCCATTTCATCGTGATCTGCCTGGACCTTTGGCTAAAGACTGGATATTTCAAACTGTGGACCACTATGAAAAGGTGTTGTTTTCTTTCTGCCAACATCAACAGTTCTTCAGCCTATTATCAGTGGAATTATTTTCCATTGTTCCTTTACCACCATATCTGTTTTCTAGAGAGAACAGCCTAATTTACCCAGTCTGCTAATGACCTGTGTGCAGCCTAAAGAGGAGGGGCCCTTTCAGTCCCTGACCTCCCAGGAACCCCGCCAGCAATGCGCTTCTTTGAGTGGAGACTGCAGGGTAGCTGGTGGTGTTCTCACCAACTAATTGCACCTCTGAGTCACCTGAGCCAAAAGAGTGTCTGGACGGTGCCTGGAAGACTAATAACGTTCATTACTGTCGTGAGTGTTCCATGTTGGTCTGCCATTGGTGGTGCGCGATCAGCAGTTTTTGATTAATTGCTCCATAAGGTGCGTCCATGTACGGATTAAATGCTGTGGCGGGGGAAGGCATTTTGATGGAGAAATTACTCAGTTTTCCCAAGCTTGCTTATTCCAAAAATATGTATCGAGTGTCAGCTATGTCCCAGGGACTGTTCTAGTCTCCGATTACTCAGTGATGGACGAGATAAGCCAGATCTCTGCTCCCAAGCAGCCTACACTCTAAACACGGACGGGGATAATAAATAAACTAATTGAAATAAATAAGCCAAAAGATCATTGCAGGTGTGGTACATGTTAAGCATTTGAAGAAACTGGATGACACAATGGGGAACCGCTGAGGTTAGGAGCAACTGCATTGGTGGTGAGAACTATATGGCAGAAAGGAAAAGGAGGATCTGGGGAAAGAGGGTTCTAGGCAGGGGAAGAGTAAGCTCAAAGGCCTTGAAGACAAAAATGAACTTGGCCCTGTGAGAGAGACCAGGAGCCTACCTTTGTGGCTGATGTCTAGTGAACAGAGGGAGGCAGGAAAGAGCTAGGTCATGCAGAGCCTAGTAGGCCCTGTTCAGGAGTTGGGATTTAATCATGAAGGTAGGGAAGCATTGTGGGTTTTGAATAAGGATGCAACATGACCTCATTGAAACCTTTAACAGACCACTCTGGCTGCTGTCATGTCCTGACAAGGGGCTCATGCACACATTCAGATCCGTTTTTTCATCCCTTATCATCTTCTAAAGAATGACATAGAAGTGAACTACTTTTCCTCTTACTTTGGAATAATTATTTGGTACCCTGATATTACCCAGTCGCTATAAAGACCATGTGCTTATGCTTTCAAAGCTGCTGCGTTTTCCTGGCTTAGGTTTAGAAATATATTTGACTTCCTTTATCATTTAAAAGCCACCCCTGGATGTGGGATAATCCCATTAATTCCTGTGGGAATTTGAGGAGTTTTGTGCAAAGCATCAAGTAGAGAAAGCTGATACAAGCAGTAAAGGAAAGGTCTACCTAAAATAGATCGTGCCTGCAAAGACATTTCTCAGCTGGTTCATCCTGGTGGTTCTTAGTAGAAAGGAATCAAACAAATGCAGGATCATAGTAGGATGGGTCATGAGTTTTCTCTTTCTGGAGCCCGGAGAGAATTGGGTAGAAGAGAAGTGGATTTAACTCCCAACAACAAGAATGGTTTCTTATGAATGAGTGTTTTTAGAGATGATGTCTGGATAATGGACATCTGAATGTCCATTAATGGTGTCTGGATAATGGACATCTGAATGTTTGGTCACCCATAGGCTGGAAGGTCTGAGCTCCAGTGGCTCTGCCCATCTGGTCCATCACTGTGCCTAGCAGTTAATAGGTGCTCAATAAATGCCTACTGAGAATGGATGGATTTCTCTGTATTAAGTAGTTTGGCAGGAGATGATGGCAAGACCATTTGCCCTGCAGTGGTTGGAAAGAACATATATATATGTTCATATATATATATATATATATATATAAAAATATATATATATGTTCATATATATATATATAATATATATAATATATATGAACATATATATATGAATACTCTTCTGCTCACAGGGTCCAAGATATGACTTGTAAGTGACAGACAAATGGCACATAGAAGAGTGGCTCATTGGAGATGAAGATGTTAGACCCTGAGAGGTGGGGGTGTGGATGGGTTGCCACACAAAAAGCAGGGGTTGGACGGAGTGCAAGTCCATGAGTCAGATACCCAAATCTCTGATGCATGAGGAGGAATGACCAGCATACGACAGTGACAAGGTCGGGGTGGAGCGGGAGGGTGGCACAGTCTCGAAGGATCACAGCTTTTTGCAGCTTCTATGGGGTTGAATTGTCATGAGCTGTTTGCCAGGCTTTCTGTCCACTAGACTATAAGCTCCTTGAGGGTAGCGACAGCACCTTATCCACTGTTGTATCCCCTGTGCTTAGAATGTGATAGGCAGTCAATATGACTTTGCTGGACTAAAAAAAAAAAGTACGCCTTCCTGGTATGCTCTCCTGGAAAACTCCTTCCTGTTTCACCAACTCCTGGTCAACCCTAGCAGTGAGGTGTTCAACTCCGCATTTCTCAGTGCCTCTTTAAACAGCCCTTTCCTCACCATTTGTGGCTGCTTATTTTTGTGACTCTCCTGTAAAGCAGCAGGCCCTGGGAGCAGGGATACTGTCCCAGTCATCTCTGTAGTCCTGTGCTTAGCCCATTAAGTGGTATTTAGTAGATGCTAAGTACCTTCAGTTAAAAATAAAAGATTTTAAGGACATGCTAAATGCTTCCTGTCCTCTAAATTGAAAGAGTTAAGTTGACTTAAGAGTTTTTCTCTGAGAGAAAATGCGGTAAACCGATACGAAGGTGATGTAATTAACAGAATAGAAAGACATATGTTAAGTTGTGAGACACTACAATGATCAGTATTGGTACAGGAGTCATCCTTACACAGTGTGACCCGACCAATGCGTGTACAGTTCTGAAGTGTTAGGAGAGAGGGAGATCAGAGGGTGTATACAGAACCCATAAATGCAGTGAATGGATGGCGGTGGCAGTCTTGAGCTGACTTTGACAAGTGGAGAAATATGGCAGGAGTATGAGTGTGGACTGAGCTCTCCCTGGGGTTCATTGAGAGTGAATTGAGGGATGTGCTCTGATAGCGGCTGAGAGCCAGGGTTCATCTTGAGTAAATCTTTTCACGGTGCCACCAGGAGATGAAAGAACCACTAAGATCACATCTGACTGGTGTCAGTCTCGATAAGCTCACCTGCTTGACACAGAAGGGACATACTCTTCCACTGCTAGTGAATTTGGCTACGTAAACATCCAGCTAAATACCTCAGGCACCTGGAAGTACAGCCAAGAAATTGCGAGGTGCCCAGGGAGGAAGGGGCTGTTGACCCTGGAGTCAGTCTGATTTCACACTAAACTGACTCCTGCCTGATTCCAATCCGTATACTGGGATTGACAGGTCTAGTTAGGTCAGAGCCCAACCTGGTTTCTACTGGCCACCTCCAAAATTGTTCAAAAGGCCCAGCTGAGATCACCACAGCCCATTCTTACTTACTCGAGGAGATATGCCACCTTCTTTTACTCAGTTAATAAGCACACACTAAACACCCAGTACTAGCTAAGCGTTAGAACTATAGGCATCCTTGCCTGCCCTCACGATGGCGGTGCAGGGTGGGGAGACACCGGCAGGTCTAACCAAGTGTCACGGGGCAGCAGTGCATGGTGGTTCTGCATTTTCACTCTGGACTGATTTAGGCCTGGGTTTCAAATCTCCCCTTCCACCACTTACTAGCTGGGCGATTCCAGGTAATTAAAATACCCGCTCAAAGCCTCAGGCTCTCCATCTGTAGAGTGATGATAATTAGCGCCCTCTAAGGACTCAGTAAAATACTGAGCATGAAAGAATTAGCCCAGTGTCTAGTAATAGTAAATGCTCGATACATCTATCTTCGTCTCTTCCTCCCCATTTTATTATGCCCATTACTGCGCCCATCCGTCCTGTAACCATTCTGATTGCTTCTGTTGTTTTACTCCCACTGCACAGAGGTGGAAGCCAAGTAGAAGAGAGAGCCTGGAGGGTGGGAAGAGAGCTCCTAGAAAGCCTTGGGATAGGCAACTATTAATTTCAGACCTCAGAGAATGAATGGAGTTTCCTTAGGAAAGGAAGGACTATGGAGGTCACCTTGGGCAGAAGAATCAGCGGGAGCTACCCACCTCTGCATCCAACCATTCACTTGTTTTTTCACTTATTCTACTCATATTTATCCCATATCTACATACTGTTATCTGCTCAATATAACCTCCTCAAAGTCCTGTCCCGACACCCTCCAGACAGACTAACCTTATTTGAAAACATCAGAAGGCACAATTTCTAAGGTCCAGTGCATTATGCGTTAAATCCGTTCTCAAAAAGTAACCTATCAATTGACTTTTCTTAAATTGGACCGCATTTCAAATGGTCCAGGAAAGCTTACTACAGAAATTCTATGACAGATCTTCTGGTGAAGTAGAAAGTGCTTACATAATATGCAACATCATCAGTCTTACATTTATTTGCTGCTAAATCTAAATATTGGATCCAGTCTCTCTTCTTATCCAAGGTGTGCTGAGACACACGGTTAGCCAGCTGGTTAGCTGTGCCGTGCCGAGCAGAGGAAAGATATGTTTCTACAAGGAGAATGTTGTGTAGAATATGGGGTTTTGACACTCATGTCATGCTTTTTAAATTTGGTTGGCAACATTGGTGCCAGTTTCTTAGAGCGGGCCAATGAAGGACATTAATATGGTTCACTGTAGTTTTATAAATCTGGAAGCCTAAAGCTGGGGGAGGTCATGTGGTGCCAGTGGTGCCACACCAGCAGGGATGAACCGTGGTTCACAGCTTCTGATACGCAGCAGCCAGGACCCTGTGTGGGTGCTGTTGGGACTAAACATTTGGGTTAGTGAAAGTTAACCGCCTGTGCTTGTGAGGAAAGGAGCGTGTGTGTGTGTGTGTGTGTGTGTGTGTGTGTGTGCGTGCGTGCGTGTGTGCGCGCGTGTGTGTATGCAGCTAATTATAGCTCAGGTTTTCAAAGTTTAATACTGAAGAAAGTGACTAGCTGGGAAAGGGTAAATTAAGGGATTTTGAAACATTGAGGAGATTTCTAAAATATTTATTTTGGGCTCATATATTAGACCATCACATAAACAAAATATAAATATAGTCCAGATATAAATGCATATTTGTCTTTAACATTTTATAGTTTAGATTTCTCATCACTGATGTGTAAATCAGAATATATATATATATTCTGATTTATATATATTATAAATATATATAATATATACATTATATATTATATATATATATAATATATATATAATATCAAATATAATCAGAATTTCCATGCAGGAGTATGTAGGGAAGGAGCCCTTTTTGCTGTGTTTCTACTTCGGCCCATAGAAGAATCTTGAGAAAGACAAGGTGATAATTTACCCGTAGGAGTCTTTGGAGAATTTATTAATAAATAGTCATAAAATGGTGTTGATGATCACTTAGACAATAATAGCACATGCCGTGATTATTTCAGAGTGTTATGTTTATGTATTAAAATATTATATTGCCGGTTTCTTGCCCGGTGGGGATAGAGAGTAATCTAGTCTCTCAGGCGGGCTTAACATCTTTAATAATTAGGATACCTCACAATTACGTGGCCCTTCATGGCTTATACGGGACTTAGAACCATATTATTTTATTTATCCCTCATACCAGTCTGTGGCTGGTTAGTTATTACCGTCATCATTTCATAAGTAAGTCTGAAGCTCACACAGGTTAAACCCCAATCAAGGTAGCAGAATAATAATAAGTGGAGCGTTGCTGGCTGACCTGTGTCCTCGTTTCCAATATCTAAATGGGAAGCTAATTTATGAAAAAAACCAAAGACATGCCTTATTCACTGCATCCTCAAACTTCGGCCCAACCTGGCATTTCGCTTCTTCTGTGAACCACTTAGATCTTCCTGTGCCTCAGAAGGGGAGCTCTGCTTCTCTTAGACACAGAGCTCTTCCACCAAATTAAAAGTCAATTTGAAAGAGCAAAGCTACAGAGCTGACACATCTGCTGTTACCATGTTACTTCTCTCAGCTTTGAACCTGGTGATGGACGCCTCGCCCGTGTTCCCTCCCGTTCACTGTTAGTCGCTTTCCCTCATTTGTGCGCATTTATTAGTGAAGATTGGAGGCAGCAGCGGATGCCTGTGTTAAATGAGAGCAGACTGAGGTTGGGTTTTCATTTTTATTTAAAATCCAAGCCGAGTTTATTAAAGATAATTAGGTTTTTGGAATAGTGAAATCACAATCGCCACAGGCCTCTTGCCAACTTAGGTGAGCACGTGTTTCCAGTTACAGAGAGGCAGTGAGCATCTAAAAGGAGCGGGGCATCTCCAGCCACGCCGGGCCTCCTCTCTGTTTTCTGAGCACATTGCGTTCCTTCAACTCAGCTGTTCCCTCTGCCTGGAACATTCTCCAGCTGGAAATTAAAACAGGCGCTTCCTCGTCAGCCACATCTGGAGTGAAATGTCACCTCAAAGAGAACTTCACTGTCCAAGTAATCTAAAGCAGCCAGCCAGTCATGTTTAAAATCCTATCATGATAGAGTAGCATTTGGTGGTTATTTTCGTTGTTGATGTCTTTATTCCTTGTCTTTCCGTCATTAGACACAGGTCTGTAAGAGCAGGGCCTTCGTCTCTCTTGTTCTTCGCTGTGTCCCCAGAACCTCCCTTTATGCCTGGCATTAAATGTTGAATGAAGGGAGGACCTTGAGGATATAGGCCAGATCCATCCTCTTTGATTGCCTGATGTGTTAATTACTGAGTTATTAATATGTAACAAACTCCCTGGAAACTCAGTGGCTTAGGAGGACAACCGTTTCTCGTTATTCACGCAGTGTACGGGTTGAGTGTGAGTCAGCTGATCTAGGTTGGGCTCTCCTGGGGCAGCAGCTCTGCTGACACCTGCAGGGCAGCTGGGCTTGGGTGATAGACGCTGGGCCCAGCAGATGCGGCTGTACTTGACACTGTAGGGCTGAGGGTGCAGGTCTGCTGCACAAGTTGCCCATCCAACTTGGATGAACAGGCTACCTGGGACATGTTTTCTCAATGTAATGGCAGAGGCACAAGAGAGCAAGCAGAAACATATGAGGCCTCTTAAAGCCAGGCTCAGAACTGGCCCACTGGCACTCTTGCACACATTGCCGTTGGTCTGAGCAAGACAGATGGCCACGTGCAAAGTC
This sequence comes from Globicephala melas, assembly GCF_963455315.2. Classification (NCBI taxonomy): domain Eukaryota; kingdom Metazoa; phylum Chordata; class Mammalia; order Artiodactyla; family Delphinidae; genus Globicephala; species Globicephala melas. Next base: position 29,897,956 of record NC_083324.2, on the reverse strand, counting down.
AAGGGATGGGAAGGTGCGCTCTGTCCATGATGAAGCTATGGCACAAGTATGGATGGAGGGAAGGCTGAAGAATGAGGGCCAGTAATGCAACCCACCACACTCAAAGATACAAAATATCACACGTGCATAATAAAAAAATTTAAAAAAAAACCCACACACAATGGGATTGTGCCTAGTAGAAAAGCCCTGGCATTCTCTTTATCCTCATCTCAGTCTCATTGTGCAACATCTTTCTGTGTGTCTCTTTCCTTTTTCTCTGTCCCGCTTTCATTGCATGTGCTTTTCCTGAACTTTGCTAGCATTTTCTTCTTTCTATCTTCTTAACATTTTTATATCTTCTCAAATAAAATGGTATTTTTATTTTTAATGGTATTTACTGCATAGTTTTAAAGTCCTTGTTACAAAATTTAAGAGATGAGTGAAACAGATACACTAAATTCAGCTACTTTTTATTTAATGTAGCCTTGTATTGTTTTTTTCTATACGTTATTTATACTCTATATAAAACTACCTCTTCATCTGACACAGATACATGCGCCTTAAATAAAATGCTTTTCTTCTTCCATACATTGTCGATGAGAATATAAATTGTAAACCCTCTCAGGTCGGCAATTTGGCAGTCGATGTCAAAATTTAAAACACAGGTACACATGTGCTCTAGGGCGTTCTCGATGAGGACAGACCATCTGAACTGCCCTTGAGAGCTGCACTTTCTGACAAGTGAGCATAGCATGAATCAAGGACCATGTGACTGGCGCTGAGTGCACAGCACCATCGTGGGTGGCGCAGAGCTCATGCCCCTTCGTCTGAGCCTCTCTGCTTGTGGCAGTCCCCCTCCGCTAGGAGAATGGACAGCAGATGCTGGGACATCCACCTGCCTGGCTCTCATTCTGAGAATCTGGGGCTGAACGCCTTGAATAGCTTCCTCATGCTCCCCCTACATACGTACAAATCCCATGCCAGCTCCACATCCCACCTTCCTTGGTTAAGACTCTAGGTTGAACCCACTCCAGAATAATGCAGACAAAAAGGGAAGTTTGGCATAAGGAAACAGGGTATCTCTGGGAACCTAAGAGCTGAGAGGGATTCGATTTGAGGTGTGGGAAGCTCTGGACCCAAGGCTGACCCTCTCTTTATCTTCAAGACCTTATACACTCTCATCTGTTTACTTCCTGTGTGTTCTCAATCTTGACCCACTGGCTTCCTTTGTTATCCCCTCAATCTTGAGTTTGCTTGTCCCCCTACAAACAGGTCAGGCTGAGGTTATAATCTATTGATCCAATGCCAAATACGGTACAAGAGATCATCTGATTGGCCCACCTCATGGCAGTCAACTGAGGTCCAGGCCAGTGATCACGTAGCATAAATCTGGCTTCCAGGGACCCAAGCCAGGTGTGTGTGTGTGCGTGTGTGTGTGTGTGCGTGTGTGTGTGTGTGTAAAATATTACTCTACCTCAGCGTTTAGCTAGAAAGGGTCAGAAACTGGGCGCTCCACTTTTTAAAACTTACCAATCTTTACAAGATCAGATTAATGTCTATAGGCCTTCATGAATGCATGCTTGAATTCCATTTAATTATGTACAGTCTTTGGTATGGACTTCGGCCAACGTACCCCTGGCCCCGGTATAAGCTGCGTGGCAATTAAAAAAAAAAAAAAAAAGGAGGCTTCCTCCTCTCTTAAAAAAGGCACAAAAATACAATTTTAAAAGAATGTTTTACTATTTTATTACAGCTTCGATTTGGGGGGCTATAAATTCCTGGTTATCTTCTGGATTTCACATAGACACGTGTGAGATCAACTTGAAATTTTGTAGTTTTTCTCCTAGAATAGGTTTTTAGCCATTTGAACTGTTCTGTTAGTTTTGAGGTTTGAGGACAGTGGAGAAGGCTGGCATTTTTAATTAATCGTTTTCATGATGGCCTAATCCGTCTTCTCGACTGTGAACTCCTTGGGGTCAAGAGTCAGTCCATAGGGCACTGCATCCTGAATATATCAAATAAACACTTAATTGATCAAATGTTAAACAGTCCCTTTAAAAGCCCAACATTTACCTGCAGTTGCAAGTTATGGCAATGCTCTGAGATTAGATGGATTTCTCCTTAAGGAAATTGACTTGAAAAAGATTCAAGGTTATAAAACTTATTATTTAGACTAATTATTAGATAATGCTGTCCAAATATGGTGCAAGCCACATATTGAATTTTAGATATTTTAGTAGTAGCCATATTAGAAAGAGTGAAAAATAAAAAAACAGGGAAAACTGATTTTAATAATATATCTCTGGGGGCTTCCCTGGTGGTGCAGTGGTTGAGAGTCCGCCTGCCAATGCAGGGGACACAGGTTCGTGCCCCGGTCCAGGAGGATCCCACATGCCGCGGAGTGGCTGGGCCCGTGAGCCATGGCCGCTGAGCCTGCGCGTCCGGAGGCTGTGCTCCACAACGGGAGAGGCCACAACAGTGAGAGGCCCACATACCGCAAAAATAATAATAATATATCTCATTTAACTTAGTATATCCCAAATATCATTATTCAATATGTAATCAATATAAAAATTTTAATGAGATATTTTACACACTTTCTGGTGCGTATTTTATTCGTAAAGTGCATCTCAGTCTGGACAAGCTGCATGTCAAGTACTCAGTGGGCACATGTGGGTAGTGGGTACCCCATGAGTCAGTGTAGATGTAGCAGTTGATTGCATTTGAGCAATTATTTATCATACGTTTGGTAGTGTATATATGTTCATGCCACTGTCTCACTTTGTCCCAGATTACCCTTCCCCCTCCCCGTATCCTCAAGTCCATTCTCTAGTAGGTCTGTGTCTTTATTCCCGTCTTGCCCCTAGGTTCTTCATGACAATTTTTTTTTTTAAGATTCCATATATATGTGTTAGCATACGGTATTTGTTTTTCTCTTTCTGACTTACTTCACCCTGTATGACAGACTCTAGGTCCATCCACCTCACTACAAATAACTCAATTTTGTTTCTTTTTATGGCTGAGTAATATTCCATTGTATATATGTGCCACATCTTCTTTATCCATTCATCTGTTGATGGACACTTAGGTTGCTTCCGTGTCCTGGCTATTGTAAATAGAGCTGCAGTGAACATTTTGGTATATGGCTCTTTTTGAATTATGGTTATCTCTGGGTATATGCCCAGTAGTGGGATTGCTGTGTCATATGGTAGTTCTATTTTTAGGTTTTTAAGGAATCTCTGTACTGTTTTCCACAGTGACTGTATCAATTTACATTCCCACCAACAGTGCAAGAGGGTTCCCTTTTCTCCACACCCTCTCCAGCATTTATTGTTTGTAGATTTTTTGATGATGGCCATTCTGACTGGTGTGAGATGATATCTCATTGTAGTTTTGATTTGCATTTCTCTAATGATTAATGATGTTGAGCAGTCTTTCATGTGTTTGTTGGCAATCTGTATATCTTCTTTGGAGAAATGTCTATTTAGATCTTCTGCCCACTTTTGGATTGGGTTGTTTGTTTTTTCAATATTGAGCTGCATGAGCTGCTTGTAAATTTTGGAGATTAATCCTTTGTCAATTGCTTCATTTGCAAATATTTTCTCGCATTCTGAGGGTTGTCTTTTCATCTTGTTTATGGTTTCCTTTGCTGTCTGAAAGCTTTTAAGTTTCATTGAGTCCCATTTGTTTACTTTTGTTTTCATTTCCATTTCTCTAGGAGGTGGGTCAAAAGGATCTTGCTGTGATCTATGTCATAGAGTGTTCTGCCTATGTCTTCCTCTAAGAGTTTAATAGTGTCTGGCCTTACATTTAGGTCTTTTATCCATTTTGAGTTTATTTTTGTGTATGGTGTTAGGGAATGTTCTAATTTCATTCTTTTACATGTAGCTGTCCAGTTTTCCCAGCACCACTTATTGAAGAGACTGTCTTTTCTCCACTGTATATTCTTGCCTCCTTTATCAAAGATAAGGTGACCATGGGTGTATGGGTTTACCTCTGGGCTTTCTATCCTGTTCCATTGATCTATATTTCTGGTTTTGTGCCAGTACCATACTGTCTTGATTACTGTAGCTTTGTAGTATAGTCTGAAGTCAGGGAGCCTGATTCCTCCAGCTCCATTTTTCTTTCTCAAGATTGCTTTGGCTGTTTGGGGTCCTTTGTGTTTCCATACAAATTGTGTGGGAAGCAGCCGCATAGCACAGGAAGATCAGCTTGGTGCTTTGTGACCACCTAGGGGGTGGGATAGGGTGGGTGGGAGGGAGGGGACACAAGAGGGAAGAGATATGGGGACATATGTATATGTATAACTGATTCACTTTGTTATAAAGCAGAAACTGACACACCATTGTAAAGCAATTATACTCCAATGAAGATGTTAAAAAAATTATTTATCATAAGATCCTTCTAAACCAAGTGCTCTTTTAGAGCATTTAAAATAAAATTCAAGTCACAAAGATGAGATTTACATTATAGCCTTTTAGGAATGACTCCATTTCATAGGAGGAGGTAAACTTAAAGTGGAATAATTATGGAATGGAGCTAAAAGCTCACCTTTCGTGTGGATTACTGATAACCACATCGCCTCTGAAGGAAAACTAAATAAAGTATTTTAAACAAGCCTCAGCCATTATAGAGCACTCCCAGGAAGCACCTTGCTGGTGGTGAAGTAACATTTCTGAGAACAAAGACCTCGAGGTATGGGGAGAGCTCGGAATCTTTGCAGCACGTGTGTGAGAGGGGTCTGGAACCACGTCCTCTCTGGTCCTGTAATGGGCAGCCTCTCAGCAGCACTTCACCCGCTTCAAAGCCAGAAATGAGAAATTTCAAGGGCTGTTGAACACTTAGGGAGTTTTCACAGCAGAGCAGGCAGGGTTATTTAGTGCAGGAGTTGTGTAAATCATCGTGCACCGGGAAAAGTCTCAGTGCCTGGTGGCCTTAGACCCCCCTGCTCGGTGAGTGAGTGGCGAGCAGTGTTCATGTGGTGGATGGGGACAGGTGGCCCTTGAAACCACCGTTGGCCCCCAGGCTCCCATTCTGCAGTGGACGTTCCCCCACCATGCAGTGTCATGGCAGGACCTTGGACTTTGAGCTGGAAGAGCTAGCACCAAGCTCTTGCCCTGCCACTCTTACTGTGAGGGCGCAAACAAGCCATTGAAACTCTCTCCACTTTAGGTGCTGTATTAGTCAGAGATAGAGACAGAGAGATAGAGACAGAGAGATAGAGAGAGATTTATTATAAGGTATTGGCTCGTGTGATTAAGGAGGCTGAGAAGTCCCCGAGTCTGCCATCTGCAGGCTGGAGACACAGGGAGAGCAGTGGTGTAGCTCGAAGGTCTGAGAGTGGGAGAGCCAGTGATGAAGATTCCGGTCCCAGTCTGAAGGCCCGAGAGCCAGGCACCGAGGGCAGAAGCTCCATGTCTCAGCTCCACATTCAGGCAGAAAGTGAATTCCAACTTCCTCTGCCTTTTTGTTATGTTCAGGCCCTCAGTGGACTGGATGATGCCCACCCACCTCGGGGAGGGCCATCTGCTTTATACCCAGCCCACCAATTCAAATGCTAACGTCTTCCAGAAACACCCTCACAGACACACCCCAGCATCATGTTTAATCAGATATCTGTGCATCCTCAGCCTAGTCAAATGGACCCACAAAACTAATCATCACAAGTGCCTTATCTCTAAAACAGAAGGATTGGATGGGATCACCTCCAAGGTCTGGCATTTCCAACATTTTATGATTCTGTGATCCCAAGGGAATTGTGTTAGCAGATGTGGGCATTTGAATGTGTGTGTAGCAAAATATGTGAAGTATTAGCTCCTGATATGAACAAAGAGCAGTTAAACAAAAGGCAAGCAACTCAGTTTAGGCAATGATGTAGGTTCAGGAGAGCTCAGAAAAAATTAAAATGCTCTTTTTTGTCTTTTAAAAAATTTATGTTAGTAATATATGAATAATTCTGAATAAATATATATGAATAAATATATGTGAATAAAAATATATATGAATAAAAATATATATGAATAAATATATATGACAAACAATGAAAGTTTTCCTTCAGCTTTTCCTGCTTCATCTCTGCTTCCCAGAGGTAGCCTCTGCCACTGGTTGAGGGTGCATTTTTCCAGCCCCCTTTCCATGCACTTCACCATATATTTAGACATTATCCATACATTCTTTTTGACTATAAATGGCATCATATTATATGTTATCCTGTAACTTGCTTTTATTTCACCAATAGCATGTCTTAGAGATCTTTTTGTCAGTATATATAGGTCTACTTCATTCTTTTGAAGAGATTCCATAGAATTAATGTACCATAATTTATTTAAACATTCTCCTAAATAATGAGTATGTAGGTTGCTTCCAGGTTTTCCTATTATAACATTACTATGAATACCCCTGGGATCCCATTTTTTATGCACATGTGTACATATTTCAGGAGATAAAGTTCAAGAGATGGGAATGCTGAGTCTAAGGTCTGTCCATTTTTACTTTTGATGAATACTGCTAAATTACCTTCTACAAAAGCTCCATCCATTTATGCTCTTACCAACAGTGTATTAAAAGGCCTGTTTCTCCACAGAAGAACTAACACACTACACTCAATCTTTTTAGAAAAATTTGCTCATCTTATTGTCTTATTTTACAATTCCCTAACTTCTGGAGAGCTTGGGATCTCTTCAGATATTTTTTGGATTTCTGCATTTTTCTGTGAAATGTTCGTTGATATTCTCTTCACATGTTTCTAAGGAGTTATTTATTCCTTATTGATTCACAGGAACACTAGTCATATTCTGGACATTAGTGGTGTCCTTTGTCTTTCAAGTATGCTGCATAAATTCTTCCAGTATATATACATATATATATATTTTTTAACTTTATGGTATACTTTGCCATATAGAAATCTTTAATCTTTATATATTTCGTTTTTGGCTCTTGCTAAGTTCAAGATTACTTTGCAGCAATCCTCTCAAACTTTTGAGAAGGTAAACATACATATACTGATGTATATTATGCTGGTGTCAAAATAGTGTTAAAGAGTCTTCAAAATAGGCATTGTTATGGATGTTTCTGAAGATCTCCTGTCGGTGGGAGTGTACTGTTCTTTGCATCCCCTTCCCATCCTTCCTCCACGGGGTATTCCTGGCAGCTTTCTTTCACTGGCACAGAAGAAGCCTGTGCCCAGGATGAACGGACCTGTCAGGGGTTAAAACTCGTTCTCCAGTCCGTTTCCCAGCAGTGTTGGCAGCTGCATTTACTCCAGCTTCTCCTGGCCTTTTGTTTCCATAACCAGCATACGCTAGCTTCCATCTTCCCAAAGACCTTTTCTCCCCTCCCTCTGTCCCTCCATTCAACCCTCCTTCTCTTCTTTCCTCTCCCTCTTTCTTTCTTTTCTTTTTTCCTTCACTTCTCTCTCTCTCCTTCCTTCTCCCCCACCCCTGCCTCCCTCCCTCTCTCTCTCTCACACACACACATACACACACGCGCGCACACACACGCACTGAGTGAGCATCCTCAGTGTGTTAGGTGCCCCAGGTGCTCTGAGGACACAACAATGAACAAGGCAGGCAAGTCCTGCCCTTGTGGAGCTCACGTTCGGTATTAGCGGTACTACTCTATTTAACAGGCTTGCAGTCTTCAGAGCTCATGTTCATACACACCACAAAGGTGGTGAAGAGCATGGATTTTAGCGTCCGAGTGACCTGGGTTTAGATTCTGCCTCTTAAAATCTGTGTGACTTTTGTCAAGTTGCTTCAGCTTTTCCTGTCTCAGTTTGCCCTTTGGTGCTATTTGTGCTATATAATGGAACATGTTTAATATGTTATAAAGCCCTATATCAAGATCTTGAATTTTAAGAGTTAAGTACTATTCTTAACCCCCTATTTTACAGATGAGGAAACTGAGGTTCAGAGAAATCAAGCTATGTGCTTATGATCATATAGCTACTGAGTGACAGAGCTAAGATTCTAATCTACTTCTGCAGCAATTGTTGTTGGAATGAAAATATCCTGCTGAAGGAAACAGGTGCCTAAGCTGTGCGATGGGCTTTCAGGTTGTGAGCCCTTCCCCCATCCCACACAGAGGCTGAATGACATGTTTCAGATGCGTGATAGAATCATGATTGATTGGTTAGATGAATTCTAACCCCCTTCCATTTTCAAATCCGTTGAATCTAGTCTTCAGAAGATGCCACCTTCTGTTCTCTCAGTGTGCTAGCGTGAGGGGTGATTCTTCCATGCCCCTGGGGTATTCAGACCATCCCTGCAAAGGTAGCTTACCTTCCTGGCTGAGCCACCGGCCTGGGCTGGTGCACAGCATAAAAGCAGCCCCCGAGAGGCTTTCTCTTCCAACTCGTGGTAGCAGCCGTAGATGCTGGAGGAAAGCAAAAGGACTGTTGAGCCCAAGAGAATATGGAAGGCCTGGGTAGACTTTTTCTTTTAATTATCCCTTTCAAAGTCCCCTTTATCTTGCTGCCTCCACTCAAATGGGCTTTTGAGGGAAGGGCATTCATATGTCTTTTCATGCCTAACTGGACCGATAAGAAAACTTTGCCAACCTGGAATGCGGTTGCAGACCGAGTCGGGGGAGAAGTTCTTTAATTTCCCCTCTAATGTTTCCCCCAAGAGCGAGACAGGCCCTGTAAGAGTCCTTGCTGAGGTAATGACATGGAGCATAATTAAAGAATAATTAAAACACTGTTGAATCATTTTTTCATCTCTGCCTGTTCATTCCCTGAAGCAGAGTAGGGGGACCTGCCCTGCATGGTGAGTGAACGGCACTGCCCCGGAGCGCGTGGCCAGGGGAGGTGGCAAGGGCAGCTGGGTGGGCAGAGCCTGTCCAGTCCCGTGCATCGCCCCCTCCATGCAGGCCTCACAGGCCCCTGTGGTGCGTGGGGAGGTGGCGGGCCTCAGAAAAATAAACCGCGTCTCCCACCTGGCCAGTCTCTTCAAATGATCCTATCCTCTTACTCAGATCAATTCATTTCTCCATCCACTTATATAAAACCCAGTTTTGTGAACAAAATAAGCCCAACAGACATTTGCTTAAAAATCCACAATAAGCACAGTTCATGTTTCTGTTGAAGGTTTCTAAGCTTTGGAACTCGGTCCTCGTTCCTCATCTGATTTCAGCCCTCCGTGTAACGCTATTCCCGTCTGTTGCTCCTGCTATCCCTTCTTTTTGCTGTGTTTAAGCTTTCTCATTCTTAATCAAGGAGATTATCTTCCAGAATATAGCAAAAAAAAAATGCCTAACAGATGAGCTAGAGCTATTGCTGTGTGCCTTTGTGCAAACTCACAAAGTATGTCCCTGCCCCTAGACGCAGGAAGCCATGTGCCGGGATCCATGTCTTGAAGAACAGAGGAGGGGGTGGGGCTACAGCCCCCAGCCCTTTTCAGAAGGTACCCTTGTCCAGGGGCAACCAGCATGAGCCCTTGTCTTGATTCATCAAAGGCCCAATAGAACTGAACGAGGATGGGGCCTGGGAGCCCACCTTCTCCACTGAGGGCAAAACTGTTTTCTCAAGTGGGTTCTTTGGTGGTGTAGACATGTAGATTCTAGAGTAGTGCAATGGATTTCAAACTGGCCTTTGAAGACCCCTTCACATTCCAAAGAGAAACCTCAGGGGCTGATATAAGGAATGAGGTAGGAGGTCAAGAGCAAGTCTTTTGAATCAGGGCAGCTCAAACTTTACGACCAGCACAGCATTGAGCGCTGGAATTAAAATGGTGGAGAGAGGGGATCCTGAGGCTAAAAACAGTAGACTGAAGATGATTAGTCTGTACTTGAGATCAAGCTGTCTAGTCAGCGGGAATCTTCTGCATGCGAATTACTTGTGTCTGGGAAAGGCTGTGTGGTCCTATCACTTACACTCAATATAGGTACAGAGCAGGAGATTGTTTACCATCTTATTTTCTGGTCATGATGGTCATTGGCAAGTTTCCAGGTGTTTCTAGATGGGGAGGAAGGGAAGAGTTTCTGGATGCTCCAGAGTTTTATGCATCCTGAGGTGGTTTGAGGGCTTGAGTGTATATGGCAACTGGTCCCCTATCTGGTGTTCATCCAGTGGACCTGGTTATGACCAAGGAGGAGTCATGCCAGAGCCAATCCGGACTCTGAATCAGGGCTGGACTGACTCTACTGCTCGTTACTGCCTGTGTGAGATGTACTGCACGTGCCACCTAATAAAATGTCATCACTGTTAACTATCCCAAGAGCTGGGAAGTGGAACTTGATGCGTATTTGCTTGTCTTCATGTGGCAAGTGTCCCAGAGCAAAGAGGTTGCTCCAGAAAGTCCAAAGGTAAAATAGGGGGCCTGGGTCACTCCTCCTGGAATAACAAAGATTCTCTCAGAGCCCAGAGGACAACTCAATTGGGTTCTGTTTTCACAGACAATTGAATTGCACTTCCTTTTCTGAGCACTCAATCCAATCACCGATGACATGTGACTGACTCTGAAAAGGAGACCTAAGCTCCAGTGGGGATGTGCTCTTCTGCCCACTCAGCTGTGGGACATCCATCTTGGCCTTAATCACTCAGCCCACAAGCAGCCCCAGGGGGAAAAGCCTGCTGAGCACCTGAGAGATGAAGGCTGGTTTGTGGCTCAGATTGTCCGGTGTAGAAGCTGTCCTTGCGCTTAACCCAGGTGGAGCTGGAGCTTTCTCAGTTGTACCTGATAAAACGTACAATAATCTCAGTCTACAGTGTCTCAGATTCAATAATTCCTCAGGTTTCTACGAGACCTTTAGACTTACTCTCTTATAAAATTTTGAATACAGAGAAGCTTACTTTCATAGCTTTAGGGTATTATACACCAGGAAGAAAAGAGGGGAAGAAAAGAGGGGAAGAGGAAAAAAGGAGAAATAAAAGACAAGGAAGGAAACTGATTAGTGGGCATGACTTTGCAACTCTTGAGAATGTGTCTCCCTATCCTCTCTAGAAATCATAATAATAGTAAAATCTTATCACAACCAACTATTTATTGAGTGTTTACTGTGACTACCTTTTGCAGGGTGCCTCACAAACATTATCTTAATTAATCTAATAATTTATTCATTCAACGAGCTTTGAGTTTATTATAACCTGAGTACTGTGCTAGCAACTGGGGGTTCATAGCATGCAAAAATATCCAGAGTTCCACCTTCATGGAAGTCACATTTCTGGAAGGGAAACTGACAGTCAAATAACTTCTCAAAGATAAAGGAAATTGCAAATCAGGAAGGCACTATAAAAAAAGGGGTGAGATAGGATTGGAGCTTCATGGGGACACTTATCCTGTTCTTGGGGTGTAGTTGAGCTGGGATCCAAATGGTGAAATGGCCATTAACCAAGGAAGATGATAAGCAAACCACCTGGTGGTTTGTGGGCTCATAGTTAGGAAGCAGCAGAAACAGATGTACTGAAAGCGACACAGGGTAGAACGTGATGAATACTCTGGGATTCAGAAGAGGGGAACGTTCTCTTCCAGCTGTATGGGACAGTGAAAATTCCCCTGCAGAAGGGGCATCGAAAGGGACCTTGACTGCCCAAAGAAAGAGCGGCTCTGCCCATGTGTAACTGCTACATGAGACACTTGGGTGTGCTTCCGCTGTGTATGGGTTTTGGCACCTTGAGCAATCCCACAGTCCCCTAAGGCAGCAGTTCTCAACAGGACAATTTTCTCTCCAGGAGACATTTGGCCAGATCGGAAGGCATTTTTGGTTGTCACATCTGGCCTGGGGGCAGGTGTCTCTCAAGGCATCTAGTGGGTAGAGGCCAGGGATGCTGCTAAACATCCTATAAGGCAGAGGCCATCTCCCCACAACAGAGTTATTGGACCCAAAATGTCAGTATTGACCAGAGTGGGAAACTCTGCCCAGTGACTTTAGCAGGTCATGGGATGGGCACTTAGGAACTAATGTCCCTGGTCTCTGAAGTACCCCTCAGAGACTTAACCAGTTTCAATATCTTTTCCCCTAGATGCTGCTTTCCTTTATCAGCAACTTTACGTTGATAGTTATTGGAATGTTTGTAACTGAAACCTATATTATTCATCTCTCTAACCCCTACCATAGGACCTTACATGAGAGAAGAAGGGAATGATAGAACCAGTAAGTGGACGAATGAATGAATGAACCACTCTTCCTTGTGTTCTTAGAATGTATGTACCTCTTTAGGTTTTCCAAAGACCACTGGAAACATGAAAATCCTGGCCGGAACTCTTTCTTAGCATGGAGGAGTTTCAGATCAACTTCAGGTGGTCTTAGGATCAGCTTAGACACCTCTCTTTCCCTTACTCCCTACATCCAATGTATCAAAAACTCCTGTGGGTTCTATTTAAAAATATATTTCAAATCTGATCACGCACTCTCTCTATCCCCTCTACCCTACCATCTGGTCAGAGCCAACATCCATTCTCACCTGGATTTCCTGTTCCTTTTCTTGCCCCCCTTCCCTACAATGTTTACTTATCTGCCCATTTCTTATCTTCAGCCCTGATTACTCAGCTCCAGACCACTAGCCTCCTTTCTGCTTCTGGAACATACATACCATTGGAAGAAGAATATCTTTTAAAAATCTATAAGCCTCTTGTTCATCATAGAACAAGACAGACCTTCATTGATCTGCACAATCATATGAGAAATGGACAAGCACATTTTGCGTCGGGGGCCATTAGTGGTTTCCAGAACACATTAAGAGCAATATCCTTGAACATGGAGTCAGATAAACATGAAATATCAACGATGGTATTTTACAAGTTTTAAAAACTACTTGGTAGCAGTGGTACTTCCGCTTCTACACAAGAGCCTCACTATAAGCTTAAGTGGACAGGAGAGTTTATGCCCATAATACAAGTCAGGAAACTGAGACCCAAGGAACATTAAATCTCTACGAAAAATAGCAGAGATGAGTTCCTAGTCCTAATTGAGGTGGTCTTTCATTATTTCAATATTCTAGGACTTCCTAAGTAATTTGACCATGAAGATCCCCTTTTAGAGATGAGAAATTTCTGGAAACCCTGAGCAGGATGATACATAAACATTTTATGTATATTAAGAACATACACAATGACAAAAACCCACTGTGAATTCTGTGATGTTTTAAAGTCAGTTTATATTTTGTTAATCATAGCTATGCCTGTGTGCTTAAAAAGTGGTCATGCAAACAAGTCACGATATATGTATTAATTCTGAGGAAAATATTGAATGCATATACGGATTCATGGATGTCCAGATAATCTAAGGGTCAAGGATCAGAAAGCACAGTTCGAGAACATTTGCAGAGCCTGTGGTTTGTAGTCTTCCTTCAGATTTCCCGCAGAGGCTCTCAGAGAATAGGTGTCATACTCCAGCCTTCCGTGAGCAGTGCCAGCTCACTACTTATTAGCTCTCCAACTCGGTACGGAAGAGAGCTGGTGTTCCCGTCTGCCTCCTGTTCATGCCCCACTGCAAACAGCACCAGATTTCACTTTGAAGAACTCCTTTGCCCTCTTCTTAGCTCACATCATACTATGGGGCTGACTTCACCCCACCTAGGGGCTGCCAAGCAGAATGTTCCATCTCCTGGGCACAGACACAGGTGCAAGTCTGGGCAAAAGAACCAGACTGGGACAAATAATAGTCTTAGGGGTTCGTATAAAATAGTTGGGAACTAGTTCTGCTGGGGAGATGTCTTTCTGCTGGGGTTGCTAAGCTGGTAGGACACAGCCTGGAGTTGTAGTGGCCACTCCACAGTGTATGGAAAGAATCTGCTAGGAACAAAGCTAACAAAGAGAAAACAGAGCCCAGACGTGGAGGGCGAGGCCGACAGTATCACCCGAGCACCTGGATTCATCCGTGCCTGAAACTAGCCCTACCTTTGGACTTACGCAAGTTTATAAATTTCCTTTTTTGCTTAAGCAAGATGTATGTGTTCTTCTGGATTTGCAGCCAAAGAAGTTGCTGGGCATCTGGGGGACCCAAGGTTTTGGAACACATGCCTTCTCAGAAGCATGCCAGTGACGGGCTAGCCTTTGCACTTGCTTTTTCCCCTGCACGCGATGCCCTTGCAGCCTCCCCTCCCTGTTCTGCTGCTTCCTACTCATCCTCTGAGGCCTGACACATATGCTGACCCTTCTGTGACACCTTCCTCAGGCCTTTCTCCTCCACAGTGCCGCAACTTTTTTGAGCTTGTTCAGGACCTAGAACCGACCTTGAATTCAATCACTGTGTTGTCGCCATGCGTGTGCGTACTGGTCTTCCCACTGGGCCGAGAGTGAGGGTAATATGGGTGCCCTACTTACTTCTAGTATATCCCTTGCATATGGCTTCATGCCCGCCGCAGATGAACTGCAATGTAAGGGTGTGTAAAACTAAACAAAGACATTAGCCATTCATAAATGCTGAGTGAATTTTGACGCAACATTTAAGTATCTGCATTTCATTTCTTTCCATAGAGCATTCAGAGCACAACAAAAGGATAAGGAAGTACCAAACAAATCCATAGGGTTTCATTGCTGTCCACCTTTTATGATGGAGAAAAAACAATAGATGACAACATAGGTACTCACTGAGGTTCTGTAACGTGCCCAAGGTCACAGTGTGGAACAAATATTTGAACTTGGATCTGCCTAACTCCAAAAATTGTGCTCTTAATCATGACATTATCCTGTCTCCAGCTCTCTGACCATATTGGGAGACTAAAGCCTTAAGATCTGGAATCTATTCTGAAAGACACTCCAAGCTGAGTGGGGCAAAAAAGCTCACAGCAACTCATCCATTTTTCACAAGTGCCCTACTGTAAATGGGTTCTCTTTGATGGCTTACAGGGGAAAAAAAGAAACCCATTAGAGCAATTCTAAATGAGATGAGCCATCCCTATCTGCCATGCCTCTTTATGTTGCAAGGGGGTCTTGCTGGAGATGGGTGGGAATAATAGTTTTAAAAGGATGATAAATGTGCCATTCTTTGAATGGACACAAAGCATAAACAAAGCCTTTGATCATCAAATCAGCACACATGAAATTAAGATAAAGTAGACTTGGAAATGATAAAGTTATGATTATACAGATTTTAATTAAATCGATATTGACAGTGTCGGAGGCTAAAGTCAAAGGGAAGCTGGCCCCTGCTCCCTGACAGAAGGTAAGGCCACCTTGAGCAGAGTGACATTTGGGATGGGGATACAGCCTGTGGGTGACATGTACCGAGATTGCCAAGTAGGCCCCGACGGCCCTCGTACTTTTGCTGTCAGTTAAGGGCAACCGCACCTGCCCTCATGCGGAAGCTCAGCAGTCTCACAGCCCCGTGAAGCTTCTTCAGAGATATTCTGAGCCATTCCCTTATTTTACTGCCCACTGCCAGACCCGAACTGATGTCTTCCATCTTTCTTATACTTCAGTTTTCTGTTTCCTTTTCTCTTACGGGATAACATACAGAAAAGTGGACACATCCTAAGTACACTCTTGATGACTTTTCACAACTGAACACATTTGTATATCTAGCACCCAGTTCAAGAAAGAGAACATCGACTAATTCCCAGAGGCACGCTCTGTGGTCCCTTTTCAGTTACTAACCCCCTCCCAAGGATAAGCTCAACCTGACTTCTAACAGCACAGATATGTTTCATTTGTTTCTTCAGTCCATCTAAATGAACTCATTTTCCGTCTGGTGTCTTTTTGTCAACATCGCATTTGCAAGATTTATCCATTTTGTTGTGTGGAGAGATAGACGGTGCATTTTTTATTGTTGCATAGTATTCCTGTGTGTGCGTATGTGTGTGTGTGTGTATGTCTGGGTGTATGTGTACATATCTATCACAATCTGTTTTATTCGTGGGTATTTGCATGGTTTCCAGTCTGGGACATTTCCTGAAAGCACTGCTATTAACATTCTGTTATTGGTCTCTGGGTTGTACATATGTGCATTTCTTTTTGGCCACAGAGAATGCATAAGCTCAGCTTTAGTAGACACTGCCAACAGTTTCCCAAAGCAGGTGTACCGCTGTGCATTCCCATGCTTGCTGACGTTTGGTGTTTTCTGCCTCTCTAATTCTAGCCATTCTAGTGGATGTACGTGCTTTTCATTCGCAATTTGCATTGTGGTTTTAATTTGCATTTTCACGTTGAGTAATGAAGTGGAAACAATCTTTCATATGTTTATTGGCCATTTAGACATCCTCTTTTGTGGGCACTTATTCAAATACTTTGCTTATTTTTTATTTGGGTTACTGTCTGTTTTCTATTGGCTTGTGGGTGGTAGTACACCATTTTGCTGTGCCTGTTTCATCAATGGGGAAATTTTTTAAGTTTTAATATTCATTTCTGATATAAAATCATTTAAATAGCTCCCAATCCTCATGTTATTTCATTAATTATCCATTATTAAGACAGAGCATTTATTGAGCACCCTATCTTTGCAAGGACAGTGCTAGCTATTATGTGTACAATGGTGAATAAAACAGATGCTGTCCTCACCCATCTGGCACTTACCACCTAATGGGGGAGAAAGACAGTAAACAAATATATATGTCACTGAAAGTTGTGGCCAGTTACAAAAGTACCATGAAGGATTCCAACAGGGTGGAAGGATAGAATGGATAGGCTTCTTTTCAGTTCCAAAGACTTCTCTGTCATTTAGTCTGAGATCTGAAGGCTAATAAAAATGCAATGTAAAACATAAGGGAAGATTATTCTGGGCAGATAGAAGAGGCTATGCTATTCCCTGAGGAGGGAGAACATTCTGCATGTTCTAAGAGTTAAAAGGATGTAGTGTGTCTAGAGCATGGGTCAGCAAACTTCTGTAAAGGGTAAAATAGGAAATACCTTGGGCTTTGCTGACCAGATGGTCTCTGTTGCAACTATTCAGCTCTGCTGTTGAAGCATAAAAGCAGCTAAAGACAAGATGTAAACAAATGAGCATGGTTGTGTTCCAATAAAACTTTATTTACCAAAAACAGGCAATGAACCAGATTTGATCCATAGGCCATAGTTTGCCACCCCTAGTGTAGACAATGGAGAAAAATGTCAGTCACTTTCCTGGACTACCTTCGTAGGCTCCCAGCTAGGCTTCCAGCTTCTACTCTTACTCCCCTACAATCCACTCCCTGAACAGTATCCAGAGCAAATGTTTGACAGTCTTAAATTAGATGATACTCTTCTCTGATTAAAACTTTCTGGAAGCTTCCTGTTAAACACAGACCAAAATATAAAGCTGAGATGGGCTTGGACTAGATGGGGCAGGGATTTGTAGCCATTGATTCACAGTCGTGATTTCAGAGTGTAACACAAAACCTGGCCTTGCACCTCTGTGCTTGGGATCTGTGGTGACTGTGGGCATGGAAGGGAAGGGAGGGGATGTGATATAATGCATGGTCTCAACTGTTCCTCAGCTCAGAGCAAAAACCCTCTTCCAAAAACCCACACATACCTTGCTCTGTGCGCTTCTCATTGTCTACCTTCTATTGTTGATTAATATGAGAAGCCCTCTAGTTGCTGACTTTTGTCCAGTCTGCCTGTATCCACGGTCCAGCAGCAGAAATGTGGTACTTGAATGAATGATGGATATTACTTCTGCTCTAGCCCCTTCATGCATAGTGAATAAATCATTGAATGAAAGAGTGAGTAGATTGGCTTTTGCAGAAGGAAGAAGTACCAAAGATGATCCTGGAGTTTTAGGCCTGAGGGACAGGGATGGGTTGGGTCTGTCATAACTGGAAATCAGGAAGTCAGGTGAAGGTCCTGGTTTGTCAGCTGTCAGACATGATGGATATCTGGTGTGGGCCATCAGCAGTGTCCAGGGGCCAGGTAGAAATGAGGTCTGGAGCTTGGGAGGGAGATCTCGGCCGGATCTATAGGTCAGGAAGAATCTATTTCGGTAAAAGAATTGCATCTAAGACTGTATTAAATGCTGAGATATAGAAAGAAAAGTGGTCCAAGGACAAAAACTATGTTAAAAGGTAAGAGGTGAAGAATAGAAAATTTTCCATGAATGGTGAAACTGAATGACTATAATATTTCCAGGCTTCCAAATAATGAAGTTATTCAATAGGAATGAAGAACTGATTAGTCCCTCAAGGTCAATGCTACAATTATTCATTTACTTTGTTATGAAGTTACATTCAAATTCATGAAATAGCAAGAGAAGTCATTAATCTAGATTCTTAACAAGGTACTTTTTTTTTAACATCTTTATTGGAGTATAATTGCTTTACAATGGTGTGGTAGTTTCTGCTGTATAACAAAGTGAATCAGTTATACATATACATATGTTCCCATATCTCTTCCCTCTTGCGTCTCCCTCCCTCCCACCCTCCCTATCCCACCCCTCCAGGCGGTCACAAAGCACCGAGCTGATCTCCCTGTGCTATGCGGCTGCTTCCCACTAGCTATCTACCTTACGTTTGGTAGTGTAAATATGTCCATGCCTCTCTCTCGCTTTGTCACAGCTCCCTTTTTTAAATTAAAAAATCAGCCATCTCTTCTTCTTTCTATACTAGAGTACTGTGAAAGAGCACAGAATACTACATTCTTAAAAAAACTAGGTTTACAGTCAAGTGGGGCTTGATCAAGTTCTGACTCTACTACTCACAGCCTACTTGACTTTAAAAAATATCTTCACTGCTTTAAGCTTCAGTTTCTTCTTTAAAGTGGGATGATTATAGTGCTTTCCTCAGAGCATTGGTCGTAAGGGCTGGATGAGATGATCTGTATAAAAGGCCCTGGAACCAGCAGGGCACAAAGAAATAGATGTTAGCAACTATGACTTAGAACCCATCTTCATCATCATGGTAATGAACTCTGTCTCTGGAAGTTCTTGATTAAAACAGCACATACAGCGTAAGGGTATCCTTAACAGTGGGGTAAACTGGACACTGAACCTAATCCCTCAGTTTCCCCACCTGTAAATGGAGCAAATAATAGCATTTCCTTCCCAAGAATTAAAGAGTTAATAACATTCAAGTCTCTTAAAATAGTCCCTGTCACATAAAAAGTTCTTAATACGTATTGTTTTATAATCAGTTTCATCATTACTATTATTATTGATAGATATGTAGTCATTTTAAATCAAGACACAACGCACCTTTTATTTAGTTACTATCTGATGTCATCTTAGGAGTACACCCATAAGGGTGGTCATAACATGCAGCATCTGAAACTCAACAAATGATTTCTGGCATCTCTTCTTAAAAGTCCATAAATTTGCCCCGAGGTAGCCAGGTTAATAGGAAATCATAACGGACCAGCTGCAGTAGGAAGGAGCTCCCAGGTCTGTGCCTCAGTTCTCATCTCCAGCTTTGGGACCCCCCTCATCCCCTTCTCTCCACCCCCAGCGTCCCTAGTGGACACAGCTGCCTTATAGTCTGGGGAGAGATTTGGACCATAGCCCACAGGGAGTTTGTTCTGGTTAGAGCTAAAGATTCCACCCTAGGCAGCAGGGAGCTGGCAGGGCATCACAGGAACAAGGCAGGGCTCATGGGCCAGTAGAACACTGAGGACTGAGGGGACCCAGAAATGAGCCCCCAAATTGAGAGCATTATAAGGAAAAAATTATCTCTGAGCGGGGAGCTTTGCGGATCTCGACAAAAGTAGTCGATGAGGAATTGCAGAGAAGCAGCCTGGGAGGGTTTCAGGAAAGACGAAATCCCACATCCTGCCTGGGAGTGAACTACAGACCCAATTCAGTGATGAGACCACTGAGCCCTGGCAGGGCTGCAGAGCAGCATCGGGGGTCCCAAGATGCCTTCCTGTATCTCACCTGCTGCAGCAAAAATCACAGACAGTCCCAGCTCCAGGCTTGTCTCTGCTGCTTCCCTGCTGTGAAGACGCCTCTGGGCCTCAGTCTTTCACATGTGAATTGGGAATCATAATAGGATCCACCTTAGAGGATGATTGGTGGGCTACATATGTGAAAAGTGTGTAGAAGCGAGCCTGGCACATGTGTTTGCTATCACCATCATCATCACATCATTATTATAAGGGAAAGTCTTCAGGAGAAGCTTTGGTTCTAGAAGAGTCACGTGGCGAGGAGAAGCTTTGGGAAGACAGAACAGTATGTTGGTTTAGAGCAAGGGCCTTGGACTCAGGCAGAGCTGTGCCCAGATCCGGCCTCTCACACTTCTTACCACCTGGATAACACTGGACAGGTTATTTGTCTCTTGAGGCCAGTTTCCTGATCTGAACGATGGGAGTGGTAGTCATCCCTGCCTCACACTATTGAGAGGATTAAATGACAGGAAGCATGAAAAGCACCTAGCACAGGTCCTATGTATATCAAGTGATCCGTAAATAATAGTCATTATAAAAACGGAGACCCAAAACATCATTCCCAGCTGTAATGCGAACTCTAAACGGGAAGGCAGAGGCATGGAGCTGAGCGTGGGTCCCGGAGTCGGACTCACACAAGGCAAGGCTTGGAAAAGGCCGTCCCATGCTGCAGTGATTTCCAACCATTGCCTCTACTGCAAAAGGCTCTTGGCCCTCCCCTCTGGGCTGTCAAAAGATCAGTAGCTAAAATGAATGTAAGTCCTATGGGGAATCATATGGGCTGTGGGGGTGCATATTATTGCCACCCGAGGGGAGGGAAAAGAGGGGAGGGCGGGGCAGGGAGAGCAGACTGCTTCCAGGGCCACCCAGGAGGCAGTGGTTATTCTTGGAGGGGGTCATGGCCTCTATCTTTGCCAACACAAAACACTTTGCCTTCACTGCTGGGAAAAAAAAAAAAAAAGAAAGATTCATAAGGGAATTAATGAATAAGCGAAAGAAAATTCTCATCTGCCTTTTAATTATAGAAGAGTGATTGCTATGCTAATCATAATCAGCGTCAAGGTCAAAAGTTTCCACCGCCCCGGAATGAACATTTAGAAAATCAATTAACCAGAATATCAATGCTATTTCTGAACTCCAAGCTCACATGGGTTCGAAATAGAATGCTGTATCTTTTAAGAGGAGCCATGTAACATTCATACACTGATTGCATAAAAGTCACTCCGAAGCTGCTGATGCCCAAGGCACAGGGGAACCATTCGAAGGCCGACGAATCAGCACGATGGCTTAGACCGCTAAGGTGAGGGCTGGTAATGTGCTGGTCTGGCTTCACCCTTGGTGGGTGTTACTAGACAATGTGTTGAACATGCTTACATCTCTGGGAGATATGGGTGATGAAATACACATGTGTTTGGAGAATTCTAATTGTTTTTCATTACCCCCTGGATGTTGGTCTCTACAATACAATAAAATAACCTTTTAATGTCTATGGTTTTCTAAAGTTAGAAGCCTACCTTACCTCACACACAAAAACAGATTCCGATGGTGAAACAAAGCAAAACAAAAGTTTAAGAATGTTATTGATTCAATGAAATATTATTCAGCCATAAAAAGGAATGGAGTACTGGTAACATGATACAACCTAGATGAACCTTGAAAACATCATGCTGAATAAGAGAAGCCAGACCCCTGAGGTCACACATATATTTACAATTCCATTCACGTGAAACATCCAGAACAGGCAAGTCCATACCCATGTAAAAAGGCAAAGAGCAAAAAACCCAGAGCAAGTGCCAGGAGACAGAAAAAGGCACAGTGCGGCCGCTCATCAAAAAACTCCTTCAAGTCCGTAAGAAAAAAAGACAAGCCCAGAGAAAATATTGGAAAATGATACAAATAAGCAGTTCATGGACAGTGACATATAAATGACAATAAACACTTCGAAAGATGTTCAGTTCGTAGCCAAGGGAAAACAAAAAGAGAAAGAGTGATAATTTCTCGCCCATCCATTTGGCACAAGTTTAAAGAGGAAACTGTTTTTGATGACGTAGGGAAAGGGCAAAATCAAACCTTGCTGATAGAGGTGTGACAGGCCAAAACATGCTTGGGAAATAATCTCATAGGATATATACAAATTTATATATGCCTGCCTTTAAGCCAGCAATTCTATTCTTAGAAATCTACTCCAAGAATAAGAATGTAAGTATAGTTTAAAAGATTTTTGTACTATAGCATTATTATTATTTTATTTTTGCGGTACGCGGGCCTCTCACTGTTGTGGCCTCTCCCGTTGCGGAGCACAGGCTCTGGACGTGCAGGCTCAGCGGCCATGGCTCACGGGCCCAGCCGCTCCGCGGCATGTGGGATCTTCCCGGACCGGGGCCCGAACCCGTGTCCCCTGCATCGGCAGGCAGACTCAACCACTGCGCCACCAGGGAAGGCCACTATAGCATTATTGATGGTACAATAACAAGAAACTACCTGAATGTCCATCCATCAGTGAACAGTTAAGTAAATCTATACCTACATATATCTATGCCGTGGAATATTAAGCAACTATTAAAAAGAATGTGTTAGAAACATACTTATAGATGTGGAAAGCTGTTATATTGTTAAGTTTAAAAAAAGTAAGTTTCAGAGTAATATTTTTTAAAAATATGAGAAAAAAGAAAATAAATGTGTGTGTGTGTGTGTGTGTGTATATATATATATATATATATATATATATTCTTTTGGTTTTTTTTCCTCTGAAGAAGAGTCCCAGTCTTCCCCACTGGTGTGTTAGAAAATCCAGCAGGTACAATGAATTTCACAGGGGTACAGGGGTACATGGCTACACATTGGTAGCAGGCCAGGCCGTGTGTCCACGCACACACCCGCTCATATGTGCCTGGATCAAAGAGGGGAGGTAAACATTCCCAGTGGCAGTGGGCAGAGGAAGAGAAGAGTATTCATTTTTTGATATACACTTCTGTACTCTTTTTTCTGTACTCTGTTTAGTGAGTATGTATTATTTTTGCAATTCAAGCAAAAAAAACCCTCCAAATAATAACTCTGATTTACACCTTCCACAATTATCATTTACAAGCTGCAGACACTTTTAATGGCCAGTATTTACCTGTGATTACTTAGAATTTCTTTAAAAGAACATAAAAATGGCAAATATTACATTTTACCTAATATTTTTCCCTTGGCCACCAGGGAGAATGGCCTGAATGAAGAAACCGAGGCTCTGGGAGACTTTCCGATTTAGCTGAGGGCTCAGAGGTCACCCTGCCCCACACCTGACCTGATGCTTAAAGCCCTGCTTCCCTGTCCAGGATCTATGGGATGAGTTCCATCCTGGGAGCTTCTCCCTTCTCCGGATGGCCTGTTGCAGATTTAAAACGCTCTGCCCTCTGGGCAATTCTTTCTTAGGTTGAGTCAGATCTTCCTGCCTTAGGGTCCCCATAGCTGAAGTGGTTTAGAGCACAGGCCTTGCAATCAGGCCCAGGGTTGTGCCCAGGCTCCACCACTTAGCACTGTGTGACCTTGTGCAGGTTGCTTAACTACTCTGTTCCTCCATTTCTTCATGTGTAGAAGAGGGCCACGTGTCCCTCACTGGCATAGTCAGGAGGGTTAGATTAGATCTTGTCTGCCAAATGCCCAGCCCAGAGCTTGGCATGTTGTAGGCTTTCAGTAAATGGTGGCTACCCTGGTTAGTCCTGGAACCACAGGTAGAAGATGGCTTCTGTCTGTCTTAACACACGGCTCAGAACTAGCGCTTTCATTCAATAATTCATCTGTTCGTTTGTTCGTTCATTCATTCATCAATTCAATAAATATCCAGAGGTCATGCCGTGCCTACAGGATCCTATACAATCAGGCCGCACACCCTCAATCTCCCTGTTAAACCCCTTACCTCCCACCCTTCTCTCTCCTTACTCTTCCACTTTGGCCACACTGGCCTCCTTGCTGTTCCTTAAACATGTTCAACAGCTCCTGCTTCAGGGCCTTTGCTGTGACTGTTGGTTCTTCCTAAAATACTCTTCTCACCTGTCGGTCACTTCATTCACGTATCTGCTCACGTCATTCAAAGAGAGAAGCTGTCCTAGACCACAGCACCACTGCCTGCCATTCTCAGTTCTCCTTGTTCTGCTTTCTTTTTCTTCAAAGCACTGACACCTATCTTTGTTTTTGTCTCTCTCCCTCAATTAGAATGTAAGCCTCACAATCACGAGGACACTTTTCTCCTTTGCGTCCCCAATGCCTTCAGAAGAACCTGGCACCTAATAGGCATTCAGTAATAATTGCTGGGTGAATGTGTTTTCCAAAATATGTGAGTACTTCCTGTGAGCCAGACATGCTTGTACAGAGGGGATCAAAAACAGCAAGGTGCTTTCTGCTTCAGTTATAACAATCCTGTCCTGACACAACATGGTTTTAACAAGCCAGCTAGCAGACTGTCATAGTAAA
This sequence comes from Globicephala melas, assembly GCF_963455315.2. Taxonomy (NCBI): domain Eukaryota; kingdom Metazoa; phylum Chordata; class Mammalia; order Artiodactyla; family Delphinidae; genus Globicephala; species Globicephala melas. The sequence continues at coordinate 29,873,801 of NC_083324.2, read as the reverse complement.
TGTTGTTTATGTACAAGGCATCTTTATGCGTAGGGTAATAAAAGAGCACTGCGGTGCCAACTCCTCAAGTTGAGTGACTGGTGAGCTGTTAGACCATAAATAATTTGAGTTGGTGAGAAATATTTTCACTTCAGCATGTGGTGGTACGCTGTCACTTCTCTGGATCCCATCTGACACAGAATATTACAGACTAAACACGCAGCCCTACGTGGACTGTGGCCTAGCATTGTGGGCCTGAGACAAAGGAGGGAGGACCCTGACAAATGAGGGGTTTGGGGCTGTACCCACAGCCAAGCTCACAAGCTGTGTTCACTGTGTGCGTTTGTGCAGGCCACGACATGAGACCACAATTTTGTCCCAGTCAGTGGGCTCTGAGGACCCTGGGATGGAAGGGTCAGTGCCTGTCCTCCAGGACTGGAAGCAACTCACCGCTCTGTCCTGCTAATACTTGGGCAGCCTCTTTACACCAAGACCATTGACCTGACCATGAATGTTTCATGTACTCAGCACTTTGAGCAGTTCGGAGTTGGAGCACGACAGACCCGGATGTAGGAAATCAGGCTCAGCTAATTTCTAGCCCCGTGACCTTGAGCAAGTTAGTTGACCTTTCTGAGCCTCAGTTTCTACAAGTCTAAAATAGGATGAAAGCAATTATGATTTCATAAGTAAGGAGTGAACATGATACTGCACATCGAGCATTTGGTGGAGTGCCTGGCAGATTGCCAGGGCCCAGCCCTCAGAGTCGTGCTTGTTCACATGAGCTTTAATATCTGATTTAAGAATCCCCTCCCATCTCCTAAATGAACGGTTGCTTGTATGCCACATAAGACAAGCATGAAACAAACATAAGACAGACATGGAAATGTTTCTCTGACTCCTAACGTCATTGACATAGTCTCCAAGAGTGTACCCACGGGGCAGAGAATCTCTGTGGGGTAGATATGATTCAGGAATGCCCCAGGTCACATCTGAACCAACCAGTTCATTTAGAGCTTCAACCATGTTAACTTAGTGATTCACATAATGTGTGGACATGTTATAGCAAGAGACACAGCTGAGAGGTTGGGGTAAGGGCTCTATATGACCACTGTATGGCCTTGGGAGGTCCCTTCCCCTGGGAGCCTGCATTTCTTTTTTTTTTTTTATAAATTTATTTTATTTATTTTTATTTGTGGCTGCTTTGTGTCTTCATTGTTGTGTGCGGACTTTCTCCAGTTGCGGCAAGAGGGGGCTACTCTTCGTTGCGGTGTGCGGGCTTCTCATTGCGGCGGCTTCTCTTGTTGCGGACCATGGGCTCTAGGCACGCAGGTTCAGTAGTTGTGGCACAAGGGCTCAGTAGTTGTGGCTCGCAGGCTCTAGAGCGCAGGCTCAGTAGCTGTGGCTCACGGGCTTAGCTGTTCCACGGCATGTGGGATCTTCCTGGACCAGGGCTCAAACACGTGTCCCCTGCATTGGCAGGTGGATTCTTAACCACTGTGCCACCAGGGAAGCCTGAGCCTGGATTTCTTAATTGTGCATTAAAGATGTGTCATCCAGGTCGGTTGTTTGGCCTGAGGCGACCCAACACTGGAGCTTACCCGCCTCTTTGGTAGGGCTGATGGTGGACTCTGGGAGGGCTCACACCAGGGAGTGCTTCCTGGAACTTCTGCTGCCAGTGTCCTTGTCCTCTTGGTGAGCCACAGCCATACTCCTGCCTCTGCAGCAGACCCTCCACTAACAGGGCAAGTCTGCTGGTGATGTATCCCCTCAAGGTATTTGTGTGAGAAAGTCTATTTCTCCTGTATTTTTCAAGGACAGCTTCTCTGGACATAGAATTAAAGGTTCTCTCTGGATGCCATGTTGATTAGAGACTGCAGGAGAGTAAGGACAAGCCCCAGAAGCCCAATAGGTGATTCAAAGAAGTGATTTACTCAGACATGTGCCTCCTCCTCAGGACGCAGAGCAGGGATTGGTGAATCATGGCCACAGATCAAATCAGGCACTCAGCCCGGATCTGTGGGACTGTGAGCTAATAATGGTTCTCACGTTTAGAAAGCTTGTTGAAGAAGAAAGAGGAGGAGAAGCTACAGGAACTGTATGTGGCCCACAAAGCCTAAGGTATTTAAAATCCAGAAAATGCTTTCCAACACCTGCTGTAAAGCATGTGGCTGGTAGTAGGTCCTCAACAAACTTTGGAAGAGGAATACATGAGTAAATTAGTTACTGAAAACACTGTAAAGTGATAGGTGTCAAGAAACATTTATGCCTTCACCCTTAACCTTCACAAATGATGCCATTTCCATTGAGCTATTGGAAAGTATAATCTGGCTTTCAAAACAATAAGCCAGAAGGCATTTTCTCACATAAGCAAGGTCACAAACAACTGTCAAGTAAAGTTGAAATAGCAACAAGTCAAATAATAACAAAAAACATTTGTGTAGATTTTTAAACCTTACAAAGCATTTTCATGTTCATTATCTAATCTTCAAATCAACTCCATGAGATAGTTATTATTTTCCCATTAGAAATGACCACATATTAAATCCTTAGTGATTGCTCAAGAAAAGCTGAAATCTTGAGTGCTACTTCTGTTAATGCCAAGGTTGGTTTTTTTTTTTTCCATGGGAACATTGGGTGCTAAAATCAACAGGGATTTTCAGCTCAAGATGGCAGACTAGGAAACATATTTACTTTCTGTTCCTCCTGAAACCTATTTAAATAAAAGTGTAGAAATACCAAAATTAATAAACCAATAAAAGCCAGAAGATTGTGGAAGTCATCAATCACAGAAAGATTTCAACACATTTTGAAAAGGCAAACAATGAAATGGAGGAGAGATGAATAAAATAATTAAGAAAAGACGACCCTAAGTAGGGTCTGCACAAAGCCAGTCAGCTTTTGCTGAGCTCTGGTTATAGTAAAGGGCAGAGGAAAGAAGAGGGGCTGAAAACAAGGAGACAAAAGTCATTTTAGGAAAAAAAGTTCATTTAATGAGCTCCAGGGAACACTCAGCCTGCTGCCATACCAACTCACGAATTACAGTGGATTGTTGGTAAGCAAGACAAGAAAACAGGGAACCAACAAAACAAACAAAAATCAAGAGATTGTTTCCTACTGAACTCTTCTCAAATGAGGTCAAGGAATTATGGTTAAATGCCACAGCTGTAAATCATTTCTGCTCCTGGAGAGGTTAGAAAGGGCTTATAATAGTTACCCTTTTTTTTTCAGACAGAATTTAGGTCTGAGCAAAACCTTTTGTGTCTTCCAACCTCCAAGTTTCTTGGGGATGGAAGTCCAAATTTGCTTTGACATACTGTAAAACCAATCCCATGAGCAGAGAGCCAAACTACTTTTGTAATATATGAATTATGCCCAGTGTTATTTTAAACTAAACTATATAAATAAATTTTTACTGATCTATATGATTCTGGGTTCTGAAACTTCTACATGTCACATGCGTGATACATAACACACAATGTCAGCCCCAGGAGAGAGAAAACACTCCAATGAAGCAAGCCAAAGAAACAAGTTTTAAACAAGGTCAAGTGATGTGTAGACCAGGATTGTTCAATTCTTTCCTGTCATGCTGAAGCTTCCAGCTCCTGAATAACAACACGTTTCCCTTGTCCTAGACACCCAAGAGTATGTCTCCTCTCTTGGGCATAAGAATCTCTAGAGTTACATATGTGTAGTAAAGAGTGGACCCAGCTGGCATACTCACAATGACCAAACTGTGCTGATCATACTTTAAACGAATACATTGCTCCATGATGAAGTTGCAATAAATGATATATTTGCTTTCTAGACATGAATGAGATGCCTTACTGGATATACTCTAGGAAGGCCAGAGAAACTGGCTTCTAATCCATACGGAATAATTCACTGGTGAATTTCTTTCAGGATAGGCCATGATTTATCTAGAATATAATCTTTACATATCTGGAACCTTCAAACTAGACCAAAGGGAAAATTAAGGCTAATTGAGGCTGCAAGCCTAAATTAGAAATGTGGGATAGTGCTATGCTGACAACTGGTGGTCCCTGACCTGTCTTCTGAGACTAGAACCCAGTGTGGTGGATGACCAATTCACGCGTTGAACAAAAGAAGACCTCCTACAGGGCAGTGTATGTGTTCATTGCAGGTATGGCACTCAGGGCTAAGTATCATAAGGACTACAAGGAAAAAAGAAAAACAAGTAACACATGAAGCATATACGATAAGGAGGCACCAGAGCCCAGAGCACGAGCTCTGGAATCACACAGGCTTGGTTCAAATCCCGGCTAAGCCACTACCATCTGTATACCCTGAAGAACAGTCGAAGGTTTAAATGTTGTTTTACCAAATTTCAAAAAAGAAGTGAAGAAAGAACCTATCTGCCAGGAAGGGACATTGTGGGGTGCAGCATCCAGTCGGGTCAGGGCTCTGCATCCCCTGCTCAGAAGGCTCTGCCTCCTGGCTTATGGTGATGCTGGCAGCTCAGCAGCCCTGGAGAAGGAGCTCCTATCTCCAGGCCTCGCAGAGAAGCTGGGGAGGTCCCTGGAGGAGGCGGCCACACCCTGGAAGCTCTGCGTGCCTCCTGCACTCAGCTCTGAGCAGGCTCTGGCCTCTGGGCCCCGTTGTGGGGAAGGGATGGCCGATACATACCCAGGGGCTGAGGGGCCTGCAGAGCCGGTGCCCAGGCAGGGTGAGCTCTGGAGGAGAAGGCTTCCACAGTCCTGAACAGTCTCCGCATGGTGGCGCCTCCGGTGCCAAACACCTGCCACCCACAGGGAGAAGTCCCAGCTATTAGAACGTCCAGAAGGGGTCGGGCCCTTGGGCCGGGTTTCTCCACGGGCTTGCTGTGCCCCCCATCCCTATCCCCACCCCGCCTGCCCTTTCTCTGTGACACGTACGATGGGAGGTCACAAGCGCCAGGCTGAGCCGTCCAGCGTCCAGTGTGTGCTAGACCTCGAGAGGAGTTAGAAGCTAGGGAGAAGCTCTCCCAGTTTCACACTCTATTCTCGGATCACTTGGCGCACAACCGGTTCTACGTGAGCAATTTGCTTTGTAAATTTCGTACCTGACTCCGCCGCCGCTGGCCCCACTGCCGGCCCTGCCGTGGGGCTCCGGTGGGCTGTCACCCACTGCGTTTGCCCTTCCGGGAGGCTGCCACGTCTGACCAGGACCACCCCGCTGCTCCATCGGCTGCCTTCTGCCCTGGTCGCAGGCTGTCCCACCGGGATCGACTGCCTTTATCGGCTGCCTTTTACATCGCGCCAAAAAGGCAGGATCCCTGGGGCTTCCCTGGTGGCGCAGTGGTTGAGAGTCCGCCTGCCGATGCAGGGGACACGGGTTCGTGCCCCGGTCCGGGAAGATCCCACATGCCGCGGAGCGGCTGAGCCCGTGAGCCGTGGCCACTGAGCCTGCGCGTCCGGAGCCTTTGCTCCGCAAGGGGAGAGGCCACACCAGTGAGATGCCCGCGTACCGCAAAAAAAAAAAAAAAAAAAGGCAGGATCCCATCCAGCAGGCCAGGTACTCCCGCCTGGGGATTCTTCCCTTGGTGAACTGAAGGGACTCGCCAAAGAAGCCCGTAATTGCTGTCTGCTTGTAATTCCATGATGTTCGGCCACTCGAGAACCATCAAGATTCTTCCACCAGTGCAAATTTACCCTCCTGCATTCACCACCTGAGCCGGGTAGACAAGGTTAGGAAGCTGGTACCAACCAGTCACCTCCCAGTTCCTTGCCGAAAGGAGAGTGAGGTGAAGGTCCAAGAAGAGCCCCGAAAACGCATGGCAAAGACGGAGGATCACACAGAGACTGAAGTAGAGGACGGTCGGAAGAGGCACCACCGCAGCAGTGGGGGTATACCATTGACATCTAGGCCCCAGGACACCAGTGGAGTCCTCACTTCCCTCAAGTGCGATCCTGAGCCTCTGGACCTCCTTCCCGAGCACCCAGAAGACAACTTGAGTGAGAACGCCCGGATGTCTCCAGTGAGCTCCTCCTCAGAAAGCCGTGTCGTCTGCTCAGATGGAGAGCCTGGAGATGTCCTGCCTCCTTGGAAGCCTGAGTCCCATGCCATGGTGTTCTCTGTCCCAGCCGCACGCTGCTCTCTGCTGCTGGAGAGGCCAAGTGCCGGGTGAAGACCACCGGCCCAGCTCACCGGGCTCACTGATGTCTGAAAAGGAGCTTCAGCGTAGAAAATCTTCGGACATCCCATCGAGAAGCTCCCCTTCCCTGGTGTCTAGCAGCAGTAGGCCCTGCGAGCGGGAGATTCCCCTGCCGCTTTTTCTGCCACTGCCGGGGCTGAGGTCGCCCCTGCCACTGACATGGGATCGAGGTGAGCTGCCCCCTCGTCCTAAGCTTCCGTGCTTAGCTCTTGCCCAAAACCCAGGCACCTTGGAGAAGAACACTGAGTGTCAGTGGATCAAGATCCTGAATAATATAAGGAAGGTCAGGGAAGACTGCAGTGCCCCTCAGCCTGCCCCTTCTCTCTCCCCACCGTCCTCACAGACTGCAGACTCCCTGCCCCCGGCCACTCACACTTTGCAGGTCCCTGCTACTACCACCGACTTGGCCGACCTGTATTCCAGGTCCTCCAATGGTACATCCACTGTGCCATCCCTGGTTTGGCTGTTAACTTGGCCACCCAAGCTCCCGGCTAGTTTTCCCTAGACTTGGAACTGGCAGGATGCCCACTGCTGTTTTCAGAGCTTCCTCTCCCCCTATGCATTTGCCTCAATGTTCCCAGTTTTATGTGTGTGTATATATATATATATATATATATATATATATATATATATGTCAATAAAACCTTGTTCGTATTAAAAAAAAATGTGTCATCCAGAAGTTTTACTTTTGAGCCGTCCTAGAACACCACGGACCCAGAACCCCCTTTATGAGATGCAGATTCACTATCTGAATCAATCCTTGTAGCAAACAGATGTATAACATGTATTATTATCACTGAGGATTGAGATTAAATAGGATTAAATGTTATATATGTATTATTAAAAATATTAAATAGGAACTGTATTCAAATAGGATTCATCAAACGGTAGCAGCGGGAACACCAGAATTTTCTGTTCATCCCTTATGCACCTCTGGAGAACTGATAGTTTTCCTAAAGGTGGAACGATTTGAAAACTCCCACATCTGCCTATAAACTTTGATTTTGTTCTTATCTTTAGCTTGGTGATCCTCAAACTGTAGCTTATATCAGATTTGCTACACATGGTTGGTAATATAAAATAAGCATTTTCTACTTCATGGGTATTTAAGGGATTTTTAATGGTATTTTGCCCATGTACAATTTTCCTCTTACTTTAGACTGTAGCCTCAGTAGCACAGGGTTCCACAATGAAAAAATACTAAACAAAACAAAACAAAACACTGAACCAGATAATTTCTGCTGTTTCTTCTCTGCCCAGAAAATAAAGGTAGTAGTAATGGCTATTTTAGCATAAGATACTGAAAATCAAATTAGGTCACATTCCTAAAACCTCCTGGCACACTGTCTCATAGGAATGTTTGCTGCTGGACCGGCCTGGGGGTGGGTTGTAACACAGGTATTTTTGAAGCATCTGAGCCACACCCCAGATCTGCCTGCTAGAATGGGAGCGTGACCTGGATAGGGCTGGCTCTGAAAATCCTGATGCAGGAGGAGCAGTGGAGGGAGGCGGGGCTGTCAGCCTATAGAGCAGAAGTGGGAAAGGAGGCTGGGGGATAAATGCTGCCTCAGGAAGCAGAGGGCGGGGCTCGTGGAAGCCCCAGAGGGTTAGGAACTTGGAGGGAGGGGGAGTGTGGGAGAGGCTTCAAGAATCCAGTCCAAAACCTGGATGTGTGGCTCCCAGGCATCTTATGGACATGTCTCCCGTGATGACCGTCCTTTCCTCCTGCCTTGAAGAACCCCCAGGTTCAATCACAGGCCTGGTCACTTGTCAAGGGAGGACCTCAGCCAGTGTCTCTGTAGGTAGCTGCACCTTAGAGGGCCTTTGGGGGCCGTCGCTGTAAGGGACTCAGCAGCCAGGCCCTCAGGCTCTGGACACTTGGGCCAGATTGTTGGGGTGAGTCCCCAGAGGGCTCTAGGCAATGCCTTGGCAGGTCTTCTAATATGAGTTCAAATCCCGGCTCTGCTTCCTCACTCTGTCACACAGAGGTGTGAATGACAGCATGCAGCTGTGGTGGCAATGAGGCTTTCAGCAAGCTTTTCAGCAGTTTGAAAAAGCTTGAGGCAGGGATACCACTCAGGATGAAGCGGAGGCTTCTCTGAGACAGAGTTTGGTTCAAAGACACAGACCTACTAGAGAACGGACTTGAGGATATGGGGAGGGGGAAGGGTAAGCTGGGACAAAGCGAGAGAGAGGCATGGACATATATACACTACCAAACATACGGTAGCTAGTGGGAAGCAGCCGCATAGCACAGGGAGATCAGCTCGGTGCTTTGTGACTGCCCGGAGGGGTGGGATAGGGAGGGTGGGAGGGAGGGAGACACAAGAGGGAAGAGATATGGGAACGTATGTATATGTATAACTGATTCACTGTGTTATAAGGCAGAAACTAACACACCATTGTAAAGCAATTATACTCCAATAAAGATGTAAAAAAAAAAAAAAAAAACCCCAGCAGCGTCTGATGTTTATACACATTCCTGCAAATGGAAATGCAGAGAATGTTAAACACTTTCTGAAATTGCACTGAATTTAGAAGGGCTGTGGCATAGCAAGATGGAGCTCCTGGGATGCAGCAAGTCCCCATCTTCCCTGGACAACAGTGAGCCGCTACCTGTCCTGTGAGGGGTACAGCTGCCCCTCCTCCTAACCTTACAGGGTGTGTGTGTGTGTGTGTGTGTGTGTGTGTGTGTGTGTGTGTGTGTGTGTGTGTGTGTGTGTGTGTGTGTGTGTGTGTGTAGATGGGGCATTCATGTTAATCTGAAGCCCAGCAGAAACCTTATAGTCACTCCATGGGTTGGTGTGAAAACTAGATGAAACCATGAATAGAAAGCATTTGGCACAATCTCTGGAATATATTAAGTGTCTAATTAATGGAAGTCGTCGCTGTTGGCCTTATTTCGTCTGGTGGGATTTGCCGGGAGGGGAGGGGAGAGGGAGTCTCAGGAGGATGAAGCTACCCAGTTAAGGGTCCAATTCCTCCTTTACGATCAAATTCCTGTCTGTCCACTTTGTGTAGAATAAGGCTCCAGTTCAAGATTCCCTGTCTTCCCTCAACGTGTGGCCTCTCCTCGTCTTGAAAGATGTTTAGGGGAGAGATGAGCAAAGTCACCCCCCACAAATCCCAAAGAGTGGACACCTCCTTCATGCGGGACTGGCTCCATCTCACACGTTCCGGCACTTGTCACCCTGTTTGTGAGACATGAACGTCTTTCCCCTCATCCCGGGACTTTGGGGATTCCTTTCATAGTTCAGTGCCTGCATGCTTGACAGAAAATGGTGTCAACTCTTGCCATCATCTTTTAGTTTTGCTGAAAAAAACAAACACAGACTGGACCCAAGGCCCATGAGTTCCTTGCTGGCCTATCAGGATGTGCTCTCTCCTCGGTCTGAGCTGACGGTGTGAAAGGTTTTGCCCTTGTCCATTTTCTGGGTCAGTGTCTGACAGCCAGTACTTTGTTCCCAGGCTACGACAATGGGAAGTGACAAGGACATTTTCTTGGCAGTGCAGGTCATAGCGGAAGAGGGAGCTGACATGAATGCATACAGACCCCAGACAGGTCTGACCCCCAGGTGACAGGTATGAGGCCCGCCAGACTCACAGGAAATGCCTTCCTTTTTATCTTGTCTATGTTGTGTTTGAATTTGGTTGTAAGCAACAGAGCCCAAGTGAGGCTGATCTATGCAAAAGGTTAGCATTGCCTGGAAGGAGAGGTGAGCAGCTCACAGAATCAGGGAGAGGGTGGACAGCAAGGCCTCAGAAAGGACAGACTGGAACACGCAGAGGATCGAGTTAGCAGAAAGGCCACCATGAGGGTTCATCTGGCCCAGGCTGCACGTGAGCCACATTTCCTGGAGATAGGTTGATTGACCCACTGTGGCCCCAGGCCCAGTGGAAAGTGGAGTAATTCCCCACAGAAAATCTAAGTACTGATACCACAGAGGCAGTGAAGGGCTGGTCAGAAAAGGCAGTGGTGCCCACTGAAAGGACAGCAACTAGCCTTCCCTCTGAGACTCTCTAGCGCCTTTCAGCATTGGTCCTCCAGGCCAGGTCAACGAGGGCAAGAAGAGGAATCATTTCAGGGCTGCCATCCCCCAGAGAAGGTAAAGACATTCCATGGGGCCTGACCCCCCGCCCCGCATTCTGAAGACTGTCAAGAGCTAGGTTCAAAAGGAGCATCTAAATTTCTGCACATTCCACAATCACTCCCACATACTCGGCAGGACGTGAATCTTGGTACTGTTAATTTCTTTCTATCTAACCTCAAGCTGTTTGCCTGCTGAGTAAAAAGTTTCTTATAAAACATGATCTGGGGCTTCCCTGGTGGCGCAGTGGTTGAGAGTCCACCTGCTGATGCAGGGGACACGGGTTCGTGCCCCGGTCCGGGAGGATCCCACATGCCACGGAGCGGCTGGGCCTGTGAGCCATGGCCACTGAGCCTGCGTGTCCGGAGCCTGTGCTCCGCAATGGGAGAGGCCACAACAGTGAGAGGCCCGCGTACCGCAAAAAAACAAACAAACAAACAAACAAAAAAACCCCAAAAAAACAAAACAAGCAAACAAAAAAACATGATTTGCAGGGCAGGGTGGAATAAGGAGAAGGAATCTTGTATTTAGAGCCAGAGGCCTGCCTCTCTCCTGAGCCTCAGTTTTCTGCTCTGTGAAATGGAGCAGAATGGTCATTTCCTGTGCCACCTTACAGGAAGGAGGAGAGAATGAGTGTTCTTGAAAGTTCTTTACAAACTGTGGTGTGTGTAAAGAGAAAACCTGATCAATATCCGAGGACAACAGTGAGTGTGGACGTCCTTCATCAAATGACAGGCTGCCTGGAAAACAGTGGAGGGACAAAGCGGCAGGTGTCACACATACCCGAACATCAAATTTCAAGAATTCTTGAGAGACTCAAGCTAATACTGGAAAACAAAAGAGTGGGGGGCACCGAAAGAAATTAATTTGAGAGTAAAGAGCTATGGAGATTAGATGTCTTTCATCCACTTATTAGTCTATTCACCAAATAAACAAAGTATCTGCTACCTGATAGACATTTTACTGACTGCCGGGGTTACGAGGTACGTGAAACATAATCTAACAGTCCAAGAGGGAAGTTGGGAGTTTTGTCCCTAAGGAATATTTTTAGGGTTTGCTAAAATAGAAGCAGTCTTCTTGATGTCTTCTTTAGAAAGCTAGGGGGGAGAAAAGAGACGATACATAGTACTGAATACCTTGTGCCTTGGCTTCCCTGGGTTGGGCCTCTGAGGCAGAACCTGGGGCCCCAGCCCAGAGGAGGACCCCCGTGGGATCTCTTTAATTCACTAGGAATTACCATGTTTCCACAAAGTCGGGGGGAAGTCATTCCAGCTACAGAAGCAGAATGAAAATTTGGACGATGAATTGCCCATTTCTCTCTCTTCCTTGAAACTAAAGTTCCCTAACCTTTGGAATCAACTAGAATTTTAACACCTACATCCAGTGTCTAGTTATAGCGGGGTGGCTGATGTAAAATGTATGAGCTAGTGGATATCTTTCATTAAACCATTCTTTTTCAGGTTTGGACTTAATTTTATTTTGATGTATCTGAAGAAAGAAATTGGAAGCCCAAGCTAGTCTTCTGCAGGTCCCATCCTTTATAGTAGAGAGGATTCAACTAAGAGAGATGATTTTAATTTCCATGTTGTTAGGGAGATACTTGGGGTTACTACATACTTATCAGAAGCAGTTAACAATTGGCAATCACTGTAATTGTTCCGCCACTTTCTGAGAATGAATTCAATTGCCTCTCTAATACCTTTGATCATGCCATTCTCTAAGAATGGAGATGACTGATTATTCTATTGACTGACCAAAACCATGACAGGCAGTGACATATATGTGCCTTTATAGTCTCTGGACTAATGAAAAGTATAATTAAATTAAAAGGGAACTTTTCCAAATGAGTGTTTCAGGACTGATATAGAAAATGTAGAGACGTGTGTGTGTGTGTGTGTGTGTGTGTGTTTAACTAAAGAGATTTGGACCAGGTGAAGAATCCCTTGACAGTGTTAAACCACACAATAAATTATAGTGAGCTTCCTCTGCAGCTTCTTGTGAGTGATATGAGCATACTGACAGTGGAACTGAGCCCATGGGAAGTGAATGTGATAACAGGACTCCTTACAGTAAGAACTTGTGGTTGTAACATTTTAAATAGAATGTTTAATTACCTTTGGCTCTCTCCCTTTCCTAATCTCCCCCTCTCTTTTGCCCCAATAGAAGAATGTTGGAACAAAATGAAGAATATTCCAGAAAAGAGGAAGCAAATAAATGCCCTTTTAAAAAAAACAAATAAATTAGCACATGAATGTTCCAAATACAATAATGCCCGTTCCCCTTTCTCATTTAAAGGTAGTTTGCCTCTTATTTGACTACCATTTCATCACAGATAATCTCCTCAGTCTGGTACCTTTTGTGTTCTTCAATTCACTGCAAATAAAATCCAGCCTGAAATTTTAAGTAAATGCAAATTCCATCAGCTTGCCCAGAGTGTGGTCTCATTTAGCGTAAATGAAATTTGGTTTTAAGCAACATCGTGGATGTTCCCATTTGCTAGTTTAGTCACTTTAAGTGGCAGTGAAAGCCCAAGGACTTGAACGTAAAGCAAATCAAACATGGCAGTTTCCGCCATGCCTTCCTTATACTGATGTTAAAAGTCTCAAAATAATATCCTTTACATTTCGGCAAAAACAATTCTCATGAGAACCTTGCTGTGCACATACAAAGGCAGCTGACCTTTCTGGGATATTCACTCTCAGTATCTGAGCAAGCAACATATAACACAAGAATACCCACGGCTGTCCCACTATCATCCCCTGCAAATTCCCCTTCAGAGACTTTCCAGATCATAAAGGGAGGCAGTGGTGCTGAAATTCAGTGATGAGAAAGCTCCTTGAGCCTCTGAGTCTCACCAACTTAGAAACATGGCTGTTTCCTCCAGTTGTAGTTGTGCAAGTGATAGCAGTTCTTCTCCATCTTGAGCAGAATAGGATAGTGATGACCGCTGGAAATCACATTCATCAATTGCTGTTATGAGCTCAGAGTATTTACAGCATTTCAACACCCAGCTTTGTGAAGAAGTTACCCATTTCCACCTTCATCAGCCATGGGTCCAGCCCTTCCCACAAATGGAAGTGAAAGATGATTTGGGAGGGACATAAAAGCTGGGCCCAGGGGCGTTTCAAAGAAGACATGGAGAGCATGAACTTTGCGATGCACCCTAGAAAGTCTTAGATTGACATTCCTGTGGCATGTTCACAATCTGTTGCTCAAAGGTCTCTCTGCCGCTGTTGACTTTTCTTGATAAGGTACTAGAAGTGAAGCCACTCAGCACTCTTATTTGTCCGGACTCCTGGCTAACGTTAAGATCAAAATTTCCAAGTCTCTTCCTGTTTCTGAAGTTGCCTTAAGTCCGGTTTTAAGAGAGGTAGTGTGCTGTAGCCTGGCCCCCAAGCCCCTGTTGAGGAATGTAAGGTAGGTTTACACGTGCGACCTGCGTTCTCATAAGGGGTATTTCAGTAAGAGGGATGGTGAGGTGGAAGGGCTTGGAAATGGCCGTGGGGTTGAGACCAAGCTTTGCCACTTCCTAATTTTGTGACTTTGCGTCTCTTCTTCCTCCCACATAAAGTAATTCAGTGAGGTGCCATGGAAGCATGAGGCAACTGTTGCTATCTTAGAGGAGAAAGAGTAGCTGTTGTGCTGGGCTGGGCGACAGGAAGCCTAGACTTCACTTCAGCCCCAGAGAACTCACTCTGGGTCTTGGGAACCCGCTTCACCTCTCTGGACTTTTTTGCTTCATTTTCAAAATGAGAGGCTAGGGCCCGGGCCACCCTGCTCATCGTTAACTTCACCCAACCTGTTTGAGAAGTAAAGTTGTCTTCCAGTGGGTGGGGATGGAGGCGGTAGAGCAGCACAGGTGCTGGAATCAGTAACATGTGAGTTCAAGCTCTAGCTTCCCAACTTGTAGCAATACGGCAGTGGGTAGATACCTAGCTAGCATCTCCGTGCCTTCATTTCCTCCTTTGTAAAATGGAGATCATGGGGATGTCTTCCTGTAAGGCTGATGTGAGGGTGTAAACGCAAAGTGCTTAGCACAGCCTGGCACATAGTAAATGCTTCTAGTACTTCCCCAAGGCTGCCTTAACAGATTATGACAAAGTTGGAGGTTTAAAACAACACACATGTATCATCTCACAGTTCTGTAGGTTAGGCATATGACCTGGGTCTCGCTGGGCTAGAATCAAAGTATTAGCAGGGCAGTGTTCTCTTCTGGAAACTTTCATGGGCTGAACTGTGTTCCCCATTTATTTGTTGAAGTCCTAATCTCTGGTACCTCAGAATGTAATTTTATTTGGAGATAAATACGGCCCTTAGGGTAGATCCTAATTTCTAATCCAGTCTGACTGGTATCCTTAGAAGAGAAAGAAATTTGGATGTACAGAGACACTCCAGGGATGCGTGTGCACAGAGGGATGCCTTGACTATGTGAGGACAGAACAAGCAGGTAACAACTACAGGCTCAGAAGAGGGGCCTCAGGAGAAACCAAACCTGCTGACACCTTGATCCTGGACTTTAGCCTTCAAACTGCGAGCAAACAGACATCTGTTGTTTAAACCACCCAGTCTGTGGAATTGTATTATGGCAGCCCTAGCAAAGTAATATAGAACCTCTCGGGGGAGAACGTGTTTCTTTGCTCTTTCCAGCTTCTCCAGTTTGCTTGCATTGCTTAGCTTCTGGCTCTCTTGCTCCACCTTCAAGGCCAGCAACAGTGGGTTAAGTTCATCTCATACTGCATCACCCTGACACCTTCTGCCTCCCTCTCCCACTTTTAAGAACCTTTGTGATTACATTGTGCACACCTGTCTCTTTCTCAAGGTCAGTGATTAGCAGCTTCAGTTCTGTTTGCAAACTGAGTTCTTCCTTGCCTCGTAATATAACATATTCACACGCTTTTGGATTAGCATGTGGACCTTTTTGGGGGACCATTATTCTACCTTCCACAGTGTTCAGTCAGTTTTAGCTATTGTATGGAATAGAACTTTGACACCAGTTTAGCTTGCTTTACTGACTCCAGTACTGGAATGGAAATAACGAGACAAAAAATTAAATTTCACTGAGTAGAAACTGGGGAATCATGTTCATTCTGTAGTTTGTCTTTGCTTTCTCCAGTACAGCATGAGCTCCTGCTGACAGAGGATTCCTAGTACACAGAATACATGATGTTCCAGTGAGCTGAAGTTTCAGCATACTGATTCAGCTGATATTTCTAGCAAATTGTTGACCTAGTATTCTTTGTTTTTTTAAAATAAATTTATTTATTTATTTATTTTTGGCTGTGTTGGGTCTTTGTTGCCGCGCGCAGGCTTTCTCTAGTTGTGGCTACTCTTCGTTACAGTGCCTGGACTTCTTATTGAGGTGGCTTCTCTCATTGCAGAGCATGGGCTCTAGGCACGCGGGCTTCAGTAGTTGCGACACATGGGCTCAGTAGTTGTGGCTCGCGGGCTCTAGAGCGCAGGCTCAGTAGTTGTGGCGCACGGGCTTAGTTGCTCCACGGCATGTGGGATCTTCCCGGACCAGGGCTCGAACCCGTGTCCCCTGCACTGGCAGGCGGATTCTTAACCACAGCACCACCAGGGAAGCCCCCTAGTATTGTTTATTTAGGGGTTTTCTGGTCTCGGTAGAATGGTAGTTCAAGCTGAGATTTGTCATACCACTTCTAACAGATCTGCTTGTTTACCTTTAGAAAAGAAAGTTTCAGTGTTCATAGGGGGACCGAGGTGTGTAGTTTCCACTGCATATTTGGCCTCGTGTGTCCAGAGAAACAAAAAGCTTAGAGCAGAAAACCTGATAACTGTATTCTTCAAACATATCTTTCAGGCATAATAACAGAAACCCAACTAAAAGAACCGTAAAATGAAATGGGAATTTATTAGTTTGTGCAACGACAACACCTTGGAGTAGATCTGACACTGAGTTTGGCTCAATCCAGGGATTCCACAATATCCTGAGGACTGAGAATCTCTCCTCTCGTCTCTATGCTTTGCTTTCATCCACATTGACCTCACTTCAGGGAGGGACTTCATTCCAAGGGGGGACCTCTCAGTACAGTGGGCCCTGGCAACTCCGGGCTTAGATGAGCCTTACGGCCAGCAAGCCCATTGCAAAGAGAGCTCTTCCACCTTTAAAACCCAAGAGGGGCTTCCCTGGTGGCGCAGCGGTTAAGAATCCGCCTGTCAATGCAGGGGACATGGGTTCGAGCCTTGGTCCAGGAAGATCCCACGTGCCACGAGCAGCTAAGCCCGTGCACCACAACTACTGAGCCCATGAGCCGCAACTACTGAAGCCCGTGCGCCTAGAGCCTGTGCTCCACAACAAGAGAAACCACCGCAATGAGAAGCCCGCCCACCGCAACAAAGGGTAGCCCCCGTTCTCTGCAAATAGAGAAAGCCAACGAAGACCCAACACAGCCAAAAATAAGTAAATAAAATAAAATAAATAAATACATTGGTAGTAAAAAAAAAAAAAAAAAAAAAAGCCCAAGAGGATCTCCAGGGTTAGTTTCCCTGGATCAGTTTGGGTCATGGTCCTTCCCTGAACCAATCAGTCTGGCCAGAAGACATAATGCAAGGATTGGCGAGGCTGAGGTCAAGGCCACCCTGGAGCCCTGTGACAAAGGGAGGCATCAGCCTCAGCCCAAACACAGGGATGGAGAATAAGGAGGAACGGTTCCCAAGGAAAATCGAGGTGGGATTTCCAGAAGAAGGAGCAATGGGTACATGCACACAACAATAACCAGCCTCCACTCTCAGGTGAGGTTATATCGTTACTGTGGAGAATGGAGCTTCTTATGGCTGTCTTCTGTCTTATTTGGGCACCAGGCACCCCTTGCTGGATGCTGGGTGAGCCCACCCACCCCAAAATTTATAGATGCAGGGATACAAGACACATAGCACCAGTGGATTTGAAATAAAGCTTATTAATTATATATGAACGGCCAAAGGATTGCCTGAGAGGGCTCAGGTTCTGTTCAGAGTTAAGTAAGCAGAGGGGGAGGGAAGGATCAGGTGTCCTCAGGTGTTCCTAGTGCATAGTGGATGGGCCAGGGTTAGGGTTCCCCTTAAGGCTGGGTTTCCAGTGGCTTGAACTTCCCTGTGAGGTCCAAGGGAGGGAGTGCCCAGATGTAGGGCAAATCGTAACGGGGAAGCATGGGGCTTAAAGGTAATCAGCAGTCCAACCTCAAAAATGGACTTAGACTCTTTTTTTTAAAATAAATAAATTTATTAAAAAAAAAATAAGAATATGGGGCATCGCTAGGATCCTCAGCCGTGCTACCCAGGCTTCCAAGATACAAACGGAGAAACAACTTCCATTTCATTTGTTGAATCTTAGTAGTTCCACCTCAGCAAAGTCTCACCTCCTCTGCTCTTTGCAATCCTCAACTGCATCACTTTTTTTTTTTTTTAACATCTTTATTGGGGTATAATTGTTTTACAATGGTGTGTTAGTTTCTGCTGTATAACAAAGTGAATCAGTTATACATATACATATGTTCCCATATCTCTTCCCTCTTGCATCTCCCTCCCTCCCACCCTCCCTATCCCACCCCTCCAGGCGGTCACAAAGCACCGAGCTGATCTCCCTATGCTATGCGGCTGCTTCCCACTAGCTATCTACCTTACGTTTGGTAGTGTATATATGTCCATGCCTCTCTCTCGCTTTGTCACAGTTTACCCTTCCCCCTCCCCATATCCTCAAGTCCATTCTCTAGTAAGTCTGTGTCTTTATTCCTGTTTCACCCCTAGGTTTTTCATGACATTTTTTTCCTTAAATTCCATATATATGTGTTAGCATATGGTATTTGTCTTTCTCTTTCTGACTTACTTCGCTCTGTATGACAGACTCTAGGTCTATCCACCTCATTACAAATAGCTCAATTTTGTTTCTTTTTATGGCTGAGTAATATTCCATTTTATATATGTGCCACATCTTCTTTATACATTCATCCGATGATGGACTCTTAGGTTGCTTCCATCTCCGGGCTATTGTAAATAGAGCTGCAATGAACATTTTGGTACATGACTCTTTTTGAATTTTGGTTTTCTCCGGGTATATGCCCAGTAGTGGGATTGCTGGGTCATATGGTAGTTCTATTTGTAGTTTTTTAAGGAACCTCCATACTGTTCTCCATAGTGGCTGTACCAATTCACATTCCCACCAGCAGTGCAAGAGTGTCCTCTTTTCTCCACACCCTGTGCAGCATTTATTGTTTCTAGATTTTTTGATGATGGCCATTCTGACTGGTGTGAGATGATATCTCATTGTAGTTTTGATTTGCATTTCTCTAATGATTAATGATGTTGAGCATTCTTTCATGTGTTTGTTGGCAACCTGTATATCTTCTTTGGAGAAATGTCTATTTAGGACCTCTGCCCATTTTTGGATTGGGTTGTTTGTTTTCTTGTTATTGAGCTGCATGAGCTGCTTGTAAATTTTGGAAATTAATCCTTTGTCAGTTGCTTCATTTACAAATATTTTCTCCCATTCTGAGGGTTGTCTTTTGGTCTTGTTTATGGTTTCCTTTGCTGTGCAAAAGCTTTTAAGTTTCATTAGGTCCCATTTGTTTATTTTTGTTTTTATTTCCATTTCTCTAGGAGTTGGGTCAAAAAGGCTCTTGCTGTGATTTATGTCATAGAGTGTTCTGCCTATGTTTTCCTCTAAGAGTTTGACAGTTTCTGGCCTTACATTTAGGTCTTTAATCCATTTTGAGCTTATTTTTGTGTATGGTGTTAGGGAGTGATCTAATCTCATACTTTTACATGTATCTGTCCAGTTTTCCCAGCACCACTTATCGAAGAGGCTGTCCTTTCTCCACTGTACATTCCTGCCTCCTTTATCAAAGATAACGTGACCATATGTGTGTGGGTTTATCTCTGGGCTTTCTATCCTGTTCCATTGATCTATCGTTCTGTTTTTGTGCCAGTACCATACTGTCTTGATTACTGTAGCTTTGTAGTATAGTCTGAAGTCAGGGAGCCTGATTCCTCCAGCTCTGTTTTTCGTTCTCAAGATTGCTTTGGCTATTTGGGGTCTTTTGTGTTTCCATACAAGTTGTGAAATTTTTTGTTCTAGTTCTGTGAAAAATGCCAGTGGTAGTTTGATAGGGATTGCATTGAATCTGTAGCTTGCTTTGGGTAGTAGAGTCATTTTTACAATGTTGATTCTTCCAATCCAAGAACATGGTATATCTCTCCATCTATTTGTATCATCTTTAATTTCTTTCAGCAGTGTCTTATAATTTTCTGCATACAGGTCTTTTGTCTCCTTAGGTAGGTTTATTCCTAGATATTTTATTCTTTTTGTTGCAATGGTAAATGGGAGTGTTTTCTTGATTTCTCTTTCAGATTTTTCATCATTAGTGTATAGGAATGCCAGAGATTTCTGTGCATTAATTTTGTATCCTGCAGCTTTACCATATTCATTGATTAGCTCTAGTAGTTTTCTGGTAGCATCTTTAGGATTCTCTATGTATAGTATCATGTCATCGGCAAACAGTGACAGCTTTACTTCTTCTTTTCTATTTTGGATTCCTTTTATTTCCTTTTCTTCTCTGATTGCTGTGGCTAAAACTTCCAAAACTATGTTGAATAAGAGTGGTGAGAGTGGGCAACCTTGTCTTGTTCCTGATCTTAGTGGAAATGCTTTCAGTTTTTCACCACTGAGGATGATGTTGGCTGTGGGTTTGTCATATATGGCCTTTATTATGTTGAGGAAAGTTCCCTCTATGCTTACTTTCTGCAGGGTTTTTATTATAAATGGGTGTTGAATTTTGTCAAAAGCTTTCTCGGCATCTATTGAGATGATCATATGGTTTTTCTCCTTCAATTTGTTAATATGGTTTATCACATTGATAGATTTGCATATATTGAAGAATCCTTGCACTCCTGGAATAAACCCCACTTGATCATGGTGTATGATCCTTTTAATGTGCTGTTGGATTCTGTTTGCTAGTATTCTGTTGAGGATTTTTGCATCTATGTTCATCAGTGATATTGGCCTGTAGTTTTCTTTCTTTGTGACATCCTTGTCTGGTTTTGGTGTCAAAACCAGATACCATGGTGGCCTCGTAGAATGAATTTGGGAGTGTTCCTCCCTCTGCTATATTTTGGAAGAGTTTGAGAAGGATAGGTGTTAGCTCTTCTCTAAATGTTTGATAGAATTCGCCTGTGAAGCCATCTGGTCCTGGGCTCTTGTTTGTTGGAAGATCTTTAATCACAGTTTCAATTTCAGTGCTTGTGATTGGTCTGTTCATATTATCTGTTTCTTCCTGATTCAGTCTTGGCAGGTTGTTCATTTCTAAGAATTTGTCCATTTCTTCCAGGTTGTCCATCTTTATTGGCATCTTCATTCCTCAGCCCTGCACCGCCGAGCGGGAGGGGCAGAGGAGCTGAGCTGCAGAGGTCGTGGTCTGTGCCCCATGGGCCATCCCACGCTGCCCTTCCAGTGGCTTGTTCTGCCTGCAGAGCTCGCAGCCTGGCCCAGCCCTGCGTGGTCGTGAGGCAGATGTGGGGACTGCGAGGTTGCTGTACCAGCTTTGGGGACTGGAGGCTCGCTTCGGTGCCGGGGTGAGCAGGTGAAGTATTTCACTTGTGCCCACTGGGCGTCGCATTTCACAAACATGTGTTAACTAAAAGTCTCCCCGGTTGTGCTGCACTGAGCTGCTGCCGTCAGCTGTGGCATGTGCACACATGCATGTGTATTTGGCCTTATGTGTGAGGGAATTATACCAAGCTATTGGCTCTGTCTCCCCACATCTTTGGGACTCTAGCAGACCCATCTTTATTTATCAAATGGGTAGTCAGAAGACAGTATTACAACCAGCCTGTACAGAGAATTCCAGCAACTAATATAACAGCGAAACCTGTGACAGTGGGTTCCCGAGTGCCATGTTTATCTCTACTGAGAATAGGATAGTACTTGCCTGGTTAATAGCAGGAAACGCACATATTTCTCTATGCCTTTTGGATG
This sequence comes from Globicephala melas, assembly GCF_963455315.2. Lineage (NCBI taxonomy): Eukaryota > Metazoa > Chordata > Mammalia > Artiodactyla > Delphinidae > Globicephala > Globicephala melas. The sequence goes on along the minus strand of NC_083324.2, from coordinate 29,852,614 downwards.
GTTCTTTCGTGTCACACAGAGTGACTCTGCTCTCTACTTTCCCTTTGCCCAAAGATCAGGGCAAACTGGTTAGGACTCAGGGCTGTAGGGACAATCGGAACACCAGCTCCACTTCATACAAGCTAGTAACCATGGCAGGTTGCTTCCACATATACAGAGAGTGTCTGAAAGAGGATGCTTTCATTCTTCCAAACCCAAAAAACAATGTCAGATCTTTCAAGAACCTCCAAGATCATCTGGTCCCATTTCCACATTTTACAGGGGGAGAAATTCAGCCAAGGACAGAGGTGAGTAGGCAGATGGCCAGGAGAGAAGTGGGTGGCCATTCCAACTGTATGGGCGACTGTCAATGCAAGGTTGCCTGATCATGACAAAAGTCTTCCCATCAGAAGCGTTTCCAGTAGATGATTAAGAGCCATGATACGGTAATCATTTGAACAACTATGGTTATTAGTCTTATTTGCAGACACAGTGTTCAGTTATGCAGAGCACTCTAGTGCAGTAGTCCCTTGGAAATTTCTCAGCCATCAGTGCAGAGAGTCTATTTTAAATGAATATATTCAGCACTTTCCTCAGACCTACTTATTATACACAGGAGACCAACCACCCATGGAAAATCAGTTCGCTACAAGGGGAGGCATGGGAGCTTTAAAACAGTTCTTATTGCATAGTAGCCAACTAATTTCTTGAAAAAAAAAAACCAGACTTACCTTCTTGCCTATGGGGCTGTCCAGAAGACTGTATTCATATCTCCAAGTAAGCAGAGGTTAGTTTCTTGGCCTTGTTCTAGGGAACATCCCTACACAGAGAAATCAATAACTCACCGTCCATGGAGCCCTCCTAATGCTCAGAAGCTGGTTTTATGTATTTATTTGCAATGTGAAGGGAAGCTGGCTTAAAATAAGCAGCTGTAACAAGACCACAACACACCACACACATGCACCCAATTCAGTAACGGCATCCTGTGGAAACTCTTCTGGAAATCTCAGAACCCAAACCACTGTGTGGGATTCCAAACAACGGTCAGAGCCACTGCTCTCACTATTGGAGCAATAAACTATGTTTACCAAAGTCTTCCTTTTTCTGGCTGAGTTGTCCCACATCTCTGCCACAGACTGTGAGCCAGCTAGCACCTCTCTGAGGAGTCTTGAGCTAAACCTCTGCCCATTGGGAGCTTGTCAGAGTTGAGGGAGGTTTGACCATAGAAGAAACTGAACTGTGCATCCTACTTAGGACTGGGGCTTTTTTTTTTTTTTCTTTTCAAAACCGCTTCCATAAAAGTGGCCCAAGTGGTATTAAGGGGTGGGGGACAGGGCTAGGGCTTGACCTCTCAGGTGGATAAAACGCACTCCATTGGTGAGTATGGCTGCAATGGAGGTCCCGAAAGCAAAGTTCTGGGGTTGACTTTGTGCCCTGGAGTGAAGGGTCTTAGCTCCCTGGGCCCAGAGCCTGGAATGGTAAGCTTTCTAGCCTGTGCTCTCAGCTAACGAAAAGGCAGCGCTTCCAGAACAGAGTAATTAAGCGGAACCTTTTCTGCAGCTTCCTTTAAGCTTAGAAAGGATTCAGTTCAGTAAGAAGTCCATGAATAGGACCTCTGGAGACACCTCTAGAGTAGGTCTGGATAGGCACATGGCTTGTCCTTTGGATGAGCCCGGTAGGAAGTTTTAGAACCACCTTTACCATAAAGATCACCTTTATGATCTTTTTCTATCCTCACCTTCTCCCTCTGTCAGCCTTGCTCCTTGGTCTGCCCATTGCATTCGGGATCCTTGAGTTTCCTTAGCAAGTGAAGGATGGTTGATAGGGTATCTCCCATTGCCCAGGAGTTTGTCCACTCTGTGGATATCCTACTGAGTTTGGATGCATTGATGTAGTGAAAGTCAGTCCTAGGGAAACGTATGGGAGCACTTGTTATTCTAAGGACATTTTTTCGGTTCCAGCAAGCACTCGCTGCGTCCCGTGGAAGAAGTCCTGTGCTCAGTGTCTGAGTCCCGCTTAACGTGTGAAGGCAGCTGTGGGATAATGGATGAGAACGCTGCACTGCTGTTAGATTATCGGCTCTTCACTTACTTGTTTATCCAGTCAGCATATTCTTATCCAGAATTTCCGACGTGCCCCTTTGCTAGGTGCTGTGGCTATAGCATGAATAAGAGGGTCAATTCCTTGCCCTTGTAAGCGAGGGAGACAGGGTAGGCAAATACACATGATGTTTTCTGAGTGTGATACGGGGGAGGGATGAAACAAACAAGAGGATGACACGGGGAGTCCTGGGGAGGAACCTCAGCAGAGCGTGGGCAGAGAAGGCGTCTTGGAGGAGGCAGTATTTGAGCCGAGACCTGAACCTTGAGGGAAAACCACCTAAGACTAGAGTCAGGAAAAGAACAGTCCAGGCAGAGGACAAGAGCAAATATCAAGGTACTCGGGCAGGAGAGATCTTGATATACCTGAGGTTATAAAAATGAACATCCACGTAGTAAAGGGGGACCTTGCGGAGGATAAATGAGAACACAGTCAGAGAGGTGGGCAGGGGCAGGGCCTAGGGGAGCTTGGAGGCCAGGGACGGGCATTCAGGATTTAGCCTGTGTGCAGTAGGGACCCTTATGAGCTTTCAAGTAGGAAATGGTGGGCTCTGGTTGACACCTTCTAGTGAGACTCTGGCTGGTGTGTGGAGAATAAATTAGAAGGAGATAGAAGCTGGGAGAAGGGGCTGGGAGGCCGTCACCAAAGTCAGACCAGAGGGGACAGTGGTTCGGCCTCGGGCAGTGGTAGAGGAGCAAGAAGAGAGACAGAGATGGAGGGACAGACTCCAAGTCAGGGGCCGCGCTGAAGGGAGCTGATGGATTTGTGCGGGAGGGCGCCCCCCCATGCCGGCATAGGGGGTGGTTTGGAATAGGTGCTCAACCAAGGTTTCGTCTGCAGTGAACCACCATTGAAGTTTTAGGCTCAAATTCAATCTTTGCCTCCTATGCACCTTTACACTGTAGGGGAAGAAAAATAATTTTCTCTCTATCCTTCCAGGTTGTTGGCTGAGACCCACCTATAACAAAAAGGCAGATTAACATGAGGAAAAAAAAATAGAATTATATATGTACCTATGGGAGCCCCAAAGATCTGACACTCAAAGGCAGCCGGACAATTGAGGCTGGTGTACCATCCTGAGCGAAGGAAAGGGATAGGGGTCTGGGCTTCACAGGGGGGCAGGCAGTTCACAGGAAGGTGAGAGGGGGAGATGTTTGGCAAACAAGGGTCCGCCTGGCAGGCAGGTAAGTGTCTTGAGTGAAAAAGTGATCTCTGGCAATAGCTCTCTTCCTGGTACAGGCCCCCAATCTAAATTCTTTTAGGCAGTTAAAAGGTTTTTCCTGAGTCTGCTGGGTCTTGATTGTCTTCAGCTCCACGTGCCAGAGTTACATATTTTGGGGTGACAGCTTCTGCTACCCTGCAGGGCAAATCCTCTAATCTCTCTCAGCAAGGGGTGGCAGGTCCGCAAGTCCTTTGTCAGTGGCCAGCCACCCAGATACAGGGGATGGACATTTCTAGAGATGTCTGTGCCCATACATGTTTGACCAGAGGCTCTTGGTGTTCACCCCCCAGGGCTTAAGTGCAGGTGACTGGGAAAACTTTGCATTTTATTTCCACTCGTAACCTGACTTTGAGCTTAACTCCCCGTGGGCCCCTCCTACAGCAGGAAAGCAGATAACTCTCCTTGACCTTCCATTATTGACTTTGGATGAATTTGTCCAGAACCTTGTCAACTCAGATGCTCCTTTTGCTGGTGGACAAGAAGCTTTGGGAACCAGGCTGCTACTACAGACCCATCTCAGGAAAGTCAAACAGCAGCCTGGGGGCTTTGGGGGCTCATTCATCACGGAGAGCATTTGGATGTGTGGCTAACTATATGCTTTATTATGGATACTAATTTATGCTGGAAGCTGCTACCGTGAGTGTTAGCACTTAGCTCTAGTTAATGAAGTTGAGTTGGGCATTCAATGTATCACTGAGCTCACAATCTCTCCTCTTGGCTAGAACAAGTTGGTATGGGAAACTGAGGGGTGATCGTGTTGGGGAGAACACATTCACACAGTGAGTTTCTTCCCTGTGACTCTGGGCTGCCATCCATGTTGCATTGTGCTTGTGCCATGTTGATGTGAGATGATTCTCAGTGGGATAGAACCCTGGGCTGTGTTCAGAGAGAAGTATCGGATTGTTGTGATGATTTATCAGCGCAATCACAAAGAGCCCCTGTGTGGACTCCAGTGAAGCCAACTGGAGACCTGTGGTTTCTTTCAAGACAGTCTTCATGTTTTAAGAAGAAGAAAAGGAAGTTGGCGTAAAAATGCATTCAGCGTGTCCCACTCGGCTCACCCCTAAGTTTAATCATCACTGATGACTTGCAAATACAGAGGATAAACACACTTACTTTTCACCTTTGCAATAAAGAAAATCAACTATTTGCTCTGCTCTCATTGGTATTAAGAGGAGTTACACATGTGAATCCCTAATACATCAATGAGATGATAGACTCCTGGGGGAGCCATTTAATTTTTTACCACCTTTTTTTTTTTTTTTTAACATTGGGCTGAAAGAAGGAGAAAAAAAAGCCCAAAGGTCCTGTATAAAGAACAACTTAGACTGACCTTGATTCTTAGGTATTCTTTCTCAGAGCCCAGCTCCAGAGACTGGGCAGCCAGGACGGCCTGGCAGGGAAGGGGTTGAGTTGCCCCAATGGGGCCAGTCCCGAGAGTCCCACACCTGTTTTGCCGAAAACCTTAATGTTAGTTTCAAGCTTCGTAGGATTCTCTGGCAAAATAACCACTCTACACTCAGTTAAACAAGAATTTAGAGAGAGTTTATTGAATTAACAAACATTACAGTATACTAATTAAGAATAGTATAACTAACTAAGAAAGAATAGTAAAGACAGAGGTTTATACATCACTGAATTGGGGAAGCACCTCCACCCAGAGGCAAGCAACGCTGGGAAGTCCCTTGAGCAGCAAGCTGGAGTCCCAACTGGAGGTCCCGGCTGGTGCGTCCACCCCACAGGTGAGACTTCACTTTGCCGCTCGAAGGAGCCCAGCGTTCAGCACCGGGCCGCAGGCTAATACAATCAGCCTGCCTGCAAGTTTGCAGCTCTGCTTATGGTCACAAATGCCTTGGGCTTAACTCATAAGTCTTGGAATGTTCTTGATTCCTGGGGGCTGGCCAGACCCTCCGAGTGCAAGAAGTCCCATGACTTCCCCTCTGTCTTACCTAGTGGTCTATGATGTGTGCTGGCCTGGGTGTAGCTCAGCGGTTTGGCATGCAGCCGGCCTTCACATCCTTGTCCGACCCGAGGCCTAGTGCCGCCTCTGAAGCCTGAACGAGACGGCTTCACTAGCTTCCCCAGCACACACCTTCCGGAATGGCTGGTTTGATAGTTTGCCTGAGTCCTCACCCTTTACCCCACCCAGGGCTTCAGTCCTGCTCTCTGCCCGCTAATGCGAGTTGGCACACACGCCTGCTGCACTGGGGTGTTCTACAGTCTTGTGCGGCAAGCGAGAGGCTGTCTTTCCTTACATACCTGCTGAGCATGGTAGGTGCTTGAAATGCAGAGTTTCACTCCGTTCTCACTATGGCCTCCCTCAGGCCAGCGATCCTGGGAGCCCCGAGTCTCAGGTGAGAACAGCTGGAGAACACAGCTGACAAGGGGAAGTGACTTGAGTCAGACTGATTCCCAAGTTCAGTGTCCTCAGCCAGGCTGGCAAACCTTTTCTTTTAAGGGCGCTTAGTACCTATGTCTGGCTCTGCGGGCCACAAGTTCTTTGTCCGACTCACTTCTGTGCTTGTAGAGGGAGTGTACCATTGACAATATGTAAATGACAGGTATAGTCATGTTGTGCTAAAATTTTTCTACGAAAAGATCGGTAGCCGGATTCAACCAGTGAGCCACAGTTTGCTGACTCCTGTCCCTAAATGCTTGCGTGTTTTTGCGGCTCCAGGCTTTTTGGTGACGGTCTTAGGCTTTGGAGTCCCACAGAGCCAGGCTCACATCCAGCCTCTGCCCCTTGTTTGCTTTGTTATGTCGGAGAAATCACTTAACCCCTGTGAGCTTGGTTTTCCTCATTTGTGAAAGGATAACCTGAGAGGGTAGTTGCATGAGAGTACGTGTGCGAAGCATCGGACACAGAGTTCAGCCTTGGGGTAGCTGCTAACTGTGGCCTCAGACCCTTGGAGATGTTCTGCTGATCCAGCTCCTGACTCCCAGGGGAAAGAGTCAACCTAGGCTTGTTGTCTACGGCAGCTGTGCATTCAGACCAGGCCGGGAATGTTCTGGGTCCCTGGGCCAGCTTTCAATCCTGTTTCTGTCTCCAAAAGAACAATTTGGCATCAGGGAACAAAAGTCAGAAGGTTACAATGGGAATTCATGCCCCTAAGATCCCAGGGAACGTGGGGTCCAATATTAAAGCATAAAGGAGGAAAGCAAGACATTTAAAAAAATCTTTTTAGAGATGGTAAGAGACACAAAGAGCCCCTCACTGTTTTACACTTGTAAGGAGACCCCTGCTGGGCTCCCAGTTCTAACCTGCAGTAAAAAGCCACAGGGCATCTGGTTCCATTGACTCACTTCCTTTTTGCGCCATAGCCTCTGGCAGGAAAACTCGAACCAGCTAGGCACTTTAGAACTGGCTTCAGCAGGGACTTTTCTGTCAATCAGCTGCTGATACTGGAAACATAAAGACGGCGACATGATACAATTTCTGTTTTTATTTCTTTACTTTTGATGTGGTCATCCTTGAGGAACCACAGTCATCAGCTGTATACTCACGGCTCCCTGGGGTACAGAACCCTGGACGGTTAAGCCACAGAATTAGATTGAAGTAATGGCGTTGGTGGTGATGAGAACACAGAGGGCCTGCCTCACAGAGGCAGGGTAAGTGGGATTAGGTGATTTTATTTATGGTGTTATGCACGTTCTGTTTATTCCTTTGTCTGTTTTACCGATTTATTCCTTTCTCTCCTATACCTGCTTAGTAGCTGTTTAAGTGAATTTCTTAGCTCACATAATTTGAAAGTCCAAGAGTCTGTTGGCATCGTGTATAGCTAGATCCAGGAAGCTCAAACCATGTCATTAGAGCTTAGTCTCTCTCTCCCTCCCTCTCTCTCTGTTTCCTCTACTCCCTCCTTTTCTACCCATATCTCTCACTCACTTAGTCATGAAATAGATGAAAAAAGTTGAAAGGCCCCAGTGACAGTGACATGTCACAGCTGAGGTGCAGAGTTAGGTGGGGGTGGTCCAAGAAGATGTGCTGCAGGAGGAAACATCTGAATTTGGGATTATACCCCCAAGGAGGGGAGAGATCTAAAGCAGCGCTGGTCAGCCTGTGCTCTCTGAACACCCATAGAAGAGTCTCCTGGGCTTGGCTGTCATGGTGCAGTTTCCTGGGCCTCATCCCAGACCGACAGAATGAGATTCCCAGGGGAAGGCCCTGGGTTGTGCGTTTCTTTAGCAAGTTCCCTCTGGAACGTGTGCGTTCCAATTTAAAGCAATCTTAGGTGGAGCAGCTTCTCATTCTGTACAATTAAACAGTAAAAAGTAATCCGAGTCTGTACACTGAAGCTAGATCAGGAAACATAAAATGTCTAGGGTGGATGCTTTGAAGAGTTTCCGGAACACTAATTCTGGAAGCCTGTTGGATCCCCCTACTCTCCAAACCTTCCTGAGTCGTGTACACAGACAGCCCTTACTTAGGGGTGAGTTCTGCTGTAGACAGACAGCCTCCCTGACACCCTAAAAGATGGCATTCTCTTTGTCATGCAGCAGTGCAGAAAGCATGGAAATCTGGTGAAGGGCTCATCTCTAGCTGGTCTTTGCTCTGCATGACTTGCCTAGAAAAAGGCCTAGTAGGTATGAAGGGCCCAGGAAGTTTCCATGAGCTCCTTTCATCCATCATTGCAATTTTGGAAAAGGAAAGTGCAATGTCCCTAACTCATGTGCTCCTTGATCTTCCTGTTCTACGAGATCCTAGTGTGGGCTCTGAGGAGAGTTGCTGGGTTCACCGTTCCTGCTCTGCCCCTTATAGGCTGAGTGACCTTGAATAAGTTATTAACATCCCTGAGTCTCAGTTTTCTCATGGGCAACACCTGTCCCACAAGGTGGTGGGTGAGGATTAAGAGAGAGAATGCATGGGAGCCGTTTAGCATGATGTCTGACATCTGATAAGTACTCAGTAAACCTCAACTACTATGATTTGATTGTCCTTATTCGTACTTGATCTGTAATATGCACAGAGAGGAGAAATAAGATTTTAATCTGAGAAAGCTATCAGGCTCCTACGTCTTTTGCAAACTAACACTGGGTCAGTAGAGCCTCAGGGAAGGGTTTGGCTTCTATTAGTTTCTCTGTTAAAATTAATTGTAGATAATTATATGGAAATGATAATGAATATTTAGTTCATTTCCATCAGAGACTCAACAGAGCATGGTAGTTAAGACCAAGACTTTTGGGCAAAACAGACATAGGTGTGAGCCGGATTCTGTCACTTACTAACTCTATGACCTCGGGCAAGTTATTGAACTTCTCCAGCCTCAATTTCCTAGTCTGTACAATGGGAAGAATAATAGGATTCATCTCACTGGGTTGCTGTGAGGATTCACTGGTTGTTGGATGCAAAGCACCTGTTTGCTCCACGGAAAGAGCTTTACCATCACCACCACCATCATGTCAAACGACTGTCAATAGGGGTGTCCGGGGTGCTCCATGTACCGTATGGGAAGAGAGTTTTGCTGGGTCTGACATTTTTCTTATTTAAAATGGCCATGCAGTAAGGTGTTTTTTTTGTTTTTTTGTTTTTGCAGTACGCGGGCCTCTCACTGTTGTGGCCTTTTCTGTTGCGGAGCACAGGCTCCGGACGCGCAGGCTCAGCGGCCATGGCTCACGGGCCTAGACGCTCCGCGGCATGTGGGATCTTCCCGGACCGGGGCACGAACCCGTGTCCCCTGCATCGGCAGGAGGACTCTCAACCACTGCGCCACCAGGGAAGCCCTATGCAGTAAGTTTTTAAAGCTTATCACTATCTACATTCTTTACATCACCAAAAACGGACTCTGTCAGCCAGAGAAGAGAAGCCTGGGTTAGAAGAATGGGAGGAGGGGGATGTAGTGACTTTCTCAGGTTACGTAAGACAAGAGTGTTCGAGGATCTTTGGATTTGGGGGAGGGGGAGGGGTGAGGCATGGTACCAGACCCTCTTGCCGGATTTATTCCTCTTCCTCCCCTCCCCTCCCCTTTTCTTTCCTTAAATGGAAATAGAGATTTAGAGATCTTTCCCCCCTGAAACTGGGTCATCACTTTAGATTCTGGTAAAACACAAAAGTGCCCATTTGTTTCTTCCTGCTTATTCATTCTTGCAACAAAATACCAGGAGAACAGAGGAAAGTGCTATCAAAGGCATTTCTGTTCAAAGGAAACACTCCTCAGTGATCACTATCACCTGGGAAGTTTCTTCTGCTTCTTTGACAGTGTACTCATTTTTCTTGCCCTGATTTTTGTGCCTGTTTCCCTGAGGCACCTGAGCCTGAGATAGTTTCCCCCGATTCAGGATGTGCCCCGTACATAGGAAGCTGCAGAGGAGCCTCATTTTGGCCGATAGGGCTCAGCCAGGCCACTCGCAGCTGGGTCTGAGTTGCCCGCAGTGGGAGGCACAGCTCTGCTGGGGCAGCAGACGATTTTCAGGGGTCAGCGAACAAAACATCCAAAAAACCATCCAGTCACAAGGTGAGAAGTTATTCTCTTTCCATTTCCCTCTCAGTCCTCAAGGAGCAGGACTCTGTCTGCTGCTAGTGTGTTTTCACAGCTCTCTAACACTTCCTAACGTCCCTTTGTAATGAAGTGAGAAGGCAGGCCTCAGAGGCAGGGCTCTCAGCAGCTGATTGTATGCAGTTAGAATTTAATAACTTTATATTCACCCTTGTGGTTAGCTTCTATTTATGGCAAGGGATACTGGTTTTCCACTTGCTGCTGTGATTGTTAAGTTTCCTTGAACACGTGTAAGTAACAGAGAACTGAGTAAACGAAAATATATTAGGGAGATAACATAGGTATCATGTAGCTACGGCAAAAATGTTGAAGGCTGGGAAGGTTGTGAAGGACTGAAGTTTGGGGAAATTGCGCTTGGTGCAATGACATCCCTTCCCTCTTTGGGGCTGACTTCCAACGTGGAGCCACTGTCTCCTGAAGCCAGCTGGCCCCATGCATCAGTTGGTGAGAGTCGTTAGGAATACACAAAGCCCAGCTCTCCAGAGGGATAGAGAGGTGGTGCTGCGGAATATTGTTGTGTTGGTCTTTAGTTGTGAATGAAATAGCCCCACCAGGCTCTTTCCCTGGGATAAGAGTCAGGGCAGTGGGGAGATGGGACTTCAGAGTTTGGTTGCCTTGGGTTTGCCTCTCAGGCAGGGATGTGTCATCATAGATTCTGGATTCACACCATCTGGGTTCAAATGCAAATCCGAGATCTGGCACTTACTAACCGGGTAACCACAGGCAAGTTGCACATCCTTGTGCTGCAGTTTTCCTATCTGTAAAATGGGATAATAATGGAACGTACTGATAGGGTTGTTGTGAAGACTGAGTTAAAAATATAGAGTACCCAGAAAAAAATGCCCAGAACATAATCTCATGGTAAGTGCTTAATAAATATTAAGTGCTATGATTGCTACTGTCGTCATCATCGTCACCATCATCATCATCATCATCATCTCTCCTTGTTTGTAAAACCAGGCTAGTATTGCCTGCCTCAAAAGGTCAGTGGTCCATGGTTGCTGCACAGGGAATGCTGAATCCCTGCCCCATCCCTTCTCCTGAAAACGTGAGACTGGCAGGCTGATAACAAACTTCCAAAGCTACAGATACATGTGGCTCTTACACCTTACTTGATTTTGAACGGTAACACGACCACAGTGGGGTTTTTGAGGTAGCTGCTTCCCATACACCAAGACACTGGGTTGCTGGATATACACAGTTCTGGGAGGTAGATGTGAATGTCTCTCATTTAAAATGGTATCCATGCCTTATGATGGAGTTCTCTGACCAAGCAAGCCAAGCAGGGTCACCCATTTGTAAGAGTCCTTTTGCATAAGCACATTCCAGCTATAGCAGGAGTGAGCTCCTCTTCCCTTAAGATAGAAACAATGACAACACTGATGTCAGCAGCTAAGCCCAGTTTTAAACCCATGCTGCTCCTCTCGGTTGAAGTTAGCACCGTTTTATTAAGTTGGTAGTGAGCTGTAGCTGCCCCACATTCCCTTTGTTCATCTACTATCCATCTGAACTAATCACTTAATTAGCCCGGGCAAGAAGTCTTCTGTGGTGTTAAATAACTCTAAAAACCTACTGGAGATGCTTCTGAGTAGCCTGATTGGCTTTAACTTGAAGTTCGTTACCTCTGGACTAGGATATGTTAAATGCAGGGCCTGGAAAACAAGCTGAATTCTGCACTGAGCTCAAATTCTGTTTATTTGTAGGGAAAAAAAAAAAAAAAAAATCATCCCTTTAGGCCAGCGGTTTTCAAAGTGTGGGCCCTGACCCGCCAGTAGCAGCTTTATCTGGGAATGTGTCAGGCCCCGCTCTAGACCTGCTGAATCACTGAATCAGAAACTCTGCAGGTAAAGCCTCGCAATCAGTTCTAGAAGCCCTCTCGGTGACACTGATGGAGGTTAAAGCTTGAAACCAGTGCTTTACACTGTGCCTTCAGATTATAAACTTGTTTTGTTTTCTGGCAGAGAGAAGAAAAAAAGGAAAGGATGAAAAAGGGAAAAAGAGGGGAGGGGCAGGAGAGAAAATCAGAAAGATGGGTAAATAAGACCTGAGCAGTCCGGATGGGAAGGCTGTTTACTGAAGTATGACCAGCAGCATGGGGCTCGTTTAGGATCTGGGAGTATTATTCCAGAGCCTTCCTGAGAAACAGTGCGGCAGAGGGATATGTTGACCCCGGGCCAGGGTGACTGGGCAGAATACACAGAGAGCGGCCAAACTGCTGCTATTTGTCCAACATGTGAGAGGACAGTGGGGAATTTCCAGGTGGAATAAGAGTACAGGAAAGCCCCAGTTGCTCTCAGGGTCCCCCAGGATGGACACACAGAGGCTACTTAGTAAATGCTCTTTGACTTGACAAAGATTGAACCTTAGTAGCCTACACTGAGTTTCCCCAGCTCATTCTGATCTGGAGAGAGTAGGTGGGTTTACTGGGCCTGGTCTGCAGGGAAGAGCAGGACATGGTCTTAGGGCATCCACTGTGGCCCCTCCCCCTGACTGCTGCGAGACAGCTCGGCTCAGGGGAAGGAGCCCCAGGCTTCAGTACAGGGACACCGTTCTTACTAGTGTGTGGCCTTAAGCCAGTCACGAACTTTCTAACCTTCAGGCTCACTCCTCCTCTGTAGGAGGAGGATAACAGTTCCTTCCAGATGTTTCTGCTCAGCACTGTCGCACCTGCACCTATACATACAATACTTGGCACACAATAGGTGTCAAATAAGTATTTGTTAAGTAAAAATAAAAAGGAAGGGAGGGGGCTTCCCTGGTGGCGCAGTGGTTGGGAGTCCGCCTGCCGATGCAGGGGACACGGGTTCGTGCCCCGGTCTGGGAAGATCCCACATGCCGTGGAGCGGCTGGGCCCGTGAGCCATGGCCGCTGAGCCTGCATGTCCGGAGCCTGTGCTCCGCAATGGGAGAGGCCACAACAGTGAGAGGCCCGCGTACCGCAAAAAAAAAAAAAGAAGGGAGGAAGGAAAGAAGGAAGATCGGTTGATTTTTGTGAGGCTTATATGAAATAACGCTTTGAGAATGCCTAGCATAACATTGTTGGTACAAAGATGTACTGTTAAGCGGTATCTATCACATGAGGAGGAAGAGAAAGAAAAATCGATTCAGAAAGAAGCCTTCTAGGTGCCTCGAATTGGGCCTGTGTCCTTGCTGAGCATCTGGCCCTGCCCCCCCACTCTTCTCTCTGCACCTACACTCGCTCCACCTTCCAGCTTTACCTAAGGGGCCACCCCACTTGGGGCGCTGAGTCCATAGCCTTCAAGTCCCATGCGTAGTAGGCGGTCAAAATGACCTTAGAACTGAAATGAACTGCAAGTGTGTGGCCAGACTTGGTGGCGGGGGGGGGGGGGTGGTTCCAAGTGGGACTGACACATTTTCGATCCCTGTAACTAAGGAATTACATGTCAATTATTTTAGGTGGTTTTATTTCTACGATAGGTAATCATTGACCTTTTGGTTAACACACGTCCCGCATAGTCATAGTAAGCATTTTTAGTAATACCCTTCCCACGTGTTGTTAAGTTATAGAAATGCCATTAGCTGCCTTCATTTATATGATTAAAGGGATGCTCTCATCTTGAGAATGTTTGGATATCCCCTGCCTTCCCTTAAATACCCCTCCCCCTTCCCCTTTGAACATCAGTACAAAGGACCAACCTGCCAACTCAAGAAAGGAGAGAAACTGGAAATGGTATTTATTATATTTGCTGAAAGTCCTTGGTTATCAATTCTTCTCCAAAGAGCATAGGTTTTGGGAATCAGACTTGAGTTGATCCCAAACCCACCTACTATCAACTTTGTGACCCTGAGCAAGTTACCTAACCTTTCTGAGCCTAAATTTGCATCTATATTCTATAGGGATCTTGTTTGGATTAAATAGCCTCTGCAAATATATCTACAATAAATACACACCAAAAGTTAGTTTCCTTCTTTCACCAGTAAGTCGTGCAAGCACACCCAACAAATACAGACCATCGGAAAAAGTAAGTTCTTGCCCAGACCTTGGTTGCAAGCTTGGACACAGAGAAGGATGGACGGGAGAGGTTTATGTTCATTCAATGAGACACACAGCTCCTTCTTACCATCTGAAAGAACTGATGGGGTCCGAGAAGTATTCTTCTATAGTTTGGGGTCAGCTGTGGTAAAGACAATCATGGGGAAAGGTCCTTTCAGGCTCCTTGCCAAAAACAGAGTATCATTCTCTTCCACCTTTTGGACGTTTTTTTTTCTTTTTTTGTGGTATGCGGGCCTCTCACTGTTGCGGCCTCTCCCGTTGCAGAGCACAGGCTCTGGACACGCAGGCTCAGCGGCCATGGCTCACGGGCCCAGCCGTTCCACGGCATGTGGGATCTTCCCGGACCGGGACACGAACCCGTGTCCCCTGCATCGGCAGGCGGACTCCCAACCACTGCACCACCAGGGAAGCCCCACCTTTTGGATTTTGATGGCAGGTGGAACAGTAAAGATAAGGAATGGGCTTAGACTTTGGAAAGTGAGTACTCAGGGGTCATCAGAAGATGCCTTCCTTTGGAATGCTGTCAACATAGAGAGTGCCTGCCGCACTGACAAGCACAGCACTGGAAATGGACCCCATACACACACGCAGTGATCCACTGTTTACTGTAAAACGAGCAACTCTCTAGCTCTTGAGCAAAACAGCAGCAGCCTAGTGGGTGTTTGTGCCCAAGAAGAAATCAGAGAGAAAAAGAAGGCTACCGCCAGGGACACTGTTCTGACCTAAGCATTGTTCTCCATTGCCTTTTGGAGAGTCATAGTCGGTTTTTCCCTATTAGTATCGGTAGGCTTTGTTAGTTCTTGAAACACCTCTTAAAAGGCACTGTAAACAGTCCCTGTTGGGTTATTGTGCCTTCCAGCTAAGCTTGGGCTCCTGGGGCTGGCTTGGAGGTCAAGCTTGAGGGCTGCCCTTCTCACCCGGGGCCTCCACAGCCTCCCAACCGTGGCAGGGTTACAGGAGGACACTGAACTGAGGAGATCCATGGGAGGACAGGCAGAAATGAGGCTCCTGTAGGGTTTTAACTGCACAACGGGAAACAAAACTGCAAGTAGGCTTCCAGTATGACTCAGCTGTCTCATCAGTGACTGTTTATTTACTTCTTTGACCAAAAGCCAATGAGTGAAATGCGGAATTAGCCCTGAAGGCAGGGGCCAGGGCTTCTGGTGACATTTGCTATTGAAACTGAGCTGGAATCAGTCTTTGACCTGCTGGGGATAAAAAGAAATTGGTATTTTTAGGGCTCTTCTTTGGACCGTAAATCGGCAACCCTTGAGCTGGGGGGAATTACCAGTATTTGCCATCTTCCCTCACTGGCATTTTATCTTCTGAACACATCCAGTTCAGATTGCAGTGCTTTTTACTTTCAGCTAGCCTTGGGAACCGGAAGGGTCTCAAGAAGGCATTGCAAACAATGAATAATTCAGGCTTTGGCAAGGACACACAAGAAGACTGGAAACCAGATGCAGTTCAGTCACGCTCAGTCTGCTGGCATATCCTGTATCGGAAAAACAGTCAAAGCAGTGGGTTGAATGGTGGCCCCTCCGTAAAAGCTATGTCCACGTCAAACCCCTAGAATCTGTAAATGGTATCTTGGATGTGGATTATCTGATTGGGCCCTAAATCCAATAACAAGTGTCCTTGTAAGGGATGCACAGAGGAGAGACACACAGAGAGAAAAGGAGGAGTGTGAAGAGAGAGGCCGAGATTAGGGTGAGGCTAAGGAACTCCAGGACTGCCAGTAGCCACCAGCAGCGAGGAGAGAGCCCCCCAGAGCCTCTGCAGGGAGCCCAGCCTGGCAGGATTGTGGACGTCTGGCCTCCAGAAGCGGGAGAGGACACATTTCTGTTGTTTTAAGCTACCTAGTTTGTGGTGATTTGTTACAGGAAACTAACACACCATATGCTGGAGATGGTGCTGGGGTCAGGGAGTAGCCCGTAAGCCAAAAGAGATTCTCAAGGAGGCTTTTCGTGAAAAGGAAAAGTCCTGCTCTGGGCTCTTTGTAGCAGTGCTCTTGGCGTGTTTTACTTTTTCCTCTATAAACTCGAATCCCCTGTTTTATTAATCTACTAGAGGAAAGAAAGAGCCTACTTCTGTCATCCTTCCTTAAAGAAATTGACCCTTACGGGCAAGGGGCATGTTTCCTCAACCAATTTTGAGAGCTGCCCCATTCTTTTCCTTACATTCCTACCACTCCAGCAGCCCAGAACGGTGTCTAGCCAGCATATTACATGTTTATTAGTTTCCTGAAGCTAATTTTGCCATCTTAAGCTCCTTCAGATCTGCCTCTCTGCACCGAAGGCAGGAGGAGAATATAACCGAGGAAAAGGTGGACATTTCTTACTCTATTATCTCACCTACCACGAAGGAAACTCTGTAAATCTTCTCTCAGCCTTAACAAACCTTTGGTTTACAGGAAGCACAGGAGATTTGATCTATCCTCAGTCGTGCCTTTCAGAGGACCCCAAATGTCAATTTTTAAGTTAGCCAACATGCAAGCTAAATATTTTAACTATCATTTTATTTCCATCCAGGCCAAGGGGCAACTTAGAAAAGGTTCTATTCTAAGTACATAGCCAAGGAAGTGTGGAAGGGCCACGGGTGCCGTTGTTTTGAAGGCAGCCTGTCAGTCATTGCGATTGAAACATAACCCCGATTGCTTCCACAAGCATAATAAGATGCTTTGCAAAAGGTTGTCGAATTGTAGGATGTAATAAAATCTGCTTAGCTTCAGTTTCAGTGCCGCAGGGTCCTAAAGCACGAGCCCCATTTCCTTATGCCTTGGGACTTGTTTGAGTTCCTTTGGTGCCTGGAAATGACAGAACATAAACCAGACATTTAGTTAGAACAAATAGCATTTGTTTTGAACCATGGCAATAAACAAAATGTAAATCTGCTTACTGCCGATCTCTTAGATTGCCATTAAGACGTTACACGAAGCCATACAGATGTGGGCCGGTGGCGTGACATAGGTGGGTTCCAGCCCTGCAGATACCCGTACTCCCTGGATCTCCACCTGTTCTGTGGCTTCTGCCCACAGCCTAGGCCCCAGAGGTCAACCGCATGGTCTCTTAATCTGCTTTAAGGATGCAAGTCTTACATACAAAATGAAGCCAATTCAGACCTTGAATTAGGTAAGAATAGATTCTCAAATATAGACATTATCAGAAGTACCTGGCAAGCTTGTAAGAAAAACACAGGTTTCTCCAGCCTGTCCTCCACGTTCTGAATTAGCCGGTGTGGAGAGAAGGCCAAGAATCTGTGCTTGTTAGCAAGCGTCCCTACGATCATAGTCTGAGGCACCCGCCGCTGGATGGGGGAATTCTTGAGCTAGTGTGTAGCAAGCAGAATCAGCTTTGCTTCAAGGCCAAGTTACCTGAAGGGTTTAGGCCAGGCCTAAACAAAGGACTTCTACTTATAAAACAGGAAAGTGGGGGAAGCCCTTTAATCTTATTTGCGGAAAAAAAAGATAATTCCTAGCTCACAGAAATGTATTTCACAGCTCTGATACCCTCTCTTTACGCCAAAGGAGAAGCTGTCGGATACTTGGCTTCTGGGCCTTACTCACTGGGATTAGTAACGTGGGTGTGGTCAGGAGCTGGATTAGCCGGGGCTGACTTGCTTGGGGGACATTCCAAGGGCAGACCATTCCAGGAAAGGGAAAATTAAATAGGAGGGGGCGAAAGAGCAGAATTTTACAGGCTAGATTTCATACAATTTGGGGGAGGTTGAAAGAAAAGGCTCTTAGGAGATATTAGGGGCAGCTACCATGGGTGTGATATACGAAGAGATTTTGAGAACCACTGTGGAGAAGCACAAATGGACTTTCCTTCAGGGTTTTCCAGAGACTTCAGTGAAGATTTACATGGCTTTTCACTTACTGTTCGCTATTCATGGCTTTGAGTGCAACACTGTGGACACAGACCTGGGAGGCCAAGGTGCAAAGACCCAGCTTCCTGCTCGTTCCCGTGTGTAGTTCAAGGATATGCTCAATACCTCAATACGGGCCCATTCAACCCCACTGGGTGAGGACACACGGGCACACACTTCAGCCTCTGGCTCATGCAGTGAGTTTTTAGTGAGTCCAGCGCTATACTTTTTCTGTAAGTTCATAAGAAGGCCAGAGAGCAAAGGGCAGGCAGGGCATCCCTTTGGAATTACATCTGCTCCCTTCCAGGATCCAGAACACAGAAACCAACTCACTTCTGCTTCAGCCTTCACACTTCGGTTCAGGATCCCCTCCCCGCCTCCCCGCCTCCCCGCCTCCCCAGGTCCACTGATGTCTGTAAGTGTGGCGTGGAAAGTAGGGGGTGGGTACCAGTCAATTTGCATCCTCCCAACCCCCTGCAGAAGGGGGCCTGTCTCATTCCTGTGTGATGCTGGGATCTTTCCCTGCTGTTCCCAGCACCACCCATCTTGCTTGCACACGTGCGTCATCTCCCGCTCATTCATCATTGCCCGTGTCCTTGAACGATTATTGCCTCTGAGTCAGAGGCACCTGTGCAGGCCTGAAAATGGATGTGCCCTTTCTTTTCCTCCGCCTCACCTGTCGAGGGCAGATTTATGTCCTAGGAGAAGTTTCCCTCGGTTTTATTTTTGGTCTTTTAAACACCGCGGCCCTGTGTTATTTCCTTCACCCGCCCTTCCCGACACCAGCCCTGTCATTTCTGAATCTCCCGGGTTGCCTGTGCGTCCATTCCTGAGCAGGCCTTCTGTCAGTCTGCTTCTGATGCTTCTGCAAAGCATGCCTCACACGGCCTTGGCATTCAAGCCGTCCGCCTGGCTACTTAAGGCTCTGTCTTCAGCAGTTCCTTCTCTCCAACTAGCCTGGAAGCTTTTCATTGCCAGAGCACAGCGAGTGAACATGTTGGACTTTGAGACTTGGGGCGGAAGCCCAGCCTTGTCATTTACTGGCTGCGTGTGTGTGTGGGGGTGACGTAAGACGTGCAAGGTTGGGGCTGCGGGAAGGACTGAGTGGGTGAACACACGTAAAGCGCTCAGAGCCGTGCCTACCGCATCGGAAGGACCCACCAGTGTGAGCCTCTGCTGCTGTCCTCATCACTGCTTACTCTCTGTGTTGCACAGCAAGGCAGAGGCCACCAGGCAGCAGAGGCCCACGAGCGTCAAAGCAAGTGAAAGTCAGGCTCAGCTACAAGGCCGGAGATTCGGCCTCATTATCCAAGAGGGCACATCTGGGCAGCGGACTCACCTTGCCATCTTCTGGTTGGACTACATGTACCACGTGCCCTTCATGTCCCCACTTCCCTTTGATCTCACCTTTAGGCAGTGGTGTTTTCAATGCCATGTGGGCGTATCAACAAATGTATTTACTGAAGCATGAATAAGGCTCTAAGGAGGGTGCCAAGAGTTGAACAATGAGATCCTCGAGGTGCTTCCAGCCCATTTGGGGAAACCCATCACACAGGGTGAGGCAAGGCAGTAGATAATCGGGTGCCAGGTGAGCAGTCCAGAAAATGTGGGCTTTTGGGGTTCTGAGAACAGAAGCCCAGAATGTCTGAGGTTTGACTGATCCCCCTGAACACGTGCTTTTCAAGTATTTCTGTGTTCCTGAGGAACACAGTGAAGATGAGCTGGGACTGTCCCCTCCCCCTGCAAGGCCACGCTGGAGGAGGAACAGGTGGCATCACGAAGCTCAGAGCAGGGGTGGCTTTACAGAGCAGGAAATGGAGACAGAAGGGAGGCCCCGTCGCTCTGCAGGGTAGAAGAGATTTTTGGAGAGGGGAGCTTTGAATTAGGAAGGAAAATAAAACAGTCCGATGGAGAAGATGTAAGTAAGTTTTGTTTTGTTTTTTAACATCTTCATTGGAGTATAATTGCTTTACAATGGTGTGTTAGTTATTGCAGCTCTATTTACAATAGCCAGGACATGGAAGCAACCTAAGCGTCCATCATCGGATGAATGGATAAAGAAGATGTGGCACATATATACAGTGGAATATTACTCAGCCATAAAAAGAAACGAAATTGAGTTATTTGTAGTGAGGTGGATGGACCTAGAGTCTGTCATACAGAGTGAAGTAAGTCAGAAAGAGAAAAACAAATACCGTATGCTAACACATATATATGTAAGTAAGTTTTGAGTAAGATCTGCTGTGTGGGCTGTAATCCTTTTGCCCATCTCTCCCTGAAACCTTCAGGAAAGTCTTTGGAATCGATTTGCAGTTTGTTGTCCCGCCTGAGTGAGTACAGGGTAAAAGCAGGGGGCCAGGGGATCCCAGCCGGGGTCTGAACTGAACCACGCCAATGTTTCCTTAAACATGAGGGCATCATCAGGCTTCCATCAGGCAGAGTCCTCTGTTTCCAACAGTTCCAACCACGCTCTGCGTATATTCAAGGGAACCTCTTCTTACTGTGTCAATGAAGGAGACGCTTCCCTATTAACCCTGTCCCTCCTCCATCCTAGAGGCCCAGCGGAGGAGGACCCTTCTGTCTTGAAGCTAAGAAAACAGATCACTGTCTCTCTTTCTAAAGATGAACCTGGGTGGGAGCTGACCCCAGGTAATCTACCTTGGTAGAGTGTCAGAGGAACTTTGGGGACCATAAAAACACAATCTGCCTTCCTGTTTCTTTAAAGTAGTGTCTCTCACCTACTTTATGGTTTAGACCCCCTGGGGAGGTCTAAACAATACCAAACCTTCACCCCAGCCCTAGAGATTCTGATGTAACCATCTGGAGCGTGGCCTGGGCTGGCAGGGAATTATTAAGTGTGAAGGTGAAGCCTCCAAGCTTGTCTCTCTCTTCATTCAATTCCAGAGTGTGCTCCCAGGAAAATGCTCCAAAGGCCCAAAGCAATTCAGTTGCTGGAGACAGGTTTCAGGAGCCTTCAGTGGCAAATATTCAACTTCTACTAAGGCTGTCGGTCCTCTGCCCTCTTAGCAGAGCCACACGTACGGGACAAGTATTGTCCATCAAAGGTAGTGCCTCTTGCCTGCAAGGATGAATAAATTAACTTGTTTTGCCTCCATCCCAAAGCTGACACAGAAATGGTTTTAAAACAGAGTAACTACACTCGCCCACAAAACAAAGCTGTGAGACCCTAACATAAAATTCCTCTGTAAGAGCTCTCTCTTTTTAAAAAAAAAAGTAATTCTTGGTTTGTAGCAGGCTCCAGATACAGGCAGACAGCCGTGGAAAGTCATTTTGCTCACAGCAAAAGCAAGGTGAGCCATTTTCTAAGGGCAGGCACCCCTGACCCCTACTTTTCAGTTTTTTCTTAATAAACTGGTCTCAGAAATTGGACCACAAAAGCTGCTGATGGCCATCTCTTACAGTACCTGGGTAAAAAAAGAAGCTGGGGGAGAAGAAATGGGAAGGATCAGAGAGCCACTCTGACTATGAACCGAGGCGATGCAATTATCCATCCATTTACAGCCAGGAAGGGGTTACCCTTCCCCAAGGGCAGTGGCCAGAAACCCAGTGATGTGAGGATGGACTCAAGAGAGCAGGGCAACTTCCCAGCACTTTTTCTCACTCAAAACGGTTCCTCTGTGGCTGGTTACACCTGCGGATCAATAACACAACTTCCTACTATGAGAGGGTGTTACTTAACTTCCCTTTAAACAGGGTCTGTTTCCCAATCCTCCGCATTTGTCACCTTGAGCGGGGCTCCGGGCACCATGTGGCCAGCCCCCCTCAGGAGGGGAGATGCAGACCTCTGCCCTGAGGCGGGGTCGGGGCTCACCCCGGGGCTGTCCTTTATGGAGTGGCCACAGACTCAGCACTGTCACTCTTGTCTTTGAAGGGATAGATCAAACACAAAGAATATTACTCAGCCATAAAAAGAAACGAAATTGAGTTATCTGTAGTGAGGTGGATGGACCTAGAGACTGTCATACAGAGTGAAGTAAGTCAGAAAGAGAAAGACAAATACCGTATGCTAACACATATATATGGAATCTAAGGAAAAAAATGTCATGAAGAACCTAGGGGTAAGACAGGAATAAAGATGCAGACCTACTAGAGAATGGGCTTGAGGACATGGGGAGGGGGAAGGGTGAGCTGGGATGAAGTGAGAGAGTGGCATGGACATATATACACTACCAAACGTAAAATAGATAGCTAGTGGGAAGCAGCCGCATAGCACAGGGAGATCAGCTCGGTGCTTTGTGTCCACCTAGAGGGGTGCGATAGGGAGGGTGGGAGGGAGACGAAAGAGGGAGGGGATATGGGAACATATGTATATGTATAGCTGATTCACTTTATTATACAGCAGAAACTAACACCCCATGATGCCAGCGCTTGTGGCTGTGAGTGACTTACGCAGCCCGGCATCCCCTCGTGTCCTGGGAAATGAAGCTACACGAGCTTTGAGGCTAGGTGTTGGGAGGGAGACGAAGCAGAGCAAACCCACCCCTAGGCAGCTCGTGCTGCTCGTGGGCATGTTCTCGTGTCCCACTGGAAGGCAGTAAGGCTTCTGTCTTCCCTGTTTGGTCCATGGACATTCACGTCCCTGTATCTGTGCCTCGCAAAGACCCTCCCTAAAAGGCTTCCTCGTTCTGACGGAGTTGATGAAGAACAGCCTTTATTTGTCTCTAAATCTTTAGCTGATATTACTTTTCCCCAAGACTCAGTGGAAATGAAAAAGGATTACTTCATATTTCCTTCCGTCTTCCACAAACGAAACTAATTTTGAGAAAGAAAGTCCCTACAATGTGAAACTCTTTCCCTTCCTTCAAATCCTCCAAGGGGCAAAGGAAGAGCTAAGAGGCCTGCGTGCTTTGTCATTTACTTTGTCTGGCAGCTTCTTCTTATCGTGCTTTTGAGGGTGACCTTCCTCCAGCCTATTCCTTCGCTCTAGTTGTGCTCTCCTGTTATAATAGAATTTTCGAGCCAAGCGTGGAACAGGCTACCTTTGATAATTAATGGTTCTGAGAGTTTGCTGAGTGTGTTATTTGATTAATGGCACTTGTGTCTGGAGTATCTACAACTCTGTAGTTGAATAAAAGGTATATTTGCTGAGAGATTATAGACAAATCCTCAAGGATCGTGACGGTGAGAATTTGTCGGGGTTCAGCACGTTTAACAGCCTAATGGGGTCATTATGTCTTTTCCTTTCCACCATTTAAAAGGCACTGAAGTTGATAGAACTGTGTTCCGTTTGCCTTGTATGTAAGCTGAGATTACAATCCAGAAAAATCCTTAGGCTAATGGATAAAAGTCTGTTACCTGAAGCAGAGCCTCTCATCAAAAACAGAGATGACATCTTTAATGTTGTATTTTAATGCTATGAAACTGATGGTCAAATAAGTTATGGTTTACTTCAGTTACTCACAAATAGGCTAACGTGAATTACGTTTAAGTTCTACGTGGCACCAAAAGATCAAGGGTAGAAAACTGGCAAGAAAACACAGTTGAAGGCTACTGGGAATAGTGCCTATTTCACACTACCCTGCTTCTCCCGAGTTTCTAGTGCTGAGAATGAAATGCAGATTGTGAAAAGACAAAGATGAACGTATCCCGTAGAGAGGTGTCAGCTGCCCATATAGGGAAATCTCTATGGCTCCATCTCTACATGTGTCCAGATAGACTGTCAATGCAAAGGGTCTAGTTTTAAGCCTGTACCATCACTGTGTGTGCCTGAGCAAGTCGTATCTGCTCTCTAGACCACAGTTTCTTCCTTTGTAAAACCACAGGTTGAAGTAATGGCTCTTTAAACTCCCTTCCAGCCCAAAGATGCTCAGAGTCTCGGATTTTTCTCCATAGGGAGATGGAAACTTTCTCCTCCGCTGATAGGAGAGATAGCTGATTGCTCACCTTGGGGATTTAAGGGTTATTTTGTCCAGGAAGAGACCCCTGGGGAAATGCAGAGCCCTATAAGAGTGCCCTGCAAGGGGGCTAGGAGGCTCACCTATTCTCCAGAGCTCAGGTGGATGGTCCAGGGGAGAAGGCCTCAAGCCAGGGCCCCCCCCCCCGCCCCACTCTGTCCCTCCCACTGGAGACCTCCCCACCCCTGGCAGACAGTGGAAGCAGAGGCACTGGCTCAAAGGGCTCAACTGGAGTGAGGAGAGAGGCCCTGAAGGCTGTGCTCAGAAGCTTCTCTTTTCTGGGTGGGAGGGAAAGCCATCCGTCCAGAGCATCGATTGGCCAGCTCCTGTGCTAGGTGTGTGCAGCCTTACTTATGGAAAACTCATTTAATCTTCACTTCAGTCCCATGGCGTAGATATCAGAACCCCAGTTTAACAGCTGGGAAAAAGTCACACAGTAAGTGCAGGATTGGAACCAGATCTCCTTAACTCCAGAGCTCAACCCCTTTTCACAGGTGCAATGTCCAGCATAGTAGCTACCACCCACACATGGTGAATGAGCACTGAAAAACGTGGCTAGTCTGAATGGAGATGGGCGGAAAGTATAAAATATCTACCGGCCTTCAAAGACTTACTCTAAACAAAGAATTTAAAATATCACATTATTTTTTTATATTTGTATAATTTTTATATGAGGAATTTTTCATACTATAAAGATATGATTAAATTTGGATATATTGGGTAAATATAACATATTATTAACATTAATTTAATCTGTCCTTAACGTGGCTTCTGGAAAATGTAACAGGACATGTGTAGCTCACATTCTGTTGCTATTGGACGGCACTGCTCTAAGACAGTATCCTGGGGTGCAGGCTCTGGGGAGAGCACACAGTGAAGCTGCTCTGGGGGTGGGGGACCCCTGGGCGTATCTAAAGGGTTGACTTAATATTTAAGAGCATGGGCTCTGGGCTCAAGTTAGGCATGTGACCTGTTAGCTGTGCAACCTTGGTCAATTTACTTTGCCCACCTGTGCCTCAGTTCCATCATCTACATATCAGGAAAATAGTAGCATCTACATCATAGAGTTGTATGAGGCCTAAAGATGACACAAGTGAAGCATTTAGTATAGTACCTGGCCCAGAGAAAGGTCTAGATTCTAAAGAAATATTGTCACTCATTCATTCACTCGGTGTTTTTGAGCACCCCTGAGATGCCAGGCACTGTTCTAAGTTCCAAAGACAATGGCCCTGTCCTCGGACACTTACTTGCTAGTGGAAGGTACAGACAAACAAATAAGTCTATAATATGATGACAGGTGATCGTGAGCCCTATGCAGAAAAGTAAGGCAAGTTTAAGGGATAGGAGGAAACGGGGTTCTATTTTAGGTTGGGAACTTGGGGAAGGCCCTGCTGAGAAGATGACATTTCAGTCAAATACAGAATGGAGGGAGGAAAGGAGAGAATTCCAGGCAGGAGGGACAAAAAATGCCAGGGCCCAGAGGCAGGAGCTTGTCTGATATAATCTAGTAACTGCCAGGGAGCAGGAAAGCTGGAGGCAAGAGTGTGGGGCAGAGTCAGGGGAGATGAGACTGGATCCTACCTGGAGTCCTTCTCTGTGGCCTACAAGGCCTCCTGTGATTAGGTCCTGGTTGGCTTTACAAAGCATAGGGGAGGGACATGATCTGATGTCCCATTTAAAAGGATCATAAGCTTAACATATTTCCTATTTTAATATGTTCATTCTTTTGTATGACCTCGGGTGAGTTTGAGGGTATAGATGGGTATTTTAAGAGTCAGGTCAACAGTTGACATAAGATATTCTATATAAAGAAGCTATATTTTTAACTGCAGCATCATGAAACCTTACCCAGAATGAGGGGAGTTCTTAGGTTTTATTGGAAATAATTTTCTTTTAAACTTTTGCACTACTTTTCATTTCCATTGAGTGTCATTCTTTTGAAGGATTAAAGAAATAAAAATTAACCACAAACAAGATCGTCAAACTTAAAAAGAGGAAAAAAAAAAAAAAAAACCTGCTCAGATAGACAACAGATCATTGAAAGGAGAGTATAAAGCAAACCCTTGATAGGGGCGTCACAGATAAATGCTGATTTACTGCCTTGAGCATTTTCCAAATGGATAACTCTGGAATCTGCAGGAGTCGCCCGAGAGATAAGAGAGGGGGCAGAGTTCTCAGGGGAGCCCTGTTACAAAGCTTCCCTTTCCCATAGCTATCTATGACTCTGGCTTATTTCTAATTAAAAAATGACTCATGCAATATCATGGGCTTTCACTTCTTCAAAACAATACCACCCCATCAGCTTGCAGCTCAGAATGCCCACAGTTCTTACCTTTTTTGGAGCCTCACTGGAACACGACATGGAGCTTTAGAGGAAAATTGCTAAGAACATCTAATTACATTCAAGGCCATTTTTTGCCTGTCTTAAAGGAATGAAAATGATGTGCCGGTTTTTATAGCCCTTCTTGACCTAAAGATATCTGCTGGTGGAAAGAGAATCCTCAGTTGGGCTCTTCTAATGCTTTAATTATTACGTGATCTATCATCTTACGCGAGGACTCGCACACTTCGAAAATCTCTTAAATGTGCATTAAAATTGATTGGCTAACCCTAGACCGTGGGGCTGGCTCCTGGAGGGCATGTAATTGTCTGTGGGCATGGGGTGGTAGACACAACTGACACAAAGTCAACTACTTTATGATGGGATAAGGTAGAGAAATCGATTTGGCCACAGGTAGGATTGACACTGTACTGCCGACTTGCGCAGAATGCTGTTACACGCTTGCTTGTTCTTAAATCAGTCGTGTTGCTTCGATTCATCAGCATCTCTGGGGCAGGGATGCGCTTCACCTACTGTGCCTCAGACAGTGTTGGGCTCCAAGTGGGACCTCAACAAAGAGTTGGTGGTTGAGTTCTAGAACCTCAAGGTTAAAGAGGTCCTCTAGGAGGCAAGCAATCTGGGCCCATGTTGTAGCCACGACTCTTGATGCCAACTAAGGAAACTCCATTTCAAATGAGCCTCCAGAGAAAAGTGCCTTTTCGACCTTTTAACTATGAAGGATGGGGTGGCTGTAGACAGTTCTTCTCCTCCCTTTATCTTTTGTCTCCCTTTCCTCTGGGGGATTGTCCTGCATCAGACTTCTCCAAATATAAGCAGGATGCATGCCAGTAGCCTCAAGTCTAGTCTATATCACCCCTTCTAGGACTTCTCTCTCTATGTCCATACACCAAACGGTAGAGAAGCTCTCTAACTGGCCAAGCTGGAGTCACATGCTTACAACTGTGGTTTTGGAAGAGGTTGGCAGTTCCAAAGTCCCATGTCTGCTACACACATCCTATTTTCTGTTTGACTCTCTCAACTGTTTTCTAAATGTTTTGAAATCCAAGGGCTAATTACAGACTTTTGGTGAAAACCCCCTATTGCTAAAGGAAACCCTAACTGAAAGGTTTTGAATGGAGCCCTTGGGAGTCCTCACTGATTCCAGGAATGCAATATCTTATGCCTTATGGTCCACGGTGGATTAGCTGTGATTCACTCCTCTTCATCAAATGCAGTTTTAGTTTTCAGGTAAATATTCAGCCCATAGCCAATGCTGCATAGGGAAACAGGACAGCAGTGTCTCTTTGGCAGAGTGGTTGTGATGATTGGATAAAGTGACCTGTGCAAAGCCCCCAGCACAGAAATCACCAAATACTGGTACTTTTCCTGAAGTTAGTGAAGAAGCAAGAGTAAGCTCTATCTTGCACCTCAGCTTCATTGTACAACTCTTGTCTTTAGTTAGCTAGGATTTAAGCAGAGGAGGACATTTCTATACAGAGACCCACCAGTTTTAGTGTAAAGTTAAGTGTGGGCTGCAGAGTCAGACTGCCTGGGTTGCCCAGACTCCACGTATAACCTGAGAGTCCTTGGGAAAGTCCTATAGCGACCGTAGGCCTAGTTTCCACATGTGAACATTGGGACAATACTAGAGGGTTGTTGTGGGGGTTAACTGAAATAAAGGCTGCGGAGTGCTTGGTATAACTTGCCCATAATGAGATCTCCATAAGTGGTATCATTAAGAATCATTAATAATGAAGCATCCTCTGTGGTGGTTTCCCCTTCTCAGTTCCTGAAATAATGATCTTCTAGGCCAGCATGGTCCCTTAAAGTCGGGGAGGATGGCCAAGACGAGGAGAATCGACTTTCTGATGTAACAGTGTAACTGACAGTGGGGGTCTGGCTGCTCGCCACTCAAAAGCCAATAAAGGGGCAAGGTTGGTGGAAAGGAAAGTTTGCTTTAATTTGGATGCCGGCAAATGGGAGTGGGGGGGAGGGGGGGATGGAGGCGGACCCCTGTCCAAAGGCCAACTCCCCCCGCCCCACCCGCCATTACCAGTGGGCAAGAGCTTTTACAGGCTGAGGGGGAAGGGGCTGCATGCAGAAACAGCACAGTCAGCTCCAACAGTCATCTTGAAACTGGTCACGGGGTGGTCTGACCAGTGTCATCTTGACTGTTTTAGGTACAGTTAATCTTCAGTTCCAGCGTCGGTTTGTTCCCACTTCCTTGAGGCCAATTCTCAGAATTATGGCAACTTCTAACATGGTACAGTCTAGTCATCATGTAGTTGACTTCTCCCACCTCCTGGGGGTTTCAGTATCTACAAGACAGCTCACAGGACATGGCTGTGAATATTATCTATAGCCCTTGAGGAGGAACTAAAGGTTCTTGGCTTTGTTTACTAACTGAACTATTACTGTTTTGTCCTGTTTGACTGTTTTCCTTTGTTTCTGCATTTTCTCACTTGTCTGATTAAACTTATTCTTCGGCTGAAGTTTTTTTCACAGACAGAAGGCAGGCTGAGGACACATGGGGGAAGGACCATAGGGTCCTGCTCCGTTTCAGTAGTGGAGTGTCTGTGAAGAATATATGCGGCAATTATTCTTTTCCGTTTAAACTTATCCTGGAATAATTGAATATCCAGCCAGCAATTAAACCATACATTAAAGTCAATCTCTTCCTTCCTTTTCTTTTGTCCTTAACTTAAAATTTTTCATTTATCTGATTTATTTTTAGTCCTTGTTACGGCGAAATATAACATATACAGAAAAGTGTGTGTGTGTGTGCATGTATAGAGCTCACAGAATTAATACAAAGCCAACGTGTCGGGCTTCCCTGGTGGCACAGTGGTTGAGAGTCCGCCTGCCGATGCAGGGGACACGGGTTCGTGCCCCGGTCCGGGAAGATCCCACATGCCGCGGGGCGGCTGGGCCCGTGAGCCATGGCCGCTGAGCCTGCGCGTCCGGAGCCTGTGCTCCGCAATGGGAGAGGCCACAACGGTGAGAGGCCCGCGTGCCGCAAAAAAAAAAAAAAAAAAAGCCAATGTTTCTTGCCACCCACCCATGACAAGGAACAGAACATTGCCAGCCCTTCCACCCTCTCACTCCACACTCCCTTCCCCAATCGAAAGCTCCTCCTTGCCTCCTCCACAAAGGTCACCACTGGGCTGATTCTATGATGATTGCTTCCTTGCTTTCCTTTATAGTTTTACCCTGTAAATGAATGTATCTCTAAACGCTATAATTTAGTTTTGTCTGTCTTTGAACTTTATGCGAGTGCAGTCTCACAGTATGTATTCGTGTTTCTGTTGTTCTGCATTCTTTAGACACTTGATATTTTCAGTCTTTTACAATTTTGACTATTGTGGTGGGTATTATAGTGGTATTTCATTGTGTTTAACGTATACATTTCCCTGGTGACTAAGGATTACTGGCCATTTTGAGACCTATTTTTTATGAAGTGTGTGTTCAAATCCTTTTTTGTATTTTCTACTAGGCTGTTGACTTTCTCTAATTGGCTTATACATTTTTTTCTTTTTCTTTAAAAATATTACCTTCTGGATACTGGCCCTTCATTGGTTGTATATGTGGCAAATAGCTTCTCCCACTCCGTGTCTTGCATTTTTCTCTCTTACTCTCCCTTAATGGTGTCTTTGATAAAACTAATTTGAATGTAGTCCAGTTTATCAATCTTTTTTAATAATAATGCTTTCTGCCCTATTTAAAAAGTCTTGCCCGATAGCAAGACCATGACAATATTCTCCTATATTCCCTTCTAAATTTGCACTTCAGATTTTGAATTATAATCCACCTGGAACTGACTTTTGCATATGGTATGAGGTAGGGTATAGTTTCATTAGTTTTCTACATGGATATCCAATTTTTCCAGAACCATTCGTTGAAAAGATTTTCCTTTCCCCATAGTTCTGTGATGTCATTTTTATCTTATATCAAGTGTTCATATGTGCCTGGATCTGTTTCTGGGCTTTCTAGTTTGTTCCATCACTCTATTTATCCTTGTACCAACACCATGCTCTCTTAACTTTTGTAGCCTTGTAATAAGTCAATATCCTTTAGAGTAAGCCCTCCTATACTTCTGTCTTGTTCTTTTAATCGTCTCTGGCTATATTTCCATCAGTGTTTTAGAACTAATTTTTCCAATTTTACAAAAAAAAAAACCCACCACCACCACCAAAAATTACGGCATTAAATTTATAGGTAAATGTGAGACAGCACTAAATTTATAGGTAAATCTGAGTAGCATTAAATTTATAGGTAAATCTGAGAAGACTTGAGTCTTTATAAAACTGAGTCACTCATGTCTCCATTTATTTAATTCTTCTTTAATGCCTCTTAATAACATTTTAGTTTTCTGTCTAGAAGCTCGCATATCTTTAATTATTCCTAGGCATTTGATTTCTGATATTAATAGAAACTAACTTTACATTTTTTCATACCCTGTGTGGTTTTATGGATGGTTTGTGTGCCCCCCAAATTCACACATTGAAGCTCTAACTCCCAATGTGATAGTAATTGGAGATATGGCCTTTAGGAGGTAGACAGGTTTAGATGAGATCATGAGGGTAGAGGCCCCGCAATGGGACTAGTGTCCTTATAAGAAGAATGAGATTAAAGCTCACTCTCTCTTCTCCACAGGAGGACACAGTGAGAAGGTAGACAGCTACAGGCCGGGAAGAGGGCTCTCGCCAGAACCCAACCATGTTGGCGCCCTTATCTTAGACTTCTAGCCTCCAGATGTAAGAAATAATTATCTGTTATTTAAGCTACCCAGTCTATTGTATTTTGTTATGATAGCCTGAGCTAAGACAATGGCCGAGAAATTCAAAACTTGCATATGTTGATCTTATATTCAGAGGCCTTGCTAAGCTTTCTGATTAATTTTAATTGTCTCTCAGTAGATTCTTTTGAGTTTTCTGCATGCATCATATTGTATACCAATAATGACAGTTTTATTCCTTCCTTTCTAATCCTCCTATCCTTTTATTTATTGTTCTTGCCTTACTGTACTACCTGGGACCTTGGGTACACTGTGAAATAGCAGGGCTAATAGTGCGTATTCTTATCTCATAGCAGTCTCAGATGAATAGTGTTCAACATTTCATCCTTAAGTACAGATTCCTTCCTAGCTCTAGTTTTTCTAGAACTTTTACGTTTATGAAGTTGGATGTTGAATTTGATCAACTTTTTTTTGGCATCTACTGAGATGATCCTATCATTTATCCTTTATTAGTCTGGTGAAAGGCATAAGATTAGTCTAATGTGTTATTCTTTTCATAGATCGTGCACACACATTGCAATTAATCTGTCTGTCTACCTATAGGGTATCCTTTAAAGACGGTGGCATCTGTGTTTCCATGTGCAATTAGTCTGTCTTTTTCCTTTCTGTTATGTTCCTGTCAGGTGCATGTGTAAGGCAACTCATACAACAAATTGAGAAGTGGGAGAGGTTTTTCTTTTTCCTTTTCTCTGGCAGAATTTGTTCCACCAGTTTTTTTTTGTTTTTTTTTTTTGCTGTACGTGGGCCTCTCACTGTTGTGGCCTCTCCCGTTGTGGAGCACAGGCTCTGGACGCGCAGACTCAGCGGCCATGGCTCATAGGCCCAGCCGCTTCGCGGCATGTGGGATCTTCCCGGACCGGGGCACGAACCCGTGTCCCCTGCATCGGCAGGCGGGCTCTCAACCACTGCGCCACCAGGGAAGCCCCAGTCATAAGATTCTTATTGAGAATCTTATTCAGATTCTTGTTTCTTTCTTAATTGTATGGTAGAATTCACCAGTAAAGCTATCTGGGCCTGACATTTTCTTTGTGAGAAGGGTTTTAATTCAGGTTTGAGTTCTTTAATAGTTATCAAATTATTCATATTTTTCACTTAGTGTCAGTTTGGGTAAACTGCATTTTTTTCAGGAAAAATAAATTTAATCCCAATTTTCAAACTTATTGGTCTAAGATTATTCATTATATGCTCTTCTCCTTTTTAATGACTGCAATATCCACAAAGATGTTTAGCATATTACCTTTTAGCTTTAATTTTTTTCTAATAAATGCATATGAGTCATAATTAAAAGTAAATCACCCTCTGAACACACCTTTGGTTGCATCCACAAGTTTTAGCCTTCTTCATTCAGTTCAAAATTGTTTCCAATTTCTACTTGATTTCTCCTTCTTTAGAATCCCTTTTGTATGAGTCTGCTGGTGGTGAATCCTCTCAGCTTCCATCAGGAAATATGTTTGTTTCATCTTCATTCTATAAGGATATATGAACTGGGTATGGAATCTAGGCTGGCAGCTGTTTTTTTCAGCTCTTTGGAGATGTCATTCCATGGTCCTTTGATTTTTCTGTTGTTGTCTTTGGTCTAATTATTACTCCATTGAAAGTAAGTTTTTTTTTTTCTTTTTACTATTAAATCTAACAAATTACTCTTTGGATCTGATTTTCTGCAGTTTTACATGATGTGCCTAGGTGCGTATTCTATACCCCCCACTCTGGGTTTGGTGTGGTCTCGAATAGTTGGATTGATGACTTTTGCCAGTTTTGAAACATTCGCAGCCATTGTCTCTTTAAGTATGTCTTCCACTAGAACCCTATTTTGGAACTGTATGTAAGTATCTATTAGACTTTCTCAGAATGTTCTGTATCTTCTGACCTCTCATACTTTTTCCCACTCTCCTTTCATCTCTTCATGGTTCATTCTGAATATTTTCATATGGCTCATCTTTAAGTTCACTAATGCTTTTTCTGCCTGTAAAAAATATGCTGCTAACTTCATTCATGGGGCTACTGTATTTTTCAGTTATAGAATTTCTGTTTGGTTCTTTTTCACATCATCTCTGTACTTTTAATAGATTCCGGCTTTCTGCTGAATTTTTTTTTCAACCTGGTCCTTTCTATCCCGAAAGAAAGTAAACACAGTTATTTTAATGTCTGTGTCTGGGGATTCTAACCTTGTTTATATTGACTTGTCTCCTCATATTACTGTGCAGAGTGTGTGTCTGCGTGTGTATGTATACACA
Source organism: Globicephala melas (assembly GCF_963455315.2). Taxonomy (NCBI): domain Eukaryota; kingdom Metazoa; phylum Chordata; class Mammalia; order Artiodactyla; family Delphinidae; genus Globicephala; species Globicephala melas. The sequence goes on along the minus strand of NC_083324.2, from coordinate 29,819,674 downwards.
CTCGTATTGGGCATTCTATTTGAAAAAAAATTATTTACAGAAATAATTTAAGATCTTGAATGGATTTATTTTCTTCCAGAGGTTATTTTTTTCTTTGCTTCTTCCAGGAACCCCATGGGACTAGCAATTTAGAATCACCTTACTTCAATTTCTGGGACTGAGACTTTCTCAACTGCCCAGACATTTTGAAATTGGGCTGCAGTTGATACCAGGGCTGGTTTACATCTGGCTCACTCTTTCTCCAAAGGCATCACTTTCCCAGATCTTCACATTCCCATCCAGGTATGGGAGATTTAGAGAGGGCCCTGCCATTGGCACCCCAGCTTTTATTGCTTTAGCTCCATCTGCCTCTCTAAGACTCATCGATGCCTTCAGGGGACAGGCAACCCTTCATCCTGGGCTCCTCTCTCTGCATTTCTGTCCTTTCTTGGATCTTGACCCTGTACTCTCGTGATACCTTTTTACCTTTAACAGATGTTTTCTTATACTCTTGTGTAATTTTTCTAGTTGAACACAGTGGGTAGGTTGATTCAGATTATTTGGTCTGTTAGAAGCAGAAGCCACACTTCTTTTTTGGTGGTCTCGAAACAGCCTGCCCTACAGGTTTTGTTCTTTAATTACTGTTTGAACTAATTTCTCATAACTCAAACCTCTCCATCGTTTATTATCTTTAAAATAGAAATCAGAGGGAACATAACGCATCTCCACGTTGGCATAGCTGATGGGCCCTCGCAGTCTCCATGGCCCACCATTCGTTATAAATTGGAGGTAGTAGAAGATACTAAAGTGTCCTCTGGATCCTCAGAGAAGTATTAAATCCAGAAGGAGCACAATTTAGAGCTGCTTTTGATAGTGTATCCTGAATTGACTGGTTGCACGCCCACATGATAACCTGATGGATGCCCCTGGAGTGTCAAAATAATGGAGCACTTACGATATAAGAGGTGGCTGAGGGACAGGTTAGGCATAGGCTGGAGTGAACTGCATAGCTACTGCATAGCTAGTAGTAAATGATGAGTCAAAGATTATTCAGGTGAATTTTCAGAGCCTTTCTTCATATTAACTGCCCACAACCTCTAGAAGGGTCTTTTCCCCCCACCTTCCTTTCTGGCAGAGACAAAGACAAAATGAGAAGAGTGGAAGAGTGGAGAGAAGCAAGTAGAAAAAGAAGAGTCTTGGCAGTGGGTAGACATTTCTAGAAGGTTTCTGCCATATGAGAGTATGCGGGTTGATATGTGATAAATTATCCATTTCTGGAGACGAGGATGAAGATGATGGTGATGATAGGCTTTATCATCATTTTGCAAGATGCAAGGAAAGCTTGAAACTTTTTAAAAAATTAATATTTTTTGGCTGCGTCGGGTCTTAGTTGCGGCATGCGGGATCTTTCATTGCGGTGCACGGGCTTCTCTCTAGTTGTGGCGCACGGGCTCCAGAGTGTGTGGGCTCTGTAGCTGCGGCTCGCGGGCTTAGTTGCCCTGAGGCATGTGGGATCTTAGCTCCCTGACCAGGGATCGAACGGGTGTCCCCTGCATTGCAAGACGGATTCTTAACCACTGGACCACCAGGGAAGTCCCAAGCTTGAAACTTTTAAAATTTACTTTTGGGATTTGGACTACACTTTTCCGAAAAGGAGACTCCGTGCTGATGGATCATGTATTTCCAAGGTTCAGAAGAGTTAAAATTGCCTACAGGACACTAGTCATTTCTCCCACCAGTCGAATGAAATCTCAGCAGAGCAGTTCGGTAGATTTCTTTTAACCATTACTGGCCTGGGAAATCTTTTGCCTGAACTATTAGGGACATTTTAGAGAAAGCTGATCTTGGTAAAGCATTTTAAAAATAATGAAACAGAACTAAAAACCCATTTTGGAGCCATGGGGGTGGACTTATCTAAAAGAATATTTATAAAGGGAGGTTTTTAAAGTATAACTAAATGGTTCTTCTTTCGGGCTATGATAAAATAACTCATTTAATGGGACATTAGATTTGATTATTTCTCAAGTCTCTATGATTCTGTGGTTTACCATTCCCAATTTAGGCCATAGAGGCTTGATTTATATTTAGCTAATCCAAATAACTGAGTTTTTAATTCCTTGCTATTGAAATCTGGTTCTGTAAACGTAGTCTACACAGAAGGAGGGAAGAGGCAGCATAATCCAGTAGAAACATGGGCAGGAGAGGAAGAAAAAGCAAACGAAAATATCTTTGTTTAAGATGATGCATCCTTTATCTAAAGCGCTTAAGAACATACTAAAGTATCAGTATCCTTAAACAAGGGCAAGGGATCGTCTCTTACACTTCCGTGCTAAAGAAAATCTTTTCTTGTATCAATCTGGGGACGGGCTGAAGGAGTGCTGGCCAACACTTTCCTTGGTATTGAAGAGACCCCGACATGGGGATTACCTAGTGGGTTTAGGACTGAATTGGCCAAGGAGCTGAAGTTAACTCTTCCTCTTCCCTGAGGAAACATGAATACTATGATCTGCTCCTTGGGTCTTTCTCATTGGAGGCTGCTGAGGTGAGAGGAGACCCTCTTGGAGAAGGCTGAGATTTTTTTCTAAGCTGTTGGGGTAGATTTCAAAAGGTACAATTCAGTGACCAGAATGTGTGCTAAATAAGTAAACCTGTCCTTTCTCGTCCACTTTGACTATCCATGATTATGATATGTGTGGTCCTGTGGCTGAAATTATGGTGATTTTTTCAAAAATTCTAGTGTCAAAATTTTGCCTTGACAGTACATCTGTAGCTACTAATAATGCTGTTTTGGGCTGACTCAGTTGCTTTGAAAGTGCACGGCTGTGTTATAAGTAAATGAGAGGCAACCAATTATCTATAAAGTAATGGCAAGCACAGAGGAGAGTTTGATGAATTACAAACGAACTCTGCTGACACAGCAGCGTGTGGAGACCTGCTCTGCTCTGACTTTCTATCAGAGTTAGGGGTGATGCTTGCATATTTTACAACACACCCCACCCAATTACAACATGGGGTGGGAGTGGGAACAGGAGGTGATAATAAACAAGGGTGTGCCGCGGCAGCAAACCCAAGTACTGAGTACCTAGAGAAAAATACTATGTTCCAGGAAGGATGCAAGGTTAGATAAGAAACGCAGATCCACCGTCATCTAATATGATTTATAACATACACTAAAAGAGCCATCACAAAACCCCTACCCAGGAACTCAGCCCAGTGCGGGGAGGCAATACCCCTACCCAGGAACTCAGCCCAACAGGGGGAGGCAATGCATAAATTCACCTAAGCAGAAGGCAAATGCTGAATTCCTGGAACCAAACAAAGGATGGCTTCAAGAGGCAGAGGAAACGGTTTCTAGTTTGGGAATGTTTATCTCTGTGGTCCTCTGGCAGTCTTGTCCATGCTGAGGATTAATCTGGGTTTATGCATAAAGAAGCTACAGAACAAGGTCGATTACTTACTGAGGGGTTGCTAGGTACTTCCCTACCAAGCATTCAGCAGAGAGCCGCTCTTTGCCTATTACAGTCCCGTTTCCTAGATAGGGCATCTCTGGGCATGAGGCTGGACATTCTTCTCGGCAGTACGCTGGTTGTTAAGGTAGACGAATGGCAAACAGATCCAATCGGCCCAGAGCCTGAGCGTGCCTGTGGGGTGTGGTGCAGGGCTTCCTGCCTGGAGTCCTTCATCTAGGTACCAGTCAGCGGCCTCGCATCCCCAGGGAAGCTCGCTCTGGCCTCCCGCGTGCTTTTCCCTGTGCTGGGGGAGAGACACGGGGAGAACTAGCTTAGGGGCTGGAGCAGGTCTGGAGTCAGCTTGGTCAGGTTTTGGATTCTGACCTCTACTGCTGTTTTCCAAAGATGGGTATCGTTGGCCTGTTTAAGATCATTTTAGCTGATCTACACTGAATCCCTCTGTAGGTAATTCTCTTTTAATCCTTTTGAATAGGGCAAATGGAGAGCCTTGGTTTGCTGCCAACCTCTCTAAGGATGACCGGCAACCTCAGTGCTGATAGCAACAGGCAAGCAACTATGCAGAGCTGGAATTCATCCGCACTGTTTTTCTTTCATGGTTTATTTTTTATGCTTAACTTCTAATAATAAGTAATACTTGTTTCTCATTGAGGCTAAGATATAAAGTTTAAGATAACCTGAAATTTTAAAGGTGAATCTCACACAGATGAGAAAAATCATGACAAAATGGGAATAAATGAAATTCGTGCAACACACTGCCCACGCTCAAGGTCATGTGACGTAGGCACGCAGTCGACTGGTGGAGAAAAGAGGGCAGGAGTCGGCAGGTCTGGTAGTCAGCGGGTGCGAGCTCAGCCCCCTGCAGCCTGGCTGTCTGCTGCTGGGGAGGCAGGTGCTGGAGGGTGATGAACAGGATGGCGAGGAAGCCCAGCAGGGGAGGCACGTCCTCACCGAAGGGCCGGCGAGGCCAGTAGAGCGGGTGAAGAGGCTGAAGAGACGATTTGGAAGGTACAGGGGGGCTGGGATAGGGTGGCGGTGCTGGCTGGACACACGGGCTCTTCCAAGCAAGAGGTGGGTGGTGAGAGACGAAGGGAAGGGCTTTCCGGGTGGAACTAGGTTCAGGTCTGAGCCCTACCATTTACTCGCCGTTTACCGTAGAGTAACACTTAAATCACTGAGTGAGTCTCAGTTTTGTCATCACCTGCAAGATGGGAAAATAACAGAACCCAGGTCTTGTAAATTCTCGGTAATGTGGGCGATAGTCATCGACCCCGGGGCTGAGCCCCGTTGTATCTGCCTGTGTGTGTGCTGTGAAGCGTGCAGCTGTGCACAGTGAACGACATCAGAGCCTTTGAACTGGCTCTGCCCGACACTGACTGGACTTGCTGCTGAGGGTATACTCAGGAGAGCTTGGAGAGGCCAAGTTTATCTGAATTTCAGATAAATACTGAATACCGTTTTATTCAGTACCTAAGTCTAGGTACATCCATATCGTGCATGACAGCCCTATTTGTTAACCAACTTCAGAAAGTTCCACGAACCCCTTAACATTGTGTAAACATTCGGTGGATAGGTGCACTTTGAAAAGGGAGGAGAGTGGGTATCAAAGATCCAGGTGGACCAACTCCATGATCAGGTTTCCTAGATGAATGTTTCCTTTCCCCTTTGTCTCTAAAGAGAACCATATACAGTCCCTGTTTCACACTACAGGTGGTGAGGATGCTCTTGGTGAAATCTTAGGGCCCATGTTTAAGTCCCTCACCGCCACGTTACTAGCTGTGTGCTCACTGGCCGCCTTATCCCTCCTGTTCTCATTCGCCACGTCTGACTGCTGGGAGAACTGAAGGTGATTTGTTTCGTCTGTAGCAAAAGACCCTTAAAGAGAGCGGTTAATGTTAGTTCGTTGAGAAATGCACAGGCTCTCTGGCAACAGTCTGTGTGACAAGTTAAGGTGGATATCTTTCTGGCAAGACTTAGGAGGCAAGTGGATTCACCTGGCAGACAGGGGAGTTAGGCCTCAAGGCAAGACAGAAGCAAAAACTGACAAAGCAGAGTGTACAGGAAACTTGGGTAAGAAGTTTACATTCTCTAAACAGTCTAGAAAACACCTGTAAGATAGAACCCTACAATTCAGCAGGCCTCAGGAACAGCCTGGAGCTTTCCTGCCTCTCCTGCCTCTCCCTGAAACTGCCCATTACATAAGAAACCCAAAAAGAAAAAAATTCAGCCTAGAAAGTTGAGTCTGAAGAATGGTGACCCCGTTTGAACAGGACATCCCAAAATGACACACCGGCTTTCAGAAGAGGAATAGAACAGGGTTTGCATTCATGCCCACAGGCCTATGTTCTTAGGTAAACTAGCTAGAACCTAAGGGGAGGTGGAGGAGAGAAGGGGAGAGATGAGAAGGTGAACAGCGGTGGAAAAGGTTAAAAATAAAATATCAAAGACAGCTTCTGCTACCACCACGCTATACCCCTTCAGGCAACTGGGTGCAGAGCTGACAAGCCAGTGACATGGGAGAATAAAATAAGCTTTCTAGAATGCAAGGGCCTGAGCACACAGCATACGTGAACAGTAATGGAGGGGGAGGTAGTTGACACGGGGTCTTTAAAGAGGAGGTGGGGAGAGAAAGACCAAGAAATGCACATGTATTTTAAACTCACCAAAATAGACTTACATTTCCAAATGAAAACATAATACTACAACCAATGTGTTTTCTAGCTAAAAGTCATAACTACCAAGTGGTTGATACAATTTGACATAATTCAGCTGCTACCAGTATTTGTTCACTAATTGCATTTTTCATTTGTATCTGATCTACTTCAGCTGCTTATAACATAAACACATTCACACCAGACCAGATGAAGCAGACGATTTTAGAAAAGAAAAGCAATTTAGAGAGGAGGCTCTTTATCTGGGGTCCATAATTCCTAAGGAGGTTTATTAACAGGGGTGCCAGATAAAATACAGGACCCAGATAAATTTGAATTTCAGAAAACGAATACTTTTTTTTACTCAAGGTAGGCCCCAAGATTTCACGGGCACACTATTTATTAAGGCATTTCAGAAGATGCACGAGTCCCTTGACATTGTGTAAAAATGTGGAAAGGAGGTTGGCTGTAGCTTTCCATCAGAGTCTTAAATCTGTGATCTCCTGATAGTAAAACATCATTAACGGGAAGAGAGAATTCTCTTTGCCTGGCCTGAGCTTCCCGGCAGCCAAAGCCAAGGGGCCAGTTTACCGAATAGTGGCCCAAGCGCAGGGAGAGCCTGCCTGGGTGTGGCGGAGCTGTTTCAGGGCTCCCCGCAGCCTGACGGGAGTCTGAGAGTTGAGCCTGAGGGCAGTGGGACTCCCTGGAAGGGTTTTGATGTTTTAAAGGATCGGGTTTGCCTTCCTTACAAACTACCTCCAGCTGCTCTGTGGAGACTGGCTTGCAGAGGGGCAGGAATGGAGAGGACAGAGGGGACAAGGGCCTGGGGTGGGCTGGAAGGAAGGGAACAGAACGGAGCGGTATGTAGAAGGTGATGGGGAGTCGGGAAGAGAGACCCAGAGGTTGGACCAAGTGCCTCAAGCATCAGGGTCCTCTCCACTCGGGCTTTAATGTTTGTGCAACCACCACTGTAGAAAGTGGGTGCGGCTGCTTTGCTGCATCCTCATTATTTCTTTTCGGTACGCGGGCCTCTCACTGTTGTGGCCTCTCCCGTTGGGGAGCACAGGCTCCGGAAGCGCAGGCTCAGCAGCCATGGCTCACGGGCCCAGCCGCTCCGTGGCATGTGGGATCTTCCCGGACCGGGGCACGAACCCGCGTCTCCTGCATCGTCAGGCGGACTCTCAACCACTGCGCCACCAGGGAAGCCCAATCCTCATTATTTCTTGAGTGAGGTTCTTGCGGGCGGTGGGGTTCTGAGCGATGATAAAGTAAACGTACAGTCTTTACCTGCGTCACTGAAAGTAGCCCCGCAGCGCCGCGGCTTCGGCTGCCATCTCCTCCTCCGATCTCCACAAGGCTGGGGAGTCCTCCTTCTCTTTGTCATGTTTCTGGAGCTTCGGAGAAGAAAACTAGGCTCATTAATAGGCCCTTGGGATCTCCGCGAACAAGTCTTGGGGGAGCGGCCAAACAGCATTCGCAAATCAGAGGCCGGGGGCGCGCGTGTCTTCCTTTTCATCGTATTAGTTGCCAGAATTTGAAAATGGGGAGGTTTTGTGTACAGATCCACATCTCCAGCTTTTGTAATACAATAACTAGATTAGGCTGCTACATGTGGTCCCTTCACCGCCTTGTAATTATCTGCTGAGGTCGGGAGTGGGCGTCACCGACGGGGGACAGTCTGCATTTACCAAAACCCTCACCACTCTCAAACATCGCGCTTGCCCAGCATCATCCATTCGTTTTACTTCCCAGACGCTGAAGGCATTACGTTTGCCACCTACCCACAATCGTTCCCCAAGCTGGCCTGGGGCTTACGTCCTCTTCTCTTTGCCTTAGCCTCTGTTATATGAGCTCTGAGCAGTTTTGCTCAGCGAGCCAAAACAGCCCGGGCTAATTTATGAGAGTAATGAATAGAAGGGCCACGAGTACTGAGTAAGAAATAAAAGAGTACATGCATTAAAAGAGGCTTCAAGCAGGCAAATGGTAAAAAACAAAGAAAAACTAAATAAAAAATTAAATGAGGAAGCAGCAAAAAATAACAGTTGGTCTTAGACAAAGGAACCCTTTAAAAATCCTCTTCAGACACCCATATTTATTTTAAAAACATTTGTATATGTCTCCGATTTACATATTGAGTGAATCAAATTTCAATTCTATCAGAGAGAGAGAGAGGGTGTTGTCAGAACTCTCTTCTTTAGAAGAGGTCAGTTTTTCACCTTAGTCTCCTATTGCAATTTAGTCTTAGTAACTGTATTTGTTATTCCTGTGCGTGGCTCTGCACACTGTAAAATGCTGAGGGTATAAATTCTTACAGGAGGCACAATGTACTATTTCGTGTTAAGTCGTTTAGGGAGATTGAGGCAAACTAATAGCACCAATGATAACTAGTGTTCACGATGTAAAGGGAGGTTTCTTCTCCACGTATTATTTCCTTGTGCATCATTTCGTTTAATCCTTACTATAGTCCACACACAAGGCAGGCACTGCTTCACTCCTCACCAAGGAAGAAATTGAGTTCCGAGGAAGTTCATTCACCTATTGGAGATTACCCAGCAAGGAGCAGTAGTGCCAGGGGTGTCCCCGGCAAATTTTGCCTTTTAGTCTATCCTGGAGGAAGTGCAGTGCCACCAAAGAGTGAACAGCTCCGCAGATCCTGCTGCAGCTCACCGGGTACCGTCACCCAAAAGCCAGATCCTTTGACAAAGGAGCCTGCTGACTCAGGAAAAAGAGCCTCACGACTAAAAGAGTGGAGTTTGCTATTTCAGGCCCAACTCATTCTCACTCTAACCCAGAGACACCCCCCGGCCCCACCCTGGCAGCTTGCAGCCGATGGAGAAATGTCCCCATTATTTCAGAGCAAACTTTGATACAGAAGGCAAAACAGTGAGGGAACAAAGATAGCCTGGCCCTCCAGCTGAGCACTATTTCTACTTGGCGTAAGTTTGAGCCTAAATGAGTTTCATTAGCATATAACCAGGACACAAACATGTCATGGATCTTCCGCTCAGAATCTGGCTGCCAGCACACTGGTTTTACGTTTTGCCACATAGATTTAATTCTCCTTAGTGGAAGAAAACCACATTAAAAAGTCATTGCCCTCCTTGCAGAAGCAGATATGACACAATGGCTACAGGCGAGGCAAACGGGATTGTGATTTTTCTACTCAGGAACTGATTTTCATTTTGATACTAGCTTTAGGTCTGTTATAAATCCATCTTGTAACAATTCAATAGGATGACAAGGAACGATGCAAAGCCCAGGCAATATGGCCTTCCCACTTCTGGTGTTGAAATCCAGCATTAAGTGGTCTCATCACACAGATCGTACCAGATGAACGCAAATAATTTAGGGCCTGCAAACGTTAATGCCTCTTCGGTTATTAAGCTCCCGTCTGCTATTGTCATATGCCTTACAGATGGCAACGTTGTGCCAATGCTTATAAGTTGTCTATGGAAAACAGGAAATAAGTAAAACAAAAACTAATTGTATTTGCAAAGCTCTGTTGTATATGGTTTTTAAAACTTAGGGGTTTCCCTCCTAAAAGCCCCAGATGGAAGCGTGTAGCTTTCCTTAGAACGGCCGTGCTCAACCGCGGCTGCCCACTGCAATCACATAGAGAACTTTAAAAACTACAGACGCCTGGCTCCGCCCCAGGGATTCTGATTTAATTGGTCTGGGGGCAGCCTGGGTGTGGGGATTCTTTTCAAACTTCTCAGGCACTTGAGAAGCAGTGCATTTGAGAGAAGATTGTGTGTATAGACAGAGGCCATACACGTAACAGAAATAATACCTTTGCCTTTAAACCCGTTGCCTACGACTCAGTCGACAGTATGGAGGCTTTCCTTTGCAAACCCTGCTCTGGAACTGTAAAAAGGGAGTAGTAAGAGGTGTGATTAGTGATGTGCGTGACACGTAGTAAGAGGTGCTGAGGGTTTGCTGCTGCTGCTACCATGGCTATTATTATCATGACTATTGTTATTATTATTATATGCTGGATATCCTGTCCCCTGACAGTGACCAATGACCAACCCACAGAGGTTGTTTCCAGGGGTAAAAGTACCTTTACCATCTTCATGGTTTCCCAGTGACCTTTATCTTTTGGACCTTAACTACTGTGTGAAAGGATTAACAGCCGTGATCAGGATTCAAACCAAACCAAACTAATCTAATGAGACATTCAAGTCTGAGGAGGAAATTTAGCTCCTTCAGCCCTAAGATACCAGCAATAATTCCTACCTCTCAGAGTTGTTGTAAGAAGTGACTGAAGTATTACTGGAGGCTCCTGACAGGTAAAGGTTAAGGTCCTTAAAGTAAAAAGCATGTGGTGAAGGTCAAATGCAGTCAGAATTACCCTGGGAGCACAGCTGCCAGATTTAGCAAATAAAAATACAGGGCACTCAGTTAATTTGTTTTACTATATCTCATGCAGTATCGGGGACATACGTATACTAAAAAATATTCGTCGTTTATCTGAAATTCAAATGTAACTGGACATCCTGTATCTTATCTGGCAACTCAGTCTTGGAGACCCCTCAGGAAGGGACCATAGGAAGTGCTTGGTTTTATTTCGGTTGTTTCCAAAACCACTTAGCTGTGAATCCTGGAGAGGATGGAGGAGACTGTCCGAAGGAAGGTCAGATTCAAGGCTAGCATTTTATGCATTCTGGGGCTTATTATTATTTTTGCATGAAATGCAGAGGAACTCATTAGCACTGTTTAAAATCCACAGCTCGTCTGTTCTGAGATGCACAGGTTTTCCCATTGTAACATCTCTGAAATCAAAGCATGTCCTACAATCAACGGTGTGTCATAATTTAATTGGCAGTGTTTTTCTTTCTTAGTAGTACGTAAAATAACAGTAGTTCTTTCCACTAGGGTGTCTGGGATTCACTGCTGTATAGTTCTCCATCTCTTTCCTCCCTGCTGTGAGGCCACAGAAGTTAAATCATGAATATGCTCAGCACCAAGGCTGATGTAACGTCGATTCCTTCCCTTCTCCTTATGCAACAGCAAGAGTTGAAACTCTTTTCAGAAGCATGGTTCTTTGAGGAAGGCTCATGCCAAAGTTACAAAGTTTGCAGAAAGTCGAACCAAAGTCTTTATTCACATTGCACAGAGGGAAGTCTGTGATGGCTCCTCGAAGTGAATTCTATTTCTATACAGCTTTGAAAAGAGATTAAAAAAAAAACCTGTATCTGCAGTCTTCCTGCTTTATCTGCCTGAAATGATTTTGGGGGAAGGTAGTGTTAACAGGATTGCTGATTGAAGTACTGATACGTGTCGATTTTGACACTGTGCTACTTCCTGTGCATTGAGTGTGTTCTCACGAGGCATGTGGGGCAATGATTAATTCCCTGATGTAATGCTCAAACTGCCTTGACTATTGACATTTTTATAGCTCTGTAATGGAATAGAGTAGGAGGAATGATTCACAATAATTTAAACGTTTTTTTTCAGAATTTAGAATTAACCTGTAGTAAAATGCCAAATTATCTTCCAAGAGCAGAAAAACAATTTAAAGCCACTTCTCAAAGAAGACATGGCTGAATATAAACTTGGGTGGCGGTCTAAAATCCATCAATATCTTTCATTGTTTAGTTTTGTAAAACAATATGAAGAACGGAGAGTTTAAACCATTTCTTACAGGTTGATGGTTCTGCTCAGACAGGTGTTTATATAAAGTATTACAAGGAAAATAATTTCAATGGGAAGTATATCCTTAATTTTTTTAGATCTGACCCTCTGTTACTGCTTTGAATTTAGCCAACAAGCCTTTGTTGAGCACATGATATACTCCAGGCACTCTTCTAGCTCTTATGAAAGCTATAAAGATGAATAAGACAAAAACCTTTGCCTTCTGGGGTCTCACCACCCAACAGGGCAGACAGATTCATACACACATCATTTAGTCCAAGTCAGTATGATATAAATACTGGACTAGAAGTTCTATCAATCATAGTGCTCTCAGGATATCTGGGGGAGACAATAATTCTTACTGGCATAGGGTCTGCGGTTGACTTGAAAAAATCAGGATTTGCACTGGCTTCAAAGATGGTGATGGGATTTTAAGGACAGCGTTGTTCTCGGCAATGGGAACAGCTTCAGCAAACACATGAGGTATCTATCTGCCAGCTCTCCTGTAACCTGTGCCCATCATCAGCTTCACCCTCCTCTGGCACTACTCTTTCTTTCGTGACGAATGCTGCCCTGGCATCCTAGCCATGCCTGCCCACCTATCAGAGTTGTTGAGAGAGCTGAAACTCAGTTGCCATTTTGAGAAGCTTTAACATTCCATTGCTTAAAGAAGGGACCCACACCCCAGTGGCCCAAAAGATGGCCTCCAGTTCTACAGTTCAAAACTGCAGAAAGTTTTGAACCCTATTGAGAAAGATATTCCCCTCCCAAATCACCTTTCAGTCGTCTGAGTAATCAAAAAGAAAGTCTCCGTCGGTAGGAGCTTGTCCTGAACATGGTACCAGTGTGACCTCTAACAGAATGAGAGGTACCATCCAGACTGTAGCTAGAATATAAGACTATTTTATTTAGATCTTATTTATTTGAGGCTTATCTCCCATTTATGATGCCATCTCAAGTTTCCTTTTAAAGTAAATCTAAGTTAAAAATAAGAGTCAATTTAGAAAATATGTTAAGTAAAAATTTGGGAAACATGGCATTCACCTTGGGAGATGGTCCAGAGGTGGGAATTGGAGCGGAGATGGGGGAAGTGACTGCAAACGTGAAGCTTGGGCCTTTCAGAACATGCGACAGCCATGTGGGCGTGGTTTTTTTCATTGAGTTGAACAGTAGAAGGCTCCAGAATTTTTTTTTTTTATGACAGATGCTTAGAAGTCAAAATAATTTCATATGATAAGAGCTCTGAAGAGAATCAGAGCAGAGTGATGTGCAGGGATGGTGGAACTTTGGGGGAGGGGTGTCTGGAGCAAGGCCTCATGAAGAGGTGCCCTTTCAGCTGCGACATGAGCGATGATTAGAGGCCCACGGAGCAAAGGGCTAGGAGGACAGCAAGCGGACAGCAACCTGGAGGGAAAAGGAAGCTTGGCATTTGAGTAACTGGCTGCAAGAGTAAGTGCGGGAGATAGCGGGTCCCTTACAGCTGGTGGGGATGGCTAGGAGGTTTGGATTTTATCTGTGGTGCAGTGGGAAGATATTAAAGGGTTAGAAGCAAGGAAGTAAAAGGACTGAATAACTTTTCATAAAGAATAGCCCGGCTGGAGGAGATGGAAACAACCTAAGTGTCCATCATCGGATGAATGGATAAAGAAGATGTGGCACATATATACAATGGAATATTACTCAGCCATAAAAAGAAACGAAATTGAGTTATTTGTAGTGAGGTGGATGGACCTAGAGTCTGTCATACAAAGTAAGTCAGAAAGAGGAAGACAAATACCGTATGCTAACACATATATATGGAACCTAAGAAAAAAAAAAAAGGTCATGAAGAACCTAGGGGTAAGACGGGAATAAAGACACAGACCTACTAGAGAATGGACTTGAGGATATGGGGAGGGGGAAGGGTGAGCTGTGACAAAGCGAGAGAGAGGCACGGACATATATACACTACCAAACGTAAAATAGATAGCTAGTGGGAAGCAGCCTCATAGCACAGGGAGATCAGCTCGGTGCTTTGTGACCACCTAGAGGGGTGGGATAGGGAGGGTGGGAGGGAGGGAGATGCAAGAGGGAGGAGATATGGGAACATATGTATATGTATAACTGATTCACTTTGTTATAAAGCAGAAACTAACATGCCATTGGAGTAAAGCAATTATACTCCAATAAAGACGTAAAAAAAAAGAATAGCCTGGCTGGGGAATTAGAGGGAGACAAGCTAGTGCAGCAGCCAGAGAAGAAGTGGTGGGAGCTGGGAGGCTCACGAGGATGGGGTGGAGCGGGGCTCAGGTGCCCACAGTCAGGGTGGTGGTGGGTCAGTGCAGTGTGTGCGGTTAGTGAGAAGGCTCAGCCCCTCCCTGTACGTGGACCTCTGCCTCTGATGCTTCCTTCCAGGCACTCTGTAAAGCACACGTTGATCCTGGTCCCCTGCTCAAGGCTGCTCTGAACCAGTGTGAAAAATCACTGCGTTTCTGCTCAATACGTGCAGAACACTTCCCGAAGTCCCTAAGAACCCTTTCTGGACCATTTAGGTTGGCACTGAGTTATATGTCATGATCCTGATGCTGTCTCACTCTCTCTGTCTCTCTCATACACATACAGCCAGCATCCTTTGAGCACATATTCTGTCCCCAAACACCGAATGTCCCTTCTCTAAGTACTGGTTATTGAGCAGATTATCACCACTTTGGGCTTTCTTGGTGTCCTAATGAATCACCGCTTGCTTTCACTTGAGGCAAAAAAAACCCCAAAAAACACGACTTGTGTCATCAACCTCTTGCTACCACTTCTGCTTCTTTAGAACCCTGAGATTCTTCAAATAATTCTTTGGGCAAAAATATGTTCATTTCCTCCGTTCTTTCTCTCCATGGGAGGGATCCTGTGAGCTGAAACTCTGGACTAACCACTAGATTACTGCAACCAAATTCCCTGCAGTTCCCTCTGTTCACTGTTGAGTTTCCATAGTCCAGTTCTTTGCCCTTTATGGAGAGAAATTCTGGTAACTGATGGAGCATTCATCATTTGATTAGCTGCCAGAGCTTTGACTTGAGCCTAACTTGCTTGAGTAGAAGCAAAAGTTTTTTAGTGCTGCCAATGGGGCCAAAATGCTGAAATAAACTATTAATTAATGACGTCCTACTTTCAAGGAGTATAGAGTGTTGATGTTTAAGAATTTGTAACCCCCCCAAAGTATTTGCCAAACCACTGTACTATAACAGAACCCAATTATCCATTAAAGTATCACATTGTCAAGCCGATTGCCAAAGCAGCAAATGAGACTGCCAGCATCACAATTTGGATGAGATGCTACTCAACTGACTAAACTGTGAATGGTCTTCAGAGCATCCCATACACCCTACTAACCTGTACAAACCCAGGTGAACAATTCTGGTCTGCTGGGGTGCACACCTGCCATCAGAAAATCGCTTTAATTGGTGGGACATTAAAGTTTGCAGTTTTCCATCAGAAGCTTGATAGGAGCAGTTCAGCAAAAAGCTACTGTGGCTTCTGGCCCTATGCAGAGTTGATTTTAATTAAAACATCAAAGGGGTCACTTCCGGTCAGGGGAGCGAGCCATGAAGCTAACCTGAAATGTGCACCTGATGAAGGGAGGCCCACCTGGATCTGCCGTGCTGCAGGCCACAGTCTAGAACTTCCTGACAACGTGACATCGGGCAGCTGAGGAACAGGACTCAGCAACGGGGCTGTGAGGGAGCAGTGAGGGTTGATACAGGAGTCGCCGCGTTTGAGAATCATCGGCACAGACAGAGTGAAGGGCAAACTCACCTTATTCTTAGGACACCCCACTGCTGAAATTTTCCTCATAGCTTACTACAGTGAGCTTCATGTTTAACCCTGCCTAATAGTGGGGCTTAGCATTTCAGCTGACGGTCCCATGTACAGCGGTAACCTGGCTGCGACGGTTCGGTAGAGAAATCAATCGCGCTCACCCAGGAGTTCTTTGCTCTTCCAATTACTAAAAAAAAAAAAATCCCAAAAAAAAAAGCACTCAAGGGCTTCCCTGGTGGTGCAGTGGTTGAGAATCTGCCTGCCAATGAAGGGGATATGGGCTCGAGCCCTGGTCTGGGAAGATCCCACATGCCGCGGAGCAACTGGGCCCGTGAGCCACAACTACTGAGCCTGCGCGTCTGGAGCCTGTGCTCCGCAACAAGAGAGGCCGCGACAGTGAGGCCCGCGCACCGTGATGAAGAGTGGCCCCTGCTTGCCACAACTAGAGAAAGCCTTCGCACAGAAACGAAGACCCAACACAGCCAAAAATAAATAAGAAAAAAGAAGAAAAAAAAAGCACTCAACAACAGCTGATTTGGTAACAAGCCTCCTGTCTAGTTCCCATGTTTATGGTAGAAATCACCAAATCACAGTAACATCCATCTTTGTATCCTCACTGCTTGCTGTGTCTGACACCCAGGAGTAGGTTTTCAAGAAACATTTGTCAGAATAGGTCTCTAAGTTACAGCTTCCCTCCCAACCTACTGGCTGTGTAAGTTCATCATCCCCATTTTCCAGAGGAATCAATCATCCAAGTCTCTTAGGAATGTAAGTCAGGAGAACATCGCATGGCTAATTAGGAACAATCATTGGTTCGGATCAGAAATACAGTTTACTGGCTTCTAGTTCACTCAGGGATCCACTCTGTAAATTTTCCTTTGGTTAACATTTTTGAAAACATGGGTACTAAAGCAGTCCAGAAAAGAAAACCAAAGTTGCAAATAGAGATCAGCCTCTGAGCTGGGGTGCCTCCTCTGTGGGTGGGGGGCGGGGGAGGGGGCCAGTTGTCTCCCAGGGCAGTTTTCAGTTAGTAATTGCTGGTCACTGACGCCTCGCCCCAGGCTCCACCCTATCTGAGTTTTCCTGGTTTTTCCGTGGGTAGGAAATTAGTGAAGTCACAGGGACTAGAGATTTCTACCAGTTTGATTCCCTCCGGCCTCCTGAGAAATGAAATGAAGCGCCCTTGGAAAGGGAGGTTTGTGATGAAGCAAACTTCAGAGAAGGAAGCATTTATTCAAAAAGCAATTTCCTCAGCCAGTCATGCTCTGTAAGCCTTTCTTCCCTCCATGTTTAGGACACTGGTGTTTGAACAAGAGTGTTCTCCTCCTTCCTCCCTAGAGTGATGTCAACCTGTGGTACTCAGAATGACGAAAGGGAAAAGGCAAAGGGCCAATTTCAGGTTTCGTTTGAATCTCCTGAACTTTTTATTTTCTATTTGCTCCTGCTACAGTATGGCTTCTTTTTTATCAAAGGCGCCTTACAGAAACTTTAGAAGCATGGTCCAGGCGAGACAGCTTATCCCCGAAGAGGGTGCTAAGAGAGTACACCACCAAAAATTCACCGCCATAGACATGGCCTCAGAATCCTGCTTAACACAATGCTCCAGGCAGCTACAACTGGGCCTCAAAATAAAACCCATTTGGAGAAGCTGAACTAGGTTAGGGGGTTGCAAACATGGGTCCCCCAAACACTGGAAACTCGTTTGTCTGCAGAACTCATTCAATTAATCAACAAATAGTAAGATGTCTTCCATGTGCTGGCACAGTGCATGGCACCGTGCAGGCTGGGCAAGGCTGAGTGTGTTCAGGAGGCTTACATTCGAGGAGAGAAGGCAGGCAATTAGCAAGGAATCAAACCTATTACAGCCGTGAGAGAGAATAGTAGAGATAACTATCAGTACATTAGATGGTATGATCAGGAAAGACTGCTCCGAGGAGGTGACAGTTAAAGCTGAGAGTGATCAGCAAGTGCAGACACCCAGAGAAACACGGAGGCATCTGAACGCTCTCTGAACTGGCTGAAGGCCAAGGACTGAAGCCGAGTGAGGAAGCCCCCAAAGAAAGGGCGAAAGAAGCAGGTGCTTCTCCCTCCCTGTAGGACCAGCGGCGCAAGTGCTGGAAGAGAAGAGGGATTGGATGATTCACTGGTCGCATCACCTTTGTTCAGCACCCATTTTTTCTAGGCTCAGAAGAATAGCAACTGGGTGAAGAAACAGGGAGTCCAGATGTGGCGAGGTGAAGGAGGGGAGGCCAGTCTGGCCTTCGAGCATGGGCAGTGCCGCTCCCTGGCTTGAGTTTTGCTTGCTGGGTCTCTCCCTCACCTTAACATCAGGTCTTGCTAACGGGAAGCTTTCCACAGGAAAGCGGATGAGCAGCAAGTTATTTGCACAAGTGGTGACCACCATGGAGCAGCGAGGATGCTGGCTGACCTCGGAAACTTCTCTCCGAACGTCAAGCCTATGTTTGGCAGAGCTGAAAGAGCTCCCCTAGCGCCAGCCGGCCAGGTGCCTGGCACCGGGACCACGTGCGGGCAGATGAGAAATGACTAACAGAAAACCTGTATTCCAGGGGTGCTCACCACTCCGCTGGATTGGTCATGCTTCCTTCTGTAAACAAGACGATTCGTTCTGCCTCTGGTTACAAAACTTCACCCTCTGAAGCTGCTGTGCACCCCTCGGAAGTAACCTACCCTCCGTGACTTACAAACCCATTCATTTCTGATGGAGCTGTTCCAATGCCCTTCAAAGAACCTGGCCGGTGTACACTGCACAAATTAGGAGCCAGCCTTTCCCAAACGCCTCTCTCTATTTCATTTAAAAACCTTCTTTGGGCTTCCCCGGTGGCACGGTGGTTGAGAATCTGCCTGCCAATGCAGGGGACACAGGTTCGAGCCCTGGTCTGGGAAGATCCCACATGTCGCAGAGCAACTAGGCCCGTGAGCCACAACTACTGAGCCTACACATCTGGAGCCTGTGCCCCGCAACAAGAGAGGCCGCAACAGTGAAAGGCCCGCGCATCGCGATGAAGAGTGGCCCCCGCTCGCCGCAGCTAGAGAAGGCCCTCGCACAGAAACGAAGACCCAACACAGCCAAAAATAAATAAATAAATAAATTTTTAAAAAGTAGTTTCTTTAAAAAAAAAAAAAAAAACTTCTTTAATGAAGACATAAAGCCTTGGTTGCGGCCGGAACGCTAAGCTTACCAGGCATGACAACAGATGTTTGTCACAGAGGATTTCAAATGCCTTTAAAAACAAAAGAACAAAAAAACCCCAGAATCCTCAAAAGAAACTGAGACTTCCTTGTTAATCGGCTCAGTTGTTCATTTTCTATACCCTATAAGTGACCGTAACTCAGAAATCGGCACAGACAAGGAGATATAAGGCAACTGCAAACACACACACACACACACACACAGCTTCGCCTGAGTGAAAAATTAAAATGCAATACCGACTCATGACTTTTTTGAAGCATCAGGCTAGAAGAAACATACCCTCACCTTTTTCAGCTTCCTACTGTGCATCTCTCTATTATTTATCACTAAGATGATCAAAAGGCACTATACACACACACACACACACACAAATACAAAAATCCCAGGGTTGGCTCACATATATATATGGCTTGATTTTAAAATATTAGTATCTTTGATATTCCCATTAAAGCTGAAAGTATTATTATTGGGAGTTAGTTATAACTTCAGGTATGAAAAACCCATAAAAATCTTTTGAGAGTCCTAATCTTTTAATTAATCTCACCTCAGTGCAGCTCAAGGGTTTAAAGGAATTTGTTTGGTTGGTTTTAAAAGATAAAAGATCAGAATGCTTTAAAATAGCTTTTTGTAATTTCACGTATCTATTTAAAGGTCCAGAAATGAATATTCCAAAACAGCTTGGGTCTAGAGTCAGGATTTAAAACACACATTTAAAGTTCCCTGGTCCAAACATCATGTGGCATCCGTATCCCTTCCGCCATACTGCTGCCCAGGGGCGCACTCATGCCCTGCCTTGAACGTTCCAGGGATGACTATCCTACTGCTTCTCAGACAGTCTGACCCTAGTTGACAAGCTGTGTAGGAGACCATCCTTCCTCACCCTGGGTCTAAACCTCCCTTCCCCCAACTTCTACAGCTCTTAGAGTCACACCGCACAAGACCAAGTTAATGTAAAGATATTACTTTTGAGTACTGATGAATTTGAGCTATACCTAAATCTGGCAATACCACGGGCTAGAGAGGACATAAACCCTCAGGAGTGCTCTGGCATTGCCTGTGAGAGAATATATCGAAACAACCTCTTTGGGAAACAGTTTGGCATTATCTCCTAAAGCTGACATTCACAGTACCCTAAAACCCAGCAATACCACACCCAGGTATGTACCCGAGAGAAGTTCTTGCCCACATACATGAGAATCTTCAAAGGAGCTCTGATTAAAACAGCAAAAGCCTGGACATGGCCACTTATTCAGAAAGTAGATGAATAAAATGTGACATATTCATATGATGGAATATTACACAGTGGTCGAAATAATTGTTTGATAGAGACAATTAGCCCATATGGACTAATCTCAATAACATACTAAGGAAAAGAAAAATTCCCAAAAGATACCATGCAGCATGATACTTTTGTATAAAGTTGAAAAGTATATATTTTTGAGTTGTTTTTTAGGAATGCATAGAGATGCCTAAAACTAGGTAAAAAGGAGTAAAGGAATGGGGACTATGGGATTCAGGGTGATGGACAACTCAGTATGGGGGAGAGTGGGGAAAAGATGGGGTGTAGTCTTATCACATGGTTAGATATAGGATGTGGTACATGCATACAATGGAATGTCAGCCATAGAAAAGAACAGAATAACGCCATGTGCAGCAACACGGGTGGACCTAGAGATTGTCATACTGAGTGAAGTAAGTCAGAGAAAGACAAATATCACATGATACCGCTTAAATGTGGAATCTAAAGAAAGGGTACAAATGAACTTATCTACAAAACAGAAACAGAGTCACAGATGTAGAAAACAAACTTACGGTTACCGGTTACCAGAGGGTAAGGGGGGTGAGAGGGGTAAATTGGGAGATTGGGATTGACAGATACACACTACTATATATAAAAAAGATAACCAATAAGGACCTACTGTATAGCACAGGGAACTCAGTACTCCGTAATGGCCTATATGGGAAAAGAATCTAAAAAAGAGTGGATATATGTATATAACTGATTCACTTTGCTGTACAGCAGAAACTAACACAACATGGTAAATCAACTATACTCCAATAAAATTTTTTAAAAAAAGAAAAATAATCGTAGCTTTTGTTTTCAGTGATGCATGTGAAGATACGCATTAGCCATTAAAACATAACTACTTAAAGAACTATATGAAAGCAGGCCGTGAGTGAAAGCAAAGATGGCCATCCTCAGGCAACACTTAGAATTACACCACAGGATGACTAATTTCCCTCACTATGGAAATGCAGCTTCCATTCTGAGACCCTCCATAAGAATTACAACATGGTAGCACTTGCCATGTAAAAACACCGAAGTTATTAATTGGATTCCAGATGACTAAAATTGATGTATCCCTTCACTGAATCCCCCCCACCCCAGGATCTGTTTTGGAAATAACACTCCACACAGGATGCTGTTCTTAATGAAAACTGCTCTGCCTTAAGAGCTTTATGTCTGCGAGACAGTCATCCAAACACTCTCCCCTCCATAGATTTGCTCTCATGTCCTATCTCCGAAGCAAAAGTAATACTTGCCTGGATTTTAATAAACATGTCTGCAGTAGTGATATAAATTTCACATGCTTTCTGCATTTCATAATCTCTCTTAGCGCTTTTCTTTATGCTGACTGCCACGCCAAGACTGTATTTTAAGGGCTTTGTAGCAGCTCTGTCTGTCTCCATTTCTGGTGCCCACCTTAGGGGGCAACAAACAGTATGCTGATCGCTGTTTAGGTAGCAAGCACAGACATGATGTTGCAAAAGCCGTTTAATATCCAAGCTACTTTATTCCTCTCCCTCTTTAATGTTTGACTTTGACTCCAGCTCACTGACCTTAGACTGAAGCACGGTAGCCAAGTTATCAGTCCAAGATCTGTGAGTGTTCCTAATGGGTTACTCGGATGGTGTCTACCAGATGCCAAAATTAAAAATTTAAAAAATCAAGCAAACTAATGTTTTGGCACCCAAGAGGCAAAACAACCTGCTGAGGGACTAGTTCTTTCACTTCGCACGTGGTTACTCGAGCCTCGGGTGGAGAGGCAACTCAATCTACTTATAAAAGGAGTCAGATTTGGGACCTAATTCTTCAGCCAAAAGGCAGCTGAATCAGGAGGAACAAACACGGCTCTATGGAAAAGGTAGCCCTGTCCATGTCCGAAGGAGAGATGCTCTCGGTCCAATACTAGGGACCCCGCTGCTCTACGGAAGTGGAAAACATCAAAGGATGGGAGCCCAAGAATCAAGACGGCATAATTTTGTTGCTGTTCTACTACTTTTTTTTTTTTTTTAATTGATGGAACTCTAGTGAGTGCTTGCTAAGCGCCAGGTACAGAGATGATCTCATTTAATCCTTTTAACAGCACCTACCTCATGGTGCTGCCATGTCCATTTTCAGACGAGGAAATGAAGGCTCAGAGCTGAGATCTTAGAGCTCATGGGTTGTGGGACATCAGGGCCCGCTCCCTCAACCTGCATCTCCTCTCTCATAGAGCAGTGCTGAACATTTGCTAAGCAATAGGGATTAGGTTGAAGTATCGCCATCAAAGCACTTTTGTGAATGGAATCTCCTTGCATCAACCTTGGGGTAGCTACAGGCACAGTGTCATCGTCCCCATTTTACAGAGACGGAAACAAAGGTCGAGAGAGATTAAGTGAATTGCTGAGTCTTCTGCAGTCTTGGACTGAAAGCCTCAACATGTTTCTCTACTAAAAACGACCTTCAATTAATAAATAACAGGGTGGCCTGCCTCTAGTTTCTGAATTGGAACATCACAACTGAAGAAGCACGTATTGGGGGATCTCTTAGTGAAAAACAGAAATTAAATTATAGGCGATGGGTCAGGGCACTTTCAGCTCAGTCTTTTAACCCTTGCCATCTGTGCGCATCTGAGTTACTGGTCCTTGACCCGGCTTTCTTGGAATGATAGGCCCTCATTTACCATTTCACCCTCATCTCTCAACCCTGCACACTGTTTCCATCCTATTTGAGTAGGAGTGGTTCTTTAAACAACCAGCCGCCTCTTTCACCACCGGCCCTTTGCACAGACTAGTCTCTCTGCATGGAATACATTTCTTCTCCTGTTCCACCAAGGCTAGCCTAGGTGGTCCTTCAATAAGGTTCTATTTCAGGACATTTATTGTGTTGTAAGTATCTTCCCCACTAAATTATAGGCAAAGCCACTTCTATGAGCAATATTCAGTCTTTCCTTAACCTTCAAAACACTAACGCCACATGGTTCAATCTAATACCTTAGCAATGACCTGACCAAACCAGAGCTAAGAACATAGTAGTTCACTAAATACCTCTGGCCCAAATAAGCCAACTACAACCGATATTTAGAAGGGTGACACAGTTGTAACCATCCCCAGTCCTCAAAGAAAGGTTTGATGATGTTCTCTAAACCAAACATTATAATACTAATGCAGGGACGGAGATGTACACTGTAGAAGAGGATACAGAACAACATTACATTTCTTTGTAGCCCTCATCGATCTGAAATTTATGTTTTTACTTAATCACATTTCTATGATATATAAACTTATGAAGAATCTGAGTAGAAAGCCAAACCTTGGGTGTCCCTAGTCTTTGCCCGTGGATCCCCAAGGGCATCTCCCCTCTTCCAAGGACAAGTGGAGAGAAAACTGCACAGGAAGCAGAAGGACAAATGAAAGATATCTTTGTGCCCACTTAGAGGTCAGCATTCCACCCTTATTTGTGATCCATAATTAGTGACAATTGCATTTTTTCAGAGTCTGGAAAAAAAAAACAAGGCAGCTGACCTCAGTTGTCCCACAGCTAGTCATCCTTTGAAGGAGACGCTTGAGAGAAAATGGAAAGGGCAGGGTGGTGCCCAGGCTGTGGTGCGGAGTATGCTTCGGGTGGTCCATGAGCACCGATGGCCAAATTCTCCTCCTGAGCTGGCCTGGTTCTGACACTCTCCCATCTTGTATTGGGTGAGGTGGGCATCAGCAGGGCACCTTGCAAAAGACTTGGCATGATGCCCACCCATCTCTATGAAGTTCCTTCTCATTGTGGGCACTCTTCTACGAGGATTCCTAATTGTATATGTGCACACGCTGTGTCAAATGCAGTCTCCTTTGCCTCTGCTCACAGCGTATTACATTTTTAATCAGTATATATAATTACTTACCACAAGCTGCCAGGCCAGATTTTCTGAGCATTAGTCTAATTAACTTAAGCTTGATAATTATGTTTCAGATACCACAGCAGTACACACAGAATTTGCAGATTATGCCGCCAGCTTATGTGATTCCAATAACATGTCTTCTCAGAAGGTGGGTTAGTTTTGTTTTTTTTTTTAAATGGCCATCTGATAATTACTTAGGTTTCAAAGTTTTCCCTTAAAAATAAAAGCAGTCTGCTATTTAAGACAGCTTCTCAAATCATTAACACAGACTGGACTGAAATAATAGATTTCTGTGTATTTGTACACACAAAAATCTTTTTTTTTTACTAATATAAGCTCAAGCTGAGGAAATATTAAAATATAAAGAATTCTGATGGTCGAATAACAGAACTTTCCATGTTTCGACTGGTCTATGCTTTGCCTTTTCCATTTACACTTGTCTTGATGAAACATAAGGGGGGGAAAAAAAAGCAAAAGAAACAGAAAAACCCCAAGACTTATAGGCAAGAAAGGCCAGCTTCTGGTTGAATTAGGGCATGATAAACTCACATAAGGATAGTAACCAACTTACAGAGGGTTTGCTATGTGCCAGGCACTGTGTTAAGCCCATTTTGTGGATCGTCTCATCTAATCATCCTAACAGCCCTGTGTAGCAGGTATATGTTATGGGTTGAATTGCATCCCTCCAAAAGATATGTTGAATCCCAAACCCCCAGGACCTCAGAATGCAAGCTTGTTTGGAAATAGGGTCTTTACAGAGGTAATCAGTTCCAAAGAAGGTCATTACAGTGGGCCCTGATCCAATAAGACTGATATCCTTTTACAAAGGGGAAATGTGGACACAGAGAAGCCATGTACACAGGGAGGATGCCACGTGAAGATGAAGGTAGAGATCAGGTTGATGGATCGACAGGCTAAGGAATGCCAGTGACCAGGCCTGGCAGAGAGGCCTCAGAAGGAACCAAACCTGCTGACATTGTGATCTCAGACTTCTAGCCTCCGGAACTGTAAGACAACAAAATTCTGTTGTTTGAGCCACAGAGTGTGTGGTACTTTGTTACAGAAGCCCTAGCACGTGAATGCAGTACGCATACCCATACTACTCACTGTGCAGGGGCCGAGGCTCAGAAGAGCTGTGTGATGTGTCCAAGGCCACACAGCTGTCACAGGTAAGGATGGAGTCCACAACCAAGCTTCTCCGACTCCCAAGCTCATGCCCTTGGCCTCACCCACTGCTCTGCCACACTGCCTCGACCTAGGAGGGTGGAAAGAATCCATGCAACAAATCCCAGAAATGGCTGGCATGCTGTGATCGTTTCAGTGCTTCTAAATTAAGAGTAAGACTGGGGTAGTGAATGAGATACCATCTCACACCGGTCAGGATGGCCATCACCAAAACATCTAGAAACAGTAAATGCTGCAGAGGGTGTGGAGAAAAGGGAACCCTCTTGCACTGTTGGTGGGAATGTAAATTGATACAGGCACTATGGAGAACGGTATGGAGGTTCCTTAAAAAACTAAAAATAGAATTACCAGATGACCCAGCAATCCCACTACTGGGCATATACCCTGAGAAAACCATAATTCAAAAAGAGTCATGTACCAAAATGTTCACTGCAGCTCTATTTACAATAGCCGGGACATGGAAGCCACCTAAGTGTCCATCACCAGATGAATGGATAAAGAAGATGTGGCACATATATACAATGGAATATTACTCAGCCATAAAAAGAAACGAAATTGAGTTATTTGTAGTGAGGTGGATGGACCTAGAGACTCTCATACAGAGCGAAGTAAGTCAGAAAGAGAAAGACAAATACCGTATGCTAACACATATATATGGAATCTAAGAAAAAAAAAGTCATGAAGAACCTAGGGGTAAGATGGGAATAAAGACACAGACCTACTAGAGCATGGACTTGAGGACACGGGGAGGGGGAAGGGTAAGCTGTGACAAAGCGAGAGAGTGGCATGGACATATATACACTACCAAACGTAAGGTAGATAGCTAGTGGGAAGCAGCCGCATGGCACAGGGAGATCAGCTCGGTGCTTTGTGACCACCTGGATGGGTGGGATAGGGAAGGTGAGAGGGAGGGAGATGCAGGAGGGAAGAGAACTGGGAACATGTGTATATGTATAACTGATTCACTTTGTTATAAATCAGAAACTAACACACCATTGTGAAGCAATTATACTCCAATAAAGATGTTGTAAAAAAAAAAAAAAGACTGAGGTAGTGGCCGTTTCCAAGTTTATATGCAGCTTCTTTTATTTAAAACAGAAAATGACTGCTGGAAATACCTGCTTCCTTGTTTCCCGTGGGCAGCAAAACAGAATTTACCTTTCCTTAGAGTGAGAGCAGCGGTGATATTTTGTTCTCTTCCCACCTCTAACATGAGGAGATAATGGGCCAAAGTATCACCTGCCAACTAGGAAAGGCATAAGGGGAAAACAACAAATAAAATAGCTCAACCCAGCGAACAGCATCTGAGAGGGAAGGACAGATAGTTTTTCCCAAGATGTAATAACAGACGGAAAGAGCAAGAGAGAGAACAAGTCGGCTTCATAGAGGCCACAGACATGGAGTAATTCTCGGGAAGAGATGCAACCTTGGTTCGGGAAGGAAAGCATAGGAATAAGAAGAAGAAGAAAAAAAAGACAATTCCCCAAGAATGTCTATTGGAATGAATCTGATGGAAAGCTTGACGCCAGACAGAGGAAGGAAGCTCACATCCACTGAGGGCCTATTACAGCTGGTGTGCGTGTGACAGTGAAAGCATTCAATCCCCCCACTCCCCGAGAATCTTGTGAAGTAGAAGCTGTCACCTCCCCGCCACATCCCACTTGACAGGAAATAGGGGCTCTGAGCAGTGAAACAATTAGCTCGAGGCTGGATGTCTCCCTGGCCCAGCAAATCACTGGCAATGCCTACGCAGGAGAACAATGCCAAGGGGTCATCCGAGGGACACTCTGGAAGAGTCTTCAGAAGAATTGCCTTTTGCTCCTTCTAGACCAGTCCTGTTGATTTCTCTCTTAGTATGTGTACAAGCTCACGTGTAAAACTACGGGCTATTCGTTATGGAGACTGTTCACAAATTACAAATTACATCTAAGTTCCTCTAGAATAGGAGTTCTTATTTTTAGGCATGTCAGCACCTTTGAGAATCTGATCAAAGCTAGGATTCCTTTCCCTAGAGAAATGTGTACACACAAACACACTCCCTTTACATGAAACTTCCCTGGGGGATCCATGGCTCACAGCTTTTAGACCCACAGAGGATACCTATGTCCCCAAGTAGCCCAGCGATGTCGCGGCACCACTAAGACACATTCTGTGCCATTGGACACCTTGATCGGGGAAGTTCCTCTCCTCAGTCACGGCCTTGTGTTTCTGGGTTACCACAGCTGTCTCTCCCACTGTTGGGGAGCCCTACTGTGCTTTGTTCAGCTCTAATCCCCTCGCACTCAGCACTGAATCTGCAGTCAGAAGACCTGGACTTGGGACCTAGCCCCCTCTGGGCCATGCTGTTGCCATCCCCTGAATCTGTTTCCTCACCTACACTATTAAATGGAGATCAGACCATGGCTGGCCCTGCTTTTTCCCAAGGCTTCCGGAAGGAACACGTGCAACAGTACAAGTGAAAGCAATTTCTAAGAGAGCAGTGAGCACCTACCGTATGCAGGCACTGTTTCACACACTTTACATGTGTTAGTTTATCAGTCTTCACAGCTACCCTCCAAGGGTGGTACTTCGTGTACCAGGAAGCTGGGCCCAGAGAGGCCTGGGAACTGGTGCAAGCAGGCACAGGGCTGGGACGCAAACGGAGGCAGCAATGCCAGCACCAGCCTTCTTGCCCGCTGTCTCTCTCTAGACAAGGCAATGCCATGCAGATGCCTGAAACTGTTAGAATAAGAAGGGAAAAGGACCCCGCAGGCCCTTTATTCACATAGTGGAGCTTGGGCAGGGGGAGTTGGGGAGGGAAAGGGCTCTATAGTCAGACCGCCAGAAAACCTCAGTGTTATAACGGCAACCTGCTTATGCCTCAAACCACCGTTAACCGCCCTGAGATCCTTGGTAGAGCCAGTCTGGCCTTTGATGTAGCCCTGGGGGGCCACCCAGAAAATAATTCAGCACCCCCAGAAAGTGTGGAAAGTGCGTGATGAGGAAAATCTGGGCAACTGTGAGAGCACAGGACAGGGGTGAGTAATCTAGTCTGTTTGTGAGGGGTCAAAAAGCTATACATCTTCCCAGCCTTCACATTATAACAAAACCCCAAGATACCAGACTGAGCTCAATGCTAAGTGTCTGCAGCTTCACCTCACTTAATATACAACATTTCGAATTCCGCTTCGAGCACCTTTTCCCACCGTTCTTCTCTTAGCTAGTTCCTCCTCTTCCTTTGGGTTTCCTTTTGAATCTAACCCCTTTAAAGAGCCTTCCTGGCACACCCTATGTTGCATGCAGAGGTTGGCCGTCGGCAGCCTTGGACTCCAAGTGTGAACCACAGACCAGCACAGTCTGGGGGCTTGTTAGAAATGCAGAACCTTTGACTCCAGCCCGGGTGAGTGTTAAGTAATATAAAACTGCCTCGTCCAGCTCCAGGAGCCACTAGCCCCAGATGGCTATTGAGCATTCGAAGCAGGGCTAGTCTGAGCTAAGATGCACTGTAAGTATAAAATGCACACCAGATTTAGAAGACAGGGCAAAAAAGAATGTGAAATATCCCAGTAATCATTTTTATGATGATTATCTATTGAAATGATAATATTTTTGGTATTTTGTGTTAAATAAAAATATTATTAAAACTCACATTGTATCTACGTCGGGCAGGGCTGCTTTCAAATGTGAGAAGCGCTCGTTTAGGATAATGATCAGAAACCGGTGTTGGCAAACTACAGACTGTGGGTCCAATCTGGCCCAGTACCAGTTTTGGTAACTAAACTTTCACTGGAACACGGTCACGCTCCCTCGCTACATATTGTCTGTGGCTACCTTCCTGCTACAAGAGCGGGATTAGGTAGGTGCAACAGAAACTGAATGGCCTGCAGAGCCTAAAATATTGACCAGCTGGCCCTTCACAGGAAGAGTTTGCTGACCCCTAGTCAGCAGCACGGGTTCCAGAGGTGGACGCCCGCCTCCCAATCCTGTCTCTACCGCCTTTTAGTACGTGAACTAAAAGAGTTCTCTTGGGCAAGAGACTTCATGTCTGTTTCTCAACTTCTGTATCTGAGAACAGGCATAAGAGTACCTATGTGATCAAGGTGTTATAAAGATTAAATCAGTTGATAATGTGAAATTCTTTCGATTGTGCCTTGCGCTTAGTAGGTTCTCGATAAACGTTTCCCCCATTGTTACTATCAGTAGCAATCATCACAAGTTATAATTAGACACTTTTGCTTTGTTACCTTTTGTCTTATGTGTTGCCCCACCAGACTAAAAACCCCAGGAGAGCAGGGACATATTCTATCTTGTTCCAGCTATTCACCTGAGCACAGTTTCTGGAGCATGATAGAAATTCAATAACTACTTGTTGAAGGAATGAGGCGCAGAGAAAAGTAATCTGCCTGAGGCTACACAGCCTGTAAGCGGCCAGGACTTAAACCTGGTTCTTTCTGTTCCCCAAATTCTTAACCTCCCCTGCTACACCCAGTGCGGTCTCTGGACCAGCAACATCACCTGGGGGGGCTTGTTAAAAATGCAGAATCTTATGCGCCACCCCAGACCTACTGAATCAAAACCTCTAATAAGAAAGATCTCCAAGAGATTCATGGGCATGTTGAAGTTTGGGGAGTACTGCTCTAGGCGCTAATTCCCAGTTGAGACTCTGATTATTCACTCAACAAGTAATTAATGGAGCATCTGTCTTTCCCCTGAGCACTCAACCCCCTAACACCAGAGCTGATTATTTCTATTCACCCCACTAAGGGCCTGGGGGTGTTTAGGTTCTGCAGTAAACGTTACTATACTGTGTCAGAAAGTGTCCTTTCTCCTACCAGATTCAAACCACTGAAATGCGGGAATGACCTCTCTGCACAGAAATCTGCGTAACATTCCATGCCAGCCTCAGCTGACAAAGCCACAGGCCCAGAGGGTGCAGGGGGTGGAAAATCCACTCCTAAATCATTTCCCTCTGGGCAGCAACCTCAGCGAATGGGGTAGCCACAAGCTAGTGGCTGCACTGCCAAAATACACATCCATTCCTACATGTCATACCTCAGGCTCCTTCCTTTTTGATTCTACGAATTAAAGCAAATCATCTCCCACTCATATTACAAACCAGTTAAAATTCTCCCCTCGCTGACTCTGTTTTGTCTTACTTGTTGCCTGCCTCCAAGGTCCTACGCTCTTTGCCTCACTATTTTCTTAGAAATGGCCCATTGTGTGGCCCTTCCGAGGACACATTAGCACAGAATCTTACAATGGATTCCCATTTGTCACAGCAAGAAGTTTCCAACTGTGGTCATCAGTTGAAAACTTTAAATTAGAAAAAGACTGATTAGCATGATTCTTAAAGGTCTGAACACTAAACTCACAGATGGCCTCTGAGAGGACTGATGGCGCATAAAGGAGATTAGGATAAATCTAATTATTTAGGGGTGTTCCCATTTCTGGAGTCAAGTGGTGAGCGATGGAGAAGAAGTGAAGGATGGACAGATGGATATAATGAAGCCCCATTAGAGTCCTTTTGATTCCCTCTCACGGTGATGGAGCACATTACCCCATTAATGGTCCTGTGAGCTAACACAGTCGAAGTTTGGCGCCGTGACCTCCGAAATGAATTTGAATTGCCTGCCCGGCTCTTTACACCTGTCCGCGGGATTTAAATGAGCCTGAAAGGTCTGTGTGCCTGCCGTGGAGCTCTCTCCCCAGAGCACGGGCTGGAAGCCCCCTTAGGGAACGACCTTCCTCCTGGCTGGTTTCTGAAGGCACTCAGGCTGAGGCTCACAGCCTTTCTGTTCCCACTGCTCTGCAACTTGAATTTCCTAGGAGATATGCCGCGCTTTGCATTCATTCGGGTGCACGAGAGGTGTTCGTTCGTTCAGCGGGTGATGGCTACACATTCTCATCATCACATGCTGATTAGGGACCTGAGGGCAGGTTCTAAGGAAGAAGAGTGCAAGATAGGGCCCTTTTCTTGAGGAGCTCATGGGACAGAGATGTGAGATAAACAACAATATAGGACATTTCACAGCTAAGTGCGAGATGAGAGCCTGATTTGCTCCAACAGCTCAGAGAACAGAGTGGAAACAGTGGTGGTCCATGGACGTGAAATCACGGAAAGAGGTGGGACTCCCATTTCTTCCCTAGATGACCACAGTGACCTCCTAAATATCTCCTTTCCTCTACTTTTGAGCCACTAGTGTTCAGCATCACTTAAAAGTGTAAATCAGATCACGTGACTCTCTCCAAGAATCAGAGTTGACATTTAATGAACACTTACTGTTCACTCAGCACTGATCTCAACGCACTTCACACATCATTTCAACTCATCTTCACGACAGCCATGTGTGGTAGGTACTAGTATCATCTCTCTATTACAGATGAGGAAAGGGAGGTACAAAGAGGTTACCTGGCCCAGTAAGTTAGCAGAATTTATAGACAAATTCAGGCTTTCTGACTCCAGAACTCAGATTCTCAAACCCTGTAACTCCTATTCTTTGGTCCCTGCCCTCCCATCACACATGGAATAAAATCTAAACTCTCTGACCTCATCTTGCTTCATTCTCTCCCGTGCTCACTGTGTGCTAGCCACAGTCTCCAAGTTTGGTCCACTTGAGGCCCTTTACACCTGTAGGACCCTCTGTCTGCCTAGAAAGTTTTCCCACTCTCCCATACTCAACCTGGAAACATCAGAGTGACCTTGAGTCTCAGCTCTTTACTTTTCTCTGCTCTCCTTCCCACCCAGGTCATCTCACTCGAGGCCATGGCTTTACATGCCATCTCTATGACTGCCACATGTGTTTCTAGTCTGGGCTGTCTAATGAGTTCCAGCCATGTGTGTTCCACAGTTTACCTGATGATTCCTCTTGCATGGGTAGCGGGCACCTCATATTTCTTATAAGCAAGAGAGAACACCTTACTTATAGCCACCATCCTAGTTCAGTCTTTCCAGTAAATATCACTAACCATTCAGCTGGTTACTCAAGCCAAATACTAGAAGTTCTTAGCCTCTGAGGGCTCATATTCAACTCCATCAACAAAATCTACCTGCTGTGTTTCCAAAACACATTGCCAAATAGCCTACTTCTCTCCACCTCTACCGCACCATTATCTCTACCATAAACCACTGTGATAACCTCCTAATTGGCCCCCTTGCTTGAGCTTTCATCTGCTTTCAACCCAGCCAGAGTGATCCTTGTAAGGCTCAAGTCCCATTGTTTCCTTGTCTGACATCCCCCAAATCCAGTCTCATTCTGGGCCCGCAAGACTCTAGGCCACTGCCTGCCTCTGTAACCACATCTCCTTTTGCCTGCTCACCAGCGTTCCAGGCCCCCTGGCCCTCCTGCTGTTTCCTGAACATGCCAGGCTCACCCTGGACCTGTGGCTTTTGCGATCGCTATTCATTCTAATTGGAAAACTCTCTGCCCCCCGGGTTCTCCAGACTTGCCTCTTGTCCTTGACTTCTCAGTTGAAATGTTACCTCCTGGGTGAAGCCTTTTCTGACATCTCTATCTGAATGCATCTGCTCCGGCACGAATACTTCTATATTACGCTGTTTCCTCTCACTATCTGAGAAGATGGACGTTTGCGTGTTGCCTTGTTTTTCTCGCCTACTAGAGTCATCTCTTAAAAGGTCTGGGGCCTGATCCCATCCCCCAGAGCCTGCACCTGTAAGGGGGTCAGCAGCATCTGTTTAATGATGAACAGCATTTATTTCTAAGCTTTGTTGATAACGAAAAGCAAATGGAGGAAGTGAGATTGAAGACAGATGATAATGCCGGGATGCCAATCCTACAGTCAGTGGGAGGCGATGGGATAAAGAACAGAAGTGAGGGGGACTTCTAGAGAGTGAGGGAAGGCTAATATATTGCATTAAGTGCCTATTACCCATGAGGCCCTGGGGATACTCAGGTGAGCCAAGGAGTCACAGCCCCTGCCCTCACGGAGCTTGCGTTTAGAATGTTTTTTAAACTTTTCATCCCTATTTTAGGACAGGACAGAGGAAAGCACATTTTTTTTTCCTGTAAAGGGCCAAACAGTAAATATTCTAGGATCTGTAGGCCGTACAGTATGTGATGCAAATACTTAACTCTGCCGCTGTAGTGAGAAAGCAACCATAGACAGTGCACACACATGGCTGTGTTCCAATAAAACCTTGCTAATAAAAACAAGCATCAGGGCTTCCCTGGTGGCGCAGTGGTAGAGAGTCTGCCTGCCGATTCAGGTGACACGGGTTCGTGCCCCGGTCCGGGAAGATCCCACATGCCGCGGAGCGGCTGGGCCCGTGAGCCATGGCCGCTGAGCCTGCGCGTCCGGAGCCTGTGCTCTGCAACGGGAGAGGCCACGACAGTGAGAGGCCCGCGTACCGCAAAACAAACAAACAAACAAAAACCAAGCATCAGGTCTGATTTGGCACGTGCGCCATAACTTGACAACGCTGGGATAGGGTCTTCTTTTGTAGGCCCTTCTTTAGGCCTGTTACACAGAAGAGCAGGCTTTGGTTGAATCCTAAGGGTCTTGTGTAGAAAAACGTAGAATTACTATTTCCATTAAATCCTCTCTGAAGCTCTTAGGAGGCAATGAGTAGAAGTGAGCTGTCTGTCTAAGGTTCCTGTCAGTCTTCTGTTTTATTCCTCCCCCCCAATCAACCAGCTTTTGTAAGAAGTCTCACAGTTATATAGAGTTGAATGTACACCACGTGATGAAGAGTAATTGATCATGGCTAATGCATATACTAGCTGGTGGACCTGCCCTTATACCACTGCTGGAAAGGGAGAGAGAGGACGGGGACTAGTGGTTATACTGATCTCAAGTGAAGCTAATGGCTTGGTGTCAACCATGACCTCAGCCACGGAGAAAAGCTGCGTCCGAGTCTACAGGCCTTCGTCATGAGACATTTGCCATTCAGCTGTTGGCACATGAGCTTGGGCGTAAGAAAGGAAAGAAGATGGCATCGTTGTGTGCCCTTCTTGCTCTGGAGCGCTTTCAGAAGCAACAACTGTGATCAGAAAAATAAATATTGTTAAGGGAAGTGGGATAGCTGTTCTGGACACACACCAGGAGCCAGGCTCCAGGAAGCTGGAGCCAGCAGAATCAAAGCTTCACACGCGTAAGACACTGCTGGGCTTTCTCCACAGGTTGCCTTTGTGGTTGCGGTCTGGCCTGGTTTCCAGGGAGCCTTCAGTTAGAATATTGAGCTGAGCTGATTTAGCCCTGTGTGTCACATGAGCTCCATTACCATTAACACAAATAAGTCTTTAGTTACATGAGGAAGGTATAGAGAGTGTGTATGGCTTCACCTCATAAAAACATCATATTTTTCAAAACACCAGTTTCTTGTGTATAGATTGCCCAAATGTGTGTTCACATTAATACACAACAATAAGAGACCTAGATATACTGCTCTGGGCATAATGAGTTAGCCTTGCTTCCGTACCAAGAAATCCTCAAGCCAGTGCCTCTCCCCACAGGGCCACCTCCCTAATGCCTTTCCTTCCACCTCCATTTCAGCCGGACCTGAAGTGGGCAACAGAGCCTGGGCACCTCCGCTCAGGCAGCAGAGAACAGATGTGTTCAGAGCCTTACTGTGCTCCCAGCACTTAGCAGTGTTCAAAGAAATATGTGAGAAATGAACAAATGGTAGGGGAACTTCCAACCCATCAGAGTGCCAGGATTCTGAAATGCATGGTCATGAAATGCACAGGGACACATAGTTAGTGCCCATCTCTATGGGAAGAGGAATAAAACTGACTTTGCAGAACTACTCCCAGGCAGGAGACAGGCTGTGCTCATGGCTTTCACCTGCCACGTTACTGAATGTTCTCAGCGTCCCTGCAAAGTCGGTATTTCTAATCAATATTTCATTGACACTCTTATCTCCTCAAACGAAGACACCACCACCCACACTGAACTGCTGTGATGGGAATTCAACAAGATACACCGTATGTTAAGTCTTCACTCAGCCTAGGGTTTGAGACATAAGGGTTCGATAAATGACAGCTGTTGGTGTTCTTATTGCTTTGTCCTTGTTACAGATGAAGAAATAGAGGCTCAGTGGTTTACAGTGACCACTCCAAGCTACAAAATGTGGCACAATTGGGATTGGACCCAATGTGTCTTATTCCTTCTCTAGTTACAGGAAGGAATAAGGGAAGTGTACTGGTTGCATCTTCCTCTGCTCTTTGCCTTCTTAGCTTTAGCCCTGGGAACTCCAGAGCTACCTCAAGATGGCTCTAAATTCTCCTCTAAGTGCTACACAGAAGATTAGAAAATAGATTATGCATCTATTATATTTGACATGCTAGACTTCTATATATATAAATATAACATATATAAATAGAATATATATATATTATATAAGTATATATAAATAGAATTCAAAGTTAATTCTTTGCATAACAGACTAGAATACTGATCCCGCCCTTAAAAATAAGTCCTTCCTACAATGAATACATGTTCTAGTGTTATGCAGCCCATTTCCCTCTTCCCAGGTAAAGACACCTAGAATCATAAAGGCACTGGTGGGCTGCATTCGATGAATAGGGCCTGACCTGGAATGGTATGTAACATCACCAATGCCATGGTCCCAGACACGCAGCCAAAGGTTTTCAAAATGTACAGGCATCCATGGAAAATTGAAAGCGTTGCTAGGCATCTGACTAACAAGCCAGAAAGGCCATAGCACTTGCCAGAAGGGATGAGGCATTTCAGAAAGAGAAGTCAAGATGTATTTGTGAGCTGAACGCATCCCTCAGCCTGCTTAGCTGTGCTACTTGGTTCATAAACCAGGGATTAAGTCAATTTTCATTTCGGCTTTTTATTTCACCTTTAGGCAACCCCTAAGGTTTCCAGAAGAATTCTGTTTGACCTTTAGCTAAAGTTCAACCTCTACCAAGTTACCGATTTTGGATGGTCCCTGGGTGATCACTTAAGACAGATTTCACTATAATTCAATGAAAAGATAATCCCTGGCCTAAAGAGTTCACAAAGGAAGGACTCCCGGTGGGCTCAGGGATGGCAAAAGTTATGGGTTTAGTCCTACTAATGAATTTTAGTGATATTTTCATTGTGTGACATTGCTCACTGACGTCAGCCTGGATGCATTTGCTGGATACTGAACCCAGGGCATTCCTTTACCTCCACCTGGACCCAGATGAGGGTTCTCTCAGTGCCCCTTGTACTCTAGGCCCTAGAAAAAAAGAGTCAGCCCACTGAGGCAGTGCCTTTGCAAGGTGTCATTTACTTCCAAAGTTACGAAAGGAACCTTAAACCCACCACTGGACTTGGACTTTGGTGCCCACACCAAGTAGGGTGTCTTTGCTATAAGCACATATGCTCTAGATCTGCATTTCTCTAACACTTAACTTTTCAACACCTCTCAGCCACACTCAGGACATGTGGAGGGGAGCGGTGGACGGAGAAGCCAGCTCTTCCGAGTTACAGCGGAGAATGGAGGTCTGGAGGTGTTTCTTTCTTACCTATCCTGACTTACTTTGTCTACTGAAGGTCCGCCTGATTCTTCAGGAAGTATTGTAAAAGTCTCTCAATATGTGTTTATGTTTAATCAGAGGGTTCCCCCCGCCCCGTTTGTGATTACGTAGTTAGCTAGGAGGTGCTGTGCGCACACCATAGAGACAGGGTCGCTTCTGGTTACAGAAGTGAAAACAGCTCCCAGTTTGCATGCAGGGCAGTTCATCTCTATCCAGAGATTACATCCATTAAATAAAGGGAAATCCAACGACCATCTCACTCACAAGTCAGAACAGGATGTCTGCCTCACAGACATCAATATATGGTTACCCAAGGGGAAAGAGAGCTGGGGAAGGATAAATTATGAGTTTGGGCTTAGCAGATACAAACTGCATACTACTATATAAGAAACAGTATATATAACAAGGTGCTACTGTAGAGCACAGGGAACTATCTTCAATATCCTGAAATAAACCATAATGGAAAAGAACATGAAAAAGAATATATATATATATATATATATATATGAGTCATTTTGCTGTACACCAGAAACTAATGCAACGTTGTAAATCAACTATACTTCAATAACAAATTCTTAAAAAGAACAGGATGTCTGCATCTGCCACTTCTCTGACTTCCCAGTCCTGTGGGAGAACAGCGGCCCCTCTCTCAGCATCTCCGTGGACTGGAAGATGCTCATTTTCGAGGAAGGGCTCCTAGCTTTCTGCAGAGAGTTCAATACCATGATGCCTCAGATTCAGCTTCCTGCATTCCTTTTCTTATTGATTGGTGTACCTCAGGCTATTAGGTTTAAATGATAATTAAATGATAATTTTTTGGGGGGGTGAGTACACAAGGAGATAAATGTCTCACAAATAGACTCAAAGCTTGCAGGCAGGAGACGTGCAGTGATTCACAAAGTGTTTATCTAGCTGGCATTTTCTTCCCCCAGGAAAAAGTAATCATTGCTACCATCCTCTGAAAACAGAGATGCTTGTTTTCTGGGAGGGCTTGGAGGCTAGCCAAGACAGTGTGAAGATTCCTGAAATTCCAACACACCTGCTGGAGTACTGGACCGAGTGAGCTGCCCATAAAGGGTCACCCCAAGGCCTCTTCCGTCCTTACCAGAGCCACTGCAGCAGAGCCCTAGGTGTCTGCGAGCGTGGAGGCTTATTGTGAGCTGCTGCCTCTTTCGATGGGCCGCCTGGCCCAGGTGTGATTCCGCCCCTGGAATACGCAGAGGAAGCCACGCTTCCCCCACCGCCCCCCACAACCTCCGGGCCCCTCCAACACACACACCTGTAATAACACACGGGTTATTAAGTGCAAATAATAATTTCCCGATAGAAGGGCCTGCCCCACCATGGCTTTCACTCTGCCCTCAACCTGACACTCTCTGCCATCCACTTTCTGTCTCAACCTCAGGCACTACTGACATTTTGGGTCGGGTAGTTCTAGGTTGTGGGGGGCGGTCTTGTGTGCTGTAGGATGTTTAGCAGCACCCTTGGTCTCTACCTGCTTCATGTGACCAGCACACCTCTCCCTCCCACCTGTGACATCCACAGATGTCCCCAGACATTGCTGAACGCCCCCTGGGGGTAAAATTACCCCCAGTTAAAACCAATGTCTTAAGACAAGTGGGAAATGATGGGGGAAGCTGAGAATTCCCCCAACCCTATAAGGAACCAAAGAGGCCATGTCGTTACCAACTCTCCAGTCTGGCTTGCAGATTCCATCTCTGAGGAATCTCAACGAGCCAGAGACCTCCATCGGGAAGTGGGAAGGGGGCCTGGGGAGGGCGTTCAGGGCTGAGTTGAGGACTATGGATTCTTGGCCAAAAAATGGCAGAAGAGTGACTGGATTGCACTCTCTCTCTAGAGTGAAGGTCTGTGACTCACATGACGGAGAAAATATTTTGGAGCACCCGCTATATCCCCCATCCATCAGTCAAGACAGCTGACACATTTCTTTCTCCTCTCCCTCTCCACTCTCCTAGTTTTTGTCCCGTCTTCTTTCCCCTGGGCTCCTCTAAAGCATCCTTGCACTTCCTCTCTCCCAGTCTTGCTTCTCACCATCCATCTCTCCACCACGACAGGTCACCCCAGCCGGCCATCTGCTTGCCTCCCTGGCTTTCCATTCTTTCAGGAGAAAATCCAGACTCCTTAAGAAGGCCTGCAAAGCCATGCATTACCATTCTCAGTCCCCTACTTCCAACTTTAGGTTGCCACTCCCCTGGGCCCTCCTGGTTACTTACTCCCCGTGTAGGGGACACATTCCTCTGTGGGTACCCAAGGTGGTTTTAGGTGGTACAGAGTCGTGGCCTTAAAGAACGTGGAATCTCCCAGGCGTGATTTAGTTTCAACATCCTTTTCCTTCCTTGCACTGTCTCCAGAAGCATGTTTAGTCTGGTGCTCCTTTGTCCTTCACGCGGCTCTAATGCTTGACGATCTCCCATTTTGTACCAGAAAAGCACGGTCCTCAGGCTCGAAGCACAGAATCCAGATGAAATTGAATAACACTATTTTATTTTTCATTGTATTTCCTTTGGTAGCTGCCTTCTACTTATGGCATGTTATGCTGCTTTTCTGTTCCAAGAATGACATAATCTTTCCTTTTTCAATGAACGTATTTAGGGAGAAAAAGGAAGTTGATTTGAAAGAACATAAATAGTGGTAGAAGCGGTTCCTAACTGCAGCAGAAACTGTGCTAAATGCTTGATATTTGGGAAATGAATTACTTGAATTTGCACCAGCCCCTTCCCATCTCAGTCTTCCCTGTCCCTCTGACAGTCTAAGAAGGTGGAGCGGGCAGCAGTAGAGGAGCTGGAATGTTCCTCATAATCTCTCATATATTCTTAGGTGTTTGATGTAGACGTCACCCCACCGAAAGCTGAGCGCCCTGGATCCCCCTCATGGCACCTGTGGGTTCTGGTTGCATGTCTGTCCAGTTTACTGTGGTTTCCACAGTGTCTGGAACGAAGCTTGGCAGCGACAAGATGCCAGAAAAATATATCTTGGTTGGCTGGATGAAATGGAGAGAAACACATAATCTCTTTTAGCCAGGTCTGGGCCACACCAAGAGAAAGGCAAAATGAGGTGAGCAGAGAATCCATGAAGATGTGAACCCACTTCCTTGGATAACAGAGACAGAAGAGTTGAAGGGAATTACTTGGGGTGCTGTTTCCATTTCTGTCTCCACTTGGGACATCAGAACTCGACCTCTCTGGGCCACTGAAACACTCTTGAGTCTTGGCCTAGCTGCATCTTGTGCCCAAACAGGGAACAGAGCAAAGAACACACAGAAACCAGCAAGACATAAGCTTACTTGTTTCTACTCTTTCTACCTGGAGTTCTACCTTTCCAAATTTGTAGCACTCGAAGGTATGTTTCCCCAGCCATTTCTGGATTGTAACTAACAATTCCTTTTTTTTTTTGCTACTGACAAAATCTGAAACTTAGCCTGGAGCACTTTTTTGCCAAGGAGAGAACCGTGTCAGACTTGTGATGTGTAATAAAATACTACGGTAACGTGGAATAATGCTTTGAAACGCTGCCAGGGTGAGCTTGCGTGCAGAATGATTGAAATCACCTGCAAATACAAATGGTAGCTCTGTGGCTCATCTGGAACCTCGATGGAGGAAAACTGAGGCATTCTTTTCCCTCCTTTACAATTTGCACAGCCTCCTTTGCGATTGCACTGTGGAGATTATGCCGCTGAAAGTGACTGCCGTGTTTACTCCACACGCAATTTTTCGTAACTAATACAGTCTCCCTGTCCAGGCATCGGCCTTGTGAGCATCCCTCGATACACTGAGCTGTTCCCATAGGCGCCCCCGTGAATGCCTCATTGAAATAATCACAGTGCTGAACACGCAAGCTGTATGGGAGGAGGTGGAGGTCATTTTTGCAGTGCTGCAAACGACATCCACTCTGTCCATCTTAGAGGCTGCGTTAACTGAATGGGATTCGGTTCCCCCTTCCCCTCCCCTCACACACATGAGGCTGAATTCAATGGGAATTATCAGCAATGAGCTGCATGATTAGAAGAGCCAACGTCTCGAGGTATTTACTATTATGAGTCAGGCATTTTGCCCTGTTTTAGGTGAATCTCGTAACATACTACCTAATAAATAGAAATATCTTCATCTTACTGTTGAGCGAACGGAGGCTCAGAAGGGCTAACTAATCTGCTCAATTTTCACTTGATGACTTGTGTCCTAGCCAGGATTTACTCCAGGTCTGTGTGGCTCCAAAGCTTGGATTCTTTCCAGAATGAGCGCTGTTCAACTAAAGCCAACCGCCTTTCCTTCCTTGAGTTGTGGTTAAACCTTCATTATCTTTGGTCCTTAAGCATTATTTGCTGGTTGTCATGTACCTATAACTAGCAGTATACATGAACCAGTGAGAATTCTGTTACTGGTTCATGAAGAGCCAGTAGCCTAAGTAAGTAATTTCTCATGCACAAAATATGAACAAGCAGAAGAAAAACCTTTCAACACATTTCAAAGGCATCTATCTGACTCTTTATGAAAAGGGAACCCCTTTTCTTTTTCTACAAAGGGAAATTAGAAAATGTAGAAAAGGAACTCACTGATAGATTGAGTAGTTCAATTTTGCTAAGGTAATAATAGTTACTATGGATTAGGTACTTCCTGTATGCTGGGAATCACACAAAGCACTTTGCATGAAGGATAACATAATCCTTATAACCCAATGATGGGGGCGCTGCTATCAGCCCCATTGGAGAAATGTGGAAACCGAGGCTCAGAGCTTACGTGTCTTGGCAAGGTTAGTCAGAGAGGTCGGGATTCCAACCCAGGCTTCTCTGGCTCTGAAGCCATGTTCTTATCTGCTAAGTCATCTTGTCTCCTACAAACCGTTCCTAGCTGGCATCTTTGTGTTGGTTAAATAAGGGGAACACTTTAACCATCAGTGAAAATTAGAAATTCTGGGGAAGTGACTTACTGTTTTAGGAAGAACCTTCATTTTAAGAATGAGGTAGGCTGGTTAGTCACTGCTAACTGAGGTGTGACATCAACCCCTCTGGGGCTCACCTTCCTAGTCTGCAAATTGCTGGTGGTGAAGGACAGAGTTTGAAAGGTCCCTTCTTGCCCTAACATTCTGCCGTTCTCTCAAACACAGTTTCCCCTCTCACACCACTTCTCCTAAGTTTTGATTTGTGCTCTCTTATGGCAATAAAAGTCAGATACATCAAAGACGTGGTTGCTGTCTAGTTCATGATCATCTGAACACCTTGCCTTGATTGGAGCCATCAGCTATCCCTATGCTGTCAGTCAATCCCGAAGGGCTTGCTGGACACACAGACAGTGTATCCAGGGCTGAAAGTGCTTCCCTTCTCGCCTCACCCCTGCTCTGGGCTCCAGGCCCTTGGCCTACCTTCATGTCTTCAAATGGCTTCCCGCTACCCCCGAGCCCACGCACATGCTGCTCCCCCGCTGGGAACACTCTTCCTTCCCCTCGTCCTGAGGCTGGCTGCCATGCCACCTTCGGATCTCAGCTCCAGGGCTACCTGTTCAAGGATGCCTTGCCTGACCCCTTGACTAATGAGTCTCCTTCATTACGGATTGGCCCTTTCCTTGAGAACAGTTCTCTGAACTGGTTCCTACTACTTCAGATGGATCAGTGCTTGGGTCTCCCCTAGACTCACTTTTTTGTCCCTAGCACCAGCCGGGAGCCTCACTCAGAGGAGCCTCTCAAAACCTGCTGGTGGAAGAATTGGCACACTGACCTACTAGCCATACCTCTTTTCCCTTATTGATATAAGGGAATATACTGGTACAAGCATGGCAAGCCAATTTCCAGTGGAGTTACAAGGCCAGGTCTCCTCTCCATCCACCAAGCGATGTCCCAGAACCATGTTTTCTGCTGAGTTAATTTTTATGTTTTTTTCCCCATCTCCAAACAGCAAGTAATCTTGCCGATCAATGCCTGAGACCAAAGAGACTTGTGGAATGTTGAGAAGATTATGCACATAAATGTACCAGCTATGCTGGCCACGCTAAGAAGATTAGTCATATTGTGCCGAGCGCTAGTTTATCAACCTTTGCCACTTACAAAATTCACAGCCAATTTAATTAGCCCTGAAAGCTGCCAAAATGACTATGACAACAATTGATCATTTAGTAATAGTGTTGGAGATCCATTAGGGACGTCACAGTAGGTGCCAAATAGTTTTGAGCCCAGATAGTAGGGGCATTTCCTTCTGCACAATTAATGTCACTGCATTAAAATATGGACTATCCATAAAGAAGAAAATACTGAACATCTTTATAACCCCCATTCTTTATGGTCAAAACTTGCTTAGAAGGGTGCTTTGAATTTGTTATAACCTGCACATTTCACATTCAGAAAATTAGAATCGTTTCTACTGACTAGCTCATTTAATCATTTAGTTGATTTAATGAAAAACACTATGCATTGTTCTCTTCCTGGTTGCTAAGATTAATACTTTCTGTTCATTAGCAATCAAATACTGCAGGAAGGTTTACATCTTATTCTCACTTGACTCACTGCCTTTTATTTCCCCAAAAAAATCCTAATAGAATTTAAATGGTATCTTTTAAATCATGTGGAAATCTTTCTCTTAGTAACT
Organism: Globicephala melas; assembly: GCF_963455315.2. NCBI lineage: Eukaryota > Metazoa > Chordata > Mammalia > Artiodactyla > Delphinidae > Globicephala > Globicephala melas. Next base: position 29,776,542 of record NC_083324.2, on the reverse strand, counting down.
CACTTTGTCTTGTGGAAGACACACTGCTAGCTGTGACACTGAGACATTTATCCCCAACTTCCTTTTCCAATGTTTCTTTTTTCGGTGGGGGGATCATGTATATGGAGGAGAGAGGGGGGAGACTTCAGAAAAAAATATGTATCTAGCTTCCAGTGCCCCTAATTCATGAACACATCAGCAACATCATAGCATCCCTTGAAATTCGGTTAAGAAGGGCTCTCTGATTTATTAGTGGGACTTTATGAGCTACCTGGGAGAAAGAACCCATTAAAAATGTTAACTATAAGCATCTGGCTTTCACTTAATAAAGAATCGCAGCCACAGTGTAGAAGTGAATTCTCGCACACACGGCACACCTCTCCCATCACTCACTAAGGTTTCCATCATAAATGCCGCTTTATCACAGTGGTGTCGTTTACAGTCGTGGTCTCATCCGTGCTCTCCATTACTATTCGCAGGACTGTATAACTGGACAGGTAAATTCCTCTCCCCTTGAAATACGTACGAGGGCAGATTCTACAATAGAACCTTTTCATAACCAGATTGGTTACAAAAGAGTATAATCAATTGAAATTACTTAACAACTGAGTCAGGGTTTAGCATCTCCAGATTTTCATTGCCTCCATATCAAAAGATGTTTTTTTAAACCCAAAATGCTTGATAGGAGGAAATGATAAAAGGCAGATGATAGGGTTTGTACTGAACGTACATACAGTGGTTTAAGGATGCGGGGTGGAGTAACAAAAGAAAGCACTGAATCTGGAACTCTGAGAGGGTGAGGACAAATTAACCATTTGGACAGTATAAAAATGATGCATTTTAATGTAGCACTCAATGAGCCAACCATCTAAGCAGAGGAACAGAAGTTTCCCTATTTTCTACTCTCTATTTCAAGGTGTTGTCTGCTTTTCTCGGGTGAGTGCATGCCCTTGTGTGTGTAAATGAATTAATCCGTGTTCCTCAGCATGTTATTGTATCATTGGCTGGTTGTGGGAGAGGTTCACAGCACTTTCTTCCATTTTATGGCTGGGAAAACTGTGACACAAGGCATCAGTGTGCCTTAAACCTGGCATAGTGATTTTCACTTCTAAGCACTTCTAAAAGGATAATTAATTTATCATTTGTGCAATTATTTGTTTAATGTTTGTCTCCCCTGTAGATTTTAAGATCCACAAGAGACAGAACAGTGCCTCTCTTATTTGTCATGACTGTCCCAGCACTAACACGGTCCCTGGTCTATGGCTGGTAGATGCTAAGTAAAATTTTTTGAATAACTGAGTATTATTTTCCCAGGTCACTCCTATTGGCGCATTAGCAAAGCAGGACCAAACCCCAGGTAACCTTCCTGTACTGTTGCTGACTTCTTATTCACCCTTCAGGATTCCGTTCAAATGCCACCCGCTCTGTGAAGCATTTCTGAGCTTGCTTTCCTGCTACTTCTCCTGGGCTCCTTTAATGCTTTCTACCCATCCCTCTGTGTTTTGTGCACCCAGATTTCCCTCTGCTATCTTCTGTTTAAGGAACCTCTCTTTTTTTTTTTTTAGGGAACTATTCTGTTCCTCGTGCTTTAGATGGGGTTGATTCCATTTCTGCCTGGCCTCAGGGTGGGCTCAGGATCCAGATCTGGTCTCACAGGGCACCCCGTCCCTGTGGCCATGGTTCTTGGTTCAGCAATGGGCATGTGACTCAAGTTGGGCCAGAGTTTTCTGTGCACGTCTTTTATAAGCACTGCTGGGAAAAACAGTCTTTCCACTGTAAGTTAGTAGGATGTGAGCCTTAAACTGCTGGCGTTCCTATCACCTTCCTTGGGGAGGGGCCTCCTAAAAGACATAGAGAGACACAAAGCCCAGGAGACATTTTGTGTCCCTAGATCCAGCCATGTCTGTATCAACTCTACCATCAGACTTTTCAGTTACATGAGCTAATCACTTCTTTCTCCTTCCCTTTAAGCAGCTTGAGTTGGGTCTCGGTCACTTGTAGTCAAAGGAGCTCTTCATTTCCTTGGGCTGTAGTCTACTGACCATGGCTTCTTGAGAGCATGGGTTGGCTCATTCCTGTATCAACAGTGCCTAGTGCACGCCCTGCCCTGGTGAACGCCTGCTGAATGAACAGACCGACACACTTCTGGGGCAAGGACACTTCCCCGGGGTCAGGTGTTTGGGGGGTAAGATTATCAACAGGAGCTACTTGGGAGGGAGGCTTTGTATATTTTGGATCAGACTCCCATAAAATAAGGAAGAGATCATACGGACACTCGGGAATGCAAGTGTCAAGGTCAAGTGGAAGAGAAAGAGAAGGGCACTCAGCCAGACAAGGAGGATCTTACAGGAGCTTAGAATAAGGCAATAGGAGCTGGGCAGCCACAAAAATGGATTTCGCATTTCTGCTTTCCTACAGGGACTGAGTCAATCATTATGACAGTATTTCTGCGGCAAATGGAATTAACAATCCCACATGCTTTGGAAATGTTAAATTGTTAATAAGTCCCTTAGAGCTTTTTTGAACTCCAAGACTGGTTGGGGCCAAACACAGGTGTAGTAAACCATCTCACCTTGAGCTGGTAATTGAGGGCCTCTCAATGCCTGCCTAGGAGACAGCACCTTCCACTGTGGGGAGGAACAGATGGTACCAGCACTTGATTTTTGTTTTTAAATCTAAAGCCTGGCCGTATCTGGCAAAACGATTCAATAAAACATGACTTTCCAACCTGTTTGGAAGGTGAGAGTTCTAGGTATCCCCTCACTGTGATCCCAAAATCTACACTAACGCTAAGCTTAAGAATCACCTGGATCTGGGTTTAAATTGCAGATTGTTTGGCTGGAAGACCTTGAACAGATAACTTAATGTCCATGAGCCCTGGTGTTCTCACGTATAAAACAGGACTGTACCACCTCCTTGAAGACATTTTATGAAGACAACATGAGACTGCTGATGTTAAATGCCTAGCAAGACCCTGGTCCATAGTAAGAGCTCAGTGTACATTAGCCATGATTGTGCTGACAGTGATCACCATTGTTTCAAGACTTTAAACCCGACTTTGCAGTGCTGAATGCATTAGCGATGACTGAACATCTCAGGTGTATTTGTCCACCTGTGATCATTTCTCCAGGTATTGCTCACACCAGCACCATGCATGTCAAATTCCCTTTCCTTCAGTTCAGAGGTTCTTGTCCCTTTTAAGGTCATGGACTCCCTTGAGCTTCTGAAGGAGTCTGAGTGAGGAGCCCCCTCTCTCAAACGCCTCCTGTAGTGCCTTGCCTCTTTCACCTGACCCCACCACACCTCTAAACTACTGCCCTGTCATTGCCCATTTACTTGCTTTTAGAATCTTCCTGATTACAGTGAAGGCTCTGGGAGGTCAGGCACTGTATCTACTCAGATCCCCATTTTGTTTCCTTTACTGAGCTCAGTGCCTGGCAGAGAAAATAAATGAAAATCATAAAGGTTTCCCTTGCCCCTTAAATATTCACCTATACTCAAGCTTTTGCATCTAATTTCAGGGTCTGTCTGGGGACTCCAGGGTAAGGACCTCTATTTTGGGTGATCATTAAAAATGATGTAGGGAGATGGTGGCGGTGTGAGGAATTGGGAGATTGGGATTGACATATATACATTAATATGTATAAGATAGATAACTAGTAAGAACCTGCTGTATAAAAAATAAACAAAATTCAAAAGAAAAAGAATTTAAAAAAATGATGTAGGGAAAATTTGCAGGCCAAATAAAGAAACACCTTGTCTTTATTATAAGCCAGAAAAGAAATGTGCAAATCAAGCATTAATCTCAAGAGAGGAAGGGCAGAGGTGGCACTGACACAGTGTCATAGCTGAAGGGAACTTTGTCCAAGTCCCTCATTCTACCCTAGGTGACGGTGAGAGCCAAACCCTGCCCAAGGTCACGTGACTAGCGGCAGTAAGAACCCAAGCCTCCTGGCTTCCAGACCAGTCTCATCAAACCCTCACCTCCCAGTCCCATGCCACCTTCCCAAAAGCACAGTTGTTGCAAGAATTCAATAAACATTTCCTTCAGAACGATTGCCAGAGGATAATTTGAGGAAATGCAGGATGTGCATGACCTTGGTCTCATGAGAGGACAGGCCTTTACAAGAAACAGTTGATTCAAATTTATGAAAATCTGTGGAGTGAAGGGCTTGCATTACTGCCTCATTTGAAAGATGACACCGTTCTCTATTTTTCACTGATGGGAACGTGACTTCAGAGGGCAAAAGGTGAGGCACCTGAGAGCAAAAGCCCAGTGGTGTCCATGATTGTCTTTGGTTCCTCCTCTGGGTCTAGCAGCGCTTGTTAGCCTGCGCCACAACAAAGCATCCCCAAGAGTGGGACAGGTACAGCCCATAGTACTTCTCAACTGGGTTTCACATTCATGGGAGCCCTTGGGGAGCCTTTTAACATGGTCCACACTTTCGGGATCCATGAATCTCCCTGCCCCATATGCTGGAGGTTTTGCACGAACTTAGGCAGACATTTTTTTTTTTTTTTTAACAATGAGAAAAAGAAGCCTTGCACCCGTCATCATACCAGATGCTCTACCAGATAAATATCACAGTTTTTTTTAGAGAAATATTACGTGCTTTGAGAACATCTGCAATTCTCTAGACTATATTCTTGTCAGAAGTTGACTTTAAGTATTACACTTCAGACTTTCCTTCAAAGGTCTCGCACTAAATTTTCCCATTACAGCACAAATGGCTTCCTTGAAACAGTATCAGACAGCATTAGAAATGTGCCAGCCCATGAGCATTACCGCAACTGATCTCAGACAAACTCACGTTGTCAATAACGGTGCCCATTCCTATTATTTCAGAAATGAAAATATAGAAGAGAGATGAATATGTTTTCCCCAACTGTTACTCTGATTTGCAAAGGGTGTTATACATTCAAGCCACCATTTGGTCTTAGGTAAACAAGAGTAGCCGTTACTTGTTACAGAGAGCCTAGGAAAATCCCAGGCTGTGTGCTAAGTGCTTTATACACATGGCCTCCTTAATCCCCTCAATGGTCCCATACGATGACAGCACGGCTATTAGCTTCCCTCTCAGGGCCCCGAGGATCAGTGCCCGAGGGACATGGTTTGTAGAGCACTAGCTGTGTGCTAGGCTCTCTGCTATATGCTTTATTTATATCTCACCGAATCTCACCAAAACCCTTTGAGTTCAGTGCCATCATAAATTCACAGTTGAAGAAACCAAGATAGGTCTCAAACCCAGTCCCAATCTACTCCGAAGTTCAGGCACACTGTTCCCTTTGACACTAAGTGGGAGGGTCACTTGTTGGTTAAGAGTAAAGACTCTGTACAACCTCCTGGACTCCACCCTTGCCAGCTGCATGACTGTGGCTAAGCACTAGTTTACCTTTCTGTGGCTAAGTTTCCTCATCTGCAAAACAACATAATAATAGTACCTACCTCACAGGGTTGTGAGGACGCAGCGCAAATGCAAGTGCCTAGCACACAGTAATTACTCAGCGAATTGCTAGTGTTGTAAAAAATAATATGGTGATGATAATAATAATGACAATGATAGCTCTCCTTATTTTCATTTAAAATGAGGCTGCCTCCTAAAGGATATGGGGATGAAAATAAACCAAAACAGTACAGTGAGGGGGGGTTTGTGTGTTAAGGACTAAGGGTAAAGAGACGGCCCACTGAGCAGAACAACACTACGTTCAGTCGGAAAGGATGGCTGCAAAGGTGTGCCTTCTCTCACTAGTTCCAACAGGCTTGTTTATCTACCTCCTCTGAGGAAGTCATGCGTTGCTCAAGTGTTGGTGTAACACACGGAGAGCTTCTCTGCATTTTTGTCTCTATCAGCATCTCTACTGAGCGTCCTGCCCTGTGGTCCTAACCCTGGTACTTGGATATGTTCCAGCCCATGGCTCCAGGGAAGAGATGGAGACAGGAAACAGCATCTCTGAGTTCAGTAGGGTAGAAGTGTGCACCTGCAGCAAGACATGGTTCACTCCAGTTTGCATTCAAGACAAAACTACGTCTACTGACGGGGTGCACATTGCTGTGGAGGCAGGATGTGGTGTTTCCGCTCTGCGCCCAACATGTGTTGGGTGAGGTCACTCCTTGCTTAATGCTCTCTGATGGGTGTTCAATAAAGAGAGAAGAAAATCCAAACCCCTTCCCACGGTCCCACATAATCTGGCCCCAGCCTACCTCTCTCCTTCCTCCCAGACCCATTCGTGGGTTTCCCTTGAACACACGGGGCTCCTTCCAACCTAAACCCTTTATACCAGCTCCTCTTCCTCTGTCTTGGACACTGTGTCCCAAGATTGGTGCCTTCTTCTGAGTCTTGGCTCAAATATCCATCTTCAAAGAGACCTTCCTTGCAAACCCCTAAACCACCACAGTTCTATTCTTTTCTTCATGGGATCCATTGCTACATGAAATCATCTTATTTATCTGTGAACTTCTTATCTGTCTCCTCCTCCGGAATGGAGATCCCTTGAGGGAAGAGACCATGCATGGCTGTCTGGTTGATTGCTGAATATCCTGTGTCTGACACATAGAGAGAGTTCAATGAGTACTTCTGGAGAAAAAAATGAATGAAAAACTGACAGAATGATGAATAGACCAGGAGTCAGGAGCTGTGTCTTTTCATTCTGATTTACTTCTTACCATCTCTGTGCCCTGATTTAGTCCCTTCCTTACTGAGTCTTGGGTTTGTGCCTGCTGGATAGGACTGGTGATCCTTATCCTTTCTCACAGAATTTCTTTGATTAACAAATGAAATTCACATGTATATGTCTATGAAAATATTTTATAAACTGTGAGTGATTATCAGGGATGCAGAGTAGGTTACAATTCCCACATCAAATACTATTAGACAGGTTTTCCTGAAGCACAGGCTGAGAGAGATCCCAAGCTGCACTGTTCTCAGTGAGAAAGGGTGTGGCAATCCCTTAGTAATGTCTGCTTTGGGACAGGGAGAGGGGATTAGAGGTGTGTGTATAACACATGTGTTATCTGTACAAAAAAAAGGTCAAATATTAAAGTGCTAAAATTGATCATTACAAACAGCTTCCTCAAGCTTTTAGCAATGATCATTCTGGAAAGTAGGCTTTGATATTTTACTCTCCTCCCTCTGCACGGTTGCAGTTTACTCCACTGACCACATTACTTTTGTACTAAAAACTAATTATGAAAAAGCTCTTCAGGGACTTCCCTGGTGGCACAGGGGTTAAGATTCCATGCTCCCAATGCAGGGGGCCCGGGTTCAATCCCTGCTCAGGGAACTAGATCCCACATGAATGCCGCAACTAAGAGTCCACTTGCCGCGACTAAGGAGCCGGCGAGCCACAACTAAGGAGCCAGCAAGCTGCAACTAAGGAGCCTGAGAAGTGCAATTAAGGAGCCTGCGTGCTGCAGCTAAGACCCAGTGCAACCAAATAAAAAAATAAAAATTTTTTAAAAATGAAATGATTTGGGAAAATCCTTTAAAAAATAAAGAATAAATAAAAAAGCTCTTCAATGATCCCATGCTATATTTAATATCATTGCTAAAATTCTAACATTAGTTTTTCAAGTCATCAAAAGAGAAGATGCATAGGAGACAGGCAAGGAAGAGAAAGCAGAAGTTTCCCATGTATAATAGAATGACTCACCACAAAGTATCATTTTGATATTATAAATTTCCTAAACAAAGGCAGATACATTCGATGAAACTAAAATATTATTTATCTTTCCTTTCAAATGAAGCACAAATATATAAGGGAGATGCTTTTCAGGGTTTCTCCTTTTTTTATCCCTCAGTAACCAACCACAGCACTCCCTCTGATGCCACTATTACATAATTGTGAAGACACTGAGACAGATTTTAATTCATTTAATAATTAGGTCAATAAAAACTATTATAGCTGAGAGCTCCATTAAAAGTCCATAATGTTACCTTAACGGGGGAAAAACTAATATAGTGCTGTTGGAATTTTTCCGTGAAATTAATATTAGAGAATTTTAGTGTGTGTCTTAAATAGCGTAAGTAGACATTTTTCCTAACTGAACCAATCATGGGTTTAAAACAAATGAAAATCATTACATTTGCTATGATAAAGTTTCCACGTTCTCAGGATTTTATCCGTCCCATTCCTGTGGAAACCCTGCACGTTCACTACCACAAGAGCAGTGTATTAAACCTGCCTGGACCACTGCTCGCAGCCCCCCACAGGCTGCGTCTTGGTGATTTGCCTCTTGAACGCTATGGCTCCATTTCTCAGCGCCCCTCTGCTGGGAAACATGCCAGACCCATGACCAACCAAATCAAAATCCCTCTCTCAAGTCCTGTCTTTGCTTGATAATATCGAACCCCCCATACAGCAGCCAGGACATCTGAAACAGCTCCGAAAGAGCCAAGACACAGAAGCGTGTCTACACTGCCCAGAGATCCTTTATCACCTCTACTTCATTAACTGAGTCACTAACGGTAGAGATCGAGATGAAGCAAAGCAGACTCCAGTATAGTATTATGTGATTTGGGTCAATTCTGAGCTAGATCCTGGGAGGGAAAAAAAATTAAAGCAACAGCTCACTCTCTCACCACAGGAATCCTATGATTCTGTGAGTTACTGAAACACACCAGTCCCTGTGTATGGCGGCATCAGTGTACTTGGGTATTAGCAACTGCTTTCATAGTCATATGTGCCAGCGTTGACAAGGATTGAGGGGTGATCGAAACCGATCAAAGGCCAAGGTCACAGATACACCTAACAACTTTATACACTAACAGGACATCTGCTGATACACACAAAGAGGTAGTGGCTGGAGCATGGGAGGGCATGCAATGAGCATGGGATTTTGGAATAGAAAAACCTGCATTTAATCTTGGTTCCTCTGCTCCCCAAAGTGTGACCATGGCAAGTTGTCTCACGTCTCTACTCTTCAGTTTGAGCATCTGGAAAATGGGGATCGATGGAGTCTGTGGTTGTTGGGAGATTCCTAAGAGACTACAGATGAAAAATAGTACTGTGGCTGGCAGAGAGGAAGGCCTGTTCTTTTGTGGAAAGGGAGCCCTCTCAAAGGGCACTTGCACAGATTCAAGGCCATATTTCTCAGGACACATTTCAAATATGAATGGGATGGAGGCTTCTGTAGCTAATCCCCAGCTACACTGGTGTGCACTCAGAAAGTGTACGCACGGCCAGTCATGCTGAATCTAAATCAACCAGAGCGAAGACACACATCTCTACCATCACTCCATTTCCTTCGCTGGAAAGATTCCTAGTGAAACTAGAAACACTAGGAAACCTACTAAAATATTTTTATTTATTTTTATTTTTACTCAGTTTTAAACAACATCTGTCAGAAAATTCCATCCTATAGTAAAAGGGCCTTCCTTTGAAGGTGCATATAGGCTGATATATTTGCAACATTTGCAAGCAGTCAGCATTTCTGGTGACGAGGCAGGTCTTGGAAACAGGGAGGCCCAGTCAACATGAACAGCTTCATTTGACTTTACTGACTTCTGATCAAGAGTTGGTGCCCGAGAAGGCTTAGGCCGATCATTTTGGGTCAGGTTATGAAACCACGCAAAATGGAGGGCAAATATCTTAAGAAACAACAACAACAACAACTAATGGTAGAACTCATGCACTTCCTTTCTCAAGGCCTATAATCTTCAGGGCACTAAGAGATGGGAATAATCTGTGTGGGCTTTTTGTACAGGGGAAGTAGAAGAGAAAAGGTCAAAATATCAACAATGTGAAGTCGGTACTAAGGATTCATATTTGGAAACCAATTGGGACGTGTTGCCCTGAAGCAAACAATTCCTGCAAAGAAATCTGATAGCTCGAAAGTCCTGTAAAAGAAAATTCTAGAATCATCCAATAAACTATTTTGAAGGGGGATGTTGGAGAGAAGAGATCATTTCTACGATTGATTCCCTTTCGTTTGTGATATTACTGGGCATTAACTTGGGATTCACTGTTCCCATGGCAAGTACTTACTTTTGTAAAATTACCAAATATTCTCTGGAGCAGAGACTCTTATCAGAAAATTGATCTCTAATACATAAAGGGATCTTGCAAGAAAAACGTCCTTTGGGGGTATTTTTTTTTTAATGGTTCACTGCAGGCCTTTCACAATCTCATGGAAATTTGGAGATTGCTCGGATATTGTTTCCATGGAAGGAGGAAAAAAGGGACAAAGGGAGATATAATACTTGAGACTTTAAAGGCTACTACCATTTTCTAGTTTATTCAGCGAGGGCAGCAGAGGTTAATAACAAGGAAGTACAAAACATTCAGGAATACAAAATTATTTACCAAAAAACAGTTTGTGCATTGCATACTTTCCTATCACTCTGCCAGTTGCCAAGAAATGTGAGATGCTCACTCAGTATTATTTAAATTAAATTATCAAATGCAAATGCGAAATATGAACCTCTCAGCAAAGCACAGGATTATAACACCACGTCCCCTATTCAGACTAAAAGCTGATTACTGGTTGTGAGCCATAAACATGTCAGACAATAATTTAATTGCTTTGCAGGTAGAGGAATATGCGCATTCTTGTTCTCATTCTGGAACTCAGTGAGACTGTTTAATACAATATAATGATCACAAGCCCACACAGAGTCTTCACTTGACACCTGCTTTACGGCGAAAAGAAGCTATAGCAAATTTTAGCAAAGCTCAAAGAACTAGGCAGTGGCAGACTTTTTAATCACTAAGCAAAATGGATTTCTCACCAAGTGGCTCAGGCTTTTAGTCTGGCTCATAGAGTTACAGATGCATTTTCCAAATGGGTTTAAATCTATAAGGAATTTCAGGTGCAAAGGACTACCTTCTAACAGCTAATTTGCTTCCTGTCTTCAGCTGAGCTGTTAACCAGAGACAGCCAGCACATGCACCCTTTCTTGGGCCACAGACGAACACAAATGTCACAATCAATACTCATTAACTCCAGGATCAGAATCGGAGGGGTCCTCAGGAAAAGAGGAGGGGTCTGAAATGTAACTGAGAGGACTTGGTAAGCATTTCCTGAATATTCCAGTTGCTGAGCATTAAATTCCAGTTGCTGGGCAAAGGGGTGGAGAGGTAGTGCAGAGAGAAAGGGGAGGAGAGAGAGGGAGCGGGGGAGAAGAGGGACTAACATTTGGTGACCTCCTCCATCCCCGGAACTCTCCTTGCATCCGCTCATGAAATTCCCAAGGATCCTGGGAGGCTGGCAGAACTCTTCACATCTTGCCAATGGGAAAAGAGGGGCTCAGAGTGACTCATCTAATATCACACAGTTCAGAAATGGCAGAGCTACATCGTGACTCAAGGTCCTTTCCTCCTTCCCAGTTTACCACAAAGAGGTGGTGAATATTTCTTTGCAACTGGGGATGAAGAGGAGACCCTGAAGTCTGGGGTCCAACTTGAATACTAGACTTCCGCTAAATGCCATACAGAAGTTACCCTCTAGTATAACACAATTGTACCTGCTTGTTTGCAGCTCACTACAAACTACCGTGATCTAATGCCGACTGAGCGCCCTGTGCCGTGCCCTGTGCCAGGCCCTGTGCTACTCATACGCTTATTGAAGCCTCACATCAACCCCGTAAACTTACAGGAAGCGTCCATCCTTTCACCTGTAACGCATACAAGGCTGTCTGAAATGATTCACACCCTATATAATTATGTTAGGACATAAATGTTTGTCTTTCATTTTTTTGTACCTTATTGTTTTTCAACAAGTTTTTATGATAGATTTGTTATTTTTCACAAAATCAAGAATGACTTTTTTTTCTTTTTTTGCAAAAGACTGGATACAAATGCAAATCGGCCACAAGCTTAACTGTGGTTAATTCTGGGTGGTGACAAAGAACATAGATGATTATTTTCTTCTTTGTACATTACAGAATATGCAGTCTTAATAAATAAGTGAAAACAATCTTTAAAAAAGATGTTTTTTGACTCTGGAAATACAGAATTTTAATTAGAAACTGTTTAAAGCAGGAAAAATCCCTGTCAAGAAAGACCAGGTGGAAAAATGGGTTCCGAATAAAATGGAATTTTAGGGCAACAAAAATCTAAAAGGCCACAAAACAGAAATAGCACTGTTATTTGAACAATGACTAGTTACTTGAATTTTTCGGCATTGTTAATCACTGCATCTGGGTTTTCCTCTGAATTCCACACAGAGCATTCACAGCACAACAATTTTATCATACAATACCTACTTGCGACACACATTTTAGGACAAGCTATCACCAGAAACAAATCAACACAAATACATCAGGGGCTGAACAATCTCAGGAGTGGGTGATACACGTTTTGCAGAATTCTGCCAAACAAAGGAACGGAATAGGCTGTGGGCAAAGCAAATGAGGGAGTTAAGGAATGAACGATTTTAAATAGTAATAATTAATTCAGATATGGTACTGTATTTTCTGCAAAAGAAATTCACATTTAGTAACATGCTAATGTTTTTATCTCCAAAGAGTTTAGTGCACTGGCAAGGTATCCCAATAACAGTGAGCCGAGTGAAGTCCAAACTTCTTAAAGAGAAGGAAGAACAGAAATTTATTAACTATTCTGTATCAATGCCAGATACAGCACCAGGCATCTTCCACGCATGATCGTAGAGGTTCCATGGCTGGTCCCCCGACCCTTGCTCATACGCTGGACTCCAGTGACCAGAGTCCTTGGCTTTTTCTGACCACAACCTCCAAGGTTCCCAGGTCCATACCTTTGCTCACACTTCCCTCTACCTGGAAAACCCTTGTCCTGCCTCTGTCCGTTCTTCCAGACCCATAACAAATGCCCCTCCTTCCACAAAGTCTCCCCAGAGACTCCTGGCTGTCCCGAATGTCTCTTCCACATTCCCCACAGTGTACACCAGCGTTTGCCAAGTGGCAGGCTCCAGGCCAGCCCAGGGCCTCTGAATGCTTTGCTGGCTTATCCCGGTTTGAGAGACTTAAAAATAATAACTGTCAGTACTCACAGACTGAGAGATTTTACACAAAATATCTATGCATCTAGTGGCCCTAGCCCCCCTTTTCTGCTTGGCGATAATGAGTTGTAGCTAAGTAACCAGTGCCCTGTTTAGACGGAAAGTGTTGGTTCTAGTTCTAAGAATCTGCTTTCAACTCTACTTATCCTTGGCCCATTTCTCTTCACTCACTGCTACTGGCTGGCCCCTCTGGACGGGTATGTTTGAGGCCTTGGAACACAGTTTGCCGTGGATTATTATTTTGGAGGTACTTTACCTCTGCCTCTCTACCCAGATAGGAACCTGTTATATATCTGGTGTTCCCGCCCTCCCACTGCCCAGGAAAAAGCTGGTGCTCCTCAGTGAGGACCAGAAAACAGTTAAGTCACTATTGCTATAATCCCAGGGACAGAGAACGGTGGCCTGAATTAGAAAGCAGTAAGAAGAGAGAAAGAAAGAAAAAGAATTACTCCTCGGAAATGACAGCCTTTATCTGTTTCTTTTAACACTTTCTATCTTGGACTGTAATAATATGGATACAAGTCTCACGTATCCTATTAGATCGGACCCTCCTTAAAGCACATCTTGGGTGCAATTCTTGCCCCGTGACATCCCTAGCCCAGCCTAGCAGCATGGCTCACGTGTACTAGGCACTGGATGAATATTAGTTGAAGGATCATAAACTTTCATCCTGAAACCCAGCACTTACATTTCCATTACATTTAAAAACCAACAAAACACATAACCTTCCCTCCCACTCATCCAACTGACAGCTCAACATATTAATTATCTGAATTAGAGTCAAGAGTCTAGGCTTCTCCTTCCAATGTATAGACAGGGAACTGGATCACTTCTTCCCAAGTTGTAGGGACAGAAAGAAGACGACAGTATGACGGCCTTAAAGGCGTGCACCGGACGGTCAAGGCGTGGGTTTCCCAGCCATCTCCTGGCGCGCGTTAGCGACGCTCTCCTCCGGGCGAGAGGCAGCGCCTTCACCGATGGAGCTGTGTGCACTGCCTCCTGCTGCATTAACAGTCCCTGCATGTGACTGGGCAGCGGCACAGGTCTCATTAGAGTGGAAGGATGTGCGAAGGCAGAGGGCCTCGCTTTAAGAAAACACTTTGCATACGAACAAAGGCGGAAGGATGTTAGGCTTCTAAAGAGAATATCTCGCTCATCACTTAGCAAAGTCAGCTGGAGACCCCGTTAAGTAAGAAGTTCTTGACTTTCCAAGCTATCAAAGGTGACCCAATAAAGCAAAGGGGCCTTGTTCCCCAAGTTTCTTTTTATCGGTTGCCTTGGACAACCAAGCTTGAACAAAACAGCCTCCAGGAGACTGCCACGTAGTAACTCCCTGTTTGCTTCCGCAAGGGACAGCTCAAAGAAAGGATTTTTTTTTTTTTTTTTTTTTTAGGAAGAAGAAAAAGAATATCAGAATGAAAGGAGGAAAAAGAAACCTGACAACCCAGGACACACAGATTCTGAGTAGTGATGAATGTACACGGGGGACTGATTGTCAGGGCGAGGTCTTCAAGCATTTCTAAGTAGCAGCCTGGCATCGGGCGAGATGTGCACATTCTTCATTGGTGTGGCTTTATTCATGAAAGATTCTGTGTCCTTGAGCAGGGAAGGGCCTCAAAGACATCTTGCACAGTGACCATCACATCAGGTTATACCCTTGTCTCTGATTCTTTCGGGGAAAGGAGGAAATCATAGAAACCACAAGAGGGGCTCACAACTTCTCACACTCCCACACTCGAATCCAGGCAGGGATGCTGTGGGTTGGTCAAGTTTGAAGAAATGTCATGGGCCATACGTTTCCTACACCACAGCCCTGTAGGGTCAGTATCTGTCTTCTCATCCCACATGGCTGGATTTTCCATTGAGGAAGAGGCACTGCTATCTTGGTGTCACTGAGCTCCTCTCTGCTGACTCTGTCTCCCAGGAACAGGTTAAGGCAGGTGATCTGCAGGGCTGCCCCATCCTAGAAAGGCTGGAGTGAACTGCCAAGGTCAGCTGTATTCTAGGCATTTGGGAAAATGACTCTTTCTCTCTCCCAGGTTGGGGGCTCTGTCAGGAGTGGTATTCCCTTGCTGTTGGAGTGATGTAATGTTAGACTCTGGTGTAGGCTTATGGAGGGACTGAGCTAAGGAGACCATTCTATGTGCTTTGTTCATACAGTATTTGGAACCATCTCTAGTAGAAGAAAGAGCACTCCTTTGTCTAGCTGGGAGCAGGAGGAGTGTGCACAGGGCATGGAATCGAAGACTCAGAGCATCCCTTTGTATGATTTCACGCCCTGTGAGCACTTACCCTCCCAGAACTTGTGAAAAAGGAGACGAAGGCTAGACAAACCCTGGACCAGGCGTTTGGGTGATTCTTGCCCCCAACTTTGCTATTTCCAACAGGACTATTAAAGGTGATTTAATGCAATTCATTGTGCAGATGAAACGTGGAGATGCAAAGTGAGGGAGAAGACCTGTCCGAGGTCACACCATTTGAACTTTGCTTGCAGTGTTCCGCGCTTAACACCACACATGCCCGCCCCTGCTACCACCCCAGCCCTCCAGGCATGGACTCCACCCTTCCGTTTGCTCCTTTTCTCGGTGATACAATATATAAATCCTCTAGGGTTGCTGCCAATGGAAAAAAAGTGCTTCTTGCTTTCCAAGGGGATCAGAGAAGGATCAGAGCTTAGAGAGAGGCCTAAATGTTGACTCAACCCTCTACCCCTGGTGCCAGATAACAACATGAGTCCTGGGTTCTATAACATTCATTTTCATGTAGATTATCTCACATGATCCTTAACATCTATCAAAGAGGAGCGGAAATGGGAGCAATATCTGAAGAGTACCCTACGGAGTACCATACTCAGTACAGAGTTAGATCTCAGTGAAGCCGCAAGACAGCCCTGACTTTACAGATAAGGCAGCTGAGGCATAGAGAGGCCAAAAGCATGGCTAGGGCAATAGTGCTTGTAAACTGACGGAACCAAACTCAGCTCTGAGACCCCCAAGCTGTATGTTCTTTCTGTATTTAGACTGGTCACAGTTACATCAGAACTTTTATTTATTTATTTTTTTTTTGCGGTACGCGGGCCTCTCACTGTCGTGTGGCCTCTCCCGTTGCGGAGCACAGGCTCCGGAGATGCAGGCTCAACAGCCATGGCTCACGGGCCCAGCTGCTCTGCGGCATGTGGGATCTTCCCAGACCGGGGCACGAACCCGTGTCCCCTGCATCGGCAGGCGGACTCTCAACCACTGCGCCACCAGGGAAGCCCTACATCAGAACTTTTAATGTGGAGCTTCTAGATCCCCAGTGGCATTTCCTACCAACGTGACATTTTGTCCACTTGCCTCTGTCCCATCGTACACAGTCACTGTTGCCTCAAATGAGTTACTGCAGACTGGAAACGATATACATCCCCGGCAGGCAGGCCCAGATGTAGCTACGGAACATGAGGATGTTCTCCTGGTGACTTGACCCAACTCACCACTGGAGAAACAACAACAAAATCAAACACAGACCACCAGATCACAAGTGCACGCCCATCTCAAGATAGAGACAAAGGAAAGACCTTCAAAAAGCCCTATGGGGCTTCCCTGGTGGCGCAGTGGTTGAGAGTCCGCCTGCCGATACAGGGGACACAGGTTCGTGCCCCGGTCCGGGAAGATCCCACATGCTGCGGAGCAGCTGGGCCCGTGAGCCATGGCCGCTGAGCCTGTGCGTCCGGAGCCTGTGCTCCGCAACGGGAGAGGCCACAACAGTGAGAGGCCCGCGTACGGTCAAAAAAAAAAAAAAAAAAGCCCTACGGCACCGTCATAAACAGGGCTGGCGGGGGGATGGGGAGAACACCAGGAAGAAGGTCTCCACTGGGCCATCCTGCGCTCTGGCTTTGACCCCCGCCTATCCAAAACTCTACAGGGACCTGCTTGAGCACATCCAGAGATGTTTGGGCCTCAGCAAAGTAAGAGGAATGTAAATAGGTTAGATGTTGCAATGAACATGTAAAATTAATGTTTTGGAATGTTGTGCTATATCTAATTGTATGGGATTTAATCAAAATCCCAGTGAATCTTTCATCTGTCCTCCCAAATCAGACATCCTACATTTGGGGTGGGCAAGGGGGAAGATCCAGCTTAAGGCTGGCGAGAAAGATGCAGCACTTTAGTTAACTTTCAGCTCAGGAAGGACGAGGGATGCAGCATCGACGCCAAACAGGAATTTGCCATCAGCTGGAATAAGGCCCAGAGCGAGATAGCAGGATATAACGGTTGAGGGGCAGAACGGACTTTGGAGGTCCTTTCAGTTTACAAGTGAAGAAACTGCGGCCCAGAGAGGCTGGCTGACTTTTTAAGGATGCACAGTGAGCTAGAGTCAGGGCTCAGGCTGAGACCCAGACGTCCTAAGTCCCAGCCAAAGCAGGCGATTATCCCACCATAACATATGCTGGCCACGTTTCACAGCAGCAGTAGTAAACCCCAGTGGCACCATCATTTCAGAAAAGCAATGGCAAAAGGGGGTACATCTAGTGGAAGTTACCCACCTTGGACAAGGGACTTCAAAGATGAACAAGTGAAGGGCACAGCCTGATTAGTCTAGAAAAGCAGAGATACAGGGGCATAATGGTGCCTACAGATGCAGGAGAAAAAGACATTTGAAAGGCGGCCCCACGGACAAGGAATTAGACTTTAGTTTGGTTTCATGGGGCAAATAGAGAACCAGTGGGTGGATCGCAAGGAAGGTTTGTTTTGTTTGTTTTTAAATTGTGGGGAAATACACATATCTTAAAATTCGCCATTTTTACCATTTTAAAGTGTATAACTCAGTGGCATTTAGTACATTCACAGTATTGTGCAACTATCACCACTATCTAGTTCCAGAAGGTTTTCATGACCCAAAGGGAAATGCTGGAGCCATTAAGTAGTAATCCCCCATTGCCCCTTCCCTCCAGACCCTGCAAACCACTACTCTGCTTTCTATCTCTGTCAGTTTGCCTGTTAGGGAAATTTCATACAGACAGAGTCATATAGTAAGTGGCCTTTAGTGTCTGGGGAAGCCGATATTCTTATATCTAGAATTGCAGAGCTGTGTGCTTTGAAAGGGGGCTGGGTAGTGAGTTTGAGTTCCATGATCCTTGAGTTCAGGCCGAGGTTAGAAGCCTACGTGGTGGGGACTCAGGCCCAAGAAGTAGGTGAGAAAGGATGTCAGGGCTTCTGTGACAAGTCCCCCGGGGATGACTTCCCTCATCACCACCCCGACTCTGTCCTCTGCTGTATAGTGAACCACAGACCTAGAAAACCCTGCTGCTCGAACTGACCTCCTCTCCTGATGCTCTCCTCCCACCTCCTGTTCTGTTGACACTTGTTTGCCTATTTGCCTGGCACACTGTGGACAATCTTCTCACTCGAGCATGTATGACCTGAATGTACAGCTAGCTCTCTGCTGAGCTCGTCTGGAGCTTCAGTTGGCCGTGAGTGCAGCCAGGTATGTACTAAGAGCAGGAAGAAACCAGGATCGTCTGAGTTTTAAGTGCCGTGATTTGGCCCAATAAGCTCAGGGATCATCTATAAAACCTGACAGCAAGGGCAATAAAATTAGCTACACAGGGACTGTAGGGTAGCAGCATTGTCTTCAGCTGCTCAGGGGGCAACACCCCATCACACACAATCACACACAAAAGCCACTATAAACATTCTGACGCAAGCCTTCCAACAGCTTAGAGGACAGGCGATATGTTTGAGAAGCTGGAGGAAAAAATCAGAGAGGGGAATCTAAGGGGATCACAGAAGTATCACTTTCCAGGTGGTGATAATAGATTTCCTCCATGACCTGGAAATCACTTTAGAACAAGAGTATCAGCCCTGCTTTGAAAGTCCTGCTTTCTACTAGGACCACAGGTTGAAAAGTTCCTTTTAAAAAATTAGTTAAGGAATGTGTACTGGGCTGAATAGAGTCCTCCGAAAATTTGCGTCTCCTTGAAACATCAGAATGTGACTTTGTATGGAAATAGGGTCTTTAGAGATGTAATTAGTTAAGATGCGGTCACACTGGGTTAGGCTGGGCCCTAAATCCAATGACTGGTGTCCTTATAAAGAGAGGATGACTTGGAGCCCCACAGAAACCCACAGAGGGAAGGAGGCCGTATGAAGACGGAGGCAGAAACTGGAGTGGTACAGCTATAAGCCAAAAGGCCAAGGACTGCCAGCCACCCCCAAAGGCTAGGAAGAGACAAGGAGGAATTCTTCCCTGGCACCTTCAGAGGGAGCACGGCCCTGCTGATGCCCTGATTTTGGGCTCTAGCCTCCAACATTCAGAGAGTATACATTTCTGCTGTTTTAAACCACTCAGTGTGTCGTAATTTGTTCCAGTAGCCCTAGCAAACTATGGAGAACACTCCCAATTCCCTCTTTTATACAATTGCTCAAACCTATTTTAAAAATGGAAAAGACATCAGCCCTTAAAATGCAATCTCATTATATTTGGAGTTCAACCTCTGAACAGAGCTTCAGAAACGAGTATAGTGTGCAGTTGCACTGACTTAAAAAGTGCTTTCTTTCTACGGACCGGGACCCATTTTGTCTGCTCGTTCTGTTTGTTTCCTGGTGAAGAGAAGGATTGGCCCTCGGATCCCTTTGTCTTCACATCTGCTCCTCCCTCTTCAGGATCCCTTCCTTTAGGCTGTCAAGCAGAGTCTCGTCCCTCACTGCTCATCCTCTGTGCCCCCTTCTCATTTCCCAGAGAGAGACCGGGACCTCAGATGCAAGTGTGCACTGCGCTGGCTGAGCTGTGATTCCTCCATGTTGATTTTAACTTTTCTCACATCATATGGGATCCCTCTGGTGGTTACTAAGAGACACGTCAGTTTTGAGAGATTAGAGGCAAACAAAAGAATCTTCAAATCCAGAGGATAAGGGACTCAGGGCTTACACGTTACTGCAAGGCAAACAGATGCTAGACTGCTCTGGGCGCCTCCCCAGGTTTGTGAGACAGCTCCTGGGGCCCGAGGAGGGTTCCATTTATCTAGGGTGTGAAAGGCTGCATTGGTGATCCTTGAAAGCATCATTTGTGTTCATGGGAATAGTGGATGCGGAGCTGTCTGGCCGTAAATAAAACAGCACAGAGGATCCCAGCCACATCCGAGTGGTTTCTGGCTGCAGGGGCTCAGAGAGAGTGACTAAAAAGATTGAGGTGAGAGGTCCACGGGGACAGGATTACCAGACCTTGGCATGGGGCACGTTTCTGAGAATCTCATCAAATGTCTCCAAGAACAACTCCTGTCAGCGACCCTCCGAAGTCAGTCAAAGCCGGCCCCCTTTCTTATTTACGACTGCAGTAGAAAAGCATCCATCTGGCTGCACCCAACCTACTTACCCCTTGGTTTGTAACAGTGACAGAGTAAGAAATCACTTACAAAATGAGCACATTTTCTTGACGGGCTGGGCAGTCTGAGTTGACACTGGTAAGGCTTTATTAAAATGCCTTTATGTTCTGAGATGCATAGATGTGTGAATTTCTAGCATATTCATCAGAAGACCTAAATTAATTGCTCTCTGATGAATTGTGTAAAACACCTCCTTTCCGCTTCTCCACCCTCCCCGCCAAAGTACACTGAAAAGGTCAACAACACTATCAAATGCAACACACTTCAACTTCCTTCCAAGCTTATAATTAAAGCTAATTAGTAGTTTTGGTAATTAGCACATGTAAGCTTTCTACTCTCTGAATTAATAAGACTTACTGAGGTTTTGAGCCAAGTAGACTTTTTCACTCCCTGGTTCTGAGTCCTGAGCTGCCTGTGGTCGGTTAATTTAAAGCATGTCTTCTGAAAGTGGAATACGGGAAAAACCATTTCTTACCATGGCCCACCCTCAAGCCAGAGTGTGAGTTAGCGACAAGCAAAAGCGGAATTATCGTCACCGGGTAAAATCAGAACCCCTTAGGGTCTCCAGTAACTGTCCAATCTCAGGCTCTCGATGTGAAATGGTTGTGCCCAATTACTAGGGCACTTGCCCTCAACGCACCTCCAGGTTGCCCTGCTTCACTGTGTCACCCATTGCCATGGTCACGCTGAACATGTCAAATCTTTCTTTACAGAATGCAGAGGTGATGGCTGTAGGGTACCAAGAAACCACTGCTCATTTTGGTTCAAGCAAAAATCAAAGAGGAGAAAAATCATTAGTCCAATCAGTTTCTGCTTACGTGTAGACAAAGCAATTCTCCGAATAGCCTCACGTGTCCTCTTTTGGTCAGTATGTGGGCATTCTGCGTGCCCAGACAGGATTAAAAGTATGTTTTTTTGTTAAGTCAAGAAATCAAATCTATATTCTATTAAAAGAAACAAGCCTCTGATTTGTTTTCAGACTTTAGAAACAGTTTGAGAAAAATCCTCCATGGGCGAGCTCATTTGTGCCCTCCCTCCACCCTAATCTCAGGAGGGGGAAAAGAAAGAGTGGCGGTTGCTCAGAGCACCAGTCATTCTGATGCATAAGGGAAAGGAAGCAGTCATTTCTGCATGAAGGGGATTACAAGGCACCCCGGGGTCACCGGAGTGAGTAGCTCTGATTTTAATGGCACAATGACTGCGGCCATGATCCATCAGGGGCAGTCGATGTTATTTAAGAGCAAAGACGCATTTGGTCCTGCGGATGGCTATGCTGTGAAGATGACCAGGGCTCTGGGTTTCCATAGCCTTTCGGGCCCAGTTCAATGGCAGGCCTTGTCTCCCACTGACTGATCCCCGTTACAGGACGCACTTAAGTTCCATAAACAGTGGTCCTCAACCAGGGGTGATCCTGCCCCCGAGGGGACATCTGGCAATATCTGGAGAGATCTGTGATTGTCACAGTTCTGGGGGGGGCGGGGGTTGGCGAGAGTTGCTATTGGCATCTAGTGGGTGGCGGTCAGGGATGTCGCTAAACATCCAACAATGCACACAGGACAACCCCCAACAACAAAGAATGGTCTGGCCTTGAGGGTTGATAGTGCTGAAATTGAGGAACCGTGATATAGAGGGTCTAAGGAGGGTCTGAGCCCCTCCCAGCATTTACTACGGAAGAGCCAAACAAGACCTTTCTTGCTTGATGGTGGACTCATCTCGGCCTTCTAACAATGAAAGGGAAGTGAGAGCTCCCCTGGAAGGGCTAGAGCTGAGCCAGGCAGAAAGAAACAGACACACCAGGGTATTCCAGGCACCCAAAAGCCAGTGCTGGGCGTTTTCACCCTGCAGCTCAGGCGGACATATTGCATTATGGATGAGCTCACACGCCATGGCAAACAGTTTAAGAATGATGCTTATGTTTAATGAATCCTAAGTGGTTTATTACTGAGGGTCAAGTTCCTGCTTCCTGTGGGAATTTGACATTTATGAAAAGTCCCAAGCATTAATTATTCAGCGGAGATGTCCTTCCTATGGAAATGCACTTTCCTGATACACTTGACAGCACTACCATTCCCTCTCTGCACCAGCTACTCTGTTGTTAATCCTCCAAGCATTAATTAAATAAAATTTACAACCGAGCCAGGATGCATCTCCCCTCAAATATTATGCAAAAGACACCTAAGTACTCTTTGATTTTTCCTGCTAGTAGCCAATCATTACCCATAGCTATTTACATTCTTCCTTTTGTTCTTTAAAGCATAAACCTGGTATCTCTTCCCACTGAGGAGAAAACTATGCTTAGTAATTAAATTATACCGCATTAAACTTACTTAAGTTCACCAGCAGGGAAAATTCCATGCCCCTGGGTTTCACAATAACTCCTAATCACACTTGCAAGCCATATCTTTTCTGTGACTTCTTATAATTTTTGTTCCTGGAATTCCATTAAAAATGGTAATGTCATTACTCCTGTTAATGCTCAAAACCAACAGCATAATCCTGCATTTTAATTAGTGATTATAATTAATCATTATTTCATTAATGAAATGTTTAGTTGGTAATTGTCTTTGAGCACCTTACTCCCTAGGCTTATAAGCGTTTCGTAACATCAAATTCACTTCCTCTTTCTGATGAAGTGGCACTGTCAACCTCATTTTATTTTAACACTCTCACGTGGCTCTGCACCTCAGGCCTGCGACATCGCCTGCATATTTACACTTACGAAATGTGTGGCTTTTGGCTCTCATGAGGTCTGCACGGAAGCTTAGCCCTCCCATGCTTCTCTTCCAGCTTACAGAGGCGGGTCAGCCTGCTTCCAGAGAGCACAACGTGGGAAGAGAAAAGTAATTCTTGGAACCCTTAGTAAATAACAAATGTGGGATCCAAATTCATGGATTTTTGAGAGAGGATAGAGCAAGGATTTGGAGGTACTCTTTAGAGCATGAAGGTTGATTTTAGAGCTTAAGGAATTAAGAATAAACTGGGAGGGAGGTGAAGAATTTCATATGAGGCAGGATTTTCGTTGATCCTTTTGCAATACCACAGATATTCTTATTTACTTGGATGTTTTTTTTGAGGACGGGGGGAAAGCCTGTCTTCCCCATGAAAATGTAAACACCGAAGGACAGGGACCCATATAGACCTTGTACCCCATTGTATTCCTACCTCCTGGTGCAGTACTCGGGATACACGCTACTCAACAACGAGATGTGGAAGCAACTGTTGCAGGACTGCATGTGGTTAGGCCATGGAGAGCGTAACTGAGGTACCAGGGTTCACAAATTCAGTTGTGGTTTT
Organism: Globicephala melas; assembly: GCF_963455315.2. NCBI lineage: Eukaryota > Metazoa > Chordata > Mammalia > Artiodactyla > Delphinidae > Globicephala > Globicephala melas. Next base: position 29,752,930 of record NC_083324.2, on the reverse strand, counting down.
GTGATGTAAGTTGTTGGGCGCTAAGCGGGTAGCTAATTGGTGGACTCGCGTGTTTGTGAGTGACCTGAGGTCCGAGCTGTCTCTGGGAATCCTAAAGGAAGACAGATTCATCTTAATGGCCTCCATGCAAAATAGATTTTAAAATGCATATACACCTGCCTGTATGTGCACACGCGTGCGAACGCACGCACGCGCACGCACACACACACACATACACACATACACTTACCCACACCACACTGAGCACAGAGAACTATTCCAGGAAGGGAAATCTGCTATCCTTAGCAAACTACACAAGGAGGGTTTGAACAAAGGAAAGATGAGATGCTGCTATTGCAAGGAAGGATTCACAGCTTCCGAGCGAAGCTGAGGTAGAACGTCAGGCTGGTTGGAGAACGCTCTGTGTCTGTTATGTATTTCTGACAAGCCAGTCAGAATCTTCCAAACATCTGGAAGAAATAAATGATGGCCAGCAGCTTGGCGTTGGCCCAAATGTCAGAGTTACATCCAGTGATGGTCTGAGGTGACAGAAAGACAGGCTCTGAGGTCCAGAGAGGACCTTCTCACTGGCAATCCTTGACGCTGCTGGTATTTTACAAAATGAAGACATGTCAGGACGAAGCTTACATTTTTGTCATATTTTCTGAATATCTGTATTTAAGTTAACGCTTTAGCACACATATACCATATAACAACTCACACGGAAGTATCAGCAAAAGTCAAAATGTGAGACCCTTTGTGACCGGGAGTGGGGGCCCGACTAGACTTCCACCCCTGTCTCCATGCACGTTCTATTTCTTTCCCAGGCCATGTTGCCTCTAAAAATAATATTCTTCCTCTACCCATCCATTCAATTTGTGTAGAGCACCCGACTTGCGCCGGGAGCTTGGGAATGGAGTCCCTCCCTTACGGAGCTCCCAATCCAGAGCCCAGTTCCCTCTGGGTTTCCTGCCACTGGAAATCACCTTTTCTTTTCTAGCTCCCTTTGCCGACTCTCCACTTATTATCCGGTCTCACAAAGCCTACCATGGTTGTGAGGGAATAAATATGAAAAAGCGTTTAAGGTCATTAGGCCCCAGAATGGCACGAGCTCCTGCCCATGAGGTGAGGGGAGGACGATTAATACAAACAGATGCTGTTTGCTGCACACTCCCCAGAGGTGAGTGCTGAGAATCCTGCATGGACCGCTGTGCTTAGTCCGCTTCGGAGAAACTGGACTGGGCACAGTGAAAACCAGGAGCGGGGCCATTCCCAGTATGTCCAGGTCTATTACATTCTTTGCTGACTGCCTGGGGATGAGCTCTCATCTGTCTGTTAAATTCCGCCCGGAGCTGGAGTCCAGACCATCGTGGGCAGAAAAGGAATACGTCCTCACAGAAGCCTCAGCCCAAGTCCAGCAGAAAGACTGAGACAAGTCGACTCCATGAAAAAGTATGCCAGCCTCTCAGAGCATACCAGAAAACGTTTTGCCATTTCCTTTTTTTTTTTTTTCCCCTTGTTTTCTTTTTTTTTAGTTTTTGGCTGCGTGGCATGTGGGATCTTAATTCCCTGACCAGGGATCGAACCTGTGCTCCCTGCATTGGAAGCAGGTGGCCTTAACCACTGGACCGCCAGGGAGGTCCCATTTTGCCATTTCTAACTGTTCTCATGGAGGCAGACCCACTTGCCTGTTGAGCATGTCTTGCTGAACAAACAACAGCAGAGGCCTGCCCTGTCTGTGTGTCGGCCCTGTACCTGGGAGGCCGTATTTCATGGGGACTGACAGCACAGGCTTGGCTGCGAACTGAATACCTGTGAGACGGCGGGCAAGTCAGCGAATCCCCCTGTGCCTCAGTCTCCTCGTGTGTGAAATGGGGACACAGCGAGGCCTAGGTCCCAGGCTTGCCGGGACGATGACATGAAATCATGAGTGTAAAGACATGAATGCCACACCTGGCACGTGGTAAGCACTCAGTGGTTGGCATATTGTCATCTTCAATATGACTGCTGCTTATCTGATGCAGTCCTTTTGCTTTCATTAAAAATTTAAACAGCAACAAGAACAGCAGTCACAGGGGACTTAGGTTTATAAGTCTGTGGGTTCCTACCTCGGTGTGATTTGAAAAGGAGGAAGGGACACGCCCCATGACGTTCTCAAGTCCTGGGGGAAAATCCTGGGATCGTGCTCACCTATTATTACCCGTGGAAACAGTAACAGCCATTGCAGTGATCTAAATGTGTCTTTTTTTCAGGCAGTGATAAGAGGTGGAGAGTAGAACACTGACTCACGCTAGAAGGCTGGGGCAGAGATAATAAAGTGCTAGACAAACACATAGGGTAAGAACACGGTCTTCTGCCAAGTTCCACAGCCATCATGCCCTTCCTAATACGCCAATCTTAACCCTCTCCTGAACCGTATTCCCTGTCTCAAGAGCAGGTTGCCCTATGTTCCCATTTATACCCCCCTCAAGGATTGGCAGTCGGTTTACACTCAGGAAATGTTTGCTGAATGAACGCTCTGGGGATCTTTAGAAAATCAGCACCCCCCACCCCCCGGTGGGATGACAGGGATTCTAGTGAGAAAACCAGGGTGGGACAGAGGGTCTCTTGCAAAGCACTTGTGCAAGGCTGGGGATGGACTCACAGGAACTGGACCGACGTGACCCTGATCACTGATCTTTCAGTGAGAAAGATTCCCGGGCATCCGGCTGAAAGGTGCAGACGGCTCCACATACACACAGCCTGCGTTCTCTGCAGACCCCAGAGTCTTCACAGATCAGAGATTTAGCAGATGGTGTTTTTGCATTAATCGTCTAAATTACCATCTATAAGATCCTCTGTTTTCTAAAAACTTGTTGCCTTAAGCCTTTAAGATTTGAACTTAACGGAAATGTTTGTGTGGGCTGGTAGTGCACCTGTTCTGCAGGTTCTCTGTCCCAGAGGGATCGTGCAGGGGCTACGAGGAAAGTCAGCTGGCAACAGAACCTGGCCTGTAAGACTGCGGTTTCCGGTCTCTCTGCACTGCCTGCCAAACAGGTGGGGGACGGGTCTCTGAGCACTGCCCAAGAAGAGCAGCTTTGGTATGGTTTCCTGCACCGTGGCGACTACAGCATTAGGTGTCAGAAGACAGACAAGTTCCGGAGCTACCACGGGAGTGGTACCAGAAATCGTCCTCCAGCTTTTGAAAGGCACTAAAAAGCTTTGTTTCACATTCACGTCAGCTTCCAAAGCAACTTGTGATGCCACTTCCATTGGTTTTATTCACAGCAGTTTTTCTCTCCAATCCAAACTCCCCTTTCTTTAAAAAAAGAAAAGAAAAAGAAATCTAATAGTCCTTGTTTTACTAGCAAGAAATGAGGCTGCAGAGTGCTTCAGAGAGCCAGTACCACCAGAAGCTGAGGCGGAGAGCTTCTAGGGGATTCCAAAAAAGGCAAGGAAAGGAGGGGGAAGGAGCAAAGGCAGAAGGGAGTGGGGGAGGAACCATACAGATGAGAGTGTGGACACCCCCCTTTAGGATCCTGAGCTGGCGGAGAGGGGAATTGTGATAGCAGGGGAGACATACCACGAGGAGGGCACTGTGTTAAGAGCTTGTATGAATTCTGGAAAGAGATAAAAAAAGCCCTTTGATCCACTCCAAAGAGGGAGACAGAAGACTTCAAAGCAGGGAAACAACCTCCAGCACTTTGCCCTGCTTTAAGCAAGAGGAGTATTCACCTTGAACTAGCTTACCTCCCGCCCTAGCGCACACACGTGTGACTGCTGCAGACACGCAATTCAACTTGTTCAGCTGCCCCACGAACACAGCACATGCAAGGTTTGAGTGCATAAATACACGAGGCTGCCCGCTTCTAAGTGCGGTTACTTCACCGGCCCCTTCTGATGTGGAAGGAATCTCTGTCTAGGACAGCTGCTGCTAAATACCAGGTTCCCTTACAAGATTCCAAAGGAGAGGGTGGCATTTTGTCTCCTTGACACCATTAGTCTCATTCACAGTAACACACGCTAAATAATAGCCTAAGGGGAAGAAATCTGATCTCCTCGAAGTCTTCTTTTGAATCTCAAAAATAAGAGTTTTCCTTTCTTTGGAGTTGGGTGGAGAGTGGGATGGGAATGTGCTTCCCATTCAAACATTCTCCAGCCCAGCCTGGGAGCCCTGTATAAAAAGTAAAATTTGCTTTTATTAAAGCAAACAGATCTGCTTACGTGAGCACCACAGACATAACTGGGTAGACTTCTGGCTCCTGTGGACATAGGGAGTTATGTGGCGAGATCGGCCACCTCCTCCTGAAACAGAGCTGGTCCCCTGGATGGAGTTGGGGGAGATGCACAGGAATGCTTTCCTCCGCAGCAAGCCCCCCATGAAAGAAACTAGACGCCTCATCAGCACGTCTCTGAGATCAGCCCTCAACTTCTTATTTTTTTGCAATGATTCGTTTGTGTCAGAATCAGTAAAAATGGCAATGCAGAGGAGACTGAGCTAAAAAGAAACATCCTGGAGAATTCTCCTGGTTATTTTTAAAATATTGTCTCTGTTGACTTGAAGTGGTATAGAAACACTTCCATATGCTGTGTTTTTTTGTGATTTTTTTTCCCATTGCTTCTTAGAGTTTAAACATAGATCTTCTATCGGATACAACTTCTGTTAACAATATGGCCTACTGGGTTAGCAAGGTTAGCAAAAGAACTGTCCTTCCCTTACAGACTCTGGATTTGGGAGGGCTGCTAGCTGTCTTGAGTCCCCTGTTCACAGTTCATTGTGGAAAGCATTATACTCTCAAGTTCTTTGCCAATCCTTTCCTGTAACACAAACTGAAACGACATGCTCATTTCTCTAGGTTCTTGCCTGCTTGGAACCATTTAAGTCCCAGAAATCCCTCATCTTAGCAACTGTGTCTCTGTTATCGTATATGAGACAATATGTTTGTCTGTGTTTCATATTGCTTTCTGGAGATTATAACCAGTGCCTCTTTACCATTTTATCTTTCTTAGAAAGTATTTTCACTGATGCAAACAACTGATTCATATATTTGTATAGTAAAACTTTCAAATAGACGCAAGATTATAATCCCCTTTCACCACCCTGCCCCAGTCCTCTCGTCCCCTCCCTGGGGATAACAATGTCACCAGAGTGGCTCAAGTTCTTTTGGACATTTTTCTGTATATTTGCGCAGATCTATGTATGCAGTCATATGTCTTGTTTTTATTGCTACTGTTGATACATAAATAGAATCATACCATAGAATGGAGCTTCATGATGTAGTTGCCCATTCCTTTATTGATGGATTATATATTTTGCCTGTTAATTTGCTAAAACTTTAGGTTCCATTTTGAGCCAGGCTGGAGTTGTAAAAAGAATAAGAAACTGGACCGGATTTTAGTCCAGCTCTGTCACTAGTGTCCAGGTGGCCTTGGGGAGCCACTGTCCTCCTTGGATCGACACCTCCTCCTCTGCTGGGCGTTGGGGGTGAGTGCGGTGCTCAGCCTGTCTGGCCACAGCCCCCAGTACTAAGGCCAGGTTCTTCACACTGCGATCTGAGTGACTTAATCCAATGGAAACATATGTATTGTGAAAAATGTGCCACAGTCTCTGTGATGCACAGGCTTCTGCACTTAGAATCATGCAGGTTTCACAGGGGTCACCGGTGGCCCTACATTCTAACTCAAAGGCGAATGACTCGATGGACTGTGGAGGGTACAGATGAATTTTCTCTTAGTCACGCAGAGGTTTTGTTTTAACTGAATTAGTCATCCATATTTTAAAATCAGGAGATTTCCCAGAAAAAATGCTGTCTTATTACTTGGAAGAAAATCCTATTTGACCAAACTAGGCCTGTGCATCTGGGCCAAGAAAAGTTACTGGTTGTGTAGGAAGATGGATCTTCCATGCTTTAGAAAGATGTTGGTGGTGACTCAGACAATACAGAAAGCAGAAAAAGGAGAGAAAAAGGAACGATTTCGAGTGATTAAGGCAAGCATGGATCAGAGCAGTTCCCCCCTAACCCTTCCCCAGCACTCCTAATGCTCCTTTCCTACTTTACTTTTCTCCCGTCATTGCCACAGGCCAGCTGATATGCCTTATCTTTTACTTACATATTCCATTTAGTGTCTGTCTCCCCTAAGCCAGTATTAGGTCCATGAGAGCGAACATTTTTATTCCTCTTATTTATTTTCCAATCCCAACATTAAGAATGCCTGGTACACAGTAGTCACTCAAAAAAAAAGTTACTGAACTGACAGAAGATAAAGGGAAGGATGGATGGAAGTAAGGAAGGGGAACACAGTTAGCTGGTGCTCAGTACTGGCTGCCGTCTTTAGGTGGGGCATTTGTCCTTCAGACAGCTACTCGTTTTGCAGCCCATGCTCCTCCTTTAAGTTTCCTTCCTGGCTGGCCCTTGAGGCATCTGAGCTTGAGATGCCAGCTCTAGGATCCCTTTATTGAAATATACTGAGCTAGCTGACCAGGAATCAGCCCCCAGAGGGGGAACCTTAGCAGCAGGGATGGCGACCGGAGTGAGGTGAGTGGAGCACCCAAGGCACAATATTTAAGGCTGCAGGTGCCTCATTCTTAGGGAGGCACTCACACTCAGGGGCACGCGGATGCAGGGCTGACATCTGCACAACCCTGAGAGAAAGTGCTTCTTTAAAGTTTATTTCCCGGGCACCTCATCTGCCTTCACCCCAGACCCAACCCGACTAGCAGACCCCGCATAAAGACAGCCACAGCGTGAACGCTGGTCCATCCCTGCTCGGTGCAGGGGGCCCGACGGGCACAGTAACACGGAGACGTTTCTGTCCTTGAAGAGAATCCCAGTCTGTCTAGTGTGGGAGGCACCTGTGCATACACTTAATGAGAAAAAGAAGGTAACAAGCATGAGCATTATGAACAAATCATTAAAGCAGAATAGAGGAGAAAGAAAGAAGTTTAGCCAGAATAGATGAGAGTCTCAGAAGAAACAAGATTAGAATAGAGCCAGAGAAAAATGAGCAGCATTTCTCCAGCTAGAGAAGAGTTAGGGGACGCCCCTGGCGGTCCAGTGGCAAAGAATTGGCCTTAGAATGCAGGGGACGCGGGTCCGATCCCTGGTCCGGGAACTGAGATCCCACATGCCGCGGGGCAACTGAGCCCACGCCTCAACGAGAGAGCCTGCGTGCCGCAAACTACAGAGCCCACGCTCTGGAGCCCGCGCGCGGCAACTAGAGAAGAGAAAACCCGCGCACCGCAACTAGAGAAGAGAAAACCCGTGCGCCGCAACTAGAGAGAAGCCCGCACACCTCAGCGAAGATCCCGCGTGCCACAACTCAGACCCGACATAGCCGATAAAATAAATAAAATAGAGAAGGGTTAGGAGGGACATTCCACGCACGTGAAGCTCTATGTGCAAAGGCAAGGACGCAGGAATGTGCATGGAGGCCCGAGAACAGCGCCCACAACCTGGGTGTGGCGTGTACGAGCCGACCGGCTGGAGGAGAGGCTGGGCAAGTGGGTTAGGACAAGGTGCCGAAGAACAAGGTATTTGCCAAGCTAACGTGTTTTCATTTTATACCCTCAGTGTTTCTCAGGGTATGATCTTTGGACAAGCTTCTCTGAATCATCCCGCATGGTTCTTCAACACTTGATTCCTAGGATGCCATTAGGCAGAACCTAATGGAGCTCTAGGACTGCAGCTCAGGAATTTGCTTTTTTAGAAGAGTTCTCCAGGTGGTTCTTTCTTCTGCTAATGTCTGAGAAGCACCGGTTGAAAGGCTCTCTGTTCTCCAACAAGTCTGTTCCTTTGAATCGCCCCAGGGGCTCTGACAATATGCGCGTACCCCGGGTTTAGTCCACTGCTGCTGACTCTGAGCCACAGCCCACAGAGCCTGAAATACTTCCCACTGGCTCTTCACAAACATCTGTGGATCTCTGCTTTAGCAAGATCCTGGTGGCGATACAGAGAATGGGGCAAAGGGGACAATTTAGAATGATGAGGGGGGTATCCATCAGGGCAAGGGAAAAGAGGAAGGTGAGTGGCACACCGAAATGGGATCCACAGCCCTTTCTGGCTAACTGATGTATGGAGTAAGGGTTAGAGAGGATTCAACAGTTTATTTCCAACTTCGGGCTTAGGGGAATGCCATCAACCAAGATGAGGATCGTGAAAGGAAAGGTGTTTATGACAAGGTGAATAGAATCCAAGTTAGGGAATTTCTGAATTCAAGGCACAGATAAAGATGCCTAGGAAACAATGAGAATATGAACCAATCTTCAGGAAAGAGGTAGGGGCTGAAGATAAAGACTAAGGGGCCACCGTCTGGGAATGGGAGGAGAATTCATGGACCAGACCAGATCAGAGCACACGTGGAGGCAAGTGGGTTGAGGAAGAAATTCTGAGAAACCCCATTGGTTACGGGGCTGGCAAAGGAAAAACCTAAGAAGGAGTAGTGAGATGGGTGGGAAAAAAATAAACAGGATTGATATTTGTGGAAGCAGAGCCGCTGACGTTGGCTTCGGCAGGTGGTCTTTGCTGCGCTTACCACGGAGAATGCTCTGGAGACCGGGTGCCTCCTGCCAGCTTCCTGTGGAGACATCCGTGGAGAGCCTCCACCACCCATCATCCGCAAGGAGACAGCTGCAGTTTTGCCTTTTCATGTGGTCTCCTCACACCTACCCCCTGGGAAGTACAATATGGTTTTCCCACAGAGCAGATGGGATGCTAGCTGGAGTTGCCCCTGCCTTGCAGAGTTCTCCCTCAGTTCAGCTCTGACAGTGCCTGGTAGAGCAAACACGGCTGGCACACTGATGCCCGGCGCCCAGTAGCCACTGAGCCAGCCCTGCCGGTGCCCACCTGGTACCAACCGACAAAGCATTTGGTGCCAAGATTGGAACTGTTTCCTTTTGCTCCCAATTCTTAGACAGTCACCTGCTTCATATATTTGGGGGGAGAGAGAAGAAAGAGAGAGAGAGAGAGAGTAAAGGAGAGAGAAAGAAGGAGGGAGGGAGTTAAAGAAAAAGGGAGGGAAGAAGAAAGGAAAGAAGAGAGGCAGAGTGTTGAAACTGACCGACCAGCAGAGGAGCTTAGGGACCTGGCCCTGGGGATTGACCTGCATGGGTCATGTAGCCTTGAGGTCTTTTACGTATACTGCAGGCACCAGCATATGCTAGGCCTCTATCACAATACCTGACACCTTCTGAGCGCTCAATACATGCCTGCTATAACTATATTTTTGAATATCCAGGGAAAGCGGGTCAGCCTCTGAAATGATAGACCCTTTGGTAATTTTCACACAGCCAGGCAGCAAAATTCATGTGAAACAAGTTAGGGGAATTCCATGTAATAGTGCATTCTTTTTGCACTCTCAGTGGCAAGAGTATTTGGCTTGGATAAAAGCTGGTACTTCAAAAGTAGTAACTCGCTAAAGGGAGATGTGAACCTACCTTCTTTTGGGGAGATATGGTGAGTGTATCAAGACTGAAGCTCCACTGTGTTTTATCAATACGTTGAGATTAGTTTAAATGTCCAAGGCTAGTTTCCAGCTTCTAACTTTTCTCTGACCTCCCCCACAGCCCTTTTTTTCCCACTGCTCTTTCCTTACTCCTTCCATCCACTCCTCTCCCCATCCCAACTGTGGTGGGCGAATTTCTTTGTTGAGGCTGGTGGGGGTCGTCTTCCTAAGCCTTTGAAAATTTCTCTTAGGAAGCTCCGCTGTTAGGATTTCCCAGCTAGTTCTGCAAAGGTGCTTTCAAAGAACTTTTGAAATCTGCAGCTCTGTGTATGTTTTGGTAAAAGTACGCAAAGGTTTTGTTTGTTTGGTTGGGGTTGCTGTTTGAAGTGTTGCCGTCTCCCTCTGTGGCCTCCTACCATCTTCTGACTGGCCTGTCAAGAGCATCCCTTCCTGCTGACTTGCAGAGTTTGATTCTTTTTCAATAGTGCGTATGCTGCTGTATTGTTGCCTGTTTGCTTTAGTTCGTATTTCTTCTCTGGATGGATTTTCTATGAAGATCATCCCTACTTGTTTGATCTTTACTTTCAGATCTTGTCATTTTCTTTTCGAATGTGCTTTTTTTAATGGATGTTTCTTTTGGCAGAACAGCTTCCTATGGGCCTCAGCGGGTGTTAATGGCACTTTCATTCACTGTCATAGACAGCTTCAATTTCTAGGGGGACAGTCAAGTTCTGTTGTGGTTCAGAGGAGAAATTAATCCTCTTGCAACTCTGGCCATTTTATTTCACTTCTGTGGCCTCAGAGAGGGAGAGAACCTGAGAGCACTGGCCACATCTGTCCACGAAGATTTCTCCATTATTAATTTGCAGCCCTGGAGTATTGAAATTTCCCCAGCCTGGAGTATTGAACACTCAGAAAAATGCTCAGGCTCACTCATCTCATTCATTGGGTCTGTAGAAGAATGAAACTATGTCTAAGGAACACACACAGTTTAAGGAACAGGCTTTGAAAGAAGGCCTCAGCTTAACTTACATCAGTGAGTCTCATTCTGGAGAGGACGAATGGCTCCCATGGGGGCCTTTGGTGGGGAAGGACCACAAGTCAATGGACTGAGGCTCTGTTGGTCCCAGAGAACCATTTGCCCAATCTGCCCTGGGCAGGCTTTGAGAAAGCCCCCAACCAGAGTGAGCAGTCTGAACTGATGGGGCGACTGCATCCCAACACAAGAAATTTTTAATATTCTTTACTTATTTTAATGACCATTTTGCATGGCTATTTTATATCCAACTATCCTGCCAGCCATCCACTCACCCATCTATCATGAGTGGGAATGCCCTAGGGCTGCTTTCTTCCTTAAAATAAGGAATCTTAACAGCTAACCTAGTGGAACTCATTCCACTATCCCGTCACAGTCTTGAGCATCTTCCAAAACGTGAATCCTTCAGCTATTTCCAATTTAATTCCACAATATGTTTCCATACCCAGAAAAACGGAGGGTGTATCCACATCTCACTCAATTTTTCTTGACTACTCTGAACCCCCTATTTTAAAACTGTAATATGCCTCTGTTCCTCAGCAATCCCATTGACCTTAACCTGTTTGCTATTCTATTATACTTACCACCTCCCAGCCTAATAGGTACTGTATTCCTTTAACATATTTATGGCTTACTGCCTATTTCTAGCATGTCACCACCATGAGGTTAGGGATCTCTGACTGCTCACTGATATATTCTAAGTGTGACACAGGGTATGTGTTTGATCAATACGTTTGACTAAGTCTCAGGCTCTAAGAGGATACGACCCTCCAGCCCTCTACCCAACACTCAGGAGGTTTCCCAACTCCTCTGTTGGCATCACCGGTGAGACAAATCCTCAGTGTGCGAGTCTCAGGCATGCTGCGGGACATCTGGCATGCCTGACCCCTGCTCCCCAGCTGCCAGCAGACCCCCCACCACGCCCATGATCAATGCAACAATTAAAAACATCCCTGTACCTTTCCAAATTCCCCTCATGGCTCTGGTAAGGCTTTGCTTGATAACTACTGCAAGTCTTGGAACAAAACTATTTTCTCACACTGGAGTTCTACTTAGCGAATAATTTGTCCACTTTATGTCGTCTTAGGGGCCCTCTCAGAGATGATACACTTTCCTACCTCATTCAACAGCCTTCAAAATCCTTTCACACAATTAAAGACAGCGATATTTTATAGTAAAACTCAGCTTTCATACATGCTTTCTATGTCAGCCATTAACAAGCCAGTAAACCAATACTGACTAAGTGCTTTGGGGTCTGACTCCATGCTGTGCGGTGAACATTTTCAAGCACAAATGACACCCTGTCCACCAAGGCTGTGCATGTGCAGGACTACTGGAAGTCAGCATCTGATCTAATCCTTTCCCACATTTTAGGCAAAAGCTAGGCACTGCAGTCAGAGAACAAGTCTGACTGATTTCTTTTCACTGTGCTGGTCAGTTATTCACCTGTGATGGACAAACTGATGAGTAAAACTGGAATAACATAGTCCAAGAGAATGAAATCTAAAGTCAGTGGTGGCAAAAAGAACAGACATTTCTATGATAGAAGGTCACCAAATAATTACGGATTGTCTGCTGGATACAAAGTACTGTGCTACAGGACACCAAAAGGTGTGGTGAACGTGGCATCAAATGTCAGTCTGCCGGGTGACAATGACATATGTGCACGAATACACATACTCACATAACTGCCGATACTGAGAGTAGCTGTACGAGATGCTTGCCGTGCCGTATCTCAGTTAATAGCCGACACGGATACTACAGGTACCTACTTTATAGATGAGAAAATGAGAACTCAGAGAAATAAAAGAACAAGGTCTCACTCAGCTGGGAACTGGTAGGGCCACTACTTAAGTTCAAGTTTGTCTGATGCCCAAGAGTTAACCATGATGTGACAAAGTAACTTTTTTTATGGCCTGAAATGTTCAGTTTTTGTTTACTTTGGTTGTATTGGAACAAACACAAGGAGATAGATAATACATATATTTTTTTAACTCTTTTTTTTTAAAAAGTAATGTGTGTTGAAGTACTCTCTACCTTACACTCCATGTAAATCTCTACAGCTCTAATAGGTTGGCCTCCGCAAATGTGACATTTGATCATAAACTGCCCACCTTGAAATTAATTACAACTCACCATATTAAAGAAGCACTGAGAGATCATCTCTATTCCATTTGCAGAGACTTATATAGGAAACCTTTCTGATCTTTCCAAAAATGAAAATGAAAAGTCAAACTGGCAACACCATCGAATAACACAAGTGTGTAATTCTGTGAACAAGGTAGAATCATAAGCAATTATTTGGTGTTTCAGGCAAAGAAACAGTTGTTTCATTTACTTTTTCATTTTTGAACTCTACTGTCAGACTGTGATCCTTTTTTCTATCTTCATATAGCTTTTTGAAAATGATCATCAAAAACATGAAACAAAGAAACAGAAATAAACTACATTTGCTTGGCCTCCAGGGTTGAAGACATTTTCCACTTGGCATACAACCCTCATAAGTAGGGAAATCTAGAATGAAAGTTACAAGTGTTGCTTCAGTAACTTCTAAGAAATCAATATAATTGCGGTTTTCTGCTGCAGCTCTCAAGGAACATGTGACGGATCTCTTAGTCACTGACAGCTCTCTTCGCACTCTGAAGCAGAGCTATCCTGGCCGAGGTTATGTGCCTACAGGTGATAAAGGGCAGTTATTTGAAGTTTGCATTTTTTTAAAGAGAGATGCAAAGTGCCCAGACAAGTAACTAGATGTGACATGTTCCACAGACTTTACCAAGCACTTGCCTGACTTCTTGGGCCAAATTCCATTAAGGCTTTGGGTGAAGAAAATTAGCTCACCACTCATTGAAAACCAGTATTTCAATGATGTCATACCCTTGGTTAAGGTAGATTATTGGGAAAATCTCTTTCTAATACTATGCGATGTTTTAAAAGCAAGCAATTTGTTGAGTTTTTGCACTTGTAAGGGAGAGAGGGTTTGTGTTTTTTTTAAACGACAGCTATACACACAGACACACACACAAAACACCAAGTCACCTAGTTAATAAGCAAGACAATTTACTCAATTCATTTGATATTATATAAACTTTCCAAGAAAGAAAATCTTAAGTCTTTCAAGCCTCTCTAGTTTAATCATTATGCCTATGAAGAAACAACCATAAAATAAATAAAAGATGAAAGGCGGATGCAGAATTAGGTTTATTTTACATGTATATGACACCCACTGGATACCAAGAAGTAGGTGATGGTTAATTACAATAATCACTCCAGGTCAGTTCACTAACATGGAACTAACAACATGCATTTCTGTGGACACGGATACTGAGTGGGTAGGTAACCTTTGCATACTTAAAGATATATAATTCTAGCGCCTTGGCCTCTGAAATTTACCTTTGTTCTGTGTGGATGTATATGGGTCTAACTAAAGGATTCATACGCACAAGTCGAGATCTCAGGCCAGGGAAGTTAAACACGTGATTTCCCTAGGGTTCCCCTATGTTCATGGGCATCTACGCTCCCACACCTCTGTACCAGGAGCAGGAGGATGTGCGAGACCAAGGGGCCCTCAAATTCAAAATCAGGCCTGTAGGAAAAAACACGCAAGACTCAGCCAGGAAGGTCTACACCTCCTCGTTCTCTCACGCTATCTTAGTTACAGCATTTAGAGCATGCACGATCTGATAGCCTTCACCATCCTTGGAAAGTAGAATTGATTAGGTATTGTGGAAGCGGCACTGACTGCTCCATGAATATACACGTGCTCGGCTGCATTTCCAAGTCCCTTGCAGAAAAGGGGCCCACTCTGACCTGTTCTGGCCAATGGGTTCTGAGTAAAAATACTATAGTAAGGACTAGAGAATTTAAGAGCCAGCACACGACCCGCTAGGTCTTTCTTTCTCTGCCTCAGTGACATGGGGGATGCATGAGCAGATGTCAGAATTGTAAGATGCAGAAGACTGGATCCCTTGTAAAGGAGCTGGCCCTGGAGAGCCACCAGTCCCTCCGCATAGTTTGGGAAATGAGCTGTATGTGTTATGCTACTAAAATTGAGGGAAGGTATTTCTAGAATAGTGTAGTTTACCCTAATCATCTATAGCACCTATTAAGATAATCAAAGTAATCAGAAGTACTACAGTAGGACACACATGCTAAAGACGAAACATTTATTTTCATACCTTTTCCAATGGAAGAACTCCAGACCCACGTGCCACAACTACTGAGGCTGGGCGCCTAGAGCCCGTGCTCCCCAACAAGAGAAGCCACCGCAATGAGAAGTCCATGCACTGCAACGAAGAGTAGCCTCTGCTCACCGCAATTAGAGAAAGCCTGTGCGCAGCAATGAAGACCCAAAGCAGCCAAGAAATAAATAAATTAATTAAAAAAAAAAAAAAAGAAGAAGGGACTTCCCTAGTGGTGCAGTGGTTAAAAATCCGCCTGCCAATGCCGGGGACACAGGTTTGAGCCCTGGTCCGAGAAGATCCCACATGCCGCAGAGCAACTAGGCCCGTGTGCCACAACTACTGAGCCTGCTCTCTAGAGCCTGCGAGCCACAACTACTTAGCCCATGTGCCACAACTACTGAAGTCCTCACGCCTAGAGACCGTGCTCCACAGCAAGAGAAGCCACCGCAATGAGAAGCCCGCACACCGCAACGAAGAGTAGCCCCCCTGTCCGCAACTAGAGAAAGCCTGCATGCAGCAATGAAGGCCCAACACAGCCAAAAATAAATAAGTGAATAAATTTTTTTAAGAAATGAGATGATCAACATTCCAAGGTGAAAAGAAGGAAATTCTAGGGAATTTTTCATTTTCATGGGGGTAAAACCTGGGAATGAGTATTATATATGACTTTGACCAAGACACTTTCAGATACTCAGAGATATCCTTAATGCTAAGTAGATGCATAACTGGTCCCCTGTTTAAGGACTCCGAAATGTGCCACGTCAAAACTGTTTCCTGAAAATGTTACACTGCAATTAGAAAAGCAAAGTTCGTTGAAAAATCTCTGGGATTTTACAGCATGCCGTCTTCTTCAACAGGCCTAAAATTAATCATTAGAAAAACCTTCCAACTCTCCCATTCTTCCATAGTCTAAATCCTAAAAACAACATCATAATTCTGCAGATATAAATTCGCTCATTATCTGTGGACCAGGTCAACCACAGCACAGACAGCCAACCCCAGCTGACCTCTGAGCAGGGCCTTTGGTAAAGGAAGAGCACGGGCCCTCAAAGAGCCTTCCAGTCAAGCTCTCTAGTGGTTCCAATCCTGCAAGCAGCCAACCTTTATAATTGGGCCATTTGTTCACTGGGTGATTTATACACAATGTGCACTCAAGGCTGGTGTTCTCAGAATAGCGTGCCTGCTTTCCCCCAGCTGCACAGGATGAAGCAGGACGGGGGCGCCTGCATTTACAACCAGTCCAGTCACTCGGGTCCCAAAGAAACACTAATGTGAGCTGTAGCTCTGTGTTATTGCAAGAAGCATCCTCTGTAATGTTAAGAGCCTGGGCTCTGGAACCAGCCTACCTGGGCTGAAAGACCTACTTTACTTCTTCCTAATTATGTCATCCTGGCAAGCTACTAACGACCTGTGAACCTTAGTTACTTCATCTGTAAAATGGGAGGGTGTGTGGGGGGGTTATAATCCTACCCACCTGTTAGTGGTTCTTGTAAAGAGGTGCTTGAGAAGAGCTCAGAAGCCTGGCACAGAGAAAGCATTCAATAACTGTTAACCATTCATGTTGTTGAGTATTACTGATAAGAAAACGTCAGTGATACGTTATCGATAGAATTATTTTCCTCCTCGTTAACTATGGTGATGGTGATGATGATGATGATAGTAATAATAATCACTTCCTAAGTGCTTGCCATGTGCTCGGCACTCTATTAAGTGCCTCATGTGGATTACCTCATTGAATCCTCAGGGCAGCCATTTAGACTATTATCGTCTCCTTTTGACAGATGAAGACATTGAGACTCAGAACGGTTACGAAGCTTGCTCAAATCCAAGAGGTAATGAAGCCAGAAGAGAAGCCAGGCAGTCTGACTCCGGAGCCCTTGCCCTTTGTCACTACCCAACACTCCTGTATGTACCGGAACACAGCCATAGCCGTTAGCCGTCCTGACACTGACTCAGCGCCACGGGACTGTTTACACAGGAGTGAGCCAAAACTTACTTAAAATACCCCAGTTGCCAGCAGCAAGAACCTGCTGGAGAGCTTCAGTGTCTGAGTGTCCTGCCTCCTTATTCAAAATCGGGGTAATAGGAGATGGGAATTCTGCCTGGAAGTAGACCATTTATGGTGGGAAGTGTGAGGCTGCGCAAAACACAACTGCCAGAGGTACAGGGAGGGCTTAAAGGGTATTGCTCTTCTTTCAGTCCTAGCCTGGGATTCAGTTTGTGGCCAAAAGCTGATGGGGTTTATCCTGTAGCCATGGAGAGTGGAGCAAATGGTGCCTTTCATCCCCTGCTCCTACCGCCTCTTAGTAGCTGTCTTCATCTCTTCTTCCCTCCGCCCTGGTATTTTAACCAGTTATCCCCTTACCCAGTACTCACCCAGTGATCAGCTTGCTCCCCTGTTCAGTTTAGAAATTCTAAGCTCACAGAGAGAGCCCAGATGTCCTCTGCCCTGTTGGGGAAAGGCCTTGGCCACTCCTATGTCCAAGTCTAGTTGGCCAGGCCTGTCCTTCACCACACTGAATACTTCATTTCATTCCAGTCTTTTAGAAGACACGGCTGATTTGTGGGAACCACTTCATGCCAATATTAGCATTAGAATATTGAGCAGTTTCTCCTCAATTTCAGGAGCCATGGGGGCAAGACAACGGGCAAAAGTTACTTTTCGATCTTCCCAGCCATTTCTCAACCACTGAGTCAGAGAGAGGTTTATCTTCCATAACTTAATCCCCACCTCACTGTGGTAGGTGGTATTTTTTTCCCCAACTATCTGTTCTCGCTCTAGGAGAATTATACATCCCTACTTTATCTGTGGCTTTCCACCGCATTGTCAGGCTTGGTCACGTGACCGTCTTTGGCCAATGCGATGTAAGCAGATGTGAAATACCCATGTCCAAGCAGAAGCTATAAAAGCAATTCCAAGGCTTAACTCATCCTTTTGCCCTTCTGTCCTCTGCAGTGAAAACAGCATGGCCCAGATCGGGGCTCCTCCAGCCTGGGTCTTGGAATAAGAGACATACACAAGAGCAGAGGCAGGCAGAGCCACTGCCAACCACAGACTTGTGAGCGAGAAATAAATACTATTTATTTGGAGGTTGTTTGTTACTGTAGCCAAGGCTAACACACAAGATATTCAACAGCAAGAGCTTGGTGCCCACGCAACACACCAAGAGACAGAAGGGAAAAGGAGGCAGCACGGCAGAGTGGGTCACACATACCGGCTGAGAGATGACCCAAGTTCAAGTCCTAATTAATCCATTTACATTAGACGATTTCTGACTCCAATGTCCTCGTTCCACTCGTGATGTTTTATAAAGATGAAATGAGACAATGCACTAGAGGTGCTTTTCACTGTGCCTGGCAGAGAATATGTGTTAAACAATTGATTGATAGAGATATGCACACCTAGAAAGACTTACCAATGCATAAATCTATAGATATAAAGATCTATATCTCTATGTAGTTATATAAAATTAAAATTTAATTAAATAAATGATTGGAAATCAAGTAAGCAGCCAAGCTCCTCCACAAATTACCAAATAGTTTTAAATTACTCAATACGTTGTAGTGTTGGTGGTTTTCCTGTTGTTTTGCTAGACTGAATTTGATCAACCTAAGTTTATAAAGGTATGTAAACCTTGTTCTGTAAACACCCCAGTCTACTGTTTTCACAGAGACAATCTTTCCCTAAGAGTTACAATCTGCTCTTGCCACTCTGATTGTGTGGATCAGAGGCCCTTGTAGTTACATCAGCCTGGGCCAGAATAGTCTTTATGATAGATTTTGCACTTCCCTTTTTAATGGACTCAGCTTTTAGGATACGGATAATGGTTTGGAAGTCAAAACAAGATCTGAAAATTTGTTTAGGTGCAGAAGAAGTGAGAATGATGATATTCCTGTTTTTCATCATTGGAGTTCTCTCTCTCGTCCTATCTATTCTAGCCAATGAAATTCTGCACTCAATATGAATCTCTCCTAATCTTCACTCACCTTCATAGTAAGGAGACTCCTTGTGTGGATCATTTCTTATATACTTACAAAGATAGGAGACCTAGGTGTTTATGCTGAAGCTAGAATTGTTGACATTTTTATGGATGTCAACAATAACTCATAACTCACTCATGACTGTCAAGAGCAAACCTAGTTCCATAGGTAAGTCTGACCAAGTTTCACACATAAAAGACCTACCAAGAGGCAACATCTGGAGTAGTCTGAGGACTAAAGACACTACTCTTAATATGTCTTCCTCAGTAACCTAGTCTGGGACTGCAAATCATGAGAATTATCCTCTCTAGCATAATACTCTACTGAGAAGCAGCCATCTGAGATGCATTAGAAAGAAATACCCACGTACTTGAAGACCATTAGCTCAATAACTGGATTAGTTCCATCTTGAGGGAATGAGATGTTGGATGATTACAATTTTGGCCAAGTGATGTATTACTAAAGGAACAGGTAAGAGGAAAGAGGTGGCCCTGATAGCTTGGGAATGAGCAAGTCACGGGGGCACAAATCATCAAAGAGAAGATGGTTCCCAAAGGGGCCCAGGACATCCTGTCTGGACGGGCACCCAGATTATTACCACTCTCCCTCACTCCCTATAATGTCTTAAATCAAGAATATCCACGGACTTTGGGGCTTCCCTGATGGCACAGTGGCTAATGCAGGGGACACGGGTTCGAGCCCTGGTCCGGGAAGATCCCACATGCCGTGGAGCAACTAAGCCCATGCACCACCACTACTGAGCTTGCGCTCTAGAGCCCACGTGCCACAACTACTGAAGCCCGTGTGCCTAGAGCCTGTGCTCTGCAACAAGAGAAGCCACCGCACTGAGAAGCCCGCGCACCACAAGGAAGAGTAGCCC
Source organism: Globicephala melas (assembly GCF_963455315.2). Lineage (NCBI taxonomy): Eukaryota > Metazoa > Chordata > Mammalia > Artiodactyla > Delphinidae > Globicephala > Globicephala melas. The sequence goes on along the minus strand of NC_083324.2, from coordinate 29,733,450 downwards.
CCGCTCACCGCAACTAGAGGAAGCCCGCGTGCAGCAACTAAGACCCAAGCAGCCAAAAATAAATAAATTTATTAAAAACAAAAAAAGAACATCCATAAATGTCAACAAAGACAGCAGACTCTACGTAGAGTCCTCCCCTGAGTTTATAAAATGGATAAGACCCACAGGTCAAGGAGACTCAGCCTTGAGTGGAGACAAGAAAGTTTCTCGCTAGATGCTGCAAGACACTAGAAGATGAACATATAGTTTGTGATTCTCTCCACATTTCATAGGTTGGGCTCCTCTGCACCGCCCCACACTGTTAGGCTGGGCCTTCTTATCCTTTGTGAGGGCTGCACAGGGAAGAAAGCGAGCCATACTATGTCCCTTCAAAGACACTTAGTGCTGCTTTGATGCATCTGTTAACAGGCTCAGGCTAGCGCAGTAGGAGACCTGGTAGGTGGGTAGCTACTGGCAAGGATGTCAGAGGCAGTAGAACCCAGCAAACCCACTCAAGGTTCTCTCCTCCTTCCCTCGCCCCCTCTTGCTACAGGGTGGCTGACCTCTGCACATACCAGATGAACTTGGCCCTAAGGTTGACCCTCTGCCTGAGAAAGTGGAGTGTGCCCTCTTTAGGAGTGTCATTAGGAATCAAATTATGAAGGGCTGAACAGGCCGGAGGACTGCTGCTTCACTGTGGCAACAGAAGTCCAAATTTTTGAGAATAATTGGGCCCAGGCTGTTAACAGGTGCGGCCACTTCCTACCAGCGAGAAGGAATACCCGCCATGGGTGTTACACACGGACTCAGCAGGAAGCCACCTATCAGGAGAAATGCAGAGCGGGGGCGGAGGGGCTGAGCGCAATGCCGAGTCTGAGTAGCTAATGGGGGTAGTATTCGAACCCAGGTAGTCTGGCCCTAAATCTGTTCCCTGGACCCCTGTACAGCATATACCACATCTCACAGAAAGTGAACCAATGCCATGAGAGGAGCAGAGACCTCTGCCAAGTTTTGCTATGGAAATCCACTTGTCTTAACTTACGTGTGTTTCCTTATGCAAACCGGAATTTCCCAAGTAGTATTCCATGGGACATTTATCAAAGATATCATGAAAATAGACACTGGAGTGAGAAATGGTGACTAAATCATGCTCCTACATTCCAAGACCTCTCAGACCCTTTTTAATGCGATAATGAACCCTGAGAATTGCCAGAAGGAGCCTGCACAATGCAGTGTTTCCCAAGAAAATCTGAAAAACAGAACTCTTTTCTCTCAGCACATTGGCCTGTGCTTCTCCAGACGTGAGTGTTGCGTGGGGTATAATTTGGGAAACTGTGTCATACACATTTTGTGAGTTTGGAACCAGAAATAGCACTACAACGAGTAAAAATCGACCATCTGAAGGTAAAAGAGTGTCCTAATTAGGAGCCGGGGCCAGTCCCACCTTTGCAGGACCCTCTTCAGTTGTCACTCACACTCGGCATCTCCCATCTTCCTAACCAGCACCCATCCTCCTGCTTCCGTGCTGGGCATTTAAAGCCTTCCCCAGAGCTGGCTCCTTGAGCTGTCTCACCCTCCACCCACAGGTCCTGCTCTCCAAGGCCACACAGACCTGCCTCAAACTCCGCTGTCCTCTTGGCCCCAGCCTGCTCGAGACTCTACAGTGGTTCCATCCCCACTGCTTAGCTGGCAGAACTCAAGTTTACCACGGATTGCAAACTCCTCACAAAGCAGGCCAAACGTGCTTTTCAAACCTTGCGCATCCCCTTACCTCCGCCTTTGCTCCTGCGGCCCTTCCCACTTGGAAGATCCTTACTAGTTCTACTCAGACTCAAATTCCCAAGTAAATCCCAAGACACGGCTCAGTTCCCATGTTCTCTTGGAGGCCTTCCCCGGTCAAGCTGCCCTCCTCTGGCGTGGAACCCTAGTGTGTGCTGCAGGGCAGGGAAAGCAGGGGTTTAGGCTTAGACACCCAGGTTCATCTCCCAGCTTCAATCTGTGCCTTGAGGAGGTGTTTGGTTGAGCTGTGTAACCTTTCCGCAGCTCAGTTTCCTGATTTGTAAAATAGAGATGGATTCTGTTCTCTGCACAGGGTTATCATGAGGTTTGAATAAAAACACTCTGCACACACCCCAATTCTTTCCCAGAGGCCTCCTGTCTGCCTTTCAAAGAGCCCTCGGTCTGGTGATGGTGCAAGGAACAGAAGAGAGGCCAGGTCGCCAGACCTCCAGCCCCAGCCTCCACGCTTCAGCCGGAGCTGCGCACCCCTGATCAATTTCCTGACGCATTTAGGGTCAGGGTAACCTTTAAGTAGGAAGAAAGAAAAAAAAAAAAGTACGCAATTCCAAAAAAAGAAAGAAGAAAACCACTCTCCTACATAGTGAGGGACCATTAGAAGCACACACACACCCTGCCCACTCACTGCCTTCCACAGAGATTGCTCTGATCCACCACTGCACGGCCGGTCTCCCTGGATATTTTCCACGTGCCTTAGGAGGACGGCCTGAGTCATCACTAAACATTTAGTTACCTCAGTAAGTACTTAAATACTCTCAGTGCCTTGCTCCCTGCCTGTTCCTCCAGAAATCCCCCTTTTATAAGTTTAAGCCCACCAAGTGGCTCCCTTTCTATTTCCCTAAGCAGGAGCTCCAGGCTTCCTTATCTGCCCTTCCCCACCTTCTGGCAAGATCTACTTCAGCCTTTGCTCCACCATCTCTCTCTCCCAGCACCAAACACCAGCTAGAGAACAGCCACCGAGATCGGTGTTTCCTGAGCAGGATTTTGGAGGATCACAGATATTAGAGATGAAGAAGAAAAAAAAATGTCTCAGGACATCTTGTCCTCTCCTTGTGCAAAATGGTTCCAGCCTGAACATTTTCTAAATATTTGTCAGGCCTGGTATTAAAGGCTTGAAGCGACAGGGCCCCTCGGGGGAGAAGTCGGCATTATACCTCAGTCTCAAAGATGATTTCTCTGACTTTTCAGCCTCCTGTTTCACCACTGAATCTCACCTCTCACTTTTAGTTAAAGCCCTTTTGAATCTCACCTCTCACTTTTAGTTAAAGCCCTTCTCAGTAGCCAAGCTCTGATGAGTGGGGACTAAAGAAAGGCCACAGGAAGGGTCAGAAGACGACAGAGCTGCCACTCTATGGACTATGTGCCCTTTTGGCTCCAGGTAATTAAAAGGACGGGCAAGGTGAAATCCTGACCTCCTACTTCAACTTCTATCCTAAAGAAAAGGCACACCTTCAGTCTTACAGATCTGCTCCTTTCCATTCAGAGAGTCAAAATGCACCCTTGTCATTACAGGCATACCTCAGAGATAGAGTGGGTTCAGTTCCAGACCACCTCAATAAAGTAAATATTGCAATAAAGCGAGTCACACAAATTTCTCGGTTTCCCAGTGCATGTAAAGGTTGCGTTAACACTGTACTGAAGCCTACTAAGCGTGCAATAGCATTATTTCTAAAGAAGCAATGTATATACCTAAATTTAAAAAATGCTTTATTGCTAAAAAAAAAAAAAAGCTCATCATCCTATGAGCCTTCAGCGAGTCATAATCTTTTTGCTGGTGGAGGGTCGTGCTTCGATGTCGACGGCTGCTGACCCATCAGGGTGACGGTTGCTGAAGCCTGGGGTGGCCACGGCAGTTTCTTAAAACAAGACGATGAAATCTGCCACATTGATTGACTTCTCCTCCGCAGCAGGCAATGCTGTGTGAAAGCACTGTACCCGCCTTAGAACTTCTTTCAGAATTTGGAGGCAACCCTCTCAAACCTGCCTCTGCTTTATCAGCTAAGTCGATGTAATATTCTAAATCCTTTGTTGTCATTTCCACAATCGTCACAGCATCTTCACCGGGAGTAGATTCCATCTCAAGAAATTACTTTCTTTGCTCATCCATAAGAAACAACTCCTCAAGTGTTACAGTTTTATCATGAGATTGCAGCAATTCAGTCACATCTTTATACTCTACTTCTAATTCTAGTTCTCTTGCTATTTCTACCACATCTGTAGTCACTTCGTCCGCTGAAGTTCCGAACCCCTTAAAGTCAACTGTGAAGGCTGGGATCAACTTCTGCCAAATTCCTGTTAACATTGACATTTTGATCTCTTCCCATGAATCATGAATGTTCTTAATGGCATCTAGAATGGCGAATCCTTTCCAGAAGGTTTTTAACTGACTGCCCAGATCCATCAGAGGAATCACTAGGTATGGCAGCTATAGCCTTATAAAATGTATTTCTTAAATAAGAAGACTTACTTAATAATAAGTGAAGTTGAAATGACTCCTTGATCCATGGGCTACAGAATGGCTGCTGTGTTAGCAGGCATGAAGGTAACATGGATCTCACTGTACGTCTCCACCAGAGCTGTGGAGTGACCAGGTGCTTTGTCAATGAGCGGTAATATTTAGAAAGGAATCTTTTTTTCTGAGTAGTAGGTCTGAGAGTGCGCTTAAAATATTCAGCAAACCATGTTGTAAACATTGTAAACAGGAGTGCTCTCATCCAGGATTTGTTATTCCATCTATAGAGCACGGGCAGAGTAGCTTTAGCATGATTCTTAAGGGCCCTAGGATTTTCAGAATGGTCAATGAGCACTGGCTTCAACTTAAGGTCACCAGTGGCATTAGCCCGTAACAAGAGAGTCAGCCTGTCCTCTGAATCTTTGAAGCCAGGCACTGACTTTGCCTCTCTAGCTATGAAGGTCCTAGGCGGCATCTTCTTCCAGTCTTAGGCTGTTTCATCTACATTGAAAAGCTGGTGTTTAGCGTAGCCACCTTCATGAATTATCCTAGCTAGATCTTCTGGATAACTTGCTGCAGTTTCTACATCACCTCTTGCTGCTTCTCCTTGCACTTTTATGTTATGGAGAAGGCTTCTTTCCTTAAACCTCACGAATCAACCTCTGCTAGCTTCAAACTTTTCTTCTGTAGCTTCCTCGCCTCTCTCAGCCTTCATAGAATAGAAGAGAGTTACGGCCTGGCTCTGGATTAGGCTTTGGCTTGAGGGAATGTTGTGGCTGGTTTGATCTTCTCTCCGGACCACTAACACTTTCTCCACATCAGCAGTAAGGCTGTTTCACTTTCTTATCATTCATGTGTTCACTGGAGTAGCATTTTAAATTTTCTCAAGAACTTGTCCTTTAAGTTCACAACTTGGCTAACTGTTTGGCACCAGAGGTCTAGCTTTTGGCCTCTCTCAGCTTTCGACACGCCTTCCTCACTAAGCTTAATCATTTCTGGCTTTTGCTTTAGAGTGAGAGATGTATGACTCTTCTGTTCCCTTCAACACTTGGAGGTCATTGTAGGGTTATTAATTGGCCTAATTTCAATATCGTTGTGTCTCAGGGAATAGGGAGGCCCGAGGAGAGGGAGAGAGATGGGGGAACGGCTGGTCAGTGGAGCAGTCGGAACACACACAACATTTATGGATTAAGTTCTCTTTGTTATATGGGCACCGTTCATGGCACCCCAAAACAATTACAATTGTAACATCAAGGATCACTGATCACAGATCACCATAACAAATATAATAATGAAAAAATTTGAAGTGTTATGAGAATTACCAAAATGTGACACAGAAGTACTGAGTGAGCAAATGCTCTTGAAAAAATAGCACTGACAGACTTGCCCGATGCAAGGCTGCCACAAACCTTCAATGTGTACAAGTGCAATATCTGTGAAGTGCAGTAAAATGAGGTATGCCTGTATAAGATAACGATAGAGTCTTACACTTGTGTCCCTGCTGAGGTTACCAACTTAGATGCCTAAAGGAGCCCTTCAAGACTGGCAAATGCCCCACCTCCAACCGACTGCCATCTCCCAGGAATGTGTACCCTGTGTTGCCAGAAATCAAGATTTCAGTGCTAACTGTTCTAATTTTTAAACGTTGGTAACTAACTGCTGTAAGAGGTCACACCTTTCCTGGGTAGCCTGAAACTCCTGAGTGAGTTAAAAAGTTATTTTTAACCGATTGCAAAGGGCTCGTAGACACCAATCCTCTCAGCTGCGTGAGATTTCTCCCGCTTGTGAAATCTATCACTATTCCTTGAGCATGAATGTAGAAACGACACGGCTGTAAATTTATAATTTGGGGTGTAGAAGTCTTGCCTCATGGGTTCCCAAAGGACAGGGGTCACATCTGATACTGCTTGACCCTAAAGCCCGAAGATGCACAGATGTTTATTCTGCTACAGATGTTTATTCTGCTACCTTTTGCATAGTTACACCAGTCAAATGGACCGTCCCCAGTGCACCTGTGCATAAAAACAGCCAAGCTCTCAGGGAATGGTTAAAACTGCTGTGGGTCTGGCCTACTTGGGTTTATACCCCTCTATTACCTGGTAGCTCTGAGACCTTGAGGAATTTCATACAACCTCAGTTTTCTCATCTGTAAACTGGGGATGCTAAAAATAGCCCTGACCTCCTAGGGTTGTTAGGAGGTTTAAATGAGATAGTAGGGCACAAATCATTTAGCTCACAGAATAACGGCTCAGTCAGTGTCACTGGGAAGCTGCTTCACATTCTGATGCTGCCAAAATAACCAGGAACCAATGGTGCCCTCATTTCACATCTTCTTGTTTCAAAGAGTCTCACTGGTCTCATTTTATTCACCACTGGATTTTAGTTTTTCCTCTGAAGATCAGATTGGCTTGTTAAGTTCTTGGCAGAATCCGTAGCCCTCTTGGTTTCTGAATATGGTGTAAATAAAAAGAAAGTCAGATGATCCTGTCCAGGTTAACTGTCATTCAGGAAGACAATAGTTCTATGCTAAACTAGGTCTGTGTGGGGTGTAGGTGAGGACAAGAGGACACACACAGAATAAGGCAGAAACAGTATGCACCACCCCAATTCCCCTCAAGGAAGGACCTCCTGCCCAACTGGGAGGCAGGTGGTCAGCAAACAGTGTCCAGCCATTGGTTCCTTCAAATGGGCCTCAGCAACACACAGCTGCTTCCCTGGAGGCCACCCCTTTCCTGGGCAGACAGCAATTCCTAACTAAGCAAGGCAAGCCTGGAAAGGCACTGCCATTTCAGCTTGTCACAGGGCAACCCTGATGGACAAAATACTCCAGAGCTCCCAGCTGGACTGGGTGATGCCTTACAAGCCTGTCTTACAGTCTAACTGCTCTGCCTGGTTCTCCTTCTGCCCCTTCTTTCACAGACACTGATGCCTAATAAACATCTTACATCCCAGACTCCATCTCAGCGCTGCTTCCCCAGAACCCAACCTACCACGCACACGTGCACACCCACTCCTAAGGCCCCAGGAAGCCTTTAAAACTGTATCTTTTTAATAAATATGAAGCAGTCAGCGTTGGTCATGAGGAAGACCAGGTTTGCATGGAAATCCACAGGTTTTATAGAGTCAGATGCATCTACAGAGTTGGGAAGGATTATCAATTCTGTTTTAATATTTCTGTTTTTACAGAGAGGAAATACCAAGAAGGTAGAAAGAACACAGCCCTTCAACAGATTTCTGGATCTTTGAGTACTTTCAGTAATATTTGTGTCTTCTAAAATAATGTTGGGACTTGGGGAAATTATTTTTTAAAATGGAAAAATAATAAATGGCTCATTGGTGTTAACACTCAATAATTTTCTCTCTGAAGTCCCCAAAATATTCATGGTTAAAGGTATATTAGGGGAAGCAGGTAATGCAATGGAAAGATCAGTCTATGCTAAAGAGCCCAGCTTTGTTATTGTGCAATAAAGATGCCATACAAGCTGCTGCCATTCAGATTGGCTAAGAGGCCTCTGCGAATGTGGTACCACATAAATACTGTTGAAAAGCTCTACCAGAAAAGTAGTATTTCAAAGATAATTCCTTACTTTCCCAGGAACAATAAAATACTGAAGGACAAAGATACCATATCACAGTCCTTCATGTGTCTCATCCTTCACCCTGAGCATATAGCTGCATCTGTCAGGCTTCGCTGCCATTATATTCCTTTTTTGCTCAAATATCACCGGATCTTCAATGGAATAAATTCTGTTATCACACAAATTCTATGTACGACAGTGATCTCATGTATGAAGGCCAGATTCACATCCCTTTGGAGGCCATTTAAGCTAACATGTATAGTTGTTTGTTAAAAAATAAGATTCTCCCATTGTAAAATGCATGTAAAAAAGATGAAACGATGGTATATGCCAGATGGGCTGTGTCTAAGCTACAATCGAATTGAAACAAAAATATCAAGGTGAATGTGAATGGTACCTGCAAACTACCCTAGGCCTCCAACTAACAAATATATGCAGACATGGAATACAGCCAGCTGCTGGGAATTTGTTCCTCAAGCTTTCCAACAGATATACCCAAGGGACTGTGGGAAAAGGATGAACAAGAGGTGCTTGTTTACTAGGAAGGAGCTAGTTGTTTTCTAATAAGAACAAAATAACTAAAACTGTTTGGTTCTCTAAAAGAAAGGTTAGCATTGTCGTCAGAAATAAAAATGAATTATTCTGAATTGCTCGTATATATCTATATGAGTAGCTCGAAGATTGAGATATGTATTAATTCTGCAGTGAAGGAAAAGCCTCATTCAATTTTGGATGGAGTTCTACAATATTAAAAGAATATATACTGGGCTTCCCCGGTGGCGCAGTGGTTGGGAGTCCGCCTGCCGATGCAGGGGACATGGGTTCATGCCCCGGTCCGGGAAGATCCCACATGCCGCGGAGCGGCTGGGCCCGTGAGCCATGGCCGCTGAGCCTGCGCGTCCAGAGCCTGTGCTCCACAACGGGAGAGGCCACAACAGTGAGAGGCCCGCGTACCGCAAAAAAAAAAGAAAGAATATATACTAAGTACACAGAAGCTACCTTTGATTTTAGTTCCTTAAAATAAATATACATACACAACTGTATATACGCACAACCTTAAAGATAAGTCATGCTGGGTTTTGTTTCATACAATTTTAATTAGGTATATGTTTTTCAATGTCTTCTGAAATGATCTGCTAGGACCAAAGGCTAACATGAAATTTCCTGCATGCTGGCAGCTAATTCGATAAAAATTAGAGAGGTGAAGCTCTGTTCCCCGGATGGGGAAGGTCTTAACACAAAACATTCATTATTTCCATGTAAATTGCAAGAGTAAAGATGCTGGACCTAGCATTGAAGCAGGAGGAAATTGTCACTTTTCATTATCAGTAGAAAAATGTTTTAATTTGCAATATTCCCTAGCAAATTTTGATCCGGCAACTCTACCTCTTTATCAACGTCTACCGTAATCCATTAATTTGCAGCTTCACAAGTACTATGTTGGGCCAATGGCTTTGGGTACCTCTCTTTGAAGGAATAGCACCCTATGTTCTTTTTCTGGCACCATCTCATTAAAGTGAAACTCAGACTCAGAGTAACCCTGAAAGACCTAAGCCCTCCAATAAAAAATAGTGGTATGTTTCTCCTCTTATATTACACAGCAGAAGTGAAGCCTGGTATATCACACACGGCGGAGGAGCTAAAGGCCAAACTATGGAACTTAACGAGCTGATGCAATCTCAGGCTCTCTAACCAAAGAGGTGAGGAACAGAAAAGATGGCCACCACCATGGAACTTTCTTAAATATCAATTAAAACCACGTCTCTCTGCTCAGCTCCCACACTCATCACTTGACACCCACACACGTGGGGCGCTGGCTGAGGAGTCACACAAGTCTGAGAAAAGGCACCTTGGAGGTGCGATCTGCCACAGGCAAGAGCCTTTCTGCATTCGTATGTGTGGTGGTGAGACAACGGAAAGGACGCCGGTGCAAGAGGAGCTGGAGGTGGCCTTCATGGCATCCCGAGGGCCCGATTTTATGTTCTAATCCATTCTGACCCAACCAAATCTCTTCTTCTTGAGAATGACTAGATTACTGCTGAAGGTGTTCTCTACTTCTAATAGTCTTCTGGTCTCATTCCGTCCACGAAAGACCAGCTAAGGGTGCAGGGTCTTCTCCATCCTGGATGAAGATGAAGTTACGATGCTCTGATCCAGGACCGCATGGCTCTTCTCGGGTCCTGGGACAAAGTCAGCCTGGCTGAGTCCATCAGCTGATGCGTCTTCCCACATGTGAAATCTACAGTTGATGGGGGTGGTGGAAGTAGTGGTAACCTCATAGCTCAAAAACTAGCATAGCTTACCAATTATTAAACTAAAACTATCATAGCTCATTAGCTATTAGTTAAATGTCAGTTACAATGTAGGATTTAATATGAATCATGAAGATAACAATTGATAGAGCATTTCTTAGGTCAGTCCCTATACTAAGCATTTTACATAGGTTATTGTACTTAATCTTTACAAACTCCATGCAAGGGGCCCGTTTTTAACCTCATTTTACAGATAAGAAAGCTAAGTGTGAGAGGCTAAGTAACTTGACTGAAGTTAAACACCTAATGAGTGGTAGACCTGAAGTTCACACCCAGGTCTGGCTAACTCCAAGGCCATTCGATATCACCTGATACCTACCCAACCTCTGCAATATTTAGCATTATTCTCAGTCACCTCTACACTGTAGAGAAGTTCCTTTCACCCCAAAATCAAGCATATTAAATGCATCTGTGTTCTCAAAAGATAACAGTGTCTTGCCCAAAACAGTACAAAGTGTCACCATCAAAAGTCATTCTCACCAGAATTCACCTTGACCTCTAATGATTCTACATTGCTTGTCATGCTAGTTTCTTCATGGAAGTAGTATTTTTAAACTGCAAGTTTTAAACTGCTCCTATAAGCTTCTGACAACATGAAGATCAGACATTACTGTGGAGTTCTTTTTTAAACAAATTAGTAGGAATTTTCCAATTAAGAGACAAAGAGTAGTCACACATACCTGTAGAACTGATTCTAATTTACACCTTAATCTTGTTTCAATACACACTGCATGAGTCTTAGCTTAGACAGAGATAAGAGTCACCCAGTAGGAGCATATTAGTTCTTTCTAAATATTTTAATTAAAAAAAAAGAAAACTAGTATACTGAGTAGCTTCTGCAAATCCCATATGAATGACTTACTGTGCTGTGGAGTCCTGGTCTCTAGCATATAGCCTTCCAACCAGCCACCTTCCATCTCCTTAATTAAACTAGGAGGAGGCCTTCTATGTAAGCTTTTTCTTTTTTTAAACTCTTGAATGATACTTTTTTTCCTGGAGTAGAGAGTAGAGAAAGGGAATGAACTACCAACTAGTAACACCACCCACACAGCGGCTAGCGTTCATAGCACACCTTTTAGTACCAAGAAATAGGCTATACCCTTCCCATGAATACTCATTTTTGAAGTACTTCCACAGGATATTAAGATCCTTATCCTATAGCTGAGGAATTTGACACTCAACGAATGTGCATATCTCAAATTAGTCACTATATGATTCAGAGGAAAGACTCGAATCCAAGTTTAGTGAATTTCATAGCCTGTCAGTTTTATCACTGCAGTAGGATATACTTAAAATACACCATCATATAACGAAGTGTGATCTTTGGTGTGTCAAATATCCCCTAAATACTTAAAAAATAGCAAACTCAAAGATTAATCTAAATTGACGGACTTCCCTGGTGGCGCAGTGGTTGGGAATCCGCCTGCCAACGCAGGGGACACGGGTTCAAGCCCGGGTTCGGGAGGATCCCACATGCCATGGAGCAACTAAGCCCATGTGCCACAACTGCTGAGCCTGCGCTCTATAGCCTGCGAGCCACACTACTGAAGCCCGTGAGCCACAGCTACTGAAGCCCGCATGCCTAGAGCCCGTGCTCCGCAACAAGAGAAGCCACCACAATGAGAAGCCCGCGCACCGCAACAAAGAGTAGCCACCGCTTGCCGCAACTAGAGGAAGCCCGCATGCAGCAACGAAGATCCAACACAGCCAAAAATAAATAAATAAAAAAGAAAAAAAAAAGATTAAACTAAATTGACAAAACCTTCACTATCATCATGAAGGGACAATGTTTTAAATTGGGGACCAAGGGATTTATAGTTTCCAGATTGAGAATAATTTCCATGTACATATTTTTATTTTCATCATGTTCTGTTATGTGTGTGTTAAAGAGAGATAGAGAGACAAAGAGACCCTTTTCCTCTTATGCTATGTTGGAACTTTGCAGAGACAGTTAAAATCAGCTTCTTAACTTCCATAAGTATCAAAATAAAATTATACTTATTTAGACTACAGAGTTCCTAACCATCATGAAGATTCAGGAGTAGAAAAGCACGGGAGGCAGGGAATGCCAGTGTTTCTTCCCTGCATTTCCACAGTCCTGCTGCAATTCAAATCTCATCAACAGATAAAGTCATCAGGAGCTAATTAGTCCTGAAAGACAAAGAACAGACTCCTAAAAACTTCCCCCCAAACCAACAACAACAAATCATTGAGTAGTTTGAGTAAATGAAAATTCTTAAGTAAATTAATTAGCTTTGCACAGACTGGTATCAAAAGTCATTATCCCTGCACTGCAAGGAAATCCTGAGAAGCCTAGCTGTGTGAAAGAATAGTCTGAGAAGGAAATCAATCTCTGCTCTTCAACGTTGTTTTAAGGGGTCCCTGCTGTATAACTTGCCCAGAAGCATTCCAGGGGGAAGAGCCCATGGATTTATATCTGCTACACGTGTCACTGAACACAAATACGTCTGATAAATAATTGAAGCTCAAGCTCGGTAGAGAAAACTCCTCCACTGTGCTCACATCTCATGAGCTAAAAAACAGCGAGGGGAAGGCAAAGCGGTCAAGTTTCCCATGTGAATTTCCACTTGTCATCCCACTTCTCAATTAGATCATTACTCTGCCTCATGGAAGTATCAGCTCATTGTCTTAGGGAATCCAGGCTCTGGCATCATAAATTTAGCCAATCTGGTTTCCTTCTCTTCCATGCCACAGTGCCCTTTCAGTGGGTCTAAGCACAGTGCACGGCATAATCCACAATCCTCACAACAATCTTGTGATTTTCACAGATAAAGAAACTAACGCCTGGGGACAGAGGATTGTGTATCACAGGGCACAAAGCTAGTAAGTTGTAGGGTGAGGATGTGAACCCAGGTCCAGGAAACTCTAGAGCCTGTATTATTGCCACACCAGGCCCCTCTCTAAATAATATTTATATCAAGTGATCAAGGGAGCAGCCAGACTGCTCAGAAGCCTTTGGTATTAATACAAAGAAAACTAAGAAGCTCACCTGACTAGGTCTCTTAACCAATGGCACTTTCCTGGAAGGGGCAAATGGTCTCTGCTGGAATCCTTCCTGACAGGGAGCTCTGTACCTCATACAGCTTGGTTACTCAAAAGACTTAAATTTGCTCGTCCATAACCTATATCCAGTGATCTCAGTCGTGGCCTCTCAAGCCACTGGATCCAGTACTGACTGAGCTCAGTACTTGGATCCATGACAACGACTGCAAGGGTAGAGAATATCTTCACCTGCTAGAGCCCTTGTGAGGACCCAGTGAGTGCTAAAATAGGGCCTGGCACATAGGAAGCATCTGTCCAATGTTAGTTATGAAAATTCTCCTGATTTTATTTAGTAAGTTACTTCAAAGAATGCAGTAAGCACTCATGAATGTCACATATTAAAGAAACAAACAAAACAAAACAAAAACACTATGCCCCTGACGACAACCTCTTTCTATGCATCCAGACCTCTCTCATTTCCTCTCCTGCGACCCCCACTTAAAGTAATCATCTAGTCCCAGGTTCATACTTCCTGTGTCTTATTTTTATATGGTTTTGCTGCACTGTCTTAGTTTGCTCAGGCTGTTATAAAAAATACCATACACTGGGTGGCTTAAACAACGGACACTTATTTTCTCACAGTTCTGGAGGCTGGAAGTCCAAGATCAGGGTTCCAGTATAGTTGAGTTCTGATGAGAACCCTCTTCCTGGCTTTCAGACTGCTGCCTTCTTGTTTTATGTTCACATGGCCTTTCCTCAGTTCGTATCTGTGGAGAAAGAAAGATCTCTCTCTCTCTCTCTCTTCCTCTTCTTATAAGGGCACTAATCCCATCATGAGGGCACCACCCTCATGACCTCATCTAAACTTAATTGCCCCCAAAGGCCTCACCTCCAAATACCATCACATTGGGGATTAGGGCTTCAACATCTGAATTTAGGGCGATACAAACATTTATTCCAGAACACATATCTATAATTGTTCCTAAAATGCTTTATAATATAAGCTGCTTTTAACTTTTATAAAAAAGGATAATATCCTTACACAATTTTATGTCTTCTTTGTGGGCTTATTTCCCCCCCCCCCCCACTTAATATTTAATTAGTAAGAAATTAAAAGACACCTGCAGGGCTTCTCTGGTGACACAGTGGCTAAGAATGCGCCTGCCAATGCAGGCCACACAGGTTCAAGCCCTGGTCTGCGAAGATCCCACATGCCATGGACAAACTAAGCCCATGCACCACAACTACTGAGCCTGCGCTCTAGAGCCCGTGAGCCACAACTACTGAGCCCACCTGCCTAGAGCCCGTGCTCCACGACAAGAAAAGCCAACGCAATGGGAAGCCCACACACCACAACCATAGCCCCTGCTCGCCGCAAATAGAGAAAGCCCATGCGCAGCAACTAAGACCCACCACAGACAAAAATAAAAATAAATAAATAAAATACGTTAAAAATAAATAAATAAATGATACCTACAACTGAAAAATGAAACACTGCATATCAAAATCTGAACTTATATTAGAAAATAGCCTCAAAGTTAACAAGCTCAATGTCAATCTTAAATACATAAATGAACAAAATAAATCCATATATAACAAAAGAAAAAACATAATAAATACAATAGAGCAGAATTAATGAAATAGAAAACAAATAAATTGATAGAGGAGATCCCAAAAGTCCAAAGTTGGTTCTTTGATAAAATTTAAAACTTTGGCAAGACTGATAAAAAGAAGGTAAAGAAAAAAACACAGCGTTTTGAATGAAAAGGTGGACTCAAACACAGCTAAGATAAGATAACGAAGAACTAATATCAGGACTTCCCTGGTGGTGCAGTGGTTAAGAATCTGCCTGGCAACACAGGTGACACAGGTTTGAGCCCTGGTCCGGGAAGATTCACAACTACTGAAGCCTGCACGCTTAGAGCCCATGCTTTGCAAGAAGAGAAGCCCTCGCTTGCCGCAGCTACAGAAAACCCTGTGTGCAGCAACGAAGACCCAATGCAGCCAAAAATAAATAAATTTATTTTTAAAAAAGAATTAATATCAACAACGATAAGTCACAATTTAAAAAAAATGGATGAAATGGACAAATGCCTAGTATATAACTTTCTAGAATGGGCACAAAAAATAACCAAAAGTTTATGCTCTCTTCTAACTATCAAAGAAATGGAAGTAGTGATTAAAAACATTTTGACAAAGAAAACACCCTGCCAGATAGTTGCAAAGGCAAGTTTTTCCAAACTTTCAGGGAAGAGATCATTCCAATTTAACGCAAACTTTTCCAGACAATCGAAACAAAGAACTTATTCCCCACTGATTCTATAAGGTCAGTATAACCCTGTAACCAAGACCAGACAAAAACATTACAAGAGAAGAAAATTCCATTCTCATTTCACTCATAAACACAGAAGCATATCATTCTTCTTAGTAGGGTACTCAATTGTAATCCATAAGAAACTTTATTTCCAATGCACAAGTAGCAGCTTAGCGCTATAGAAAGATCACGTTAACTTTGGAATGTACCATTTCCCTAGCTCTATGATGTAGGTATGTCATCTAAGCTCTCCAATACTTAGTCTCCTTCTCTGAAAAATGGTGTTTTCATAATATCTGTCTAATTCTTTGAGGATTAATGCAGTAAATCATACAAAGCCTTTAGCTCAGTGTCCAGAAGTAACAATAAACAATAATGATGAGTCATAGCTACTATTTATCAAATGCTTAGTTACTTAGCTGAGCATTTTTTAAAAAAATCTTTAATGCTCTATCTCCCAGAGAGATAGAGAGTATTATCCCCAGTTATGGAGTGAAGTAACAGAGTCAAGAAGAATTTCAACAACTTTCCCAGAGTCACACAAACTGCAAAAAGCCAGGCTAATTTAACAACCATGTGCGTTGAGAACACTGGTGCACAGGGGACACTTCCAATTGGAGGCAATAGCTGCTACTGAGGACCCAGCACTTCCTCTGAGAGGCACTGTAGTTCCTTCCACGAGCATGGAATGTATTCACCTTTTTGGGAAAGGTAGTTTTCAAGTTGGGGCTTGATTTGTGACATGTGAGATTAAACTGCAGCATTTCTAATGGAAAGGCTTCAGAGGGCAGGAGTTAGTGATGCACTGTCATCTATCCATCCCTGCATGGGGAACCTTGAACATTAATGAGATCAGACATGTCATGGTAGCTCCCTCTGCTTCCGCCACAAATTCTAGGTCAGAAGACTTTTTTTTTTTCCCCAACATTCTGGTCACTTCCCCATCCACCTGGAACTCTTTGCCAGGTTCCTGAGATACAAGATTTATGATAATTTCCCTTAGGTATGGCTTATGGCTTTATTCCATTAAGGTTACCAAGAATGTTGCCAATAATCCATTTCATATTTTCACGGGAAAAGGTTATTTACACAAACAAGCAATCTAGGAAAATGAATGAAAGTTCTCAGTTGAAGAAAAAGATGAGTAGCAGGAAACTTATGAGGCCTGGGGACTCAGCTCCTTGACAAATTAGTAGAGGAGATACAGTGTTCTACTCTATTCTTCCCCCCAGAGAAGCCTGCCTATTGATTAGACACAGAGAACTAACAACGATTCAAGAATCAATTTGCTCTGTGAGTGTGGAAAACATCACCCCTGTTAAAGATTACACAGTGACACCATTTATTACTATGCTGTGCAAGATGCTTTTTTTTTGGATCTTAGAGGCTCTATGCTTGCCTTTGTAGTACTGGTACCTTGGAAAGGAAAACAACACGAATGTGTTTCTCACCATTTAATGTCCAAAGTGATACTGGAAACTGTGAATGTTAACATATTTTCAGAGAGCTTTGATAGAGGAAACAAGACAGTGAAAGAGGATATTGAACAAGCCTGGAGACAGAAAGATCTTGAGCTGAACCTCTGGGTACCACCTGCTGGTCCCCTGACACAACCACCCATACCATCCAGCTCTCCTAGTTTTCTCTAGGCTAAGAGCTTTATGCTTAGTTGGCTCAGTGAATATTATCAAATGAGTTCTGTCCTCAACTATGGTGAGACACAGCCTTGGAGAGAGGCAGGTAATGCTGAGAGAGTAAAGCGAAGGAAGTGCATGGAGAAGAAAGATTTGTTCATTCAACACAGATGCATATGTGTTGTGAAAAGCATTTGGGAGTTCCCCAAATCCATCCCTCAGTGAAAAGGCATAAATGGTGATCTTCCCTTCCCTTTATTTCCCACCATGCCTTGCCTTGCTCTCCTGGAGAGAGATGATAGCATCTTAGGAGGTGGGTGGGAAGAGGGAGGAGCGTCTCGTGGAGGTGAGTGGTAGTGGCAGCATGTGCTGTAGCTGAAGAGGTAGGGCAGTGGTGTGTGCAGTGTCTGAGGAAGTAGTATAGAGAGGATGAGAGTGGGGGGAAGGATGACAGAGCATTTAGGAGAGTCCTTATACTGAACAAATGAGTACACATGTTAAGGAAAATGAGAGCCAGGTTTCTCACTTGTGAGAAGGTATTTGTAAACAAGGAAAGGGGAAAGGAGATTTGATTTGATATGAACTCATGACAGGAAGTACATGGACACATGCTTATTCATTCACATAGATAAATAATAATAAATGAATGGGTAGAAATACATGCATATATCTTCTAGCTTTGTGTGTTGAGAGTAATGACATCCCAGGAGCAATGAGCACACTAAGCGCCCAGATCTTAGTCTCTAAAACCATCTTCCAATAAAAGGAACCAGGGCTTTTTGGAGAAATGACTGATGCCAAGGCTGGACAGGGAAAGTATAAGATGATCCAGGAACTTCTCATTTTGTACCAGAAAGTAGAGAAATGCTCAAAGAATAATGAGGAAACCTGGTAGACACCAACTAAACTAGGTGATCAAGTGAGAGGATGGGTCAGTGTAGCGTGTCTTCCGATGCCATACAGTGAGAAAAGCTCAGCAGCATTTCTGCAGAATTCCTGCCAGGAATGCATGTAAGAATACATGACTTGAGTCTGATCACGAAGAAATTTTGAAAGATCCAGATCCAGGGTCATCCTACAGGGAAATGTGAGACAGTGAAAGACTTAGAAATGGTTCCAGATCGAAGGAAACTGATGAACAACAATAACTCAATGCAACACATGTTCTTGGATAAGATCCTGGACCAGCAAAGAAAAGGAGTCATTGTTGAGACAGTTGGCAAAAACTGAATGGGGTCTGTGGATTGGACTGTAGGGCTGTATCAGCGTTGATTTCCCAACCAGGAGGGTTTTTATAGTAGAAATAAGAAGACAGCCCTTGTTTGGGGAAGGTAAAAATTGATAATTAGGGGTAATGGTGCATAATGTCAGGAAAAAAATCTATTATCTATGTGAAAAAGAGAAAGAAAATAAATGAATTAACATGTCAAAAGTTGAATCATCTGGGTGAAAGGGATGTGATAGTTCTTGCAATTCTTCTACAGGTTTGAAACAGTTTCAAAATAAAAAGAACTAGGAAAAGTGTTGAGTTCTGAAAAGAAGAAGACAGCATATGTTTCAGGGAGGAATTATACATGGTTAGAATCCCTTCTGTGCTTTCTAAGAAGTACAGGTCCTAAAGAAGACCCTTTGTTAGGAATAACTGATAAGCAGGATGCTAATGAGAACCTGCAAAGGTGAGCCAGATGACTTAAGAAAAGGAAAGGAAGATTCAGTATAAGGAAGGGAGAGGAGAGTGGTAGGGTGTGTGTGTAAGAAAAAAATTGACAGTTACATATTGACAGAAAGAGACAGGCAGAACATTGCCATGGGGAATGGAACTTCTAGGAAAAGACGACTGTTACAGAAAAGTTGAATGAATTGGGGTGTGTAATATAATCCTTCCATTATTCCAAGAAACCACCAATAACAACCACGTGATTCATCAATACCATTTGGACTGACCTATATTTGTGACCTTGTTTGTTAGTTTGGTTTGATGACTAGTAAGAGGCTGATTGGAGAGCAGGTGTTGAGGGCGCACAGGGCAGCCCAGAGTGTACAGATACACTTGGGTTTCATGTGAAGAGGGAGATAAAACATAGACATAAATGCCCTAGTACAAGGTAGAAAAGAATAAGACCAAGCTGCCAGAGAGTGTCAGAGACAGTGCAAGAGGACTTCAGAGGATGGAATAAAAGGGAACATTCCAATTTCTTGAGATCCCTCTCTGAACCAGGCCTTTTATATCTGCTGTCACATTTATTCCTCACAATGTTCTCAGGGGGTGGGAATTAGATACAGAAACTGAAAGACATGGAGTTTCAATAAAAGACCAAGTTCCCCCAGCTAGTAAATGGCAGAGTCAAGATATGACCCCGAGTCCATGGGACCACAAAGATCATTTTTTATTTATTCCATCCTAGTAGGTTGCCTTCTGCCTGGGCTTGGAGAGGAGGGGTACAGGGAGGGAAGGCTTCGTGGAGGAAGAGGCACTGAACAGAAACGCGAAGAAGGCTTTGGCTGGCAGGATGAAGAGAATGGACTCCTGGCAGAAGATGAAGTAAGCACAAGCACATGGAGATAAGGAGGCCTGGGTGGGGGCATGGGGGTGGTGAAATCTATTTCACAGATGGCAAGAATACAAGATGATCCATCCAGACACAGATACCAAGGACAAACACAAAGATGATGGAGGTGAAGCATACTGAGCCACCAGTGATGCCAACTGGGGGGGCCATAGAACAGACGGCGCCGGCAACACTTCCGTGCGCTCCCCTGCCACACCCTGAAGCCTCAGGTCAAAACCACGTGTGCACTAACTCACAGGGAAACAGTAATTTTCAGACATCATTTAAGGGAAGCAATGCCTGAAAGACTGAAAGTGCAAATTTTCAAGGTGTTATTTTTGAAACTGCAGAAACTTCCAGTTTGGATATATTTTCTGAAAATTTCCCCCATCATTATTAGCACTTCTGTGGAATAATCACATCCCTAAAAATATTCCCTCCTTGATAATGCACGAATGAGGGCTCTTCGCTGAGGGGGAGCAAGGAGAGGAAGGTGATGAATTGCAAATCGATCATAATTTACGTAGATATTCTAGTGAAAATCACATTCATCATCTTTTCCAAACAGCACTACCTGAATTTCCTTTAAGTACAAGAAGTCTATTTTCATAAATTGGACCCTAATTTATTTCTCTAATCAATGTATTTTTATACCCCAAAGTCAAACAGCAAACAATGTAGTTAGGGAAGGAATTATGAACTGGAAGGACATGAAACATGATACTCAGAAGGAAAAAAATGGAACAGTTAAATACATTTTCTATGGCCTTAGTTCTACTTTAAAATGCTTTTCTCCAAAGGACTTTGTGATGCAATTGGCCCTAGGTGTGCTGAATATGAACACAAAAATACCAAATTACCCAGATGCATTTGGGGAAAAAAAAACAAACTGCAATTGGTGCTACCATGTACTCTGCCAGCTGCAGATACAGTGACTACATGAACAGAGCTGTATGTACTTTTAAAAGAGCCAGCACAATAGTGACCAGCATCTGAGGATCAGTGGTCACTTAGCAGGACTCACTTCTATTTCTCTGTCAAAGTTGAATGAATTGGGGTGTGTAATATAATCCTTCCATTCCAATCCTGTCCATTGACATCTGTCAAATGTCACTTTTTTTTTCTTTTTTTTTTCCCCCTTAGCATCCCATTTGTAGAGGAGCAGACAGAGAAAAGTTCAAAGGCCTTGACTCTGGGGATTACTGATTACGTGTTTACATATGCTTGTCTAGGCTGAGTTCCTCTAAAGCAAATCCTGAGGCAAGACTGAGGGCCAGAAGTTGAGTTAGAAGGTGATTCCAGAAAACACCAGTAGGGGAGAGGGAAAGTGAGACTGGAGGGAATACATCCTCCAAGTGTGTGTTATCCAGTAGGTTACTGCTTTGGCCAAGAGGGACTCAATTCCCTTGGGAGGCAGTGTAGACGTGTTTCAGTTATTCCACCAAGAAAGCGAGGGAACCCAAGTGTTTATTCACCAATTTCCACTAGTCACTGGTGATGGCTGCTACCAAGGGGAGGTGGGGTGGTGGGGAATTAAATTTCCAGCACTTTCAGTCCATTTTGTACTGCACACAGGCAAAGTAGACACCAGTGGCTAGAGAAAGCGTTCAACCAGAGTGTCATGGTTAGAGGTGGAAGCCAGTGTCAATGTGTAGTGGAATGTCAATGTCCAAGGGCTGTGGGCAATACAAGGACAGCATCTGCTACAGGGTCCTTTTAAGGGGAAATGCCAAGACGCCTGAGTCAACGCTTGATTCTAAGCCCATGCAGTATCTGCATGTCTCCCCCCTTCCCCGCCCCTCCTTCTTTTTCTCTCCAGGATAAGGTCTTAATGAGCATCAAACAGACCATCAGATGGCCATTTCAAGACCTGCTTCGAGATGCACGTTGCTGCTTAGACTGTTCTGGTGCTCATCAATGTGTCAAACACCAAGTAATCTCAACTGTCTGTGCCTCTGTCTAATTATCTGCTTAAAGGCAAAACTGCTAACCTTGAAAGGGAAAGTCAAGATGCTGCTTAAGAAGGAAGAACGCTTGCACATATAACTGATTTACTGCCGTATGACCCCACAGCACCCTACCCATCTCCTGCCTTTAGCCTCCATCACAGTTGTAATTATTTCTTTCTCATTATCTGTCTTATCTGAGAAGCCATAAACTCAGTGGGGCCAGAGACCATGTCTGATTATCCACAGCTCTATTCCCTGTGTCTAACACATAGTAAGGACTCCATCATCCCTTCTGAATGTAAGAATAAACAAATGACTGAAGATTACTACCATCCTCCATCAGGCAAAATGGATTATTTACCTGAGTTGATGGACTGCTGTTACCCATGAGGCAACTTCCTATAAATTAGACAAAGGTGTTCCTTACTCAAAGCAGATAAAGCCCTAAGCCAGGGCTCACTGCTTATCAAAAGGAATGCAGACTAGAATTCAGCCCCTGTGCACCCATCAGCAAGGTGCCTGTGGTAGTCATAAAAGCTGTACACTGATATTTCTGGTTTTCCTCCTTTTTATGAATGAAAGGATCGCCCCTCCCTGTTCCTGTGAAATTAGGTATGGCCACGTGGCTTGCTGTGGCCAATGAATGAAAGCAGAAGTGAGCCACTTATAGGCAGAGGCCTTTGAGAATTATCACAGTCCTTTCCCTTTGCCACAGTAACCAGCAATTTCCCAGATAGGAGAGCCTTGATCAGCCTACATTCCTAAAGTGAAAGAGACATATTACAGAATGCCCAGCTAATCCACAAAGGATTTGTGGCATACAGTAGAAATATCCTTTTTTTCTTTAGATATTGAGGCTGTTTGCTTCTATGGCATCCCTAGCCCGTTCTGACGGGTACAGTGGACAACCTACAGCCCTACACTCAGTGGCGCTGGGTAGATTGATATGACTTGTACATTCTCTGCTCTCATGAACTGCCATGGACACTCTACCCTCCAGCATTCATTAATCTTTTCCTTGCAAACAACAAAACCTTCAACAGGCATTGCTTTTCTAGGTGGGGAAGAAGACAGACTGGGTACATGGGCTTAACCACGTCCACTCAAAGAGGCACTTCTAAAATCATGTGACCGAGAAAAAAATTCTACATGCTGTTCATTTGGAAGGGGGTCCTAATTGTTCCATCCTCACGTAATGTCCAGAGCAATTCCTGCACCATCAAGGCTGCCACTCCCCAAGGGGTCAGGGCTTCAAGCTCATAATTAGTTGTACTAGTACGACTATCACTGCTAATTAATGGTTGACGTTCAGCTTCAGTTGAAAACTGCCCATTTCTGACTCCTACATTCTAAGTCAGATAGACAGTTCCCCATTTCCAAACTGTGCACTTTATCTTAATAGTGTAATTTCCTTTAAAAAAAAATTTAAAAAGTAAGTCAAGGAAGAAATGACATTCTCCAAACTAGTTAGTTGGGTTATCAAAATTAAAAGCATTAAAAAAATTAATAATAAGGGATTAGCACTGTTACAGAAATGCATTCAATCTTGTATTAAAATCCAATTCTTCTAAACCACAGCTGTAACAGTTAAAATGCTAATAGTATTTAAACGTAAATCCTTCTCCCCGTGAAGCAAGAATCATTGTGCAGGCACGTTAGCTATTCTATTCACTTTACAGATGCTGTCTGGTAGAACATTTTAGCGTACGCCTTGTCAGTGTGAATCCTGATGCTGAGATGTGTGTTATATTACTTTATGTAACTGAAAAATGGGGAGCCTTTATGTTGGATTACAGGCTGAAATAATGACCTCCTCTTGCAAGTGGGGCCTGGGACATAATGAGGTGCCAAATGGGATTCTAGGTCAGAGCCTCTGCAGGACTTGAAAGAAGCCAGGTCTCTTGTTAAGACACATTCACTCACTAACAGAATGCTTTTACCCCATGTCACCTACTTACAGCTCATCTACAAAGAACAAGCAAGTGAGACAGACCTGATTCATGGTGGGAATGGCCAGCTAAGCTTTGGACCTGGGTGGACAATAATGCAAGCGTATTAAGCCACCCCTTCCCCGCCATGACCAGTAGTCTAGTGCTATGGTGTTCAAATTCTGTTCATGAGTCCAAAGCGGTGTTCGGGTGGGAGAGGCCACGTGGGTTCAGTGCCTTCTCTTCCACTTACTGCATCCACAGTGGTTCCTCTTACATCTGTTTTAGACACCAGTGTTCTGTGAATGATGGCATACACAATTTGCTTCTACTCTTAAGGTAATGCATTAGTTCAATAAATATCTCCTAGGCACAGACAGCAAACCCCTAAATAAATGAGAAAATTTCAGATAGTGACAGATGGTACAGTGACAAGAAAGCGTGATCATGGGACAGGGAGAACCAGGGATAAGGGCCACTTTCATATATGGTGGCAGAGAAAGACTGGCTGAAGGGGTAGAACTTGAGTGGACACATGAATAAGTAGAAATCATCTGCCACGTGAGATCCAGGAGAGAAACACTCCAGGCAGAGGAAGCAGCCAGTACAAAGACCCCCAGGGAGGAAAAGGCTCCATGTCTCCGGGAACAGGAAGAGGGTCATGTGACGGCAGTTCAGAGAATAAAGGGAGGTGTGAAAAGGTGAGGAGGACAGATCATGCAGGGCCCTGCAGACTCAAACAAGGACTTCAGGTGTCACTGCAAGATGAACACAAAGCAATGGAAGGTTGAAAGAAACGGGCATGGCAACATCTAAGTTTTAAAGACTTCTACCACATGCAGAATAGACTCTTGGAAGCAGGGAGACGTGGTTGCCAGAGGAAGACGGTAAACATTCCTTGTTTAAAAGTAAATCTGAGAGGACGTGATGACCATTTGAAACTACTGACCACAATTTCAGAAGGAGAGGGTATAGGTTGTGTGTGGGAATGGAAGAGGTGGCGGAAAGAATAGAAAAATCGCCATTTCTACAGATAACTCCTTGGTCAATGATTTGCCAAGAATCAACACAGTGTCTCTGAGCTGAGACCAGAATGTTTTGCCTTTGTCTCTTTTCACCTATTTCACTCTTGCTTCCCAATCTGGCCAAGAACTTTAGAAGGCTTCAGAGCACCACGGCTTGAACTCTTTTTGTGTTTAGATTACCTCTTTTCTTCCTTCACTTGAACGTGGCCACAAACAAAATACTCTATCTTTTGCTTCCTATGACAAATGAGGGGTTTGTGAACTTCGTTTATGTGGGGACTCCATTTTTTCCCCCGTTTACAGCCACCCCATATAAATAGCATCTAATTAGTTAAAAGACTCTACAAATTATACCGTCAGAGCCATGTATGGCAAAATCTGATGGCTCTAATTATCTTAGTCATCACCAGAACCATTCTCAACCGAATAAGAGAATGGGTCATAAATGGCAGTGTATGAAGATTACCCACCTTCTCTGTTTGCTGTGGAGTTTGCCCTTCCCGTGTTAAAATTTGGATGCACTATATGCATCTAAAAGTGATTTATAAGAAGTTACTGAAGTAATACAAGATCAAAACCTAAGTAATAACCACATTCATTCTCAATTAACATTACCGCAAAAGGAATTTATTGTAGAACACATAATTAAGTTATAAATGAAATCTCAAGACAGAAACTGCCTCCCCTTTTAAGATTTCTCATTGTCCATACGCTGAGAAACAGGAAGAAGGATATTCTCATTCTTATCCTCTATCTACCACTGAAATGGTGACTGCACTTGCTTTCCTGCCAGTTGTTTTTTGTTTGTTTGTTTGTTGATTACCTTATCTTACACCCCTCCAGTTTCTTCTTTGTGATTGCTTTAATCCTTTTATCTAGAACCAGAGGAAAATCTATTAAACTTACCTTTTTTTGTGTGCTTCAGCTAAAGAAAAAACTACTGTGTAATTCAAAATTTGTCCAAAATTCAGGACCAAATATCATGCATGACACACTTCCTAAACCTTTGAGAGTTTCACTCTAAATCCATGAACAAAATTCTTCTCAGACCTCCACCCTAGGGTGTGTCCACATCATCCCAAGTGATAAGATAAATCTATTTGTGGTCAAAATGCAAAGTGTGTCTACTTCAGTAATCTGTTATAGTGACAAAACTGAGTCCAAGGAAGAAGTAAGGACCAAGGTCCTACAAAAGGCTGGTAATAGTCTTGAGACTAAAACCCAACATTTTTTACTCTTGGTTAATGCTATTTTAGTGTCAGTGAATGAACTGCTATGGAAATATTTTGAAAATAACTTTTGTCTCTTTTCATTGTGTTTTACCACCGTAAAGAACATGGCCCTACCAGAAAAGCGAATTTCAATATTAAAAAAAATAATCTTCTCAAAGAATCATTACATCCAAAAGGCGACCCCTTTTCTCTCTACACTGCTGTATACCAAAACACTGTTCTCTACACACATGCTTTCTGGGTTCGAAAGCAGGGAGACTAATGTTCTTCCATTTCCTAGTCACAGTATAGCACGAAGGAATAAGATTAGTGTTGTGCCACTTCCGCACAAAAAAATTATTTTCTTCATGTGACTGTCAGTGTATGTGTTTCAAAATGATAATGGAGAATGTTTAATACAAGGAATTGCTCCTTGTCGATGGATTGTGAAAAGAAAATTGGCTCACGTATCCCTTGACAGAGAAAGCACATATGAAGACCTGAATTATGCCACACTGCTATCAATACTGTTTTACTACAAGTTAGCTTATTCCCCCCAATACCACATGGTTCGCCATCCATTTCTCTGACAGCAACTCAGAACCCCAAACGTATGCCACACTTGCCTCCAAACCAACCAACATTAGGTACAAGCTCAAGTCCTGAACTCCATGGCGTTTGGCAAATCAAAATAATGCCCCTCAGACTCTCTATCTCTTCTATCTGATGTCCTACGGGTGCTTGGGCTAACTTCTTGCTCCTCTTGGGGTGAGGGAGCCTGGAGGAGGAAGTGGATGGTTTTAGCCACTTCTAGGTTGAAATTATACCAGCACGGTGAGTCCAGATTGAAGGAGAAAGAGAAGAAAAATTCTCTTTCTTACTGTTCATATATAAAATTCCAGGAAAAGAATCTGATTGGTTGTGTTTGAATCATATGCTCATTCCTTAGACAAATCATTGCGGCCAAGAGATGGAATATGTAAGTCTGGTCACATGCTCATCCTATGGCTTGGGAAGAGGGATACTATGACTAGTAGACCATCCAGAACCATACGAAATGTGGGAAAAATGGTTACCCAGTAAAATGCGGTAGTATTACCAGAAAGGGTTGAAAGTTATGCCTGTCACACAGAAATAACAGGTGTCCACTGTCATTTCAAATAAGTTTATTATGAAAGGGAAAATCTGGGTCCTCTTCTGTAGTGGACTTCAATTCCAAAATTAGTAGTAAAAGTCTGTTCATAAACTAACAAGCTCAAGTAGTTCAATTCCTTCTAGTAGATGAGTCAAGAAGAATAAGCAATGTATAAGAGTCTCTCAGGTTAGTTTTGCCCAAATTCTATAACTATAATCACAATGTATTCAGTAGGTGATAAATTTCCTAACTTACATACCACATTAAAGAAAAAACAATACCCTTCATCAAGGTAAGTTCAATGCTGAATGTCTGCATTTTCATGTACTAGTCATTGTCTCACCCCTCCTTAAAGTGCATTCTTTTTTTTTACCCTTTCATCTGAAGTTACTAGATGAAAGAAAAGGTGGTACATAGTTTCTCAAAGTTTAGAGTTATCTCAGATGAAGCCCTCCTGTTATATTAGTCAATTACAAAAATGGTGCTTAGCAGAAAGGAGCCATTTAAGCCATCGTTTACATACTTTCCCCATGGCGGTCTCCCAAGGGCTCAGCAGAGGAGAGGAAAAAATGGCCATGAAGAAGAAGGTTAGGAACCTCGGCTTCATTTTGGGATCCATAATACTCAAACACAACCTCATAATTAGCAGGTAAAATGTAACCTGGGCTCAGACAGTTAGAGGAGGAAACTAATTACCTTAAAGAAGAAGCCTGGAGGCTTATGAGGAGGGTAGGGAAACAGATGAGAGGATGGGCTTTTACTCCTGGTGACTCAATGTCAAAGCCAGTATTACTTAAAAAAATGCCAGGAACCCATGTTTACGTGAGAATGAGAAAAAGTGAAGGTGAAAATTCACTGCCTAAATGTAACTTTGACATTCCAGAGGAATAGTCCTTTGGGGAAAGAAGAATGTCTTTTATTAACAGAAGAATTTGAGGGCTGAAAGCAAAGTTTTCCACTAGGTCACACAGCAAGAGTCATATCTAGAATAGATAAATAGCAAAAATAAATAAATAAATAAAACCCCACAAAAACCTTGCAGAATTCCAGATGTTTTCAAGAAGACAACACATTCTGGGCTCGGCAGATCATCCCATACCCTCTAGCTGTTGTGAGGACGATATGATAACCTTCAGAGCCTTAGCTCAGAGGTAGAAGTGAATTCTACAGGAGGCTTCCACTGGCCTGTGGTTCCTAGGCTTCAGATCCACATTCCCAGCTGCCTGTTGGGTGACTCCACTTTACCTAGCAGGCACATTGAACTCAGCAGGTACAGTTAAACATGTCAGTTTTCCCACCAAAGGAGACCTTATTTTCATATTACCAGCCCCTTTCTTAGACTCAAAATCTAGAAGTTGTCCTGAACACTTTCATGCCCTGATATGAGTCAAGTGTTGAATCCTACAGCTGGTTTAGACATGCATTTTTGATAAAATCTCTCCTCTCTCCTTTCCATCCTCTGAACATGTCCTTGTTTAAGCACTCATTGCCTCTCTCAGACCCCTCACTTGTTTCCTCAACTCCATTAACTACCCATTCCAATCCATCCTTTAAACCGGTACCCAATTCACTTCTGTAAAGCTCACCCTCCCATTCAACAGTCAGCACATTGCCTGGCACATGGTGGGCACTCAGCTAACATTTGTTGGACTGATGGATAGACAAATAGATAGCATATTCACTGATCCTTTACTATAGGCCTGACGTCAGGCTGGGTAGTGGAGATGAAGCAGGGAAAAAAGCATCTTCTAACAAAACACCTCCCTGCTCGCTAGTCTTCAGGGGCCAACTACTACCAACAGCTCATCCTAGCACTCAACAGCATAGCCCCAGTCTAACTGCTTCACGCTGGTCACCTAACTCTCCTATCCAGCCTGTGCCCAAAGGTTTCCAACCTTGGCACTACTGACATTTTGGGCCAGATAACTGTGGGCGGCTGTCTTGCGCATTGCAGGATATCTAGCAGCATCTCTAGGCTCTACCTACGAGATGCCAGTAGCACTCTCTCCCAGAAGTGACAATCAGAATATTTCCAGACATTGCAAATGTCCCTTGGGGGCAAAGTCATCCCACTGGGAACCACTGCTCTAGTGCAAATTGAGTTCCTTCTCATTCTGGACATACCATCAAAATAACTGTTTCTGTACCTTTAATTATATTTTATTTTACATTGCTACCTTTTTTTGGGAATTTCCCAGCTTCCTGCTCCCCAGCCCTGCCAGCTTCCTTACCTCACCAAAATTCTTTCTGCCCTTCAAGGTAATCTAAAAATCCACTCCTGATGGGCAACATAGCAATGAAAAGCCTTTTCTGAGCCACACAGGCCACGTCATTCCTTACGGTTTTCAACTCACTTTGCACCTGATTTGAATCTGTCAACTCATCTAACTGAACCTTATTTTACCATTGGGGCCCTGGATTAACTTTTTCCCAAGCTGACTGTAGGCTTTGCCAGGAAGCATAATTCTCCCTGTGACTCAGTGATATTCAGTACAATGTCTCTCCTGTTAAACGGGAAATAAGAATTTCCTGGAATGCTTTATAACAAAGTGAATCTAACACACCACTGTAAAGCAATTATACTCCAATAAAGATGTTACCAAAAAGAATTTATTAGAATGAAGTGGAAAGAGATTTTCTTTTTTCTGCATTTAGGACATTCTGTGGGTTTCCGGACTCCAGTTAACAGAACTTTCACTAGCTTTCAGTAGCCAGGCCTGTCTGCAGTAGTGCTGGCAAGTCTTCCCATTTAGGGGAAGGAGAAAGAGTGCTTCTTCTCTGTGTTTATAAAATATGATTCAAGCTCCCACAAAACTTCAGAACATTCTCCTTCAGCCTCTGCTTCATACCAGGAGCCATGGCTCTAGAGGCAGGGACTAGTTTACACTGAGAGCACTTCTCTCTGCCAGCCTCAAACCACATCAGACTTGGGTTAAGCCTGGGAGTAGGGGAGAAAGATCTACTAGGGAGCCCAGGTTCTCCTGCCTTGCGAGGATCAAGCCCCTGGTGATAACCCAGAGCTGGCTTGCAACTTTTGCTTTCAACTTACCTTCAACTCAATAAATATTAATAAATTTCAGCTCATTTTCATCTTAGCATTAACATATAATAAAAGTAAAATACAAGACGATGAAAGAATGTTTCAAATCCATGGGTATTGGAATCATCCTTAACATAATTATAAAACATTGTTTAAAACTACAGAATGTTTTTTAAACTAAGTAAGCATTATTTTTAACTGTATAGTTGTTTCTTCAGGAAAACTGAAACTATAATGTTGAGGAACCTAGCAAACAAAAAGACATACTTCCCGATGAAACAGGTTTATTCCATCACTTCCACCTCTGTCCATATTAGATGATTCTATTGAATTTACACGGAATTCGGAAGCCTACTACCGTTCTGCAGACATCATCAAGCAAAATGCTCATCGTGAATCAGGACTGTAAGCAAAACACTTGTTTTGAAAAGCCATTGTTATCCCCTACAATCCTAGGACATGAGGGAGTTGAACAGAACAAAGTAGAATCATGTTCAGGGGACAAAAAGAACAAAATGAAGAAAAGTTGCTTCTGCAGAAATTAGCATGAGGTATGAATTTATGCCCTCTGGGGGTGGGGGTGGGGCAGAGTGGGAAGGTGGTGAATTGATGATGATAAGACGAGTCTTTGAGAGAGATGGAATACAGATTAAAACACAGCAAGACCAGTCAATTTAAACTACCTAAGAATGCCTTGGTGTTAAAGAATTGCATCGTCGATAACACAGTTACAAGGCTGACTCAACCCTAGGCAGGGCTCCGGGTAACGATGCTTTTTTGCGGGGAGAGGTCCTCTTCATGGTAAAACGTTGAGCGGCATCCCTACCCTCCACCCACTGAGGCCAGCGGCACACCTCCCCAGCCCAGCTGTGGCAACCACAGATGCCTTCAGACAATGTCCGAAGTCCCTGGGGAGCTGAGAGTGGCAAATAGGGGTGTAGGGGGTGGGAGGGTGGAGACACAAAATCACCCAGTTGAGAGCCACTGGTCTAGGGTGAGGCCCAGTTTACACCTATTGTCCCAGGGAAATTATTCCTAGCCCCCTCCTTCACTTTGAAAACTGTCCCAGCTTTGAAGACATTATATTATCTCCCTACTTCTGCCTCCTGAAGCTTTCTTCATCCTTCGTATATGCGGGTCTGGGAGGTAAAAGTGCCACAACCTTTCTGCAGGAAAATGGGAAGATTGTAAACCATCCCCGCCTTTCACCACAGAGTCACATAAGTGTTTACAGCTTTTCTCCAAAAGTTGTATATCCCATAGAAATGCCTCAAAAAGTTATTTCCCCACATATTGAAGGGGTCTGGGTGGGGTGGGTTCGGGGAAGAGAGGAGGGAGGTCAGGAGTTTGAATCAGCTTGCTTGCTCAGGTGTTTGCTTTTCAGTTAATCAGGAGAAAGTTATTACATCCATGCCTGTGCCGGGCACCCTTCGAGGCCCTGGGGATGCAGGGAGAACAGGTCAGACGGGGCCTCTTCTCCCGCACTTACTCCACCCCTGCTGGTTCCCCTGTTTAGAGATGGAAGCCCTTCTATGGGCTCCTATTCCATTCTTTCTAGCACTCTGCTCTGTTTATCAGCTGCTAATCGGCACCTTCAATCATTCCCTAAATCCCCATAAGACAGGTCCCATTTTTCAAAATCAAAACCAAACAAGCCAGGATAACAAAATGAAAAAGAGAACCAAGAGTTTCTAGAAGCATCTCCTATGTTAGCAAGCGCTTCTCTCTTTCTGTGACTCTGATCATTTCATGGAAAACCCTTAGTAGCATGGCCCATCCCAGTCACATCCTCTGGATACAGGAGGGGCATTAGTCTACCCCTTCTTATTTGTCTCAGGTCCTGAGGAGAGCAGTGCTTTGTTCCCATGCTGACAGCGAAGTCTGAAGCGCCTCAGACTTGTTGCCAGGGAACAATAATTCAGACTATGATTTAGGACATTTCCTGTCCTCTGTCACTGTCACCAAGGCCTCTGGGAAAGCAATCTACATTCTCCTTGACCTCTGAGGTGACTGCCAGAGGCGTCAACTGTTTCTCCTTAACTACTCCTCACTGTTTACTTTTTAAGAGTTTCCATCTCCCAGAGAGGACATTGCTTTGGCTTACCTTTTCATCATCGTTTGGGTAGGCAAGGGGAAGGCACTCTCACTGGAGTCATCAAGACACTTGTCTCATGCTGGGCTCTTTCTGGATGTGTTATCTTTGTTCAGGGAATAGTGAAAATGTCCCACAATTTGTAATCCCTCCAGGGCAGTGAAGGAGAAGCCTTTAAAATAACTATTTATATTTTTGCAATATTAGGAACATCCAGATGGTTTTGCTCACTCTCAGTTTTTAGGGAAGGAAAATGTGCCTTTCCGTACAACTAAAAATGTGTTTTAGAGACAGTTATTTTGGGTTAACCTTGAATTACCAGAGACTTAACTATGCTTTGACAAGACAAGGGGGACTAGTTCTGGAAGTACTCTATTATGGAAAGATGACCCATGATGTGGATCATAAGGCATCCATGGGTCACAGTCATATAGATTTGAGTGGCATCCAGATGTCAGCCAGGGGTCATATCATTTCGTAAGATATCAGAGTTTTTCCCAAGCACATGTGCCCTTTGCGTCAGAAACAACTCCTCTGCTTTGTGAAAAATGCTTTAGTTCAAGAATTCAAACTGTAGTTCTCTATTCCAGTGTAGAGAAACAGAAACAAGACGGCGGTCATTCAAACACACGTAGGTCTACCCAATGAGGATTCCCTGGTAGATAAAATTAGAGTTACCTCATATGCTTAATCTTCCCTCAGGTTATAAAGGAACCACTGAGTGATGTGTCTTTGGCTCTCCATGAAACATTAAGAACAAGCACTATTCTAACAGGCTCCCTCATTCAGAAAGACCCACATTGCAAGCATGGAATGTGAGTACTGATACGGTACGCCATGTGGGGAAGGAGAAGCTACCGAACTAGGACAAGAAGAAAGATGCAGATGCTCTGGGATCATTTTGAGGATCACTTCACTGACATTTACATGCATGAGGCCTGGGATCTCCTCCACAGTATTTACTGTTCTTTGTAGCTATTTCTTTAATCTGTGTGGGGTGTGAGCTAGGTGAATTGTGGTTTTGGTGGTATGAGGACAAGTTGTTATTTTAACCATTCTAGAAATTGCTTCCTGGAGGTGAAGTCTGGATTGTAAAATTTGTGTGGCTAGAAAAAATATTGTTTTGAAGGCAGGAGGGTCTTACACAATGTCTTTGTTCTAGAAAGGTATCTGGATTTGACACTGGGGCAGATGTATCCTTTCTCTGGAAGGGATCCTTTTAGAAAACCACTTCTGGTCCTGTAAACAGAAGGCATATGTCTCCCTTTGAGAGAAAAATTGGGGAATTCCTCAGTCAGCCAAGTATTCTGAACACAGATGCTTCAGACTCTGATGTTAAGAACCTTATTTAAAAATATAAATTGTACATGAAAAGATGCTCAACATCACTAATCGTAAGAGAACTGCAAATCAAAACCATGATGAGAAGAAAACCAAAAAACACCCATGATGAGCTATCACCTTACACCCAATTAGGATCACTATTATCCAAACAACACAAAATAATGTGTACACCCATGAGCATAGCAGTAGTATTTGTAAAAGCCAAGGGGTAGAAGTAACCCAGTGTCCATCAATAGATGATTGGATAAACAAAATGGATTATGTACATGCAATGGAATATTATTCAGCCACAAGAAGTAGCAAATTCTGACACATGATACAACATGGATAAACCTGAGAATATTATGCTAAATAAAATGTCTCAAAAACACGTATGCTGTATGATTCCACTCACATGAGGTATCAAGAGTAGTGAAACTCAAGAGACAAAGAGTTGCCAGGGGGCTGGAGGAGGTGATATGAGAGTTTCATGGGTAAAGAGTTTCAGTTTGGGAAGATGAAAAGAGTTCTGTGGACAGATGGTGGTGATGGTTGCATGACAATGTGAATGTGTTTAATGCCACTGTACCGTACACTTAAAATAGTTAAGATGATACACTTTATGGTAGGTGTATTTTACCGCAACTCTAAAAGTAATAACAAGAAACCAAAATAGATGCACTGGATATCTAAACAAAGAACTGTGATCTGGAAGAGATGATATTTTTTCCTCAATGGTAATGTGCATTGTACAGGCTTGAAATCATCTAGCATGGATTTTTTTGATGCCTAATAAGAGATGTTATTTAAAACTGAATAACTAAGAATTTGGGATAAGTAGTTGATTGCCTGCTTTCACCACCAGGACAGAGTGGGAGTGGGGAAGCAGCAGCCCCTGCCCTACTATGGCCATTGGGATGGTGCTTCCCTCAAAGGAAACAAATGTTCTACTGTCAGTCACCCTGGAGCATAAAAACAGACTTCAAGAGTGAAGAGAGGTGGAGTACATTCCTATCTTTGGGGGTAATGGGCCCTGAATCATGGTAACAAGCTGGAGGTGAAGGAGGAGATGACCAGTAGGGAGTCCCCATCCCATCAAGGTTAAGAGCAGCAATATCTGAAATGCAGCTTTAAGGTTTACCTTCCTGCATTAGCAGCAGACACTACTGGCTGTCTTCCCACTCTCCGTTCCCCCTATTTACCTTGCTAAGAGAATCTACCCTTTTCCACCTGTCCACCTTCTTCTTGGGAAGCTAAGTCCACCCTCAGCTGAATTGGTCTAAACCATTCGTGGAAAATGGCAGATGATATGATTCTGCCTAGTGACATACTCAGCCAGCAAGAGACACCTGTGAAAGAGCTCCTCGTCTATCGAAAGAGACACATAGGAAGAGATGGGTACCACTCTTCTCCAGCCGTTACCGGGTCTGGATGGGACGGCTACACCACTGCAGGTGTCCTGTGACCATGAAGGTCGCAGCCTTGAGAAAGAAGCCAGCACTGAGAGAATGCAGAGTAGAAAGAAGGGAAGAAATTATATTCCTGATGATGATGCTTGTGCCAATGAGATAAAGCCATGGAATATCCTACCTTTGAACTTACTGGTTGAATTTTTTGAATGAGGAATTCTATAACGTGCAGCCAAAAACATTTTGCCTAATTGATTCAGAATTGTAATTCCTTCACGTATTCCTTGAGTCATCAAAACGAAGTTTTGTTGGAAATGACAGTCTAATGTTTTCTGTGCCTTTGAAGAATTAAGAGGAGGCTGATGAGTACAGAGGGGATGAAGTGGCCTTGGGAAGAGCCTCAAGAACATGAAGACAAGCTTATAAACAGCAAGAGGTGATGATAAGGGAGGCCCAGAGCAGTGACCCATAGCCTGAAGTGACAAGTGGCCTCAGAGAGAGACTTGTATGACATGTAAACAAGCCCTGGGGAATTTCAGAAATAAAACAGGAGAGGAATTCACCTAAGATGTTGACCTCATTTAGACATGCAGAATAGGGGCTTGGGTTACAATCATAAGACAGTAAAGAGAAACGTAAAGCTGAAAGACAGAAAATTTAGAGGAATCCAGATAATACTGGCTATAAGGAATCTCACAGGATCTCCTTTCAAGAAAATGAGAGATTCCTATCTGATTTCGTACATCTCTCTGTATATTTTCGATAAGAATACTAGTCATCAGAAATGACAAATTCAAATTGGTACATTCAGGCAAGTGGAATGCAAGTCCCCCTCCCCCAGTGAGTTTGGTAACCATGCAGATGAGCCCCAAATGTAAACACCCTCAGGCAGACCTGGCCAAAGTGTGAAAAGATAAAGCTGGATGGTCAAAAACATGGTTTTCACCTTAATGGCTCACTTTCAACTCTTCATTGGAACGTGTGCATACAGGCAAAACTATTAAGGAATAAGAAGCTATATTTTAGGTTAATGGTTGTACCATGATTGGAACGCCTGGATCATATGTTATGTAAATGCAGCTATGAGCATTTTCTACCTTTTAAAAAATATTATAATGAAAATAATGATTGATTGCACTTGGCATATTTTTCTCTCTGAGGCTGCATTTCACTGCAATTATAAAAACATAATATAATTTTTCCATAGGCCATGGCTACCTGACAGAAACATTTGTAAACCAACTCTCCTTTAGACTTCCAGGCACGTGTCTGTGTGTGTGTGTCTGTGTGTATGTGTGTGTTTTGACAGTTCAGAGAAGAAACTCATTTGACAACCAGAGCCCCATCTTCCTGCTTCAAGGGGCTTCCCAGGCCTACTTACGCTATTCTTACCTGAGTTTCAATAAAACCTGTTTGTCAGAGATTCTTACTAGCTCTGACAGCTGTCCATTGTACCCAGAACTGCCATCTTCATAGGAAAGTCAGAAGCCCGTTTCTGACTCTCAAGCAGTGTAAAAAATGCTGCCTCCAAAAGTGAAATTCTTTCTCAAACATGTTCACCCTCTAAGCAGCAGACAGACTGCAGAGCTTTCAAAAGTGCTACGAATTTAAAGATTTCACAGCTTCAGGAGCACAGCCTGGGAGAACGTAGGAGAAAAACAATACAAAACAACATCAACTGTGTGATCACACGCGAGTGAGGCATCAGGATGGCTGACCGCATGGTTTCTGACAGGAGTTCAGAGAGGAACATACATGATGTGATATCGATGGTAATGAGAGAGGGTTTTGGAGCAAGCTTCAAGTGCAGAAGGAGGGCAAACTCAAACCCCATGCCCATGGCTGCCAATGCTCTATATCTGAGAACCCTGCATGCAGTTATTTTTACCCACCTTGTTCACATCTTACGCTGTGATTAAACCAAACCATTCTGACTGTAAACCCTTTTGTTCTGTCTCAATATTTCACAGAGGCTTGGTGTGTTAATCAAACTGTCAGCAAAGGGGAAAAAGAGAGAGAGAGAGAGCACGTTTGCTTCAAATGAAGAAAAATTCGAGCTTTCTACAACAAACACATTTTCCAGTGGACGAGCTTTTCACAGAGTAATTATTTCACTCCTTCCAAAGATTACTGATTACATCACACAGGAAAACTATCTTGCCCATCTATCTATGGTTCTTGTGCAAACTTATACTTGTTACCATGAAAAATGACAAATTTGCCATCTGATCAAAATGTTAACAAGGTAACTGTCAGTGAGATGGATCTCTGACTGTCACTGCAAACCAGGACATAAGGATACATTGATATTCCTCAATACAGCCACTGCTTCCCTACTGTTCACTAACAACATTTCCACCGTGAGAGTAATACATCACCTGGAAATAACAAGCTATATAAGATCTCTGCGATATGATAGATTCATCCTAACAGCACTATCTGCAAGGTAGAAAACAACTGATAATGGTCTAAAGAAAGCCGTAACCAGCTGCTGTTGCCATAATGGGGTAAATGAAGCAAAGATATGAAATCTTAACTGTGTGATGCATGCTAGGACAAAAGCGAACTGCCTGGAAAAAAACACACGACAACAAACAAAACACAAATGAGTTAATATTCTGTAGGGTGAAATAAATGGAAACTAAAGTTAATGACAAAGACCAGATACAATCATTATATTAGACACTGGAAGGGATGGGATAATCATAGCAATTGCTAGGTTCATAAATACCCAACTAGTGGAAGGTTCCTCATATGACACTAATAATGACTCTGGCTCAGTTCTTGGTTTAATGGAACTTCCTCCAGTACTTTCATGTTCTTTAAGACTCTTTGGGCCCAAAGACCTCAACAGAGAAGAGAAGGAGACGTCCACGTGGTAACAAGAGGAAGTGGGGAATTAACCACAAGAAAGGAAAGTTCTACAAGAAGATCATGACACCAGGTCACATAGACAAAGAAATATAGCTTCAAACTGCCAAAGAGCTGCCTCACAGCTACATCCTTTTAGGTTTTAAGAGTGACACACTCTCACATGGACACAGTTAGTCTAACTCTTTCCCCTTTGTTCATTACACTTTGGCCACTCTGGCTTCTGTTGTTTCTAGAAATACTCCAAGTTCCTTCCCTCCCAGGGCCTTTGCGTTTGCTCTTCTCTCTGTAGTGATCTGTCTCTTCCCTGGCTCCTCCCATTCCTTCAGTTTAAATCCCCTCCGACGGTTCTTCCGTGTCCATTTGTTTCAAAGCAATCTCGACTCCCAGCCCCTGTGGTTTCTCTCACAGCCCCTCCTTCCATGGCAGCAGGAACCATGTCTGTCTGGACTACTGACATTTCTAAGCTTCTAGCACATTGGCTGCCATACAGAGGGATTAGGCACAGACCATATCTCGAGCTCTGGGAGATGAGACTGCCTGCTTCTGAATCTTGGTGCCAGACGTGTAACCCTGTGCAAGTCCTCAATTTCTGCTTGACTCAGGTTCCTCGTAAAATGGGGAGAAGAGTGATGCCTACTAATGATAGTGCTGTAAAGCCTAACTGACATCACCCATGTAAAGATCTTCAGATCGTAACAGGCACATAGGAAGAAAGCAGAGATCATTAGCTGTTGTTCTTATAACTGCAAGAACAGAGGTAATTCTGACATATTTAAGTGCATTAATTCATGATTAGATCAATGAGCCGTCTTCTTCATTATTGGTCTTTATTTTTACCACTAGCCAATACAATGCTCTGTTCTTTCTATTTCTGTATTCTGAGACCAAATGGAGAAAATGGGTACCGGTTTTTTTTTTTTTTTTTTTTTGGTACGCGGGCCTCTCACTGTTTTGGCCTCTCCTGTTGCAGAGCACAGGCTCCGGACGCGCAGCCTCAGCGGCCATGGCTCACGGGCCCAGCCGCTCCACGGCATGTGGGATCTTCCCGGACCGGGGCACGAACCCGTGTCCCCTGCATCGGCAGGCGGACTCTCAACCACTGCGCCACCAGCGAAGCCCAGGGTACCGGTTTTTAAATCCCTTTAAGGAGTGCCAATAAATGCAAACAATCACTTCCAATTTGAGAGCACCTGGAATAGCAATGCCATTGTTCATATGGACATCTCCACAGCACTTAAAGGTGAAAGAAAAAAAAAATGGATTCATGAGTCTGTTCTCTAAAAGCAACACACGTTTGACGCACAGACTTTGTCACAGGCGGTGACACTCTACCTTTGGCTCCCACTACTCAACAGTTTCTCTCTCCATCCACTCCATAATCGTGCAACTGGATGCTTCTGATGGGCCAAGTAGCAGGGATAAAATGATAGTAAGACACCTGGCTACAGAGATACCTGCTTCTAAAGAAACCAGGTTCCGACCCACTGCAAGCTGTTGACCATACCTACTATTTCTGCTACATTGGCCCAATTTGGGGAATTTTTTTTTCACATATCTGGTTATTTATCCTTTCACTGATTTGAACTTGGGGCCAAAAAAATTTTTTTAAGAGACATAAATGAATGAGATGTAGATAACAGCTCATTAATAAAAATCATTTCAGAGAGGTGGGGGGCATGGGAAGAATGTGGGTCCCACTATCCCTATATGGCAGTAGTTCTCAAGCTTTCAATCATCTAAGCCTGCTGCCAAGATTCTGATTAAAACGACGGACCCCTGAGGCAAATGCACCTACATATACATGTTCATGTGTAACTTCCAGAGGTTGACGAACCTCCCAAAGTCAAACTATGAACCACTCACTCCAGGGTGAAAATCCAGTTCTTTAAATATTGCATATCACCCTCTCTTCCTTTCCAGATAGCCATTTCTTCTTCAAATAAAAACAAGTAATTAAGTTTAAAAAAATTCAGCTAAAACATAAGGACAGTGTGTTAGAGTTTAAAAGACATTTGCTTGGTTACATTCTAAAGCTAAGGATATTTGCTTTAAAATATAATAATGCAATTTTTATTAATTAAATGCAAGTTGAAATAAGACAAACCTGTTGCTGTATAATTTCTATATCGATAATAACGTATCCATTTTTTCCCCCAATAAATTAGATGAAGCAAACTTTCAGTTACTAAACTACAGCGATATGGGATACAGGAAAGAATTTAACATTAGGTGCTTTGAAATTATTGGCATTAAGAACTTTTATTTCCTACTTTCATTTTTAACTAAAATAATATATATATATTTAAATTTTCAACCAGTCTCAAATGTGAGGTATTTATCCTGCCTAGTGTTCAAATTAAACATTGAACACTTTCAAGTACAGACTTGATCAAAGTAGGAGTCCTTTAAAACGCCTGCATTCAATAGAGAACATTGAGGTATGGAAGGCAAAACATTTATAACACGTAAACTTTAATGTGTTTGGAATTATACAGTTAACATACTTCATGAAGTATTTTGGGGGAATCATCTGTTGAAAAGTCTTCACTCATATCTTCAGTTGGGTAGATAAAGAAAAAGAAGTATTACTATTCGAGGGAAGAAAGCAACTTATTAGGAGGAGGGATTATTACAGCACATAATTTTTACTAACAAGCAGAGCAGCCAGTAACTGAGCTTTTAGAAATTTCTCAGCTGGTACCTAGTGGGGAACTCCAGACTTGGCAATGGGGTCTAGTCTCCCCTTGGTGATGTTATGTCAATCAAGGAGAGAGATAATTTTCACCTTCCCACAAAGCAAACTGTTTCTGCAGAACACTGTGAAGGAGAGAGGGTGGAAGTGCAGAGAGGTCAGGAGCTTCAAACAACTTCAGATTATGGGGAAGAATGTCTAGAAAACTGAAACGCACGGCGAAGAGGGAGGCAGATGCTGTCACAAACAGTGGCTTCATAGAAATGCCTGACACCTTGGCTCTTTGGTCCTCCTTTCCTATATTAGTCCTGGTTGTGCGACGTCACTAAAGAAACAGGCATCGTCCTCAACGTTGAAAACGCAAGTCTAAAGCTGATCTAAAGTTTCCCAAGATCATGAAAGGCAAAACTAAACTGACTTTGGCCACGAATGTACTTCTAAGAAGAGGATGATGATAAAGTTTTCAGTGGAAATTATTTTCTTGGGAGCATTTTTACTAGGTCAGCAAACCTCCATTCTTCCCAAACTTTCTGAGTCTCTTGCTTATTTCATGATTCACCTAAGTAGGATACAGTGATGTGCTGGAGACGGTTTGTACCGACTTATAAGAGATGTTTGTAGAATTTTCAGAAATTTGGCAAGCTGGTTGTTTACAAAATCAAATTTTATAACTTACAACTAAATAAATAATAAAACAAAGATAATAATTGAAATTTCTCACTTCTTAATTATTTCACTACATTTTACCATTAATCTATGCTCTTAGGTTATTTATGTCTATTGTATCTGTACATGGAAATACTATAAGATAGTGTGCTACTCCATAACTCTTTTCAACTTTGTGCAGTAATGTCAAATTTGTAGTTTGAAATCAGCCATGGTGATTGGGTAGAAGTAGCAAAACTTATTGATTTATTGCTCTGTTGGTCATCTAGCCTTGAGGAAGTGATAGATAAAATGTTAATAGTGCAGATTAAACTAAAAGCATGTTGTGTCTCTGGCTGTTACATTGTGAATAGCACAAACTGAGAAAATATTCTTCCAGTATCCTAAATCTATCTCATTCAACAAAAAGTCACTCCTGTTATTAATGTATGAGTAAGGTTGCAGCATCTATCTTCATTGTTCGACTTCTGTCTTAGGTGTTAATATAAACTAAATATCACCCAACATTCATGTCCAAAGCACACTTGTTTGTCAATGACATTAGCAACTTTGCTGAATTGGATAGTAACCCAGCATCAATCCTCATCTGAATGTCTCAAATCACAGCTGAATTAGAGCCAGAGGTTGACTACAAATACAAGAGTTCAGCCAACATCAACGGAAGCAGCCTGTGAGAATCAAACTGTGTGCTGCACATATTTTATATCAGTAAAATCTGTGATAAACTTATACGTACGGATGGAGTTTGGGATATAGACATTCACATACATATTTACTTTCCCTGAAGAGGTGGCTGTTAAACATTTACCAGCATGCCACTGGATACAAATAAAATAAATATACTTAGCAAAAGGTGATCATTCAACTTTCCTAGGGACAACTTTATGAAGGTTAGAAACTACGGGCTAGCAGGTTTACTGGGTCATTATTAAAGTTCAGTGAAGTCCTTTTACGTCTCTGAAGTTACCTAATATGCTAATATGGCCGTAGTATCAATTATACCAGCTACTTCCCCAAACAGATGGTGACAGACCTAAAATCTCTTTCTCTTATTTTGGGGGTTCACAGGGGGGTCTGGGTGGGGGATGGTAGGTAAATTCACCATTAGTGGGCAGGGAAGAACGGGAGAGGTCAACAGCTTGCAGGTCCAGCAGACTGTGGAGAAGCAGCTACTGGACGTGATGGGAAATACTGAACTGAAAGGCCACGAATGCGAAATCTTTGGGACAATATGTACTTTGTATGTGTTGAAATATTATTAAAAGATTCTGTTCAGCGTTTGACTATATTCAAAATAGTTTAGAACTGTAATTCATTTAATTTCAAGGAGAGGAGAAATCCTAATGCCTATGGTTTTATATTCAGGAAACAGTAAAAAAAAAAAAAAAAAAAAAAATTCACCAAAAACAAAAATAAAGCAACAAAACTGGGATGCTAAAATAGACTTGCTAATTTTTTTAATGTTTCCAAGTACAGATTTTTTTTAAACCCTTCTTTCTCTTGTCATCCTCATCTCCCCTAAGAAAACATACCAATTAGAGTCATTTAGAAGGACCAGAAGTGCATTTACTGTCAAAGTTGAGAAGAAGAAACAGGACGAGCTTTGGGCTCAGCTGCTGAAAGCCAGAGCTCATCATGGCTGAGGCTCAGCTTCAACTACATAAATATTGCCTAAGAAACAGAAGACGCGCACTGGCACAGGGAGCCTGCCGCATGTCTCCTCTACCCAAGAGGGGCTGAAGGATGTGGCGACGTCATGAAGAAAAACGCCCTCAGGAACAGAGACCCAAGGTGCTTCTAGAAAGGAACAAGATGCTGTATTTTTTTCTTTTAAGCTATTGACCTGTCTGATTTTATCTGCTCCACTCCAAGCTCTTTCCAGCATCTGTAATAGAAGGAGAACACCAACAGCTGCAGCCTATTGGATCTGCTTTAGTGGAGTACAGTGCTCCATCTGATTCTACACTTTCCAAGATCCAGTTTCACATCCTAAGTGCATCTTCCTTGCAAAACCTTGCTATTTGAATGCTGCTTTTTTCCAGTCCCTGAAGTATAAAAACATACGCCTGTGTTACCAACAGGTGAGTTTTTCTTTGACTTTCCTCCATGGAAGCCTTAAGGCATGTAAGAAGGACCTGAGCTCTGCTTTCATTTTCCAAAAGGAACCAGCTTTCTACTGGGAATTACAAGCATGTGCCAGGTCCCCTGTGGTGGCTTTTAAGAACTCACGCACATTCAGGATGCGTAAAACCAGCAGAGGCAGGTCTCAGCCAGGAGGACATCGGACCCTAAGAGAAGGCAGTGCAAGGCATTCTTACTGGCAAGGACAGGAGGGTTGTGGGATGAAAGCAAAAAGATACACTTGAGGGGGAACTTTCTACTGGGCAAACTCTAATATGGAGGTTCTAAGGCAGCTTTTTCTACCTCTGAATGGCCGCATCCTATAGCTCTATGGTTACATGTAACATTTCCTACTACAGGAAGACAGCAACTGAAGCAAAGCACTCCACACTCCCATTATATATTACAGTATGGAAACCCTCTCTTCCCCAAAGTGGTCATTTAGCAAAAAAACAAAAAAAGACACTCCCCCCCCCCATTCTCACATCCCCTTAGCTTCTGCTCATCCATTCTCATAAGCCTAGAGCCACTTTCACCTGAACATCTCAGCTCTCAGGGCTCAGAGGAAAGAAGGAGCCTCACGCACATGAATTAAGGACCAACTATTTACCA
Source organism: Globicephala melas (assembly GCF_963455315.2). Classification (NCBI taxonomy): domain Eukaryota; kingdom Metazoa; phylum Chordata; class Mammalia; order Artiodactyla; family Delphinidae; genus Globicephala; species Globicephala melas. Next base: position 29,689,755 of record NC_083324.2, on the reverse strand, counting down.
GGCTCTTTGCAAACATTATATCATTAATCAATTCTCCCCACAGCTTTGTAGAGGTGGCATTTGGATCCCTGGTTTACAGATCAGGAAAGTAAGGCTCGTTCACCAAGTAAATATACATTGCCGGAGCATCAACTATCAATACTTGCAAGAAACCTTGCTGCGGGTTTTCCAGAGAAGAGAAAGATGGGGCCCCTGACCTTATAAAATTCACATCTCGGGGGAGCACAGAGAAGCAGATGCCTCAGCAGTCACTAACAAACTTCTGGCTGGCTGGCTGATTAAGGGAGACTGAGTCAGGAAAAGGAGGAGTGGGACAGAGCACAGGAACGGAAAAGAAAGAGAGAAAACAAAGAAAAGAAGAGAAACTGTCCAAGAACGCCCTGGTACGCAGCTGAAGATACCCAACTTTATATTCCAGCCTATTCACTTTCCACGTGTTCTTGGAGACCCCCCTCCCTGCTGATCTCCAAGCAACACAAAGAATGAGAGAAAGAACAGTAGCCACGGGACCTTTTCCACAGCCTGACTACATGCACTGGAGTCAGAGCACCATCTTTGGGACAAGGGCTTTCTCTCACGGCTGTGAGAAGAAGAGCTGAATTCCAGAGTCAAGGCGAGGACCAGAAAGTTTCAGAACACAGCCTGCCCTTTTAAACTCATCTTTATTAATAGTCTTCGAGCACACAGGTGCAATGAGAAAGTACAAAATACAGCCCCCTCTGGCTGCAGCAGCCAGCAAGCCACAGAAAAGAAGACTGGATGTCACGCCATCCTATTATAATAACAGATTAAAAGGGCACAAACAGGGTACCAATTAGCGCTCATAGAAACTTGAAGCTCCAGATTGCTCATGTTCATCTCTGGGCACTAAAAGTGCCCCATGTGCAGATAATATGGAAGTCAAGTAGCAGAGAGCCATCGCTGAGGGCTCAACCAGCGCAAGGCAGAGAAGGCAGCCAGATCCAGCCACAGCAGCAGTACGCTCCCCGAAATGCACACACAGTCAGGTGACTGCCCAAGAGTTAACAGGCAGCCAGCCCAGACAGAGGCAGGTGCCTCCTAGCTCAGCAAGGGACGCCACGGGACCTTGCCAACTTCTGATTGATTGTCTTCGAGTCCCTCTCCCCAGGATGTATTCCTGTCCATGGGCTCTCCCGGATTATATGCAGAAGGCTACTTCTGAGAAATGAGATGGTTTTATCAGCACGCAGGGGCCAAAGTTTAGCCTGAAGGAGAGATACCTTCATCAATAAAATCTTTTTTTTTATTAAATTCAGTCTTTCTTTGGGTCTGCTCAAAGCTTAGAAAATAAGCCAGGTATGCTTTCTAACTTTTGTCCCCAATTTGTTCCCTAAGGATTTCAAGGATTCTGCTGCCATTAGGGCAATGAGTAAGAAGAAAGAAAGGAGTCTGTTTTCTTTAACAAGCTGCTTCTCAATAAATTCAGACCCAGAAACGCAGATTGGGAAATCCACTACACTCAGATATCTACCTTAGCCAAGTGACTGTGTGTTCCAGGCTAACCAATTAATTTATAATTTTCAAATGACCATACACAGCACATATGGAGAGCCACCTTTCTAAAAAGAATGTTATTTTTTTTTATTAGGGAGAAAAATATGTCTATACTGCCTGTGAAACTGAAGCTTAGAAATTCCCTCTAGGAATCACACAACAGTTAAAAGGGCCAAATTGAAGGCAAAGAAATGAGGCAAGTGAACTATATACAGTAACCATTATCATATTCATTTCACTTTCAACATTATAATAAGGGATATATATTATTTAATGGTATATACTCCACTCACGGTGCAGTGAAAAATCTGGGGGAAAAGATCAAGACTCTTTCTTTAAAAAAAACATCAGCTCCACACTAGAAAAAAAAATAGTGTCCAGGTTATTTTCCTCAAGAAATCTGTGTGAATATCACTGGGACGGAACTGAGTCCTATAGTCTGTACGATCAGTGATTTGGCCTGCTGAGTACGAGCCTTTAGAGGACTCAGAGTTTGTGTTTCTCAGCCTACTCCCATGCATACGCTTGTCTTCATTTGTCCCTACTGTTTGGGATGTATTCAAAAACGTTCAACAGTGCATGAGCCCTGGCCAGTCAGAATGGGACCAGATGCCAGGAAGCCACAGCCGGTCCAGCCTTCCCAGTGCACATGCCCTATATGTCCATCCAACCCCAGCTGTATCAAAGGTTCTGATGATAATATGGGCCCCTTCCCAAGGATCTGCCTTCTTAACTAGATGCCTAAAAAGACAATTCATGAATGCCTAGTGGTGATAATTCTGGTACATGTGCCACAGGAGAACTATTCTGACTCAAGGAAGCCTCTCAACAGCCTCAAATTACACCATGGGAGTGAAGCCCTTACCACGGTCCCTGACACACTGGGCAACCATGGCCAAGCCATTTACATTCTCTAGAAAAACCCATTCTCCTACATAAAAAACTGCAGCGTTGGCCCTGCTTTCCCTCAAAGCAATGCTAAAAGGTCAGGTAAGAGAAGACACTGAAATGTGCTTTGAATGCTTCCAAAGAAAAATGCTTCCTAATCCCAAGATGTAATTGCTCATCAATGGTTTCTGAGGGTTTTCCATACGGGTTAAAGGATTTTTAATGCGTATATTCTTTGGTGCTCGTTAAGAAGACACTAATTCTTCATGGGTTCATAAGTGCATATATAGCTGAGAATAATTTGCAAAAACGGTGCAGTAATGAATGTAAAATCCTAATGAGAGAATGCACATTTGCTGGGAATGTGTGTTGTTCTTTTTTTGCCTTCCTTTCTTTTGTCAGAGATATTGTACTGAATTTTCTTCAGAGGGTTTATTAGTGCCTGTTTAAGATTATCCTCCTCTTTCATGTGAAAACTTTCATTAGAATCTTAGGCAAAGTTTTAGGCTTTCAGTGAAGAGGTTATTAAAAAATAATTAATATCTAAATGGTGCTCAAAATACCACATTACAGCTAATCGACAGCACTGTCACAAGGCACAGAGATGGAGACGACATTAAATACCAGAGAGCTCACCCTGATTCATCAATAATTTCACTGTTTCCAAGTACAAAATTAACTTCTTTGAGACGGTTAAGGTTATACAGCTTCTGGAGGCTTCATTTGGTCTGAGCAGATGATTTCCTTGTGGGGACCACAGTGGGAATTATACCTGAGTTTTTAGTGGTTTCCATAGCTGGTTCTCCACTTTTCATATTCCTCATGCTAGGAATGTCATAAGTAGAGTCCTGGGAATCACCCTGGGACTCTTTCAGATTGTAGAGAAAGCCAACCATTGGATTAGAAAGTGCTGCCCACGAGCTTCCTACTTCACTGGAGGGATTCAAGGGGAGGCTAGCCTGAGGGTCCCTGAACAACTATGCTGCCTCACTTCATTTCCTGTTCCAAAGTTCATTTGTTAGTTTCCCAAGGCAAAATGGTTACTTTAATTTATATACAAAATGAGAACCAATTCAATCATTCTCCTTACTAGTGTGAAATCAGCCAAACCAGTTAACGAATCCTAGCAGTCTAAACCAGCATTTCCCAAGTATGATCTTTGAAACACTATGACCACAGAACTGTGAAGGACGGAAGGGAGGGAGGGAGGAAGGAAAAAAAAGAAAAGAAAGAGAAAGAGAAAAAGTAAAAGAAACATCATGGTTCAAAGTACTTTGGGAAATACTGCTTATTTTATCTCTTCTTGAAGTTTCGTGAAGAATGTTACGTCTGAGAATTTCTTCAATTAAGAATTGCATTTAATTTCATTTAGCTGAGCATTTTCCAAGGTTATTTACCATAGAACTTTCTTCATTTTCCCCCCTCTGTTTCATTGCAGAAAATATTGCTTTGGCAAGAGATGGTCTAAGTGAACTCGCACCTGCACCCTGCATTAGGCGGCTGCCATCAATTTTGATATAATTACACAAACACACACTCAGCATTTCTCCAACATAAGGTCAGAATAAAGGCAATGCACTCCTCAAGGGTAAGTTCTCAAACTGGTGAGACATGTGCCTATAGCCCCTCCAAGGACTTATATACTTTCTAGAAACCTCAACATCTATGAGCTAAAGACTATTAACCCAACCTTCCAGCTGTCCAGTGGAGGTCAAGGGCCACCTCTGTGGTAGTGAAAATGTCAGGAACCAGGGAGATGAATATCAATATGGCGTGACCTCCGCCCTCAGGAAGTCCACCATGACAGAGTCCCATACAACTCACCATAAGCCATAAGATGTATGATACAGAAGAAGAGGAGGTACATTCTGCATTAGGGGCAAAGGAAAGTTGCTAAAGATAGTGACTGTCTAGTGAACTAGACTCCAACAGAAGGATTTTTCCGATAGAAGAGGACAAATGAGTAAGCAGCATGGTGAGAAGTACTCAAGGGGCAGATGTGAAGTGGATGGTCTTTCTAAGATGGTCACCGCCACTCCGACATCACACAGGAGCCAAAAGGTCTTACAGGATCTAGAGCTTAAGAATCCCATGATGGGGTGAACAAATGTCAGCTAATTCCTTCAGACCAGGGAACCACAGTGCCCGCATTCTTCATCTTCCTAGACAGCAGGTATGGAGTGAGCTCTGTGTTTTCCTCACCTTGATCAACCAGGCCTCTCTGTGTCTCCCAGCAACAAGCTTTCCATCCTAGTCACCTCTCTGATAGCCACCAGCATAAGGATAGGCATTTGTGCCCTTGCCTTATAAAACAAAAGGGCCCTTAAAAATTGGATATTCATGGATGTCTTATAAGTAAAATCATTTTACACATCCATGAAGAATGACCCATTAGAAGACCTCTTGCAGTGAATTATCTGGGGAGTAAGGAATCACATCCACTATGATTTTCCTGAAGAGAACATATTTCTTTTAGAGGACTACTGAATTTAGAGGAACACTGATAAGCAGACATATGAAAACTCCACTGTTTCCAAACTAAAGAGAAAAAGATAAAAGTAAACTTAGAAGCTAAATGTGTCATTTGACAATGATTTGATATGAAATCATAGTCCCATGCCTAAATTGAGTTATAGCCAGGTCTGTATCTCTGGGACTCTTGAATTACCTGCAGGCAGTTCTAAATAATGACCCTATAATTTGCAAGTTGAAGAACAGTGAGAGAGTGGAACTAACAGATTTTTACATCATCAGGAGGGAGACAGCCAAACAGGCAGTGGGTTTGAGCACAACAGAGTAAGTTTCGACCCTCCTAAGCAAACTGACAAATTGCCCTCTGGAGTCCCATTTCCAGCTCAGCACCACTTTGCCATGATGGCTTGTCTCTTGCCTCTCCGGCCTAATGGCTCTCCATGCCAAGAAGGGCTGTCAGTGCAATTAAAATAACCATCAATAAAACCGTCCAGTAATTAGCCGTCTTCTTTGTTACATATAATTCTGGTCAGCAAGATTGATAGGTTCTTTGGTCATTAGCAATCTATTTAGCAACTGTGAACTTGAAGTCATCACTTTTGAGTCCTAGTGTTAAAGAGATTAGGGAACAGATTATACTCAGGCAGAGACAAGAGCTGGAAAGTTAAGCCACCTGTGAAAACCGAGACTTACAAAGTATTATTTCTCAGAGACTACTGTGGGCCTGTATGCAAACAGGGCATTATGAATGCCAGGAAATTTGTTCAATTACTTTTGTAAAGGGAAAAATATCTTAATCAATGCCCTATGCCACAGCAATATAACTTAGGTGGGAGTGAGAAATCCTTAAAGATCACACACCCAGCCAAAATCAAGACTTTTTAAAAAAAATGAACCACGGATCCATGAATCATAAAAATACTGCCTAACATCGAAAAGACAGAACATGTTCTTCTGTCATGTCTGGACATCCTAAAAGTACTGATCCCTGAAAAGTGTTTTCGTATTCCGCATAAAAATAGATATAGAAACTTTAAAAACTAGTCCTCAGATTGTATTTTAAAAGGTGAATCACTCATAGACGTGCCATTATGACACACGACATTTTAAAACTGTAGCTATAAAATTCACAGTTATATAGTCAGTTGTGTTGTTCAGTTAGTGACATTATTATCTTCATGCCACCACATTTAATTTTAGTTTTTAATTAATTAATTAATTTACTTTTGGCTGCATCGGGTCTTCGTTGCTATGCACAGGCTTTCCTCTAGCTGCGCCAAGTGAGGGCTACTCTTCATTGCAGTGCTCAGGCTTCTCATTGCAGTGGCTTCTCTTGTTGTGGAGCACGGACTCTAGGCGCGTGGGCTTCAGCAGTTGTGGCTCGCAGGCTCTAGAGCACAGGCTCAGTAGTTGTGGTGCACGGGCTTAGCTGCTCTGCGGCGTGCGGGATCTTCCTGGACCAGGGCTTGAACCCACGTCCCGTGCACTGGCAGGTGAATTCTTAACCACTATGCCACCAGGGAAGTCCGCATGCCACTACATTTTAATCTAATGTTTACCTAACCAGTGCTTGCTGTTGGTCCATCTGTTTTATTTGATATTCATGGGTCATCCACAGGGAAAGAGAACTAACTGTTCCACTGGTGTATTTACTAGTTGCACAGAGAATCAATCTCAGGCCCAAAGTGCCAACTGATGACAAAGCCCAGTCTCACTCTACCAGGGAGTGGTCTAAAAAAGGGCAAAATGGCAAGAGGAGGAAGGAGAGCCAACTCCCCACAGCCTTCAGGATTTAGATTGTTGTACACAGCTCTTTCTAACCCAAAAAGAATATAAGATCAACTAAATTAGTGCAGGAAGCTAAACTGGATTTTGTATACTCTAATCTAGAACAAACATCACTGGAATTGATCCTCATAGGTATCCCCCAACAATGGGGACACTTGGGGGCATCTCCAAGGGTCAAAGACTGGGACCATCAATGCGGTGCTGAATGCCACCTTGGTAGAAGGGGTGTTCTATGTGCCTTCGTAAAATGAAAAAGGGAAATAAAATGAGAGAGCAGAGAAATACTAGTTCTACTGATTCAAGTTCAGAGGAACTTAAAATATTACTTTTGAGATATATTCCAACCATTTTTCCCCTTCCTTAAAAGTTCACTGGACATTAACTCACATGTGTCTATAAGCATCCCCACATTCTGTCTCAGAAGAATTCACAGCCTAGTACCTGAGGGGAGAGAATTAAGGTACTGATGGGCAAGGAGGTTTATTCTCAAATACCAGGTCTGATCAAGTGGTAGTAGCCTGTGTTGAAAATGATTCTAAGGCCATATCTGGACTCAGTGGAAAATAATAACATGATCAATTAATAGTGCTTCAAGAGGCAGTTAAGAGCATGGATTCTGAGGACACATTGATGTTTGAATCCCAGCCCTAAAACTTACCAGCAGGGCAAGACATTTAACCTCAATTTACCACATACAAACTGGTAAAAATAGCCAAAATGATCTTATAGAGTTATTACAAACATTGAATAAATATTATACTTTAAACAACGTTTACAGTGTCTAGCACACAATTGTCATTTAATAAACATTAGTATCATCTCCAGCAGGACTAGTCACCACTGTTGTAACTGACATCTCAGAGTAGAGTGGTGGCTTGTCTTTTGCCCCAAGCACTGACTCTGTTCTAGAATCTGCCCCTCAACTCGAGAGTAGAAATGGTGAGTACCATCCTCTGAAGTCAAGGTGGCAGTGGAGGAGTGGAATAAATCAAATCTATATAGTTCCTTGTATGACTGAATATATGAATTTGGTAGAACTAATCTCCAAAATGCAACACGTTATAAGTGTGGTGTTATACCATCTTTAGACTGTGAAAGTTCAAAATGTCTTTCAATGACTCATATTTTCAGGGCACTGCAAAGCACTCAAAATTGATGCATCTTGATTTAAATAATCACTTGATCTTCTCCGGACTTCCTAGGTTACTAATAACATGCAATCCCACACCTCGTATGTTCAACCAACTGAATAAAGGATCGAAAGGAGATGGGTTCCATTTCATGTGTTATAAGCTGCCTTCATATATTGAAAGTTTGCTTCTACTAATAGGCAAGGAAACACTCTCATACCTGGCAGGTGATGAGAATAAGCTTCTGAACTTGACTATATTAGGTCTTCTGCTAGTTTCTGCCATCAGGCAACGTGAGTTGGAATTAAGGCATGAGTTCTCAATTGGGGAGAACTTTGCCACACTGGGAATATTTAACAATGTCTGAAGATATTTTTGGCTGGCACAACTGGGAAGGAGGTGCTACTGGCATCTCGTGGGTAGAAACTAGGGATGCTTCTAAACATCCTACTATGCACAGCCCCACCTCTATAACTAAGAATTTTTTGGTTCAGCCCAGAAATAAACCCATGCACTTATGGTCAATTAATCTATAACAAAGGACGCAAGAATATACAATGGAGAAAACACAGCGTCTTCAATAACTGGAGCTAGAAAATCTGGACAGCTACATGTAAAAGAATGAAATTATAACATTTTCTCACACCATATAAAAAATAAACTCAAAATGAATTAGACACCTAAATGTAACATTTGAAACCACAGAAGCCTAGAAGAAAACATAGGCAGAACACTTTGATATAAATTGTAGCAATTGTTTTGGATCTGTCTCCTAAGGCAAAGGAAGTGAAAGCAAAAGTAGACAAATGGAATGTAATTAAACTTAAAAGTTTTTGCACAGTAAAGGAAACCACTGATAAAACAAAAAGACAATATACTGAATGAGAAGAAATATTTGCAAATGATATGACTGATAAGGGGTTAATATCTCAAATATATTAACAGCTCAGACAGCTCAATATCAAAAAAAAAAAAAAACCAACCACCTGCCTAAAAAATGGGCAGAAGACATGAATAGACATTTTTCCAAAGAAGATAGACAGATGGCCAGAAGGCACAGGGAAAGACGCTCAACATCACTAATTATTAGAGAAATGCAAATCGAAATCACAATGAGATATTACCTCACACCTGTCAGAATGGCTGCCATCAAAAAGTCTACAAATAACAAATGTTGGCCAGGATGTGCAGCAATGGGAACCCTACACTGTTGGTGGGATGTAAATTGGTGCAGCCACTGTAGAAGAAAGTATGGAGGTTCCTCAAAAAACTAAAAACAGACCCACCCTATGATGCAGCAATTCCACGCCCAGGTATGTATCTGAAGAAAAGGAAAACGAATTAGGAAGTATACATGAACCCCAATGTTCACAGTACCACTATTTATTATAGCCAAGATATGGAATCAACCTAAGTGTCCATCAACATATGAATGGATAAAGATGTGTAAATGTATACGTGTGTGTGTGTGTGTGTGTGTAAGATAACTCAGTCATAAAAAGAATGAAATTCTGCCATTTGCAAAAACATGGACGTACACAGAGGGCATTATACTTAGTGAAAAAAGTCAGAGAAAGACAAATACTGTATGAGATCACTTATATGTGGAATCTAAAAATAAAACAAATGGATGAATATAACAAAACAGAAACAGACTCACAGAAAACAAACCAGTGGTTACCAGTGGGGAAAGAGATGGGGAGAGGGGCAAGACAGGGATAGGGGAGTAAGAGGTACAAAGTATCAATACTATGTATAAAATAAATAAGCTATAAGGATATATTATACAGTACAGGGAAATATAGCCATTATTTTATATTAACTTTAAACAGAATATAATCTATAAAAATACTGAATCACTATGTTGTGCACCTGAAACTAATATACTATTGTAAATTATCTATACTTCAATAATAAATAATAAAAAAATAAAATCAATTGACTTTAAAAAAAAGAATTATCTGGTTCCAAACGTCAATACGTAGTGTGGAGGTAAAACCCAGCGCTGGTACGGAACACAGATCAGTGTGGACTCCTTTGCTAACTATGTCCCTCACTAGACTGGAAGCCCCACGTGGGCAGGAACTATTGTATCCTCAGCGCTTGGCATAGGGCCTCATACCTGTTAGGGACTCTATTAGTTCTTGTGGAGTGAATGAACGATAACAGTGGAAAACGGTGCAGGTCACCATTTTTCTCCACAGCAGGACAAGTACTTCTTCCATATCAGAGTCACAGAAAGTCAGGAGCAAAGAGAAGATACAGGCAAACACACTTTTGCTTATTTGAGCACCTAGCATATTAGACACCTTTAATGAATCTGTCCCTTTCTCTGGCACGCCCATCTTCCCTACAGCAGTAACTGGCACCACATCCAGAACCCATCACTAAGTTGTGTCAAATTTGTCTAGGATCCACTCACTTCCCTCCACCGTTACTGCTACCAGGCAAGTCGAAGCCACCGTCATCAACATGTCTAACGGGTCACCCTGCTTTGGGTCTTGACCGCTAACTTCCATTCTGTACACAGTAACATCCATTTAAAGGCGCCAGTCGGACCCACCACTCCTGTGTTCAAGACCTGCTTAAGTCCTTCCCGGAGCTTACAATGCCTTCTGTGGTCTGGTACCTCTTCACACTCTAAGCAAAGTAGTCATCTTCCTACTTAAGCAATGCACCCAGTTCCTTCTCCCTTCAGAGCCTCTGCCAAGGCCTGGAGATCCTTCCTCCAGATCCTTCTGTGGCTGGCCCTCCCACATCATTCGGGACGCAGTTTAAAGTCGGCTCATCTCAGAGAAACTTTCTGACTACACAGAATCAAGAATTGCCTTCTCCCTGCCTTTATCAGACAGATCACTTCCTTTTATTGTCTTCAGATTATGAGGCACAAGCTGCGAGTTTATTCTTTATATTTGTCCAGTTATACTTGTGTAGTGGCCATGCCTCCCCCACTAGAATGTCAGCAGGAAATCTGACTGTCTTGCCTTCTGCTGTAACTCAAGCCCAGTGCCTGGCACAATGTAAGGCTATTTGCTGAATGAATAGATTTCTGAAGAATGAATGGATGGATATGTAAATGGTTATGTAAATGGATACATAAACTAAGAGAAAAAAGACATCATCTGGAAGGAAATATGTGTGAACCGTCACTTGCAAAAGAGTTTCCTAGCATTTCCAAACTAAACCCCAAATCTCATCCTTTGTTTAACTGAGAGCAATCCAACGTAAGACTAATCATCAAAATAATAAAGAAAAGTGGTTCATCAATCACCAAATATAACTCAGAAATAAAATTAACAATTTGTTAGTGTATATCTCTCTCAGTCTCTTCACGCGCACTAAATTAAAGTTCATCCTATATTTTTAAATCTCTTACAAGCAAAGAGACAACGAAATAATGAAGGTACAGTGAAATAACTTTAATAATGCTCACTATATAACCACAGTGATGACTTCATAAGTTTCCAAATATGATTCAGCAACGAGCACCAGCATAGAATGAAAAAAATTTAAGTCTGTTTTCCTTTTTTAAATTTTTGTTACTATGAAAAATATCATTAAAATATTCAATATTCACAGGCAGTATCTGGGGCAAGAATGAGAGTGTGTCACCCCTTGCAGAAACCTGGAGCATATACAAGCGTAAGGTTGCTTTTCTAGGACCATGTGATATATTTGAATGTGTATCAGCTATAAGGAAAAAAGCCACCAGTATGTTGGCAATGGTTGGGAGGGTGGGTAGGTGGTGGCAGACTGAATCAAGCAGAGTCAGGGTTGAAAAGGACAATGCTGAATTTCCACACACACACACATCCTCTCGCTCTGCCTCCTGCCCCCTTTTCCAGCTCTAGCTATTTTCACTCCAGCTACACCCCAAAACTTGCAGTGTTCTGAACTTATTAGTGTCTTGGGGTAACTGTCTCTTTGCTGACACCATAATTCAGTACAGTAAAATAGAATGTTCTGCACCGTCTTATGTGGTAGCCCCTAATCACATGTGTCCACTGAGCACCTGGTATGTGGCTTATGCTACACAGGAACTGAATGTTTCATTTTGTTTCATTTTACTTAATTTAAATCTAAATAGCCACATGTGGCAAGGGGCTACTGTGTTGCACGACACAGGCCTACATGGCTTCCTTTTCTCCCTCCCTTATTGGTCCAGCAAACTCCTACTCATCCTTCAAGACTCAACTCAAATGTCCCTTCCTCCAGAATGCCCTTCCTGTTCCCCCTGTGGCAGGTGCACAGACTTTGAGAATATCCATGTATCACACTCTACTACAATTATTTTATGACATGTTGATTCTCCCACTAGATGAGAATCTCTCGAGGGCAGGGAATCTGTCTGGCTCATCTCTAAATCCTTAGTTGAGTGCTTGGCACATGAGAATTATTTGACAAATATTTGCTGGATGTTCAAGTGAGATAGTGAAACCATCTTTAGATGTGAACAAATATAAGCAGAGCTTCCCAGGAAAGATCTTCCCAGGGAAGGTTTTACTGCCTTCATATAAGAAGTTGCAAACCAGATATGACCTTCGGATTTGGTAGTATTTTGCCATGTGTATTTTTTTTTTAATGGAAACTGTTTTTCAATGTTAAAAACTAAGATTTCCAGCATTTCCAGGAACAATGATTAGATTTGGAAGTTTTAGTCCCACTTTCCTGCTTGGGGACAATGAAACAGAACGGAACATGCAGGTGCATCTTTTAGATAATGAATACAATCTACAGATTCTGTTTTCTTACTCCTAGCCAACTTTAATCACTAATGGTCTCTGTCTTTCTTCTGTGGGCATTTGACTTTTTAACTCCAGACACTGAATGAAGAGCCACAAAGATCAAGTTCAGACCCTGATCTCTCAGTTACAAAAATAAAATACTACTACTACTAAAAGCAACACAGCAACAACACAGCAACAACAATAATGGCTGCTAACATTTAGTGAGCATCACAAGCCAGGTAGTCTACCTGGCAATGAATAAGCATTGTCAGATGGAATCTTCCAAACCACCCAGGACCTAGAAAATATTCTTAGCCTCACTTTATGAATGAGGAGACCAAGATTCCAAGGGGTGACACTGGGAATCAGCAGAAAGTTCCGTCCCCAGGTCTGACTATCACCAGAGTCCTTGCTGTCATTTCTCCACGACAAAGCTGCAACCATCCACGTTTGTCCTGACCTGGATTTAGACCCCGGCCGGGATTCAAAGCGGGAGCCTGGGCAAGTGACATAACCCTCTGGGTTTTGCTCTTCCACTAGCCATGAACTTTAGAAATAAGAGCTGACATTTCCTCCAGGGACACATGCGGGCACATGATATGATGTAGGTAAAACGGTAAACTTCTCAGACATTTTTGCAAATGGAAAATGATCTCATCTGAGTAGGTGGATAATGGCTGGCAGAAGGCTGACAGCCCTGGAGTAGGGAAGCAGGAGAGATTTTAACCATTTAAGGAAAACAAAGGCATTGTGGCTTCTGCTGGCACCCAGCCTTGAGCAACAGGAACCCTCACTAGGGAGAGAATGTCTCAGTGGAACTAACGAAAATGTGACTCCCCAAAGGGTGCTTGTAGCTTTGAGCCAGTTAACTGAAAGGATGCAAATGAATGGGGGGTTTAAGAATCAGTTGTTGTGGGCCCAGCACTCTGCCAGGCCAGGGAACAACAAGCTTTTTCTGTAAAGATCCAGAAAGTAAATAACTTAGGCTTTGCAGGCCATCTGTAAACAAATGAGCATGGTGGTGTTCCAATAAAACTTTATTTGCAAAGCCAGGCCGAGTGCCCACCTGCCATTGTTTGCCAACCCGTGAGCTAGGCAACAGGAAGGCAGAGCAGAGGCTCAGTCAGAGACAGAGACGTCGCACCTGCTCTTCACCATCATCAAGCACCGTAACAGGGACAATGCAAGATGGTGCCTATTGGATTCATCTCTCTGTGTAGCCCCAACCCACTGAGGTAGACAGCTGGACAGTGACAGTGACTTAAGCTACAGGCCCTCCGTGGCTCCAGTCCCAGACTAGCCCCAGATTGCTGAGGACAGTGAGTCTCTGCCTTTCTCCCAGTGAATGGTTCCTCCCAGCAACTATGCAGGCTGGAGAGCAGAACAGGTGAGGTGACATGTCTTTCAACCACATGATATATGAGTAGTACCCTGGAAGTTGCCGCACAAGGACGCTTAGATTTATACACTTAGACAAAACTGAATGACTTTCCTCTCCTTGAGTCAAAGAAGTTGACTCCTTCCAGGTGCCACCCTGGCACCCCCTCGCACTAAGCCACCCTCTTGTGCTTGAACTGCTCATTCTTTATGTACCAGGCAAACACAAAGACGAGGGGTGGCTTCTGCCTTAAGCCAGATTGTTTGGAGCCCATGCAATCCTTCCTTCATATGATAATCTTGAGGTCAGTTGTTTTTCTTCCCACTATGTGACCAACATTATTCAAAGGAGCAAAAATTTACTTCCTGTTTTGTCTGCTAACCTAATCCCTCACTGTTCTTATGCTTTTGTTCTCATTTGACTGTTTTCCTTTATAGTATTAGGTCTGCTCATTTCTACACTATCTTTTGGACTTTACTATACTAACTTATGTTTTATTGTCATTTTTATTCTTCATTGTTTTACTTTACAAGGGAAATGGTGAAGAATACAAGAGTGGGTACACTGTTAGGAAATGGCCTTGGCCCAGAATCGGAAAGCCAGAGCTTCAGACCTAGTCCGCTCTTGCAGTCTATGGAACCCTGGGCCAATGAGTGAATATCTTCAGTTGCTTTACCTACAAAATAAAGTATGCCAATCCCAGAGAGACTTTTCAAGTGTTAAATATGAAAATTCTTCTTACAACTCAATAATAAAAAGACATATAAGCTGATTTTAAAAACGGGCACTTGATCTGAATAGACATTTCACCAAAGAAGTTATACAAGTGGCCAATAAGCGTGTGCAAAGATACTCAACATCATCAGCCATCCAGGATGGCTAATCCAGTCAAACCACAATGAGATACCGCTTCACACCACTAGGACGACTATAATCAAAAAGTTAGAAAATAACAAGTGCTGATGAGGATGCAGAGAAATTAGAACCTTCATACACTACTGGTAGGAACGTAAAATGGTATAGATGCTTTGGAAAATAGTCTGACAGTACTTTGAAAACATAGAGTTAGCATATGACCCAGCAATTCCACTCCTAGGTGTATACCCAAGAGAAATTAAAACATATGTCCACACAAACACTTGTATATGAATAGCAGTATTTACAGCAGCATTATTCATAAGCAGTATTTACAAACAATGTTATTCATAAAGAAGTAAAAACAATACAAGTGGCCACCAACCGATGAATGTATAAACAAAAGGTGGTACAGTCATACAACGGTATATTACTTGACAATAAAAAGAAATGAAGTACTGATTCGCGCTACATGATATATGAACCTTGAAAATGTGTGATTTGGAGTTGCAGCAACATGTCCCACCCCAACCTTCACAAACAGATTAGGGAAGAAAACTATAAGGTGAGATTTCTCTCTAATTTCGCCCCAAATCAAGAGAGAAGTAGCCTGAAAACATGATTTGGGAGACTTGGGAAAGCCCCAGAAAAACCCTGGAGAGTAGAATCCCAGGACTTCTGCCCAGCCAAGAGTAGGAAGCACTATGAGAGGTGCTTGGCAGGAAAGATTGATAGAACTTGGTGGACAAGGTCTGTCAATTCAAGGATGAAATTCAAGAATGAGCTGGAGGCGCATCAAGTTTTCTGACCTGGATTGTTCAGAACGGGGGTGCCAAGAGTAAGGATGGGCAGAAGAGGGGTCATTTAATGGAAAAAGGGGATGCATTCTATTTTCAGATGTTTGAAGTTTGAGCAACTTACCCCTTGAATTTAAATGTCTGAATTAAACTAACCCAGAACCTCCCAAGTAGTAAGCCTTTTAGCAGTGAGGTGACTGTATGTAAAACGTTAATTGAATATGAAAAACTGATGACACCTGTAAATTCAGATTTTTTTTAAATCACTTTTTTTCCCCCAACCACTCTGAAATCAACCAGCTCCATAACTCTTTAAAATTTTCAAATTTCAAAATTACATATTGTAGAGCCACAGTCTGAGTCATCTTGCACTTAAAAAATAACCATGACAAGTATATCAGAGAATTAAAAAAACTGAATGTGTAACTTCACCGATAGAAAGGGCAAAAATCCAATTCTTACAACTTATTTAAAGACTATTTAACTCTTCAAGAAGATTTATGATAGGTAACTTTCAAGACAATTGTCTTCTATATCTAGATGATATTATATAATCTGCAGACATCAGAAATCAAGTCAATTCACAGCCAAACTTAAAAGTGCAAATACCAATGCTTTGTGGAAGTGTATGACCAGTTTTCTGGAAGCTACTGAGTGACTCTGGAACTGAACTTTTAATTAAAGGGAAGGTGGGAGATTCAACCATCAGATGGGTTCAACTATGGGCTCCCTAATGAAACTCACTGCCCCAAGTGTAGGGAATATTTCCTTTTCAAAAGACCCCATTCTCTCTTTGCATATTCTGTGCCTTTGCAGACACTGTGTCTCTGACACTTGCTCTAAGAGAGAATAACTAAACAGTCGAATGCTCTCAGATGGAGAGAAGTGGGTCTTGAGTGGACACAGTGAGCCTCAAGGATGTGAACACAATCCCGTGACTGTGTCTCTGTGTGTGTGTATACATACACATGTGTATATGTGTCTGTGTGTACACAACTTGCACAAAATTGGTTTTACTAATTTCCTAGACTTTGAGAACTAATTTCCTGGATTCTTCTCTCTACCTCAAGTTGGGTATTATTAACCTGGGACTTAAAAAGAAATCTCAATAATCCCAATATTAAATGCAAATCTTTAAGGTATTTATGTAAATATTGAAATTTTTTTCTTAGCTAAGAACCTCCCAGGTTTCAGCAGCATTCTCAAAGGGGTCTCTTACCCAACTGGATCAAGAACCACAGCATGTGGGACCCCTAAAAATTAAAGACATTGAAAGTGTATTTAGTGAATCTGCATTAGATGGAGAGAGAGCCAGTGCTTTTTCGGATTGGTTCCTGGAAGTCCCAGTCGCTCAGTGGTGGGGTCACAGCTATGTCTCCATTGCCTGAATGGTTTCCCCTCCCTATTATTCTCATAACCAACTAATTATTCTATTATTTCTAACCATAAAATAAAATTCCAAGAGTTTTAGAATCAGACTTAGTCTCTCCTTTCGAAAAAGACTATTGTTGTCACTTTGAAAACTGTAAATAGCATTCAAGATGACATTCAATTTTAAGTTTGTGCCAACATTTAGTGGAAATGTCTAAGTTTTGAAATAGTAGGGAGCTCACATTCCATCTGGTGTGTTTTCATTTCGTCTCCCCTTCTCAGTGAACTTTAAAAGTCAACTGCAGTATCAATATCCTTTCTGCTATGCTAATGTGACCTCCAGGTAGAAATCAAAGGGAAGGAGTCCTCAGGGCAAGTGGTTCTTTCTCAGTTGAACTTGTTAGTGTCATGGAATCACAAAGTATCAGAGCTGAAATTATGCTTAGCGGTGACCTAGATGAGATGAATGCCTCTCAGTTTGAGGATAGGAAAACTGAGCCCCAGACAAAGGGAACTGACCAGGGTCTCATGAGCCATGGAGCCAGGACATGAGCCTCTACAGGAGAGAAGGAAGGTGGTCATTTCCTTCCCTGAACTTGGCTGGCTGTCTATCACAGCACACTGCCCGGGGTACTTAGGGGTTCCTACTCTCTCCATAGTTACTGTTGCTCATTTCTTTTCCATATGAGGCAAGTTAATATTTCAAAGTGATCACTGATGTGTCTTTTCCCTCTTGACCCTCTCCTGGCTGAGTGGAAGTGTCTCTACTGGGTAGCAGGAGTCTCCTGCCCTCACCAACTTGTCTTCTAAGTGCTGAGGGCACTGCCCCAGTGTGAGAGAGAAATAATTCAGGCAGGAATAAGGAGGCAGAATAGCTCTACCTGCCCGTCCCCAGACTTGAAGAAAAGAGTTTCAGACGGGAGAAGGAACAGAGTTAAGAGAGAGAAAGCCAGAAAGACAGAGAGCGAGCACACTAGGGCAATGCAATCCAGTCCCTTTTCTCCCCCCAAAGCCCAGGCTGAATCCTGAGGTTTGCTGATACGTTCGTTTTATATTTGCTGCTGTAACAAATTTCCACAAACTTGGTGGCTTAAAACAACACAAATGTATTATCTAATAGTTCTGGAGGCCAGAAGTCTGAAACGAGTCTCAACCAGCTAAAATTCAGGTGTCAGCAGGTCTGTGTTCCTTTCTGGAGACTCCAGGGGAAAATCTGTTTTCTTGCCTTTTTCAGCTTCTACAGGCTGCCCGCATTCCTTGGTTCATGGCCCACTTCTATCTTCAAGGCCAACAATAGCCAGTAGATTCTTTCTAATGCTGTATCACTCTTGATACCAACTTTTTTCCTTCCCTCTTCCACATTTAAGCACCCTGTGATTATACTAGGCCCACTGGATAATCTGGGAAGATCTTCCTATCTTCAAGTCAGCTGATGAGGGCCTATTTTTAAGGTATCCTTTCCCCTGCCTCGCAGAGCAGGAAGTCAGGGAAAATGTTATCCTGAAGAATATTTTTTCCTAAGAAGTCAGAGAGTGGAAGCCCCAAAAAGGCCATTTCTCTGGGTATTTCAAACTAACTCATAGGTCAAACGTGACTATCTCCCACGAGGTCCTTTCCAAAACTAAAGTCAACGTCTTTCTGTTCACCACTTGTCTCTGCCAATGAGTAAAAAGGAACATAAAACATCTGCTTTTAAAAAAATGACTCCATGTTTTCTTTACATTACAGAATTATTGTCCATTCATTACATAAAGTTTGGGAAATGCCAAAGAGTATGAAGACAGAAACATGAGTGATCTATGATTCCATTATCCAGCCACGATCCCTTTTAATTACTAGGTACACATGCTTCCGTCCTGTTCTTGGTTTATATGCCACTCTTTTCCTCAATATTATATTCCAATCTTTTATGTCATTAAAAATATTTTAAAAATATATTCCAATCTTTTATGTCATTAAAAATATTTAATTTTATGTCATTAAAAATATATATTTCATATATATGCATATATACCATTAAAATATACTCTTCTATTATTTGTCATATAAATTATTTCCCAGGTAAAGACTTTTCTAATTAAATAGATAAGTTACTCAAGTTTTATAGGCCCATGCTCTAAGATAATACAGACAACGACTATGATACAGACAACAACATTTGGAGCCCAGAAGGGGAGAAAATAGAAATAGCTATTAGTCTCTTGGTAGGGTGTTGACACATTTCCAAAATATGAAGGTGCATGTGTACTGTTCCATCTTGGATTGGCCTATCTTAAAGAGCTGATGGGACCCTCACAGGCCATTTAGAAAACTAATTTCAAGTAGACTCCAGAGATGGGTACAAGGGCTAGAGCCAGCCTTTGTGATTTGACTCTCGAGTTACCAGCAAAGTCTCACTATACCTCTAGACTAAGGCCTGATATTTCAGCTTTAAAATCCCACTCTATTCCCATCAGGCTTTGCTAGTTTGAAAAATACTTTGTCATCTCAGGAAATGTAGCAATGTGAACTACTGTTCTTAGAATGAAGGTACAGGCTCTTCTTGTGCTTTGTTTTTCCTCAGTTCTAGTGAGCAATGATTGACATACATCATTGTAGAGAGGAGGTTTAGACAGGAAGGAAGGCAGGACCCAAAATAAGGAGGGGGTGTGCAACTGATAAAGGAAAGCCATGGAGCTGAAGAATGGGAAAGCGGGGCTCTGAATTCAGAGCGTTGGGGCTTCAGCAGAACGAATATCTCTTGAGAACCTACTCCATTAGACAGTGGGATTTATTGGGTGTGAGGAGGTAGGAAGGACAAAGGTAAACACCTCTGCGAGTTCACAGAGGCAGCAGAGTGAAAGAGAACTCAGACTCTGGAAACAGAAAGCCTGAATATGAATCCCAGGTCTGTTTCTTACTCTTTCCGTGACCTCCGAAAAGTTACTAGGTCTTCACGCGCCTCAGTTTGCTTAGTATCTGTTGGAGGTAAACATAACTCCCTGCTCCCTCTTGTATTTCACTGGATGCATTAATTCAGCAGCATGTAATGTCATAATCACACCACATTCTTCCTCTCCACTGGATGGTATAACCAACTGATGACATCTAACCTCTTTTAAAAAGTACCAATAGATGAAACCCCTTCGAGCTCCCCATGCTCTTGATTTTGAGATGAGTTCTGAAAGAAGAAACTGTTCTAGCGCCCCAAGGAAGGGAGGTAAATGGCAGACACACCATGTGGATGGAAAATGGTTTAAGAAGACAAGTCAGATTGCTTATTTCATGTCATTTCAGGTTGCTAAAAAATATTCAGCCTCCGTTCGTTTTCACATCAACTTGCTAGGGAACTGTGGACCGAAACCACCCACCTTGACCACGCCCGCTTGCCTGAGTTGTCTCACAACAGGAGGTCCCGATAAGGAACATGGTGCTGCCTCCGAAAAGGAGAATGCGGAGGAGGCCGAAAGAGGTCATCTAGGAGATGACCAACCTCCTACAGGCTTTCGCATTGGAATCCATCTTGGCTGAGAGAGGCGTGCACCACCAGGAAGGACCCTGAGTCAGACTATGGTCCAAGCAAGATGATTGGCCAGACACACCCGGAAACTAACCCCGTTCCCATAAAACCTGAGACTGTGAGCCATGTAGCAGAACAGTTCTCCTGGGTTCCCTTACCCTGCTGCTCTCCATCCGAGAGCCCCTTACCAATAAAGTCCCTTGCTCTGTCAGCACATGTGTCTCCTCAGACAATTCATTTCCGAATGTTAGAGAAGAGCCCGCTCTCGGGCGCTAGAAGGGGTCCCCCTTCCTGCAACAAACTGACATGGCCAAGATTATTGGAGAAGCCAACTGGAAGGTCATACATGGATTTGACCCAAATGTGCAAATTCCTCTTCAATAACTGAAGAGTTTTCTAAGAACAAAAATTCTTTCAAAGGAAAAAGAATGTGCTGGAACAAGGCTTCACTGCAGTGCAAAGGGTATATTCTATGAGTTCCTTAGTTACTGCTAATGTAAGAAGGATTTCCAACAGGTACTGGTGCAGCTGGCCTAGAAGATATTTATGGTCCATTGAGAGTTGTAAGCAAGGACTGTTTCTTTTTGAGGGGGGAGAAAAAAAAAGACAGCAATTTCCTTTTAAATATTTCAGTGTGCTATCATGACATGAATACACTACAAGACATGCAAAAGTATTTAAATGGTTCCAGTGCACAAAACCAGCTCAGAAAGGATGACCTTGGGAGTTGTAGAAGCTTGGCTAGAGTGTGTTGATGACTTCCTTGTATTAAAAAAAAAAAAAAAAACACACACACAAAACTATAAAAAGGAGTTATAATAAAGTACCCAGCTGGGGGCTGAGGGGTTAGATCCTAAAAGCAGAGAAAACATCTAACTCTGGAAGATGCCAATTTCCTACATTTGAAGTCTTACATACTTGATTAGCAGTCGTGTGTCCAGGGTTAGTGGAAATCTAGGATGTGAGGGGGGTGTGTGTGTGTGCGTGTGTGTGTGTGTGTGTGTGTAGTGTGTGTGTAAATGTCTCTAAGGTTGAACAGAGCTCTGGAAACTGTTCAAAGTTTAGCACTGGAAGGCAGAGTCTCTAAGAAAATCACTTATCTCATTATCCTTGAGTTTTCCATAAAAGGGAAGATAATATTTTCCTCAGACCAAAGGCTTTGTAGTCAAACAGAATTTAGTATAAACAAGCTTTGCCACAAGCTGCTTAAAAGGTTAGGCAAACACTTACCCTCTGTGAGGTTCAGCTTCAAGATAATGGTCTTAATGATACTTATCCAGTAAGGTTTATGAAGAATAAAGTAATGTATGCACAGCACCCAGCATAGAGTCCAGCCCATTGTGGACTCTCATTAAATAACAGTAATGAGTTTATTCTATTTTTCATTAGTCCTCTCCCTAGGAACAAAGCTTAAGAACTAGAATTGTTTATTATTGTTAATCTGTTGTCTGTTACTGTCAGCCTAATGCTATTAGATTTTTTTCTCCCCATTTAAATATGGAAAACATGAAAGACATTGAGATTTCAATAGCAAATTCAACATGAAAGAACTTGTAATAAATGACTGTATTGACCCAATGCATAGAATTGAGAGCTATACAGGGATAGGAGCCTTTTCTAGATTTCTTTTTTATTAGAGAGAAAATCAGGCATCTCTCAACTTGCTCCTCTAAATCAGGAGGTCATAAAAATCTCTCCAAAGAACTGCTTGCCATGAAGCTAAAGCAATTTGAAAGACTTAGAATAAGATTCTAAGTCAGAATTTCTTCTTCCGGAAGAGATTTCCTCATTGTGTTTGAATGTCTGGATAGTGTGGGTTGCATACTTGGGGCAGCTCAGAAGTTTAATGTGCTCACAAATTACTGAGCTGCTATGTCTGTGAAGGCTTCTCACTCACAGGCATGCATGATAACAGTCACAAGCGATGACACTGAACCCGTATGATCTCCCCTTAATGTGTTCTTTGGATTTGGAAAATCTCCTGAGTCTTCAGAGAAGGTGGTCTCTGGCCAGTCAGACCCTCACCCACTCCCACCAACTCCTCAGAACGCTTCTGACACACCCTCAGGATGATGATGATGATAACGTTAATAATTACACAAATGATAAAAGCTAGTATTTGCTGAGCATTAACTGTCCACCTGGAATTGTTTTAGTAATGACACTTAATTATCACAGCGGCCTCATCACAGTCCGCATCTTACAGATGAGGGAACTGAGATACAGAAAAAGTTCGGCAACTTGTACAAAAACACAGAGCTGAGAACGAACACCAAGTCTGGAGTCAGAGCCCCAGACTCAACCCCTAGACGATACTGAGTCAAAAGGACATTTAATGTGTTTCTTTTCAAAAGTGGAACAAGAAAGTTCAGCCACCTGAGTAATGCGTGATTGGGCCACCCATAGAAAAGTTATAATCTTCAGAAACAGTGATTGACATGGTGGCTTATCTGTCCTTCAAAATTCATGGATTATTTTAGGAGCATCCCTGGTGAAATTAGTAGCAAAAAGATTTTTTTAAAAAGGTAAACTCTGTGTAGAGGGATCTATCTGGTCATCTTTGAGGTCATTTCATCTTTAAGACTTCAACAAAGTCTTGACCAGGGATGACGGAACCTGACCTAATTGTTTAATGACATAATTCCTATGTTATGATTTTCAGGACCTGGAAAAATAAATTATTGTCCTTTGGATTTGGAGGGCCAGGGTGAAGAAATTGAGAGGTTTTACATCAAATTACACTTTATGTAAACTAACGAAGCTAACTGGATTGAATAAATTCTAGAACCGCACCACCCAATCTGGTAGACACTAACCACATGTAGCTAGTCTGAGTTGAGATTTGCTGGAAAAGTAAAATACACATGGGATTTCAAGAACTTATACAAAAAGAGGATATAAATATCTCACTAATAATGGCTTATATTAGTTACATGTTGAAATGATAAGATTTGGGTTATACTAAGTTCAAAATTATATCATTAAAGTTAATTTCACCTGTTTCTTTTCACTCGTTTTAACGTGGCTACTAAAACATTTTTAATTATGTATGTAACTCACATTCTACGTCTATTGGGCAGTGCTGCTTTAGAACACAACGTGCAAAGCACGGACGGGGGACGTTGATCATAGATAGATGTAACCTGATGGTGACAAAAGAACACCCACATTGTGGGCGCCCAAGCTGGGACTCCAAGCGCCAGGCTCTGTTTCCAGGGCTCTATGTACGTACGTTCTGTGAAGCAGGCAACTCAGAGGCCTATTGTTCATCTCTGCTGGAATACGACACATGATAGTTTCAAAGAATGAGCCCTGCTCCAAGCTAAGGGGTAACAGGATATATTTATAAAGGTTATTTGAAATAAGTTTATCTTTCTTTGTCTAATGAATGGCAGATGATAACTGAAAAGCAAAAGCATTTTCAAATGCTTTGGGGCTTTAAAATTGTATTAATTTTTATCTTCACTTCCCCCCTAATTCTTGCTTATTTAGCTTTTCTTCTTTAAGAGAGAGATCAAGTCAAATGTTTGGGGGTTTTTCTCTTTGAGGCTATTAAAATTTATTGATATAAATGTGTCAATGCTTAATCCATATCTTTTTTATTCTTGCTGTATTTATCCATTTCTGCTCATAACATATTCCTCCTGTAAATTTTTTTCTATCCCTATTCCCCACACTCTCAATTCTCTAAGTAAAATTGATTTGGAAACATTTGTTATACAAAATCTTGATAGTTTGCTTTAGTGGGTCATAGGCTAAACAGTTATCAAAACATTCTGGACACTCTTCTTAAGTGACTCTTCATTGATAGCTATGCCAAGAACCGTGATTATAAACCTAACCAAGACTTTAAAAAATACACAAATGGCACAGTCTTCAAGTCTTGATATTAACTGAGGTTTGACACAATTAATAGTGTCTGAGAACAGAATTGTGAGAAACGGGCAGAAAGACAGAAAGATACCCCAGCAACAAGGATTTCTTGGTATTGTCCACCTTAACTAGCAAGCATCTTATAGATTTCTGCTGGAATATGTCTGTTTGGTGAGACAATTCACTGATGAAGACACACAACAATGCCTTATTTAGAAATAATGAGGGTGGACCACATAGAACAGTTTGATGGAGTGGTTTTACTTGGTACCATGGATAGACTGATATGCAGTTAATTTTTTCTTGCTTATTTCCCACTAATATGTAGTTGAGCATACTCAGATGAGAGAGAAGAGCAGCTGTGGGAAAACACCCAGGAGTCAGACAATGTTTATAATTACTTCACCCAAGGTGTCAGTTCTCTGGAAGCTGACTCCAGGAAAAACCATAGAGGTGGCATCCTTTGCCTTGAGGCCCATTCTGTAGATACCTGTCCTCTCATCAGCAGCTACTCTTCTGCCTTCTTTCATTCTTTATTTCCTCTTAAGTGTCCATTGACTTCATGATATTCTCTGGAGGCCCCCAGCCCACCATCACCACCATAATAGCTTTCCATGCTCCTCAACATTCCACATGCGTAGATGCCATCAAATATGACTAATCTGAATTACATCCTCCCTGAATTCTTATCTCTACTAGGAAAAATGGGTGGGAATAACTTTTAACCAGATAAATGCTACTCTGCTAATTTTGTTTCCCTTTTCCAAAGGACATAGAGATTCAACTGAGTAATAATCTGACATAAGTAAGGGAAAATCAGATGTCTACCAAGTTCTTTTATCATTAAAATAGGTATCAAAAGAGCACCTGGAGATCCACTCAGAGAGAATTTGAGGTCACAGATCATTAAATTATCACACTATATATTTATTTGCTGGTTATATCACATCCAGCTTCTTTGAGTTAAAAGTTCTCACGGGGCTTCCCTGGTGGCGCAGTGGTTGAGAGTCCGCCTGCTGATGCAGGGGACACGGGTTCGTGCCCCGGTCCGGGAGGATCCCACATGCCGCAGAGCGGCTGCGCCCGTGGGCCATGGCCGCTGAGCCTACGCGTCCGGAGCCTGTGCTCCGCAACGGGAGAGGCCACAACAGTGAGAGGCCCACGTACCACACACACACAGAAAAAAAAGTTCTCACGAGTTGAAGAAGAACCAAAGGCGTCCTTACAAGAGATAACAAAGTTTACAATCCGAAATTCTCAAACACTGTAAAACGCATCCCTCAGTCTGAGGACATCATTGAAATAAAGCTAATTAACTGTCTCACTGAAACATTCCTTCCCTTTTGGAGAGTCAACTGGGGACCCATGGACTTTGAGCCCATTGTCAAATGGTGTGTGAAAGAGATTCAAGTTCAACAATAAATACTATCAGCAATATAATCGTTTTCTCCAGCCCTCAGGGCCAAATGACCTGCATTTTAGAGAACTGATTTTGTCCACGCATTGTATTTAGCCAAGCAATTGTTTCCCATGATATGCTTGAAGCCACAGTTGCTCTGTCTATGAAATTCATGGTTGAGTTTTTCCAATTGCTGATTGCTAGTCCCACTGGCCTGAATAATAGTCACTTTCTTCGTCCGTAATGGGTTTTATATACAGTGCACAGTCACAACCATTCAATGTCACCCATAAACATTCAATGAATTGTCCAATACAGTTATGAGAGTTGCTTACTTGGGACACAGCTAGGGCAAGCCTTACTGTGTTAATGAGATAATATACCACGACATTAGGCAAGGGGTGTTTCCATCCCCCGCATTAGCTGTACATGCTCTCTTATCTAAGGACCCACTTATGTTATTATCATAATCTTCATCAACTTGTCAAGATAATGAAGGGTCCACTGAGTTCAGACAAGGCCTCATGTAATTCATGGAAATTTAAATAACATAGATATAGAAAGGGTTTAGGAGCACCATATAAATGAGATCTGCATGGAGAACCATAAAGAAAGGGCTTTACAAGAGATTCTGTCTTGGAAAAGATGGAGTTTGAACTTGGTTTTGAGGGAGAGAAGAGAGACTAATCCTCTGAAATGAGGAAGATAAATTATCTAACAAAATGCATAAAGACACATTCAGGACAGAGAGCTGGAGGAAGAGCAGATGAAGGTGAACTCAGAAGTGATAATCAAAGTTGGAAAGAAAGGAAGGGAAACTCTTGTGCCTGTTTTCAGCAAATCCCACATCTGTATTTGTTACAGACACGCAAGTTTGGGTTTCAGGGGAGGCAAGTTTCTTATCAGCTTTGACATATGCCTACCAGACTTGCTTAGCAGTCAGACAATGTTTATAATTACTTCACCAAGCCCTTCTGATGTGCCACAATTTGCAGCCATCTGTACACTGATTTCCGACCAACAGACTTCATTCCATCAATGCTCCATTAAAATAACCTCAGATGGCTGATATCACCATGTCAGAATCTCACCCAGTGTAGCTATGAGTTAATAAATTGACCTTCTGAAAAGCAAGATGTTCGCTCCTTTTAAATTATGTAAGGACTAGTAGGGAATTTCAAGTTCCTCTATTTCAACACCCTGTTCTTTCAGGTATCCATTCACTGAACAACTATTTATTTACCTGTTCTATACCAGATTAGGTCCCTGTTCTCATGGCTTTACAGTGTAGTTGGGGATGCAGGCGCTGACTAATACACTAAGAAGTTATTTCAAGTGTGGTAAATGTTATGAAGGAAATAAACATGGAAATACGATAGCCTTCTCCTGGAGGGGGATAGGGGATTAGCTGTCTTAGATGAGGTGGGGGGGATCAGTAAAAAGGACTCTTTGAGGAGGTAATATTTGGACTGAGATTTGGAAGAAGATATGAAGGGGAAGAGAAGATGGAAGAAGGTACAGTCAAAGAAAACAACATGTGCAAAGTCCCTGCGGTGGGAACGAGAATTTGACAAAAGCAAGTGGTGAGAAGAAATGAGGCTGAGAGGAGCTGGGAAGCTGGGCGGACCCACTACTGTGGTCAAACAACTCACCCAGGACCACAGCATTGTAAATGAGGAAGTAAGGAGGCGAAATGGATGTTACAGATGAGTGGCATACAGACTGGACGGAGGATACTGGGGACTAGTAATATTTGAGTGGTAGAGAGAAGAGGAGTAGCCCATGAAACGCCTTCAAAGGCCAGGCTGGTATCATAAACAAGTGAGGCAAGCCGGGTAAGAGACAGGGAGTGGTAGTGACCTCGAGAATGAGTGACACGCCTAATAGCATCCAGACTCATTAAAAAAATATGTTGCAGGCAAAATAAAGCACGCCATCAAAAAATTCTTCACAAGCAAAATAAAACACATATGAGGAGGCAAACAAAGCCCACGGAACATCAATAGGCAACGCCGAGCTGGGGGAAAAGCAGGAAAGAGGCTGGGAATGAGAAAACTCATTAGAGTGAGCTCATGTAAGTCAAGGAAGCGTTATATCTTATATTTCCATGAACTGAACAGGAAAGGATATATTTTATTAGGCAGTAACCCGAATGCTGTAACACTAACAACAACAACAAAAACCCTACACTATTTGTTACAGAACTTTCGTAACCTAAAAATGGAGGTAACCATCAAATGGTCAGATATGTAAAGACAGGAATCACAGGGCCATGTGGCCCATCCAAGAACTGGATGGACAAGTCCTCCTGAAGAATCGCGGTCATTCACTCTGTGCTTGCACGGGTCCAGGGATGGGAAGCCCCCTCCCTCACGAGGCACTCTAAGTATTCAGAAGTTTCTATAAATTTGACCTGTTGTTATGTGGAACTGATACCTGACTCCTTGATGCCTAACGGTTCCAGATCTGCTCTCTGGAGCCACATAGAACAGCTTTAATACCTTTTCTACCTGCCAGCCCTTCAGATACTTAGAAAGAGTGACCCGGTCATAGCCTTCCCTCTAAAAGCCTTCCCTTCTTCCGACAACACATCTTCACCTTCAACGACTCCCCAAGGTAACAGCTTCCAGGCTCTGTCATCCTAATCACCTTTCTGTGAACCTTCTCCGATTTGTCACCATCCCTCTTAAAACAGTGCCCAGGGAGAATACAGCATTCCTAGCCAATTTATCATCTAGAGCTTCTCCAGGCATCATTTTCTATTTCTGCAGCAGTAGGAATACAATTCCATTCTACGGAGTTCAGTCTCCTGCTGTCCCTGCTCCCACTGCCCACCCTCCCAGGCAGTATGTTTGTTGTATTTCATGGAGAGATGCATAATCGGGGGTGAGTACTCCCATCAGTATAAAGAATGCTGCCCCTCATTACTCCATCATTTCTGGTTAAGGTCACTCAGTCTAATGTCCATTACATCTTGTACCAATAACGCCTGTGCAATGCCTCATGTTTCTCGTGCTGCTTCCTAGGCGTTACCTTATTATGCGCTCAAACTGGAGACGTATTTTTGCACAAAGAGTAAGATGAATCTCAGAGTGAGCAGTTTAAGACAGAGGGAAAATTGGAAATCTGACCCTTGAAAAGAGCGCTGGATGGGGGCATCCAACGACCTGGCTTCAAATCCAGGTTTTCCATTTACTCACCGTTGCTGGTTTCTTAAAAACAAAACTAGTAACGGTAATAAGAACAGAAACAGTTAATTATTAATAAATGCTGGTACATACTTTACCAGCACGTACCACACTGGTACATACTTTAATAAATAAAGTATGTACCCATCCCTGTGATAAGCTTTTCATGTACAGTATGTCATACATTACATGCAACCACCTTTTGAAGTGTATGTATTATATATTATCTACATTTTAAAGAAAAGGGGATTAAAACACAGGGTTTACATGACTTTTCCAACATCACACAATCCCAGTAGGCGGCACTGGGATTTGAACCTAATTCTGCCTGTCTCTGAAGTTCAACATCTTCAAGTCTCGTACCACAATCTCCCTTAGTGGGGACTTACGACTCAGCAATTAATGGGGAAAAAGAAAACTCTTTTAGCAATTACTTCTCCTGAGAAGCTTCTCCTAATGGGTAGGAGACAGGGACATGTGTTGCTTCACCTGCGAGGCTGGAGACACCGGGAGAGTGTACACGAGAGAGCAAAAGAGTGTGGAGGAGAGAAAGGCCACACACCAACCTCAGCCTTGGACATCATGTCTCAAACTGGGCTGAAATGTAGCCCTGCAGCTTCTGTGACAAGCACATTTGGAATATAAACAAGATTTCAAGGGGACAGTTCAGCCTAAGAAAACAGTGTTTTCACCTCTCCAACCAAGCACTCCAGAGCCCCACTGCTATCAGATCAGCTCTTACACATGGGGAACACAGGCGCCCTCTCCTTGCTGAAATAAATATTTAAACTAAAATTTTCTTCTGATATGTTACACCAGCATATCCATGAAAGGGTCTATGCTCCGCACAGCACAGACAGACATCTGAAGGTTTTCATGCAGATGAGGTCCTAGCAGCAGATCACCTGCTTCTTGCTGCTCATCTTTGCAGTGGTTTCACACTTACATCTTTGAATGGAAGTAATAAGTTAACTGCTAAATGCTTATGACACAGGGGTTACACTCATCCTTCAAACCAACCTAGTTTCTGCTGACCATAACTCAAAGTTCCACTCTGAATAAATGCTGTTAGGAGAGGCAAGCCGAGTTCCAAAGTGGTTTTAAAATTAAATGTAGTATTCAACTAAAAAAAGAAAAAAACATATACCAATCTGCTTGATTTCCACTGGTGGCACTCTAGATTATCTCCTACAGAACCTCTGGGCTGTGTCTCCATGAAAATGTTTAGTGCCTTGGTAAATGACAGGACGGAAATCACAAAGACACTTGGTTTCTGCCACATTACATTTGAAAAAGAAAATCATTATAATTCATTTGTCTTCAGTTTCTGCAATGGCCATTCTTGGCTCCTTGGCCTCTACTGCCACTTCCCAAGTCTTATTGGGTAGAATCCCATTTAAGACCATATACGCAGGGTTCCTGGTTCATTAGGTTGATTTCCTCACACTTCCAGCCCCGATAATCAAACAATAAGATCAGAGAGAGCAGACCTACCTCATCGTAGATGCTGTCATTCCTGCGAAAGTCTCCAGCCTTCCTTGGGAGAACGTGGATGTGAACATGCTGAAAAAGTACAAGGAAGAAAGAATAAAATGTGATTATCTCCCCATATATTTCTAGACTTGATAATGACGCTTCCATGAAGTCCAGTTACTCCATATTGGCTCCTGCTGGATTATTTTTCAGAGGAAGATGATGGTCACCTTCAGTAACTATATCTGAAATCTGCAGAGAATAGAGGCTCAAAACAAGAGAGGGGGCTTCCCTGGTGGCACAGTGGTTGGGGGTCCGCCTGCCGATGCAGGGGACTCGGGTTCGTGCCCCGGTCCGGGAAGATCCCACGTGCCGCGGAGCGGCTGGGCCCGTGAGCCAGGGCCGCTGAGCCTGCGCGTCCGGGGCCTGTGCTCCGCAGCGGGAGAGGCCACAACAGTGAGAGGCCCGTGCACCAAAAAGAAAAAAAAAAAACAAGAGAGGACAGTGTGGTGGCATATATGAGAGTGTGAGTGCCAGTGTTTTAGGGGCTCTGTGGAATTACCCATAGTTGTCAATCTTGGTTGTATTTAGCCAGTGCTTTGAAATGACAGCATGTCTTAAAAGGTTACCATAGGAACTCTGAAACTGACAAGAAAGAAGGATTGGCTAACAGAGAAAGGCATAAGTAAAGAAGCAGAGGAGCGAAAGTAGAAAGGAGTATGGAGCAAGTTACAGAACAGAGGCTTCAAATAATAATCATATAATAGTAACATCGATAGTTCTCACTTATTAAGTGTTGAGTTACTATGATAAGAAAGCTTTTATCTCGTTTAATGGTCTGAATAATCCCCTGAGGCAAGTTCTACTATGATCTCCATTTTACAGATGAGGAAATCTATGCTCAGAGAGGTCAAAGCCCCAGAGGAAGTGGTAGAGTCAGCACAGGAAGCCAGCCCATCTGGCTCTTACCGCCACATTCTTTGTCAGCACATAACGCTGATTCTGTGAAGTTAATCTTTTAAACAGTCCGTTTCTCTAGTCTTCTAAAGCGCCCAGGTAATATACATAGCAATGCTATTATGCAGAGATCATGAGTCAAGGCACACAGCATATCTAATTCAATACCCTTCAAGGCGAAACTGCCATTTAAAAGTTTTATTTCCAAGGAGCCTCTATTGTACCTCAGCCGGAGTTAAACCTCGCTCCTGCCCTTGAGCTATGTTCACAAACCAGGGGGAGGAATGTGAAAAGGAAAAGCCTAAATGTGGACAGGCAGACAAAGAATCAAACCTAGTCTCCGATCACACCCACCCCTTCTTGATTACAGTGATCAGGCTGCAAGTCTCCAAGCCTCCAAAGGGCCTCGGGAGAATGTGAGATAAGTGTCCCCGTGGCTTTGCTGCGTGAGGAGGGGAAAATGATATGCTATTAAGGCAGAGGCAGGGAACAAGGCGTTCCAAGGTGAATAAAGCAGAGAGGAGCTTCACAGCAGCCCCTGAGCACATGGTCCCCAAAGAGTGACATGTTCTTCCCAGAATATTCTCCAGTTAATGATGAAGCCAGTCATGGATCCCTCAGCAACTGGGACGAGTGCATGCCTAAGTCACAGACTATGTGAGCAGCGGGAGACAAGGAGAAAAAACAAACAGGGAAAAATACATCACACACTACCCATGGAAACAAATTCTTAGAAGGAAGCAGTGCGGGATAAGCCCAGGCTGAAAGTGATTGATGCACGTGGGCTAGTTGACTTAATAGCAAGACGGCAAGACTGTCACAGTACATGGAAATAGCCCACCCTTAAAAGAAGGCGTACTCAATCTTTACTTCCCAAACCTGCAGCTACCCTTTCCCCCTCTTTCTTCCCTCTTTTCCTCCTTCTTTCTTCCCTTCCTCCCTCCCTCCTTTCCTTCCTTTCTTCCTTATATCTATCCATCCATCCATCCGTCCACCCACCCACCATCTCCCTTGGACCTTTCAATAATCAGGTATTCCAGACCAGTGTTCTCCAGCCAAACTGCCTAATGCAAATCCTGGGCCTACCACTTACTAGCTCTTTGCTCTTGCCTCACAAGGCCTATATCTCAGTTTCCTCATCCGTAAGGGGGGTTGCAACCGTTTCGACCTCACAGAGCTGTTAAGAGGATCAAATCTGCTAACCACGTCCCTAGCATGCTGCTTAGTACATACTGAATACTTAATACATAAAACTGCAGCAGTATTACTCTTACTTTTTATTTATGTTTATTTATTTACTTTTTAATCAGCAGAGAGAGATCACATTCAGGGCTTGGTTCCCACACCAGCAGGGAAGATACTTAAGAAGCTCCTTGAATGGGACATCGTTAAAGTTACTCTGTTGCTAAAGCTTATTACTGTTGCTTTGACTAGTGGTCCTCAAATCTGCGCAGGCACCCGGGGCTTGGTGGAACACAGATCGCCAGGCCCCTAGAATTCACATTTCTTACAAACTCCCAGTGATATCAATGTTGCTGGTCCAGGGCCAGACTTAGACAACCGCAACCATGGTTCACAGGATCCATCTGGTTCCTGACCTCCTCTCCTGAAAATGTGCTAATGTAAGCACCAAGGTCACTCACTGTTTTGCCTGCCCTGTTGCATTATGGGAGACCTATTACTGAATGCTTCCTCGACTTGCCGCTCTCTGGTCACCCTCTGTGCCTTGTCCTTACGAATATGTCTGTTCTTGTCCACTAATGACATACAGGTGGCTGTGAACTTACATTAGGGAAACCTCCTGGGTCCAGGCCCATCCCACACCTCTTTTTCTTTACCTTGCTCTCCTGGGTTAGTGTTCAGGGCTATTTCTATAGGCTCTGTTACCACCCAGTCCTGGAATTGCCACCCTTGATCATTGGTAACCACTTTAAATTCACTGTGACACTGATGACAGCAAACAGCTCACTGTATAGGTGATTTTCCCCAAGGGCATAGCTCTCAACACAGCCTGAGAGCTTGACTTAAATTCTTAAGCGACAGACTGATCACAAGATCCTGACAAAGCACTCAACTTCTCAAAAAAGGGAAATCACCATAAAGCCTGCTCAAAACCTCGCTGCTGTGAAGGAATACCATTGTCATGGCCTTCCAATAGAATGGCATTCTGATAAAACCCCCATGAACAGCACATACGGAGATAATTCGACATAATTCGTTCTTCATATTGAACTTTGGTGATCACAATTGACTTTTTAAAGTGCTATCAAAACCTCTGATTAAATTTTACAGTATAGCTGCTTGAGTGGAAAGAGTATTTTTTTTTTTTCCTTCGGGCCTCTCACTGCTGTGGCCTCTCCCGTTGCGGAGCACAGGCTCCGGACGCGCAGGCTCAGCGGCCATGGCTCATGGGCCCAGCCGCTCCGCGGCACGTGGGATCTTCCCAGACCGGGGCACGAACCCATGTCCCCTGCATCGGCAGGCGGACTCTCAACCACTGTGCCACCAGGGAAGCCCGGGAAGAGTATTTTTAAAAATCCATGATGCACTGCATACCAAAAAAGTTTTCATGGTCAACTAAAATTCCACAATGCTCACTACCATAGTGTCAGAGAAGACCCACTCAAAAGACACATGGTTAATTGTGTTTAATTAGCAATCCAGAAACTTATTTAATTATGGAGAGCTCCACTCTTTATTCATATAACATCTGTTTACATTTTTCTAACATTTATAATTATTCATGCAAAAATATTTAGAACCAAGTTCTAGTCTAGAAACCAGGGATATAGTAACGAATAAGACAAAGTCCCTGCCTCCATAGAGCTACAATGCAAAGGGTGATACAGAAAATAAGCAAGAAAATAAATACACAATTTAGTTTCAGGTGGATATAAGTGTCCTGCAAAAAAAACCTAGCGGGCAGAGCTAAACATTCAGAACTGGGACACTTCAACATTTGAATTTTGGGAAGAGAAGAAGTAGGACTCAGATGAAGGATACAGCAAAGAAGGAGGCAAATCAAGAGAGGGTAAGCTCTCAAACTGATGGAAGAAGGAATTTCAAGGAGTGTATCATCAATAGTCAGCACTGTTGAAAGCTTGCGTTAGCTTCCATGAAACTGGGAGAATAAAACTTAACTAAAAAGCACATGACAAGATGCTCAACATCATCAGTCATTAGTAGAATGAAAATGAAGACCACATTGAGATGTCACTTAGCAGTCAATAGAATGGCAATATTAAAAAAAGAAAATAACAATGTGGATGAGACTGTGGAAAATTAGAGCATTCACAGGCTGTTGGTGAAAATGTAAAATGATGCCACTGTTTTGGAAAATAGTTCTGCACTTCCTCAAAAAGTTAAACATAGAGTTACCATATGATTCAGGATTCTACTCCTAAGTACGTACCCAAAAGATCTGAAAACAGGTCCACACAAAAACTTGTATATGAATATTTATAGCAGTATTATACATAACAGCCAAACAGGGAAAACAACCCGTATGCCCATCAAGTAGCGAATGTATAAAAAACATGTGGTATAGCCAGACAATGGAATATGATTTGGCCATAAAAAGGAATGAAGTACTGTTAAGTGAAAGAATTATGCTAAGTGAGTTATGCTAAGCGAAAGAAGCCAGACACAAAAGGCCAGATATATCATTCTGTTTATATGAAATGCCCAGTATGGGCCAATTCATAGAGACAGAAAGTAAATTAGCAGTGGCCAAGGGGAATGGGGAGTGACTGCTAATGGACATGACGTTTCTTTTGGGGGTGATGAATTTATTCTAAAATTACATAGTCGTGATGGTTGCCCAACTTTGTGAATATACTAGAAAAACATGAAACTGTATACTTTAAAGAGAGTGAATTTTATGGTATGTGAATTATGTTTCCATAAAACTGATATTAAAAAAGAAAACCGAAGCGGATTTTTTTTTTTTCCTGAAGAGAATTTAAGAGAGAGTAGAAGGTGAAGAAAAGGAGATAAATAAGCACAGATAACTTTTCCAAGGAAAAGGAGTTTCACAAAGAAATCCACGGCAGTAGTTGCAGAGGAGGGAGAAAATCACTTGTGAGGAAATACGGGCTTAAGTTTCCCGAGTCTACTAGTTTCTACAATTATTATTATTACCCTTAGTAGTAGTCATTGTTGTTAATACTTAATGAAAGATCACTACATACCAGTCCCTGGGTTGATTTACATCATTATTTCAATTAACCCTTACAATGCTGCCTAGAAGTTGTTAATAAATACATCACCATTTCCAAGAGACAAAATAGACCAAAGAGGTTAAACGACGTGGCCAAGCTCCTGAAGGCGTGACCAGGAGGTGAAATCTGAACCTGAGTCTGCCATCAGACACTGGAGCATCTGCTCTTCACCACCAAGTGA
Source organism: Globicephala melas (assembly GCF_963455315.2). NCBI lineage: Eukaryota > Metazoa > Chordata > Mammalia > Artiodactyla > Delphinidae > Globicephala > Globicephala melas. Next base: position 29,654,044 of record NC_083324.2, on the reverse strand, counting down.
CACCATCTCTCAGGAGGCCACCCTGCCTCTCCAGATTCCAAATATAAGGTCACCTCTTCGCCATGGCCTCTTGATGCCTCTGCCAGCTCCATGATTTCTCAGTAATGTCTTTGATCACATCTGCAAGTTCTTTCGGACTTGCATCCCTCAGGGGATGGAACCTGCCTTTGCCCAGAGATCTCAATTCACTTAAAGCAAGGATGTTATCTCCTAAGTCCCATTTCCACCTTACGTCTTCCTAGTTCAAAGTCATGCCAGATATAAATATAGATTAACCAAGTTGTTCAATGTCAAGTCTTTTTTCCCCCCTAATTTATTAATTGTATGTAGTTTGCACCAAGCAGTAGATCCACCCTTTCCTGGCTCATCTGCTTGAGTAAATTTTAGCTTTTAAAGCCCTTTCCGTTATCTCTTTCTCCAAATGTAGGGTCTCTCTCAGTGTTAATACCTTAACAACACTTTTATAGGTCCCGCCTCTTTTGCACGATCTGTGTGTCTCCTTCCATCCTTTTGAACACATCTACCTTACCCCATACTCACCTGAGGATGGTCAGTATAGTCACACTGATGTGTTTTGTCGTTATCAGAACATATTCTAATTTGTCTATAAGGGATAAAATCATGGCGGGGAAAGGGCAGGGAAGACTAGAGATAGAGAGCTACCCTGCTCCGTAACTAGGGTCCAGCAACCTCCATCAGTTGCCCCAGTATGAATCCCTCTCCCTCAGATTAATGAGTAATCACAGAAGGCAAGTCTGATTCTGAAGGAAAACAAAAACACTGCTTTGGGAGGCAGACAGTGGACCCTCCAGTACGTCCATCTCCTAAGCCCAGGGCTGGTGAATATGTTAGGTTGTATGGCAACGAAAAATTACAGTTGCAGAAGGATTAGCCTTGTTACCAGCTGACCTTAAAACAGGGAGAGTATGAATGACCCTGAATTATCCACCTGCACCCAATGTAATCACAAGGGTCCTTAAAAGTGGAAGAAGGTGAACATAGCCAAAATTGAAACTTTGTGCTTCAAAGGATACAGTCAAGAAAGTGAAAAGGTAACCCGCGGAATGGGAGAAAAATTATTTTGCAAATCATCCATCTGATAAGGGACTCGTATCTAAGACATATAAAGAACTACTATAACTCAGTAATAAAAAGACAAAAAAACCAACTAAGAAAATGGGCAGGGGTTGAATAGGCATTTCTCCCAAGAAGACGTGTAAATGGCCAATAAGCAGAGGAATGGAGTTAGAAGGCCATCCCTTCAAAACAACTTCATGAGAGTCTGCCTCCCTTCCTCCCTCCCTCCCTCCCTCCCTCCCCTCTTTGTTTTCCCCCCTTACAGGCAGATAAGAATACTTAGAACCAGCAGAAATCAGATCCCAGCATGAAACATATTACTAGTGAGGGGCCGTATAATTTATTGTCCAAAGGGGAATTTGGGGAGTGAAACGAGGCATTGTTCATCACTACACTGGCCTGTTTATAACTATAGATGGGCCCCGACTTACGATGGTTCTACTTAAAATTTTCTAACTTTACGATGGTGCAAATGTAATAAGTAGAAACCATACTTTGAATTTTGAATTTTGATCTGTTCCCAGGCTCACGGCGATATGTGGGTCCGTACTCTCTCGTGATGCTGGGCGGTGGCAGCCACTACAGCTCCCGGTCAGCCACTGGATCACAAGGGTAAACAACAGATACACTGACAACCGTCTGTACCTAGACAACCGTTCTGTTTTTCACTTTCAGTATAGTATTCAGTAAGGTCCATGAGCCATTCAACACTTTAGTATAAAATAGGCTTTGTGTTACGATGATTTTTCCCAACTGTAGGTGAATGTAAGTGTTCCCAGCACGTTTAAGGCAGGCTGCTAAGCTACGATGTTCTATAGGTTACGTATATTAAATGTATTTTCACCTTAACGATATCTTCAACTTACGATGGGTTTACTGGGATGTCACCCTGTTGTAAGTAGATGAAGATACATAAACATCTAAACCCAGACCGTTTCAAATAAACCAGGGCATACGCTCACCCAGATATTCATTATTTAATTGGGAAGGATGATAGCCTAACTAAATTGGGATTTGACATCCCCTCAACCTGGCTTAGAATCCCAGATCTGCCACTTTGACCAGTTTGGTGACCTTGGACAATTTACTTACTCTCCGTAAGCCTCCGTTTCCTCATCTGCTGCAATGGACACAGTAACATCTCCTATGTCTCAGTGTTTTGGTGAGAATGTGATGATGCATACAGAGCCTTATGCACAGTTAGTGGCACACAGTGCTCTCACGTAAATGGTAGCAAATGTTTTATCAGTGATAATGCCTTAAAAATGGGTAGATGAATGATGTGAAAGTACTATAAAGGTGTAAGTAAAGTTTTTTTACCTTATGAGAAAGAAATGACTAAATGGTGTGTCCGTGTTTTCTCTATAGAAAAGAAGTGGACTAAATTTGGGGGATTCTTCAAATAACAGATGAAACAGCCCCCATCTCTTTAGATGCTAAGACTGCATCACTCCTATTGTTCAAATGACAGCCTCAGAGTAGTGGGTGATGCGTTTATTGCCACATCGTTGTTACTGACAGGGAGGAAGAAAACTTTCCTCTACTCTTCTAGGTTCTTCTGGCTGCTCTAAGAATTAAACTGACATAAGACAGATTAACAGGAGAAAATCAAATTTAATATTGTACGTATGGGAACCGAATATATATGAGAGGTACAGAGACAGAAAACTAAAATGAGGTACATACGCTGTCCTGAGCTAAGGAATGGGATAGGGGACTGGGGCTTCCAAGGACAGGAGGGTCATTCACAGGACGGTGAGGAGAAGAGCAAAGTTTGGTAATTAGATGTCTGCCCTGCCATATAGACGGGGAAATTTAGATAAAATTTATCTTTGGTAATAACTCTTTTTCTGGGAAAAATCCCCAGTTGAAATTCTTCTAGGTAGTTAAGGGAGGGTAAGTAGTTTCTCTTGAGCCCACAGGGTCTCCATTGCCTTTAGCTCAACAGAATCCACGTGCCAAAGCGCACATCTTGGGGAGGCCTGTTCTGAACGCTTACATTACCTAGATTATATACTTAAGCCTCTAGTACAAAAGAAGTCTGGGACTTCTTTTTGAGACAGTAAATGGTTCTATTTGATGAAAAGAGGATGTTCTGCCCTTCAGAAGTCAGGGAGAGGTAGGAGGTAGACACCAAAAATCTACAGTAATTTGAGAGTTACAATCTACTGGAGGAAGCCAAAGAAGTGAAAAACCAGAGGCAAGATAAGGGGAAGGGAGACTGTGTTAATGCCTCATGCCCAGATGTTTCTCTCCACATGGCAGTAACTCTACCACCATTCTTCCCTTTAATTCACTCACTAAAGGAAAATGGAAGAAGCCACTTGAAATGTAATTGTCTCTTGATGTTCTCGTTTGAGTCTACTACACAAACAGTAGGGAGATTTCTCATTTTGTTTTGTTTACTGTAGTAGGGTTAAAAAAATAAATAAGAAAAATAGAGGAGGAGCAGTTCTCCCAGCACCTACTTTCTTATTGGTAGTGATTTCCTTGCCCCCAAAAGCGAGTGGTTTTTAAACGAAGTGGGTACATTCTCACAAGCAACGTCGCTGTCTTATAAACATATCGTTAAAACAGGAGAGGTGATGGAACTATGACAATAGCTCCCATTTCCTTCTCAGGGTGAGTGGCCTATATGCTATTCATCTTTTATTTTTCTTCTCATTTGCAATCAGTGCTTCCTTTACTTTACCAAGACAAATGATAGAAAAGGTGAGTTTTCTTCCCCTATGTCCTGTTTTGAATTTGCGAGCAATGGGTAAGGAAGTTAATCTACTCTTTATCTGTTCTTCTTGTTCTAACTTTTAGTGGGAGAACACCTTAAAACAAAGAAAACAAATCTCTCCTGGGTTTACCCACTACCTATTACAGCATCTCGTGATCCAGTACTTTGCAGTGGAGACGAGCTACTCATGTGTGCAGTGTGGAAGATGGGGGAAACTGATTGGCAAAATGGATGCACTGACACTAGCTCACGTTTGTTCAGTTCTCTGGGCTTCTCTTCTTTTGGAGGGGGAATTGAAGAAGAGCCTGCCAATTACTTCCACCTTGTGAACTTAAAGCCGAAAGGAAAAGACACATACCCACGCTTTCAGAGTTCAGTGACACTCTATACAGCATCAGATTCCATCAGGTTGCTTGTATTTGACTTGAAAAGACCTTAATTTTTTAAAAATTTGAAATTTAAAGCTGCTTGGTCACTAAAAGCTCCTTTAAACTCTCATTGTGGTTTGGAGCCATACATCATGAAAGCTGCGATGCTCAGATGATGTACTGCACTCATACATCATTGGAGCACCATCCTTCTCATGATATATTATTACAACTCACAGCTGGAACACCACCGGTGTGCTGTACGGCTTAAAGACACAACCGTTAAGCCACGAAACTCCACAGGGTCTCAACAAAGTCGGAGATGTTTTTGAAACTGAATTGGTTCTTTATCTTTTACCTTTTTTTAAAGTTTCTCAGTTTGACTGGGACAATTGCGGCACCTGGAAAACTGTGTTTCCTCTGTTTCATGAAAGGCACACCAGCTGCAATATGCTACAGGAAGGAACTTGCTAACACAAGGGCCAGAAACCATCACTGTGCCTGTGCCTTTTGACAGACAACTAATTTTATTCCTGAGTCAAACATGTCAAGGTGTCCTCAAGGCCCTGGAGCAGAAGCACTTCCAGTGACACTTACTTTGGAACTTAGTAGCTGGTAGTGTTTTCACACTGACCCTAAACTTTGCAGCAGAAGCTGAGGCCTCCCCAAACCAAGTGAGGAAGAATCCAGCCAGGAAGAAAACATGAGCTTTGGGGTGGGTGATGGTCTGGGGTGAAATCTATTTAGCAAGGCTCGCTGCAGAACCGAACCTTCTGGTTTATAGCAGAAGCGGGTTGTCAAACATATTTTCAAAACTACTGTTGTGTAACATAGTGATAATAAGATCTACTGAACATTTGGAATATGCCAGCATTGGTCTAAGCACTTTATCTACTTGTTTCATATAACCCACACAATAATTTTATGTGTTAGGATACTGGTTTTCTCTCCACTTGAAAGATGGAGAGATAAAGAAATGCAGGCCTTGGGAGGTGGAGTGAGTAGGTTTTCTCAAGGCCAAAGCCCAGGTGCGACACTTCCCACTGGCACCTGAGGTGTAGTGAAACACAGCCCAGCAGGAGGTATCATCCCTCTGCCCCGCATACTACTCACCCTCAGGATACTGAGCGCTTGTGCAAGAGAGTCCCATGAGAGAACAGATGTCTCACAAATTTGAGAGAGATCTTGTAAAATATTCTATATTATCATCTTCTGGCTCATAATTGATTTTCAAAGTGACCATAACAGCTTCAAGTTCTTAAAACTGTTCAGCAAGAAGACAGGAGAATTTGTAATCATTGCCCTTAAAAAAGCTGACCAACTCAAGCAAGATCTGCAAAACCATGATAATCCTCAAATATGGTCATTCCTACAGCATTAGGTTATGCTCCTGCAACAAGGGAAGTGGAAGCCCAGGCAGACCCTTCCAGGGTAGGTCTTCCTGTCGAGCCACACAGGCAGGAGCAGGAGGTCAGAGGTTCTTTGTGAAACTGGTTCTGTTTGCTGCCTTGCAGGGAAAGCGCCTTAGTGCTACTTCCAGTAAAACAACTTTCAAGAGATACAAGAACGTTTCAGGATTTGTCACCCTTGTATTTTATGAGCTACCATTGTAGCTGTTGTGTTTATATATTCTTGGTAGAAAAAATTAAAAAGGAACTCCCTCCGTGTGGAGTTCCTTTCCCTCCTTCTCTCCAACTTCCTCTCAGTTTTTAAGAGCCAGTTCAGATGTCACCTCTTCTGTGTGGCCTTCAGACTCTCCAGGGTTCCTCTGATTCTTTGTATGTATCTCAATGACTGCTTTTATCACAAAATATCAAGAATTACAGTTCTCTCTCTTTCATTACTCTAGAACTCTAGCTTAGTCCTTACCATATTTTCTTCCTGATTATTTCTTTCCCCCTCCTCCCAGATTCCTAGCTTAGAGAACACATTGTGTAATTGTTGGAAGGATGGATACGTAGATGCATAGATGGAAGGACAAATGAATGGATGGATAGATGGTGGGTGGGGAGATGACTGTGATCTTACTTTGTTAGCTTGCTTAAAAAAAAAAAAACAAAAAGACAAAAGTAACCTCATACACATAGATCTTCTTCACCAGCCTTGTCTTTTCCCTCTGCTTAGAAGTTCCTGCACATGCAAGAATGTGGTCTCGCTGGAGCCATTCTGACTGCATGGCACATGCCTTTCTTCCCCACTGAAAAGTATCGGTTTATCAAAATGTAAGTTTGAAGGTCTTATCTTTCTAGCTTCACGTATGTCCTTTTAAAAAACTTCTCATGTATGCTTGAGTGTCTGGAGCCAATAACTTATCCTGAAAATGATCAGTATCCAGCCGACTGCCAAGGGGAGGGATTCTTTGTTCAGCATTAACTTCAGTAAGAGTCACCGTGATTCTCTCTCGGGAGAGAAGAAGAAACCCACCCTTTCTTTGGATGGCTTCTGACCTTCACAAATGAATTCCAGGATGCATTCTTCACTAGGAAGAATATCTAGCATATATATTTTTTATTTACACACCACATCAGAACATTAATCTGCAGAGTTATTCCCTCTGGGTGTCTTTCTGTTGGGTCTACAATAAAGGATTTGGATGTAGATGAAACAGTGGTAGCATTTTTCCTTGTCTTACTCATTGCATGACAAATGTACATTGCTTTACTGTTTGCCATACACATAATTACAGTTCTTTAATTTATGTTTCAATAAAACATAAAATAATAAACATTTACTGCTCCATGAATTAACATTCAAATGAAGCCTCTAATGGAGGTTACATGTTTTGAAGCAGCTCTGTGGCTTTCCAGAATCTCGCCCTCTACTTAATGGGCATCATTTCCATAATCTGTGCATTATTGCTTAAGCCTCCCTTTAGGAATATTTTACAAAGCAAAAATTTTGTGAAATATTACCAGTCTAAAGGGGTAAAAAATGTTAAGGGGATTAGCAACTTCTCCTGTTAAAGGGACAGGACAAGCTTTCATGTCCCTCCAGAGACAGTGATACGGTAATTATAGAGACGGTGTTTCCTAATTATCTCACTAGCCAAGTGCATCTCTAGTAGAGTTTTTGCCTTTAATATCTGGTTTAAATAAAAGTAATGAGAAACCCAGAAAGTTCAGCCATAAAGGGCAAGCTTGTGCTAATTCCCTTTCTAGTGCTAGGAAAGGGACCAGGAAGGTCAGCATACCACAGACTGGACATTTCTGAATGTGGTTAAACAGACACATGACTTGAGTATCAAATGGTCACCGTGAAGTAACTGAATCCAGACAAGATCTTAGGTCGAGCTTCAAGTTGATGGTGTCACATATTGCTATCAGTGCAAGTTATTATTTAGGAAAATTATTTAATATAGTTTTATGGCATTATCATTTCAAACAGTTAAAAATTCAAATAATGTTTTGCAAACGGTGTTCCAAAAAGCAGGTGCTTTAAAAAAAAAAATCACTGAATCTTAACGATATATTTATTTATTTTCTCTTTGTCCAACAGCTCAGACTGGATTGTTTAACTAGAGGGAAAAAAAAGATGCCAGGGGAAACCAAGAAACAAAGATCCTTTGCAGTGTGATAAGATCCAGATACTCAGCCTCCGCTGAGAGGTGATGAAATGCATTGAAGTGACAGCTGTCACTTCAGGACATGTCAGCCTGCTTTAGTGGTGGGTCAGGACAATTTATTTAAACTTTCTCAGGGGGCACTCATTCACACAGAGCTGCGTTTCTCTAGTATGAATAAATATCTCTGGACCTGCATGCAACATTGTGAGACTGTGTTGTTATTTGAAGCAGGAACTACAGCAAGCAGCTAAGAGTTCCTAAGAGGACCTGTACCCTCTCCTAACATTTTATGATTTGCTATGAGCTCCTTTGCTATATGCTCCTTACTTTCACTGTTACTGCAAAATCTTTCCAACAAACATTACCCTTCCTTCACGCGAGCGGAATACAAGATTTCCGCCATTTCAACATGGCTATTTTCACATAAGACTTCAACAAAATAAAACATTCAGCATAAATAGAATTTAGCGTGATCCAAATTTTATCATACTTCTCCTTGTTTTTTTTTTTTTTTCCACAACCTGCTTTTCTCTCGATCCATATGCTTTCTTGTCTTCTAATGTTCCTGAATTAGAAAGGATTAGGCAGAACCATCTTTTAGAGCATTACATTTTCCTCGTAACTCAAGAGAGCAGGTATTTATTTCTGAGTCGTGCTTTAGAAATGACATCCTCTTTTAGGATGGAGTAAATCTCAGCCTACAGAGCTGCTAAGCGGAGCTGCTACTTCTTGAAAGGGTTCTTCCCAGATATGCTACAGAGAGCATTAACTTCACAAATGAGATTCTTTTCAAAGTAGTCATTGTAAAACATACGAGAAAAACCACCCTCATCCAACTCCCTGCAACCCATGAGCATTGATTTGATAGCTCAAGACAGGATAAATGACTCCGATTAGGCCAAAGATCCCTGGTTATAGGGACCTCCTAAATCATATCTCAGTTTGGGTCTAGAGTGATGATCTGGGAGCATTCAGGGGGCTGCATATCTTAGCCTGGCTCCCACACAGGGGGCCAGGGAGATTTGTGGGACCCTGTCCAGTGGCTTTGAGGCACAAACGATGAATACTACTAAGGCAATAATAATAAAAAAGGAAATAGGCAGTGGGGAAAGCCCTGGACCCATCCCTCATTTTTCTCATAGTATACTTCATCATTCAATGAGACAGAGTGATTCCATAGACAGTGCCCAGAAATTAGATAATGTGAGAAATCGATAACATTTCTTTTTCTGGATGATTTCACTGACTGAGGCCTGGGATTTCTGTTGACTAAACTCCTTTAATTCTTTAATACAGAATGGAACACTTGCTCACTTCAGTCTCCATGGTTCACCTCCATGGAAGACGCGCTGTATCATGCATTTAGCCTGAACCTCCTTTACAGAAGGAACTGCAGTAGAATTCTAATGACATCTTCAATTTGCAGGAATTCTAATGACATCTTCAATTTACCAGGAATCTGGCCACAGACGCAGGATTTACAGTGGTGGAGACCTTCTTAGGAACGTTTAGCATGAATGTTCCCTCACTGCACCGGTCAGGACTGGCTGTGCAGGCGGCGAGGTCGGATGAACAGTTTATGATGACTTTCCTATGCCTCTTAACATTCAGAATTAATTTTCAGTCAAGAGGATCATCAAATGGCTGACAGTGTGTTGTTGCACGGAAAGAAACAAATGATTCTTCGTATTGGTTCAGGACACTGCCTGGCCCTGATTACTGCCAGCACTGGCTTAATTCATGAATGTGATTAACCAACAATTCATCTTTTAAAATGAGTTACACAAGCAGGCTCATGGATATGAAAGTTGGGAATCATATTCTGCTCCCAAGAAACATCATACCTACACCAGCAAAAAATCTAGACAGAGAGCATCACAGGTAATGCTGAATGAATGACAAGTCCCACACCCAGGGCAAGCTGTAAAGTGCTCACGACAGACACGCAGCCACCAAATCTGGATTTCAGAGCAAGCATAGCGTTCACTTTAAGCCCAGTGACAGAGGAGCTGCAGGACCCCAACCCTGTGTCACAGGATAATGATGTACAGATTCTGCAGCTGAGCTCATTGCCCGATCCTGCTTATTGCCAGCTGTGGACAGTCACCCATCTCAGAGCTTCAGAATCCTCTTCTGTAGGATGAACCCACCCCGTGTGAGGACTGAATGGGTTAGTATCACAAAGCGCTTAGACTCGCGCTCAGAGCTGAGTTAGCATCAGTGTCAGTATTTGCAGCCACCATTGCTGTTGCCGCCTCTGCTGCTGCCACCCTCACCTCTGCTACTGCTACCTGACCACCAAAAACTTTCATTTTTAAATTAAATTTTTAAATAAATACTCATGGAACAAGTCACCTTCCAACTCTCTTCTAAGGAGTTCAATCTATTCTTTAAAAATTTATTCAGTTGAACCCTAATGTATAAAACAAACAGAAGTAGAACCATTCTCCCACAAGCCAATGCAAGACCCCTGCACACATATCCCAGCTCCCAGAAGCCCTGGGGCTTCTGCACGGCACAGCGTGAAAACCTTTGCTTTCAACCCACTGGGGAAGGAGACTGAAAGCAGAGACCTGGGGGCCTCTCCCTTAGGGATACAAAGCTTCAGGCAGTGGAGCTTGATGGTTAAGTCTGCCAAGTTCTAAGGTCACATGACCAAAGATGACATTCCCATTCCAACTGTCATTTCTTGAGTGACCCTGGGAAACAGTTTTACACCTGTGAGCCTTGGGTTCCACAGGTATAAAAATGCAGATTATAATGGACCTTCTTTGAATGACTGCAGAGGATGAAATGAGATAACGCACGAAGAGCCCTAAGCACGGCTCCTGTCATCATAAGTAAATGCACAACCAATTTGAGCAGCTCTTCCAGTTATTATCATTTACGTCTCTGTTCACGCATTACCTCCTGCTATAAACTGAATGCGTGTGCCCCTAAAATTCATATGCTGAAATCCTAACCCCCAATGCTATGGGTACTAGGAGATGCAGTCTTTGAGAGGTAATTAGGTCATGAGAGTGGAGCCCTCGTGAATAGGATTAGGGATCTTATAAAAGACACAAGTGAGTTTGCTTCCCTCTCTCTGCTCCCCACCATGTGAGGATAGAAGAAGGGAACCGTCTGCAAACCAGGAAGCAGGGCCTCACCAGACACCAGCTCTGCAGATGCCTTTATTGTAGACTTCCGAGCCTCCAGAACTGTGGAAGGTGTTGTTGTTTAATGAACCCAGACTGCGGTGTCCTGCTGTAGTAGCCTGAAGTAAGACACCTCCCTAGTGAGGACTCTCCCCATTCCTTAATATAAAAGGACCTCCACCGTAACACCGTCTCCATAACACAATCCCCTTTCCCCACCTATAATTACAATCTCTATTTGTTTACTTTAAAATTTTTTTTGACATATTCATAGTGGTGACCTCAGCACCTGGAATGATGCTTAGCACACAGAAGACACTCAGTACATATGTACAGAATGGACCAATTAAGTGGAATAGGAGAAGGAGGAGGAAAAAGGAGGCTTTCCTGCCTGACATTCAAGAGATTGAATCTCTACTGGACTTGAAACCAGGAGATACAATTAATTCTTTATAGAAATAGCGGAAATAAATGGAATGGCATGTACTGTTGTGTATTGGGTTGGCCAAAAAGTGCCTTCGGTTTTTAAGGAAAAGTAAAAGACACGTTTTTCAATTTCAACAAGGACTTTATTGAACAACGTAGTCACCCTTTTGTTCCACTGCCTTCTGCCATTTTTCAGACAACTTTATAATTCCATCTTCCCAAAACTTTTTATCTTCTGGAGCAAAGAACTACTCCAGGTGCCTTTTATAGTCTTCCAGGGATTTGAAATTTTTTCCATTAAAAGAATTTTGTAAAGACCAAAGTAAACGGAAATCCGAAGGTGCAATGTCCGGTGAATACGGCAGAGGAATCAGAACGTCCCAGCCCAGCTGTGACAGTGTTTGCCTGGTCATCAAAGAAACATGCGGTCTTGCTTCATCCTGATGGAAGATGATGCATTTTCTGTTGACTAATTCTAGATGCTTTTCATCGAGCGCTGCTTTCAGTTAGTCTAGTTGGGAGCAGTACCTGTTAGAATTAATCGTTTGGTTTTCCAGAAGGAGCTCATAATAGAGGACTCCCTTCCAATCCCACCATAGACACAACATCACCTTCTTTGGATGAAGACCGGCCTTTAGTGTGGTTGGTGGTGGTTAATTTCACTTGCCCCACGATCTCTTCCATTCCGCATTATTGTACAGTATCCACTTATCATCGCCCATCACAATTTGTTTTAAAAATGGAACGTTTTCATTACGTTTAAGAAGAGAACTGCGTGCGGAAATACGGTCAAGAAGGTCTTTCTTCGCTTAACTTATGTGGAACCCAAACATCAAAGCGATTAACATAACCAAGCTGGTGCAAATGATTTTCAGTGCTTGACTTGGATATTTTGAGTAGATTGGCTATCTCCCAGGGTATAACATTGATTGTCCTCAATTAATGTCTCACTTTGATCGCTATCAACTTCAACTCGTCTACCCCACCGTGGATCATCGTCCAGTGAGAAATCTCCAGCACGAAACTTCGCAAACCACTTTTGACACATTCGATCAGTCACAGCACCTTCCCCATACACTGCACAAATCTTCTTTTGCATTTTTACCTTCCTTAAAATAATAAAGCATAATATGCCAGAAATGTTGATTTTTTTCTTGCATCTTCAATATTAAAATGGCTATACAAAAATTCACCAATTTTGATAAGTTTTTTTTTTGTTTTTAATGCACACTGATATGACAGCTGTCCCATACAATCTAACAAGATTGTTTCGGATGAAGTTAAAGACAACTAAGTGCTACTAGAGCCACTGTACAGAAAAAAACGAACGAAACTTTTGGCCAGCCCAATATATAGTAGCGTAAGATGACTGTGCTCAAACTGTCGACTATTCTTAACATTGCTCTCTTCTTTGAAGGCACAGTGCAGGGAGCAGGGGAATCAAATTAACTTCGAGTTTTGCCAAAATGAAAGTCCAGCCAAAGTAGCAAAGACACAAAACACCAATCTCCTCACTGGCCTCTCACTCTTTTCTGCTGAAGATTGCTCTACATTGTGACCTCTCTCTGCCTCTCTCTCTGTCTCTGTCTCTCTGTCTCTGTCTCTCCCACACTTGGCTTTATTTTATCCATGCAAAAGGCCTCTTATCGTATCACACATTCTCTTTTATCCTAAAACATCCTATAGCCTCCCACTGTGGGTACTGTGTATACAATTAAAGTTGGGACTCTTGGCTGGCTTTACGTGTACTTTGAGGACTTGTGTTGTATTTGGATTCAAAACGTGCTAGCAGACATTGGAAAGAGCACATGAGACTCAGGGCCGCACGGCAGCCACCAGGCTATCATGAGGACCATGAGAGATGGGGACTTCTGCAGGGGCTGGAAGAGACCCAGGAGATGAAGGAACACAGCACCATCAGATTCCATGAGCACAGACGCCCCCGGTCTTCCTTTCCTGACAACAATCCCAAACACGTGAGGTGTGACATGGTTTGTTAAGGTGAGAAGGGCTGCTATGCAGTGGGGGCAGCTCGTCTGGGAAGGGTTGGCAACCGGAAGTCTGGTGATGGGTGGAAAGCTAAGTCACCTTTGAGGGGAGCTTACTCTTGTAAACTGCTCTCTTCCCCCAACTGCCTGGCCCCATACCAAGGCCAAAAACATCTCCTAAGGCCCGGGGACCTGGATTCTTCTCATGATCTCAAAGTAGCCTCAGCAACTAGGGAAGGACCGTACTGAACGATTCACATCACCACCATCAGGGAGGTGGTAGGCCCCTGACAGAGGGCCTCCAGATGCCCGGTTCTAGGGCTCCTTCCGAGGGTAGGGTTGCTCACTCCACCCCAACCTTTCTGAACTCTTACTTCACCTTGTTCTCTGACTTGCAGCCCTGCCGCTGTGCATCCATATTTAGCTTCTCAGCCTTAATCTTTATATGTGGCCCTTCCTACAGGCAGCCTCTTTGGTTCTCAGGCAATCACCAGCCTTGGACTCCACCTCTCCAGAGATCTTTGGAATCCATGCCCTGTGCCTCTTGCAGGAACCACCTTCTTCCCGACACTCCCGTGCCCCAGGTCGACTCCCCAAACCCAGCTCGAGCCCACATCTCATTTCCACCTCCTCACACATCTAGGGATGAGTTTTATCAGGTTGTTGGCTAAATATTCAACCAAGAGTGGGTGTGGTCGAGGAAGTCACATCTACAAGACAGAAACAAAGGCTTTTCCTTGAACACAACAGAACAGCAATTCACCCTTTACCAAGAGGCCCCAGGTGGACATTCCTCCAGGCAGTGCCCCCAAGACCCCAGCTGAGCCAGTCCCTCTCTCCCCCTCAGCAACTCACTTCTCTACTAGGTCTTTATCTAGGTAGTTCAGCCAGAGAGATTATGACAGTTGAACAGGTTTCAACCAGAATGCTAAGCCCACTACTCTGAGCACAGACCTGCCCTCCTATTACACTAGTAAGAAGAAAAACCGAGGCATCGCAATAAATCTGTGGATGAGTCTTGGAGATCACGCAGCTTTGCTCAAATTTTACTCCTGGTTTCGCAAGCACTTACACGAGGCGGGTAGCAAAGCGGAACATGGGAGGGAGACCAGGGCACCAGGCTTACGGAAGGAGAAGGCTGGCAAGCACCACACATTTTCAGGTTGACACAAGTCGAAGATTATTTAAGCCTGGGATGAGAAGGAGATTAGGCAGCTGGCTAGGGAGCAGGCAAAGAAATACTTTCAACCTCAAGCAAATCAGCATGGAAATTGGAAGAGGATTTATATCTCAGGGATGGAAGAAGAAGAATATTCACATCTGTTTTACTGGAAATGCCCCCTTCCTCCCAGCCCTGCTCTGCATAGAGTCCAAGAAGCGGGGCCCTTGGGAACCTTCACTTCAATTAGAACCATTGACTGCAAGTGAGAATGAGAACAACACCACTCTCCTCAGCTAATTACAGACGCCTCTTTCCCGCTGCCTGCATAAACGCACAGCATCCTGACTGAATATGCATCCTGGCATATTCAACAATGGCTTTTCAGAGACTCTGCAACTCTCTCTCAAGTACAAGGCCGGCCCAGGACTGAAGGAAAGAACATACCTGGCTCTACCATGAGAATTTTTCTATACCCCAATACCCTTCCTTTGTCACATACGTGTCCTAAGTCAGTGGAACTTACATACCCCTGAGAGCCACAGGCAGCTCAGAGAAGAGGGTAGTGGTGAAAAATGCAGCTCTGGAGCTGGACTGCTGTGTTTGAATCCTCACGCCAGCACTACTCTCTGGAACTCAGAGCAAGTTACCTGACTTCTCCAGGCCCCAGTCTCCTCAACTGTAAGATAGATGGAACACTTTGTACATCTCCTAGCATTTTCTCCCTGAGAATTAGGACTAAATTATGTAAAATAAATGCTAGCAAAGGCCTAGCCCACAGTAGGCAGTCTCTAAATGTTAACTATGACTATCATTTTTATTTTATTGGTAACATTCTACAATTACTTTAATTATTTTGAGATAATTATAGATTCAAAGAAAGGTACAAAAATAGTACAGAGAGATCCTGGGTAGCGTACCCTTCACCTAGTTCTTCCAGCCACTAGACAATGTAGTAGGTACAGTAACACTCAACCACAGTACAATATGAAACCCAGGGAACTGACGTTGGTGGAATGTGTCTATAGTTCTAAGTCACTTTATTACATGTACAGATGTACAACCACCACTGTAACCAAGATACAAAACAAATCCATTACCGCAAACATCTCCTTGGTGCCCCCTTACATCCATACTTGCACCCCTCCCCCTACTGTCCCTAACCACTGGCAAGCAATAACCTGTTCTCCAACAGTATAATTCTGTCATTTTGAGAATGCTATATTGGACTCATACTTTAGCTGACCTTATGAGATTGGCTTTTTTCACTCAGCATAATGTCTTTGAGATCCATCCAAACCGTTGCCAGTACCAACACCTCAAGCCTTTTCACTGTTGAGTAATGCTCCACAGTAGGGATATACCACATTTTGTGAAACCATTCACCTACTGAAGGACCGTTTGGTTGTGTCCAATTTGGGACTAGTACAAATAAGCTATTGTGAACACTCAGGCACATGTTTTTGCCTGCGTTTAAATTTTCATTCTCTGGGATGAATACCCAAAAGTGTAACAGTTGGGTCCTGTGATTAGTGTATGTTTGGTTTTCAAGAAACTGCAAACCATCTTCCAGAGTGGCAGTAGCATTTTCTATCCCCACCAGAGAGACTCAGTTTCTCCACGACCTCGCCGGCTTTTGGTGTTGTCACTTTACTGTATCTGTTCTAATCTCTGTGTAGTGATATCCCATGCAGGTTTTTTTTTTTTTTTGCAGTACGCGGGCCTCTCACCGCTGTGGCATCTCCCGTTGCGGAGCACAGGCTCCGGACACGCAGGCTCAGCGGCCATGGCTCACGGGCCCAGCCGCTCCGCGGCATGCGGGATCCTCCCGGACCGAGGCACGAACCCGTGTCCCCGGCATCGTCAGGCGGACTCTCAACCACTGCGCCACCAGGGAAGCCCTCCCATGCAGTTTTAATTTGCATCTCCCTAAGACCTAGTGATGTGGAACATCTTTTCATGTGCTTATCTGCCATCATGTGTGCACTTCAGTGAAATGTCTCCTTAGGCCTTTTGTCCATTTTCTAATTGGATTTTTCATTTTTTCTACTATACTTTTGAGAGTTCTTTTAATATTCTAGATATGAATTCTTTATCGGTAACTTTTTAAATTTCAGGAATCCTTCCTTGGTCTCTTCAGCTAATCTCTTCTTTCTCTAACTTCTTTATAGAAGTTTCACTTAGGATCTTCACTCCTCTCACCTTGACTCTTCCAAAGACAGCACTCCTAGCTGCCTCACTAACCTATAAGCAGAATCCGTGGCTGTCTTCCTCAGTGTCTTGCCAGGAGTTGGGTATCTATCTAGCTTCCCACTAATGTTCACCAAGAGACTGAATCAGACATACCTGGCTTTTCATTCAGTTACTGTAAGACTTTAACCCAAATCAAAAACCATGGTTACCATGGATACACGGCTTGGGAGCAATGTAAATCATTTAATACCTTGGAAAGGATAACTAATTACAAGAAGAAATACACAGACCCAGATGTGTTAATGATTAATTTCTTCTCGGCTACCACACTTTTAGCTAACACGGCAACACAGGGCCGTTTATTGAGGAGTATCTATTTATGCCAACCTGGAGCTCACATTCAGTTAATTAAGCACACACGCATTTCAGAATTTCTGATCTGCGGGCTGTGTTTACATATGAACATCATATTCTATACACGGGCAATTGTTTAGCACTTCTAACCTAGTTCAAGCCTTATATTTAATTATATTTATTATATTTAATGAGGGAGAGTTGCTGAGGGGAATGCAGGGTATGGCTTTGAATTAAATAAACAGCTAACTTCCTTACAAATCACAACAATACGTAATTAAATAATGAGATATCTGAGCTTTGCAGAGTCTTTCTTCCAAAAGAATTAAAGCTCCGAAGAAGACCCAGTCACAGGGGGAGTTGCGGAAGGAGTGTAGGTAAGAAAACATGGCGGCCAGATTCTCGCCCTGCTTCCTGGCCTCCCTGGGTCTCAGTATCATCACTGGTTATAAAATGAAGACACAAATAGACTACTCCCCTCCCTCCTGCACCCCACCGCCTCTGCCACGGGTGTTCTAAGGATCATGTGCTGTAACAGGCGCATCTTTGTTAAAGGAAAAGCACAATATAAAATACAAGAATTATCACTGCAATTAGTTGAGTGGATTCCATTATTTGGGTTTTACACAGCAGACAAAAAAAATGCCATTCAAGGAGGCTCTCCGTGATCTGCACTCCCACCCACCCCGACCCCACCGCCAACCTCAACTCCTTATTCTTCTTCCCCTTGTTCATATATGCCAGCCACCTTGACCTTCGTCTCTCCCCCGTAACAGCAGGCACATTCTGGCCTTGGGGGTTCAACACCTGCAAATGCCCCTCCACAGCGAGCCTTCCCCTGACTTCACCCTCCAATCAAAACTATCATCCACTCCCCCCCCATTGTACACTGCCTCTTTAAATGTCTTCACAGTGCTTACCACTACCTAAAAGCACTGTGTTTCTTTGCTTACTTGCTTTCTTTTCAGCTCTCCGGCCTCCACCTTCCACCAGAATGAGGAACAGCAAGCTCGATGGCTTGGTATTACTTCTATGCTAAGACCTCAGATGAATTCACTGTAGTGCCCAGGAGGGGAACACATACTCTTTCCTCCAGGACAGACCTAACAGGCACTGGGCAAAAAATCTTCCTTTTACTCTACATAACTTTGGAAAATACCTTTGATTATAACATTGATAGCCATTGTCTTCATGATGGGTGCTCAACAGGCACAAGAATTCTGCAGCCCATAAATGAGACAACTTCATATGAGTAAACAGTAGCGCTCCCAGTAATAGTATCGTGTTGAACCACATGCAATGGATGAGATTCACTGTTTTGACCCAAATAGATCCATATGGTTCCACAGTGACAAAAACAGCAGCAGGAGCCCTTGCATATGCCAGGCTTTGTATTAAGTGTTTGACACCACTGTTGACTGAAAAAAAAAGACCAACCTAAAAGTTCAGAATTCCATCTTATTCAGCTGACTTGATGAGGACTTAAGCCCAGGAGAGAGCCTCTCAGATAGCTCTGAAGGACTGTTCCACAGAGGTAAGGGAGGATCCAGGGTATATAGGAGTTTTGCAGAAACAAACCTGGTAGTTGAATATCAAAAGATTTCTGCTAACTAAAGAAAAAATAGACATCTCAAATTAATGAATTTAGCAATTTTCTATGTACGGAAAGATGCATGAGTCTCACTGAAATCATTCCTTTGATATGCACCTTAACTGTCTAGGGCCAGCAGCCTACTTTTCTCCATTCTGAATTCCCCTGAGGGTGCACGGTCCCGGGGTGGTGGTGGGGGCGGGGGGAGAGCTACAGTGACTGATGGCTTGTTGGCCACGACATCCTCTGTTTACTGATATGGTAGGTGACATCCTCTGTCCACACCATCTTAGCTTGTACACTTCTCACCACAGTCCCATAATCTGAGTATTATAATTATTCATGTGTTATAGATGAGAACACTAAGGCTCAGGAAGGTTAAGAGGGTTAAGGGATTTTCCCAGAGATGTAGTGTCATCAGGATACAAACCCCACCCTATACAATCCCAGAGGAAATAATGTGTGTTCCCTTCCCACGGACTAGTGTGCATTTAACTGGGTGCACAGCACAGAAAGAAGAAAGAGCAATGGAGGCTGTTATTCTGTGCTCTGTTGCCTCGAGGACTCCATGGCCACTGATACTGAGTGGGAACTCCTAAACTACACTGACCCTCAAAATGAGATGAGTTGACAAATTTCATGACCACAGACACTGCTTCCAAAAGAAAAAGGAACTGTTGATAAAATGGGTATAGAAACATATGTTAGCACTTCCTGCTGTTTGTCTTTAACCCAGACAAGAATGCTGAAGAGAACCCTGAGACCAGCTTGCAATGCCTCAGCCTCCTCTGCTGCTTTGGACACCTGAGACCCTGCAGCCACCTCTAGGCCCTCAGTCCAGGAGCGAGACCATTAGACCTAAGGCCTCTCACCTTGGAGAGGTGACTCTTCTTGCCCCAAAGTTTAAGTTCCCACTAAAACTTTAGGGTTTCTGAGCCCAACACAGGCCTCCCCACATCACCAGTTGCTCCCATCAGCCTCTTAGCTTCCTGCCTCCCTCACTCCCTAGATCAAAAACAACTCTCCCCCTGGAAAGCCCCTTCACCCAGCTCTGCCCAGGGCCATCACCCCTGCCAGCCCAGTTTTTCCCCTGGCTCACCTTCCCAACCACAACATTTGCATCTCAAAGCTAAGAACTGAGACTGGTCTTCTCCTGCCCGCAATGTCCCTAAGAACAATGATCTACAATCTTCACTCAACAATCACCTCCTTTAAACTTGCACTGTTGGGTATGGCAACCCCTTTCCAGTTTTGCTGACTGTGGCCTCCAGTTGCTTCCCCCAAATTCCTCTCACGGGGCCTCTCACAGTCTTCATCTCTGCCTGGTCCAGGGTCTCATACAGGGCATTCACAGTATTACTGAGAATGACCGATCCCTCAGCCTCACCTAGAAGTTCTTGGGTTCCTCGTACATGCAGTGAATTTCACTGCCCTCCACTGTAGCTACTATTCTCATGATGTTTTAATATAGGTTTCACTATTATTTAAGTATGGTGAGACCAACAGATCAGAAGATGACTGCCATTGAAAAGACAGTTCATTATACTATCAGGTTCCAAAGCAGGGGACATGCCATGACATGGGGAAAAACTGGGGTTGGTCAAGAGGCAGAGGGGGAGGGGAAAACCATGAGTAAGAGCCTTTATGTGGTTTCCATGGAAAGGAATGGGCGAGGCAGGATAAGCAGGCTTAGGATTGGCTAGTCTGAATAATTTCAGCAGGCTGTAGGGCACAGGGGCTGCCCCTAGCTGTCTGGTGCCTGGTCCTGGGGTGATTAGAGCAGGTGGACAGTGGCCTGGGGTGTGAGAGCCCTGTGAGAGCCTCATAAAAAAGGTGGCTGGGTGTATGAGCTCTGGATTGGTTGGTGTGCATTGGAAAGGCTTACTCACAGGCTAGCCTTTTACTATCTCTAGAAACTGGCTAGCCCTGGATGGGCAGTCCCTCCAGGGTCATTAAGGTTCCGGATGTTAAAGCATCAGAAATACAATACATTCAAAAATAAAAGATATGGGAAATACCTATGCATTTTTCTCATCATCCAAGCTATTCTACCTCCCAAATAAAAAACTCCCTGATGGCCATTTCTGAAAAAACCTGCTGAGTTTCTCTACAAGAACAGCCAGACTGCACATTAAGGTCACCAGGTATAACACTCAGGTTGTCATTTCATCACCAAATCCAGTATTCCAGACATACCAGGTTAGAGACACTTGGGTCAAACTGACCTCCCCACCACCCCCTGCCAGTCGTCCGCCAGGCTCTGTGGAATCTCCTCCCTCTCATGGCCATTCCCTCAGCCACATCCACTGTGACAGGCCATCTCCAGGTGTTCATCTCCCTGACCAGATCTAGAGGCACGGCCCTTCTATGGTCTCCATTTCTGGGGTCACCCTGTAGAGTCTTTACGTCACAGTCCTGCTCACCACCTACGTGTGATCACTTCAAGCTACCCTTCACGTGCAAGAGACTAGGTTCTGAGGGTAGCAGTAAGGTGAAAATCATGGATGGTTAAGACTGCCCTGGAAAGACCCTTTAAATCAACTGTAAATTCCATGAATAGATTTCCCCTCCCCAAGTCCCCAAATTCCCATTTTCCCTCATTGGAACCAAGCACAAGTTCTACAACTGAGTACGTGATGGAGTCCAGGTTTGGGTTTAGGGGGAAAGAGGCAGCCAAAAAACGTACTTAACCACAAGGATCACACTCCCACAGCAAGATGCTCAGCTGTGAGAGGCGTGCAGCACGTCAACCAATGCAGGAGCACATGTACCGTGAGCAGAGTGGTCCATGACCCAAATCCAGAGGTTCACTTCCTTTCTCCCTATGTGTTTGTCTCTATTTCCATGTCAGCTTCTGGCTCTTCATCTCTGTTTCGACAAGTGTGTGTCTGGGTGTTTTTCTTTTGTTCTTCTCTGTCTGTCCTTCAGGGTCCCTTTCCTGATGTCTGTCATGTGTCTGTATCTATGTGGCACCTCTGTGTGTGCCTTATTCTGCATCTTCTCTCTCTCTCTCTCTCTCTCTCTCTCTGTGTGTATATGTGTTTATAACCCTCCATGTGTGTGCACTGGTTGTGTGTGTGCACATCCCTTTCTCTGTGAGTGTCTCCCTGGGCGTACATTTCTCAGGATGGAGGTCTCAAGCACTTTGAGTTGACTGACTTCAGATATACTAACCACAAGCAATTCAGAGCCACAGTCAGCCCTGTCCTCTCCTCACACCCCCAAGGGCTCCCCAGGCTGCAGGGCTAGGTCTACTTCTTTAGCATGACCTTCCAGGTCCTCTGCAACCTGTCCCCACCAGGTGTGCCAGCCCCACCTTCTGCATCACCACGTGGACGGCATAGTCTGGCCCAGGCATTGGCAAATATATTTTTAGCAAGGTACATTTTCCCTTTGTTCCCCAAAAACTCATGCTGAAGAAATCTTCACATATGAAAGGGAATGGCGTGGAACCGCAGCCGGTAACTACCATGAGGGTGGGGGGCCCAGAGCCACATTCAGCCTCCCCCTCAGCAGCCTGCAGCCAGAGGCCGGACTGAAGCCAAAAACCACCGCTGGAACTTCTCCAGCCCCTGTAGCTCCTTTGCTATTCTCTATGTATCAGAAGCCCTGGCTTCTGGGTAAAGCTCACGTGTCACCTTTTGCAAAGCTGTGAGTGCCCAGGGTGCTGCCAACAAGCAGCATCCTGGTCCCTGAGTGTTGGCCTGTTTGCTGACGCACCTTCATGTCCAGAGGTCCCGGCACCCGTAGCAAGAGCCACGGGGGTGTATTAAAGGAGTGGCTCTGCTTCAGCTTTTAAGGCCAAACTGCAGAAGCGTTGTCTGTCCTATCGCCTTCTTTGTGCCCAAGTGGGAGGTCTCTGAGAGGTTGCTGTATTCTGGTCTTAACGCTCAAGTCATGAAATGGCCTGAGCAAGAAAACAGTGCATTAATTGAAGAGTGGAGAAGAGAGGAACAAGGAGAAAACCAAACACTAGAAGCAAATCAGAACCCAGGAAGCCTTCATGGGTACGCCAACAATTGGTGACAGCCTCAGTGACCAAGGGAGGGAACCTAACATTTTTAGAGGGTTTTGTTGTTGTTGTTGTTTTTGTGTTTTATTTTTCCAAATGTGTGTTTGTGCTTCTCTGTTAAAATACAGGTCTGATTCCTTCTAATTCCTCCAGCTCACCTGCATGAATCCTCTGAAACCCAGGGTTTTCAGAACTCAAGACATGTTTCATAATTTGCAAACAATTCAATTCAACAAACAGCATTTGAGAAAAGCATTGTGCTCGGGCTTGTAGACATACAAGGAAGGAAAATATCATGCTCCCTTGCCTCTGACACGCGCACGCACGCGCACACACACACGACCCCTCATCTAAGGACAACTGTGATAAGTGCTGAAGGGGATTAAGGATAAGACTCGTATTGTGGGAAGATCTGGGATCCGACACTCAAAGGGAGGCAGGAGTAAAGGACACCTCAGGTGGAGGAACAGCCTGAGCAAAACCTAGAAAGGAGAGTGTTTGGCATATTCCAGGCACATATAATAAAAGCTGCATTAAATGAGTTTATGATGAACATGTCCACGTTGAATGTGAACTCAAGGCCAGAGTGGCACTGAGAAGCAGAGGTGTTTCATGAATTCCTTTGGAAAGTTTCTTATGTTATATTAAATTATATTGATATAATTTAAATTAAATGTAAAATATAAATTAAATTCAATTACATAAATTATATTAAAAATCTAGGAAGGACATTGGAGAGAGTTCTTTTTTTTTTTTCCCAATCCCGTCCTTTTAAAAATGAGGAAGCCAGAGCTGCAAGGTGCAGAATTTAGATGAGAACTCAAAACTGTTCTCAAATCACTTTGAATTTAAATATCTACGATTGTAATCTGAATTTAAGGGGCTGAAATAAAATTGGCATTGCCATTTGCTACTTTTCTGCATCGATGCCATTAAGAGAGAAAAACAGTGAAGAATTCAGAGCCTTGAGTTGCCAGCTCCAGTTCTGAAAGCTTAGGTGGCCACTTACAAAATATGTGACCATGGTTAGGTCCCCGCCACACTGAGTCTTGATCTTCTTGTCTCTGCTATAGGAATGATGATAGTATCGATATTACAGAGTGTCTGTAAAGATTTGGTGAGACCATGTACCAAAATGGCTCTTACCAAGGTCATCAGTGATCTCTAAGCTATCAAATTCAATGGTCCCCATCTCACTGTACCTCTGGACAGCAGTGTCTGACACAGCTGATAACTCTTTCCCATAGATACCCACCATCCCCCCCCCCACCTTGGTTCCTAGGATGACCTTCCTTCGTGGTGTTACTTCTCTCCCTCCGATACTTTTCAGTCTCCTTTGCTGACTCTCCTTCTACACAAATTCTAAATGTTGGAGAACCTCTGGGTTTGGTTCTATATCCCACCTTCTCTAGCAACACACTTTCCCTAGTTGATTCCATTCAATCCCGCTGCTTTAAATACCATTCATATGCTTATGACAAATACATTCATAGCCTCTGCCCCTACTTCTCTTCTTTCCAGGCTCAAAATGTCAAACTACCTGCTTGAGAGCTCCCTGTGAATGTCGTAGAAGGGTCTCAAGCCAACATGTCCACAACTAAAATTTCCATTGCCCCATCTCTAAACTTGATTCTTCCCCGCCTTGGTAAAGGTACCTCTATCCACCCATCGTTCAAGCCAGAATCTAAGAGAGTCATTCGTGACCCCTCCATTTCTCCCTCTCCCTCCATCCATCACCAAGTCCCAAGGATTCCACGCCTCAAACACAAGTTAAGTCTGGGTGCTTTTTTCCCACCCCCCACTGCTCTCTCCTGATGACTGGGGGGCCCTCTTCAGTGGCCTCCTGACTCCACTGTTGCCCCTCTACAGTCGTTTCTAAACACAGCAGCTAGCCTGACATTCAACAAGTGGAATTCAGATCCCCATGCTGTCCTGTGCTACGTCCTTCAATGGCCTCTTGGTCCTCTTAGAATAAAGGACAAAACCTGAAATATGTCTTCCAAGTCCTCCAGGATTGACTCACAAAACTCCTCTGGTACCACTCTCCTCTTTGATCATTTCGCTGCATCCCCACTTGCCTACCACCCATTCCTAGAAAAAATCATACTTTCCTGAAACAGGGCCTTCACATGTGCTGTTCATTCCTTAGCCAGCAAACTCTTCTTCCTTAACCTAGTGGCGAAGAGCCCCAGGTCTGGAGTCAAACTGTCTTACTGGTTGTGTGACTAAGGACAGGCTCCGTGGTATCTCTGTGCCTTATTTTTCATCATCTGTAAAATGTGGACAATAGTGTCTACCTTATATCGTTGTGAATATTAAATTAAACTAAATATGTAAAGCCCTAAAAAGAATACCTGGCATATAGGAAACAATATACACTAGCTGTTATCTTCAAAAATCACCATTGTCCTTCAGCTCTCAGCTTAAATGGTGCTTCTTACAAAGCCCTTCCTTATACTAACCTCCAGGTTAAATCCATTCTGTTTTCATCAACTCACCTTAATTGGTCATCAAATATTTATTTTGAGGCTTACCGTCCATTTCAGTCTCTCACACTACACTGCAAGCGCTACAGACTTGACTGTATTTCCTGTGGCCCTTAGAGCTTGGCACAGGAACCGAGAAACACAGTATACACTCACTGTCATGGGTGTGCCCCCAAAATTCACATGTTGAAGCCCTAACCCCCAGAAATTCCAAATGTGTCTGTATTTGGAGACGGGGACTTTACAGAAGCAATTAAGTTAAAATAAGGCCATGAGGTGGACCCCAATCCAAGATGACTGACGCCCTTATAAGAAGAAATTTGGACACGCAAAGAGACACCAGGGATGCATGCACACAGGAAAAAAACACCATGTGAGGACACAGCAAGTAGATGGCCTTCTGCAAACCAAGAAGACAGGCTTCAGGAGAAGCTGAACAATCTGACACTGACTTTGAACTTCTACCCTCAGAACTATGAGAAAATATATTTGTTGTTTAAGCCACCATGTCTGTGGTATTTTATTGTGTCTGCCCTATCAAACTAATAACTCTGTAAACACTGGGTAAAGGTAAACTGATGAGTGCACAGAGGAACACACCAGCCCAGCCGAGCTCCAAACGTGTAGTGGGTGTGCCAGAGCGGTTGACTCCTGTTCTTGAAACAATACAATGAATGTAATCGTGACTAGTAGCAAATCCACCCAATGAGCATTGCCCAAGTGACAGAGAAAAAAATGTCTCAGTGACACTTAGTGCTTCTCAAGTGTGACACCAAAGCAGAATGTGATTAGTGATGAAGATCTGAGACTTTCCTTTGGGACCAACCAAATATTACTCTTAGGACCTCTCTCTGTATAATGTGCACATGTTGGAACTTGACCACTTTTATGACGGACTGCTGGATACATACAAGGAAGAGTAGGTATTTCATATCCTGTAAGCAAATATTTCTCAGACATGAGAGCAAAACTAGAAATAATGACTGGAATATTGTACTTCTAATATTTGGGCCCCATCGTTTTTAAAAATATATCCTTGAACATGGATGCATGTGTGTGTGCATGTCTGGGTATACACATGTGGATGTATATGTATATATACATACATATGTATATAATTTTTCCGCTGAACGTAACTACATCATATACCATCATAGGATCTTAAATTAGCCAGCAAAGGTAGCCATATGATCTACATCTACCAAACTACCTTCAAAATAAAGCCCTTCTATAGCTGAGATGAGTATTTGTCACAAGCAAGTGCTGGAAAGGAGGAGGCATTTAAAATCATGACAAAGGGGCTTCCCTGGTGGCGCAGTGGTTGAGAGTCCACCTGCTGATGCAGGGGACGTGGGTTCGTGTCCCGGTCCGGGAAGATCCCACATGCCGTGGAGCGGCTGGGCCCGTGAGCCATAGCCGCTGAGCCTGCGGGTCCGGAACCTGTGCTCCGCAACGGGAGAGGCCACAGCAGTGAGGGGCCCGCGTACCGCAAAAAATAAAAATAAAATAAATAAAATAAAATCATGACAAAATTTCAAGACTTGGCACATTTTTTTGACAGTAGCACGATCTCTTGTACAGTAGGCCCTTGTACCAGAGCTTCATATGTGTGCATTCAATATAGCAAGTTACTGGCTCATAATATGAAGCAGCATATATACTGATTCTTTTACTAGATCTTGAAATTAA
Organism: Globicephala melas; assembly: GCF_963455315.2. NCBI lineage: Eukaryota > Metazoa > Chordata > Mammalia > Artiodactyla > Delphinidae > Globicephala > Globicephala melas. The sequence continues at coordinate 29,627,277 of NC_083324.2, read as the reverse complement.
AACACATGATGCCTTTAAAAGAACTGTAAAGAATCACCAAGTGGATCACTCCACAGTGAGAACTGACGAACATAGCCTAGGCTGTGGGAGAAAAGGTAGGTGATTTCTCTTTTGAAGAAAGCTCTCCTCTTACAGACGGACTTTCTACTGAAGAAGAAAAAATGTAATGAAGAAATATAATTAAGTATCTCATATAAATAAGGAGAGATGAACAAAATCAGGATTAACAAAGAGGTTTCAAACCAAACGTCAACTCCAAACAATGAGCCGGTACTACCTTGCTATCCTGAACCAGATGTCTCTAAGGTCCCTTCCAGTGCTAACCGCCTATGACCCTCTCCTCTTTTCTCTTTCCTCACCCTTGCTCTCGCAGTTGGGACAATGAGCTAGAATCTCCGGAGAATCCCGACTTGCTCTGCTAGTGTGAAGTCATGTCAATCCCAGTTTTCAGCCTCAGGACTCAAAATAGCAACCTCTACCCGCCATCTAGTGTCATTTTAATCGTGTGTGGCTTTGGTATATGCGTTGAAAATCAGTATCAGAGTGTTGACTGTCATTCAAGTAATCAAACTAAACTATAACAGACAAGGTAAGGTAAGTGCCGGAAACCCAGATTCGCGAATGACCTCAGGTCCTCTCCTCTGGCAGGAGGTAGACACATGAGGCACCAGCACTACAGTCCTACTTTCATGTGTAATTACAACGGCCAGACAGCAAAGCAGTGAGGATGGTTCCATGCTCTGCTCTATGTATGGAGTGGTGATGGAGATCATCACCACCACCAAAGCTGTGGAATTTCTTCTCCAGTTCTTTGATGCTTCTCAATCACTGTCATAGCTACCATTTAATGATGATGCCTCATTATAAATAATCAGAATGCCAGTAATTAAGTATAGACTATTTCATTTAATCTCTTCAACCACTGAACCTATAAGACAGTATTGCCTCTGTCTTACAGAAAAATGAAGTTCAGGGAAGGAGGGTGAGTAACATATATGTAAAAGATTCTAACAAAATGTTCTGACTTGAAGCACATATTCTTAATCATTTGGGATACCAGCTCTCACCTCAATGCATAAACTATGTGGCAACACCGAGGGAGGTGCAAAATCTCACAGGAAGTAATTTGAGTCATTCATTCATTCATTCACTCATTCATCCATCCATCCATCCATCCATCTATCCATCCATCTATCTATCTATCTATCCATCCATCCATCCATCCATCCATCCATCCATCCATCTATCCATCCATGCATCTGTCCATCTCTCCATTCATTCTTGCTTCAAGAGATATTTACAATGCACCTTTTCATGTACTTGATGCTGGGACACAGTGGCGAGCAAATCAGACAAGAACCCTGACCTCACAGAGTCCAACTCTAGTGCAAGAGCAGACATTCACTGATGGTGTGAATGTGTAATGACAAATTAAGCTCTTTTTTGAGGGAAAGGAGTACAGTTCAATGGGAGCCCATGACAAAGAAGGCTGACTTAGGCGGGGAGTCAGGTCTAAAGAAATGAGACTTAAGATGAGAAGTAAAGAGTGAGTCAACGTTAATTAGGTGGAACAAAGGTGGTGGAATGAAAATAGAGCACTGCAGAGGGGAGAACAGCACTTGCAAAGGCCTGGGGGAAGGAATGAACATGCAGTGTTCAAGGAGCTGGTGAACAGTGTAGCTGGAACAAGTCAGCGAGGGGAAGGGTGTAAAGAGAAAAGCTTGGTGAAATAAGTAGGGGTCAGATCCTATTAAGGTGCATGGGTTGCAGTGGGAAACAATGGGAAGACTTAAGAAAATGAGAGAGAGAGAGAGAAATAGTCAGACTTCAGGGGGCATAAATAATATGGGAAGCATGGCAGGAACCATATTTACAGCAACCAATAAATAGGTCACTCAATGGTTCAGGTAAGAAATTCGGTAGCTCCGATTAAGTGGTGGCAGTGGTAATGAGGAGAAACAGATGGATTTAAGAAACACAATGAGGTGAAATCTAAAGAATTTTCTGATGAATTGGATTTGGGAAGATAAAGAAGCCGGAGGAATCAATGGTCATCTCTAGGTTTCTCACTTGACCCATTAGGTTGTGGCATTCACTGATAAACCCCAAAAGGTAGTCCCATTGACTCTGAGGTACCTTTTAGGCTCCCTGGTAGAGAGGCCTAATAGGCAGTCAGGTGATGGAGGTTAAGAGGGAGCAAAGAAGTCTGGGATGGAGATATTAATTTGAGGGTTAACCGTATATATAGAGATGGTTGCTGAGGCTTCGGGGAATAGAGAAGGGGTACTAAGCAAAACAATACTCATGGAAAACTGCAAAACACGCTCTCAACTAACTACATTCTTCTAATTACTTTTCCTTTTGTTATGAGTATTTGCATTTGTCTTTTACCCCCATGTTAAGAGAACTTCTAATTTTCACTTACACTTCCCATTGGTTTTTTTTTTTTGTTTTTTTTTTTTTTTGCGGTACACGGGCCTCTCACTGTTGTGCCCTCTCCCGTTGCGGAGCACAGGCTCCGGACGCACAGGCTCAGCGGCCATGGCTCACGGGCCCAGCCGCTCCGCGGCATGTGGGATCCTCCCGGACCGGGGCACGAACCCATGTCCCCTGCATCGGCAGGCGGACTCTCAACCACTGTGCCACCAGGGAAGCCCGGTTCTATTTTTTGAAGTTATTTTGCATATCTCTTTTATACTATGAGTCCATATAGTTACTCCAGCTCTTGAGAAATGAGGAGAGAGAGTATCGATCACTAGCCGTCAGAATACCCAGATGAGACTCCAAGTAGTCAGATTACTCTGACAGCTAACATAGGAAGCAACAGCTTAAATTCACTCACTAATAGTGCATTCAAAGAAATTGTCTTTGAGACTCCTAGATGATTCTTGATGCCTTCCTATCTTGAACACCAAAATGTTTGAAAGTGGTGGGCGTGGGAGACTGGACCCGGCATTTTATGCCTAAAGGATTCCCCCAGTGTTTGGTTTTAGGGTGGATTAAATTCACCACGACTAATTGGAAAATTCAAAGATGTTAGGACACACTAGCTATTAAAGCCATTTTTCTCTTCTTCAAGCTTACCGCTTGATTGATTTATAGCTCAAACTGATAGTTACAGAAATGGAAATGTAAAGATGAAGCAGTCCCCAGGGGCAAAAAATCCTAGAAACATGCGAATACAATACATGTACCAAGTAATGAGTTTAATTACTTAATTATTAGATACTAAGTACTCAAATTTAATCAACACCTGTTCCCTCAAGAAGAAAATCACTTCATTTCATTGTTCTCATAGCTCTCTGTTATGCCTCACACATTATTTTAAAGCTCACTTTTTCACATTTTTCTAATGCTAAGCTATGAGTTTCCTGAGAGACAGGACACAGTTTCTTTTTTCTTTTTAGTCTCCCAGGCCTAGCACAGTTTCTGGCACACAACAAATGAATTAATGCAACCACTCGAGCAATACTTCTCAACACAGGGCAGAAATATTCCACAAAATAATTCATTAAACAAACTGACACCATAGAGATGTTCCATTAACAGGCTTTTTGGACCAAAATGTTTAATTCAGCAGCCCTGACCACATCTCAAACAAAAGGAACCCTATCATTCATATTTTCATCTTGAAAGCCAACCCACATGGCAAATTGTTTCTAAAACATATGAAAATAGAGAACAAAGTCAGCCTTCTGTGTTTGAACAAAAAATGCCACTGACTAGAGATGGGGCTCTTGGAAAATACTTAGTGTTGCCCATTCTCTCTCTCTTGTTTTTCTTCTTAAGACCTACTTTGCCCAAAGTTTAGTCAAAACCAAAAGGAAGCATAATCTATTTACAGTAAACCGATACTCTTCAGGATCACCTTAATGTATTTCAGCTAACTGTCAATCAAAAGTTCTGAAAAGTAGAAGGTCCTAGAATGGAAATACGATATTCATTTCATTGGAGTGAGGGGGTGTTAAGTTATTAAATTATTATTGCCCTAAGCAAAAGGATGGCTAATGAGTTCCTAAATTACAGAGTTTAATTCCCAGGCTTATTGACTACTAGGTTATAGAGCTTTCTTCATTTCCATCGTTAAAGAGATATCTAAATGTGAATGTCTTTTCTAACCTTGCAAGGCAACTGATAGAAAACAATGACTATTTCCTCAGTACAATTTCATTTTCCTTGAAATGTTTATTTAAATATTAAAATCCAACTTAAAGCAATTATTCACATATGTATTTGCTAGTTCAAAAGCACAAACATGACATGTGGGGATGAAGATCACAATAAAGAAAATGATAAAAGAACAGCTAGATGCATACATTTTTCTAATATCCGTTAAACATGCGTTATGCATAGAACTCAGCACTGCCAGTATTTATTTCTAACAAGCCAAGTACACAGTAGGAAAAGCATCAAGTGTTGCTAGTGTTAAAGCTTTTCTGGTTTTGGGTTGTGTCAAAAAAACTTAAAACTCATGCACACTCATTCAAACTCCAAGTCTGAATTCTATGGGTTAAATCCTAGTACAATTGAAACTAACCTTCACTGAGTATCAGGTTTTAAGTGCCCAAGTACCATGTTACGAACTTTCCTTTTTCTTTCTTTCTTTTTTTAATTGGGGTATAGTTGCTTTACAATGAAGTGAACCAGCTATATGTATACGTATATCCCCTCCCTCTTGGACCTCCCTCCCACCACCCCCCATCCCACCCATCTAGGTCACCACAGAGCACCGAGCTGAGCTGCCTGCGTGATACAGCAGGTTCCCACTAGCTGTTTTACACATGGTGGTGTATATATGTCAATCCCAATCTCCCAATTCATCCCACACTCCCTTCCCCCCACCCCATGTCCACACACCCACTCTCTACATCTGTGTCTCTATTCCTGCCTTGCAAATAAGTTCATCTGTACCATTTTTCTAGATTCCACATATATGTGTTAATATCATTTTTATAATCTTATTTAGTCCTAAAAATTAAGTAAGTGAGGTTTAGAAAAATAAAGAGATTTCCCAGAGATTGTTTATGAAGTGGTAGAACCCCAGTTTCAAGGACAGATCTGTTGGACTCCACGATGACTTCTCTTTCCAGAAAGCTATACTACAAATTGGGGGAAATGGCTCATCTTAAAATATCTTGTAAGTAAATAAATGAATGGTTTTCATGGGAACATAGGCAAGCAAATTAAGAGAAGACAATTTAAAATGTTGGATGTGAATTGGTAAACAGATGCATGTCACTAAAAAGTCACATTTTTCATCATAATAGTTTGCTGTCTGTTGGCAAAGACCCCGGCAAAGCTGTTTCTATACAACAAAAGCACAGCTGGTTAAAAAGGGAATAAATCTGGTCAACCAACTAAGATTTTCAATGCATTTAATGTCAGGTATCTGTATGGAATCGTTTTTTAAATAAAGCAACCCATAAGTCAGCTGACCCATAATAACTTGGGCTTTGGTTTTTTGTACTTAATAACTTTAATTTTTTGGTCAAGCTCTTTAAAACAGCCTGTCTATTATTCACGGTAAAAGCTCAAATACATTACACTAAAATTGATTTTAGGCCCTGGAAACTTCCTTTGCACAGAGGTATGAAAAGGGAATATTTGAAATTAGCTTAAGGTTTGGGTGTATTTCAGATATGACATGCCATTCATGTTCACATGTTCTATTCTCCATGAACAATGGGCTGTGTGGACCAATGCGTATCATCCATTAACCCAACACTTTATCAATTGACACGTATTATACAAAAGTAACTTCATATCCATTACCCCACGTGATGGACGTTTAACTCATTTCCAGAGTGTAACATAAAACTAAAAGGGTTTATATTTCACATACAGGGCTAGTTACCCAATTTTTCTTTAGCGTTTGGTTAATTAGAACGAAAGTCTCTCTCACGTGTATATATCAATCATAAAATGCCCCAACAAAGCCCATAAAATAAATTGTAACAGGTAAAAAGCAGCACTCAAATACTGAACCTTTAGGAAATAACAAGGGAAGACACACATCACTACCTATTCCCAATTAAAAATGTCATCAATTCAGAGTTCTGAATTTAGACATTTATAAGATGAATCACATGATGGTGAACATAAATCTTACTTCCAGTGTGCATAAGCGGGAAAAAGTATATTGTATATGTATAATTATTCAGTGTTATTATTTTTAAAAGCCCTATACATCATACCAAAACAAATCAATATAATGCCGCCAATGTGAATATCATTAGGCTCAGCATCTGAAACTCAGCATGAAATCTACCAGACCATAAACTTGAAAGGGAGAAATTCAACATCAGTTTCAGAAATCAAAGTAACATCAGGATAAAATCTATTAGAACAAAAAGTCTTATTCAGGGGATAATGATGTTCTTGGCAGTGGCGGGGGAGAAGGTTTGAGACACTCTGCTCTATTAACCTCAAACCTTAGGAAATATCTAATTATAGGAAGGTTTTAAGGCAAGTAGATCATAGAGTTAGCAAAACAATGCTTACATTATGACAGAAATCAATAGCATGTTTCTTTTATTAAATATTACTTCCTAAATTTGTAAGGCTTTAAATGTCTAGCAGAACGCAGCATGAAATACAACATAGGGTTGCAGGTATCTGTGACTATAGAAAATATAGACTCTATTAAGGAGATATATCTGACATATACATATGCATGTATATGTGAGAATATATTTAATCATATACTAAACCTCACAGAGCTACAGAAGTATCTCCCTGCTTGCTTTATACATTTACTGTAAGAGAATACTATTTAAGAGATGACAGTAATTTCTAGTTTACTTATTTTGTCTCGCAGAATTATGTCCTCTTGGAGCTAGAGAATAAAATTTCTTGGTAACATAACATACTCTAAGATTTTGCATTAACACACCCATGAGTGACCAACCTTCTCCCACCCTCATCAAGAGAGAGGGACACACCTCCCAAGTCTAGCCTAACACTGGGGTTTGTTTATTAGACAAAGCCATAGCTCTAAGGGATTCTTAAAGGGACTTTTTAAAGAGGATTAAGTAAATCCACCTTCCAGCCCACACAATACAATACCCAGGATGATAACTAACTTTATATTAAAGCTGATATTCAAAACTATCTATAAATATTAATATCCTTTAATCTATAAATACAACTAGGTCATCAGAGAAGCAGTTGAATCAGCTTCAAATTTCCTCCTTTCCCTTCTGTCAAAAAGGATGATCACGCTACAAAAAGCAAATCAAACTGGTCGCCCAGAGAACCAATGGCCAAGAGAGGCTGGGAAATGAGACCACAAGGGAGCATGCCATTGTTTTAAAGGCCTTTCTAGACTGGATGAATGGCAAGAACGTGCAGATAAAACTGCTGAACTGATGTGAGCGTCTCTGAGAAGACGTCACCATATGCAAAGGTGTCCAAAAAAGGATAACCCTAGAACTGGCAGAGAAAATTGCTGAACTGCTTTTGGGAACCTGTGAAGAATCACCATCATAAGCAGAGTCTCCAGACAGGGATAGCTGTAGTACTCGACCTTCTACTGGGTTAATATGAAGATGGCACTCAAGGGAGAAAGCGCCCTTTCATGGTCCCCAGGTGTGGGGCTTACAGTGGAAGCCTCGACTGGACTGCATCCTCATTTCCACTTTGGCCAGGAACTGTCATGCATGACATAACCTGTACAACCCACACACACTGACCTTGATCTAAAAGAACTATAGCCTACAAACCTAACAAAAGCTAGGTAAAATTCTAAAACACATTATGTTTAAATTGTTGGTAATAATTTAGCAAAGACGCTCACTAAGAATGAGCATGGTTCCCAGATGCACCTCAGTTTCTATATTTGCAGGATAAGCTTGGTAGATCTGAGGAATGCAACAAAATATCATGGAAGGTATTTGGAGTTACCATAATTCTTTATTAGGGAAGGACGGGGAAGAAAAGACTAAACAAAAAATAAGGAAAAGGAGAAGGAAAGGGGGGTGGTAACCAAGAAAGAAAAATAAAAGAAACAGAATGGAAAAAACGAGATACTTTAGAAAACAAAAAAGGAAGGCGGAATAAAGAACAAAGAAACAATCAGGATATCACAAGACATAAGACCCAGTCTCTCACAATAGCATTGCAAAGAATCTCACTTCACTCCAACAAGCAGAACGTAAGCAACAGTACTATTATAAAGGATCAGGGGTAGGTGAGAAATTTTCCTTCTTCACCAATTTGGAGGGACACTGAAATAAGGAAAAATACCACCTCTCTTTCTAAGGAGACATTTTTAATATATAAGAAAGGCTGTGGAAGGCAAACTTGCTTTAGGTGGTACCCACTGCTAATCTCAACTGTGTACTTTCCTACAAAGGTCAGGTGTCCAGGACTCTCAGCTGCAGGTGATGAGATCATACAATTTCAATTTGATTTCACAATATAAACTGGGGGTTTTTGATAAAGTGAAGAACTGCCCAGAAAGAGGGCAGGAACCTATGTGAACCTAAAGCAGTTCAGGAAGCCCAGACTCATTTAAGATCTGTTTTAGACTCAGCCGGGATAAACTCATAGTGCCTTTAAGGTGACTTACATGGCTACAGCTGCATCATTTATACTAATATTTCCAGCAGCCCCTCAAAAGCAAGATATTTTCTCAAAAGGAAAATAACAAAATATACTGCCTGTCAGATACTTCAGGGGCCGCTTAAATTGTCAAAATAAACCCGGCAAAAGGATCACTGAAGTTAACAGCCTTGAGAATTTCTGATATTACACCTCCCTTAGGTAAAGCCATTTCCAAAGACTGTCATTTCAACTGCACGTCTCCCTCCAGAAAACTCTGCGTTTCCTTTTCACTCCGACCCAGGACGTGACTAAATATCACTTTGCTGGGTGCCCACCCTCCCTCTAAGTCAGGTCTCATACATTTTCATTTAACCACACTCCTCAGTGAGTACCGCTGCTCTCCCACGTTTACCTCTGGGAGGATTAAAGAGGATGGTCTTTATGAACAGATGGTCTTTTCAAGGAAAAGTAGCTACATTTAAATACAGATAAATGTACTGTAAATAATGGCCTTAAAAGAATTTAGGTCTTTAGGGGGAAAAATATGGGAGTGTAAGATACTATTCTTTAATTACATGAGATTTTTTTCCCTCCCTTGAAGACAAAACCAATTCCTAATGAAGCATAATGAATCGTAAAGAGGCACGGAGGCTCATTCTAACAGATGTTTATTGATTAGTGTTGACTGAACACAAACAGCCAAGTGCTGCTGCCACCTCACCGCCAGTGAAGTGGCGGGAAGAGGCACGGGCTTCGTTACTTTACCTCCAAAGACAAGCTGACAATTTGTAAATTTTTTGTCTCAAGCGGCTGAGCTCTTAGTTTTATTTTATTTTATTATTATTTTTTTAATTTTATTTTTGCTGTGTTGGGTCTTCGTTTCTGTGTGAGGACTTTCTCTAGTTGTGGCAAGAGGGGGCCACTCGTCATCACGGTGCGTGGGCCTCTCACTATCGCGGCCTCTCTCGTTGTGGAGCACAGGCTCCGGACGCGCAGGCTCAGCGGCCATGGCTCACAGGCCTAGTCGCTCCGCGGCACGTGGGATCCTCCCAGACCAGGGCTCGAACCCGTGTCCCCTGCATTAGCAGGCAGATTCTCAACCACTGCGCCACCAGGGAAGCCCTGAGCTTTTACTTTTAAAAGGCTGCCTTACAACTAGGAAAGCAAGCGGAGGGAACAGGCTTTCGGTGTCCAATCTGTCTGGCAAGGACAGATTGTTTTAGGGTGCAATGGAAAAAAACTTTAATGAAACTACATTTCAAACGAGCAGCATATGTTTGATTTTCCCTTCTGCTGCTCATCCTGCCATTTGTTAATTTTTGTTATTGTTGTTCTCCTGGACTCCTAAATTTTCATACAAGCTGTCTCATCTGAAACTAACACAGCTTGGGGTTAATTACGCTTGGGATGCAAAAACCTCCACCTCCCACTCTAGCCTTTTTTTTTCCCTCCCAGATTTTCCACATTTAACCAAGGTTCGCTAGTGAACCAGTGATTTCTAACTGAATGACCAGGGAAGAAAAAATAAATTTTCCCTCTACGTTAGTCATCAAAGCCTCAGAGCCTGAAAATGTGACTTCCGGATAAATGCGGGCTTTTCAGCCACCTCAGATGCACAAAATCGCAGCGGTCACAGCCCAGAACACAGGTCTTGAGAAATTCTGAAATTGGGAATTAGGGTGACATTTTTTTCCCTTTAACACCGTAATGCTTCGTATTAATTTAAATGATTCTCTCAGAATGATTCTGTGTCCCAGTTAAATAAAGTTCAAGGAAATGAATTTCAGTCTTCAGCAATCTAAGTCCCATTTGAAAGCAGTTTTAATCTTTTTTACAAGATTTTTCTTTAAAAAACTACAGCAAATAGGAAATCTTCGGATAGCAGGTGCTTTGATAGATGCAAGAATATTTTTCTTAAAAAATGTGAACACACCAGGGAGAGGGGCACCACTATTAATATCTTTGCTGGAAAGGCATTATGATGAGAATATCTTCTGTTTGGAGACTAAAGACATGAACGGCTGTGTCTGAAGGGTCCTGATTCAAGGGGTGATTGCACTGCAACATTCAGTGCAATGGAACCTGCGGCTGGATGAGTTTATAAACTCTGGGGCTAATATCCTCGGATGATCAGTTGAGGAACCTGGGGAGATTCATTCCTTTAAGTGGGTTCCCTTACAGGAAACAAGCTGAGACAGGCTTTGCCAAGAGGCCAAGAGAATGCCTGACATTTTTCTGCAACATCTGCACCAACCAGTGGCAGAAAAGGATCTTGGAATCTACACAGGGTCCTTGGGCAGCTCTGGGCTCAGGCAAACTTCATGCCCGGGCGCCTCCAGTCACATGTTCTATGACTGTGGGCAAACTAAGTAAACTCCTTAAGGTTCAGTTCCCTCATCTGTGATACGGGCAAGATTATGTCCATTTCAAGGGTCACTGGGCAGATGAAATGAGTTACCAAAGGGCCTAGCATGCAGGAAGGGCACATTAAATGGCAATAAAATATAATCATAAATATCACAAATGTCATTTTCTTACTCTGTTTCATTTCTCCCATTCAGTTCATCTCTATAAGTCTGTATAAACGTTCAACCTCTTTTCGATAAGCCCTGAACAGACACGGCAAACTGTGCTGCTCACCAGCCTTCAATGGATGATAACGTCCACCGCTTGGTCCCTGATAAGGGGCTGCACATGTGAGGGGCCCCATCATTACTCTGTATCCTGTGGACAGGGTAGCAACATGGCGCTAGTGTCCTAGTAAGGATGGGTACTCAGAACCAAGATGTTATAGCCAGGTGTGCGGCTGGTTAAATTCAGCTGTGATGTATACAAGGAAAACACTCTGGAGTTTCAGACTGACTTGGTGGCATGTTAAGAAGCTTGATAAACCCCAAATGGGATCTTGTGAGATCTAGGGCCACTTAACCCTGGACAATAAGAATACCATTGTCACCAATTCAAGCATGTCTCCCACAAAGAACTGAGGAGACTTGAGAAGCTTGGCTTACCAACCATCCCGTCTCATTCCCTGGCATGTTTGACTGGGAATGTATCTTTGGCACCCACAGTAGTAACCTATCAATTTTAGTAAGTTTTATGGGCCAGGGTGCCCATATTCACCAAGCATCCACCTTGCATCTCAGAGGGCACCTGGCCTTTGTTCCTCTTGGGTCACCACTCCCACAGGTGGGCCAGTCAGCTTTTCTCTGCCGCTTCCACCTTGTCCCAGATTTCTAAACAATCAAACTCCCTGACCAGTGGAATCCAGGCCCCATGAACCCATGTTCCAGGTCTCGGCAGTAAGTCAGCCCTGGGGCTCAGCCCACCCTGCTCACACTGCTGCCTGGACCACAGCTTCCGCAGCTGAGCTCCCGCCTCTTCACTCAGTCCAGGCCTCAGGAACATGGCCAGGGCTCCTTTCTTTGGGGGTTAAGGTTCTTGTCCCTTCTAGGTTCTCCAGGGAGGAGAAGGAAAGCAGGAGTTGCTGGTCCCACCCGGTGCTTTCATCACACTCATCTACGTGTCTGTTGTTCTTTGGTCACCGCCTGGGTTCTCTCACTTTGATATTTTTGCGCCCTATTTCTCTCTGTCTCTCAATCCCATCCCTAACCCCTACTAGTTTACCAATAAAATCCCACCCAGTTGAATCCAACTCTTTTATGAAGCCAGCCAAACAGGATGCATCGCTCTCCTCTAATTCTTAAACTACATGATTCCTCACTTTCGGTGCTTCTTATTGCTTTCCATGATAGCAACTAAGGATACGCCCTATCATGTGGTCTAAACTCTTGACTGTCTTCCAAGCTCCTTTTTCCTTTCCACTTATATCTCCTCCCATCTATTTTCCACTCAAATGCTACAGTGACCTTATTGAAACACAAATCTGATTCCCCCTGCTTCTGGCCTCTCTGTGGTTTCCCACTATACTTGAGATAAAGAACAAGATCCTAAACACAATCCAGAAGACATTAATTGGCCCTGCTCATCTTATCCTCATCTGATATCTTCAGCCTGCTCTGGTCTTATGTTCCCACCGTATCAACCCCTCTCCCTTGCCACAGGGCATTTGCACATGCTCCCCCACCCCAGCTATTTCCCCATCTCTGACTCTACTTAGTTAACACCCCTCCATCCTTTACATCTCAATTCAATCATCAATTTCTAAACAGGATCTCGTATGGCCTTCCCAGCTAGGCAAGTTCTCTTTGGGTAAAATCTTCCAGCATTAATATGTCTTCTTTAAAGCACTCATCAGAGACATAATTTTATGTTTTTGTATTTTTTAAAAATAATTTCTGGCTACCCTGTGAGACTATAAACCTTATGAGTGTAGGGACCACGCTAGCTTTTATTCAACATTTCATCCATAGGGTTCTGTTCAATATGTATTATAGTTGCTCAATTATTATTTGCTGACTGAAGTTATTTGGGCCAAAGACCAGCTTTCATTTTCCTTCTTATTCCACCGATTTCTGGCACATAGGAGGCTTTATACCTTACTTCCACTGATAAAAATATGGGTATAATGTCTGAAAGCTTCCTGTTTCTCCTACTACTACCATTAAACAGGACTACAGCAGCAATACTTCACAGGGCACTGTGGAGGCTTCAAGCATAAAATTTTTTTGGAAAAAAAAAAGCTAGCCAGTGCCATATAAAAGGAAGAATATGGTCCTCTTGGGCCAGGCGTTTCTCAACAACTGATACGGAGTGCCTCGTAATTGCTACAGTCACAGCAATCTATTCTGGCCATAAAGGCAGGCCAAAGCAAACTGTTATGACCCCTGAGTGTTACCTTTGCCTGTTTTGCCAAGTTGTACCCCAACCCCAAAATGACAGATGATCTTCTACAGATTGTCCAAGTAACAAAAGAAGAATAAAAGAAAAGTTGTGCATGGTTTAACCTCCGTTTGTGTAATAAGTGTAGAAACTCCTGATGCTTGAAATCTGCCTAAACGAAATCTAGATGTGCCTAGGCACTTCCCAAATATCTTCATTTCTGGGCTGGTCCTAAAATTACTGACGAGGGAGAGCAAATTTCAGCTTAGATTCAAAGCCCAATCATTTCAAAATGTCAAGTGAAACCGTATCACAGAGTCCTCCTCCATGCTGATAAACTTAGACACAGCAAAGAAATCCTGACCACAGAGGTCAACCATTCAAACAGGAGAACAAGTATGCAAGGTACTTCCCACAGCACTGGGGGAAATATTTTGGAGCCAAATATAGCTTGAAGGTACCAAATATAGGGAGCTCTTAATTAAGGCCCTGCACACCACCAGGGGGTCTCTGAGTGGGGTGGGAAGGGGCAAGTGAGAACTGGTGAAAGTGTCTGGGAATATGTGGTTTTTTTTGGTAGAGACAGGGTATAGCTTCGATCAACGGATCAGAGGGGTTCTAAGAACCAAAAGAGGTTGAGGATTTAGAATGCATTTTTAGCTTCCATTCTGTAGATAGTACAACTTGAGCCTCAGATAAAACAGAAGTGTTTCTCTCAAGATCATATATCTGCCAATGGTTCTGGCTCTGCCACTAGGCAAGTACCCCCCAGACTCCAGCCTGCTGTTTCTTCCATCTATCAAGGCCTCTCTGCAAGCTATTTGGAGGGCTTTCCTTGCTCAAATAACTACAATTCATGTTCCCTTCCCAACATTTTGACTTATTTTTAGTGGAAAAGTAGGAATCTCTGAAGCATTTATTTAAAATAAAGCCAGCCTGCCAAACCATCAGTGACATGTAACCCTAGCAGGAGAATCCACCATCAGCTACAACAGCTGAGCAAAAGGGTCATAAAGAGAAGAAACACATTCACGTTTCCAAGCCTCCAAGAGGCTATTAAGTATGATGGCAGGGTCTTCTCTCTGTGTCAAGGTTGAAAACAAACTGGATTTAACTTTACACTTTCATAATGGCAGCCGAGGTCGAGTCACTGTGTTACCTAACCATTAGAAGTGGGAATATGATTTGTGAACAAGTCAAAAGCAAAGAGAAGTACTCATGCCAGACAGGAATGAATTTATAAATATTTATCTATAGTCCCAGGACAAACAGCTTACACATACACACACAAATAAAGCCATAGAAATCAAGGTTATTGATACTTTGTGGCTGAATTTCTAATACCTCTAGTTATTCTACTTATCAATTGATTGTGACACAATAGCAAAAGAGAGAGAAAGAGGTAACTGAAATATTCAAATGTGGATGGTAACTGGCCATCCTCTGTTTTTCAGTACCACTCTTTTAGAAGGATAGCCATGAAATTACAAGTTAAGAACACCATCAGGCAAGTATATGGTATTATTAAATATACCTAGTGAGCATTAAACATGTGCCAGACGCTATGGTCTGTATGTTTCTCTTCATGTGCCATCTCAGTTAATCCTCATAGTAACGCTGGTACCATTGTTAATTTCAGTTTACAGGTGAGAAAACTGAGGCTCCAAAACAGATGAAGCAACTTGCTTCAACCAAATGGCTAAATAAATCTGGGCTCAAACCGCAAAGCCTGTGTGCTTTCCCTTACTACATCTCTGATCTTGGGCAACACATCTGGGGAAGCCCCACCCTAAAGCTGTGCTTACAGGGCCACCTTGTGTGCCAATTAGGACTTTACTTAAAATTTAAACTACTTCATGTCCTCCCAAAAAGGGAAATAGAATATGAGACACCTACAACATAACTATGCTGAAGTAAGAGCCCTAGACTCACTCATGTATAATTAGGTATATACCCATGATCTGAATATTTAAAATATCATTAAAAGCCCTACTATATATATTAGAGACTAGAATACTTAAAGAGCTGATTAACCAACCGTGCACTTCTGTTCACCTCTTATCATTTCTTCTTAGTGCTCGGAAACAACCCAAACCACTGTCTGAGCAGCAGCTTAGAACCAAGAGGTCCTTGTATGCCCTCTGGAGGGTGGGGCAGAAGGGACTCCACACTCAAAAATTACTGAGAAACAATTAGAGAGACATATGTAAACTTTTCTCAGGACAAGGTCCCAAGCTACTCTCAAAAGGGCCAGGACCTGGAGACCTTCAACATGGCGGAAGAGTAAGACATGAAGATCACCCTCCTCCTCACAAATACATCAGAAATACATCTACACGTGGAACAACTCCTACAGAACACCCACTGAATGTTGGCAGAAGACCTCAGACCTCCCAAAAGGCAAGAAACTCCCCACGTACCTGGGTAGGGCAAAAGAAAAAAGAAAAAACAGAGACAAAAGAATAGGGACGGAACCTGCACCAGTGGGAGGGAGCTGTGAAGGAGGAAAGGTTTCCATACACTAGGAAGGCCCTTTGCGGATAGAGACTGGGGTTAGCGGGGGCGGGGGCGGGGTGGTGGTGGGAAGTTTCGGAGCCACGGAGGAGAGCGCAGCAACAGAGTGCGAAGGGCAAAGCGGAGAGATCCCTGCACAGAGGATCGGTGCCAACCGGCACTCACCAGCCCGAGAGGCTTGTCTGCTCACCCGCCGGGGAAGGGTTGGGGCTGGGAGCTGAGGCTCCGGCTTCAGTCAGATCCCAGGGAGAGGACTGGGGTTGGCTGCGGGAACACAGCCTGAAGGGGGCTAGTGCACCACAGCTAGCTGAGAGGGAGTCCGGGAAAAAGTGTGGAGCTGCCGAAGAGGCAAGAGACCATTGTTTCGGGGTGAGCGAGGAAAGAGGATTCAGAGCACAGCCTAAATGAGCTCCAGAGACAGGCGTGAGCCACAGCTATCAGCGCAGACACTAGAGACGGGCATGAGATGCTAAGGCTGCTGCTGCAGCCACCAAGAGGCCTGTGTGCAAGCACAGGTCACTAACTACACCTACCCTCCAGGGAGCCTGTGCAGCCCGCCACTGCCAGGGTCCTGGGATCCAAGGACAACTTTCCCGGGAGAACACATAGCGCACTTCAGGCTGGTGCAACGTCATGCTGGCCTCTGCCGCTGCAGGCTCGCCCCGCACTCATACCCTTGCCTCCCCATGGCCTGAGTGAGTCAGAGCCCCCAAATCAGCTGCTCCTTTAACCCCGTCCTGTCTGAATGAAGACCAGACGCCCTCAGGCGACCTACACGCAGAGGCAGGGCCAAACCCAAAGCTGAACCCCAGGAGCTGTGCAAACAAAGAAAAGAAAGGGAAATGTCTCCCAGCATCCTCAGGAGCAGTGGATTAAATCCCCACAATCAACTGAACGACCCCTGCATCTGTGCAATACCTGAATAGACAATGGATTAGCCCAAAATTGAGGCAGTAGATTGTGAGAGCAATGATATATATATTTTTTTCCTTTTTCTCTTTTTGTGTGTATCTTTCTTTGTGTGATTTTATCTGTATAGCTTTGCTTTTACCATTTGTCCTAGGGTTCTGTCTGTCCACTTTTTTTTTTTGCATTTTTTTTAGTATACTTTTTAGTGCTTGTTATCATTGGTGGATTTGTTATTTGGTTTGGTTGCTGTCTTCTTTCTTTTTTTCCTTTTTTTAAATTACTTGTTAATTTTTTATTAGTTATTTTTTATTTTACTAACTTTATTTTATTTTATCCTCCCTCCCTTCCTTTCTTTCTTTCTTTTCTACCTGAGCCATGTGGCTGACAGGGTCTTGGTGCTCCAGCCAGGTGTCAGGCCTGTGTCTCTGAGATGAGAGAGCCAAGTTCAGGACACTGGTCCACCAGAGACCTCCCGGCTCCATTAATATCAAACGGCAAAAGCTCTCCCAGAGATCTCCATCTCAATGCTAAGACCCAGCTCCACTTAATGACCAGCAAGCTACAGTGCTGGACACCCTTTGCACCCTATGCAAAACAACTAGCAAGATAGGAACACAATCCCACCCATTAGCAAAGAGACTGCCTCAAATCATAATAAGGTCACAGACATCCCAAAACACACAACTGGACTCAGTCCTACCCACAAGAAAGACAAGATCCAGCCTCATCCACCAGAACACAGGCACTAGTCCCCTCTACCAGAAAGCCTAAACAAACCACTGAACGAACTTTAGCCACTGGGGGCAGACATCAAAAACAGCGGGAACTACGAACCTGCAGCCTGTGAAAAGGAGACCCCAAACACAGTAAGTTAAGCAAAATGAGAAGACAGAAAAACACACAGCACGTGAAGGAGCAAGGTAAAAACCCACCAAACCAAACAAATGAAGAGGAAATAGGCAGTCTACCTGAAAATAGAATTCAGAGTAGTGATGGTAAAGATGATACAAAATCTTGGAAATAGAATGGAGAAAATACAAGAAACGTTTAACAAGGACCTAGAAGAACTAAAGAGCAAACAAACAATGATGAACAACACAATAAATGAAATTTAAAATTGTCTAGAAGGAATCAGTAGCAGAATAACTGAGGTAGAAGAACGGATAAGTGACCTGGAAGATAAAAGAGTGGAAGTAACTACTGCGGAGCAGAATAAAGAAAAAAGAATGAAAAGAATTGAGGAAAGGCTCAGAGACCTCTGGGACAACATTAAATGCACCAATATTCGAATTATAGGTGTCCGAGAAGAGAAAAAGAAAGGGACTAAGAAAATATCTGAAGAGATTATAGTTGAAAACTTCCCTCACATGGGAAACGAAATAGATAATAAAGCCAGGAAGTGCAGAGAGTCCCACACAGGATAAATCCAAGAAGAAACATGCCAAGAAACATATCAGTCAAACTATCAAAATATAAATACAAAGAAAAAATATTAAAATCACAAGGGAAAAACAACAAATAACATACAAGGGAATCCCCATAAGGTTAACAGCTGATCTTTCAGCAGAAACTCTGCAAGCCAAAACGGAGTGGCAGGACACATTTAAAGTGATGAAAGGGAAAAACCTACAAGCAAGATTACTCTACCCAGCAAGGATCTCATTCAGACTTGATGGAGAAATTAAAACCTTTACAGACAAAAGCTAAGAGAATTCAGCACCACCAAACCAGCTTTACAACAAATGCTAAAGGAACTTCTCTAGGAGGAAACACAAGAGAAGGAAAGGACCTACTATGATAAAAAAAAACCCAAAACAATTAACAAAATAGTAATAGGAACATACATATCGATAACTACCTTAAATATAAATGGATTAAATGTTCCCACAAAAAGATGTAGACTGGCTGAATGGATACAAAAACAAGACCCGTATATATAGTGCCTACAAGAGACCCACTTCAGACCTAGGGACAAATACACACTGAAAGTGAGGGGACAGAAAGAGATATTCCATGCAAATAGAAAACAAAAGAAAGCTGGAGTAGCAATTCCTGTATCAGAAAAAACAGACTTTAAAATAAAGACTATTACAAGAGACAAAGAAAGACACTACATAATGATCAAGGGATCGATCCAAGAAGAAGATATAACAATTGTAAATATTTATGCATCCAACATAGGACCACCTCAATACATAAGGCAAATTCTAACAGCCTTAAAAGGGAAAATCAACAGTAACACATTCATAGTAGGGGACTTTAACACCCCACTTTCACCAATGGACAGATCATCTAAAATGAAAATAAATAAGGAAACACAAGCTTTAAATTATACATTAAACAAGATGGACTTAATTGATATTTATAGGACATTCCATCCAAAAAGAAGAGAATACACTTTCGTCTCAAGTGCTCATGGAACATTCTCCAGGATAGATCATATCTTGGGTCACAAATCAAGCCTTGATAAATTTAAGAAAACTGAAATTGTATCAAGTATCTTTTCCAACCACAATGCCCTGAGATATAAATTACAACAAAAAACTGTAAAAAACACAAACACATGGAGGCTAAACAATATACTACTAAATAACCAAGAAATCACTTAGGAAATCAAAAAATACCTAGAAACAAATGACAATGAAAACACAATAACCCAAAACCTATGGGATGCAGCAAAAGCAATTCTAAGAGGGAAGTTTACAGCAATACAATCCTACCTCAAGAAACAAGAAACATCTCATATAAACAACATAACCTTACACCTAAAGCAATTAGAGAAAGAACAAAAAAAACCCCCAAAGTTAGCAGAAGGAAAGATCATAAATATCAGATCAGAAATAAATGAAAAAGAAATGAAGGAAACAATAGCAAAGATCAAAAAAACTAAAAGCTGGTTCTTTGAGAAGATAAACAAAACTGATAAACCATTAGCCAGACTCATCAAGAAAAAAGGTAGAAGACTCAGATCAAAAGAATTCGAAATGAAAAAGGAGAAGTAACAACTGACATTGCAGAAATACAAAGGATCATGAGAGACTACTACAAGCAACTATATGCCAATTAAATGGACAACCTGGAAGAAATGGACAAATTCTTAGAAAAGCATAACCTCCCAAGACTTCAGCAGGAAGAAATAGAAAATATAAACAGACCAATCACAAGCACTGAAATTGAAACTGTGATTAAAAATCTTCCAACCAACAAAAGCCCGGGACCAGATGGCTTCACAGGAGAGCAGTATCAAACATTTAGAGGAGCGCTAACATGTATCCTTCTCAAACTATTCCAAAAAATAGAAGAGGGAGGAACACTCCCAAACTCATTCTACAAGGCCGCCATCACCCTAACACCAAAACCAGACAAAGATGTCACAAAGAAAGAAAACTACAGGCCAATGTCACTGATGAACATAGATGCAAAAATCCTCAACAAAATACTAGCAAACGGAATCCAACAGCACATTAAAAGGATCATACACCACGATCAAGTGGGGTTTATCCCAGGAATGCAAGGATTCTTCAATATATGCAAATCAATCAATGTGATACACCATATTAACAAGTTCAAGGATAAAAATCATATTATCATCTCAATAGATGCAGAAACGGCTTTTGACAAAATTCAAAACCCATTTATGATAAAAAACCCTCCAGAAAGTAGCACAGAGGGAACTTACCTCAACATAACAAAGGCCATATATGACAAACCCATAGCCAACATCATTCTCAGTGGTGAAATATGAAACCATTTCCACTAAGATCAGGAACAAGACAAGTTTGCCCACTCTCACCACTATTATTATTATTATTATTGTGTGTGTGTGTGTGTGTGTGTGTGTGTGTGTGGTACGTGGGCCTCTCACTGTTGCGGCCTCTCCCGTTGCGGGGCACAGGATCCGGATGCGGAGGCTCAGTGGCATGGCTCATAGGCCCAGCCACTCCACAGCGTGTGGGATCTTCCCGGACTAGGGCATGAACCCGTGTCCCCTGCAACGGCAGGCAGACTCTCAACCACTGTGCCACCAGGGAAGCCCTCACCACTATTATTTAACATTGTTTGGGGAGTTTTAGCCACAGCAATCAGAGAATAAAAAGAAATACAAGGAATCCAAACCAGAAAAGAAGAAGTAAAACTGTCACTGTTTGCAGATGACATGATAATACACATAGAGAATCCTAAAGATGCTACCAGGAAACTACGAGAGCTAATCAATGAATTTGGTAAAGTAGCAGGATACAAAATTAATGCACAGAAATCTCTTGCATTCCTATATACTAATGATGAAAAATGTGAAAGAGAAATTAAGGAAACACTCCCATTTACCACTGTGACAAAAAGAATAAAATACCTAGGAATAAACCTACCTAAGGAGACAAAAGACCTGTATGCAGAAAACTATAAGACACTGATGAAAGAAATTAAAGATGATACAAACAGATTGAGAGATCTACCATGTTCTTGGATTGGAAGAATCAACATTGTGAAAATAGCTATACTACCCAAAGCAATCTACAGATTCAATGCAATCCCTGTCAAACTACCAATGGCATTTTTCACAGAACTACAAAAAAACTCACAATTTGTATGGAAACATAAAAGACCCCGGAGAGCCAAAGTAATCTTGAGAAAGAAAAACGAAGCTGGAGGAATCAGACACCCTGACTTTAGACTATATTACAAAGCTACAGTAATCAAGACAGTATGGTACTGGCACAAAACCAGAAATATAGATCAATGGAACAGGATAGAAAGCCCAGAGATAAACCCATGTACATATGGTCACCTTATTTTTGATAAAGGAGGCAACAATATACAATGGAGAAAAGACAGCCTCTTCAATAAATGGTGCTGGGAAAACCTGACAGCTACTTGTAAAAGAATTAAATTAGAACACTTCCTAACACCATACACAAAAATAAATTCAAAATGGATTGAAGACCTAAATGTAAGGCCAGACACTCTAAAACTCTTAGAGGAAAACATAGGCAGAATACTCTACGACATAAATCACAGCAAGATCCTTTTTGACCCACCTCCTAGAGAAATGGAAATGAAAACAAAAATAAACAAATGGGACCTAATGAAACTTAAAAGCTTTTGCACAGCAAAGGAAACCATAAACAAGACAAAAAGACAACCCTAAGAATGGGAGAAAATATTTGCAAATGAATCAACTGGCAAAGGATTAATCTCTAAAATTTACAAGCAGCTCATGCAGCTCAATATCAAAAAAACAAACAACCCAATCCAAAAATAGGCAGAAGACCTAAATAGACATTTCTCCGAAGAAGATATATAGATTGCCAACAAACACATGAAAGGATGCTCAACATCACTAATCATTAGAGAAATGCAAATCAGAACTACAATGAGGAATCACCTCACACCAGTCAGAATGGCAATCATCAAAAAATCTACAAACAATAAATGCTGGAGAGGGTGTGGAGCAAAGGGCACCCTCTTGCACTGTTGATGGGAATGTGAATTGATACAGCCACTATGGAGAACAGTATGGAGATTCCTTTAAAAACTAAAAGTAGAACTACCATATGACCCCGCAATCCCACTACTGGGTATATACCCTGAGAAAATTATAATTAAAAAAGAGTCATGTACCACAATGTTCACTGCTGCTTTGTTTACAATAGCCAGGACATGGAAGCAACCTACATGCCCATCGACAGATGAATGGATGAAGAAGATGTGGTACATATATACAATGGAATATTACTCAGCCATAAAAAGAAATGAAATTTAGTTATTTGTAGTGAGGTGGATGGACCTAGAGTCTGTCTTATAGAGTGAAGTAAGTCAGAAAGAGGAAAACAAATACCATATGCTAACACATACATATGGAATCTAGAAAAAAAAAAGTTATGAAGAACCTAGTAGCAGGACAGGAATAGAGACGCAGGCGTAGAGTATGGACTTGAGGACATGGGGTTGGGGAAGGGTAAGCTGGGACTAAGTGAGAGAGTGGCATGGACTTATATATACTACCAAACGTAAGGTAGATAGCTAGTGGGAATCAGCCACATAGCACAGGGAGATCAGTGCAGTGCTTTGTGACCACCTAGAGGGGTGGGATACAGAGGGTGGGAGGGAGATGTAATAGGGAGGAGATGTGGGGATATATGTATATGTATAGCTGATGCACTTTGTTTTAAAGCAGAACCTAACACACCATTGTAAAGCAATAATACTCCAATAAAGATGTCAAAAAAAAAAGAGGGCCAGGACTTAAAAAGAAAAAAAAAGCTAAAAGCTCAACTTAGAGGCCCAGATATGTGTAAGACTGCATTTCCCCCAGCATGGCAGGTTAGTGCTTCCCTGGCTCTGTTCCCCCAAAAGAAATGGATCAGTTCAAAATTATGGGTAAAGAAGATGTGGTACATATATACAGTGGAATATTACTCAGCCCTGAATAGAACAAAATAATGCCATTTTCAGCAACATGGATGGACCTAGAGATTGTCATACTGAGTGAAGTAAGTCAGACAGAGAGAGACAAATGTTATATGATATCACTTATAGGTGGAATCTAAAAAAAAGCTACAAATGAACTTATTTACAAAACAGAAATAGAGTCACACATGTAGAAAACAAACTTATGGTTACCAGGGGGAAAGGGCAGGGGGAGGGATAAATTGGGATACTGGGATTGCCATAGACAAACTACCATATAATATAAAATAGATAACTAATAAGAACCTACTGTACAGCTCAGGAAACTCTACTCAATACTCTATCATGTCCTATATGGCAAAAGAGTCTAAAAAAGCATGGACATATGTATAAGTGATTCACTTTGCTGTACACCTGAAACTAACACAACATTGTAAATCAACTATACTCCAATAAAAAATAATGTAAAAAAATTTTGGGAGAGGTAAAGGTAGTGAGGAGCAAGTATAAAGCTAATACTTGGACAACTCCCTGAATAGTTCCTTCTGCATTCAGAAAGTTAGAAACTCAGCACACAAATGCATTCAAACCACTCTGTGGAGCTGTTGGAGGACTGCTCTTACTTGACTTTTTTTGGTTTCCCATTAAACATCTGAAGATGGCTTTGACATAGGTAGCTAAAAATGTCTCACTGACACTGAGATACCCCAGAGCCGTGAGCCACCCAGACTTTTCCAGTCACCTTGCCCAAGCACGAAGCAAGATACTGACATTGGTCTTGTGGATCTGAAGAACTATGGAAATGAGGCAGCATCGTCGACTCCCCAATTGCTTGTGTGGTTAATGCATTAACACCTAACTCATCAGAGCCAGAGACACATTTTATAACTTACTGCTTCCCTCAATGCATTTTTATCACGTATTTTCACATTTCTATTTCCAAGATTCATGGAAAACAAGATGTTTAGCTGAAAATGTTTACAGTGGGGACCTTATAAATTACTTGATAGTCTTGGGAGACAAATACATTTTGCAAAATATCCCCTACAAGGAATCAACTATTTTAGAGGATCCCTAGGGATCAGTTTTTCTACGGATATAATAAAATCCTTCTTAAACAGAAATATCTCAAGTAGGGGTAAGAAACTGCTAATAAAGTCCACTTAGGATTTGCATACCTTCATAGAACATTCCAGGTCACTGGGGCACACTGAAACTCCAGACCAAGATGTGATGGGGCTGCTCTGTGGTGCTTTACCGCACGACTGAGGAATGTGTGGGTCACTTAGAATCCCAAGCCTCCCATAGGTAAGTGAGTCCAGTGACACGAGTGCATATTTTCAACTAGACAGAAACTGTGAAAATGAGTGTCACTGTCCTCCCACCTAAGGAACATCAGCAAATGCAAAATGAATGCATGTGGTACATACATACAATGGAATATTACTCAGTCATTAAAAAGAATGTAATGCCATTTGCAGCAACGTGGGTGGACTTAGAGATGATCATACTAAGTGACGTAAGTCAGACAGAGAAAGACAAATATCATTTGATACTGTTTATATGTGGAATCTAAAAAAAATGGTACAAATGAACTAATTTACAAAACAGAAATAGAGTCACAGATGTAGAAAACAAACTTACCGTTACCAGGGGGGAAAGCGGGGGTTGAGGGGGGGAGGGATAAATTGGGAGATTGGAATTGACATATACACACTACCGTATATAAAATGGATAACTAATAAGGACCTACTGTATAGCACAGGGAACTCTTCTCAATACTCTGTAATAACCTATATGGGAAAAGAATCTAATAAAAGACTAGATATATGTATATGTAAAAATGATTCACTTTGCTGTACAGCAGAAACTAACACCATTGTAAATAAACTACACTCCAATAAAAATTTTAAATAAATAAATAAAACTGTGTATCTTTCAAAAAAACAAAAAAGAATGCAGCACCTTCTTAATGGAGGGTTCTAGTAACTCCGGGGGATGAAGCAGCAGCTCTTTGTCAGTCCTTTCCCAACATATTAAGGTTAGCTGACAGCACTGCTCGACAAAGAAGACTTAATGTGTCTGACAGATGGCAAATACACCATATTGACTCTTCTTCCTAATTTAACAAATTCGAATCTTTTGTCAATTTTCTTTCCCCAGCGAAAAGATATTCTAGAGCACCACTTAAGCTTACATTGCTCTTTTCCCCCACCCTCCCTCTTACACATTATCTTTGACACTGTCTCAAGAAACTGAAACCAACTTACTAAATGAACTCATCTTCCCAGCTATCGATGATCATCGCAAATTCTGAGCGTGTACTCCCCATTTTTGCCACTATTACGAGGCTTCATGTCAGGCTCCAGGTCTTTGAAGGAAAGAAAGGGTCCCTAGCTTTATCATATACCCGAAGGCGTGCTGCTTCTGCTTTAGTGGGAGGTTATTACAGTTCACTGTAACACTGCAGTCTCTGCTGGGCTTTGGGATTCCAGAGGGTTCATGTATGTCAGGTGGATGGGGTGACGGCAGAGAAGGGCCTCAGGCTGTGGTGAAGCTCTCTGGAATGCCAAGCTGTCTAAGGAGCATCACCTGACACTCAAGTTCAGTAAGGAGTCATGGCCAAGGGTAGCCTGCTGCCACAAGGAGGTGATGGGTCCCTTCCACCACTGTGGAGGTATTCAAATCACAGCCAAGGGCCACTGCATGGGTGTTGGAGAAGGGCTTCAAATAGGCATGGGGGAAACTTGGATGGACTGTGGAATCAGGATACGAGCCTAGATTTGGCAAATTCTTCATTCTGGCTTTCGGAAGCAGGGGAATTCCACCCTACAGAGGTACCTCTAATTTCCATCCCTCCTGATGCTCCCCTCCATGGTGGCATTTCTCTTCATTTCCTTACTTTGGTGTTTTGTTATGCTTACACCCACCACATGCTCTTATGCTGGGGTGGAAACAAAGTCCCTGCCCTCAGACAGCTTATACTCTGGGGTGTGAGTGTATGGAGTTGTGGGTAGAGATGAGTGAAACACTTTTTTAAAAAAGGAAATGTTCTGATAACAAGAGCTGCTCAGAAGAAAATAATAAAACAGGGGAACCAATTGGACAGCTACCCAGGTAGCGTAGAGGGGCTACTTCAGCTCAGGGACCAACAGAAGGCTCTGAGAGGGGACACACAGAGAAGGAGCTAATAAAGGGGAGCCCCGTGTAAAAATCTGGTGCAAGAAAAGTTCTGGCAGAGGGAACCCCAAGTACAAAGGAGAAGGGAATGCACGTGTGTGCTTCAGGAAGAGAGAAAACGCCAGCGTGGGTTCAGCATAATAAAAGGGAGAGAGTGACACAAGCGGAGAGAGAAGCAGTGCTGGGCTGTGATTCAGAAAGTACGTCTTATTCTAGCAAACACTGGAAGCAATCAGAGGGTTTTAAGAAAAGGAATGACATGAATTTATTCTGTCTCAAAAAGGGTAAATGATGGCTATTTTGTCACAATTTCTAATGTGTGCTAAAATTAAGTATAATCCTAACTATAGACCTAAAATTATGATGGACAACCCCTTTCTAATAGTAACACTAAAGTCTCCCCCAAATCCTGGTAGTTATATTACCAAGAATAACTAGAGACCAAGCATCTGCAGAATTTTGTTATTCTGTATAAACAAAAACAAATACACAAACAAAAGGCCACCAAAACCCCCCAACATTTCCATGGTAAAATAAATCTGAAGAACGTTAAGTCAAGTAAAATAGATTTCCTTACTGTAAGAAAATAAAAATTCTTAGAACATCTCATGGAACTGGACTTTAGCAAAACGTTGTGCTTTATTCCTGAATCCAAACACATTTTTTATTTCACCTAAAAGGATTAAAATGTTCATATATGGAACGTCTCTATATTAAAGATAACTTGATGTTGGCCTGTTCTGAATTTTCTTCTAAACTTCAGGATAATTCCTATAGTTCCACCTGATTACCTGGTTAGGACAACATAAGGCAACTAGAAAATGGGCCACAGCTACTGCGACAAACTCAATACCCAAATTCTACTGCTGTCCTTGAGCTGTAGTGTCTGATTTCCTGCTACAAATAAGTAGGCCATCAACGGGGATCTGAAAAATCTCTTCGTTATAGAAAGATTCCCACAGTGGCAGTGCCTGGCTGGAATTATCTAAACTATAGGTAACACCCCAGCAGTTGCCATTCCGCCTGCATTGCCTCAGTTTCATAGTAAGGAACACATCTAAATGCCCACATGTTAAGGCACAGTGATGCCCTCGATAATTAATAGGGTTTTTTGCACTAATTCTTCTATTTTATTTTTCTTTTATTTATTTTATTGAAGTATAAGTGACTTACAATATTATATTAGTTTCAGGTGTACGACATAGTGATTCAATATTTTTATACACTACAAAATGATCACCACAGTTTTTATGGGGTCTCTAGAATGATAAATGCGTAAATAGAGAAGCTAAACAAACATAAAACATTTCATGTGAGACGACCTAAATATACCAAATTAGCCTTAAATGAACTTGAAAGACCTTGAGCTCTGCAATTAACATTAATCACTTTCTGGAACTCAAGGAAAAGCCTGATGTGGTTAATTTTAAATTGTATTCTGATAGAAAGCAATACAATCCCACAGGATTCAAGGTATCTATTTGTTTACTTTCTTGCCAGGGTCAGCAAAAAAACCTACTATTGATCAGCTATTATAAATCAGTTGACTTCACTTCTCTCTGAATAGATTCTCTCCAAGTGCTGAGCACTGGCTCATCTTACCTCTGCCTAGTGACAACACGAAGAGATAAACAGACTATTCAAAGAGAGCTCTTCACGTCACATTAGCTGAATAAATAGTGATGGATGGGTTTCTTCTCTCTAGTGCTACCTTAGCTCGCAGGGATGAGAGCCAGGAAGATGGGGCTTACAAATCCTATTAGAATATTTAAACAAACACAAAATAACGTCTCTGAAGATCATGGTTTAAAGAAAAAAGGAGAAGAGCATCTTGTCTTTTAATTGTAGCTCTGGGGGCAACAAAAAGGCCCACGATAAACCTTTGAGGTTCAGAAGTTACATGAAATCACAGGAGAAAAAAAGTAATTTGCTGTTTTATGAGCAGTGTCCAGAGGAAACAGGATAGAGGCCCTGTAGCACTTCTGCAGGCCACAGAACTAGCACAGAGCGGTTCGGCTAAAGCGAAGTATACTATCAATAACAATCTTACTCTGAGAATATTTCAGAATGAGAGTTTGCCCTCTAGAATCTGTTCTTCAGGATTCTGTGCTCAGTATCCAGAGCAGACCAGTTGTTACAGAATGGGAGGAACCTGTGAGTGGCTGGCTGGGCATCAGTATATGAAAGCAATGGAATCAGTGCTCTCAACAGCATCGTGTCCGTTAGAAGCTATGGTACACACAGAAAGGGAAGCAGGTTCCCAACAATGACTTCAGCCACAGTCCCTCTGCTCTGAGAACTGTGAGTCCAGAACATTCCAGTGGCTTCTACGTATAACTGGCATAATTCACCAAATCCTGAGTTTTCTGTTAGTAAATGAGAGATTGTCGCAAGGAAAAGAGAACAGATGACGTCCTATGCATCGTGTATCAGGCAGGATTCTTTTTGACCAAAAGCAGGGGACATTTTAATTGACTCACATGAACAGCCCCAGGAATGGCCAGGCAGAGCTGGCAGAGGCCTTTGCCTCTCTGGGTTTTGGCTTCATTGTCTCAGAATGAAGATAATAACCTGATAGGGGAATGTGGCCTGAAGAAGCTCCCAACCTTGTCAACAGAGAGGAATGGGAGAATGTCCCCATCAGAACCAGAAAAGCCCCAAATAAGCAAAAGTGGGCCCTGGCTTGGGTCAAGTGTCCATTCCTTTATCACTGCTCTGGCCAAAGGAGGTTCAATTACCATAACTAATCTGGTGATAGAGAGGAAGGGCTGCTGGGCAGGCCAAAAACAACAGACTTCCATAGACTGGAAGAACAGGGCACAGACACACATTTATGAATTCTGATTAACCAACTACACAACATATGAGAATCCTTACAGGATCAATACATATGACTTCTGGGTGAGTGATTTTTTTTTGCCTCTTATTAAGTAGCATGCTACTCTTAACATAGCAAGATGAAATCCTGAGTCACTGACAGCTGAGCAGGCTGTACTAAGTTGTTTCCCCAGTTGTAGCAGCACATGTGCTGAACTTCTCACCTTGCTCCTATTGCTTTCTTCTTAGTGTCTTAGACTGCATTCCCCAGAACAGATCCCGAGACAAGAACTTAAGTGCGAATGGATTATTCGAGGTTATTATATGCTCTTAGGAAGTCCCATTAGGAGAGTGGAGGAAACAATAAAGAGAAGAGAAGAAAGTTACTACAAGGTATATCCATAAGCAGTTTACTGCTTCAAGCAACTGGGGGTCAATCTACTGGGACTCTCCAGGACATCGCATGGAACACGCCTCAGAGTTTCCCATCAGAGGGCAAGGTGGTTGGAAGATATATCCTTCAACTCTCACTTGTCATTGACTGAGGGCCACTCTTGGAGAAGCATTAGCTCTCCGGCACTTTAGGCCCACTCCCTACACTGGTGAGAGAAAGCCCTGAAGTAGAGAGGAAAAGACACTTGTCATAGGATGCCCTCAGCGTGTACAAGAAAGGGTGAGTTTTGGGGGGATATGACCAAGGCGCACAGCTTTGGCTACCACCAGTAACACACATGTAGGAAAATACACATTCATGGATTCGACAACTATTTACCAAGCTCCTATTATGTGCAGGTACTCTTCCAGGTGCTGGGAATACATTGAGGGGCAAAACAAAGATTACAGTCTTATTTAATACCCAGCACAACTGGGCTGGGCAGAAGCAGATTCCGTGGGCTATGCATCATGATCTTGTTCACAACATCGGCTTTATGAGTAGTAGCAGGGTCATCATTATCGAACTTCCCCATCACCAGTTCAGGTGTGCTGAGGTCTATGATCTACTTATGACCTTGAATCGAGAACTGGAGCAAGCAGATAGGTATTGGAAGGAAGTAGAGTTTTCCACTAAAGGACAGTGAGATATATTTTGCTTTCGAATTCTTTTAGGACAGCTTTCTTGTAGTGGCTTATTCCCAGAAGCACTGCAGAGTTGCCTGCTCTAACTCTGACAGCCCAGCAGGGTGTGTAGCTTCTGGACACAGAAATGACTAATGTTAGTCTGACCACCTGGGGGTTAAACTGGCATTGGCAACTTCAAATGTGCCCGGCAGAAACTAAGTGATCTCCATTTCAAACACGAAACACACTGCCTTCCAAACGGTATAGAATTCTATTTTATCTGTATCGGCCAGGTAAAAAGAGTATTTGCCAAAATTCTAGATACGGGTAGTTGTTTATAAAACCTTAGAATATCATCAAGTGTGGCTTTAAATGAACCATTACACTTACATAGAAAGCAATAAGCTGTGTGGTTTAGGTAAAAGACATGTTATGCCGATCCTGAAAAAAAAAAGTATAAACAAATAAAGCAATTTTCTATTGTACCCTGAACACCTATGTACACAAAATATGCTAAAAGGCAATTTTACCGATTCTGATTATCTCTTCCATTTGGTGTTTCCCATCTCATGGAAATAAGTTCAACTTTACAGGTACTGCTTAGCTCTGAGGACTCTAGATAATGTGATTAAAGACTGTTAAAATAAACAGTCAGAAAATAAAGTATCAGTGGGATTTCATATGAGTCTAGTGTGCCCTACAGCAGGATGAGCAAATATATGTAGCACGTGCCTTTGACAGACATCATTAATTGATTACACCTCATTCTCCCAATGAGCCTAGACTGAGCCTCGGAATCCTTCACAACACAGTCCTCCAGACAGACGTGACTGATCTTGCAGAGGTGGACCTCAAAATGAAACCTATTTGACATCCATGAGATACTTATAAAGCCTGGTCCCCTTGACATCACATCACAGAGAGAGGGAGAGAGGGAGAAATGGGAAGGAGGGAAGGAGGTGGGAAGGGGAAGGGAGGGGGGAGTGAGGAAATGGAAATAAACTTTGAAAACAAATACCTCTTCCTTTCTTCCCTGCAAACACTGCCAATTAGGGGGTTCAGAGTGGAGGGGATAAGAACATGCTACACCAAAATATGCCACTTTGGTATATTAATTATTTTGACTGAAAGCAATTGAAATATAGCACTTGCAGGAAGGTCTCTCTGATTGCCTCCTTTTAAAGAGCATAAATTTCCTGCGAGAAAGGTACCCTCCCTGCACCAGGAAGGAGAAAACATTCTTATCACCAGGAGTTGATGCTGAATTGAATCCATTCAAACCAACCTACTAAAATCATGCTTATCTTCCACTGATTTCCCCCATATATTTCCTGGTCACCTTCTCACAGTTTATTGCCCCTAGTACAAACCCCATTTTCCTTTACCTTATCATGTCTCCACAATTTATTGTTTTTGTTAAAATGGTATATAAGCGCTCACACCTATCCACTTCTTTGGGTCTTCATTTTATACACATATAAAAACCTCTATACATGTAAAAATATTATCAAATAAACTTTGAATGTTTTCTGCCTGTTTATCTTTTTTTCAGTGTAATTTTCAGGCCCAGACACAGAACTTAAGAGGGCAGAAGAAAAGTCTTTCTCCCCCACCACACTTTATGACTGCCCACCAAAAAACTGTATCAAGCTAAGTTTCTGGAGAAAACTCAGACAGCATCATTCTTTCCAGAAGCAAAGAAAGAAGAATGAAAAATGCCCATTCTTAAGATAACTGAGCAGTTCTCAGGATGAAGAAATTGTCCAAATAAAACTCAATGACATCAAAAAATGTTTAAAATTCCCAAGACCATCTTCTCCCCAACCCTCCTCTTTTTTTCTTCTACCATCCATACTTTCCAAAGAATCACTCCCTCTGCCTTATCACCTGGATGGCCGTGACTGGATCTCCCTCAGAGCCCAAGGGACTCTGGGTAGAAGTAGTATAATATATATATTTTTTGAAACTCTGTAAAAGTTTTCCTCACACCAGCTACTTCTGGTGGTGACCCAGATCATGAGTCACCTGGTATAAATGAGCTTGGCTGTGAACAAGGTAAAGAATTACAGCTGAGGATGATCTATTAGTTCATTTTGCTTGTTTCATGGAGTAAAAGTGGAATTGTTTCTCTGGAGAGTTTTCTTGAATGATTTTTCAAGTCTAACTTGAAATCACATTCAAAATCTTGTGACTTTCCTCTTTCGTGCAGTCCACCAATAATTCGTTGTTTTAATACTTCAACGGCAATGATAGCCAACCTGAACACAAACTGTATTTACACACAGCATCTCCTGGTTTCATACTGCAAGCTCACTTCCAAGCATTACTTGTTTTCATAAACTTGAGCTAGGATGACTCTTTCCTCACTGCCTTTAATTACTATGGAAAGCTTAATATGCACTTTTTCCCCCCATCAATCTGGCACTAAAAATGCTGAATTGCTTTTGTAGTAATTTGAAAGAAGAGTTTGGGGCTATTAGAAGAAATTCACATCAGGCATTTCTCTACATGGCCTACTTATATTTTTCAAAGTGAAAGAGTGTTTCAAGTAAAATGAAAAACTTGGGGGACTGGAGAAGTCTGCCCCATCTAAAGTCCTATTTTTCAATTTTCTACACAAAGACGCCTTATGGTGCATTTTAATAATGTAACTTGAAATATGTTTTGAAAGAAGGAACAAGTTGTAATCTGACCCAAGACAGAACAATGCCTCATGCAGACTCTTGAACGAATATGTGACTATAGGAGCCCTGCTCTTTTGTCTTCTGGGTAATTATTTCATATATTTGGCGGGTTTATAGGGAACATGTATGAGATTTTCAAGTAAAAAGTGTAAGGTTATGACTCTTCCTGGAAATCTGGAAGAGAACGAGAATGTGAAATTAACAAGGTAGCCTCCAATACTGAACCAGAGACCCTGCCAGTCACCTTCAGTGCTGAATATTCCAAAGTTACCTTCGTCAAAAAGGCAGAAACAGCTTGACAACATATCTGACTTTGCCTTTTAAAAGTAGAATTAAAAATTTAAGAAGCTTCATGAATTTCTCTCCCATCTCCCTATTCTTTGGTATTTTTTCCATCCCTTATGCTCTAACAGAATCTCTTTTTGGTTCATATATAACATGATCCGATAAAGTAAAGATGTGAAATTGTTCTTTCTTAAATAAATTCACTCTAATCAAAACACTGTATCACAACAGCTCTCGTTCACTTGGGTGTTTCCTAAGCTCATTCCGTGTGCCATGCGGTCGACTAGGCAGTGGGGACACACATGGACCCATTCTCCTGAGCTTCCAGTCTACTGGAGAAGATGCGTTTTAATCAAATAATCACACATATGCCTTAGGATTTCAAACTGAGATAAGGGCCATGAAACAAAGAAGCAAACACCTTGAGGAGGTGGTATTTAAGTGAAGATCTTCAACAAGAGTAGGGGTTTAGTTAGTAGGAATTAGATAAGTACTCCAGTATGGGGGAATGGTACCATGTAGGCCCTAGAGTAGGAAGGAACAGGGGCAAAGTCCTAAAAGAAAAGAGTAGGTGGTGGTGTGTGCGGGCCTTACTTTATGACAGATTCCTTTACCTATCCTGGCAGCAGGCACAGTTTCAAGTCAATGAATATGAACGAATGCACTAAGCATTCTCTACATTGTTTCCACTGAGGGGCAGTTTGGGGTGGGGGTAATGGAGATGGTCTAGCCTCAGGCCTTTTCACACAGGCTTTAAGGAAGTTCTCGGTAGGTGAGTGGATCTGAAGTACCTAGGAATGTGAAAAAATAGAGAAATGGTGATTTTTCTCTGCCTTCCAGTGGCTTCCATGTAGGAAAGGCCAACATTCTCATTTTCTGTAATTTCCCCTCAGCCCAGCAGATGGTGTTATTACAGGAGGACATCATGAACTCTGATTCACTGGAAACCATGGAATCGAAGGAAAAAAAAAAAAATGTCATGAAGAACCTAGGGGTAAGACAGGAATAAAGACACAGATCTACTAGAGAACTGACTTGAGGATATGGGGAGGGGGAAGGGTAAGCTGGGACAAAACGAGAGAGAGGCATGGACTTATATATACTACCAAACGTAAGGTAGATAGCTAGTGGGAAGCAGCCACATAGCACAGGGAGATCAGCTCGGTGCTTTGTGACCACCTAGAGGGGTGGGATAGGGAGGGTGGGAGGGAGACGTAAGAGGGAGGAGATATGGGGATATATGTACATGTATAGCTGATTCACTTTGTTATAAAGCAGAAACTAACACACAATTGTAAAGCAATTATACTCCAATAAAGATGTTAAAAAAAAAAAAAAAAAGCGTATGCGAGACACAGCCTTCTTACCAGGACAGGTTAGCTGCAGAGGGAAGAAATGGCTGACGTCTCCCACAAAGGACTGATTCTGAGCCTCTTCGCCAGCGCCTGGGAAATGAAGGCCCTCTCTTCGGTTCTCCTTAAAGCGAGGCACTGCTCTTTCATATCCGGGTTAACTTTTATTTCATCAAAAAAGAGCTTCACAGGCTATGAGGTGACAACAGTCATTCCCAATCACTACCTCACCTGGAATTTGGGTCTCTGAGGGCTGGGCTTTTTTGGGCCCGAAATAGCAAAATACGGTATAAAGGAGCTTCAATTTTGCAAAAAATTATATCTCACAATCTACAGCTAGATAAAAGGAAGAGAGGGAGACCTCACAGTGTGGACTCAACCAGAAGTACATCTGCACTGAGTGTGGTATCTTCACAGGGAGTCGGCCTCTGGGAGCATGGAACTTCCTACCTGCTATCCTCACCTTTCTCCATCTCTTAATTTTCACACAGCTTTATTTTGCACAAATTGTGTTCAGTTTCCCGGATATCGAAATATGTTCTGCTCCACAAACAACAGAGAGAGAAAGACAAAGAAACAGCCGACAACTGAGGGTTTCTTTCCATTGGCAGGGTCTTCCCCGAATAGAGAACTTTATCTCAAGAGGAAGGGTCAGAAAATGGATGGGCCAGACAACCTCAGCAAAGCTTTGTTTCTATGCTGTTGTTGTTTTTAACCTTCAGTGGGAATAAGACATCCTCATATTTTACGAAGGCTTAGTGTTTTGGTAGTTTCAAAAAAAAAAAAAAAAAAAAAAAAACGGCCAAAATACAAATTTCACCACGGATGATTTCAATTTCTGGCTTTGTAATTTTATGTAATTTCCCAAGTATCTACAATGAACAAGTGATACCTTTGCAATCAGAAAAGAAACTATAAAGATCCTCAAATGAGATCTCTGTCTGCTTGCTTTCGGGGAGCTATTTGGCGTTACAAGACAGAGAGGGAAGGGACGAATACTCGCGGAGCCAAGTCGCCGGGTTGCTTCAGTCAAACTGATTTCTAATTCTATTTCCTGTGGATTTTCATCAGTTACTAGTTCATTTAAATCAGCTATTAAATGAGTAAGTGTGAAATCTTAAAATACATTTAGAGAAAGTATATTGTTCCATATTAAGCAAGCAGAGTTTCAAATTATATGCAAGCATTATGAAGGGTAACAGCTCTCACTTACCAGATCTCAATCCACTTTAAAAACTGCTTACACCTTAACTTTCCTCCCTAATTAGAGCATTTTATCTTTGTGGACATTTACCCTGACCACATCGTGATAATTCTTGGCTAGTACTGTGTGAAGAAATCATTACTAATAATCCACGCCAGCCAGCCCGGAGCAGATAAAGCAAGGGGGCAAAGAACGAGCGTGGTGTTAATTGGCTCAATGGCCACTCGGGGGAAAAACAATTGAAGGGTTTTTATTGACCAACATGGTTTAACAAATGACACTTCAGTGATCTATTGGCATATTAGAACAGCAGCAAGACTACTGGCTTACTAAGTCATTTTAAAAATAGTTGTTACAGAGGTTTTGCCATAAATCAAGGACAAAAGATTTCAGGAAATAATTTTTCATGAAAAGAATTTTAAACGTATAGTAGTGTCGAGAGAGGGAGTTTGGAGCTGAGTAGGGTTATTGACTATGTTTTCCAGATGTCTTTGCTAAAAATAATCCTTCTAAGAATCAGGACGAGTTATTTTAGGTAAACGTTGGGGTTGAGAGACCTTGGCAGACTATCAGCTCCATGAGGTTAAGGACCACATCTGTTTTGTTTAGCAAAATGTATATACAGAATGCCAGGCTGTGTGTGACCCTGAGCGTTCCTCAGCAGGTGCTTGGTAAACACTCGATAAATGGATGAATGAGATTTCCTAGCACTGCCTGATTTTGCAAACAGAAAAATCACAGCCTTTCTGAATTTAAACTTACAGGGTAAAACCCGATACTAATACTATACAGATTGTTAATAGTATTTTGGTATTCAGAAAGAGGCTAAAGATCTTCTGCAGGTAAAAAGATGGATCACCCAGTATTTGCTGTTTGATCTGATTTGGCCTACAATGTAAATGATCCTGAGAGAAATCTAGGTTCTATGGGGTTCTATCACAATTCTCTAGCTAATGCGATCTTGAATTTAACTCATATTTTTCACTTCCTTATGAATTCACTTGCCTCTCCCTGGCCCTATTATAATCTCAAGCAGATACTTACTTTAGTTTCCCAGACTTGAGGCTCATCCAACTCACTGCTATCCTGTTATTCTCCACCAAGTATCTTTCTTCTCATCTCAGTCTCTTCCTCGTTATTTCAGTGGGTCCTGAATGCTTTTCTGAATTAAATTCAGACAACACACCCTGGCTCTTGGATATCTTTATGAATAGACTCCAAACCAGCTAATGAGGCACCCATCTCCTTGCTGCTCTTTACATGGACATATGTCAGCCAGGACACTCAACTCACTACTGCCGTATCCATCCCTAAGCTAACGCCTGTCCCTTTGCTTTACAACCAATACAGAGAAAGAGGAACACACAGAGAGGGAGAGGGAAACACTGGGTCCTGAGGGCACTGAGTCCCTGGATCAACCCATACCTGAAGTCAGAAACTTCACCTGGACCCTTTAATTATGACTCAATAAATCCTCCATTTTCTTTAGGCAGTTTGGGTATTCTGCCATGTGCACCTCAAAGAGTCCTAACACATGCAAGAAGGACATGAGGGAAAGGGGAAAAATGATAACGAAGAAAACGGAGGTAGAAGAAGGGAAATGAGAGATTTGTCCAAGGTCGTAGGACTAGCCAGTATGGGATAAAAATACAGAGCATGAAGACCAGAGTTTACTCTCTTTTCCCTGCTACTCCCCTACAATAATAGTACTATTATTCATTTCTACACATAGTTACTTTGAAGCTAAGCAAATGAGAACCGGCCTGCTATTAAGAACCCACAAATACAAGGCATACATCAGCCTTGAGTAACTTGTATTCTGTTTTCCTGGTGTTGTACATTTAAGAATTGCTTGCATAATTAAGCTTCCCAAGGGGGATACGGATGCCAGTTTTAACTTAAAGAAATACTAATGCTAAAATCAATTTGTAGAATTTTTCAGTTGGATCAATGGATGTCGTCTCCACTAAAACCAAATTATTTCCCTACTTAGGCTTCTTTGTAAGTATGCACCAAGACCAATCAGGATTTTTAGGGAGCTGCTACAAAGGCATTATTTCCAGGGACTGGATCAAATAGCCAATGATCAAAACATAAGGTAAAATCTATTTCATCCTTGAACGCAGAGCACCTCTGTTTTATTAAACACTTACTAGAGTTTTTACATAGAATATGATGCTGTGTACCTCCCTATATTCTTCATCTTCCAAATGGTTTCACAATGCTCTGTGTGTAGCACAGCGAAGAAAGGCACCACAAACAGATGTTATCTGTGCAACAGACAATGACGGCAGCTTAGTCACAGAACAGAGAGAACCTGTGAAAATCACCACCACAACTTTGCAACTGTGTCAGCAGTAAGGACCCAGGCCCCAAACATGACAATGGGACTGAGTATGCTGCTGGATGCAATGATGATGAGTCTACCACACAATTATTAACTTTATTCAAGCTGATGTTACGTTTCTTTTTCTTTTTTTTGCATTTTATTTATTTATTTTTGGCTGCGTTGGGTCTTCGTTGCTGCGCGTGGGCTTTCTCTAGCTGAGAGTGGGGCTACTCTTCAGTGTGTGCAGGCTTCTCATTGCGGTGGCTTCTCTTGTTGCGGAGCACAGGCTCTAGGCACTCTGGCTTCAGTAGTTGTGGCACACGGGCTCAGTAGTTGTAGCTCGTGGGCTCTAGAGCGCAGGCTCAGTAGTTGTGGCACACAGGCTTAGTTGTTCCGTGGCATGCGGGATCTTCCTGGACCAGGGCTCAAACCCGTGTCTCCTGCATTGGCAGGCGGATTCTTAATCACTGTGCCACCAGGGAAGTCCCTAGCTGATGGTATGTTTCTTTAAAGACTGGATTTAATGATTTAACTTCTAAAAGTTCAAGTTATTAACGAAATGACAGCTGGCTAAAAACTGAAAACAAACACATTTAATCCTACTAGTGGCCGCTGTCCCTGATGCTTCACACAGGCAATTCATCATCCTCTCTTTTTCTTATAGAACAGCTTCACTAAAAGGGAAAATTCTCTTATATCCCAAGAACTTCCCTAACCACCTGAATCCACAGTCTTTACTTTTTACCTTGAACTTAATGCTTGGTCCTTAAGACATGCCTCCTTGCATTTTTGGATATTTACGTACGTTTCATATCCTTCCTACAGAATTACACACCCCTGGAAGAGACGTATTGAGTCTTACAGAGCTTCTAAATCTGAAGGTTAGAACAACACCTTACAAAGGATGTTACTGTTCAAAACAGGCTCTTTTAGGTTAGTAGTTGATCATTTTCCTTCCTTAAAGATAAAACTGGTTATGTGTGGGCTGTATTTCAAAAGTGGTATGAATATTTTAAAACAATATCAATGTGAGCGTGGAATGCATTTTTAATTTAAGAGAGGTGTCTAGGGCTTCCCTGATGGCGCAGTGGTTGAGAGTCCGCCTGCCGATGCAAGGAACACGGGTTCGTGCCCCGGTCCGGGAAGATCCCACATGCTGCGGAACGGCTGGGCCCGTGAGCCACGGCCGCTGAGCCTGCGCGTCCGGAGCCTGTTGCTCCGCAACGGGAGAGGCCACAGCAGTGAGAGGCCCGCGTACCGCAAAAAAAAAAAAAAAAAAAAAAAAAAAAGAGAGAGAGGCGTCTACTCAGCCTGTGAAGGGGGGAATTTATGACATCTCAAACACCAGTTTACAAAGGCTCCTCTACCTTCTCAACTTAGAAAACGTTACCTGAGAGAGTCTTCTCTGTAAAGAAAATCTTCAGATTCCATTCTCCTCTGCCCCAGACAATGAAATGTTTTGGTTTAAAAGCTATTGCTGGGAGCTGAGCTTATTAGCCACATTACGATGAGGTTGGGGCTACAGAAACCAGGCTGTGTGAGAGGATTCAGTCAGACTCCGCCAACGTTTTGTCAGTAAATAAGATGTCATGGGTCCAGGTTGCTGTTCAGCTGTGCCTCTGACTGGATTCTAGCCCTTGAGCAAGTCACTTTTTTTCCTGAGCCTCAGTCACCTCACCTTTTAAATAAAGATCAAATTCACGCTTCACACAACGTTGGAAACATAATAATAACACTGACAGTGTTAATAGTTAAATGATAATAGCTAACATCTCCTGAGGCATACTATAGGCTAGCCACTGTGCTAGTCCTACATGACCCTTACCTCTTCTGATCCTCAGAACAACTTTACAAAGCCAGGCATCCCATTATCTCCCTTTTACAGATGAGGTAACTGAAGATCAGAGATGTTAAACAACTTGCCCAAGGTCACACAGCTAGTAAGGAGTAGAACCAGGATCTGAACCATGGCATTCTGGTTACAAAGCCTTACCCCTGTGCTATTCTGCTCCATGCAAATAAGTTAAAGTATGTGATGTGAAGCACTTTATTTTTTATTATTATTTTTTTGTGTGTGAAGCACTTTATAAACTGTAAGTTAGTATATAAAAAAAAGTAAAGTATTATTAATACAAATAGATGCTCATTGTGGTTTTTAAAAGATGAGGTAACCAACAATTCCTTTAATGAAAGCACACACACTTCTCTCAGTAATACTGACAAGCCACTGTCAGAGAAACAATTAGAATTGAATTAGCACATCATCACAAAAGAAGTTCCAATGACATCATCCCAACCAAAGAACTTGCTCTTCCCTGGAGTTTAGAAAGGAAAAAAAAAACAAAAAACCATGGTTCACCTGACAAGAGGAACAAATTCTTGCAGCTCTGGCAACACAAAGCCTCTGAAAGAACAGGTTAAGGAAGGTGCTTCCGCTGCAAACCGTAAGTCCAGCATGAATCCCACAGAGGGATTCACACCACAATGCCAGTTTCCCAAGCATCCTTCCATAAAGCCTGTCGTATCAAACTGGATCCCAAAAGGGATATAAAGGGCCAGCCACCGATGAGGTACAGCACTGCTGGTCCAGGCTCCAAGGGTCAATGATGAAGCTCATTAACAGAACAGGCTATTTTCCAATCCTCCCTTCAACTTGTTTACTCACTAAGTTACTTTGACACCACACCTGTTTCTGTACTAGCCTGGAAGCCTCCACAGCACAGCAGATGGCAGAGTGTTTGCATAACAAATGTTCTCGAGGGTCAGCCTATGGAAGTGCCTGAGGGGACTGCTGCAGGTGGGACAGGAGGGGCGGCAGGGACCCTCTCCTGGGGCAGCAGCACAGCCATCAGTCCCAGACTTTGCTGGAGAAACATCCCACCCCGTAAAGGCCGAATAAGTCTGAGCTCTGAATGTTCCCAGCTCTGTTCTTCCTTCTGACAATCCTTTCCAGGATAACAAAACTCAGTGGCTATAAGAGCATGCTACAAAGGAAATCTAGTGGGGACATTAAGAATATATATATATATTAAAAAAAGAACAAAACCACATCAAATTTAAAACTTAACTTCAAACACAATTCCAGCTAAACTTCCAACTTTGCTCTCTTAAATTTAACTGAGGTTTAACTCTCTTAAGTCTAAACTCTTCGTAACTCTCAAATCTCAATTCCTAACTCTCAAGTTTCTTAATTCTAATTTCAAGTCAAGCTTAGTCTCTTGAAGAGGGAAGTCAAATTTAACAGCCGATTGGAATCAGTTCCTGTGACTTGTGAGCCTGGTTTAAGGTCTCACCTAGTCTTCAGAGGTTAAGAAAAGCCCTACTTTCTCTTATGCAAATCTGACATCAGAATGATGTCCTATCTTGGCTGCGCTGTGGAAGAAATAGTTGCTCAATCATGCAATTTGCCATTTTTTAAAGAATCCATGATGCAAGGAATGTAACATAAAGCTCCTCAACGGAGCAAACACCCACCTCAGGGGCCACACTTTGCAGACGACCTGCGTGTCAGGAGGGAATATCCGGCTCACCCCCTTTCCCCAGTGACACCTGGCAGACTTCACTGTTTTCAACATGAAGAACTAGCTCTGCACGCTTAGTTCCATTTGACTAGTGAGTCAAGCTTTGTTGCTTGGAAACCAACGAGCTCGCCATTAGTAAGAATTTGGGACCCATTAACAGGGTGACTTGAGGGCACTGAAAATAAACTGAAATCCACTATAATTCCTCTCCCAGGGTTTCCTCTGATTCTCTGATCAGCCTTCCTTCACGCAGGGGTGATGGTAAAACTACCGGGGTGATGATGACAAAGCAAGTGAGAAAAATGCTTTGGGGGCAGGGACCACATCTCCATGTTCTCTGCTGTCCTCACAGAAACTGGAAGAGAAGCTGGCCTGTAGCGGCTCTCAATAAGTAATTGGTCCTTACCAATAGAGTGCACCGAGCACTGTGTACCAAGTTCCCCATTCGTGGCCTCCTGGAAAACTCACAGAATCCTCTGCAGGAGGGAGTCATATTCTTATTTCAGTTTCACAGACAAGAAAACAAAGGGAGAGAGAGTCAAACCACTTGCCTAAAGCCACACAGCTAAGAGTGAAGGGAGCTGGACTCAATCCTGAGAGCAAACAATTCTTTTAAGTGAGGGAGTTATTTTTCAAACTCCAATCTCTCAGATGGGGAGGATGTGGCTCTTTGGGACCCACTGAAGTGGAAGACAACAATTCAGGTAAATTCACTTGAGCAGTCCTTGGACAGGAGTTAGGGGGCCAGGAGACCCCTAAATTAAATGCAACATTGTGTATGCACCTGAATTTTTCCACAGAAAATGCTCATAGCTTTCAGACTTGAAAGATGCTATGACCCCTCCAACGTTTAATGAATCAGCTTCTTTTCATTAAATTATGCTGCTAATTGTCACCCCCCAAAGATTCCAAAGGGCTCTAAGTGCATTTTGTATGCCTGCTGGAAGGGAAATGACTAGCATGGAAGTTTGGTGGGTATTAGATATGAGAACAGTCAGTCTCTGCAAACACCCCATATGTGGAAAGAGCCCTCAGAGATCATCACTTAATTAAGAATATTCCGAATTCACTGCCTTGTTAGCATTTGTTCTCAGTGACACCTAAGAGCAACTCTATTGACAACCAACTGATCTTGGGGATAGTTGACACCCTAGGACCCCATATCATGGATTAGATTCGGTGGTCTTCAAAATATGAAAAGGAGACAACAAATTCCACCTTAGAGCAGTGCCTGTCAACAGGGTCTTTCTAACTATTTCATTTTCTGTGATCTTCGTCTGCAGCAAGAATATCCAAACCTAACGCTCTATACTTGGGGAAACCACCCTCATGCTCAGCAGACATATACTGAGACTCTACTATGCTCCCAAAACTGCAATAAACCACTTGCTCCTACGTCATCTGTATAATTCCATGTGATTCTAGGCCACATGTTTAAAACTGAAGAGTCACCAAACAGAGAACATCTAGATGTGGGGAACCCATCTGTCAAAGGAGTAGAAACCATGCTGCGTACACAGTTAAAGGCACCGATGATTCCTTACGGGGAGGACGGCACATTTCTTCCAACTCCTACGAGGTTTCCAGAAAGGAGAGGAAGTACACAATTATTCCAGAATGCCCAGACTCCAGAGAGAAAGGTGAAAGAATAATGCTGTTTCACAGAAAGAGAAAAAGAAGAAGAGAAGAAGAAGCAGCTGTGGCAGCAGCCAAAGCAAGCTTTTCCAACTGTAGTATCCAAAATGGAACGAGACAGCTGTTAAAAAGTAAGCTAGCTGTCACTCGAGTCATTTTACATGGATTTATACATGAACTAAACTTAAGACTATAAAACACAGAAGATGGGTAAATACAAGATGACTGTACTAAAATACGAAGAAACAAACACATTTAGTCAGTGCGTGACCCTTTAAAGCTAGTGTGTTGATTATGCTGTTTACAGGGAAGAATGTGATGTTCACAAATCAACTCATCACAAATTACACGCTTACCAGGTCTATTAACCTAATGACCTTGGGAGTCGACTCAGGGTCTCCCTTAACCTAACAAGCATGCTGAATAGAATCAGTTAGGCTGGCATTTAAAATTACAATTTATCTAACGTATTCCCCCGCCCAATTCCTGTCTCCTCCTAAGGCTCAAGAAACTGCTGGGTGATCAATAGGTGCCCTTAACGCTATGGCGCTCTCTTGCGCGCACACGCGCGCTCTCTCTCTCTCTCTCTCTCTCTTTTAAGCATTTCTATTACAGCTAATTTATTAAACCTTAAATTTCTTTCCTATTTGTAAGTTTCAGCAAAATTTAGTCAGGTTTCAACACTGAGTGTCAAGGGATAATTAGGACAGTTAGCAGTAATTTATCATTCCTCAGCTGGGTTTTCAAGCTTCCGCTGACTGCGTGTAGAAATCCGTTAGCCAGTTCTACACGGATCACTAAGAAATCTCCTTTATCTTTGTGCAAACTGCTTTTGCATTTAACTGAAGTGAGCTGAAAGGTGAGCCAATCCATTCCTGAAAATCTAGCCACCAGTATGTGTGTC
The DNA here is from genome assembly GCF_963455315.2 of Globicephala melas. NCBI lineage: Eukaryota > Metazoa > Chordata > Mammalia > Artiodactyla > Delphinidae > Globicephala > Globicephala melas. The sequence continues at coordinate 29,583,150 of NC_083324.2, read as the reverse complement.
ATCCGACTACGGCTGAGGCCGGGGCTTCAGATGAACTACTGTGTTGCCTAATGGGTGTTACGCTGCCACGGGCAGCTTTTTTCCCACCTGCTATGGCTTAGAAATGTAAACCAAGCAGTCTGACTTCAGGTTAGAACTTCAGAAAATATGCACAGGAATCTATGGACAGGCCAACAGTACATTTTACGGAGCAAATATCGCCTCACACATAGTCCACCAAAGATGAAAAGCCTGGAGAAGGCAGGGACAACAGCTCTGCACCACTTCTGTGCAGAAGGATTTTATCACGCCTGAGCTGAAAAGGGAGGACCTTGTGTTCTTTCAAGAGACTCATTTACTAGATGGTGAAAAATGAATGGTCTGGGTAATTTCATTTCAAATTGATTTATTTCTAAATGGGGGAAAATTGACACTTGGTGAAGAAAGTAAAAAGCAAGTCTCTGGGAAGAGCCAACTAGTCTCAGGCATAACCCAATTATTTGAACACAGAAGGCAGGGTGCAAGGTCACCCAGGGAAGTCATTCCTTGCAATGAATACCTTCCTTTTCCCCTCCCGACAGACTCTCAGAAAAGTATACACTGACACATATTTCCAGTTTATTTCTGACACCTAAAACCTAATCAAAGTTCACTTTTAAAAAATCTAATAGTTATTCGCAATTAGAGTGCACAGCAAATTAAATCATAAATTTCTCTATCCTATCCCTGGTTGCCACGTTCCTAAAATACAACTTTCTTCCCTGTAGCACTTTATTTAAGTCTCGGAGGCCAGGCTTGAAAGCAAGTTATGGATTTAAAGAGTTGCTAATGTGGCCACAGTAATTGTTCTGAGCCATATTTATGACTTTATTGGATCTTACAACAATCAATAATCCATCGATGGGACTTCTCTGGTGGTCCAGTGGTAAAGAATCCGTCCTGCAATGCAGGTGACGTGGGTTTGATCCCCGGTTGGGGAACTAAGATCCCACATGCCATGGGGCAACTAAGCCGCGCGCCACAGCTACTAAGCCTGCGGCGTGCCACAAACTACAGAGCCCGCACGCTGCAATTAAAGACCCGACAGAGCCAGAAAAAGAAAAAAAAAAAAAGAAAAAGAAAAATCCATCGATGTCCCTGACTCTGGGGTTTTCTCACAGTCCACAAATGGGGCAGTGGATTCATTTTTAATGTACACACTTAGCACTCCCTCCCTGAGAGAGTCCTGCATATATTAATAAAGGCCAAGAAATGAACGGCATTGGTGTGCATACCTTACCTGAAGAAACAGCTGCAGGATAAGATTTAACATGAAAAAGAAGGGGAAGAATAGACTAACAGGGCCCATTTTGTACAGCACCACTATGGTTAAAGTTAATGGAATTACTCTGTGGTCATGCACCAAAGGGAGCCTTTTGGAAGTTAAGTTCTGCTAGGGCCACTGATTCACAGACTTTCGCTCAAAGATTCCCATTGGCATGTGATGAGTACTGCAGATATGCAGAAGCACTTTAGAAACTGTTTACTCAAACTGCCAGTTAGGCATATTAAGGAGTAACAATAACTGAATATTTTAGAGTAGATGATCAAATTGAGGATGTTTTCCACTGGAAGTAGCAGAAAATTCAACTCTTCCTGAATGAAACAATAGGGGAACTTTATTAAATCATCTAAACAAAAAGTCTAGATGTAGCGCAGTCTTCAGGGCTGGTTAATTCAGCAACCCAACAATGTCACCAAGGATCCAACTTCTTTCAATCTCTGACATGCTGGCCTCAGCATCTGGTTCATTCTAAACCAGGTTGCCCTAGGAATCCTAAGATGGCTGCCAGCAGCCGTCAGGGTTACTGCTTCCCTATTTATAAGCAGTAGTAGAGAGTAGAGAAAGCATCCCGTCCCACAAGTCCTCCATGATGCTGGGAACAACTGTTCCTGAAGCCGAGAGAATCCTACACTCTAAGTGAGAGTTAGGTCAGAATTAATTCAAGTCATCACTGCGGCAGAGAGCTGGCTTAGGCCAGGGATGGGCAGCCAATGGGCCAAACGTGGCTCGCGGTGTGCTCCTGCAAATAAAGTTTGATTGGAATACAGCCACATCCATTTGTACAAATTCAGTTACATATTTTGTATAGCTGCTTTTGTGCTGCGAAGGCAGTTATATAATTGTGACAGAGACCAGCTGGCCCTCAAAGCCTAAAGTGTTTACTATCTGGCCTTTTATGAAAAAATTTGCCAACCCCTGGATTAACCAAACAAGGTTAACACCTGGAACTAGAGTTGGATTCAAATGCATCCTATCTCCTTGGCTGCTAAATAATGGAGTGTGGGGAGTACGTTGGGGAGACAACCAGCACCCAGAATAGACATAAGACCAAATTATTCAAGTTCCTAGAAACTTAAAAACCAAATCGATTTAGGGGACCCATCATATTGAGCACATGTGAAATATCCTCTGCCCTTAGAATATAATCCGAACAACAAATACATTTAAAATAGAGTTAAAACTCTTTACAGTGGTACTGTATTTATACTGGTAGAAATACTCTCCTGTCCACCTCTTCAAACTTATCTTGCACCACTTCTCTCTCCACCCCAAAGTCCTGCCATGCGGTCTTCAACAATCTCCTAGATTGTGCCAAGCTCATCTCTGCCGCTGTTTCCTCTGCCCAGAAGCTCTTTCTTTCCCAGCTCTTTACTTGGCGGGAGCCCTGTCATTCCTCAGGTCTCAGTTTACAGGTCACCTCTTCAGTGGGCCTTTTCTGACCACCCTACCTAAAGCAGCCATACCGCCCCTATTCCGCTCCCTCCCCCCATATTACCCCCTTTCACAGCACCGCTTAAGCCTTTCTAACACTCCTCAAAATCTGCAATTATTTTATTTGCTCATTTTCATGCAGAGGAAGACAGACAATAACGTGAGAGTCATTCCTTGGCTGCCCTTCCTCCCACTGTACCCCAGTTCCCAGAAGTGCCTGACCATAGTAGGTACTCAGTAAACACTTAACTGGTAGGAGGAATTCGTATGAACTCTACAACTTCTACAACTTGCTCAGTCTTCCTCTCTTATAGCCCTTATTTCAATGACTATCCTTAAAGACAGACAAGGACTACGCCTCATTCTTCTTGTTCTCCCAGGGCCTGTGACAATACTTGGAACATGGTAGGCATTGGCCGAATGAATTAAAAAATGAATGCTAGATATAAAAGCATGAGCAGGCAGGATGCTCATTTCCTGGGAGACGGGAACAGGATACTTTTGGCAGTGAGAGAATTCTCATCCTTGACCACAGATCAGAGCTGTTCCAAACTGGAAGAAGCCACCTTACAGCACACTGGGTTCCCAGGTGTAGAGGAAGATGAAAGACCAATTTAAAGGCTACAGAGGGGGAATCATTTGCAGAAGAGAAGATACTACATGACTTTCAAGATCACTTGCCTCTCTGGGATTCTCTGAGTCATCCCAGGCTCATGAGTTTCTTCCTGAAGAGTTAGTTTCATCCCTGGTCATGTGATGGCAGAGCTGAGCTTGGAATCACATTGATTCCTTGCAAGACTAAAGAGCGTCCTCAAAATTATACTGCTAGAACCTGATTGCATCTGGGAGTTTATACCATTTATAACCAGCAGATGAACTGAAACACAAATAAAAGGCCCTGTTGGGTTGTTTTTCAGAGCAACAGTCTAGAAAGTATGACAAGAAAATATTGTTTTCAGGGAACAAGTGCTGATATACAGACTCTAGGGTGGGAGATTTGAATGTGAACATTAGGGTAAATGGATTTCACCACGAAGTAAAAGAATATTGGGTGAGTTCACTTTGCTCATTCACTGTTGTTTATTCTTCTAAACCACTTCGGCAAGGTCAACATCCTCAGCAACTTCAGGTTTATTTTTCAGGTAACATCAGGAACAAGAAAAGCTTATTCAAAAGAATAAATACAGGGGAGAGAAATGTGGGTTTTCATTACCAGAATGCAATAATATTATCTTTATGTTGAATGAGCCCAGAGGGATTTCAAACCATGATGTTTGTCCTTTGCCCCTGAGGTTTGGGATTAATCTGATTCAGAAGGCTTCTAGCAATTTGCATCTCTATCTCCCTGACCTTCCTGGATGAGCAGCTTCTCTAGAGAGGGGATCTGCTCTGAGACTACAGGTATAGGATTGATGCCTCATGACATGTAAAGTTAGAATCTCAAAATTACCCTTTCCCAGTGCTAACATACTTCACAAAGAAATGGCGGGAGAATTTCTCACTGTGTTTGGCCCGAGGGCCATTACAGATTCTCACCAACCCACTGTTTTTCACTCAAATGTCGTTAGGGAGGTCATTACTCTAATTCTTCCATATCTGTGGCTCTGCAGGTTGCCATGACTATTGTTCATTAACCTGCCTTCCATCTCCCCCAGGCTTGGTCATCACACCCTTAGTTTTCCAGCTGCATTTTGAGTTTTGAGAATTACTCCAGTAATGGCTTTGGCATGGGCAGAGAGGAGGCCCTGAAAGGAAGTGAATAATTCAAGATGAATTTGGGAGTTAGAATCAAGTCTAGGTCATCTCCACCAAGAATCAAAACTTATTCATACAAGTGAGTAAAACAACAGTTCATAAATCTGGGTTACCACCAGAATCAACTGCAAGCCTAGGTCATCTAGACCAAGAATCAAAATGTATTTATATAAATAAATAAAATAGTAGTTCATAAATATGGGTAACCATCAGAATCAACTGTGGATTTTATTAAGACCATTTTTTATGCACCCCATCACCAGAGATTTGAACATAGGAGGTGTGAGGACTAGTTATATGCTAAAGACAAAGACAGAACAAAGAACGTACAATCAGAGTCATTTCCCAATGGAAAATTCTTCTGATGGGACCCCCGTGAAATAAAAATTATAGAGATTGTTTCCTGTATTTTCTTTACAAAATATAAATAATATAATAGAAAACCAGGAACCTATTAGGTATGTAGTGAAAGGCCCCTGGGTATCCTTGACACCCCTTTGTGTGTTCCTTCTTCTTACTGCCTCATTCTAGAGGCATCCCGACCCTATGTTGTCCATTTCTCTAAGCAATATATAGATCCGTATTTTTTAGACTTAAATAGATAGGCTATAAGTAATCCTCTTTTACATTTTATTATTTATGCTGTGAGTACTGAAACAAAAGTTTGCAAATTCATCTGGATCTGTTTTAGCTGAAGTGTCCAGTTTCAACCAAAGCGCACATTATTTTAGGGACTTTTCACTCCCCATTCTGTACTTAAGGTGTATAATGCAGTCTGTAACAAACAGGTCATCTATGAAGACTGAAGTGACCACTCATATTTAATTAAAACTATTGAAACCTTGTCCCACGATTCATTGGACTGAGTTTAGTTACTTATTTTTTTTAAAAAAATGGATATTTTAGACAAGACAATTATTTACATGTCACAGGTTTAAAACTTTGAACTTGAAAGGGTTACATGGAGTTAGAAATTTTATACATAATGTCTTAGGCCTGAAACATACACAGCAAAACAGTGAGAGAGAGAAGTGTCTTCAGTGATTATTTACTGAAAACCTAGTATTTCACTGCCCTTACTATATCAACAGAGGCAAGAAGGTGATTCTGAATAATAATGCCTGTAGCATTTTAGGGTCTATAAAGCACTTTGCCTTTCACAGGATATTTGATTTGACAGTGATTAAATAAAACCCCCAAACTCTGAGCATCAGGTAGAAAAGACAGTTCACTGAAACCTGTAACACACTGACGCTAAGAATGCAACTGTAATATTTGCCACATTTTGTGTCATGGATCTCAAAATAAATTTAACAGCCAAATATCCACTTTGCTCTATGTCAGGGCCTCCAATTACGAAAGGGATTTGTTTGGTAGCACTAATGAAAGATTAAACATCTAAAACATATAATTCTGCTGTAAATTGACATATACCAATAAAGCAGCATTTAGGTTAGTTAACCTCCACCTGTGCAATAAAAGTAAAGAGGTACTCCTCTGGGTATTTTTAGATGGAAGACACATTATTCTAAGCAGAGAAAAATAATGCAGAACGAACCTGTGTTCAGGGAGACAAAATATTTACAAAACCTCTCCTTGTACATCTTGTCTATGCTTACTGGGTGCAAGGTGTTTTTAGGAACATCTAGCCAGATGATATAATGGAAAGTTGAGCTTTCAGACAAGCCTGGGTTTGAATCCCACCTCTCCTGTTTGTAACTTGTGTTGTCATTGTTGCTGTTGTTGATAAGTGACTACCTCCATAAACCTTGGTTTTCCCAAGTGTAAAATATTAACGCCCAATTTTGAGAACTGCGAGGATTAAGTGAAACTTATAAAACTAATAGTAAATATTTACTGAGACTTCCCTGTGTGTCAAGTGTTATATTAAAGGCCATTTACATGTATTTTAGTCCATCTGATTGTCACAACACCCCCTAAGGGGCAGGATACTATTAAGGCCCCCATTTTATAAACTTATAAATAGATGCTGAGACTAGGAAAGGTTGACTTTTGCAAGAGTCATAGAAACAACAGGTGATGGTTCTGGGAATGAAACCAGGCCATCTGGTTCCAGAGTCCTCCCTCTTCAGCAGGACTTTAGTTCTGAAGATCTCATTTCCCCTTCACCCTCACTCCATCTCCAGCATCCCCCATCAGGCCCACCTAAGCTGCCTGTGAGTTTGAGAAAACAAGGATAAAATAAGCCAACAGGAACGGGAGAATAACAGGGAGATTAGTTAATGTTTCTTTCAGTGCTTTGATCCAAATGGCATCATGCAAATCAAAATTAACCAATTAGAAATGGAAAAACTCAATGATTTGATAGTTACTTAGAAGAAGGCTTGAGGGTTTAGTATGAGAGAGGACGTTTCCCACAGGGGAATGACAGGCTCATCTTCCCTTCTCCTGCCTAGAGAGCCAGGGACCAGGGGTTTTGCCTCCAAATCACCAGGAGGGGAAGGAGAGTCAGAGATGCGTACCTGCCAAGGGGAAGAGTGGGCTTGGAGGCATCCACTCCCACCTGTACACCCAAACCCTGAGCACCAAAAATGATTTTGGTTTACCAAACTCAGGCAAATTGGGTTCATTTTCAGAGCAGAGATGCAAATTATAAGGCAATTGCACAAGATAAAAGCTACTGTATCCTGAAGATACTAATTCCTCAGCAGTAAATACAAGCATTAGCTATAAACAAAGGCAAGACACTTTTCTTCATGGCATTAATCAAAGGATAAAAGTTCTCTGGCAAATTAAAGCTCTCTTGAACTTTCTTTCCAGATGAAAATAATAAATACCAGTCAAGTAAAATCAGTTTGATTTTTAAGATGTCGGTTTCTCCTTTCTCTGCACAACAAATATTAGGAATACTTTTGGATTGAAAGCAAGCCGCCATGTGGACATTCCTCCACATCTTGTCACTTCTTTGCTAAGTGGCTTTGCACTGGAGTGACGTATACATGAACATCACTTACAGTGTCTGTTAAAATGCAGAGTCCTGGGTCCCACATCAGACCTACTGAACCAGCATAGGGGGCAGATAGATTTCTGTCCTACTGAAACCTATTTCGAGTAATTGTTCAATACACTGTTGGCTCAGGAGCACAACTTACTCGTTACCACTGAGGGGGACAGCAGATGTTAAAAGTATCTGGGCGGAGATTTCTCACCCCAATTAATAAGGCAGATTTCTGAATGTTCAAGTGGTCAATTTTATAAAAGTTCAAACTAGTTATTCAAACTACACAAGTGATACGATCAGATGAAAGGTTTTTTTTTTAAGAATTTAAGCTAAAAGGCAATAATTAATAGTGAGAGAATTTAGTGTATAATTAAGTGAACTAGGCAGGGCCATAAACAACCTCTATACCACAAACATTCTCCCTAAGTGACACCTCAGTCTGTCTTAGGGACGAGAAAACTGAGAGTAAGATTAAAATTAAGACATATGCATAAGGTCCTAGGGGAAAGATGTGGTGGGTTGGGCGTTCTATTCACATCTTCATATCAGTTTCCTCTCACCATCAGTCAATACATTTGATAGGGTTTCCCCCATTCGAAAAATGAGGAAATGAATGTTCAGAGAGGTTAAGAGGCTGGACCAAAAGTTACACAGCTAATAAATTAGTAGAGCTAATACTCCTATGGAGCCTCTGACTAATGTCAAAGTGTATTAACACCTGGACTTTGAGAGCTAAAGTGTCCTCTAAGTTCATGAATTGAAAAGATTACCAAATCTCCTTGTGGAAGGGACCAAAGAAACTCCTCAGTGAATGGAAGACTTTGTTTGTTTTTTTAATTTTTAAATCACAGTTCTTTAAAGAATTCCTTTCCTTGTTCTTCCCAAAGCAACCTGAAAAAGTAATTGCTAATGTATCAACAGTTAATAAGAGACACTTCCCACTGCATTAACGCTATAAAGTTAAATATGTAAGTAGAGGAGTCAAGCACCGTAAACAGAAGAGTGTAAGCAAGCATATTTTATAAATAGCTCTTAAAAATTCTAGATTACCTGCCTGCCATAAATCTCTCTCTTTAATAACCTAAAGCACTCTCCCACCCAAAGACACACGTAATAATTGTTCTAAAAGCTCATATTAAACTTATTCAGTAGCATCCCTTTTAAAAGACTGAACATTGCCTTAATGATTTGACTAGCTGGAATTACATTTTGGAGTATGATTTGGGAACTTGATTAGTGGAAATTCTGGCCTTTGTCAGTGATGCCAAAATATGAGAGATTCCCGATAGAAATTCCAGAAAACCCACACCTCTGACTGCTCACTGAAATACTAAGACATATCATCTGCTTCTTCATGTTAACTGAAGTTAGAAGCTTAGAAGTATTTGTTCTATCATGCTAAGTACCATTATCATCTCCATTTTCCTCCCCACACTGCCCAAGAGAGCCACGGTAAACAATGGTAAGATGCAGGTTCTCACGAAGCTTACATTCTCCAGGGACTAAAGAAATAATATGAGTACAGGAAAAAAATAAAGTAACACACAAACAAATAAAAGACAGTGAAGAGGGCCTTGAAGGAAATAAAATAAGGCACGGACAAAAAATGTTGCCTGCCATTTTAGTAAACAAAGAATGCTGCCTGCCATCAAGCCGTCAGCCAGGGCAGCAGCGGGCCCCTCAGTGCGCCCTGAGGACAATTCAAGTTGGAGAAAAACAGGATACTGGCCTTAGATAGTAAAGACGCAAGTCAAAGGAATAATATCAATGAGCTGAACTCTTGCATCTTCCCATACATAGAAAAGCACTGAAAAACCATTAACTTGAGATGTCTGTTTTTTTGTGATTATCAGTAATCTTTTGATGTTTGACTACTTTTTTTTTTTTTCTTTTCAGCAAAACTCCTATATATCCTGGTTCCTCTTTGACCTCTTGGGAACAGTCCCTCAGAGCTCTCTGAGAGGCTGTCTTCCCAGGCTATCGTCCTCAGTAAGGTCCCCGAATAAAACACAACTCACAACTTTTAGGTTTTTGTCTTTGTTTTTAGTCGACCAAGGCAAACGGGATAGGAAGTAAAGGGTTTAGGAGGGCTATTCAGAAGGGAGGGGCTGGTCAGCGAAGGCTGATGACCCAGCGACATATGGCTGTATAGGTACATGATAATATGGATATGCATATGGTGATATATGGCTGAGACCAGAAGAAAGGGATCATTTCTCAAGCCTGCAGGATATCAAAATTGCTGCCATAATCACCTGGTGGACAGCAGTGCCCTCCTACTTTTAGACTTAAACGGGAGAGTTAATAAACAATCGAGAAATAAGAGGTCACATTTTTAGGGCTTCCCTGGTGGCGCAGTGGTTGTGAGTCCGCCTGCCGATGCAAGGGACACGGGTTCGTGCCCCGGTCCGGGAAGATCCCACATGCAGCAGAGCGGCTGGGCCCGTGAGCCATGGCTGCTAAGCCTGCACGTTCGGAGCCTGTGCTCCGCAACGGGAGAGGCCACAGCAGTGAGAGGCCCGCATACCACAAAAAAATAAATAAAAGAGGTCACATTTTTAGTTTGATATTTCCCTTTTGCTACAAATGCCTTACTGAATAAGCTAGGCCACCCTTGTTCTTTGCAAAGAAGAATTTAAAGCCCACAAAACAAAAAAGCCCTAAAGGGGCGCCACGTTCAAGAGGCTCGCTCAGTGGTGCACTTCCGCTAACAACAGCAAGGGAAGGGATCATTGCTGGGCTTATTGCTCTTACCACCCAACATGCGACAAAAATGGTTTAGGGCCCAGGCGTCAGGCGGGGCACCAAGAGTCAGACACAGAAGCAAAGAGAAAGAAAAGAGTCACTGCGTTTTCCGTGGCAGGCCGTCAGATAATGCCTTATAATGTTCAACTGTGTGAATTTCAAAATCTGAAATGCTTACTCATGATTTGTAGCTTTCAAAACCTGGCCGCTAAATACTGACCATGTGGCATTGAGGCAGGAGGTAGATGGGCCCCAGGCTAGACATTGATAACTGGCCGGATCCTGTTCACACTTCCTGGGGTGAGAAGAAGATGGGCTTCAGGCCGGACATTCATTATCAGACCCTTGTTTACATTTCCTGAGGCAAGAGACAAACTGGCTCCCGACTACATACTTATGAGCAGACTCCTCTCTGTATTTCGAGATCTGCACTTTGATATAAGAAACAACAACAGGAATAGGGTAGATAACCGGACATTGGACACTTTTATGGCAGGGACAGAGAGGGGCTAAACTCTGCTAAAAGATCAAGAGGTTATACATTTCCCATCCTTGAGGCAAGGGAAACATTGCACATGCGCAGAAAGGCTCCTTGGGGGTCAAAAGGAGGGGGCACACCCCATAATAGGTGATGCTAAGGCCGTCCTATAGACCTCTGGGCTGAAATCCACCTTGGAAAAACGTTGCACACGCACGTTGGGGAGGGTCCTAGGGCAGGGCAGGTGTGGAAATAGAAACCAGGTAATTGGCCAAAGGTAAACAAAGACCCAGAAGAACTGCCCTATATGAATGACCTAACCACCTCTTTCCTGGCTCCTTCTCATTCGGGAGGACGCCCACACCCTTCCTCTCGGGTGTGCATCTCGCCTTGCTTCTATCCTAACTAAAACAAACTGTTTCTGTGTGCTCTCCCACCTGTTGTTGTGCTATGTCTCTAATAATAAACTTGTACCTGTTTTTACAGTTTTTCCTTCCGTGAGAAATGCATTTTTCACTGGGGACAAGACCCAGGGTGTGTGGTGGCCAGGATTCCTGGTTTTCATCCAGGCTCCCCAGGTTCAATTCCTGGGCAGGGGATTAAGATCTCGCTTCACGCCACCACTCACTGCTGCTTAGCTTTACTCCCTGGAGGGGCTGTCTCCTGGCTTCCTTGGATCAAGGTTATGTGGCCATCCCCACCTACTACTTTATCACCATAAAGCAGCAAGGCTGGTAAATATTTACATTCTGAGAAGAATCATGAGGCGTGCTTGTTAACAATGAAGATTCCCAAGCCCCAAACACAAAGATTCTAAATCAGGAAATTTAGAATAAAAACAGAATCAACCTCTTTATTAACGTAACATCAAAATTAATTCTCAGGTAGGTAGCATAAGAATAGTTGGAAGGTATTATAAGAATCACACTTAGAAAAAATAGATTAGACAACTTGTGATATGTAGACTTGGTCTAAAAGGACAGTTTTCAAAACTCTGCCATCCACTGAGGTTTTAGTTTTATGTACAGCTGACCCTTAATACTTGGGGGTTAGGAGTTGCGACCCTCCCTCGAAGTAGAAAATCCGTGTATAATTCAGAGGCAGCCCTCCATACACGCAGTTATGCATCTGCACATTCAACCAACCACTTATCTGTAGTACTGTAGTATTTACTACTGAAGAAAGTTCCTGTATAAGTGAACCCTCACAGTTCAAACTCCTGCTATTCAAAGGTCACATGCATATGGATGTTTTCTTTTAGCCATTTAATATTACACAAACGATTCTGTGTAATAGAGATGGCCCTGCTAATTCATATGGGGGAAATTAGGGATCATACAGGAAACAACTGAAAGATGTTCAAAAGAACATAATCTGCCAATTAAAAAAAAGAACTGTAAAAAAAAATCAACTTAAGCTAAATGACAATGGCAGTGATGATAAGAACCACATTCAACAATTTATATATGAGTGCCATACTCCAAAAATTACTCCATCACCCCACCATCAAAGCTAACAAAACCATTAAAACTTTTGGCCCGATCACTGGGACATGAAAAAGTAGTCAGTACTAGAGTCAGAGAGTCTGCAGCCAGGGTGCTCAGCCCTGCTAGACTTGGTGTTTGTTGGGGGTTTTTATTATCATTCTTAATTGAGATATATCTCAAATAACATAAAATTTACCATTTAAAAATGTACGATTCAGTGGGTTTTAAAAATATCCATAATGTTGCACAACCATCACCACTAACTCCATATTTTTATCACCCTAAAAAGAAACTCTTACCTGGTAGTAGTCATTTCTCCTTCCCTTCTTCCTCCAGCCCCTGGCAACCACTAATCTACTTTTTGTCTCTATTCAGTGCCTGCCTGTCTAGGAAAATGCCCCGTTTAGATTAACGTCCCATTCAGATTCCCAAAATAAAATTTTGAGATCATAGAACCTATATATTCATATAAATTTCAGATATGTTTATGTTGTGCAGACTATTAATCTCTGCATGCCCCTTGACACGGTTTGAATTTCTCCCATGTTACTAGCTATGCCTCTGCAGCGTTACTTTCAATGGCTGAAGGAATTTCATCAAATAGATACTGCACAAAGCACCTAACTAATCTGGTGGTGTTGTAATTTATATTTCAATATTGATTTTAAAAAAAATCTAGTGGGACTTCCCTGGTGGTCCAGCGGTTAAGACTCTGCCCTCCCAATGCAGGAGGCCCAGGTTCGTTCCCAGGTCAGGGAACTAGATCCTGCGTGCCCCCGTGTGCCGCATAAGACCCGGTGCAGTCAAATAAATAAATAAATGTTCTTTAAAAAGAAAAAAAAAATCTAGCAACCAGGTTTAAACATTTACATTTTGTATTTCCAAAAGCAATTGCAAAACGAAGCTACCGTATTACACTGTTTCTTTTCTTTTTTTTTTTTTTTTAGCATCGGCATGTTTAGAAGCCTGGCACGGAGGTGGGGGAAAGCTGTGAAGCCCCTCTGTCCTTATCACACTGTGTGTCTGGAGCAAGGCTCGCTCTTTTTTATCATAAGGAATTTGGTGGCCATCTCTGTAGGACGTTTGCTCCTCAAAAGTATTTCCCAGAGATTCTATTATAAAAGTCCCACGGTAGCTATGTTAAGCATTAAAACCATATGCAGACGAATATCAAAAGAGGATGATGTTTAGCTGGCATTGTTTGGTACCAAGCATTACCTTCCTCACTCACAGCCAGTCTCAAAGCCATAAAATCTTATTTCGCAAAATGTAACATAAGCACCCCAGTTAGACTTGCTTCAGATTTCTAACACGAAAAAAAGAAAAGAAAAAGAATAAAAAGGCCTCTTCTATGATTTAGGTGTAGGAACTAACTGCACAGGCATTTGCATTTGTATGAAGGGGGCTGAAACTCAGCTTCAGAATCAGCCAGGATTTTATTCTTTTCTTTTACTTTATTAGGGAAGCAGAGACTATGCTGATAAATCTTCCTTCCGTCTCTGGCACACTTAAAAACTCATTTTTGAGCTCCACTGACTCCATTATGTTGAACTTTGGTATTAAGTACGAAGGGAGGAAAAGAGTAGGTGTGTGGGTGGAAAGGAAGCGAACAGAGGGAAGCAACGGGCGAGGAGTGAAGGGACAACCATGGGGCCACCATATCTGTGAGCCCTACACTCAGCAATGGCAAAGCAACAATATACAGTGTAGAGAACCAGAAGGCTGCCACAGAGGCGCAGGCTTAACAGGAGACCCACCAATCCACATGCGGCGTACGTCCTGTTTCCTAGACACTACCTCCCATGAACTCGTTTGACTTCCGTTTCTATTTCAGGACTCCATGATTTAGTTTCTGTTTTAGCATTTGAACAATAATAATTTTACTACAAAAGGTAAATGTCTTGTAAACGAATGTGAAACACATTGCTTGGCAAAGTTTACAATGTCACGATTTATAGCTCCAACACCAAGGCTCTCTCTGACCTCGAAGATAACATAATGAAGCAGCAAAGTGCTCCAAATGACTCAGTGTGATTTTTTATTAGTTCTCGTAATCGCCCCCTATTAATTTGTATGCATATAATAAGCACTCACCTTCACAGTTTGTCCGGCTTCGGGGCCATCCTAGAAATAGGGGGGAAAAAAAAAGACAGGTGAGAACAGATAGATGGCATCTCCTGCTTATTCAGAAATATTGCCTGTTAATAATTTAGATCCAATTTCATTGTGTGTTAATTTATAGTTTCCTCATGGGGACCATTCGCTTCGAAGGTACGGGGCCCAAGAGTTCTCCATTTCCGCTTGAGAGTAAGAAGTTATGTATAAAAATGATATAAATTATCCAGTGAGTGAACCCCTTTCCTACTTTTCATGCCCTGTGCTTTTGGCTATGGTTTTAATTGCATTAAAGGAAGACTGGAAATATTTGGGGAAGTGAAGCATCACACCTTTTGGTTATCTTGAAACCAGATGTAGCTTAATTAATGCCTGATAACTTTAAGTCTCTCCTCAGGAAATTGCTATAAACATAACCCATTAAGCAAGAAGCAAGAATGTGGGCTGTCTCGTGTAGAAGGAGCACCCAAGAGTGGGCCCTTTCTGGCTCTTCTGACCTTGGGAGAAAAGGTGCAAGTGTTTATTGTAGCTGAGCTCTTTTCCCATCCTGGGTCCTTCCCTCGGCTTTCTGAAGCCCAACAGAACTACTTGCTTAGTTAAATAAGCAAACTCGTCTAGTCACCAGCCACAATACAAAGCAGAAGCAAGTAAGCGCTCAGCTGGTTGGGAACAGCAGAACATGCAATGTTTCTACAATCAGAAATTGCAAAATGGAATGACAACTCTGAAAATTTAGGTTAAGGCTTTCTACTTCTAAGATCCAAACTACTTGGGGTGAGAATTCTTGCCCTGCTATGGCGAAGATTAAGCAGACCTGTGTAATCAGTGGTTTTCAAACTTGGAGTCTCAACCTATTAGTGGGTCATAAAGTCAACTTGATGGGCTGTGACCAGCACTGAAGACAAAAGAAATCAGATAACAGAACAAAAACTATTAGACTGTACAGAATAGGTAAACACTGCTTTGTGAAGTTTCTGTTTCCTTTATCTACATGTCTGTAGGGGGAGAGGGAAATATATGATTGTGAAATAAATATATATCTTACTGTACGTTAAAGTTTTAAAAAGTTTGAAAACACCACATATATGAAAGTACTCTAAGTGCTTTATATAATAGCAACAGTTTCTATATTTTTTAACATGAGTTTCTATACTTTTGGAATTAAGTTTCTAGCAAATCATGTTAGATAACCAGCACTGGCCATTTCCTATGAATGTGAATTTTCTTCTAGTATTCCATTAAACACTGACAGATGTCTTCACCCAGTTGCCTTCATTTGGTCTCTCTGGAAACATGATTTGCAGCATCAGCTTAATAAACCCACCCTGAGCTTAACTACCTGCTTGAAGGTGACTCAAAGGGGTTGATACACAATACACACAGACAGACAGACAGACAGACACACACACACACAACACACCCCACACACAGTATTTTACAAGGAAGTTTAGATACTCTTGACACAGACATGGTGGCAAAAGTTTTTTTTTAAAGAATGCAGATGAGGGAATTCCCTGGTCATCCAGTGGTTAGGACTCCTTGCTTCCACTGCATGGGGCACAGGTTCAATCCCTGGTCGGGATACTAAGATTCCGCAGGCCGCATGGCGCGGCCAATAAATAAAAAAAAAAAAGCAGATGAACATTTCTAGTCAGAGTCTTTCACGACCTGAAAACGGTGGCCTTCTCTATCTGTTCTCTTTTAAGGTCTACGGTGGAGAGCTGAGGAGGGTAGAGGGAGGATGATAAACATCCGGTTTGCCTAAAGCACTGAGGACAAGTTCTTGCATCATGAAACCATCCACTTCTTTCCAAAGGGTTTTTGGAGAGTCATCAAATCTCAAGGCCACACAGGGCTTTAATTACGTATAGATACCCGCAGCCCTTTCCATGGGCGATAGGAAGGGACTCATGGTATATTACTACCTGAAGATTCACTCAGTTCCCACAGCTGATGACCCACCGCCGACCTCCTCCTCCCACACTGACAAGCGTTGGCTCAAACTCGGCCTAAAGATCTCTAGGGATTGGGGGTCTAGCTTCTTTACCAGGAAGGAGGCCACACCGAACACTCAATCAATCCAGCTTCGTACCATCAGCAATCCATAATCAATCACTGGGGCTTGAATTAAAAAGGTCAGCCTTGTGAAGGGGAGGCCCTACCTAACCTGCATATCTCTATTCCCCTAGAAATAGAGCAGGGCTCAAAACATATTTCTCCTGGAATCAAAATGACATGTCCAGCCCCAGTTCCAATAAAAGATCTGGAATGTCTTCATGCTCATCACATACATCACACGTCCAGTACTGCCAGCTGCTTGGTCAGCAACCCTGTGCGCGTTGCCTCCGCCGGTATTCCACCCTGTTCACCAAGGCCACGTCGGAGCCTTGTGGATAGTAGGGTGGCCCTGGATGAGCCAGCTGTCTGTACACTCACCTGCACGGAAAAGGTGAGAGAGGTGCCCTGGAAATGCTTTTCCACTGCCGTCCCGACTCTCTGTGCTGCCAGGAACAGGTCGGCCACTTCATTGGGATGCAGGTCTCGGAAGCGCTCCACTGGCCGGAGGGGACACACGAGGACATCTGCAGTGAGGTCTGTTAAGGTATACTCTGCTTGCTTTAGGGACCATTTTTACCAAGAAGTTTATACCCACAGGCTTGAAGCCCCTTGGCCCAGGGCCTGAACTCGCAAAGGCTAAGGAATAAAAGAACAAATATTTACCAACCACTGAACTCCAAGGAGTTCAAAGAGAGCTTACAAACGTGGTTCATTATACTTTAAAGGAGAAGCTATGGCGCACTGAAGAAATTCTCTTAAGAGACAAAGACATCAGTGTTCAGAGAGACTTAAGTGCTGGCTGAAATAATTAGGCCATGAGGCAGGATCTATTCTGGACCGTTATCTCCTGACCCCTATTCTCAAGCAGCCAAAGGCCCTGGGTTGGAAAAGCAACTGGAATATTCAGTTGGTTTTTCTAGGAAGAGCGTCACAATCAAAACTTTAATTTCAATATCTCTGTAGAGAAATATGTAAGCAAAAGACAAGAGTATTTTATTTTTAAAAGGAGTATAGAGATTCTGAAAATGTTCAGTGAACTTCATTTACAACAAGGAGATGTGCCACACGGTTAAGCAGCTGATGACAAGCATTCCTCAAACTGATGACTAAGAATTCAAGAAGGCAGTTGAAGGCAAATCATTAAGTTAAAACAAGGGGTGTCTGCTTGTGCGAATGAAGCCATCTTAATGTATTCTATTAGTCAGACAAATCAACATATTTACATTATTGGTCTGAACAAATAACATATTCTAGAGAAAAAGGATGCAAGTTTGATCATTTGTTGGTAGCAAATAAACATTCAGCGTCACATCATCAATAACGTTTCAGTTCCTTTTTGTATTTGAACTCATAAGTGTATGGTATACACATATAGACATGTACACATACATGTGTATACACACACAAGCTACATTAATTTTTGTTGAGTTTTCAGGTACCAGCAGGAGAAAAAAAGCTAATGTTCTTTTCTGTTTCTTTCGTTTTTCTTGTTTTAAAAGAACAGGCTTCTGCTTTGAGCCAAGCAGCTAAGGGGCATAATAAAACCACAAGTCTACAGTTGCTAGTCTCACCAGAATATCAAACATTTTAGCCCACCACACTATTGGTAGGACTCAGGACCCAAGGGGAAATGCACTGAGCTCAGCTGGGCGGGCCTCATTTCCATAAGACAGGGGGAAAAAGAGAGGGAAAACTGATTAATTTTGCTCATAATCAGGAAATTTATGTCAATGGTGAACTAGGAGAACGAGTATTTGTTTAATCTGAGTTCATTTTTCAAGAGAGGAGCAGGGAGGCCTTCACCCACAGGGCATCTGATACTTAAAAAGATAATTATCCTTCTTTGGAAGGGCTGCTTTATTATCATGGGTCAATGAACCATTTAGAAATGGAGAACTTCCTTTCATTTCGTCTGAGCTGATTGCCAGCCTCCACTCCCACTGAGTTGCTTTTTTTGCTGTTAAAAGAGCCCTTTCCCCATCTTCCTCCTCCCTGCTTTAATTTACACCCTCCCTTAGGCTCTGACTTCACCAAACCACAGCAAGATGACAATTTTGCAAGCTTCCAACAATATTCATAATTACTGTGGCTGGCTATGTCTGCACACAGCAACTAGGTTGGGAAGGGAATAACATTCTATTGAAACAACTGCTTACTGTGAAAACTGATGGAATGAATCTGGCAATCTTTGTGTCTAACGTTACTTTAGTAATATCGATGACATCTGAAAGGTTTTTTCCAATGCCATAAAAAACTGTATCTTATTACCTGTCCATTTTCTTACCCGGTGCTAAGAATCAGCTTGACCCGAGTTTAACGAATCAAACTGTTTATGGAATGGAACCAAAATGGTTGAATGTGTGAGATGTTCTATCCTGTACATACCTAACCGCAGGGTGATACATCACATACATTTTTTACTGTAACTGAATATTAATATAGAAATACAACATATCACAAAAGATTTCAACGGCTAAGCACATTCTCATTTAGGTGAATATTTTTCAGCAACCCATTTAGGCAACATTGTCCTGACATAATATTCCCTGCAACCCAACCTTTTGTTAAAAGGTCATCTTATCTGCATATCACACAGACATTTTGAAGCAAAAAATAAGATGAAATGGAGATTACTCTCAAGGGTGCTTTCTTCTGCAGGTGGTCATGTGGGTGATCACTGTCTTTGTTCTGTTGGGACCCAGAGGACGGCCAAACAGCCATCTCAACCTAGAAATGGCCACCCAGGTGGGTTCCACATCACTCTACACGGAGGTAGCTGGGTCTGGCATTACACACCGTGGGGCTCTGGAGCCTCTGGTTGCAGTGTGAGAAGCTGACCTGGCCAGTAGCAGATTCGCTAACCGTCACACTCCCTGGGGCCATTCTGGGCACTAACTGGGCATGAGACAGTCAGCATCAACCGTCTTCCCTCAGTTCCTTTACAACCAGAGAAGACAAGAGCCTGAGCCTTAATCTCACCGTAGGCTGCATCCTGACTGATGCCTACCTACCTCCTGAGCCTCTTTTTCCTCACTCCTCTCTAGCATACTATACATCTGCCATATTTGCTTTCTTTCTGTTCTTCAAACACACTAAGCTCCTTCCTAGATTTGGGGGTTTTGTCCTGGTTATTTGTTCTGCCTAGATCAATTCCCCCTGATCTTCACATGGCCGCTTCTTTCTTATCATTCAGGACCTAGTTCCAATGCCACTCTCTCAAAAGAACAATTAGCTGCTAGGGACTTTAAACTGCTACTTGCTTACTCACTCTTATATCACCCTATTTTAATCTTTTCACAGCCCCCCTGCCACCAGCTGGTGGTTTTCTTGGCTGGTTACTACGTACCCAGATGAGAAAGGAAGCTCCACAAAAGTAAAGGCTTTGTCTTGTTTATTGCTCTTTCACCACCACCTACAACACCAGAGATGCTTAGGAAGTCTTGCTGGAATGAGAGAATAAATAATAAACCAGACCCTTGTATCAGCCACCTCTGAGTACTAAAACCCTGACAAAATGGAGATGACATTCATTTACTTTTCAATCATCTATACAAGATTGAGATAGTCTGCAATGTATTTTTTTTAATTCAAAGAAGTTTATCCTTAAGATGGTTAGAACTAATGTTAGATGAAAACTGGAGAAATGTAAACTCATTTTTAACATAAACTAATTTTCACATGAGCCCAAAGGAAATAAAATTGTGAAGGTAAAAGCCTTTTTAAAAAACCCTTTTATAACTAGAAAGAAGTAGTTTCTACAATACTCAGAGTCTCAGATAAACTGTACCTATTAAAATGCTGCTTTATATTGTGACTGAGACGTGTAACTCATTTGTTCCTTCAATGAACAATGAGCATCACTTAAGTGTGGACACTGTACTAGGCTCTGGGAACAGCAAAGGAGAATAAGAAGGTGTTCCTGTCCTTCCGGTCCGGGAGACAGGCACTGAAATACACAACCGCAGTACTATCGGGGGCACAGATAAGAAGCACAGAGGGCTGCCCAATGCAGTGGCGACCTGGGGCACCTGAATAAGGCAAGGGTTCTAGAGTAACCATGGGGAACCTCTGCCTGGGATGAATTATCCCATGGCTACCTGAAAATATAAAGAGGTTCATAAAGAAGTCAAAGCAGATCAGCAAACTTCTTCTGCAAAGGGCCAGATGGTAAATATTTTAGGTTTGGTGGGCCATATGCCTAAGGAGCCATGGATAATACGAACACAAACAGGTGTGGCTATATCCCAGGAAACCTTTATATACAAAAAGAGGAGCCTGGCCAGATTTGGCCCGTGGGCCTTGAAGTGTCAGCCCTTGATTTAGAGGAATCACATCAGAAAAAAATTAAATAAAGGAAACTGAAAGTATTGTGGGGGGAGGGTATTCCTCTTTTCCTAAATTGAGGACTACAATGTTATCTTAATAGCATATTCGAAAAATATTACGTATCTTAAAAAAATTACCTTTCTAAGAAAAATATGTCAACACAGTAGAACATTTTCATGACTCTGTAATAATTCTGATGCTTTGAGAGACTAATCACAACCATAAAATGTGTTGTGGTATTGACACCACATAGATAAATCATGAGTATTACTCCCCATTACAACTCAAGGAGTTTCTGCCACTACCAAATGGAAAAAGGAAGCATGTGATCTACAAACACGTGAGAGCACCAAAACAGTGTTATTCACAAATTCTTCTGAGAATACAATTATTTCCTCAAAATAAGTGCACAAGCCTTAGAAGAAAATACCATATTACCCAAAGATGGTAGGTACCATGTGCTCCATGTTGTTCCTAGACAAGCAACTCAGGGAAAGCAAATTAATTTTGAAGAACAGCAGACGGCTCTTGAAATTCTTCTGCCACTGTTTATATGCCAGTTGTTTTAAGGTAATATCACAGGTGCCATATAATTTAATTTGGAGACTCTTAGGCCTTGCTAGCGGGCAAATCCCATATTGCGCATGGGCTACAAGAACACACTTATCCCTGGGTCCTCTCTGCGTAGAATTAACACCTCTGAAGAGACTTTTTAGCCAACGTGCATGAGAACCCTCAAAGAAGGTAATCTACTCAATTGAATTTAATATGTTTATCCAGTACTCATTATGTCTGAAAGCCTGTGAAAGAGATTATCAAATGGGATCTGGCCTCTCCCTATAATCTAAAGGAAACACATTCATTTAGTAATAACAGTTTTTTTTAAAGAAGAGAAGGTCAATAATTATGATTTAGTTCCTATGGTCGACAAAGGGATTTCTCATAGCAGAGGAAAATCAAAGAAGACTTTTTAGTGCAGATGAGATTTAAAGCGGACTTCACAAACAGGAGAGTGAACCAAACAGAGGGCTGGCTGGCAACTCACTCATCCATCCACCCCACAACCACAGCCTCCTTTCAGTCCAGCGTCTGTGTGAAAATTTAGGATGCCAAGATGAATGTGACAGAGTAACTGACCTTGAAGTGTTCACACTCTATTATCCCAAACTATCATGTAGCATAAACAGATCATAGGACGCTGAGAGATGAGTGCTATTGATAGAAATCAGTACAGAATGTTGTGGGAGCATAGAGAAGTCAGGATCGAACTCTGCCTAGGGGTGTTAGACAAACTTTTCAGGATGGTCCTGCATTCCCATTTTCTAAAATCAGAAACTATTTCTCCAAATTTGGACCAAAACCTATCCTTGAAAATGGCCTAGCAATTTATGCATCAAAGAAAGTTGTCGGGTATTCTTCCTTTGGCCAAAATCACCGTTTCATTTATATATGGACTCTCGTTGATTTCACCTTTCCAACAAACCAATGGAGGACTATTATAATTCCTATTTTGCGGATGAGGAAATTACAGCTTACAGAAAATAAGAAATCTGTGCAAGACGGTACACTCCGTAGGAGACTAAAACTAGAATTCAACCCAAATCTGTCTGATTCCAAAGTCCATGTTATTAAGCATAGCATTGTGATGTTACACTTTGTATAGCTTTCATGACTCAGTCTCTGACGGTCCTCTCATTAAAAGTGTGCCCTCTATTCGCAGAGTCCTTCTGTTCATGGAAGAGAATCACACTTCATGAAATACAAACAGACTGTGCAAAACTGCTAACTGCCTGAGAAAAACCCAGCCTCAAATGAAGAAAGCAGAGGGGACGTACAGCCCCACGGTGGAAGGCAGCTTCAGTGCTGGGCAAAGGAAGCCCTGAGAATGCCCTGGTTCTAACAGGGAACTGTGAACAAGGGGATCAAGAATGAGAGAACCATCTTTATCAGCGGTAGGAAGTAAGAGGGATGCAGAGCCTGAATTTTTGCCCTTTTCCAGCTTTGAGCTTCAGTTTCTTCAAGGTAACTCGGGCTCCCCTGGGTTGACAGATAGGAGGAAGATTAGGTATTACAGTCTATGTCTGTGAGTCAGGCTGTCAGACACACTGAAGATCCCATTGCCTGTTGGACAGTCTAATTATTGGGAGCCACTGACTTTCTCATAGCATCATTTATATCACCAAGGACTACCAGAAACTGGGTAATGCCTTTTCTTTCCCTCTTCTTCTCCACTCTCACCACCAGCCCAGAAGTGACTGTCTCTGTCCTTTTGCATGAACATGTAGGGTGTTTTTGCCACGTTAAAGTGACATGGCAACATACCAGACCCTGTGCTGAACTCTTGCTGACACACAGCCAGTTCAGGATACACACAATGCAAGAAAGAAATGAAATGGAATCTTTACACCAATGAAACACCTGAAGACACTGTGGTAGCTTATTCACCAACATTAGCACAAGAATCCCTCCCATCCGACATGCCCCTTTGCAAAGTGACTTTGCGGCTCCTCTCACCAAAAGTTGGAGTCTATTTCCCTTCCCACTGAGTTTGGACTGGCCTGTGGCTTGCTTTGACCAGTGGAATGTGATCAAAGTGTTGCTATATGTGATTTTCCAAGGTCAGGCCTTAACAGACGTTGCAACTTCTGTTTTTTCTGTCTTTTTGGAACTCTGAGACCAACACGCTGTGGAAAAAGTCCAGCTAGGCTACTGGAGACAACAGCCAAGTGAAAGAGAACTAAGGTACCCCAGCTGATAGCCAACAACTGTCGTGAACCACAAAAACAACTGCAAAGGTCTGGTGGAATCAAGAACAAAATGAGATGCTGTAAAAGTGAGAACTGTCCCAACAATATCAAATGATCATTATGTTGCTACACTGTTATTCCAAAAAATTTGATAAGTTTGAAATTTGCTCATCAAAGATAATAACTGATGATTTAAAAAATAATTTTTATGAGCATTTCCATGACAAATATGAAATATTTAAATATAGTCATGACACAGAAATGGAAATGTACTGATTCAGATGATTAGTTAAAGACAACAGCAGAATATTATTCTCAGAGTTGCTCAGACTTGCTCCCATCTATTTTGCCAAATCTGATCTACTCTAGGGATTCAGAATAGAAAAGTCACTAAAATAAATCAAACCATCAAAATATCACTGATCCCAATGAAGCCGATTAGCATGTGTATATATGAATATGGAATAAGTTGACATCAAATAATATGATGAAGAATGAGTCATTCTTCTGAACTAATAAAAAAAGAAGAGTCTGTATTCATCTCTACTGTAGATGAGTATGTAGTTTAAGGACAAACAAGGAACTTTCCAGTTTGCATTGCAGACTTCTGTAGACCCCGTGTAACGCATTATTTGCTCTAATAAATAATCCTAGTCCTTGCAAATGTTTAAAATAATTCTTAAAGTCACTTCAAAAAGCAACACCAGGATGACTGTGAGGTATTTCTGAGAAAAGATTCAATTGATTTAAGTGGCACAGTTGCAGAGTTTTGAATCAAAGTAGGTGGCATCTCAAAAGTAATCTACTACTCGCAATGTAGGTAATTCTGTGATTTTTTTTTTTTTTAAGCAGAAAGGTAGAAATATTGTCCAAAAAATGAACCAATACAATTCTGAAGAAGCGTCTTGACAGTTTGGGCCACACCTTTCTTTATGGGATATTAACAAACCCACTTCAGTAACTCAAGACTTCATAGAATATTCATCAACCATAAGCATAAATGGCATGAATGTAATTTTAAGCAAATTTAATTTGCAGAGTATGATACATTCCAGCACAATGTAATTAAGATAATGATAGTATTCTGCTCATACCTGGATCTCAATGCAAGCACCTCACAAGTATCTTCTAAAATTCTCATGTTGTGTCCTGGAGAATGCTTTGGGCCAAAGATACAGCAAGTCCTTAGTCAACTGTGGGAGAGGAATCAGGTATCTTTCCCCTGGCAGATCTGCCCTGAGCAATCCCCAAACTTCTGCACCGATCTGGATGCTTAGAGGGGAGAATCATATTCGTACAGAGAAGTAAACGGGTGGCTTTCAAAGAAAGTAAAATGAAAGAGGAGCCCGCAGCCGGGATGCACTCTGGTGCAGATTCTCTGGTTTAAATTTCGCATCGTCTGTGAATATTTCAAGGCAAAAGAATCCTGTATTGATTACCCTAAGAGAATCAGAATTGGAAAAAAAGTTACATGCTTATATTAAACTAAATATGTGGGAGAAAGTAAATGATATCAGTAAGGGAAGGAGAGAATATACAACATTTGTTTGCGGCCTATTATGTCCTAGTGATAATCAGCAATGCATTGAGGTAGATAATATCACCCCCATTTATCCACATTCAGAAGCAAAGGTCAAAAAAAGCGATACTATATATCCAAGGTCACACAGTTCTAAAGTGAGAATCCTGGGCCATGCAGTAAAATTGTCCATGCTGTTTCAATGCTTCCCAAGGTGATAAGAGTCTCCAGGTACCTAGTGCAGTGTTTACTACAGTGGTTCCCCAGAACACTGCTTCCATGAGATGTTATTAC
Organism: Globicephala melas; assembly: GCF_963455315.2. Taxonomy (NCBI): domain Eukaryota; kingdom Metazoa; phylum Chordata; class Mammalia; order Artiodactyla; family Delphinidae; genus Globicephala; species Globicephala melas. The sequence continues at coordinate 29,557,930 of NC_083324.2, read as the reverse complement.
ACATGATAGAAGAAAAAAAATATTGTGTAGTCAAAGGAGATTAAGAAACACTGAATGAAATGAGGCAAAATAGGTTTCTTTACAGCAGGACTCATCAGGATGTATCATGTACTAACGTGCATTCTGACTTAAAAAAAAAAAGAGAGACATACTAAGCAGCATTTCTCATATGCTTTTTTTTTCTTTAAGCAGTAAGACTGTTTTGTTTTTCTTTTTTTGCAGAACCCTACATACGACAACTGTTCCAAAGGATGTGGGGACTACTGAGCCTCCTTTACCTACACACAGAGATGCCTGAAGATCTCAGCTTTTTAACCAAAAAGTAGAGTAAATATCCTACGAATCATATGAGCAAAGCAAGAGGGCCTTCTGCCTAGTGAAATATGCTGAGAAGCTGAGCATTAAAATACATCAAATGGAACATGGCAGTCATTAGTGAAACTGGCTCACGATTTCCATTCTTGCCATTCCAGGCACATGACAGGATTATACTTCCTGTATCCTTGTGCTTGGGTGAAGCTGAAGGCATTCTGGCCAAGGAGTCGTGAGCAGAAGTGATTATGTCAATTACAAACTAGAGCATTTAACTGCCAGTGTGAGACCTCAAAGCTCCCTCTCCTTCTGCAAGGCAACCAGCAATGTCACTGTGCTTTCAGGACCAGGACCAGCCCTACAGGTCAGTGGGGGCTCTGCTCATCACCTGTTCTCCCAGGGACTACAGCAAGTTAAATGGGTTTCATCTCTTTTGCTAACTCCAAATAATTTGTGTAGCTGCTTAGAACAGTATGGTGAAGAGGATTCTGAGGCCTTGACAGGGATAAGGAGGGAAGAATGGGGAGATTTATTCGTTTTAGCTGCCATGAGGGAAGGAAGAATACCAGCATATACACAAAAGATCTGCCATTCTTTAATTAGAAAGCAAAAGAAATACTTTTTCCAAGACTCCTTTTCCCTTTCCTTAATGATATGGAATCATTTCTAGGTCTTACAAGGTCTCTGAATAACCATTACAAAAATTCAGTATTATTGGTACAGTCCTGCAAATATACAGAAGTATGTGAACTTTAAATCACTCTGGTTAGGAGAGTATTGAAAAAGAAATGTACTGCCATGCAGAAGTATCTGTCCATAATGTGCCAACACAGGGGTGAGAACACACCACAATGACAATGTTGTAAAAACGCTCTTAGGTGTTAGGAGTTGGAGAAGTGTTTCAATAGAAGAGGAATAAAGTACGCTCAGCAGCTGAAAGAAATATTTAAGGATCATTTCCAATGAGTGACATAAAAAAATTTTTTAAAACCACACATACACTCCGCTGTGAGAATCACTTCAAAAACTCTGTGAAAAGCTTTTTCGTCTAGTATAGATCAGAAAGTAATGCTAAAGATGTGCAATTCACGGGAGAGTTGCTGGAAAACCACAAGCAAGATAAATAATTTAACAGCACTTTACCATGTACACATTTATATTCTACCCAGTTTGGGAATAAGGAGAGAGCACGTTGAGTTTCTACTTCTATGGGGTGGCCAGATCGAAACCCAAGCTCCCGTGTAGATAGCATCCTTCCAGGGCAAGTTGTAGCAGGTCCTGAAAAGCATGGATTCCACCTTCAGGTTTGTTTATGCCCCTGAAGAGCCACTGAAAATTCCATTTCCCATCAGATCTTCAGTGCAGTTGGACAAGCCAATGAAGCAACCTAACATCACAGTTCAGATACCACATGAAAGCAGAGAGCAGCCAAACTATAAATACAGAACAGAGAGACTCCTTAATGGGAGAAAAGAAATAGAAAATGGGAGAAGAAAGGAGAAGACCTTAAAAGGGAATATTTAGCAGGTAGCACATTCTTAGAAGATATGAAACATTCCCTAGCAGTCAGGTTCAACTGGCACCATACATAGTGTTTGATGCAGGGTAGGCCTTTAATGAATATTTGATGGAAGAGCAGATGGCATGTGTGCTTTTTCTTTGCTTAATCTAGGAAAACTTTCTAAGAGACCACTGAACCAGACCAGACTCAACTTACTTACATGAAAATAATTGAGGGAAATGCACTTAAAAAAAAAAAAAAAGCTAAGTCCTGAATTCCTAATCAAAAAGACACCCAGCTAAATGTAAATTGGTGCAGCCACCGTGGAAAACAGTAAGGAGGTTTCCCAAGAAACTAAACATAGAACTACCATATGACACAGCAATTCCACTCCTGGGCATATATCTGAAAAACACAAAAACACTAATTCGAAAAGACACACGCACCCCAATGTTCACAGCACCGTTATTTACGATTGCCAAGGTATGGAAGCAACTTAAGTGTCCATCAACAGATGAATGGATTAAGAAGGTGTGGTGTATATATATATATATATATATATATATATATATATATATATACACACACACACACACACACACACACACATACAATGGAATACTATTCAGCCACAAAAAGCAGGAAATTCTGGGCTTCCCTGGTGGCGCAGTGGTTGAGAGTCCACCTGCCGATGCAGGGGACACGGGTTCGTGCCCCGGTCCGGGAAGATCCCACACGCCGCAGAGCGGCTGGGCCCGTGAGCCATGGCTGCTGAGCCTGCGCGTCCAGAGCCCGTGCTCCGCAACGGGAGAGGCCACAACAGTGAGAGGCCCGTGTACTGCAAAAAAAAAAAAAAAAAAAAAAGCAGGAAATTCTGCCATTTGCCAAGCAACTTGGATAGACTTGGAGGGCATTATGCTAAGTGAAATAAGTCAGTCAGAGAAAGATAAATACTACATGATACTCCTTATATATGGAATCTAAAAAAATAAAACAAACTAGTGAATATAATAAAAAAGCAGACTCACAGATATAGAGAATAAGCTAGTGGTTCCCAGCGGGGAGGGGGAGGGAGGGGCAATATAGGGGTGGAGGAGTGGGAAGTACAAACTACTGGGTGTAAGACAGGCTCAAGGATGTACTGCACAACACAGGGAATGCAGCCAATATTTTTAATTAACTGTAAGTGGAAAGTAACATTTAAAAATTTTATTAATAATTTTTTTAGTCTAAATAAAACAGTCCATCCTTTACTATGGAAAAATATTTAAAAAATAAAAGACACCCAGCTAAAGGCATAGCAAACAATAAATATAAGATGACTTTCCCTCACATACCAAAGGCGGTGCTTACATTTTAAGTGGAAAACCTGTAGACCATTAACTCACTGGAGCTTGGAGAGATCTGAGAATAACAATATTGTATGCTCTTTTAGTGACAGTGATGAAATCTCTTCTGTGACAAATATAAATGTTGACAGAAGAATAAGTTCTTTCAAAAAACAGAAAGAGAGCCTTAATTATACTTACCTGGCATTCTCACAGATTCTGAATTTAACCGCCCACCCCCCCCCAAAAATGCCCATCCTCTGTGAGTTAGCAATCTGAGAGAAATGATGTGAGAATATTTCACAGTGGAAAGTATTCAACAAGTGTTTAACAAATGACCTTCTCAGTGAATTACTAAAGGAAGCCCATAAAGCCAAATTTTGGAGGAAAGGGTAAAGACAAAACACTTTTTAGGACTTCGTATGTTTTTCATTTATTCATTAAGTAGGAACTAATTAAGATCATTCTATCTGGTAGGTAATGTGTAAGACACTGAGAAAACAGCACACACCAGCCGTATGCATCCCTTCCCCTCCAAAGGTGTACATTCTAGAGAGTGAGCAAACGAAAGGCAAGAAACAGATCAAAACGCAGTCTCTATTGTGAAAGAGACAAGGGTTGACAGGGAAAAACAGAGATGCATTGACGCAAAGGCAAGCACATTCCAAGCCGACACTGCTAAACGGGGAACACGCTTGGCCTGCCTATCTGGGGTGTCAGCAAAGTGTGCAAGCTCTCTGCAGCCTTGGCTCGCAGTTTGGATTTATTCTCTGTGCCTGGGGAAGCCTCTAAAACATTTCAGCCAGTGGGGAGTGGAGGTTTATGACAGAATCTGAGTTCTCTTTTAGAAAGATCATTCTAAATGCTGTGTACGGAAATAAATAAATAAATATTCAATCAAAGCAAGGATGAAAGCTGAATGCCACTGTGGACGCCTTTACTGGAGACTAGATAAGAGATTCAAAACAGGTCTGAACTATGGTGGTGGCAGTGGAGGTGCAGAGAATTTGAGATACATTTCTGAGGCAGGAGCAACAGGACTTACGGATGTGAGTGGGAGGCAAAGGAAAGAGGGAGATCAAAGAAGATTCCAGGGTCTTGGCCTGAGTACGTGTGGGGAAAGTGATATAATTTAGGAGATTGGGGAAGGGAGGCTAGGTCATATGGCTCACCATTTAGAGACCCTACCTTCCTGAATTTACGTTTCCCGAAACCAACTAAACAGACTTTCCTAACCTGGGTGTGTAGATGGACTCCAGGGCTTCTATGAATCTCCTGAAATTGTTTGCAAAATGGTGTGTGTGTGTGTTGTTCTCCTATAGTCTTCATTATGCAAAAAATTCTGTCTCCTGACTCCAACAAAGATAAGAATCACTCATTTAAATTAGCAGAATTATCTGAAATTTGTCCCCAAGAGTGATTAAAAACAGGCTCACACTTTCATTCATTTTAGCTTAGAATCTAACAGACACACTCCTGAAGAGTGAAAAAAAAGTTGACTCTGTGTTTGAGCAATGTGTTCATGAGAATGAACCCTCCACAAAAGACAAACTAAAGATTTTTTTAAATAGCCTAACACTAAAGTCATTTTAATCTGATTCAGCAGTGAACAATTTAAGACATGTCTCTTCCAACAAAAGACAGCGGGACACAAAAATGACTGTGTGATCCATTTAAAATGAAAGAATGGGCTAAATCATTAACAACAATACAAATGCAGAAAATTCTAGGAGGGGAAAAAAAGAAGAGTGAAAACTCTAAGTAGCAAGTGATTTCCAAATGTTTCCAGAACAGGAAGCAAAAGACATTTTAATGTAACTCTGGTAACTTCCAGAATAGAATAAGTTAATCAGGCAGCCTCTAAAAACAAAAAGGTAATTCATTAAAAATAAATATTTCAGCAATGAACAACACTGCCAGAGTGTCAAGAAAGCATGCTTTTTCATGATAGCAATTTGTATGCAAATATAGCTCAGCATTTATTTACTAAACCCCCAAAGCCTGCAAAGGGAAAAAAGTTTTCTTCTTTCCATCTGCTTAAACTCTTCTAATAAAGTCAACTGCCAATGACACAAGAGGCTCTGACTTCTCTAAAACAATAATAATAGAAGAAATGTATTCAGAAATAGAGAGTTTCAGACAAGAAACTCCATCTGAGCCACTCTTTCTTCCTCAAATCTCTTAGCCTAGTGTCACTGTTAATGCTGGGTTAATATTTATACCAACTTTACAAGAGTGTTATAAGGTTGGGGGTTTTGGAGTTTTGTTTGCTTTTAAAGAATAGCATATTTCAGACCATAAAGTAAAAGCTGAACAATGGTTGCTTAAAAACAAAGTCAGGGCTTCCCTGGTGGCGCAGTGATTGAGGGTCCGCCTGCCAATGCAGGGGACACGGGTTCGTGCCCCGGTCCGGGAAGATCCCACATGCCGCGGAGCGGCTGGGCCCGTGGGCCATGGCCGCTGAGCCTGCGCATCCGGAGCCCGTGCTCAGCAACGGGAGAGGCCACAACGGTGAGAGGCCCACGTACCGCAAAAAAAAAAAAAACAAACAAAGTCAACAGAAGTGAATTCCTTAAAAACCTCCCTCTGTTCAGCATACCCCTCTTTGCAACTTGCATCTGTGATTTAAATACCACTACTCACCAACATCAGTGTTATCATTTAGAACCTAGAACCTCACTGATTCCACATTTAAAACTTCACCCTTATTTTGCCACAGTTCATTCTCTCAAATTATCTCTGTATTTTCCTTCCGCATTACAATTTAGAACATCACTGGAGTCAGGGTCTAGGAATTAGTTATTGTTTCTTCGTCCTCTCTAGTTGTAACTGTCTGAATTTTTCAAAACATAATTTTTAACAATAAAAAACCCTCAAAACACAAAACAAGCCTCTAAAAATGTTTAAAATATTTAAGTTCATTTAGAATTTGTAACTTTTTTCGGCCCATCGTTTTTCAAGGTCTGTGTTTAGACAGCACAGCAGATAATACCGTTTGCCTAATGTTTAAATTAGGAGACCAAATAATCTAAAAGGATCTACAAAAATGCCAACTTAAACTCAAGATTTCTACATATTTGAATTTCATTTTGTATATAATCAAAAAAAATATTTAAGCATATGCCTAAGGAAAGCAAAAATTGTGGAAACAGATGTTCTGACAGTTCCATAAGAGTTTTACATTTATATATTGTCATTGCTCCTGCAGGATCCTAAAACTCACTCCCATTTTCTTTATATGCTCAGATATGAAAAACATATCTTTGCCACCCAACAGTCTTCTGGCATGGGGAATCAGACACTGGCCTCAATCTCTGTCATTACCAACGTTACCATCATCACCGCCATCTTTGCCATCATCACTTAAAAGAAAGTTAAAATTTCTTGAATCACAATCACTGCTAAAATGTGTCACGCATTTCTTGTTGATGACTAAAAGTTCCTCCAGTAGGCTACAATTTCAAATATTATGCCACAGAGTAGAGAGATTCCATCATCATTAATGTCTGTATAGGGAAAAAACACAAGCCTCTCTCTGAAAAGAAACTCTTAGTCAGAATCTCATCTGGTTCAGCTTAATATAGGAAAAGGGGGAAGAAAAGGAAAATTCAAATTGAGAGGAATTAGTATTACAGATTTGCAATGTTATTCGCATCCCATGTCACTTTTTTCAGTCTGTCAGTGATTGTCGCTGTGCATCTGTCACTCAGTCACACACAGCCGGCAAAATATGCAGTTGTGTTGCCTACTGGTCTTCCACTGATTAAACCTTGGTGACTTCTTATAAAAATAGACAATCAGAAGAGGGAACTGGCCAACAAATATGCAAGTGCAACAAAGAAACAAAAAGTGATAATTCTGGAAGTGAAATGTGAATTGAATGTAAACGAAGTTACAGGAGACACAGTTGACTACTGGAACCATGCTGCTGTTCACGAGATGTGCAGCCACAGGAGCTTACTGAAGGCAAGCTTACTGACAAAAATGTACGAAGCTATTACGGTGAAAGGATGGAAGATGTACCAGAGGAAGTGATGCCACCAAAAAACTCAACATCGTAAAAAAAACTTTGTAGTTTACCACATTGAGAGCACTTAGGATAAAAAGTTGGAAATTGAAAGGAGTATGAAATTTGCCAAGGCATAGAAAAGATGCTCAGTCTGTGTTGAAAGCCATACTACCAGAAAAAGAAGGCAAGTGGTGTTCAAACTACTCTTGATAAGTGTTTTCCAAAGGAAAAAAATGCACTTTAATTTTCAATATTTCTAATGTTTTAAATTACACTGTACCAGTATTAGTATGCTGTATAAGTATTAGTGTTAATATTATTATTTTCCTATACACTTTTAACAGACAGTAGAATAGTTTTAAGTGTTTTGATGAAAATTTTAAAGGTCGGGCTTCCCTGGTGGCGCAGTGGTTGAGAGTCCGCCTGCCGATGCAAGGGACACGGGTTCGTGCCCCGGTCTGGGAAGATCCCACATGCCACAGAGCGGCTGGGCCCGTGAGCCATGGCCACTGAGCCTGCGTGTCTGGAGCCTGTGCTCCGCAACGGGAGAGGCCACAACAGTGAGAGGCCTGCCCGCGTACCGCAAAAGAAAAAAAAAGAAAAGAAAAATTTAAAGGTCATGGAACCGTCGTAATTTTCACCATTGATGATTAAGATTACTTTCCACGGTTCCAGTTTTAATGGCCATTTTTCAATCCCACAGTGCTGTACCCAGGGAAGACTGTCTGTACTTTAAATTCATGAAGGACACTGGGTGGGGCAAATAAAAGTTATGGCTAATGGGCCACAAATTTAAAACCTGTGCCAGGAACTAGCATCATATTCAGCGTGCATCTCAGTAATAGCAGGAGAGAGTGGGTTGAGGAAATTCAAGGACTATAAATGGCTTTAAAAAGATGTACTCGTCCAACATTCTGTCCAGGAAGGGTACACCTATTGTCATATGCTCCTGAATTCCCCCAACAGACTGTCTGGCAAAAATAAAGTTGACAATTTATTTTTTTCCCCCGAATAGCTTAGTTGAGAACTGCTGTTATCAAACCTCCTGACCCCTGAATGCATCATTAATTCTGCCTTAAATTAAGCATTAGGTTTTCTCCACCAAATGTTCTCTTGTACGCAACTATTAAGGCAGGGGATTACACAACAGTAAGGTCAATACCATGCATGTCCTCTATTTCATATGGATGAAGAACCACAAGCAAAATTCCTGCCAAAATCTTTGGTTTGAGACAACAAAGAAGATGCAGACATAGCTATAGCCTTCCCCTCACAATGCTCTACGATAGGCTCTTTCCATAGGGCATCACCTGCCACCGGTCTAAAAGCTCTTTAAAAACAAAGGCCACATCTCATTCATCCCTCAATCCAAAGGCCCTGGCTAGGTCTCAGTTCACAGGTCACCTCTTAGGGGACTTGTCCATTGCACTTAAAGCACCCTTCTTCCGTAACTCTTCATATGTTTGTATCTTTAAGAACCTGTTTCAAACGCTGGAATTGTAGTATCCCCTTATGTTTACTTACTTCCTATCTAGAATATAAACTGGACTGAGAGCGGGAGTCAATTTTTCATCTGTTTCCTAGTACCCAGCTGAGTTCCTGGACAGAAAGCACTCGCCTAAACACTGAATGAATGGGTGGGTGAGTGGGTGGGTGGATGAAATGTCTGAGTGAATGACTATTTGGATGAATGTTTGTTGAAATAAATGACCAAACAATAAATGAATTAAAGTGAAACTAATATCTTACTTTAATAAGTAAAAGGCAGATCGCTGTTATTCTCCTAGATGATGTTTCATACTCACAAACGGAAAATTCTCTGGGTTGTCTTCCTTTTCCTAAGTTTTGCCCTCAGACAAATCTAAACGTGAGAATTCTTCCAAGTGGGTGAGCTCCCCACATCCAGCCCACCATTTGCTAAACTACAAGATGGAAGAGTTTCACTTTACAGCAGCATATGTGAAAACAGCTTGGGAAGTTTTGTTGCGAATAAGCTCAAGATGAGTCGACAGAGAAATGTTGTTTCCACAAAACACATTTTTATCTCAGACCGTGAATGCAAGTCTGGTATTGGGTTGAGGGATGCGATTTCTCACTCTGATCTTTGTTGGCAAGGTTACTCATGGAGTTTTCTGTCAACTTGGGAACCACCAGGGACAGTATACAGCACATTCACAGAAGGAATAAGCATAGATATGGGAGAACAGAGAAAAAGGAAAGGAATATACAAGGGCCTATCTTCAAACTATAGCAGTGGAAAGGCTGTCATTTAGGAAGGAGAGAAGATGCAGGTTAACTGCCAAGTAAATAATAGAACAGAAAGCAACTAGTAAATGGTAGAAGAGGAGAGAATTTGAATCCAGTGTGTGTGATGTGGAGTGCCCCAGATCTGGATTCCTGTGCCATTTCTACCACATTTTACCAATTTGACTTTGGGAATACAAACTCTTTGAGTCTCAGTGACCTCATCTGCAAAATGGGTATTCATTCTGTTTGAACTGTATATTTCAAGGTAACCAAACAGCCCTAGAGATGGAAAGTTATTTAAGGTTCTTCAGCTCTAAAAGTGAAAGGGATAACAGATTTACACAAACCACCATTTTCAATCCCTAATGAGACAACTCAGTTACATAAAATTATTAATGGATAAATTAGGGCTTAGGTCAGGGGTTCTTAACCTGTGGGGGGTGGGGGGTAGAGTTCCAGAGACACTTAAGGGAAGATACATGGAGAGAAGAAAGGGAATACCTAAAGATGAAAAAGAAAAAAGAAAAGGTGTTTACTTGTTTTCACTAACTTCTAACTGAAATTTTACATTTCCTTAAATCACAAATGTAATCAACAAACCATTGTAACAGTAGTGCTTATGATTTTTCATAATGTTTATCACATATTTTTTAAAATATAAAGCGATAACTTTATGGTTATTGCAGATACCTTGAAATATTATTTACTCCACAATGATCCATCAGCTCTATGAGGATTACAAAATTCTAGCAGTCATTATACCTGCCACCCGGTTCTGGTTATTTACTATGTACTTAAGTAGTGTATATTTCACTGTATCATAAATTTGCCCTTTAACATTATATGAACTGTTATTCAGTAACATCAATTTCCTTTGTGTTTTTATAGACTTAATTTTCCTCATTTAAAAACCATTGGGAGAAGAGAGCTACAGGTTTTGCAAAGTGACAAAAGGGACCCCTGACAAAAAAGTTTAAGAACTCCGGCTTTAGATAAAAGGTTAATGGGAACTTTATAATGGAGGAACCAGGATGTCACTACCTAAATGTGCTGATCAATTTCAGGACCCTAAGAGCGGGACATCCAGACATTGTGCCTCCTTACAAGATGTGATATGAAGCACACGGCACTACTACAAATGCTCGGATCTGAAAATAATCAATCCTTAGACCACACTGCTTAGTGGAACTTTCTGCGAGGATGGAAATGTTCTACGCATATGCTACCCAAGCTACACTTGAAATGTGGCCGAAGCAAGGGAGCAACTCAATATTTAATTTTTTTTACTTAATTAATTAATTAAGGTATTTCTGGCTGCGTTGGGTCTTCGTTGGTGCACGTGGGCTTTCTCTAGTTGCGGCGAGCTGGGGCTATTCTTCATTGCCGTGCATGGGCTTCTCATTGCGGTGGCTTCTCTTGTTGCGGAGCACGGGTTCTAGGCGCACGGGCTTAGCAGTTGTGGCTCGCGGGCTCTAGAGCACAGGCTCAGTAGTTCTGGCACATGGACTTAGCTGCTCTGTGGCATGTGGGCTCTTCCCGGACCAGGGCTCGAACCCGTGTCCCCTGCATTGACAGGCGGATTCTTAACCACTGCACCACCAGGGAAGTCCCCTCAATATTTAATTTTTAAAAACTTTTATCTGATACTCATTTAAATAGTCAGATGTAGTTAGTAATTACACTATTACACAACCCTCCTTAGAGCTGACTTACTTTATACAAAACACAAAAGGTAGAGAAACAAGCTAAATAACACCAAGGGAAAGCAAACAGAAGAGTTCAGATTACAGAATGGTCTACAGGAAAACTGACCCAGTTTAAAAAAAAAAAAAAAAGTCAATGTCACAAAAATACTGTATTAAAAGAGTAGTAAAATAAATAAGCAAATATACTGTGAAGATCTTATTTGGATTCTGGTCTAATCAACTGATGACAGAAAGACATTTTGAAACAATCAATCACAGAAACTTGAATATAACATTGTATCAAGAAATTACTATTGAGTTTGTTAAATATGATAATGGCATTCTAGTTATATTGGGATATTTCTATAGTTTTTAAACATGCATACCAATGTACGCAGAGTTAAGATCAAACTATTTCTAAGAACTGCCTTAAAATATGTGAGCAAAATCAGAAGAGTCTAGATGAAGCAAGTATGGCAAAAGCAAGATAACCATTGATTCTGACTGAAGGGAAATGGGCATCCTTTATACTATTCTTACTACTCTTGAGTATTCTGAAGTCATCTACAACGATTTTTAAATGTGACAATGCACTGGATACAGAGACTGACACATAGTAAGCGCTCAGTAAATGTTAATAAGCAGCTATTGGCATCATCATTATTATTCATGATCCCTAAAGCCCAAACTACAACAAACTAGTAAGTATAAAAGTTAGCTTTGGGCTCAGTATAGGAACAAGTGTTTTAACAGTGAGAGGTCTATGAAGATGGAAATACACTGTCTCCAGAGGTGGTGGCCCACAGAATACTCCTAATAGCAAAAACAGCAGCATTTATGAGCACTTATAACATGGCAGACATGGGTCTAAGCACTTTCCACGTATTCCCTCATTAAATCTTCGCAACAACGGTGTAAGAAAGGTACCCTTACTATTCCCAATGGAGCGATACCAGCAGAGATTGATCGCTTGGTGAGAATGCTGCAGACGAGGGTCAAGGTGAATGTCTTTGCTAGTTGCCCTTTACCATCCCTGACAACCCTGAACTCTTCTGATTCAATGAACATGTCACTCAAATGAATTGCGCAGGCTAAGCCAGCTGGCTCGCACACAGCCAGGGAACAGAGAGCAACTCTTCGTTTCACTTGTTGAAAGGTCTTTAAACATCACCTTTCCCTTTCGAGTGGGAGACTAAACCCCTCAAGAAGTTAATTATCTGTAAGCAAGCGGATAATATGATCAAGAAAATGCTACATTTCAACTACTTCTTTTATCCATTTTCAAATTTCCCATAAATTAGAGGGAAACGTCTTCCCCAGGCTGCCATTTGACCAAGAAACGTCCATGGTATGTCTTTGTCAACATGTTTCAGAATGTAAATCCAGATTACAAAAACTAAAGTTGGTATAAAATCTGTCGTCATATATTATATTATTTGGAAAGAAATACTGGTGACCTTATCCAGTATGACTGTTATAATAGTAATAAAATTGAATCTTGGAAGATTACACTTCTGGTCAAAGTAGTAAAATATGACCTTATTCTATTCAACACTGACATTTATTATATTAATTCACATGTAAAAAACTGCATTAAAATGATATTAAATCCCTGGTTAGAAATGGGAATATTTAAGAACTTCAGAAATAAGATTTAACTTTACCAGTCATTCACAGCATTAAGCCTGTCTGATGTAAATCAAACTGAATTTCCTTCACCAATCTCTGGTTCAATTCTAACTTTATTATTACCACCATCTAATTCATAGAGTTTTTTTTTTTTTCATGATGCCTCTTCAAACATTTTATAAACCTTAATTCATTTTCATCACACTCTGGAGAAAAAGATAACATAGAGCAATGGATATACAAACTTGACTCAGAGGATCAAGCCATCTGTCATGGCAGAGAGATTCTCTTCACCCCAATAAAATCATGCTTAATGCTGAGTTCCTATCAGTCACTGTACAAGGCCCCAGGAAGAGAACCAACGTCCAGGGGTGAGGGACCACAGTCAGACAGCTACATGGGCTTCACAGTATGGCCACCATGTGGTGAAAAGGCATCATTTCGGATATTACACCAGCAAAGTGGTTTGTTTCTTAAGATTGGCCAAGGTTTTAAAGGAAGGTCCCTCCCTTAAATATAAGTTCTGCAAAACTTTCAGTTTGGGGGTAGAACATGGACTAACACAATGAATTAAAGGCAAGGCCCAGACACACTGCCAAGGTTTGCTTTCTCTTAATTAGCCCAAAGTCCCAGGCTTGCCATGGTAGCTCTCAGCTCTTTCCAATGTTTTTCCCCATGCTCACTAACGTTTCCAGGCTCCAACCAGAATCACCTTTTTGCTATGTATAACATTTCCTCATACCTTGCTTAATATTGTTTTCTGTTCTGAATATCTTTGTCCTTTATATAATTAGATTAAGCTAAGTGTTGCTGTGATAACAAGCAGCCCCCAAATTTCAGTGGCTGATAACAAACTTCCTGCCTGTTACTGGTCCACTGTGGGCCAGTAGATCAGCTCTGTCCACCTTTGTTACTCAGGCATCCAGGTGGACAGAGTAACCACTAGCTCAAACATCGCTAGGAGACACGCCAGGGCAAAAGAAAACTCTGCAGGATCTTGTACCAGAAGTTAGATACTCAGTCCCAAAGTGACACAAGGCACAGCCATGACTAGTCAGGAACCACAAGTACAATTCAACCACATGCCTGGATGAAAGGAGAAGTGAACATATTTGGTCACCACTACCACGGACTCCTTATCTCCACGCCTCCTAAATCGTACAATTCTTCCACAGGGTGGCTTCTGCTTCCTCAGAAAGACAGCCCTGGTACCTTTTGATGAAAAGAAACTGTTCATACCCTTAATATACACAGCCCGTTATTTTACCTCTTAAGGCCCTTATGACTCTGTGAGAACACTGTCTCCATTGGGATTCTGTGCTTCCCACAATGCCTTGCTAGAATGATTGAATGAGGCTGTCTGCATAATGAGAGTTTTATCTCCAAAGACTTCAAATACCCTGGAGGCCAGTAACATCTGATATGTAATAAACCTTTAAAAAAAATTTTTCTTATTTATATTGAAAAGATACTTAAAACAACATTAAAAGACCATAAAGATGAAATAAAAATGAGGCCATAATCTTACCACCCTAAACAAACAACTGTTTTCATTTCTTTTCCCTCTAGCCTTGTTTAAAGAATATCCATGTCCTTTACATATCTGTACCCAAGGTGCACAGAGAGATACGGAGAACTCTAAACAGAAGATAAATGACTGCCCAGTCAACATGCTTTTTACCCTTCCCCAGGGCAAAGACCACATCAGGTCATATCTTAAGACTGATTTGTATTTTCCATAACATGAGTGCCAGTGATTTAAAGATGCTAAGCTATTTAACAGTCACCATCACTTAGAAACAACAGTAGGTGTATCCTTCACCACCAGTTCTACTCCTTGACCCAGCTCTAGAAGACATTACCTCCAGTGAGAGAAGCTTGGTTTCCATCATTAGAAGAAGGAAAAAAAGTAAGACTATGTGCTAAATCTTGGACAATTGTAGAGAATAACAGTGGAAGGAAGAAAATTGCCAATGTTGCAATGTTTTGGTTCATCATTAAGATACCATTAGCAAGAAACTAACACAACAATGTAAAGTAATTATACCCCAATAAAGATGTTAAAAAAAAAATAGATACCATTAACAAGACCTAAGAACATGATAACCACACTCTTGAATTTATCTTATTTTATTTTCCTTCTGTTTTACTTAACTCAGCCACTTCATGTAGACAACATGTAAGAACAGACTGGTAATGTAAGTAGAGGGGAGTTTTAAGGTGGTGAGTTATTTCATACGACACACTAATGGGGAATGCATAACACTGTGCTTCTGGGTTTTGTTGCTTTTTAATATATTTTAACTTTTAATGAACTTATACCCCTTCACCCATTCCTCCCATCCACCATCTTATCTCTGGCAACTGCAGATCTGATCTGTGTATCTATGAGCTTAATTTTTTGTTGTTCTTCTGCTTCTGGTTTCAGATTCCACATATAAGACAGATCATATGGCATTTCTCTATGTTCCAATAGAGTAGAAGAAAGCAATACAAAAAGAAAATTAATATTCATTGGTAAACAGGTACCATGACATGAAACAAAGATCAAAAAGCCTAAACTTAACAGCAATCAAATATCTATACAAAAAATTAAACACACACAATGCCTATAGTTTCAGTTACCTAACTCTGTATAATGACATACCCCAAAACTCAGAGACTTAAATAACAGTGGTCATTTATTACTTCTCATGGTTTCTTCAGGTCGAGAGTTTTGGAGCATTGCCACCAACGTGTCCTGTCCCTGGACCTCTCATGAGGTTGCAGTCAGACAATGGCTGGCGCTGGGGTTATACTGAAGACTTCTTTGTACACATGACTGGAACCTGAGCCAGGAAAACTCAAACGGTTATGGGTACCCCCTCTAGCTTTATATGGCATCCCCCTGTGGTCTCTCCAGCACAGTCGCTTCAGGTGGTCAGATTTATCATGTTACCTTGGGGGTGCCAAGACGTATGCCCCAAGAGAGAGAACACACCAAACAAAGACAAAGTTATTTAAGGATCTATCCTTAAAACTCACGTCTGCCACATTCTATTTGTCAAGGCATTTACAGAAGTCCACCCAGAGTCAGGTGGAGGGAACAGACAACTCCCCTCTTGATAAGACTATCATTGTCATACTGCAGTAAAAGCATGTAGCGTAGGACATGTTTTGATGTGCTCATATCTCTGGAAAATCCAACGTGCCATGCTTAGCCACAAAGTTCGCCTACACTAGGAAAATTGATTAACAACATAATCTGCAAGGAAAAAAATAATAGCCAAATTCCAATGTCTGCTTGAGGTTTACAAATTGAATTAGGAAGAATAAACACTTATTAACTTAAAATATCAGACTTGATCAGAGACTCAGTCCTCGAAAATATTAGCCTGGCTAGAACTAGTATGAAAAGGAAACTGTAAGATCTAAACAGCGATTATAATTCAAATATATTAATTTTCTTTGGAGTATCAGTGGCTTTAGCAGATTGTTCACTTTGAACAGTTAGCCCTGGTGATATGTGTGTAGAGAGGTGCTTATTTTTCTTTTCTGCGGGCATTAGCTTCCTTTCAAACTTTTGCTGGAACAAACCTTAAGTTGAAAATGACAAAGTTTGGAAGCTGATTCAATTCAGAACAGGGTGACCATTCATTCAATAAGTATTTTCTACGTATCTACTATGAGCCAAATACTATGCTAGGCACTGGAGATACAGTAACAAGCCAGTGAGACAAAAATCTCTGTCAGTTGGGGCTTCCCTGGTGGCGCAGTGGTTGAGAGTCTGCCTGCCGATGCAGGGGACACGGGTTCGTGCCCCGGTCTGGGAAGATCCCACATGCCGCGGAGCGGCTGGGCCCGTGAGCCATGGCCGCTGAACCTGCGCATCCAGAGCCTGTGCTCCGCAACGGGAGAGGCCACAACGGTGAGAGGCCCGCGTACCGCAAAAAAAAAAAAAAAACAAAAAAAACTCTGCCAGCATAGGTCATCTATTCTAATATGTCACTAGTTCTTCGGTGGCCGCAGAACAGCAAGTGCATTCTCTAGATCAGCCATGAGAAGAGAAGGCAACTGAAGATGCAGCCAGGAGGAACTCCAACATCCTGTTGGGTTGGTCTGAAGTGATGCAGCTGACAAGGAAAGTACAAAGGAGTTTCCAGGAAAGAGGAAAATAGGAGGAATGGGAGGTGTCTGGAGAGTCAGGAGAAAAGCACATTGCTAGAAAAAGGGAAGGGTCAATGGTGTCAAGTAAGCTGAAGACTGGAGACTGACAAATAGAGCTTGGCCAACTCTACTTTAGGGTAATATGAAATGACGTCTGCTGCCTTCAACAGCCTCTAATGTGGACAGAGACAGGGCTATTCACTCACCCTACGGGGAAGGGCTGTTACGTGAATACTACAGAATTTTAAATCACATTTTTGTGGATAAGATGCTCTAGGACAGTGCTTCTTAACCACGGTTCCACACCACAACGAGTGACACAGTTAGGTGTAAGGTGCAGCTCAAGATGTTTAGAGAGAGCGGAGGAGGAGGAGAGATCCAGCCCAGGTACCAAGACTAACATACTTGGGCAGTTCCGCCTGACCCCCAGAGCATCCTACATACGGATCTACATCAGTATGTGTGTCAATGAGCAAAGGATTCTGGGAACCTCCCTCCCTCAGTACCTGGCAAGCATTAGGGATGGGAAGATTACACTAAAACAACTATGCAAGCTATTTAAGTCAATGAGAGGGAATTCACAGGTTTACACGGAACACCAGGAGGTAGTGAGTGGGGAAGCAGAAAGAGTGATTAAGAGCGTGCTTCTGGCCAACCCCTGCTTTCCGGCTGCGTGACTTTAAGTGAGTACGATTAACTACTTTTTGTCTCAGTCTCACTAACCAGAGAGTGGGGATAATAAGAGTACTTCTCTCTGTGAGCTGTTGCAAAGATTTACTGAGGAAGTGGGTGTAAAGCTCTTCGCACTGTGCCTGACACGTAATAAACAATCAATAAGCACATGCTGTTGCTATTCTGGTCCTTCCGTGGCTCTTAATGGCACAGAATTAAAGGCTGTGGCCTGACTTCTCCACTTTCCTGGGTCACTAATAATTCTGTGATATTCCCAAAGACACTTAGCATCCCTGGACCCGACTTCCTTAACTATAAAATTAAGAACATTCATCTATGTTGGTGGATGTTCATCTCCATTCTGAGAAGTCTTAGACTGAGAATCTGCAGAGACGGGGCAAGCGAGCAGAGCTCTGGGCATTTCTCTTCCTTTCTCTGAGTAAGGTCACTTTCTCTGTATGTTACCTTTGGCTTCAGCATTAGATCATGTGTCACTAAAGACTGTCTCACTGAAAGACAAAACAAAATGTTTAAAAGCCAGTGGTTTGAATGGAATCTAATGCCCCAAATTTCCACGGGTTAAGGTGATGGGGTCCCTGGAGAATTCAGATAATCAAAACAACTAATTAGGATTCAATTGACAGCTGTTCATCAGGCATCCAAGCCCTCTTGTACATTTATAATGTTGCACTAAATACGTCACTTTCAATTAGTCATATATCCCAGCGCTGTCATTACAATGGGAAAAGTTTAGTAGCAGCAAAAGCAACAGACAGCTCTAACAAGGGTGTGCTTGGTGAATTCAATACTCTTACAATGGACTAATGATGCAGGAAGACTGAGACTGTGTCTCTGGCCATGTGGTCCAGTGGAACATCTCTGAACCAAACGTACTGAATTGAAAACATTAGCACTGCCACTTCTCATCAGTCTTAACTTTGGCAAAATATTTGGCCTCTCAGAGGCTACGTATCCTCATCTGTCAGGTGGAAGAGACTGTACAATTTCACATATTTGCCCCCCAGAGTCACCACTCCACTCAGTATTTAATCCATTCAGTAAATCCTTATGGAGAACCAAATACATGTCAAGCATAATGCAGGATGAAAATACAATGGTAAGCAAAAACACCTACTACGATGAATCAATTCCCAAACAAAGGTATGTCTGCAAGTCTCACTAGTCTTGAGGATGACACGTGGAAATAGGTCTACCAAACTTAGTGGTAGGACAATTGGAGGCACCTAATAAACGCTAATTGCCTTCTTTCTTCACTTCCCTTTCTTTATAGCATAATTAAAGTATAATCAGTATAGGTGAAACAAGAGCCATGGATCATGCATGGGTAACTCTCTCCTGTTCTCTCCACACTGACCCCCTCCACCCCATTCTCCCACGCCTGGGTCCTGGGTCCTGGTTCCTGGTTCTCTTCTGCTTCAAACTCTGTAAAAGTGGTTCAAAGGGCCTAAACAGAAAAAGAACCAAGGAGCTAGGTGTATATTATAAAGATTTTGGATTGCGGAAGAGGAAGCAAAAGGAAGAAATCTGGACCAGGTAAGAGCTAGGGGCAGAGATCGGGGAGGTGGTGTCTGAACAGCTCTGGAGCAACTCCAGGGCACCAAAATGCTGGGAAGTAGAAAAATATTGCTGAGTGAAATGAACTGGCTCTTGTTTTTCTGAGAGAATCGAGGAAAGATTGAGTTTCCTTTTAATTAACCTCAAGCATCTGAGCTGTACTTCTTGAATGCAGCTCTAGGTAGGGAGTGAACCACCCTATGGCCTCAAAACTTATTTGGATCTCACGGTATCAAGCCCACGGCTCTCCTACAAGCTGAAAAAGGGGAGTTTACAAAGGAGACGTACTGGGAGTGACAAATATGTATCCAAAATACATCCTTGAAGGATTTCTCTGAATAGGGAAACTCCTGATGCATTTTAAAATAAGTCACAAAACAAGAAATAACAATTACACATAGAATACTTTTACCCGCCCCCAGGTCCAATCTATGAGCCATCCTATCAGCAACCTATGCTCGGACACCTGGCATGATCCTACAGAGGAAGGCTGAAGATCCCACGGCCCTCCGGAGCCACCCTCACAGATGGCATCCTACTGCATCGGGGCATTCACTGCCTTGATCATGAGCTCTGAGGAGGAGGGAAAAACCAGCTCAGAAGTACTTTGATCCTCCTTTTATTTTGTCTCTTATGTTTTCCTTGTGGGCCAGTGACTTCTTTGAGACGCTAATAACGTACACTTCAGGCAGACGTCAAAGCATAGTAATGCCCTGAATAATAATGACTGCCCTGGTGATAGAATCAAGCCTCTCAAAGAAACTCCAAGTTAATTAGCTACAGACGTATTAACCTTTAGGCCAAAGAAGAAGGCAAGGGACACTGGATGAGAACTTGCCTTTAATTTATGGTCTTTATGAATTCTAGCAACTCAATCAGTCTGTGAGACCCTACTTCTGTCAGTCCAGAAAGGACCAGAATGAGGAGGGAGAAGAAACACTATCACAGCTGTCATAAGAAAGGGACACCAACTGAGAACCAGTCACGACACCCAGAGGAGAAACTTGGACTTTCATTGTTTTGTGTCATTATTTTCCCAATGATTGAGCAGTTTTGTTTATCATTACAGGAAATGGTCTCTTTTAACCTTTCTGCAATATCGATACCTGTGTTTTGGAAAAAGGTTAAGAGGATGGGTTGAGAAATAAGATTTATAACCAAAAATCCATGCAAAATCCTTTTTCTATAAATGTTTTATTCTTATCATTTCTCTTATTCCATTTCTGAGAAATATTTTATTTAGCTTTTTGAGAAAAGCCACGTTTTAAAGAAGCATTTGATAAAAATCACCTTCCTTGTTTACATGCTTCTGCAATCATGGCTGCTTTCCCCAAAAACCCTCAGAGGAGGCCCACTCTGCCGGCCTACTTAGGATGCTACCAAAGGAGTGTCTAAGTACGTCCCCTGCAGAGGGCTGGGGGATGTTTCTTCCAGGTTTTTTCTGGACGCTTGTGTTCAAGCAAGCCCCTAGGAGAAGGTATTTGAAATTTATCAGAAGCAGCTCCCGTTCTCAGTTGCTGAGCAAGAAATCGCATGCTATAAATATATCCACACTGAACTAACATCTAACATCTTGAATGGAAAATAGAACCTCAAGAATCTTTTTTTTTTTTCCCCCAACCGTCCTACTCTCAATATACCCTTTGTCGTATTTGAGCTCTGTTAGTTTGCTGGGGCTGTCACCCAAAGGTCACAAAGTGGGTGGCTTAAACAACAGAGCTTTATTATCTCACAGTTTGAAGGCTGGAAGTCCAAAAACAAGATGTCAGCAAGGTGGGCTCCTTCTGAGGGCTGTGAGGGAGGAATCTATCTTTGGTCTGTAGATGGCCATCTTTACCCTGTGTCCCTTCACATCACCTTCCTGTTGTATGTGTCTGTCTCTGTGTCCATATTTACTTTTTAATAAGGACACCAGTCATGTTGGATGAGAGCCAACTCTAGCAACCTCATTTTAACTGGATTCCCTATCTCCAAATACAGTCACTTTCTGAGGTACTAGGGTTATGACTCCAACATACCTTTTTTTGGAGGGGACACAATTCAACTCATAACAGGGACCAATAAAAAAAATTCTGACTTTTAAAATGTCATTTCTTAAAGAGGAACAATGCCACTGTTACTTATTTCTTGAATAAGCATCTATCCTGTGCTATGCGGTGGGGAAACAGAGAGAAACAAATGACGATCTCCGTGCTCTTGAATATCCCTTCTCTTTACGCCCACCCTTCCATCCTGCAGAAATGTGGATGACCTAGAGCACCTATCTTCAAGTTGTGCCAGAATCTGAATTTCTGTCTCCTTCTCCCTTGCTCTCGTTAAAAACAGCAGCAGCATCGTGATGCTGGATAGAGAGGCACCCAACTTACCAACCCAGAACAATGGATCCATCCTCTGAATGAGCACAGAAATGACCATTCTCCTCTCGCCAAGTTCTTTGGGACGTTAAGCCCGTGATAATTATTTTAACAGAATTGTGTGTAAACAAATTATGATGCCAAATCACCCACCTTCTTGCCTAGTTGATAATAAGAAAAGTGATAATACCAACCATTTTCCCCAACACTTTCTTTCTGGCACTGTGCTATGCACAATTTAATGCTCTTTTCACAAGATAAGACTGACATTAGTGCCATTTTACAGATGAGAAAACTGAGGCTCAGAGTGATTAAGTATCTTGTTAAAGCCACCTACTCATACACAATGGTGAAATCTGAACTCAGGGTGTCTGAACAAAAACCCCACACTCTTTTAAGCTCTATGCTATAGTACCTCATTCAACCTCAGAACTTCTGTCTTTTGCCCAATAATTGTGTTTACGTGTGTATGTATAGATGAAATATCAATTTTCACCCCCCAAATCTATGACTAATGCTAATCTTTTAGCAGTAAACCTTGCATTCATTAGAAAGAAACTTGTAACTTTTTCTCACATCTATACCTGTGACATAACATATGCAACCAAAAACAGCCTGTGCCAACTGCTTAGTATTTGTGTTGAAAAGCCTACTGGTTCTTTTTTTTTTTTTTAACATCTTTATTGGAGTATAATTGCTTTACAATGGTGTGTTAGTTTCTGCTTTAGAACAAAGTGAATCAGCTATACGTATACATATATCCCCATATCCCCTCCCTCTTGCATCTCCCTCCCTCCCACCCTCCCTATCCCACCCCTCTAAGTGGTCACAAAGCACAGAGCTGATCTCCCTGTGTATTGCAGCTGCTTCCCACTAGCTATCTATTTTACGTTTGGTAGTGTATATATGTCCATGCCACTGTCTTACTTCGTCCCAGCTTACCCTTCCCCCTCCTCGTGTCCTCAAGTCCATTCTCTATGTCTGCGGAAAAGCCTACTGGTTCTGTATGTGAAACATCTGACAACACGCAGCCTGCTTAATTACTTGGTGGATTTTATAGCTTCAGAAGAGTAAAACAGAATGATCTAAATGACTGGCCAATGTGGTGAGTGATATTTTAACATCCACTCAACCCTCAAACTGTGAAGCAAAACTACTTATCCAAAATCCCATACTTTCAATTTTTCTTTTAACTGTTATAAGTCAAAACCAGCTAAATTGATTTTTTTCCTTTGACTTCTGCTAAAAACTTCATTCCTGAACAGATTACATGTGCTGATTTACAACCCAGAGGAAATTTTACAGCCAAGCAAAACCCTAAAATCATGAAAATATGGGTTTACTTGAGAAGGTGGAAGGATTTGACAACTCTTTAATTCTAACAGAACAAACATGTCTAGATAGACGAGCTGCCTTTTATGAATCAGACTCATAAGTTTTAACTCGTCAATTAACCTTTTACCCACTGATGTCCTAAAAAGTTTGGGGACAATGTCTTTAAACTTCTAAGAAGGAGAAAGTCCTGCCAAGACATGCGGAGAGCCCTGGAACATCATTCAGTGAATTTTCAGTATGTGAACCCAGGGCTCGCTACCCCACAACAACGCAAAGCAAATGTTATCCCTCTTATGTTTTTCTACTGCCAGTGTGCCTCAGTTAAGTGTCTCAAATGTGTATGTGATGACAACGATGGAAGGAGAGGAAGGAAGAGGAGGAAGACAACGAACAACAACATCCTGACAACGTCAGCACCTAGAAACTGATCTGCCAGATAAAAACTAAGATTCTTCATGAGGCAGGATTCTGCTGGCAAAGAGTCACTCATAAACAAATCATGATAATGACACACAAATCCAGATCCTGTATCTCATTCCACAGCAACAAGCTCTCTTCTACATGATAGACTGGCAAAAACAAACCAAAGTGCCTATCCTGGGTCACCTTCCCTTCTTTTTAGATTGTTGAAACGAAGGCAGCGTGAGACACCTGGTGAAACCACTGGGAAGAATCCCATGCTAAGCCCCGGGAACACGGTCAGCTTGCAAGGCCAGAGCCATAGATGAGTGGTCTCACTTAAAACTCAGCATTTAGGTATGCGGCAAAATAACCAAACGCTGAAAAATGGATACTACGTTGACCTAAACTTTTATCTACCTTATTTTGCTTGTCCACATTGGCCATGAGGAAGGAAGGAAGGAAGGAAGGGAGGGGGGGAGGAAGAAAGAAAAAAAATTGCTGTTTATCGGGTATAGAGTTTCAATTTTGCAACATGAGAAGGTTCTGGAGATCTGTTTTACAATGTAAGTATACTTAACCCTGCTGAATTGTACACATAAAAATGGTTAAGGTGATAAATTTTATGTTAAATGTTTTGTTTTGTTTTTTTTACCAGAATTAAAACTTTTTAAAAAAGAAAAGTAACTCTCTACCCTCTTGTCCCCTCCTCTCTCTCCCTTCGGGAAAGACCTGTGCCCTGGGGTGGACATATTTGAGGAGTATTATTGAGGAGGCAGAAAGGATGAGATATATTACTGAATATGGGGATGAAGACGAGGGAGGACATGGGTGATTTCCAAGTTTCTTGAAAACCAGAGAATGATGGAAGGGCACTTCTGGAGGAGAGCGGGCGTGGAAAGGCACATGAGGTTCGTCTACGTTGAGATCACCAGCAAGCAAATGGCTCTGTGGTTCTGGAGCTCAGAAAGGAGAGTGAGGGCAGGGATGCTGTGTCTTTGTACTGAGAGCTCTAATTTTGGGTTACAGTCAAACCCTATGCCCTCCACAAATCTTCTCCTGTAATGACTGATGCGCATGTACCTCCAGAAGTATGTATGGATTTATCTTATGTTTCTCATCTAATATTTCATATATGAATAATACTGGACAGGCACTGGGCCATTCGTGTAAATTAAGAAGAAGCATCTATCCCGACAGAAACATTTACTAAAGTTGCTCTTCATATGCTTCGTTTACTAGTTCCCAGTGCCTTTTTTTTTTAGCGGTTACCATCTCATGCATGGCCGGTTTGCCCATGCCGCAGAATCAAATGCTGAATTTAGCCAAATACGGGTGTTCAATAAACAGCTGGATTTCTAAGAGAACACCAATCAATTCAGCGAGCATGGTCAAGCCGGCTGTGCCTGCTGATGTGCTAATCAGTACCTGGCAGCATCCACGCAGGCCTGCCTGCCTGCCATGGGTGTTTACACGTTGGAACTGGAAAGGGCTTGCCGAGCTGACTGCAAAGGTCTAGTCTGTCTCAAGTATACATCACTGTCTACAGGCAATCCCATCAGTCCTCCACCTGCATGGACACGAGGACTTTTTCACAGATTTAGCGGGGGAATAAAAAAGACAAACAGAGCTAGCCTCTGGCAGAGCAAGGGCGCTTGAGTGAGAAGCAGCCCAACATGGGGAAGCACACAGGGGAGGAGGGAATGAGAAACGCAGGAAATCTCCACACATAGCCAGTCATGTTTTACGGGGAGGAGGAGGAGGAGATTTGAGCTCTAGAAATTAGGTTTAGCAGCAGTTTTTACATCAGAGATGCTCTTCAGAAAGATGCCCAAACTTCGCCCAGGCTTTCTGATGCAAGTTTCCACTCCAAGGCATATCGCCAAGCAGGGCATATGTACTTGAAAAGGAACTTTGTAACTTGTTTATCTGACATACTAACAGCTTTCTCAGATCCAACTACCCCTTTTATGTATTACAAGGCAACAAAATGTTATGTGATTTTAGGAAACTGAGCACAGAAGCAGAGATATTCTCAGCATATCCAGTGAATGTTAAGTGCCCACTTTTATCTCCTAGAGCTTAACTTGCAAAGGTAACCAACTTAAACACACTGATGAGATTACATTCAGAGTGACACTTTGATAAGAATTTATTGTATGTTAAAATGCAAGCGTATTACAGTAATGTTTCACAAAACAAAACAGTTGGTGAATATCAGGGCTGCCCTCTGACTTGTGAAGGCTAATTCTGTCCTCAGTTCCTTCCAGAGGAAAAACAGTATTACAGATATGACAAAATGGGAATCTGTACTGTTATACTGCTGGTTCTTTCTGAAGCTGGTGGTGGCACATAAGGCTAGTAGAGGTGGTTGCTTATTCTTGTGCTTCTAACTGCTGAGGTTGGATTCTCACTGCCCCCAAATGCCCACATGTCTACACTGACCACGTTAATTTCTGAAAGAAAACTCAAAATATATCATGTTCAATTTCAGATCTCCAGCAGTTAGTTCAAAACCATGCTTCTGCAGAGTGAACTACTGAAAATAATGGAGAAGCCATTCAACAGTAAACAAGTTAATCTCTTTGTTTATGATTCTTAAGACCACACATGGAATGAACTGGTATGTTAAGTCACCCTGGTTCTTGGGGGTGTACTTGCTACAGTGAGCAGAGAAATCGTGACAAAGGAAGTCTGGCATTCAATCATAACGACCAGAATAATGACTGACATTTACATAGCAATTATTTCCATTCACTCAATTAATCCAATAATCCTAGGAGTTAGGTACAATGACTTTTTCCTGTTTCTCAAGTGAGAAAGCAACACGCAGAGTCCCAGAATTAGTAATTTGAACACTGGAGTTAAGGTCATTCCTATCTGAGTCTAGAGCCCCTGCTCTTGATGTTGTACTGTCTCTCAAGTAAGCTGTTATATTTTAAAATGCTGGTATATTAGTTTGCTAGGGCTGCCATCACAAAATACCCACAGGCGGGATGGCTTAAATAGTGGAAGTTTATTTTCTCATAGTTCTAGAGATAAGACATCCAAGATCAAGGTGTATGCAGGTTGGTTTCCCTTGAGGCCTCTCTCCTTGGCTTGCTGACAGCCTTCCCCCTGTATAAGCACTTCCTGCTATCTCTCTGTGTGTCCTAACCTCCTCTTCTTATAAGGACACCAGTCAGATTGGATTCGAACACATTCTAAGAGCCTTCTTTTAGCTTAATTACCTATTTAAATACTTTATCTTCCAACAGAGTCACATTCTGACATCCTGGAGGTTAGGGATTCAACATGAATTTGGGGGGAACACAATTTAGCCATTAATAGCATGCGTATTATGGTAATGTTCCACAGAACACAACGGTGAGGGAATGGCAGTACTGCACTCTGGCTTGTGAAGGCTTAATCATAGGACTTCCTTTTGGATTTTCTACATTTAACAGGTTCTGAGAACATGATGTTTAGAAACTATGTTTATCAGGAGAATGAAGGGGCTTCAGGCAAATGTCCTCTGATTTTCTTTCATACTAATGTCCTCTGATGACATTAACTGTGTTTGGGAGTTCCCAGCATGATTCCGTTTGCTGTTTTAGAAGGAACATCTATTTGAAAATGTGATCATGAAACCATAATTCTGCATTAAGTTCCCAATTTTGCTGCTGTTTTGAGCAGAGCTAATTCTAACTGCCTTTTAAAAAATATTTTTAAAGACTTTTTTTCTTTTTAAAGAAGCTTTAGGTTTACACCAGAATTGAGAGGAAGATGGGGAGATTTCCCACATACCCCCTGTCTCTACCCATGCATAGCAGTGTCACTCATCAGAGCGGATGAACCTATAGTGATGCACCATAATCATCCGAAGTCCACAGCTTACCTTAGGATTCACTCTTGCTGTTGTACATTCTACGGATTTGGCCAAATATATGATGACATGTATCCATTATTAGAATATCGTACAGAGTGTTTTCATTGCCCTAAAAATCCTCTGTGCTCCACCTAGTCATCTCTTCCACTACCCCTGGTAACCACTGATCTTTTTATTGTTCCCATAGTTTTGCCTTTTCTAGAACGTCATGTAGTTGGAATCATACAGTATGTAGCCTTTTCAGACTGGCTTCTTTCACTTAGCTATATGCATTTAAGGTTTTTCCATGTCTTTTCATGGCTCATTCATTTTTAGCACTCAATAATATTCCATTATCTAGATGTACTTCTCACCGCTTTCTGTTTTAACCCTCGGTGCCTAGAACGGAGTTGGGTAAGCTCCTTGACCCAAAGCACACGAGCAGTCTAGAACTCTCCTAGATGTCACTTATGTTTTCCCTTTTGATCCCTCCCTTTCTGATCCTAGGCTACCTAACTCTATAACTATAACTACATTCTTCTCAACTATTCCCCATATATTTCGTTACACATATGTGTTTTCGCAAAAAAAAATATATTGATTTTTTGTATGTTCAGTGTATTTAAATAGTATGTATTTATAGTATTAAATACTATACATCTTGTTCTTATTCTTATATTTTTTATTCTGCCATTATATTATGAAAAGCACCTAAATATTACAGGTGGTCTCCATCTGTGCTATCCAATACAGCAGCCATAACTCATATGTGGCTACTGCGCATGTGAAATGTGACAAATGCAAATGAGAAACTAAATTCTTAATTTTTAATCAATTTAAATTTAAAAACTGGTATTCTATTCAATGATGAGAACACTTTTAAGTATTTCTGGAACACCCTAAGTATGTAAATCTATTTTTTTCAGCTGTACGTTTTATGAAATCTAAATGCGGAAATAAGGATTGAGCACTTGCAATGAGAATTTAGCATCTGAGTGAGATGTGCTGTCCATGTAAAATACACACCAGATTTTGAAGACTTAGTACAAAAAAGTAATGTAAAAATCCCTCCTTAATAATTTTCGTATTGGTAAATTGAAATGATAATCCTGGATATATTGGCTTGAATAAAATACGAAATTAAAATTAATTTCACTTATTTCTCTGTACTTTTCTGACGTTGCTACCGAAAAAAACCTTCAAATAACACATGTGGCTCTCATTAAATTTCTATTGGACACTGCTGCTCTAGGTCTTAATCCCCCTTGACCATGGCACAGTATACTCTCATAAGTGTAAACCACAATTTTACTTCTCTATTCTCCTATCAACATGCAGATAAGTTGCTTCTAATTCTTTCCCAAACCAAACAACCCCCTAAATCCCTGTTTTCATGCATCCTCAGATGTACATCTTATTACCTGTCTCTCTAATTTTTTTTAGCAACATGAGAGTAATGGTTATAGAGAGTAATGGCTCTCGTTTTAACAGTCATGTCTCTGAATACTGAGACTGAACACCTCTTTCAAAAACATACTAGCCATTCAAGTTTTCCCTCTGTAAAATACCCACTGGCAGCTTCTGCCCATTTAAACTTCTGTTTACTAATTAGCAGAAGTTTATAAAAAGAAAAGTATATCCTCAGTACAAATCTCGTTAGCTCTTATGAATATTTCTAGTTTTTTCTCTCAGTTTGTCCTCTGTTAATTTTTCCATGGCTTCCTTCATTGAACACTGATCTTTAATTATGATTTAATTAAATTCCTCAAGTTTTACTTTATTCTTTTAAGAAATTCTACCCCAGCATGAAATTGTAAAGATATTTCTTATCTTGTCTGTTTCCCCTCGTTAATACTTAGGTCTTCAGTTCATCAGGATGTCTGTAGAACTTGGAACAGATGGTTCTCAACATTCTGGCTGGAGTAGTCAGGTGCTTCCCCTTTGAGAATGTGATCAAAGCTCTAACTCTCTCACCAGAAGAAAGCACGTGCATATGACACTGTGCACATAATTCCAGTTCCCAGACCTCTACCCCAAGCCTTCTCACATAGATAGCATCCTGCGGTCCATGGAGTCCAGGTTCACGACCCCTAAGTCTTATCAATGCTACCACTATTCTAATACTTCACTGTATTTCCTATGGCTTTGTTCACTATCGATATTCTGAGTTATCTCATATTCTCAACTGGTTTATGAGCTCCTTACGGGCAGAGACCTAGATTTAGATAGCACCAAGATTTTTCATAGTACCTGACAGCAGGAAGTGCTCAAAATATAAACCCTTTAGCAATTGATATCTCAGAAATTGGACTCTGAGTAGATTGTGGCTTATTAACCCGAGAGTTACTCTACAGAGGCCTTGCAGTTAACTCACCCAATCACTGAGCCAGGCCCTGGACTGGACGCCAGAAAATTAAGGAGCAAAAATATACAGTCTACGTCCTGAGAGGTTTCCTAGTCTACTGAGGAAGACAGAAGAGAGGCAATGATGACACGCGGCATAAATGCTCTGCTGAAGGAAGTGGGGGGGGGGTGCTTTGGGACTGCATAGGAGGAGGGTACCTAAGGAGGTGGATGAAGGTGGGGAAGTATGGGCTTCTCAGGAGAAGCCACATTTAGGCTGAGACCCAGAAGAGGAGTAGAAGGCAGGCAGATCACCTCAGAAGAGTAGGAAGGAAAAGAGGGACCCCTGGAATCCACTCTGTAATTAATACTGTGCACCAGCTGGAACATTCTTTCAGCTGCTTCTGGGAATCAGAAAAGCAGCAGGTGAAACACGCAGCAAGGAAACCAAGCTGACTGATCTTTCACGAACGCAAATCAGATCACTCTCCTCCCCCATTTACAGGGCTGCCAGACAAAATACAGGACATCCAGTTAAATGTGACCCCCAGATAAACAATGGATAATTTGTGCTTTTTAGTATAAGTATGCCCCATGGAATATTTGGGCTGTGCTTATGCAACAAAAGCATGTGTTGTTTTATCAGAGTGTCAAACTTAACTGGGAATCCTGTGTTTTTATTTGCTAAATCTGCCAACCCGGTGCACTTAAAATACAGCCCTCAGGTGATCTGGCTCCTGTGTATGTTTCCAATTTCATCTTAGTCCTCGCTCTGCCTTGCTTCCCATGCCTCAGGCACACTGGCTTTCTGGGAGTGTGAGAACATGCCAAGCTCCTCTCCACCTCGGCTCCTTGGTTGCTGTCTCTTCTCCCTGCTCAGAATGCCCTTCTCCTTTGCTCCTGTGTGGCCATTCCCTTCTTACCTTTCAGTTATCAGCTTAGATGACCTCTCCTAGAGAGGTCTTCCCTAACCATACCATGTCAAGTAGACTATCCCAACCATCTCCTTTCCTTTCCAGACATATATATGCCAGTCCATAATTACTTTTTTTACTTGTTTCTTAACTGTCTCCCTCATCATAATGTCAGGGCCCTCTTCTGCCTTTTGTACCTTCGGATCTCAAGCATTTAGCCATCTGCCTGCCACATATGAGGCACCCAACAATTCCTTATCAAATAATAGAGTATCTTCCACAGGCTGCACTGAGAAAGCTTCACAGGTGTTCAAGGAAAGATGAAAGGACCACAAGGATGGAGGATGGTCAAGACTCTATCAACTTCAAGGCTTTAGGAAAAACATCTCCAGGCATATAAAAAGTTGGAGAAAAATCAAGTCCATGATTTGGTAACACCCGCCCCCCTCTTCTTTTTCTTTCCTAGCAGTCATACCTAAATGATACCGAAGTTACTTGGGCTGTGCCTACTCAACTTTCTTCTTTATCTCTTACTACTTTATCTCCTTCACTTCAACTCCTTCAAACAGTCCTTTCCTAATGTAACCTTATATGATGCTCACAGGGCAAAAAAGCCCAAATAAAGGGGGAAAAAAAAGTTTTCTTAAAAACATATATACAGGGCTTCCCTGGTGGCGCAGTGGTTGAGAGTCCGCCTACCAATGCAGGGGACACGGGTTCGTGCCCCGGTCCGGGAAGATCCCACATGCCGCAGAGCAGCTGGGCCTGTGAGCCATGGCCGCTGAGCCTGTGCTCCGCAACGGGACAGGCCACAGCAGTGAGAGGCCCGCGTACCACAAAAAACAAACAAACAAACAAAAAAAACCCAAACATATATACAGATACATACATATACAATTAAATATTTTCTTTCAGCATACTTAGTATAAATGTATCCGCAGCCCTATTCAAACTAGGCATTTGATACATGTGAATCAGAACCATATACACTGTCGTCTTCCAGAGATTACTCTGAGAAAAAAAAAAAAGATACACCCACATGCATTTATTGAGAGGGCAATAGATTTGATGACTTTGTTCAATCATTGAAAAATTTTATAAATACAAGCTATTACAAGCTGAGAAATCAGTTTAACTTGATAATAACGCTACATACGAGTTCTTTAGCTTTTTAATCATTAAATTTACAAAAGTTTTGGATTAGATTCAAATTTCCTTTTGGAACCAAATGACAAGTTTCCAAACAATTATTGGGAAGAAATAGGTCCAGACCAAAGGAAAAGAAAGAAGGAAGGTTACACACTACAAAATCACTTTAAATGACAAAGGTTTTTTTAAATCTAACATAGAACTTGGGAAACACTTTATATGGGTGTGAAATAAATGAAAGTGTTGAGGTCAGACTAGAAAAAATACACGGTATTGCCTGCCAAATAAATGAAAGAACAAATGTAAAGGCATCTTGTGATCCTGTCACCAGTAGATGTTGCTATGATATACCCACCCCAGACCCCCAGCCAACGCTTCTCAATGAGCATCATCAGTTTGAAATTACTGGGAATTCTATCATACAATGGAGCAAGGAAGTCCATTCAGTATCTTGACAGCTGTACCTGATTTTCCCTAAAGCTAACACTGAGAAACCAACACGAAGGCTTCTGCCTGATGTGTTTATTAGTAATAACAAAACCAGCATTTATTGAGCGCTTCCTAGGTGTCAGGTACTTGCTGAACACAAGGCAAGAGTCTACAAGTGCTACCTTCTTTTCTTTGTTGTTGTGATGGTGGTTGCTGTAGTTGTTTGTGCCTTCACATCTCTTTGTACACTAAGTCTTTTTAAAAAAAAATTTATTGGAGTATAGTTGATTTACAGTATTGTATTCGTTTCAGGTGTACAGCAAAGTGAATCAGTTGTATAGATACATATATCCACTCTTTTTCAGATTCTTTTCCCATATAGGCCATTACAGAACACTGAGTAGAGCTCCCTGTACTACACAGTAGGTCCTTGTTAGTTATCTATTTTATGTACGCTAAGTCTTGATGAGAAAAATGTTAAAGCCCATCCTTAGCCTCCCCCAAAATAGTAACATTTCATCACCTGTCCCTGATGAGAAATGCAATATTTTTAAATTATGGAATCAGTTAAGTGAGAAAGGATGTCTTTGCTGCACGCTCCAAATTCTCACTGAAGGTAATACATGCGTGTGTGTGTGTGTGTGTGTGTGTGTGTGTGTGTCTTTGATCAGAGAGGACAGTTGCCCAACACAGGAAAAATTAAAAAAAAAAAAAATCCTGCCACAATATGATTCTCTACAGAAGTAAAAAGAATAGACTCCCCCATTCCACAATACAGGGTCCTATCTTTGCATCCTCCCTGAAACACTTTTCTTGTGTGAGGAGAGAGGCAGCCTTTCTTGATGCAGAGACGCTCAACCCACCAATAAGGTTTTGACGAAGGGATTTTATTGTCATTTTCAGCATGCAGCACAGAGAAGTGATATCTCGAGTGGACTTCTCCTTATTACTTTCCCCACACGTTGGCACACACAAAACGCCTGTCAAACACTATCCTACACACGTGGCTTCAAGGATAAGAAAAAATAAGTAAGTAACCACTTTACTATGAAAGACTCTAACTAGAAAAGGCAAAGGGATGCCAACTGAGAAACGCATGGTGATAAGCTTTCTTCTTCTTTCTAATTCTCAGCTTTATCCCTGACGTTCCTGACCAATTTCTATATGCTAAAGATGGTACTGCACAGAGTTTGTGAGCTTTGGCATTTGCACCAAGAAAAATTATACTGCGAACCGGGAGAAGAAAGAAGAGAAAAAAAAACCCAACATTTTCTGGGCACTGGTTACACAGCAAACACTGAGCAAAACATTTAGAAGAAGTTCTTTGATTTTATTTACTCTTGGAGACCAACATGTGAAGAGGCAGGCTTATCATCATTTTACAGGAAAGCAAACTTTAGCTCAGAGAGGTTAGATGCCTTGCCAAATGTCACACAGCTTAGAGGAGCGGGAAGGGTAACTTAGATCTGATTCCAAAGCTCACACTCAACCTCATGTGCCATAAACCCCCTCTAGGCAGCCTTGCATACACTGAACAAGGGCTCCTGAGGACTCCATAAGCATTTGGATACAGCCGACCCACATGGAGATGCTGGATAATGTCCAGATACTTAATAAGAAACACCAGCTTTAAGATGTGAAAAGAGCCATCCCGTGTACAGCTAAACTCGGGACTAACCCCCTTCTTCAGGAAGATATGTGAGAACACATCTCTGTAAGCTCCAACAGCATTATGCAATTTCCACAGGCCGAGCTTCTAAGGCAGTGCGGGGTGATAGGTCAGCATACAACATTTTTGCTTTACTTCTCTAACTTCAACTTGCCTATAACTCTTCAGAGACACACAGAGAGAAAGGATTCTACAGAGGACTTCCCCCACAAATTTTGGAGTCGATTAGAAAGCGCAGGTTGCTTCGAGTTCTATTACTTTTGATTTATTTGGAACTAAAAGATTTTCTGCCTGAAGGCAACCATTTAATATAGTGGGGGTGGGGGAGGAGAGAAGGAGAGCAGGACACGGTACTCAGTTTTTGCTATTTCCACCACCCCATCCTGATTCTATTATTTGCGGGAAGTTCTTTAACAAAAGCTCTTCTGCACTCCTGACTCTATTGCGAGCTTAGAGGTGCCCGAACAACAAGGAGTTAGATTCCCAAGCATACGCTTCTGATTCGAGTGCATTAACGGAGGAGGGGGTGTGTTTTGCTCTGTTGTTCTTCCAGGCATCTCCCTTGCCAGCTGCTGAAATGATGCCACGACGGTCTCCATGTCATGCAGATTTTACACCCTGATACCAGGAAAGCATAAGCACTTCTCAAAGAGTCTTTGCTGGCTTGGCAGGAAGAGAGAAATTGCTTTTTATCAAAATGAAAAAGATTTTTTCATGGGAAGCAGCAAAAGCAGTTTGAAAGAGGGGCAGACACTTTTATCTTAGAAAAGGCATTTTCAGCATGGCAGACAGAAAGGCATGCTTTCCTTTCTCTCCAGAGATCAGCCCAACCCACAGAGCCAGACACTGCCGGTTCATGGAAAGGATACAAGGAGTGGTAAGATCCCAGAGTCCACTCTTCCCAGTCTGAGGACGGTGTCATTCCTGCCCGACAGTTCTCAACTGTATGTCCTGGGGACTCGTAACCTATTTTATTATTTTTCCTAAACTATAAGAGAAACACACCTACTATTAAGTACCTCTTCATTCTTGTCACAGATGGGGGTTTCTGGGAGTGAGATTCACTTTCTGAACACCTACTATCTGCCAGGCAAGGCATATCCTATGCATTAGCTCATATGAACATCCCAACAACTCTTTAAGAGCTATTATTATGTCCATTGGAAGATGACAAAGAAGTATGGGAGAATCAATTAACGATGCCAAAGCTCATACTACTACTAAGTAGAATACTAGGAGATTCTAGACTATGACCCCTGCTTGATCTGTTATTTCTGAGCCTTCCCATGACACCAAGCTGCTTTGCTGTACCTTTCCTGCCCTAGACAGCCTGGTCTAAAATGCCATCCCCTGGATAAACAAAATGTACGTGTGTGTATATATGTATGTATGTATGTATACATACACACACACACACACACACACACACACACACACACAATGGAGTACTATTCAGCCTTAAATAGGAATGAAATTCTGCTACTGCATACATAGAACCTCGAAAACATTATGCTAAGTCAAATAAGCCAGACAAAAAGGACAAATACTGTATGATTCCACTTTTATGGGGTATCTAGAGTAAATTCATAGACACAGAAAACAGCATAGAAGTTACCAGTGGCTGGTGGGAGGAAGGAATGGGGAGTTACTATTTAAGTGGTACACAGTTTTTGTTTGGAATGATTTTAAAAGTTCTGGAAATGGATAATGGTGATGGTTGCATGACAACGTGCATATACTCAGTGCCACTGAATTGTACATTTTAAAATGGTTAAGATAGTAAATTTTATATTATGTATATTTTACCACCATAACAGTATTTCCTGCTTTTCTCTCTTACAGAAACCATGTCTGCCCTTTTCCCAAACCTCTGTTTTAGAATTACCTCTTGTTAGTGGTAAAGAGACATAAAAGATTATTGACTTTAGGCACATCAGCTCTAACCCATTGATAGTGGCTACTAAGAACACTGTGTTAAGGAGGATTCTGAGGATGCCTCCAAGTACAAAAGGGATAAATATCATGATTGATTTATCAAGTCTTCTCACAATGACACACAAAAATGCCGGATAAAATACAACTAAATAGGTCCTGCGCCAAGATGGTGGAGTAGAACGACGTGCTCTCACTCCCTCTTGCGAGAACACCAGAATCACAACTAGCTGCTGGACAATCATTGACAGGAAGACACTGGAACTCACCAAAAAAGATATCTCACATCCAAAGACAAAGGAGAAGCCACAATGAGATGGTAGGAGAGGTGCAATCACAGTAAAATCAAATCCCATAACTGCTGGGTGGGTGACTCACACACTAGAGAACACTTATACCACATAAGTCCACCCACTGGAGTGAAGGTTCTGAGCCCAATGTCAGGCTTCCCAACCTCGGGGTCCAACAACGGGAGGAGGAATTCCTAGAGAATCAGACTTTGAAGGCTAGTGGGATTTGACTGCAGGACTTCAAAAGGATTGGGGGAAATAGAGACTCCACTCTTGGAGGGCACACACAAAGTAGTGTGTGCATTGAGACCCAGGGGAAGGAGCAGTGAATCCAGGGGAGACTGAACCAGACCTACCTGCTAGTGTTGGAGGGTCTCCTGCAGAGGCGGGGGTGGCTGTGGCTCACCGTAGGGACAAGGACACTGGAAACAGAAGTTCTGGGAGGTACTTGGCCTGAGCCCTCCCAGAGGCTGCCATTAGCCCCACCAAAGACCCCAGGCAGGCTCCAATGTTGGGTTGCCTCAGGCCAAACAACCAACAGGGAGGGAACCCAGCCCCATCCATCAGCAGACAAGTAGATTAAAGTTTTACTGAGCTCTGCCCACCAGAACAACAGCCAGCTCTACCCACCACCAGTGCCTCCCATCAGGAAACTTGCACAAGCCTCTTAGATAGCCTCATCCACCAGAGGGCAGACAGCAGAAGCAACAAGAACTATAATCCTGCAGCCTGTGGAACAAAAACCACATTCACAGAAAGACAGACAAGATGAAAAGGCAGAGGGCTATGTACCAGATGAAGGAACAAGATAAAACCCCAGAAAAACAACTAAATGAAGTGGAGACAGGCAACCTTCCAGAAAAAGAATTCAGAATCATGATAGTGAAGATGATCCAGGACCTCGGGAAAAGCATGGAGGCAAAGATCAAGAAGATGCAAGAAATGTTTAACAAAGACCTAGAAGAATTAAAGAACAAACAAACAGATGAACAATACAATAACTGAAATGAAAACTACACTAGAATGAATCAATAGCAGAATAACTGAGGTAGAAGAATGGATAAGTGACCTGGAAGACAGAATGGTGGAATTCACTGCTGTGGAACAGAATAAAGAAAAAAGAATGAAAAGAAATGAAGACAGCCTAAGAGACCTCTGGGACAACATTAAATGCAACAACATGTGCGTCATAGAGGTCCCAGAAGGAAAAGAGAGAGAGAAAGGACCAGAGAAAATATTTGAGGAGATTGTAGTCAAAAACTTCCCTAACGTGGGAAAGGAAATAGCCACCCAAGTCCAGGAAGTGCAGAGAGTCCCAAACAGGATAAACCCAAGAAGAAACACGCCAAGACACATAGTAATCAAATTGGCAAAAACTAAAGACAAATTATTGAAAGCAGCAAGGGAAAAATGACAGGTAATATACAAGGGAACTCCCATAAGGTTAACAGCTGATTTCTCAGCAGAAACCTACAAGCCAGAGGGAGTGGCATGGTATACTTAAAGTGATGAAAGGGAAGAACCTACAACCAAGATTACTCTACCCGGCAAGGATCTCATTCAGATTCGATGGAGAAATCAAAAGCTTTACAGACAAGCAAAAGTTAAGAGAATTCAGCACCACCAAACCAGCTCTACAACAAAAGCTAAAGGAACTTCTCTAAGTGGGAAACACAAGAGAAGAAAAGGACCTACAAAAACAAACCCCAAACAATTAAGAAAATGGTCATAGGAACATACATATCAATAATTACCTTAAACGTGAATGGATTAAATGCTGCAACCAAAAGACACAGGCTTGCTGAATGGATAGAAAAACAAGACCCATATATATGCTGTCTACAAGAGACCCACTTCAGACCTAGGGACACATACAGGCTGAAAGTGTGGGGATGGAAAAAGATACTCCATGCAAATGGAAATCAAAAGAAAGCTGGAGTAGCAATACTCATATCAGATAAAATAGACTTTAAAATAACGAATGTTACAAGAGAAAAGGAAGGACACTACATAATGATCAAGGGATCAATCCAAGAAGAATATATAACAATTATAAATATATATGCACCCAACATAGGAGCACCTCAATACATAAGGCAACTGCTAACAGCTATAAAAAAGGAAATCAACAGTAACACGATAATAGTGGGGGACTTTGACACCTCACTTACACCAATGGACAGATCATCCAAAATGAAAATAAATAAGGAAACAGAAGTTTTAAATGACACAATAGACCAGATAGATTTAATTGATATTTATAGGACATTCTATCCCAAAACAGCAGATTACACTTTCTTCTCAAGTGTGCATGGAACATTCTCCAGGATAGATCACGTCTTGGGTCACGTGATCAAGCCTCAGTAAATTTAACAAAATTGAAATCATATCAAGCATCTTTTCTGACCACAATGCTATGAGATTAGAAATCAGTTACAGGGAAAAAAAATGTAAAAAACACAAACACATGGAGGCTAAAGAATACACTACTAAATAACCAAGAGATCACTGAAGAAATCAAAGAGGAAATCAAAAGTACCTAGAGACAAATTACAATGAAAACACGACGATCCAAAACCTATGGGATGCAGCAAAAGCAGTTCTAAGAGGGAAGTTTATAGCTATACAAGCCTACCTCAAGAAACAAGAACCATCTTAAATAAAATATCTAACCTTACACCTAAAGGAACTAGAGAAAGAGAACAAACAAAACCCAAAGTTAGCAGAAAGAAAGAAATCATAAAGATCAGAGCAGAAATAAATGAAATAGAAACAAAGGAAACAATAGTAAAGATCAATAAATCTAAAAGGTGGTTCTTTGTGAAGATAAACAAAATTGATGATGTTTGATGTTTTTCAATATATGCATGTTCTTCAATATATGTATCATCAAAATTAGCCAGACTCATCAAGAAAAAGAGAGAGAGGACTCAAATCAATAAAATTAGAAATGAAAAAGAAGTTACAACAGACACCACAGAAATACAAAGCATCCTAAGAGACTACTACAAGCAACTCTCTGTCAATAAAATGGACAACCTGGAAGAAATGGATAAATTCTTACAAAGGTATAACCTTCTAAGACTGAACCAGGAAGAAATAGAATATATGAACAGACCAATCACAAGTAATGAAATTGAAACTGTGATTAAAAATCTTCCGAAAAGCAGAAGGCCAGGACCAGATGGCTTCAGAGGTGAATTCTACCAAACATTTAGAGAAGAGCTAACACCCATCCTTCTCAAACTCTTCCAAAAATTGTGGAAGAAGGACCACTCCCAAACTCATTCTATGAGGCCACCATCACCCTGATACCAAAAGCAGACAAAGCAGATAGTACAAAAAGAGAAAATTACAGACCAATATCACTCATGAATATAGATGCAAAAATCCTCAACAACATACTAGCAAACAGAATGCAACAATACATTAAAAGGATGATACACCATGATCAAGTGGGATTTATCCCAGGGATGCAAGGATTCTTCAATATATGCAAATCAATCAATGTTATACACCATATTAACAAATTGAAGAAGAAAAACCATATGATCATCTCAATAGATGCAGAAAAAGCTTTTGACAAAATTCAACACCACTGATGATAAAAACTCTCCAGACAGTGGGCATAGAGGGAACCTACCTCAACATAATAAAGGCCATATATGACAACCCACAGCAAACATCATTCTCAATGGAGAAAAACTGAAAACATTTCCTCTAAGATCAGGAACAAGACAAGGATGTCCACTCTCACCACTATTAGTCAACATAGTTTCGGAAGTCCTAGCCATGGCAATCAGAGAAGAAGAAGAAATAAGAGAAATACAAATGGGGGAAGAAGAAGTAAAACTGTCACTGTTTGCAGATGACATGATACTATACATAGAGAATCCTACAGATGCCACCAGAAAACTACTAGAGCTAATCAATGAATTTGGTAAAGTTGCAGGATACAAAATTAATGCACAGAAATCTCTTGCATTCCTATACACTAATGATGAAAAATCTGAAAGAGAAATTAAGGAAACACTCCCATTAACCATTACAACAAAAAGAATAAAATACCTAGGAATAAACCTACCTAGGGAGACAAAAGACCTGTATGCAGAAAACTATAAGATACTGATGAAAGAAATTAAAGATGATAGCAACAGATGGAGAGATATACCATGTTCTTGGATTGGAAGAATCAATGTTGAGAAAATGACTATACTACCCAAAGCAATCTACAGATTCAATGCAATCCCTATCAAATTACCAATGGCATTTTTTATGGAACTAGAACAAAAAATGTTAAAATTTGTATGGAGACACAAAAGACCCCGAATAGCCAAAGCAGTCTTGAGGGAAAAAAACGGAGCTGGAGGAACCAGACTCCCTGACTTCAGACTATACTGCAAAGCTACAGTAATAAAGACAATAGGGTACTGGCACAAAAACAGAAACATAGATCAATGGAACAAGATAAGAAGCCCAGAGATAAACCCATGCACGTATGGTCAATTAATCTATGACAAAGGAGGCCAGGATATACAATGGAGAAAAGACAGTCTCTTCAATAGTGGTGCTGGGAAAACTGGACAGCTATATGTAAAAGAATGAAATTAGAACACTCCCTAACACCATACCCAAAAATAAACTCAAAATGGATTAGAGACCTAAATGTAAGACCGGACACTATAAAAATCTTAGAGGAAAACATAGGAAGAACACTCTTTGACATAAATCACAGCAAGATCTTTTTTGATCCACCTCCTAGACAAATGGAAATGAAAACAAAAATAAACAAATGGGACCTAATGAAACTTCAAATCTTCTGCACAGCAAAGGAAACCATACACAGGACAAAAAGACAACCCTCAGAATGGGAGAAAATATTTGCAAATGAATCAACGGACAAAGGATTAATCTCCAAAATATATAAACAGCTCATGCAGCTCAATATTAAAAAAACAAACAACCCAATCCAAAAAATGGGCAGAAGACCTAAATAGACATTTCTCCAAAGAACACATACAGATGGCCAAGAAGCACATGAAAAGCTGCTCAACATCACTAATGATTAGAGAAAAGCAAATCAAAACTACAATGAGGTATCACCTCACACCAGTTGGAATGGGCATCATCAGAAAATCTACAAACAACAAATGCTGGAGAGGGTGTGGAGCAAAGGAAGCCCTCTTGCACTGTTGGTAGGAATGTAAACTGATACAGCCACTATATAGAACAGTATGGAGGTTCCTTAGAAAACTAAAAATAGAATTACCATATGATCCAGGAATCCCACTACTAGGCACATACCCTGAGAAAACCATAATTCAAAAAGACACATGCACCCAAATGTTCATTGCAGCACTATTTACAATAGCCAGGTCATGGAAACAACCTAAATGCCCATTGACAGATGAATGGATAAAGAAGATGTCATACATATATACAACGGAATATTACTCAGCCATAAAAAAGAACGAAATTGGGTCATTTGTTGAGATGTGGATGGATCTAGAGACTGTCATACAGAGTGAAGTAAGTCAGAAAGAGAAAAACAAATATCGTATATTAACGCATATATGTGGAATGTAGAAAAATGGTACAGATAAACCGGTTTGCAGGGCGGAAACTGAGACACAGATGTAGAGAACAAACGTATGGACACCAAAGGGGGAAAGCCGTGGGGGGTTGGTGGTGGTGGTGTGATGAATTGGGCGATTGGGATTGCCATGTATATACACTGACGTGTATAAAACTGATGACTAATAAGAACCTGCTGTATTAAAAAAGAAAAAAAAAAAAAGAACCAAAACAGCCAAGACAATTTTGAAGAGGGGGAAGAAGATATGGTAGTGATAAGGTGTGGAGATTTATTTATGCAATAGCAAGACTTAAAATAAAACTAGTGTAATGTTGGCATGGGAGTGGCCAAGTAGTGTATGTCAATGTAACAGTTCAGAGTGCTCAAGAAATGACCCACATATAATGAGAAGTTGGTGTTATTATAAATTGGCATTATATTGATTAATCAATATATTGTGCTAGATAATTTTATATGAAAAAAATCAACTTAATTCTATATCTAGGACTCTTCTTGGAGTTTCAGACTCATACGCAAACAATGTATCCCAAACTGAACTGATTGTAACTTGTCAAACTATTCCTTTTGTATTCTGCGTATCACTAGCAAAGAAATTTGAGAGCCAATATTTATTCTTCTGCCTCTTAAATTTATCTTGCACATCCAAGCAATAAAATATTTTGTAGAGTTAAAAAAAATACAACAAAATATCTTTAATTGTTATTGGAAATGTCATTTGGGAGACCTAGACCAAGTGGCAAGATCTTAGGCGGAGAGGTTACAGTACAGAGAGACCAGGGTGGTGAAGCAGAAGCTCATGTTCCTAAGGAACTGGAACCAAGTAAGCAAGGAAATCTAGGTAGCTAGAAAGTAGAAAATAGCACAGGTTTTTCTGTAACCATGAAGTTCATGAGTGAGGGCTGCCTAGAGCTCACTCAGTTCCTCTTCCTTTCTCCTGAAAGTGCAAGACTCCATGCAATAGATCTCCCTTCCTTTCATAAAACTTTATTATGTATTCCTTAAATCTAAAATAGTCTAACTTCAACAGGGCCTCAGTAGGTAGTGGTCATATAATGTGTCATCCGCAGAGAGCAATTTCAATTCACAGGCATTTTTACTATGCTCCATGGGCTTTCTGTGCTTTGACAAACAACATGCTCAGATGCACCGAGAAAAATGGTCAGTTGTCCAATTTCTTATTATTGGTAGAAACATGGTAGTAAGAAAGTGGTATTCTTAACCCTGGAGAACCTCTAAAACTTGTTTGAAGCATAAATAAAAATAAAGAACCTACTGGAAATTATCACTAGCATTCAAAAAATAAAATGTTTGCTGAAATCTATCCCCATGTTACATGAAAAATGTTTTCCTGTAAAGAAAGTAATTCTTCAACTCAAAAATCAACTTTCTCGCTATCTAGAAGTCAAATTAAAATGAGTTTAGATCACAGAATCAATACTTAGAAACTAAGAATCACTAAATCCTGTGTTACTGATTGCCTGGAGAAAACTATCTTTTTAGATATGCATCAGATAACACAGTCTTCATTTCTAAGAACATTCCCCAAATCCTGCCAACACATGGTTTATGTGTTGATTAATCTTTTGCATTAACTGCTTTAT
This sequence comes from Globicephala melas, assembly GCF_963455315.2. Taxonomy (NCBI): domain Eukaryota; kingdom Metazoa; phylum Chordata; class Mammalia; order Artiodactyla; family Delphinidae; genus Globicephala; species Globicephala melas. The sequence goes on along the minus strand of NC_083324.2, from coordinate 29,514,968 downwards.
GTGTCAGAAATATTGGAATGTATATTAACTGCTCTTGGTAAACTATTTCATATAGTTTATCCTATAAAGTATCCTACCAACTTTGAATAGTTAGATGAAAACTGCTGCACATTTGGAAAGAAAGTAGCTTATTAGGAGAAAAATGATATTTTGAATTATAATGAATAAATGAATGGTCGTCTTAGTCATTTTCAGGTTTAAAAAATGTATAACTTTTTGCCCACAGTGTAATACAAAAATCAATTCTTCTGTTCTTTATTTTTGTTTTCCTTTTTGTTTAAACTGGAGAGTACCTGTTGACTTTAATCATAAAGAAGAGTCTTGTTTTGATTTTCTCTATCTGTTACTTTTTGGAAAAATGCATTGTGGCAATCCTATTCAGAATCTCAGAAATAAAAATGCTTTTCATTTTTCAGACTGCAATGAGGGTGGGGTGATGTGTGAAGGAGCTAAGATCTGGGTGTATGAGAGTTCCTACCTCTGTACCTAGGGAAGGGCTTTTTCACTCTGGTGGAAATCATGGGGCAAACTATTGGTCAGTACACACAGTGTGTAAGTGTCAGCTGTTATGCTCTACTCAGATCCACAATCCCATTGAAACCTGTCCCTTTCAAGAATGCAAATCATAGGAGGGGAAAAAAAGCACCAGAGTCGGACATTCTATAACAAGAGCCCAGGGATTCGTACTTTTCATCTAAGAAACTTCAACGGTTTCAGAGCAGATCTATAGATGCTACTCAATGAAAGGAGTGATGCAAAATCACAGGTAGAGTCTGGGGTAAGAGATGGAATGTGATGATCCTGGGCCCTGCCCTCCAACTGTAAGTCCGCATCACATAATCTCTTTAAAAACCTCTCTGAAAGCCCGACAGTTTCCACTCTGGTTTGAGCCTTACTGCTGAAGAGTTGGTTTGTGAAGATGGATATCTGAGTAAGCTTGGTTTCCTTTTTTATGCTCTCTCAAGAACTGAGGGTTTTTCATGTTCCAAAATAAAATGCAAACCGAGAGCATTTTGTATTTTTGCATTTCGATTCCCTGTTTTGTCAGTGAGTAATTATAGCAAAAAAAATACTGCAGCTGAATGTAAATTGTTAGGCAACCAGATCACACGAGGATAGTTTTCTTGCACAAGTTTTGCATCATAGCATGTTAAATATTAAAATATTGTAAGTCAAGTAAACAGAGAGGGTTCTTTGCTCAAAGCATTAATTTTAAACAAACATTTCACTGTTATTCGGATCATATGCTAAGAAACAAATGATGTTTTCTCTCAAATAAGGTGAATATATCTTCTGGAGGGAAAGCAGGCAGGAGAATCACACAGACATAAGGGCATTTATGACACCAGAGATGAATTTCAACCAGAAGAACAGGAGAGAATTCATGTGTAGGGGAGAAAGAGAAAGACTTACAAAAGGGAATTTGGAAAAGAGCAAGAAATGAGAGAGATTGATTTATCCTCAGAAGAAGAAAAAAAAAAAAGCGCTAAGTTTCATGTCAGAACACAGAAATCTGACTCAAAGTAAGGCAGACAGGGAAGAAATCAAACATTTTATGATACAGTGAATTTCTGTATCTTTAAGTTGTCCCCAGGGAGGTAGAAGAAGAATTTTCAGATGCCTAAAAGATTGTCAATCAATAAAATACCAATCAATTAAGTATTGGCGGAGTACCTGATGCATTCTCAACAACCAAACAGACAATGAGACCTGGTCTCCTACCCAGACACTTACGCAAGGGGGTTAAGAACAGGAAGCAGTGAAACAATAAGCAGTGAGAATTCGTGTTCATTCCACACTGTGAATCAACAAAGCATGCAACTCAAAATCCAGTGACATGGACTCCAAGGATAAGTTAGAATTGTGGTCATCACACTACCATTTTCTGAGCGTCTCCTACTTTTTAAGCCTTGGACTAGATGCCTGATGTTTATGATCTCCAATTTCTTAAAACAATCCATTAAGAACTATCCCCTGTAGATGACTAAAGAAAATTAGGTTCAAAAGTTAAGTTGTTTATGTTACACAGAGAGTAAATAGTAGGGCTTGAGTTTAACCCCAGGTCTCCCTTTCTCTAGAGCTCAAGTTCTTTCTTCTACTAAAGTGCTGCATTTAACCTGAGAAAGCCTTCCTCTACTAATCCTTACAGCCAAATAACAACCAACTAAAACAGAAAGAAAGACAAACAGAAAAGCAGCATGGGAAAGTTTCTCTGTAAGGGAGATGCTCCCAACATGATTAAAGGAATGAGACTGTAATGATACAGAGGCTATTTCTTTTTCTTTTTTTGTTCTTTAATTTTTTTCTTTGGGAAAACATATCATATCTGTTTGAAAGCCAAGCCTTTTAAACCATCTGAGATTTGAGGACATGGATGCTGGTGGCCAAAAAGGCTTCACAGAAGGAGACAAAACTTTGCCAAGGAGGCCTGGGAGCTAGGAAGGGGTAAGCGGGAGGTGAGTTGATCTCTTAACTCTTCCAGCTTGCCACTAAAGTAAAAAAAAAAAAAAAAAAGCCAGGGAGAGGATTGTGATGGATAAATGTGTACAATTTGCACCTCATGTTGAGGGGGGCAAAACACTGTACGACACGTGGACAGAGGAATCAGAGAAATTCACAGAAACTGTGGAGAAAACCTTAAATTCTCATGGACTGTGAAATTGTTGCTTCAGGTCAATTATAGTTATATCTCCATGGGGCAATGGGGCTCCCACTGACATGTGGAATACAGGATCAATTCTCTGACAATAAGGTAATTTTGTGGGCGGTCATTAGATGAGACTGAATACAAGCAAAAAAAATTATAATAACGATCTTACATTTGAAGAAAGTGATATAACCCAGATACATCACCATACCTTATGAGATTTCTTTAATTACAAAGTCCAGCCAAATTCATGTTAGCTGAGGAGAGCCAGAACACTGACCCCCTGTGTTCATTCCAACTCACTGCCCTCCCTTCTTCTCTGAAAAACACTGCAAGCAAAAGCCCAGAGGGATGGCTAAATAAAATCAAGCTAACAGACATAACACTCAAATATTTTAGAAAGCTACCGAAAGACAAGAAAATGAAATTGGGGGAAAGTGATCAACAGGAGATATTTCTCCCACCTGGTTGTTAAAAGCGGAGAGTTGGTGCAAAGCTTTCTTGGATGTTGGACATTTGGAAATTTCTTAACAGAATGGCAAATTCACACACCCTTTAGCCCAGCAAATGCATGGCTAAGAATTTTCCCTATAGATAGGCCTATAAGAATATGCCAAAACGATGTGCCAGAATTTTCTCTGTAACATTGTGTATAAAAACAAAAAAAACTGGAAAGAACTCATATGCTACCAGTTGGGTTTCATATATTTTGGTTCATCAATACCAAGCGATATGCATGGCTATTCAGAACAGTGGAGTAGCTCCGCTCTTCAAGATATAGTATGATATGAAAGAGCAAGGTGTGAGGAGTGTATATAATATCACACCATCTCAACAAAGTTTTAAAAGGCTCTGTGTGTGTCATCTTGATTCAATAGCAACATCTGTGTAATAAATTATTGTGAAAAATTACAGAAGAAACTTCACAGTGGTAATAGTTAGAGGATGAGAAGCCAGCAGATCAAAGCAGGGAAGGAAAGGAGACGTTCACTTTTCTTCTTAAAGCTTTCTTTACTGTTTGCAGTTTCATTATATGCACGGGCTATTTTTTTTTTTTTTTTTTGTGGTACGCGGGTCTCTCACTGTTGTGGCCTCTCCCGTTGCGGAGCACAGGCTCTGAACGTGCAGGCTCAGCGGCCATGGCTCACAGGCCCAGCCGCTCCACGGCATGTGGGATCTTCCCGGACCGGGGCACGAACCCGTGTCCCCTGCATCGGCAGGCGGACTCTCAACCACTGCGCCACCAGGGCAGCCTGCATGGGCTATTTTGACTAAGATAAATAAGTACTATTGATGAAACATGAAAAACTATGGGGGACAAGATTAGACGGCGCCTACCAGGTGAACCACCAATAAAACAAGGAAGGCCCTAGAGCTGTCAGAGCTACAGCTGACTTGAGTTCACAAAGTGGACATGGACAAAGCTAAGTAAAGTGTGCATGCGGGCACATACGCACTCACAAACAATGGGAATTCAGGAGATCCATGTGAGGACAAAGCATGTTTAGTATTCGCAAAATAATCCAGTTTTAATTTATATTTGCATTTACTTCCCTGGTACTTTAACCGTTTCCACAAATAGTTACCGTTTACCTAATACCTACCTAGTACCTTGACAGATATTAGGTCAGGCACTTCGTGTGCATTACCTCACTTATTTCTCAAAAGCCTTTGGTTAATACTGTGATCTTTCCATTGCATATGAAGAAACTGACACTTAAGAGATCAGGTAACTTTCTCAAAGTCACATATTTAGCAAGTCACATATTACAACTGGAATTCAAATGTAAGCACGGCAGGCCTCAAAGCCAGGAGAGCACACTGCTTTCATTCCTGGTTCCAGTCTCACCCTTTGACCCGAGACTGTGCAGTCAAACACTTTGACCCGAGACTGTGTAGTCAAACATAGATCAGGCAGAAAGCAATTAACTCACACATGAGAGGACTTTCCAAACACAAAATTTTTGAAAAATAAAAACTGAAAACGTTTGTATTATATATACGGCCAGCCTGTGGAGACAGAATCCATTCGAATGTGAAGCTCCCTTCCAAGCTGTATAGCTTAGTGTTTAAGAGAAAGGTCTTTGGGGACTTCCCTGGCAGTCCAGTGGTTAAGACTTCACCTCCCAATGCAGGGGTGCGGGTTTGATCCCTGGTTGGGGAGCAAAGATCCCACATGCCTCGGGGCCAAAAAACCAAAACATAAAAACAAGCAATATTGTAATAAATCAATAAAGACTTTAAAAATGGTCCACACACATTTCCCTGGTGGCTCAGTGGTTAAGAATCTGCCTGCTAATGCGGGGGACATGAGTTTAATCCCTGGTCTGGGAAGATCCCACGTGCCACGGAGCAACTAAGCCCGTGTGCCACAACTATTGAGCCTGAGTTCTGGAGCCCGTGAGCCACAACTATTGAGCCCCCATGCCACAACTACTGAAGCCTGTGCACCCAGAGCCCATGCTCCGTAGCAAGAGAAGCCACCGCAGTGAGAATCCCACACACCATAAAGAAGACCCAACACAGCCAAAAAAAAAAAAAAAATTAATTAAAAAACAAATGGTCCACACACACACACACACACAATAAAAAAGAAAGATCTTTGGTGTCAGCCACCCTGGGATGAATCCTGACCCAGCCACCACCTAATTATGTCACCAAGAGGCAGTTACTTAACCTGCCCCTAATCTCATTCCTTTCATCTGTAAAATGGACAGCATCATAGTGCCTGCCTCACCGAAGTGTGGTGAGGATTGAACAGGAGAATGTATATTAAGCACTAAAGAACCTGGGACATAGTAACCCCTTGATAAATGTGCTATGTTTGCCATTATGAAATTTTTAGTCATTATAAAAGTATCTGAGAAATTCTAGAACACTGTAGCAGGAAAACATCTTAAAATATAGATCACCCCTTTTTTTCCACAGTAAGAAGGGGAGACCTGATCAGAGGAGAGATGCTGCTCAAGTTAGACTTCTGAGTTTTTATTTTGTACTGAATGCCACCTCTACAAAACTTCCTGTAGCAGGAACGCTTGGTCGGCTCATCCACTTCTCATTCCCAACCCTTTCTCTCCTGTCTGCCCCCATCCCATGGCAAACTAACCACCCTCCCAACCCCCCTGAAAGCCAAGTGTGGCTGCCACAGGGAAGCTCTTACCAGCGACCGGTGAACACAAATCTGCTAGAGGGTACTCTGGGGAAGTGTGTGCTTCTCCAGTACAAAGAACAGACACTGTTCCTGCCACCTTTCTCTCTTTCTTCCTGACATGAATTTGATCAAGATGCCCAGGAAACAGGGCAGTCATCTTGAAAAAGGACAGAAAAATAACTGACATGCCTATTTCCAGGAGGACTTCTTGTTACATGAGAAAATATACCCCTATTTGTTTAAGACACTGGTGGGCAGGTTTTCTGTTACTTGCAGCTGAAGTCATTCCTAAGTGACAAAGCTGCTTTTCCCATTTGTATTTACGTGCTCTGGGCCAAGGGCTTGGCAGGTGTTAACACAAAATCTGAGGACAGTACCCAGCTGTCTGGGAAATCCCTAGGTGTGAGAGCTCTATTTTTTTTCCTTTTTCCGAATTAAAATATGAGTCAGTTTCCAGCTTATTTTTGAAGCTCATTTCTCACTTTGTTCTCATTTTTATCTTGATCCTCAGAATGAATTTCCCAGTGATATTCAATAACTTGCATTCTCACACTGGCCCAGTACTTCAGAGAATTTAGATTTTCCTGAAGTTAAGTTGCTTTTTTACTTGATTATTAATGTTAACTAATTAGCGCACTTGGTCAATAACTCTAGGCATGCATTATATATGCTCATGTCCACAGTGCACGTTTGAAACATGGGAATAACGAGATGAAGATTTAGATTGTTTTAACCCTATTCATCTTGCTCTCTCTCAAAACGCTTGTATAACTTTTGGTCACAGAATCGCGTCACCTTGTACTGTCAATTGACTATTTGTTGGAGGTCCAGTTTCACTCCCTGACCAGATTATAAAGCTGTGGGCATTGACAAAGCGTTTATAATTTTTTCCTGGTCACTTTTAGTGCCTGTCTCAGTGGTAGGCACTTCAAAAGTTCTCACTAAGTACTATAAAATAGATACCGCCCTCCCCCACCAATAAGCACAGCCTAAGAAAAAGACCCAGGGCTAAAAGTGCCCAACCCTGGCATAAAATTGTCCATGATTTTGAGTCTCTAATCATCTGTTCAGGTCATTCAGTACTAAGGTTTAATGGTAAAGATAAGATGCATATGAAGGAAAATATCTTACACAGTGGTACTTATAGGTACAGTTTGCTGTACAGACTTGAAAGTATATCCTAAGGTCTAGGATATGGCAGCCACGTAACAACCTCTTTATAAATATGACTTGAATAAATGAATAAGCATACATATGCACATGGCAAGAAAACTTACTACGAATGAATGTTCTTTTTTCTAAAGCTAGATCTAACCTTCCTAAAATAGATGGCCAGTCAAAACTCCATACTTTGATTTAAGCCAGCAAAGGAAAGAAACCTCTCTTTCTTCTTTGCTTTCCTCCTTACATGATGTACATTGTAAAGGACTTGTTAGTCACATTTGTCAAGAGAGCCCACGGGTTCTATGTGGCTCATCACAGCTTAACTTATAAATTACCTTTGTCGTTTGGTGGATATTGATCTGGGAAGACCTTGTATCTTGCTAAAATCACTTGTACAGCAACTCCTCACTTTTTCTTTTTACTGCACATGTAGGCTCCAGTGTTGTGGGCTTCTACCTGACAGCCCGCTTCCATCATTAAATACCCAGTTAGAGCTTGTTATCTAGATGAATGTCCCGATTAAACGAGCACAGTCTTGCCCACAGCTTACAGTGGCAGCAAGTCCAGGTCCACACTTTGAAGGGCATTAATTGATGTAGAAAAGGGTCTGAGAAGCCACGAGTTCAGTTTTATTTGTTTCACTTTCACTCATTCATTTGTTCATTCGACAAGACATTTAGCAGCAGGTCTCAATGTCTATTTCTAAGCTATAAAATGTTGTCTGCTTTCCTGAAAGGGACATCTATCTTAGCTCATTTTTCTCAACAGCACAGCTTAACTGATCCTGCTGCTTCAACCAAAGAACCCAGTGGTAAGCTGGAGACACTGAGAACAGGAAAAGAAAACAGTGACAATGGAGAACTCCAGACATCAGAGCGGTTCCATGTAAAGGATTGTGCTACGAATAGTGGGGCAGTGGTGGGGATCCCACACGCATTGCGGGGCAGCATATCCTCGGGCTGGCTGTTTTCCCTCATGTAAAGGGCACAAATCATTCAATTTTCCAAAACACATTTAGACACAAGCTGTTTTCTGTGTAGGTGAAATACTTGATTCCACAGTCATTTATATTTCACAATTAAATTTTCAAATGAGAAGGTGCCAACTAAAACTGCATCATAAAAAACAATCTATTCTACACCTGATTTTTAGTAAAAAGAGGCCATAAAACCCAGGAAAAATGATTGACTAACAGAAATGCTGTTCTTTAAAAAATTCAAAAGTCCTAAGAATCTATGCTAAGTAAATTCATGAATGTGCATAAAATATAGGTACAAGGCTGTTGATGGAAATACTGTTAGTAAATTACTAAGACACAGGAGTAGCTAAACAAATGATGGTATTTTCATACAGGAAGTCCTATGAAGTCATTCAAGTGAATGGGTAGACTTATAAATTCCTTCCCAAGGACACAGCTCCAAAACTTACTCTTAAGGCGAAGATGGAAACAGAACAATATGAATAATGGGTTCCTGTCAGTATATTTCTTGCATCTCTGTACGTTGTACATGAAAAGATGTTAAGGGACAGAATAGGGCCTGGAAGGATACACACCAATCTTCTGACAATGGTAACTTCTGGGGAGAGACAGGTAAATACAGGAATTTCATGGTTTGTATTACAGAATTTGAAATAATTTTTGGGGGGTAATAAGAAGTATTTATGTGTTGTGTTAGACAAAAATATACAAATATTCCAAAATGGCAGCAAAATACAGCCAGGGAAGTTTACGTGTAGTTTAATCCCAACAATTAAAAAATCATGACAGAACACCAAGCCATTTCAAGATAACATTCCTCACGTTACCTTTCCACCTCAAGTACCCCTTCTGACAGCTGTGTTCACAGAGCATGCGCACCAGTAAAACACGCTCCAGGCACTGGAGAACCAGTAAAAAGACAGGTGAGGTCCCTGCCTTTTTGGAGCTTTAGTCCAAGCCGGTGAAAGAGGCATAGGTACTTGTGAGAGATTTTCAGATTAACCATGATTTTCCTATTAAATAATTCAATTAACCACAGCATTCTGGGCCCCATGGCTGACGGAAAGGTTTGCTGTGATTCCGCTGAAGTTCCTTCTCAGAGACATTCCGTGCTGCACAGCTCATTCCCTGCCTATCAAATATTCATCCCCTCACCCATCAATCGACTTAGGTTCCCTCAAACAGAATCCATAAAATAAGAACACTTTACATTCGTAGAGGGCTTTCTACCTTTCCAAACACTTTCACATACACGGCATCCTGAGAGAGGGATGGTTATAACGCAGGAGCAAAACAACATAAATTTATGATATAAAAACCTCTTCAGGCCTGACACAGGTTTCCCTCTGCTCTCTGCTCACCCAACCTGCCCTTGTCCTTCGATTTACAGCTTAGAGGTCGCCTCTTCCACGTAGCATTCCGGGCTACAAGCTTCCACTGCTTCCCCTTGCTCCATCCCCCCAGCCCCCACGAGTGCTGACCCTGCTGTTCCGCGATTGCCAGCTTGGTGGCCCTGTTCATGGCACTGGGGCCAGAATCACCTGGGAGGGGCCCTGGGTCCAACCTCAACTTCAAGGTCTGACAAAGGTAGGGGAAGATGTGACGTCCATCATTTTAAAAGCTTTCCAGCAGTTCTAAAGCTGCTAATCCCAAGAAATTATAACAGAGGCGTGGACAGTGTCTGTCTCCACATTAGTAGCCATTGTACCAATACCTTCTAACGGCCCCTGTATATTTCTGATGCCCAGTGAGAGTTGTTTCTTAATCCTCTGGTTCTTTCAACAATACTTACTGAGCACCTTCAGGGGGCCAGACTTCTGGTGAATGATGAAATGAAATGAACCAAGGTCACAGCCATTGAATAGCTTTCATTATTAAGGTTTTGTGAAGTTACCTGATACTTGAAGCAGCTACAGGAACCCAACTGGCACATGTGCCCCTGAGTCCCATGGACTCAGAGAAGACCAACAATGACTTGAGGGCTCCGGTCATGTTCCTTAGAGGCCAATGTTCAGATACTTCTGGGATGGCAGCAGTGGGCCCCAGCTGCTCAGCTGTGTTTACAGGTGCGAGGCAAGCAGAGGGAGGCCAGTGCAGGCTAAGAGGCGGGCCCTCTGCTCAACATAAGAATGCAGTCAGCAAAACAGAAGGAATGACAGCAGGGTTACATGAGTGTTCCTTCCTAATTTTACTCTCTGGGCTTTTAAAGTAAATTTCTTAACTTTTCTTTGAAATAGTTAGAAGGCATTGTTCTTACTTTCCAAGGATTCGGCTAAAACCAGCTGCTGTGTGCTGTTTCCTGGATAGAAAAGAGGAGCGATCCTGCAGGTCCACCCACATGACAACACGAAGACTTATTCTCATTTACCAACTCACTGTTGCTCTAAGACTCTCTTTATGAGAGAAATCTCTTGTCGAACTCCGGGTAGGCTTTATCGTGGTCTAGAAAGCCCTTTCTCATCTGCTCTGGCCTCTATTTCCAACTTCAACCTTTCCACTCTCTTCCTGGCTTCCCACGTTCCAGTTCTTCTCTGTCCACTAGAGTAGCCGCTAGCCACATCTGCTACTGAGAGCTTGAATTGAGCCCAAATTGGGATGCACTAGAAGTCTAGCATACAAAGCAGATTCCATAGCCTTAGTACAAGAAAAACAGAATGTAAAAGAATCCCATTTGTATTTTTTTACATCGATCATATGTTGAAATGATACTATTTTGCATATACTCAGTTCAATAAAACTTATTATTGAAATTGATTTCTCCTACTTCTTTTTTATTGTGGCTACTAGGAAAACTAAAATTACACATGTGGCTGGCATGTGACAGCACAACGTTTTGTACTGTGGCCTCTTTGCTCCTTTATTATGACACGCATTTCCCCACTTCTGAGGCTTTGTGTTAGCTCTTGGCTTCACCTCCATGACCCTGTTTCCACGCTTGGCCTGCCTCACTGCTATTCATCCTTTCAAATGCAGGTTTTTAGCATCTCTCGAAGAAGGCTCTACCTGACCAACCTACAGATAACGTGTCTCAATGCATTTTCTGTTCCAAACTGTTGAGACTTTTCTTGGAACTAACCAAAGCCTGTCACTCTTTTGTATAAGCATCTGCCTACTAGTTTGTCGGTCTGTACTCTGCAACACAAACTCGGTGAAGGAAGGGACCATGTCTGCCCTGTTCTCTTTGGTATTCCCAGAGCCTAGTATATGAGAAGCGTTTGAATTCTTCTTATTTGAACTAAATCAACAATGGAAATGAACGCTAGACATATCCAAAAAATACCAAAATTAAGTTTTTTTGGCTGAAGCAGCAGGAGGCAGGGGGACAGATGCTGGCTTGCTACGCCCTCTGCTCCCACCCTAGAGTGGCTCTGCAGGCAGCAGCCCATGCCGTCCTCAGAGAAACTCAGGACTTTGTCCCATTAGCCTAGAGCATTTCTAAAACTGCACATTGCATAGGGGCTGCTGACAAGGAGGTCTACAGGCAGGTTAGGGCTAGGGAAAGGCGTTTCTTAATACAACATTTCTTGAGGTATGATGCTCCTGGGATCACCAGCATCAGTATTTCTCATAAATGTGGTTCTCCAGTGCAGCAGGCAGGTGCCGTGCAGACCCACTGAATCAGGATGTAGGGGGACCTTCCCCAGACGCTGCATTTTAATCAGGCTCCTAGGTGATTTTAATGCACACCGAAGTTTTAGCCTCTGACTCTGGACAGCAGTGGTTTTCCCAACTCTACTCAGGGTAACCCATGCTTAAGGAAAGGGTAAGGGGGTGGACGCATAGGGGAGGTCAGACTTCACTGACTCCCTATATTGGGGAGAAGTTAAAAATGATTGGTCTTATATTATATCTCTAATTGGAGAGGCGAAACCATTTCTTACTAGGAGAGCGATGAGTTGGTAAGCAAAGCTCCCCCAAACTGGGTGGAGGGAGATGCCTGCAAAAGTCATCTTGACCTGCAAGTTAGCCCCTATAACCTGATGAGAGAACAAGATACAGAAGAGGTTCATTTGGTTCTTGAGGCTTCATCCATCAGAAATTCTGATGAGCATCATATCTTCTCTTCTTTGGGTTTTTTGGCACATGTTCCATAAACACTTATGTTGTTAGTCCAGCAAATGAAAACCAACCCAGAGCATGCATGCAACACAAGGTCAGAAAACACAAAGACTCAAATGCAGGGTCTGCTTTGTTCCTTCCTGGCACAGAGCTCAGGGTTACGGAGCATATTTCCAGGAAGCAAGCTCCCATCCACTTAACCACGAGCAGTTGAGACGGGGACAAAAGAGACGGGGAGAAAAGGATACATTAGCTTAAGAAGTAGTGAAAACACATGATGAGAGGAAAGAAAGTAATTTCTTGCATACCAATGAACATGGCTCAACAGTCAGGGAAAATAAGCAAAGTATGAAGTCTTAAACTGATCCCACTGGAAAACAAAGTAAACCTGAATTCCTCTTAACCTTGCATTTCTCTAAGCACTCTGAGCACCCTGTCGGGACCTTCCGTGTAGCTCATTCTTTTTTGCCTTGCAAGGATCAATAAAACTACCACCACTTCCACTACTACTGTAATTAATAATGAGAGCAGTAAAAGCAGAAACAGCACTACACACAGCTTTCTCTATCCCAAGCACCGTTCCAAGGACTCTAGGTATGTTACCTTCTTTCATTTTCACAACAGCCATATGAGGTAAGTACTACTATTATCCTGTCTTAAAGATGCAGAACTTGAGATATACTTGAGAAACGTTAAGTAATTTACCCAAAATGACAAAGCCAGTAGGTAGAGTTCTGAACCGTCCTTCATTTGCCAAAGCTTATAGCTTCAGTCACTCACTGTGTGTCAGGGGCTTTGGCAAGTACACTTCAGGAACTTGATCCTTACCCCAATCCTGCACAGGAAGTAGAATTCTTCCTACTTTTACAGAAGTAGAAACTGAGGCATAGAAAGATTAAGTAATTTGTCCAAGATCACTCTGCTAGGAGGCCGTGGAGTCACGATCGAAAGCCAGGTCCCTGGTGGCCCATCGCCTAGAATGTACTCAATCATCAGGCCCTGAAGGAATGAATGAACATCCTCAAAGCCAGCATTCTTACCCACTGGGGAAGCTGAAAGAAGCAAAAACTGAAAGCCCCAGGCATTCTTTACATTCAACCCATACCCCCAAGGCCAGCTTTTTCCTTCACCCCAAATCCCTCACTTCTTACCCCACTTCTGACTCTCACACCCAGTTATCTAGTCAACCCAGGACCATGCTCTTGAGGGAAACTTAACAGAAATTCACACTTAATACCCAAAAGCCCCATCCTGTGCAAGGCCAGGAAAGAGGAGACAGTGAGGGGCCTACACCATTTCAATAACAAAACAAAACTCTCACCAAGCCAACGACAACAAAACACCACCACCACCAAAAGCAGCAAAAGCAAGAACACCTGAGTTTATGCATGCTTCCTTACATGCCAGGCACTGTTCAATAGATTTTATATATCCATTTACTTAACCTTTTCAATAACTCTTTGAGGTAGCCAATATTGCTACCCCTATTAAACAGATGAAGAAACAGGCTCAGAAAGGTCAAGCAACTTCCCAATGTCACAGAGCTAGTAGGTGGATAAGCCAGGATTTGAACCCTCACAATCTGATCTCAAGCTTGTGCTTCTAACCCTTTCAGCAGACACCATTCTACATCTTCTGTACACTTCTCTCCTGACAGCATCCAGGCTAGCACTTTATGGTACCAGACTGTAATCCTTTGTTAATTACTCATTATTTCATTTATGTTTGCTTTCTTTTCCCAGCTAGGGTGGCTGCTGGTTAAGGAGAGAGATTCAACCATCTCCACCCTACCAGTCCTTCCTATTTGGACCCCATATCACCGTGCCCTATTCTGAGTTCTTGGTCAGTATATACTCAGTGGAAAACTGCATTATGTCACTAAACCCCAGGGAATACAGGGAATGCAATGACAAACATTCACGGGAAAAAATTCCCAACTCTAATCACCCAGGGTTGAAGCTGGGTCTTCTTTCCTATTGGAGGAAATTTCTGCAGGTGTGAGCAATTAAGATATTAAACATTAATTAATAACTCAAGTGACTGTTAGTGAGTTGCTTGTTAATAACCACAAGCGCCCCCACCTTATGTTTGAAAATAAGGTCCCCTGAACATTTTAAGTACTAATGGTGATCTTCTCGAGACTGAAGGGTTTTATGCATCCCTCAACACGTCACATTTAGAAGTGTGCATATAACAAAGCTACTGGGAGAGGGGATGGCCTTATTCATTAACCTTGCCTTAGCATCTTACAAAATATTTTATAGTGAATGAAAGACAAGGATGACAGCTCTATTTCTATCATCTATGTCTCATTATCCTCGGACACAAAATGACCCCAGAACTGTCCTTCTTTGAATATAAGCCCTCATAGCATATGTGTGTGTCTCTCTCACTTTTGCTCTCATTTCAAAAGCTTTTTTCTCACCTGCCCTTCATGTCTTTGAGGAGGTACTGAGACTAACTGCCTCTGTTCCACTCTCTATTTAGCTACTTACAATCTGGCTGCTGCTCTGATTCTTCTACTAAACCTGTTTTCTCAAAAGATATCAAAATCAGCCTGCTACGTAAATGTTTTTGAACAGATATTCTTAGTTGCCATCTCCCTTGACCATTCTGTGGACCCTGATTCACCTTAAGAACTCTCTCCATGCTCTTCCTTTGTGCTATTATCATCTCTGTCTCTTTCTCCCTTGCAATCTCCTTATCTCTTTTAGGACCTAAATCCCACAACTTCTCAACCAGTTCCCAGACATACAAAATAACCGTCTATTCCCCACTGAGGTAGATTAGACTGTTATTCAGAAAACACTCCTGGGAGGAGTATATTTCCACCTCCTTTGAATAGAAGGCTTGATTTGGTCAATGGGGTATTTAGAAATATGACTTGGTAGGGGTTTGAAACATGACTTGCATTTCTGCCTTTCACCATAAGACTGTGTCATGGTTTCTGCTAGACCTTGGAGAATGTGAGATACATGGACCTGACCTGCAGCCTGGATCCCAGCCCAGACCAGCTGACACACAGACATGTGAGTTAGAATAAATGATTACTGTTTCAAGATACCAATTTGGGGATGGTTTGTTACACAGCAGTATTCTGAAATACCTAACTGGTATACTCATAACGAATATTAAATCTTTGTTCACGTTTTCTTCCTTTTGCCTAAAGTATTCCCTGAGGACCCCAATGGAAATTTTCCTTTGTTTCTAAACTTCCACAGTGTTAGTTCTCCCATGGTGCTGTTCTATCTTTGCATCCAGTCTTGTCTGCCTTATTACCTTATAAACCCCTCTGAGGTAAAATATGTCTCATTCATCTTTGAACCTCCAGAGCATCAAAAATTAATACCTCTAGACAGAGCCAAATCAAAATTTGTTCAGACATTCATCCATTCAGGAAATGGCTATACTTTAGAAATAAATCTCTATCTCAGAGGCATTTAATACAACACCTGGCCCAGCTTCCTGGATAACAGGAGGCATTACATCTGATGTGATGACATCACTGTTTTCAGCTATTCCTGCTAATTACTTATAAGGGAGGAAATGGCATTCACTTTAAGAACATGCTATTCTTGTTGGTAGAAACTAGAAAATTTATTCTCTTGGTAATTTTCCCCTATTACTTTCCTCAGCTTTGCATATCCAATATCCCATTACTCTCTTTCTTCTTAGCTCTTCCTAACTTCCCAGAAGACTTATCCCTGGAAAACGTCACTGTCTTTATGAGTGTTCATTTGAATAAGCTGATTTACTTACTAAGGTCACTGAATCTTATTATACTCGACACACCCCCTTCCTTCCACTGGATCCAGGACACGAAGAAATGAAACTGAACGAGTGAGCATTAAGGCAAACTCAACAAAACCTTAGTTTGGTTGAATTCAAGAAACAGACTAACATGCCAGCCAATTACAGCTCCTTTTACATGTTACCATTTAGATGGACAAAAACCTTAACAAGATTTGGAAGCAAAATGCCTACGACCAGAAACAGCTGAAGGTACATTTGTCATACACAGGCAATAAAGGCATATTCTTAACCAGAACTGCTGGGTTGTCTGTGAAACAGCAGGCTGACTGTCAAAAGAACCAACGAAATACCAAATTGCTATATTTAAAGTGGGAGCTTCTCTAAAATGCTAGGACTATGGAGTATGAGTATAAGGTAAGCAGCTGTGAGCAAACAGTCCCTCAGCCAAGGCCCACAAATCAAGCACCAGTATGAATAGCACTGGGCCAGGAGTCTAAAAACAAGTAGTATGACCTTGAACCAGTCACTTAACAAGTTTTCATTTATATTATTTAAAAAATGATACAAGAGTACTCTGTGGATTTAATTAAATTTAGTTCTATATTATTCAAGTGGTCTGTCTAAAATGACATTTCTCCAAGCAATGGTCAAGTATGTTTGAGAATCATTGGGTTAAAGAAGGTTAAACAGGTTTCTTTATCATGGAACTTTTCAGAAGCTTTAATACTCTACTGTGTATCATAAAACTCTAAGAGCTGGTGGACTTGGTATAGAGTATTTCCCAAAGTAATGTGATCAAAGTTCCCCTTTAGCATGGATCATCCTGTAGAACTGTTGTTCTCTATAATACATGTCCCTGTATTATAGGAGATGCAACAAAGCTAAGACAATGGTCCCCTTGGCTCTTGGTCCTGAGGTCTGCCCTTCTCATAAGGCCCACTTGACCCCCTTCCTTTTATGGTTTATGCCATAACCCTGAATCCTTATAATGATGTCTCTTTTTGCTCTTAAGATAGCTTAAACAAATGATAGCTTGACTATCATTTGCAAACAAAAGTTAACTAAGGTAAACATGTGTACAGGTGCTGTGAGTGAATACTGCTGATTTGTTCATATCTGCAGTGGTCACTTGAGCTGAAACAAAACTCCCAGGTAAACATGATTGCCAACTTGTTGTGGGAGTCTCAGTCTTTGAGCCAAAAGACTTTTGTACGTCAAGATGCAATCATCTCATATAAGGAAAGCCACTAAGAAATACCATTACTACGGAAACTAAGACCTTTTGCAGGAGAACAGACAGCATGATTTCCATTAAAAGTGCTTGCCTTTTTCATGTTCACCTTTTCCTACTTTAAAATGAAAGTGACTTCATTTTCAAGTGACCTTTTAAAAAGTCCAAACATCAAGCACCATAAATATTCAAAATACTCAGAATGAATCCCAGTCCTGTACTATTAAGTTGGATATGCCTGAAATTCAGAAAAGCCTATTGTGCTTTCTTTAAATAGCCAGCTTAGGAAATGATTCCTATATTCTTCATAGACTTTCTTTATGTTACTTCTGGAGAAAATTTAGAGTGTTTTTTATCTTTTTTTACAAACTAAACCATGGGGTAATAAATTGAACTAAAACCTTTTACAAGAAATTTGCTCTTTCTTCTCCTCTCTCTCCGCTTTTTTTGTTTGTGGTTTTTTTTTTTTTTTTTTGAGAGATGATTTTAGAGACAGATTTTGATTAGCAATGCATGTTTGTATAGGGAGACACACATAGATTAGGGGTGGTCATTATTACGTCATGTCACCTAACAATGGTAATAATGGTACAGTGGCACACCTGTCAGGGATTCCTAGGAGTAAAATAATTATTTTTCAAATTAATTTTGCAAAGAAAAAGGAAAGAAACAAAGATTGAAACCATTATAGCACTCTTGATCAAGAGGAAAAGAAAAAGTCCAACTCTGTGTTTTACTAAGACAAGCAATGAAAAGAAGAAAGGCACCAAAGTGATATGTGTTTGAAATGGGGGGGGGAATTCATTTTTCCCTTCCCCATGAAACAATAACTGAAGAAAATTTAA
Organism: Globicephala melas; assembly: GCF_963455315.2. Taxonomy (NCBI): domain Eukaryota; kingdom Metazoa; phylum Chordata; class Mammalia; order Artiodactyla; family Delphinidae; genus Globicephala; species Globicephala melas. The sequence continues at coordinate 29,497,139 of NC_083324.2, read as the reverse complement.
GCCAAAAAGTTAAGCTGCTTCTGTGTGTGTGTGTGTTGGGGGGGCGGGGGTGTTGGGGGCCTGTATTTAGATGCTGGTGATTTGTTTGTAACAAATAAGTGGTTAAATAAGATAGATAAAACTTAGTAGATACAGAAATAGATTTTCCCATAAGGAATAAAAAATTAAAGCATTCAGAAGTATTGCTGAAAACAATGACAACTAAAGATCACTCAAGGACTCCAAACCATCTATTTCAGGGAGAGGAGCCTACAGAAGCTTTATTATAGATAGAAAGTACCACTGGGAATTCAGTTTTTCACATACAAACTGAAAGAAAGACACAGATGTAGGGTGTAAATACACATGCATATATTTCATAGCTATATCCACAGAGAGGCTGAGAAGCAATGATACCCCAGTACCAATAAGCACACTTGACATCCAGATCTTGGTTTCTAACTACCACTCTCCAATAGAAGGAACCAGAATTCCTTCTGGAGAAATTCTGGAGAAATGACTGATGCCAGGGATGGGACAGGAAATGAACAACATGAGCCTGAAATATCTTGTGGTGTCGGAAAGCAAGAAATGGCTGAAAAAAGGTTATGGAGGCGTGACAAAAGGACACAGGAACCAGCATAAAAGGGCTCCTCTGTCTAAATCTGGGACAATTTGAGCACAACAAAATAACACAGACTCTAACCCACAGAATAAAAATAAAACTCTGAGTCCATACTGATATAAATAAATGAATAAATAAAAAGAAGAGAAGGGAAAGTTTTTCCTTAGGGTAGAATTCCAACTAATAAATACAAATGTAATGATTAATTAGAAAAATCATTATTTGTCAATCATCACAATAATTGTTTCAGGTAAGAAGCATTCATGAATGGGCAAGAGTATGAAAACAGAAAAGATATTTAAATTGTCAAAAAGTATGTGCCTGTAAGATACTTACTAATTGCAAAGGGAAAAATAATGATTTGGTAGTGGAGAAACTAGTAGATACTCCATTAACAAATGATCAATGTTTACAAGCATCACCAAGAATGGGACAAATAGATACACTGATAACATGCCTCCTGATGTAATGCATGAAGAAAGATAAAATCTTACTTGTGTGGTGTTCCTGCCAAAAATGGAAAATTTTCTGATCGTGAAGAAGCAACACATCAGACAAACCCTAATTAAGGACCAGATCCAAAAACGTCAAGGTCACGAAAGACTAAGAGTCTAAGGAGTTGTTTGAGATTAAACAATGCTAAGACACATGGTAAATAAATGCAATGTGTGGTCCTGGAACAAATCGTGGACCAGAAAAAAAAGACATTGGCAAAATCTCAATAAGGTCCGTATATCAGAAGCAGTATTGTATCAAGCTTAATTTCCTGGCTTAGTGTCTCTCTTTTTCTAACAGAATGTCCTTCTTTTTAGAAATTACACACTAAAGTATTGGGTTGGCCACAAAGTTCGTTTGGGTTTTTCAGTAACATCTTACAAAAACCCAAACGAACTTTTTTGGCCAACCCAATATTTACAAGCAAAGGGCATCATATCTGTAACCTGCTTTCAAAGGTTTCAGGAAGAAAAAAAAAATATATATATATATATATATATATCTTTTTCCTATATATATATATATATATAGGGAGAGGATATGATGAAGTTAAGCACAGTCAAGAATTAACAGCTAAGGAATCTGAAGGAAGAGCATAGAGGAATTCTTCATATTATGCTTGTGACTTCTTTGCAAATCTAAGATTATTTCAAAGCTAGAAGTTAGAGAAGAGAGCCAGCCAGCCAGACACCCCTCCAAGAGTTCAGATCTCAGCTCTACCACTTAAAAGTATACTTGAACATATTACTTAGCCTCACTGAGGTTTAGCTTCTCCTTTGCTCAGTGGAGTTCACATGACTTCATGGGGTTTCTGTGAGGACAAACAAGATGCTGCAAAGCCCACAGCCCAAGCGCTGTCTCATGAGGCCTTTAACAAGTACAGCTCCTGTTGTTTTTGTGAATCTAAAAATAGAGCAACTTGACTAGGGGGTTGCTACTGTTTTAAAGGCACATGAGGTCACGTGAGCGCTGGAGACACATGCTTTTTTGTCAGGAACAGGAACACAGGTGCCTCACCCCTGCTTTGAAATAGGGCCTTCTATTTTTTTTTTTTTTTTCTTTAATGTTTCTATGCAATTGAAGATAACATTACTCTTTCCAGAGTGGGAGGATGAAAACAACTGTGGGCAGGGGCTTCTTTAGAAGAGGGATTGATTTTTTACTTTTAAAGTGGTCTCAGAATATTTAAAAATAGTGATTCCCTTTCCCAAGGCTCCCTCGGCTCCCGCCCCTGCCCACCCCCTCCAGCTGCTCTCTCTGGGCCTTTTCTGCTTCTCGCCCCTTCGCCATCTCCTCCTCCTTCCTTTTTGCTTCTAATCACTCATATGCCACCCCCTCCTGAAAAATTACCTTCTCCCCTCTTACTTTGTTGCTTGCTTTTGTTTTGAAACAACGTTAATTCCAAATGAACAAAAAGGATGCGTGGGAAGGCAAGGATTCGTGAGTTTAGTTATTCCACCAACTGCCAAGTTTTAAGTTCTTCCTCCAGCTCTCACTAACCTCTTGAGCAACCCAGAAGTTGCAACCCTCGCTAAAGCCTAGATGATGCTAACCGAAAACCAGAAAATGAATAAGGGGTGGGCGATGCAGTCTTATTATTCATGAGCTCTGAAAAATGCCCGAGAATGTCTAATGGTTTTATTAACTATTAAACATATATACCCTACCAAATGTGAAATAGATAGCTAGTGGGAAGCAGCCGCATAGCACAGGGAGATCAGCTCGGTGCTTTGTGACCACCTAGAGGGGTGGGAGGGAGACGCAAGAGGGAGGAGATATGGGGAACATATGTATATGTACAGCTGATTCACTTTGTTATAAAGCAGAAACTAACACACCATTGTAAAGCAATTATACTCCAATAAACATGTTTAAAAATAGTTATAGTAAAGATGTACTCATTATAGATTTTTCCCTTCCAATGTGTTTTCAGCATTGAAAACTCTCATTTACCGTCCTTATTTTAATGACGGAGAATGGCTGTAACTCAATCTGGGTTTATCTCCAAATGGATAATCTTGAAAGGGGTGGGGGAATTTTTTCTAGCTTATTTCAGTGTGATTCCCCATTATGCGACAGTTCAAAATGTGTAACCAACAAAATTTTTTTAAATTTTACAAAGGTCTAGAGGGTTGAAACAACTAACCGGGCACATAAATCTCAAAAAACCACTTTTCTGAAATACCTTCCTCAATTTTAGGAAACTGAAAACAATAGAAAAATCGAGTACTTTGCTTGACAATGCTCCTGATTACAGACTGTGTTTGGAAGCCAGGGGCCATCTGCTAGGAGGAGAAGCAGCAGCCAGATACACATTCAAAGCTGATAAAAACACTTTTCAAATCAAGCCTCTAAACAGAAACCATTGCTGAGATGGGAAGACTTTGGTTCAGGTAGATAAAAATGTCCTGAGGGGCCTCTATAGCCCTAATTAGCAGCTATAGTAACATTTCTGAGATTTACTCTGCCCTGCTTCATTTCATCTAAGCACTGATCATTTTGTTCATTCTTTATTCACCAAATATTTACTGAGCACTTAGGTATTCACCAAATGCCGTGCTAGGTTCTGTGACATGATGAGCAAGATAGGCCAGGCCTCGTGGAGCTGCCGGTCTGTCTTAGCTGGTCTGAATTCACGGAATTCCTGAGAAGGGTGAAATGGTGAGGGTGAGCAACGCTGCTTGAACATCACATAGAAGAAGGGAATGGGGGAGAAGAGAGTAACACCGTAACTTGGGAGGACCAAGGAGTCTATTACCAAGGGCGTGGTTTACTTGATGACAAAGTTGGCCCAGAAATGAATCCAGTGATTTTCTTAGATGTAAACACTTGTGACAGTGACAGTGACAGAAAGGAAGAGAGGGAGTGAGGGAGAGGGAAAGACATGGAGACCAGGAAAGAGAAAGCAGAGGGGAGAGAAGAAAACTCGGGGGTTAGGGTAGAGGTGGATAAATGCCACAGGAAGCCTGTGCTTCTCCAAGTTTGGTCGGGGAATGTTCCCATCAGAACACCTGAGGGGTTTATTTAAAATGCAGATTCTTGGGCCCCAAACTAAGTCTACTGAACCAGAATCTCTGGGGCTGGGATCCTGGGATTGGCATTTTAAACTAGGTTCTGGGTGGTTCTAGGCATTAAAATTTAAGATGCAGTCCTCTGACAACCCCAGGGGCTCTATTTCACTGTCAAGTTGGCCAAGGCCCGCAGTGAATGGATGCCTTCAAAGCCTTGTCACCACCAGGCAGGCCTGGAACCTTCTCCCTCTATTTTCCTGCATCACACACCCTCCTGCTGCACTAAGAAAGCCAGAGTGATCTTGAAGTCGACTAAAGTTACCCAGGCTAGCGTTCCTCACTAGTAACAAGGCCCTGTTCAAGAAACTTCTAGCTGATCATTTATACTTCTACTGTGATGCCAGCATATCCTATCCAAATATTAACTGTGGATGGATTCCAACCAGGAAATCCAAGACTGTGTAACTCACACACTGAGCTACTCACTGAGTGATGGTAATAAATACAGGCAATTAATTATGCCCTGGTCTAGTAACTATGTAGTATCAGTAATAAACTAAGAAGACCCCTCTTAAACAAACAGATGTGGGAAGTACGTGTATATCTATGTGAATATTTGAGAAGTGTAAACAGAATCTTAATTAGTGAAACTGTACTAATAATAAGCACACAGGCCATGCATCTTCTCTCTCTCTTTTCCAGTTACCGGAATCACTTGTTAAAACTTGCCAAAAGAAAGGAGAAACAACTCTTCACAAATACTGAGTGGTTTTAGTGTCTCCACTAACTGGCTGAGTCTACTGCATTATCCTTGATGCTGCATCCTGGCCAGCTCATCAAGACAGAGATAGCCCATACCAGAGGTTAGCAAACTTTTTTGTTAAAACTTTGAGGGTAAAAAATTTAGGCTTTGCAGTGCAGATGGTCTCTGCTGCAATATCCCAACTCTGCCATTAAAGCATAAAATTTGCCACAGACAATATGTAAGCAAATGAGTGTGTCTGGGTTCCAATAAAACTTTATTTAAAAAAACAAATGGTTGGCCAGATTTAGCCTGCAGGCTGCAGTTTGCCAACCCCAGCCCAAATCATCCTGAGGCAAAATCTAGGCAGCTGCTACCAATAATGAGGCCATGCTCTGTTGTACTGGTTATTAAGCTAATGTCTCTCATCATCAAATTCACCCTCTGGGACTCTCCTCTGTGATAAATGTAATGACAAGAAAGATGTCCACCATATAGTAAGTGGGGGGGGAAATCAAATTGTTGATAGCAATATCATTTGTTAAAATAAACTAACAAAAACAAGAAACAAAATATGATGCTATGTTTGTGTGTGTGTGTGTGTGTGTGTGTATAATGTTGTATAATAATAGGTAAGCATCAGGTACAATAATAGCAAAAGACTCAGAGCAGTAACTTCTGGATAAAGGGATCACGATGAAAAGAAAAGATGACCAGCCTTTTACTCTACATTCTTTTGCAGGCTTTGAATTTATTACTGTGAACATATACTACTTTTGTAAATTGAAAAAAATAATTTAAAAATATCAGTTTGGAGTGTTACAAATGCTCGAAGACTTCTGTTAACCCATTTCCACTACTTCCCACCTAAGCTTTACAGGGGATGCTACTGTCAATCAATCATTCATTCATTCATCCATTCCACATACGTGTTGAGTAACCACTGCATGCCAGACACTAGACTAGCAGTGAGGATTTCATGGAGTTCAGCGTCTCGGCGAACAAACAGACATGAATCAAGCGATTATACAAATAAAGCTAAAACGCCAATTGAGACCAGCGATACGAAAGAGACATGGTATCATTCACTCCTTCCGTAAACTATTTATTGAAAACCATAGCCCATTATCGCTGGAGTGTAAAATCTGATGCAGTGAATACAGACAGATGAGACAGAGACGGAGATGAGTAAACATGCCAAGGAGTTTAGACTCAGCACATAGGAGTGTTGTACCCAGCATACGATCTCCTTACAATATTCTTGAAAGCACTATGAATATGAAATCACGACTGCTATTTTTAATTTTTTTTTTTTTTTTTTTTTTTTTTTTGCGGTACACGGGCCTCTCACTGTCGTGGCCTCTCCCGTTGCGGAGCACAGGCTCCGGACACGCAGGCTCAGCGGCCATGGCTCACGGGCCCAGCCGCTCCGCGGCATGTGGGATCTTCCCGGACCGGGGCACGAACCCGTGTCCCCTGCATCGGCAGGCGGACTCTCAACCACTGCGCCACCAGGGAAGCCCACGACTGCTATTTTTAAAAGATTTCAAGTGAAATTCCAACATACAAAGCATTTAGAAGTCTTCCTTGGCTTACTTTCTGCCCTGATATTGCCTGTTCTTTTCACATTCTCAGAATCAGAGGTGGACTAGATGCTCTGACCTTACCACTACCTCAGTCACCTCCTGTTAGCATTCTCCCTAATGAGAGACCAAAGGCATGGGCCACATCTTCTCTGTGCTAGAGGCGCTATCTTTTAAGGCACTGGGCATGCAACTCTTCTGGAAATAGCTTTCCGTTTCCAAAGGGTTGGGATCCCGGCAGCCATGTTTGTGTGATATGACAACAAACTTGAACAGCTGATCGCAGCTGGGCCAGAATCCCTTCCTTGGGTATTTAGAATAGGGACAAAAGAGAGGGGTGTGGATTTTATAATGTGTTAACTCAAGAGACGTGGGCCTGTCTGTGTCCCATTATGTGGACTGAACAGAGGCAGATAAAGGCACTGAGAAAGAAAAGAAGGGTGCAGACATGCAGACAGAAGATGATCCAGGGCAGATCATTTTACCCAGGTTTCTAATTTTGAGCTCTACGTTCTTCCAAAGGTCCTGCGACATCCTTCACTTGGGTTCCAAAAGACACTATTCTATACTTACAGTAAACCCTCCCTTTTCACATAAGCAGCTATAAACTAAAAGAGCACTAACTTATGCATGTGTGCATATTCCAAAATATGTTATAGCATTTTCCTGCAATGAGTGTTTTTACTTGCGGTACTTCAAAGCCAAAACACATCCTAAGGGTATTTTCTCTCCAGAATGTTTTTCTAGAAAGTTTCCATCAGTTTGATGGAAGTTGGATGCCAGGTGTTGTCATTTCAGAGCCTCATATATTCTTTAAAAGCCAGAAACATAACATAGGAGAGCAGGTCAGGAGACACTACTTCAAAGCCCTTTCAAGGGCCTCGCCTGTGCCCTTCAGGCAAATACGGTTCTCTTATCCATTCTGGCAGTTAGGGGCTGTGTGACCTTGAATAAGTTGCTTACCCTCTCTGAATTTCAATTGCCTCATTTAGATAGGCAATACTACCAGATCTACAAAGGTACTGGGAGGATAAGTGAAAAACCATCAGAAAAGTGCCTTATACATGGTACGCTGTCAATTAAAAGTGGCTCTTGATATGAAGTTTTACAATTAGAGATACAATCTTAGAAAGATCTCATGGTAGAGTGGGAAAGACACTTGAATGCTAATCAGGGGTCCAGCTGTCATTAACTAGTTGCATGGCCATGCTGGTTACTTCTTCCCCCAAAGTGTACAATTGTGTACATAAAGTGCTGTTCCCTCCATCTGAAATGCCATCCCACGTATCACGTCACGGAAACCCTAACTGTAATTTACAAGGCATCTCAGTCCTGACTTCTTCAGAAACGCCTTCCTGGCTTCCACAATCAGAGGCGAACTCTCCTTCCTTTATATAAATGAACACTGTGTATAAGCCTCTCTTAGAGGAACTATGAGACTCTGCCCTAATTTAGAGATGCAACACGGCTCCCTTCCCTTCTATTTACTCTGTTTAAAGACAATGCATCCTCCAAAGTTATGTAAGAACTAAAAGCTTATCCTCCACTGTAGATGTCCAACAAATATATTTAATTGGATAATGAACCTGATTATCATTAGTACTAGGCATATGATTCCCTATTATATGCCCACACCAGAAAAGTCCCTGGCACATCATAGATAGTCAATAAATATTTGTTAAATGAGTACATAAATACTCAGACTTGATCAGGAAGGGGTACATAAGGTAACATTTTCAAGGGAACGTGTTTTCAGGCTAATTTAGTTTGCCCAAATGTGGGCTTTGAGGTTGAAAAGAAGTTGGGGATTTATAAGAACAAATGGCCCCACGTGTGATGGAAAAGCTACCATGAACTATCATTTACAAGATGGAGTCCATAATTTGGTGAGGGACAGATGAGAGCTGGCTACTTAATTCCAAATGTTTCCACAAAGGTAAGTTTGGATATTGGGGGATTAGTTCAAGTTGCCTTCATGTTTTTAAAATTTATTATTATTTTTTAATTTACATTTTTCGCTGCTTTGGGTCTTTGTTGCTGTTCACAGGTTTTCTCTAGTTGTGGTGAGCGGGGGCTACTCTTCGTTGCGGTGCGCGGGCTTCTCGTTGCGGTGGCTTCCCTTGTTGCGGAGCACAGGCTCTAGGCGCGCGGACTTCAGTAGTTGTGGCTTGTGGGCTCTAGAGCGCAGGCTCAGTAGTTGTGGCGCACGGGCTTTGTTGCTCCGCGGAATGTGGCATCTTCCTGGCCCATGGCTTGAGCCCGTGTCCCCTGCATTGGCAGGCGGATTCTTAACCACTGCATCACCAGAGAAGTCCTCCCTTCTTTTAAAGAGCTATCATCAGTGGTCCAAACAAACACAAGTAATTAATCTTTGTTGACTTTACAATACACTTATTTTATTTAGAGCTATTACCAAAGTTTATACGAATTTTATTAATCCACTTAGTACTATTTTTTTTTTTTTTTTGAATTGTGTCCCCAACAGACAATGAGCTCTGTGTGGGAAGAAACTGTAACTCTCTGGTCCAATTTTGTATGTCCACTGTCTGACAGAGAGTAGATGAGGCTCAATAAATGTTCAATGAATAAATGTGCAGATGGCAGCCTGGATGGGTGGCTGAGTGGAAGGATGCAAGGAAGGAAGCCAGTGAGCCAGCCAGATGGCCTTCTGGGTCACAAATCCAAATAATAAAAGCAAGTCTCAAGAGCAACAAAAAAATCAGTCTCATGACATTATAGGAGAAATAAAGACTCACCCACCTACAGATGACAGGACAACAAAAAAATATAACAACAACAGCCAGCATTTATATAGCACGTGTTGTGTGCCAGGCACTGTTCTAAATATGTTACATATGTAAACTCTTAATTCTTAATGTGGAAAAAAAGTGAGTACTCCTTCTTGGTCCAGAGGCAAAACTCTCTCTCTCAGGGGAATGTGACCATGGCTACCACCCCCCACAACACACACACACAACAATGGTCCATGATCACCTGGCAGCATTCAATTCTGAAAGCAAATTTAACCCCTCACTAAGTGTCCAACCGACAAGACTACGTGGTTTCCCAGCCTGGAAATCTGAAGAATCGATGTGCAATTTGTTTCCTGCAAAATTGTCACTGCCTCCTTCGTACCCATCACTGGAGAAGTTACTTTTCAGACCCTTCTACAGCTTGGGAATACTAAGTAAGCCCTAATGAGTTCAGAAGTCGGTAATGACACTGCTAATCTGGTGGTTTGTTTGGGAGCAAGTCAGTCTCCCTTCTTCAAAGGAAAGACAGGATTATCAAGTGAGCTAGAAGAATTGTCTCCACATGACTGATAGGAAGAAAAAGTAATCACCTTTGAAGTGTCACAACGTATAATACCTCTGCAGTGTTCTCTTTCTTCTTCTGACACCCATGAGTAATTGAAGGGAAGGGAGCCTCTTAGAATGACCAATGAAGTGAATGAAGATGACAGCCCTCTCTCTGCTGTCTACCAAGAGAGTGACACACTGACGTCTTAGATAGCGGAGAGCTGACATGATGTAAAGTGTCTCTGATGGGCTCCTCTGATGCTTGGCTCAGGGTGTACCTGCTGCCAAACAGACCACATAGGCTTTGGGTAAAGAACAGATTTGAGGAGACAAGAGTTACTGCTTCTTAGATGCCAATGGCCTGTGGACCTATTGTGAGATGATCTGCTGTGTGAGCTTGAGGGTGAAGTAAAGTCCTCAAGGTACAAGTGAATTAAATCAACGAGCAAAGCAAGACGGAACAGGTAAGAAACGCTCCATGCTATTTCGAAATAATATTTCAACATACTCATCCACTGTTATCAACCAGCCACAATGTTCAGACTGACAACAGAAGACCATTAACCTCTTGATCTCAGCTCATTGACAGAGAGGTAGGCAGTTCTCGCCTTGGAAGAAGCACTGCTCTACAGCAGCTTATTTAGTAAATGTATCTTCACAAATGCAAATAATGCAGCTGAAACAGCGTTGACTTTCACAAACCTTAAGAAGCAGGAATGATCAGGCCGGTGAGAAATTTTATTCTCATAAGCTTTCTCTTTCTAAACTCTGCTGAAGCTTGTCTAGGCAGGCTGAACTGCAGTAAAAAATAATGCTTTGAGGATAGATTTATAGGAAGGAAGAGTCTTTGGTTTGTTGACAAGAAAGTAAAAAACTTCCTGGTGTGATAGCCAAAATGTCACCTAAAATACCCCTGACCCGGTCCTAGATCCTACTGGCTGTAGCATAGATGGCTGACACTTGCTGGCAGCCTGGGGTGATCAGGGGCTGGGGAGGGATGGGACGGCTCCATGTCATCTGGCATAGAAAGATCCTCTCTGGGGCCTCCCCTGTATAGAAGAGAATTAGGTTGGTTTGGGATATACCATGATGCCCCCAACCTGATAATCAGCTTCAGGTAGCTGCCTATGGTACCTGTTACTCACAGGCCCTATTACTCCTGACTCATATAAGAAAGACAAAGATATTTTAACAGTCTTCTCTAGATATACCTGCAAACAAATGACAACCACCTTTCTCAGAAGCTCTGCCTAGCAGGTAGCAGACACTCATATATATATTCATTATATATATATATATATACACACACACACATATACATATATATGTTGAATGAATGAATGAATGATTATATAGCACAGTTGTTTCATAAATACAATTATTTTACACTGATTCAATTGTCTGCTTGGTATCATGTGAGATCTGTGTAAAGATCTTTAGTCTTTGTTATGACGTGGCCTCAGTACACAGCCAACTTCTTCTAGTTCTCAACTCAAGAAACAGTGATCTATTCCAAAGACAGAAGGCAGATCAGTTATGGAAGATGGAGAAAGCAGTGTTGGGTCTATATGTAGTAGTTTAGGGATGATGGAAAATTTTTTCAAGGTAATTGTTTTACTATATACACAATTTCTAAATTAACGCACCTCTTTAAATTAAAAACCATGGACAACATGGTAGCATTTCTTGATTAGTCACTCTAGGGTTGCGTTTATTTCAGACATACATCTCAGACAAAGGATGAGTACAGTAAGAACAAAGTCTACAAGAAACCATCAGGAGAGGACTAAGAAGTGGAGGAAAAGGAAAGAAGAACGAAACAAGGGCAAACTCAAGTCTAACAAGAGGCGCTAAGCTGTCTGAGCTAGATCGCAAAGCAAAACAATAACACAAATGACAACAATAACAACAACATCCACCGTGAGCAAAGAACTCTGTCAGTCCATAAGAAAAGATCAGCCTTAAGGGTCTTAATAGCTGATTATAACTAAGTTCTTCATGTAATCTCAGGGGGCAGGAAGGAGAAAACTAAAGATATTGAATGCTAGAACCAGCTTAGTGTCAGCAACATCTCTGTCACAGAGAAGGAAAAATTCCAAATGGAAAAAGAAGATTCTACTTTATGCCCAAACATCATGAATTCAGGAAAGCAAATGAAGAAACCACTGCCTCGCTTACACGGCACTGTATCAGCTTCCTATGACTGCTGCACCAAATGACCACAAACTTATTGCCTTTAAACAACACAAGTTTATTATCTGTTATGTAGGTTGGAAGTCTGACACAGGCCTCACTGGGTTAAAATTAAGGTGTGGGCAGAACTGAAGTCTCCTTCCTAGGTTCTAGAGGCTGTCTACATTCCTTAACTCACGGCCCCTTTCCTCTGTCTTCAAAGTCAGCCATAGTAGTTCAAGTTCTTTTCACATGGCATCAGTTTGACCTCATTTTCTGCCTCCCTCTTCTACTTTTAGGGCTCCTGTGATGACATCAGGCCCACAGAGAGAGTCCAGGATAATCTCCCTACTTTCAGGTCAGCTACTTAGCAACCTCAGTTTCATCTGCAACCTTAATTCCCCATTGCCATGTAAGGACATTTATCCAAGTTTCCAGGGATTAGGACCTGGGCACCTTTGGGGAGAGGGGGGATCTTCTGTATTCTGCCTACCAAAGGAATCGATCTTTCAAATTTACTTCTTTAAAAAAAAAAAAAGAAATCCTTCCAGCTCCAACTACTACGAGGACAAATGAGGTCTTCTCATTTGTATAAACTGTGTATATATGTTATGAGAATCATACTTTCTGGCTAGGCAGAACTGAATATGTGTGCCTGTTACCAAAAAAAAAAAAAAATTCAGAAAACCAAAATAACACTGGGAGGAGGGGGAACAGGATACGGTGTCTGCAAACATCTGACTTTACCCAGTACACGGTTACTAAGGAGGTCTACCCACTCACAACGTTTCCCCTATCTCGAGTTCTTAATCATTTATTTTGTTATGTCTAGTATATTTGGAGAACGATTTCTAATGAGTTTCATTGCTATGAGCAGTCTAGACACTTATGGTAAATTAAAACCCCATTAAGTGTGAAGGTATCAAAACAATAGCAGATCTGCCTTCCACTGAATATATTTTAGGATGACAGCTCTGCTTCATCCGACCCCCTCAACAAGAACAGCTCATCAAAGTCACAGTTCTAGTGACAGAACGCAACCAGCACCTATTTCTATAGCACCTGAAAAAAAAAAAATGCCCATACAGGCAGTACATCTGGTTCAGAAATAAAATTAAATACAATAATATTGAGGCAGCAAACACTCAGATCCATTCCGTCGTTTCCTATCTAGAGACGCCCTAATGGAAGTTGGCATTCCAGAGTTAAATCCCAGTTCTGACAGCATCTCTCGTGTCAGACACCTGTCAAAATGTAGTAAGACACCTGTGAAAGGGAAACAGATACCAAAGCCACATCGTATTTCCCTACAATACGATTCCTGACTTAGAGGGTTCATGTCACCAAGCAAACAGGGTGGTAGCTGGGTGCCACTGGGGCTGTACCGTCATTTGCAGGCGAGGAAGAGAAAAAGAGAGAAAGATGACGCCTCGGGAGGAAGTGCCGCAGCGTTTTAAGTTTAGCAAACGATTACGAGCATAAAAGGACAGCTCCGAACACGCTTAAATTTCTGGATTCAGCCAAAGTCTTGATCCGGGTTAGAGGCAGGGAATTATTATTTTTTTTAATATCTGTTTTACATAATGAAGGGGCAGTGGCTTTTATGCAGATGAGTGCTTTGAATGTTCACAACACCAAATGGGCTTCATTAGCTTAGCTGGGCAATTATAAAGCAGGAAGTAAAAAGCTGAGATAAAGCCTTATCTTCAAAAAGGTCTGAAGCAGGATGCGCTAAAAGTAAGAGGTGGTGAGGATGCATTTTGTACATTTATTCACTTGGAAGCAAAACATCCATAGCTCTCCATAGCTTTGAAAGCAGAGCATACATCCCATTTAAGACCCAAATGAGAGACACAGGTGGTGTGTTTAAGGCTTTGCACAAAGTCTTGAAGTAGTTCCCAAACATTTGTAGGTTTCACGAAGCCTTTCTCTATTTGTTCTAAATGCCTTTTCTATTGTTTTCCAGTTGCTTTTCTCATTTCCCCCCATGTGTATTTCAAAGGAAATTGGAGAGCTTAAAATGTGGCTAAATAACACGCACTAAGCAAACAGTGAATAAAGCCTTAAGAAATTCTTTTAGATGCAGATTCCTCTTCTGATTAGGAAACTGCAATATGGCAAATGAGCCTTGCTCAGGAGAAAGCCTATTTGTTTACCAGGCAGCCAAGCACACAAGAGGGAAAGTTTGGGCTGAAAGGACTAAATCCAATTCTCAGCTATTTCAGTACAGATGTTTTTCTAGATAGTCAGCCACTACACTTGTTGAAGAATCAGATTAATCAAATCTCTCAGGGGCTGAGAAAGGCAAAACCAGAGCCTGTTAGCTCCGCAAAGGACCATCCAAACTGGTCTAATCTGTTGCAGCCACCTCATTTCAAAGAGGAGAAATCGAGTCCCACAAAAGCTTACTGACAGTCCTGAGTATCACTGAGTCACTAACAGGGTTAAGTCCCAGGGCTCCTGTTCCTCATGCTGACCTCTTCACATCCCTCTGCACAGCCTCCAGGGCAGCTGCCTTCAAGAGGAAGGGAGTCCTAGAGAGACCAGGTGTACATATACACCTGGAAGGGGTCATCTGGCAGCTTGGTTTCTGCATATTTTCTTTCTCCCAGACATTCCAGTGGCAGGTTTCTGTCTTGTTTTTTGCATGTTTCCCTCCCTTTTCCCCAGTTCCTACTGAAGCAGATACACAAACTCAAAGGAATGAAGTGCTGGCTAAATAGGGAGCCCGAAGTTTCACAGCATGTTTACAGAACAAATTGTTTGAGGACCCAGAGACGAGGAAAAGCTCAGGCTGGGGAAGGAGCGAGATGACACAAGAGGGCGTAACTCTAGCGTGTAGAAGGAATGGAAAAGCGTGAGTCTTTAAAGAGTTAGGGTCCCAATCTAGAAGACCAGGTAGCCACGGGCAAGCTTACTTCAATCTCAAGTGAGGACTTTGGCCAGTGCCCCCAAACCTTAGTCTAGGTACCAGCCTCAACCTGGATTGGCTATTCCCCTATAGATAACCCAACATCCTATGGTCTGGGAGACCCATCAGCAACACAAACTTATATAGAATGGTAAGAAGGGGAAGCTTTATTCCCTGACCTTCAGGATGGGTTTGAACAGAATGAGAGGAATTTCCCCAGGAGCCCAGGGTGGCAGCGCATAGAGGGCACACCTTCCCTCTGATGTATATTGTGTTCACTTGGTGTCTTGCTCCAGTTTTCTAGGATAGCTTTAAGTAAACATTCTATTAGCTCACCACTTGTTATCTTATCTGACACTTGACCAGACTTCTAATATGGAAACGCGAATCAGTCGCAGGATGGTAGTTGATTGTTTCGATCTGTCTGGTGACTCTGGCCCTCAAGGCCTCTCCAGGACCACTGCACCTGCCCTTCTCACCTCCTCTCTGTGACCCAAAACCAAATCCTCTAGCCAAATGGGATCACATGCAGTTGCCAGAACATGTCCCATGTGTGCTTCTACTAGTGTTTGCTCATTCGTATCTTCCCACCTGAAAGGCCCTCCCTTCCCTTCCGCACCTCTTAATAATTTCCCCGTCCACCAATTAAGAACTTCTGACATTTAAGATGACTCACAAATGGAACGAGACGGCCTAGGAGGAGGAGAGTCTATCAGGTGTTCAAGGAGAAGGGTTAAGACAAACAACATGTTAAGGTTATACCAGAGAGGGGTTGGGCTAAAAAACTAAAAATACAATAGCTTTTAGGTGCCAGATACTGTGCCAGGCATGGACTGTACAGTATTCTCACAACCGCCCCAGGAGGGAGGTACAATGATCCTCATTTTATAGGTGAAGCCCAGGAAGGTAAAGTTCCCACCATCACCCCCTTGGATTCAGACCAAAGCAGTAGGACTTGAGAGCCGGCTGTTAGCGCACACCTCTATATGCCTCTAATGGTCCTTCCAATGCGGTATTCCTGGCATCTTATAACATCACTGTTCCCACTGCTTGGGGCCCTCTCTGAATGCCTCAGCGGGATGCCATCGCTCCTTCCTCCGTGCGCTCTTAGCTCTTCTCTGTTAATGTTTTCACCAGCCTCAGCTAACATATTTGTACGTGTGCTTACCTCATCTCGCCTACTAGAGTGTAAGCTCCTAGGAAGCAGGAACTCTGGTGCATCTACTCACAGAGCACTCACCCTGCCTGAAACACAGCCGATACTCAAGTTCTCTTTCTTGAAAGAACACCTCCCACAATGCTTCGCACACCCAGTACTTTATTAATGGTCCTTGTATTTGTTGAAGATCACCGCTCAAACTACTGTTAAGAATCAAGGTTTCTGGGACTACCCTGGTGGTCCAATGGGTAAAACTCCATGCTCCCAATGCAGGGGGCCCAGGTTCGATCCCTGGTCGGGGAACTAGATCCCACATTCATGCCGCAACTAAGAGTTCGCATGCCACAGCTAAGAAGTCCTCATGCGGCAACTAAGAGATCCCACATGCTGCAACTAAGAGATCCCGCATGCCGCAACGAAGATCCCGAGTGCCACAACTAAGACCTGGCGCAGCCAAAATAAATTTAAAAAAAAATTTTTTTTAATTTTAAAAAAAAGAATCAAGGTTTCTAACAATAGCAGCCCAGAGTCCCCTTTGTTTGCTGAGAGCACTGCCCTTACTTTGACAAGCTGGCCAAATGGATGGTCTATTCTCACCAGGCTCAGGGCAATCCAAAAAGCCTTCTTCTCCAGCCAAGAAGTGCTGTTACAAAATTCTTTTTGATTATCTGAAACCATAAAATTCTTCACTGGTGCCAAAGTGCGAACAAAATCATTTGCTTTTGGCATTTGGATAAGTCCAGAATTGCGTTACTTATAAAAGTTGCTTTTTAAAAATCCTAAGTTGTTTCCACCTGCAGGCATATTTAGGGGACCCTTCTTTGCCTCACCACCTGACCTTGAGTTGGTCAAGTTCCCTCTTTCCACGGAGTCTCCCTTACGGTCTTGCATCAGAAACATCACAAATTACTACGACTGTTCTGTCTTGGAGTCAAGGGGGCTGTGAGGACCATGGTTACCCGGACACTAGAATGAATTCATTCCCCTCTTACTAACAGTAAAATCATGACTTTTTACCCCTGAAACTGAAAGATAAAGCCATGTTAGAGCAATCAGACAAAATTAAAACAAAGACCAATATGTCCCCCTTTCACTTAATTTTATTCTCCAATTACTGCATGTGTGACATTAAAGACCCACTTTCCCTTTCTACCAAAGAACAGGTACATATTAAGCCATTTACAGCTAAGGTCCTGATTCTGCAGGCAAAGGATATTCACTAGTTCACTTTCCTTTTGGTTCTATTTCCAAACTATAGTCTGAAATTGTTCATTTCTTTCCATCCCCAATTCTACCACCCTAGTGCAAACCACCATCGCCTCTGACCTGGAAAGTATTGCCATATCCTCTCCTGAAGGGCTTCCCAGTGTTCCCTCTTGCCCCACTCATCCCTTCTCCCACAGCAACCAGAGACAAATGTCAATCAGGTCATTGCCACCTCTGCCTCCATGGCTTTGCACTGCACTGACAATAACCAAGCTGGCCTGCAAGGCCTCGGGTGATCTGATGTGGCACATGTCCAAACGGCTGTGTCCACCTTGGGCTACTCTCCCTCACACCCCTGGACTCCAGGCTGCCGGCCTCCTCCCACAGCTGAGCACTCGCTGTTCCATAGGCCTGGAGCTCCCTTCTCTCACCTTTCCCTGGCTGGCTCCTACCCCTCCTTTAGACCCCAGATAAGTGTCACCTCCTCAGAACGTCCACTCTGACTACCCAGTCCATAAGTACCTCCGCCTTCCCTCACTCCACTTCTGCTATTTTCTATCACATTGTATATATTTTTTTCCTCCTGGAATTTATTGCCCAGTTTTCAATTATCTTCTACACACACACACACACACACACACACACACACACACACTTATTTACTTTCAGTTTTCCCCATTGAAACGTAAGTTCCACGAGGACATGACTTTGTGAGTCTTGTTTGACAATGTATCACCTATTGACCTGAAAAACATCATATACATGCAAATAATGTCCACGGAACAAATAAACCAATGAACCTAAGTTCCATCACATTACAAGATCTGCCATTGCCTGGGCCTTTGCCACTCCTTCCAACCTCATCAACCAATTATGAATGGCACACTGAGTCCTTTGCTATCACATGAACAAGTCATTCTTTTTTCTTGGCTCTGTAATTTCATACCAGCTCTTGCCTCTTTCTAGGACATCTTTCTCCCCTACCCAACTCAAGTCCTCATCTGCTCAAGGCCCAGCTTAACTATTACTTTCTCTAAGATTTCAAAGGAAACTTTGAGTGTCTCAAGGTAAAGTTAAATGCAGCACGAATTTGTTAAAATAAATGCCTTCCAGTGGGCGTGTGCTAAAAGTGTATGAAAGAAGGCTAAATCATACCTTTATTTTCAACACAAAAACTGACATGGAGAAGGCGTTCCAGTGTTGGGAGCAGCAAGGCTGGCTTCAATAACTACATTGCACAGTAGACCATTTAGTGATAAGTATAAAGTGTTGTGGATGTGTAAAAGAGGGATGGATTCCAGATGATACACACGGGGCAAAGGGGAAGGCAACACTGAGTAAATGATCTGGGACTTTCTACTTTCACTTCTAGTGCTCAGAGACACTTAATCCAAAATGATCTGACATTTCTTACTTGTGTTTCTAGGAGAGCCTCCAGGACCCTGGGCATATATAGTCACAATCCAAAACTCCTTATGAAGACACAAAGTAAGAGTCTTCAAATCCAAAGTTCCTGCCGTGCCCATTAAGCTATTTTGGAAAATTAATGCTAAATGAGTAAGATGTTAAAAACAACCTTCATCTTTAATGCGTAATGAAGCATCTCTTAGCAATAAAGGTCACTGATGTCAATAACACTCCCTCTGTAGAGCTTCCTTTCACTCCCATTCTTAGATTCATAAAGACCATTGTCACTAAGATCATTATAAAATTCAAGGGAGAATAAAATGAAAAGAATGTACAGGATAATCTTTTTTTTTAACTGAAGAGAAACAACACACCCACATACCAAAGTACTTGAGTCTTGTGTTAGATAAAATCATAATTATAGTCAAGGATACATTTAACTGCTCATACATTTGAGAAGGCACTCTATGGGGAACTGTCAAAAGTCAAACAATTCCCAAACTCCTTCTTCCTGAGCGCATGTAACAGTTAATATTATTCATCGTTGCAGTATGAAAATTATGAAGCTTACGGTCCCATTGCTTCTTCTTGAAAAAAAAAAAAGTAACATAGAGCACACCAGTCAGCTTTATCTGGACCATCCTTTTTTCCACATTCTCCATTCTGGGTAGCTCTCCCTCCTGTCATCCTATGGAAGGAGATGGTTGTGTTCCTATAGTGATAGATTTATTTTTTGCTTGATAAATACATTGCATATATTTGCCCCCACCCAGTAATATGTTTTCATTTGCACTTCAAATGAATATTAAGTTAAACCAAGTTTAAGGATACCTTGAAGGCACAATCGTATCACTTCTAAAAAGCAGATCATTTTCTGAGTTAGAAGGCATATCCTTGCAGATACTTTCGAGGCAGAGGGAAAGTTATGCCTATGCATAATGGGCCTTTTATCAGATATGTGCTTACATTTCTGTTTCAAATTTGCATTCCTTGATTCCTAAATGCTTTTCTGGGACTGAGAAAAGTGGACTCTTTTACAACCCTGCCACAAAACAAAATTCATAACTCATTTTGAACACCCCCCCCAAAAAAAAACTGTCACCAAACCAGTACGCTGCAGACTAAACAATGTGACCAAAGATAACTTTTCATTTAGTTTTCATCACTGAATGGCCCATGGATCCCTGAGAAAGTCACCTTGCCAACTCACCATCAGCCAACCGGTGTTCATGAAATGCCAATTCTGTGCTAGAACTTACTTGACATAAAGAAACCTACTTGGTGTTCAGTGCCCTTATTCAGTGACTTGGTGGTAACTATCTCTGAGATGACCTTAATCACTTCAAATCCCTATAAACGACTTTATATCAAGAGTAGCATGAGATTGACTTGAACACACAATGTGAAAGTCTTAGGGCTTAACTCATGCTCCCTCCATTTTGTACAATCACTTGGTTTCTAGAAAAGAGACAGAGAAAGAGAGAGAGGAGGGGGACACATCTTTATCATTGAGAAGTACAATGTAATCCACAAGGACATGAAAAGAACAATCACTCACAGATGGAGGGTGAGAATTCCTGCTAAAAGTAACACTGAAATCAAGCAACATTATATTAATGACCTCTAAGAATGTGAGATCAGAAAGAGAAACGGAGACCTTTTTAGACTCCCCTCTATGCCCGATCACATTTTGCTATCCACAGTGAAAACCTGAGAAACAAGCTACCTCACCAAAGTTTGAGTTCAAATTTAGTCATTCTTAAGTCACTGAGAATCTATTAAACTTAGGTGCCAGAGGAACAGAACCTCCTTTTCAGAAAGGAGACTGATATTTCTTTCAGTCTCCACCAGCTTTAGTCACTTAAATCCAAGATCAAAGAGAGTTGTTTAATTCCCCTCTTGAAGCTCTTCCTGTCTTTGAGTATTTTAAAATAAAATAAAAATCTAACAGTAAAAGAGCACAATTAAGCCTAATTTGTGCCTCAACATCTGGCTGGGTGACGGCTTCCCGCACTTCACATAGGTACAGTAAAGCATCGCACTTTTTAATTAAAACCACTCACTCTGTTTCCCCAACCAACAATGAAGTTGTTGTTTGGGTGCAAAACTCTCCAGGAAAAGGCTTAAGGTAACAAAGTGCCAAGCAAACACTGGTTCAGAGTCTAGGCTGCCTGACCTACCTTAAAGCTGATCTCAACTCTCTTTTATAGATGCTCGGATTTCTTTACTACTGCATAGAAATAAATGCACACAGGCACCCCACACACATATACACGATCTCTCAATAATCTTGCTACAGTAAAATAGCCTTTGTGCTCTATCTCAATGCGGAACAGAATACCTGGGAAAGCACAAACAGAGAAATACTCTTATTTTGGGGGATCGAGATAGTTGTGATGTCTCTAGTTTGCTGGGACTTATATTTAAAATGTAAAGGGCCAGACCTCACCTGACCTTTTACGCCTGCTTTAGTGATCAGAGTAGAAACATAGAATGTGAGACTCCAAAGCTGTGCTTTCTACTCAGCTAATGGGACTGATAAAGAGACATCTCTTAATTAGCTTAACCCTGAGCTAACTTCCTCTGATCTGCCACGTATAATTAAATATGTTAGCAAGACAGAAATGTGACAGGCAGCAGCTTTCACACCCAAAATTTCAACTCCAAATGTATAAAAAGATAAATGTATCTTTTTTTTTTTTTTAGTTGAAAGCCCGTTTTGAAGGATTTTATTTTCACTCTAAAAACTTCCAACATCACGTTACAAGAGGAAAAGAGGAAAAAGGGTAGTAATATTAGTGGCAAGGGATGAATTTTCAGAGAAAAGAATTCTAAATCAAACCAGAAGAATCTCAGATGTCCAGCCAAGGACACTGATACAACTCAGAAGAGATGAGAATCCCCAATCCTGTCTCTTCTCCCAAAGGGTGCATGTGGTACCTGCCCTGCTCACTGGTCTCCCACTCTTAGGAGTGAGTCTCAAAGCCACAATGTTGATGCAAGGCAGGGAACATCTAGCACTTGGGCAATTAAGAACCTGGAAGGCAGAATCCAGCCCCACCTATACAGTGCCTCTATATGGCTAATTTAAATACAATTATATTTTATCCTTTTTAATTTGGAGGCCTTTAGAAATGTAAAACTTCTTAGTGAAAATTTCTCTCTCTATAAGGAAATGAAACAGTTTTGGAATACAGGACTCTCCTATATTTATTTCTAAATATAACTAAGAAAGATGAGTGATAATTCTCACTGGTTCTATAATAGGTGAATAAACGCCTCTAAAAATAAATCAATCCTTTTATTTATAAAACTAATAAACCCTTTTTAAAACCTATTTTACAAGCATTTGAAAATAAATCAGGCCAATATTTTCCTAGGAAAAGGCTTATTTGGTTCAACAAATTTTGACCTTTAGAAGTCTTAATACATTTTTTTTCCCACAAAGGATTCTGTTGTGATGGTTGAATCAATCTATACATTCAGAGCATATAACATAGATAGAACTTCACAGTAAACTATCTTGTTACAGATAGGTTTTCTTATAGATAAAAATGCAGACATACAATTCATACTCTTATCAGAATAACCTACCAAGAAGGAGATTAAAATAGACTTTATAAATGCACATAATTTTTCAATATAATCTTTTATAAATACCAGAAAGGTCTTCCTCTACGTGGAAACTCTCAGTTTGCTTTGAAAAGGCTTTATCTATTTGATGAGACACATCAATTTTAATCATTTAATTAAAACACACACACACGCATGCGTACACACACGTGCGCGCGCGCACGCGCACACACACACACTTCTGGGAAAGTTCTGAAAGGGCACTTAGAGTAGCCAAAAGGTCTTTAAAAACCTCTCCAAGGTTTCATCTTCATGTATACACTAGTCTGATTACTTGGACATTGGTCAATTTAATCTTAATTCAGTTTTACGGATTTGGAGACTGGCTTTGCTTGATTTTTACCATATGTGTCATTTCAGTAAAGTTAGTTAAAAGCTAATTCAGTGAGTACACGTTGCAGTTATCTCCATAACAGAGCATTACGTTTTTATTTGAGATTTTTGAGGGAGTCCCTCTGAATTGAGGAAGAAGACCAGAGGTTTAGACACGATTTAAGATTCTGTACTTGTAGGAGCAGCTGTTTGAGGGCTCCTAAAACTAGTTCAGAAGTAGCTCAAAAGCTGGTTCTCAGCCAGGTAAGCCAAAGACACAGGTCAATCATCTCTGTGTATTTGCTTTGTTTTTATTTTATGTCTATCCAGTACTCACCCCCACCCTATTTTGCTGCAATTCTTATTGTGTGGACTCTTGCTTGGATACAAAGTGCCTATTTCCCACCACTAGCCAGAACCTTCCCTCTTCCCTGCCAGGGCCTAGAGCACAGAGGCCTTCTGGCCTGATTTTGCTAAAATTTGTTTTGCTTCTCATTTCCTGGCCCTCAAACCCGCCTTAGTTCCTTCTTTTTCCAAGTTGTGTCTTTTAGCCACTCATAGATCCGTGAGCTCTCACTGTCAACCTAGTAATCCTCCTTTTCCTAAAGACAACCAGAGCTGTTCCCCACAGTGCCAGTGGACAGCTTGGGAACTAGAAGAGCCTCACACACTGTTAATTCTGCTCTAGATGCAGTAAAAGAGACAGAAGGGAGGAAGAGAGAGATTAAAATGACAACACGGAAACGCTGTTTCAGCCGGGTTGTTCCTTCCCCTCCACCTCGGGTATTAAAATAGGGCTGATTTTCTAAGTTCAGCAGAAGAGCCCAGGAAGAAATATTAGTTCTTCAATTAACATCATTCACACAAGGAATCTGCCCGCAATATCTGGACTTGAACTTGTCAAGTCACCTCATGCTTCTCAAAGAGTATTACGCTCCATAAAACACAATTCTAAAAGTGAAATAATTCTCCATTTTAACTCTACAAGTGCCTTAGGGAATCAAAAAAAAAGAACCTATCTCTGGCTTATTCCTAAAGAGAGAACAAATAAGATATACTTCTTGGACCAAATAACTGGAAAGACTACAACCCTTAGGGTTCCTGTTCCAGAGATCTCCAAATCCCAGCAGGTCTGGCAAAGCAGAATTGAAAAGGGGCTGGATACACATTACAAGAGTAACATGAGCAAGTGCTTAATGGTTTTCTTAACTGCTGCCGAAAATGGCTTGTGTGTAAATAAGTACCCTACAGTATTCAGACTTAGCAAGAAGAAAAGGTGAAAATGGAACTCAAGGGAGCCAGAGTTCTCAGCTAGTCTGCTTGTGTTTGCATAAATCTGACCTTTCTGTAGGTGAAGCTCTTTTTCACAGCCTGTAGCTGAAGGTGAAGCTCTCGGTTGGCTGCTAACCCCTAGGAACGGTAAGAAGCAAACCAATGACATGTTTACTGTAGTCCCCTCCCTTTCTTTAAATAAGATAATAATTGCCCGAAGTGGCATTTTAAGCTGACTGCTTTGACAGATGCTTCTTGAAAAACTACTGGGAATGTTAAAGCACTCCTGTTTTAGAGGTTTTGATCATATACTCAATGATTCATGCAACTCAAATAGGCCTTTTGTCCAATGTTAGGACTATATAGGAAACAGAAAACCTGTATCCCAAGGACAATCTTCTTGACCTTTCTCTTCCCTGGGGTCCTCTCTTGTGAATTGAGAGGGTTGGGCCACCTCCCGAGAATGATGATACAAGTTTGTGGTCAGAAAGATTTGGAAAATGCCAGGTTAAACATCAGGGCTTTTCTGAGCATATAATATACAAGCATGCAGGGTGAATCTCTAACACAGGAAGAGAGGCAGAGTAGAGTTACAGCCTTCCAACTCATTTGATCATCTTGCAAAGTTCTTCCCTGGAATACAAAGATGAACTAAATAATCACTACAACCCTTTCTAGCTTTGTGTAACATTTATGCTACTTTCTCACTAGTACAAAAGGACCCAAGGAAATGATTAAGGGAGGTAAAAGGGTCTCCTTAAAAGAATCCAAAGATTACTAGACAGACATTATTGTTAGTGGTTTAGTGATGTAAAGAAGGTGCACTTCAGAGTCAAGCATACAAACTCAAATCCTGTTTCTGCCTTTTGCTAGCTGTGTTCTTAAGATAAATCACTCATCCTTTCTGATTCTCAGTTTCTTGATCTGTAAAATAGAGAGACTAATGCTACTTCATAACGTGTTTTAAATAAAAGTTCTAAGATAGCAAGCACCGTGTCTTATATATATTATAGTTATGTTATTTCAGTTATTTGATAATCATTTTATTTATTTCAATAAGCACTGAGGTTGAGACCTATTCATCATCACCTGTTTAAGAAAGGGAGCTTAACATAAAAGTCACTCACAATGTCTTCCCACTTTACGTTTTAATGATTAGTTTTAAAATTTGCTGAATATTGCATGCATAAATTTATTTAGTCAACATCTTGTGTTCCATATACATCATAATATACCCTACCTAATCCATGCTAAGCTTTTCTCTACTCTGCCTGCCCCATGGGACAGTCACCAAAGCCTCGGAAAGTCCTCCATAATGCAGCTCTCAAAATGATGTGAGTCTGAAGTAACTAGCACATCCACGTTGCCAGAGGTAAGCTATGCTACATGTCAATTACAGTAAAGAGCAGACTGCTATGTCAAAACAAAAACAAAAACACCACACACATACAAAAAAAAACAAACAAGAAAACAAGTATAAGTTGTTTCTCTACTGAAGAATACCACTGAATATTGATTTTTCCAGTCCTAAATAGTCTGTGTTTAGAATTTAGATCAGGGTTAGAACAATTCACTTACAAATGCATGTTAATATGGTTAAAGGCCTAGCTTCAATCTAGAATAAGAAGAAGCAAACAGAGTAAAGTTAAAAATGGCCCTCTGATAAGATGAACCAAGGGTGCAGTTAAAGTGTAGTAATCAAAGGTGGTAGTGACATCCTTCTAAAACTGAGAATGTATAACAGACCCCTTCTGAGACTTTGGAGTGATGATTCTACCCCAAGCAGAAGAGATTACTTCCAGCAATGGGGTTAACTGGGCTATCCTTCCTTTAATGCAGTGGGCCCCAACCTTTTTGGCACCAGGGACCGGTTTCATGGAAGACAATTTTTCCACGGATGGGGGGTGCAGCAGGGGGGATGGTTTCGGGATGACTCAAGCACATTGCATTTACTGTGCACCTTATTTCTATTATTATTACAGTGTAATATATAATGAAATAATCATACAACTCACCATAATGCTGACAGGAGGCGGAGCTCAGGCGGTAATGCAAGCGATGGGGAGCAGCTGTAAATACAGATGAAGCTTCGCTCACTTGCCTGTCGCTCACCTCCTGCTGTGCCGCCCAGTTCCTAACAGGCCACGGACTGGTACTGGTCTGCAGCCCAGGGGTTGGGAACCCCTGTTTTAATGGGCATTTGGGAAATATCTTTCACTTACATTACATTTTGCACAAATAAAACATTTGAAGTACTGTAAGTAGTTGTCTTTAATTAAATACTTTTAAATTCAGGGCTTTTATCTAAAAAAAAAAAAAAAAAAAGAACACTGACTCACAAACAGGCTGAAATGCTGTCAAATTACCCATTAGAGAAATAAAAAAGTGGCCCTTATCTTAGCTCTGCCTCCAGGCTAGCTCTTGACCTACTGCGGCTTTGTGTCTACAGATCTTACCTTTCTGTCCAGGTTTAGACGTGTACAGCCAAAAGCCTTACAGGTACCTCTACCCGGACATCTACGAGAGATTGCAACTTAGACACCACCCAATTCTGAGCCTTAAACAGCATTCTCCAAGATCTTCCCAGGTTTGTATCCTCTTATCTCTAATATCTACATATTTTTAAATTGCTTTCAGCTGGAAGAAAAATCCAACTAAAACTGGCTTGAACAACACAGGAAATTATTGTCTCAATAATAATATGATATAAGTGGCTCATCTACTATGAAGTCACCAGTATGGGTCAGTTATTTTTCTTTGCTCTACAGAAGCATCAGTGGTACGAGCTGGGTTCAAGGATTTACAAGAACAAGAACCCACTCTAGATATTTTAAGCAGGAGGGATTTCATATGGGGAAAAAGGATCTTTAAAAATCACTGAAAGAGCTGAAAGAACAGGATGTAGGCTGGGCCTGCAGCAAACATTCCCACAACAGTATCCCACTGACCACCGAGAAGTTACAAGGAGCCACTTCCGCTGAGGCCACCTCAGAGCCATAATCAGACCAAGAACCTGCCACCATCATAGCTGCCTCTGGACACGCAGTGAAGTGAAAAAGGCATATTTGTAGCTACGGTTCAGAGCTCAGGAAGCCAGATCAGAGCGCTGCCAGCTCCTTCTGCCATCCAATCATTCCTTAAATCACAGAAAGCTGGAGGATGGACAAAGGAACACGACTGCAGGAAATCCCCACATTTTTCAGCCATGCATGCCAGCAGAAATAGCAAAAGGAGGGCTGAAAGATGGCCTCCACCTCACTTTCACCTGTCAAAGACCACATGAATATGTTGAACTGGAGGGACATTTTCTGTACCTAGAACCTAGCTACAGGAGAATCTGAGAGATGTTGCTTTTAGCGACCCAAGCAACTTACTTGAATGAGAACAGAACGGAAACTGGGTAAACTCATCTAGAGCAGACAGAAAGATCAGCTTCCTGGAGTGAGTCCCATGTGCAAGCCTAATGGAAGTGAGCCGCAGTCAAGCCTGCCTGAGCATGTGATGTGGTCCAACAGCAGAGAGAAAACGATCTCCTCCCCAGTCACAGTACACAAGGCTTTCCTTCTAATCTTATGGGGCCAACTTGGGTCACGTGCTGAGTCATGGTCCCATACCAGTGACCAGACAAGGCTATGGGCTGGCTGGCTTAGATGGGACATGGGTGAAGAGTCTACCACAGTGGCCCCTACAGGGTCTCTGCTTACATATCATATAACAAAGAAGACCTTTCCTGATCAGTCTGTCTAAGGTAGCCTCTCCTCCTGCCCCACGAATGCTGTGCCTCCTCACCCCATGGACAAATCTTCGTGTCCACTTACCATGCTCTGCAGTTATCTTTCCCATTTAATTCTTTGCTTGTATATTATCTTCTTTCCCTACCAGGAGGTAACTCCATGAAGATCTTGTCTCTTTCCCTCACTTCTGTAACCCCATAACCTATAAATATGTGAGATACGTACTAGGTATTCAATAAATTGTTGAATATATAAATAAATAGGCTATCACCCATGTATTATATAAATATCATTCCTACAACTCTTATATTCTTCCTAGTTAGATCAGTTTGGCAGCTAAGTTAAAAAAGGGTGAAAAAGTAAGAGCTGTTAAATTGGTGTGTGCACTATGTAACTAATCTAGTAAGTGGCTTAGTCTTTTGGGATTTGGTGTTTTGTCCTACTATGTGCCAGTCACTGTATACTGCTCTTAGCAATGCATAAATCAGGATCTTTGACCCTAATGAGCTCTAATGATATATGAGGATTAGGAATACACTATGACAGCTGCTATGGAAAACAGTATGATGGTTCGCCCCAAAATTTAAAATAGGATTACCATACGATCCAATTCCATTTCTGGGTATATACCCAAAAGAACCGAAAACAGGGTGTTGGAGAGCTATTTGTAGACATGTTTTAGTAGCAGCATTATTCACAATAGCCAAAAGGTGGAAGCAACCCAAGTGTCCATTGACAGATGAATGAAGAAACAAAACGTAGTATATACATATTATACCATGGACTATTATCTAGTCTTGTAAAGAAAGGAAATTCTGGCACATGCAGCATGAACCCTGAGGATATTATATTAAGTAACATAAACCAGTCACCAAAAGACTGCATGATTCCACTTATATAAAATACCTTGCGTAGTCCAATTCATAAAGTCAATAAAGAAGGGTAGTTGCCAAAGGGTAGGGGAAGGGGGCATTGGAAGTCGTTGTTTAACGGGTATAGAGTTTCAGTTTTGCAATAAGAAAAGAGTTCTGGAGACTGTTTGCACAACAATGTGAATGTATTTAACACTACTGAACGGTACACTTAAAAAAGGGTTAAAATGGTAAATCCTATGTTATGTGTATTTTAACCACAAAGAAAATTTTTTAAGAATAAAAAAAGAACACATACTGAGCCAAGCTCAATACTCTATGTAAATTACTTAATCTTCATAATTATCCATGGTAAGCATTATGAAAACACTTATTTTTAAAATTCGGACACAGAAAGGTAAATTAACTTGATCAAGGTTACATCTAGTTAGGGGCAGAGCTGGGACCAGAATTTAAAATCTTCACTTCAAAGATCATGCTCTTAAGTAGCATAGAGACACACAAATAAGCAACACTACCACGTCCTCAAATGGTCTATTACCCCCCTATTTATTTGACAGATGTTTCCCTCTGTCTCTGTAGACAGGCCATTAAGTGCACACACTAATACATACCTGTGTGGCTCCTAAAGTGAGAACTTTGGAAGTCTTACACTCGTGGGCTAAACTTACTTTTTGAAAAAAAATTCTTTAAAATAAATAACGAAACTATTAAGAGTTGGAAGCATATTGATCTAAGGATATTTACATCAATGGACAGAAGAGAAAGGCCAGAAAGAGACCATAGTGTATATAAAAGTCACTGTCATAAAGGTGGCAGTACAAATCCTAGGGAAGAAAACACTGCAACAAACAATGGCAGAAATACTGGTTGACCATTTACAGGAAATAAGTTACATTTCTCCCTCCTGTCAAGTGCTAAAACAAATCACACATTTACTAATGAAATAAAAGCATAAAATGGAGCCATTAGGTAATTAGAAAAAAATACGACTTCTATATCTGGAGCAGAATAGACTTTTTAAGTATAAAGACATTAAAATAAAATGACAATGAAAAAATTGATACATATCACTACAGAAAATTAAAACCTTCAGTTCCCCAAAACCATTACAAACAAAATGAAGTGAAAAAAGTATGAGAAAAATGTATTTGAAAAACGTATTAGATACTAACAGCTAATATCTTTAGATAAAGAGCTATTACAAATCAATAAGATGAAAACACTTCATTGGAAAACTAGATTAAAACCAGGAAGAAATAAGAAATATAAATGGTAAGTGCAATATGAAAAATATATTCAACTTCACTATATTCAATTAACCATAGTGTTAAACAATGAAATAGCATTTTTATTAGGAAGAAAGGCAAAAAATTGTTTCCAATAAAAATATTCAGATCTGCAGAAGCTATAAGGAAGAAGACACAAGTATACGCTACCATAAGGGCAAATTGGCATATATATCAAAATATTTATCCATAGCTTCCAAAAATTTATGCCAATGTAATTATCAGAGATCCAAAGATTACTTGTAAGACATATGTCACAGTTTTATGTATAACGATAACAAAACTACTAAAAAAAAAAAAGACAGTTAATTAAATTCTGATATGCAATGGCTAATATTTTAAAACATTATAAAATAAGGTTTTCAAAGAATACTTAATAATGTGGAAAAGAAGTTGACATAGCTAAGTATAACAAAAAGTAAAATGAAGTATGCAAATATATATGTACGTATGTACACATATGCAAATGTTATAAATATACAAAAGACCCCTAAAATGCATATTTGCATTTAGCTATGAATAGAAAAGAACACTGGAAGGAAATTCACCTGAATGTTAACAATGGTTATGTCTGAGAAGCAGAATTAATGTGGACTTGCCTTTTCCTTTTTTTTCTGTTTTTTTCAAATATTCTTTAATAAATTGGAAATATATTTAGAAAATTATAGTTTCAATGATATCGTAAATACTCTCTAGGTATATTAGATCTGCTAACATTTATCGTAGATCATTGTGCTTAGAGACTGTAACAGGGAAAAAGCAGCAGTAGACACAGAAATAACTCCTGAAATTATGAAATATTCTGGGAAAAGAGGCACATGGTGGTATAAAGTTTTCAATGTAAGTAAAGTGGAAATAGAAGCATAAAGACCTGGGAACTGGTATTGTGCTTGAAAGCCAGGAAGGCTTCTCAGAGGAGGTGACATATAAGCTTTACATGAAAAAGGCTAGAACCCCATCTGGCAGAACAGTGCGAGAAGGTTTTTCTCAACAGTGGGCATCACCATTTAGAATAGAACCCCAGCCTCTAGTAAAAATAATAAAGTCAAGCTTTGGTGCCTCCTTTTCCTTGCTTCTCTACCAATTTTGTAGTTCCCTTCTTTCTCAGCCTCCTTCAGCCACTGTTTACCTAGGACTGAGATAATCTACTTTTTAGAGTCCATCTCTGATTATTCCCACTATTAGAGGAAAGACTCCTTTCATTCATTACAACTTAATGTGAATTAGGGCCCCCAAATTAACTTTTCCTTGGTATTTGTGATTACATACTTAGTCTACCTATTCTGTAGTGGTGAAATAAAAGGTATACCCAATCTTAGGGTAATTTCAAGTATCAGGCAAGCACGTAGGGAAGTTTAGCCAAGACAAGAGGGCAGAGCAACCAGAATCACACCATGCGGCTAATGACTGTGTCTCTATTTATTTGCTAGATCATTTGCTGTTATAGGTAATTTTGACATACTACCTGTTATTTGGAAATCAAAAAATTAAGGGATACCACTAAATTTACCTTTTTCTAAGCTACCACTAACAATCTCTTTCTAGGGAAAAAGTTACAACTGAAAAGCATTATGAACATATTACACAAAACACACCATGAGTTAAAAAAATGAAGATTTAAATACAAGAAATAATCTTTGTTAAATATGTCTTCTAGGGAGATCCACTATGTCCCAATCCTTAAATTAGAAAGTCAGCAAAAAGATGAACTGAATCCCAGATGTTAATTGCACAGGCTTACTCGATTAGAACTAGAGATGATTAATTGCTCAATTTTAATATGCATTGGACTAAATGGATGATAAGATTTCCAGTAGTTGGTTTTGAGGTCCAGAAGGGAAAGATTATTTCTTTACAGGTCTGGGAATCCTAAGGGCCAAAGACATTTAAAATGTCTGTATTTAGTAAGAAGTTGGGCAAATAGAAGAGGTTAGGGAATGGGGTAAATTTCCAGAAAGAGAGTACAGCAGTGCAAGTTCAAATTGCCTTTTCCCATTTGAAACTTAGAATATAACTGTGTATGAGAAAAGAGGTTTTAACATTTTAAAATTTTTATTGCTGCTTCGATGATTAGCATTCCTGTCCTATAATGTCAACATTAAACCCAGACAGATCCAAAGCCTATTACTTCCTATCTGGGAAAAAAAAAAAAAAAGACACTGTTTATCACCTAGATAACTAGATTTTTTTATGTTCGGAAGAATTCAGGAGCATGCTATGGTTAACTGGGAAAACTGTGAATTAAGTCTAAGTTGTGCCCCCCCCTTTCTTTTTTATTAAACTTGTAACAAAGTAAATGATGAAGAACCAAAAATTTGCCAAAGCTGAGTATCCAGACAATGCTCAGAGAATTCACAGAAGCAGATTCCATTCAAAAGTTGTCTACAAAGGCGGATGATGAAAGTTGGGAGGAGGCAGCATTGTAGAGACCACCAGTGACCTGGAAAAAGTCCCCTACCCCTTACACCACATTCAGGCTGTTCAAACAGGAAGTAAGACCACTAAGAGTAGGGTCACTATGCTGAGCCCTTAGAATCCACGTAAGGCTGCACAGGCACCTCGGATATCATCTCTGTTTACAAACCAGAATCATCTGTGGAGCTTATTAAGAAGATGAGATTGTGGAATACATTCCCAAAAAATCCTGATTCAAGAGGTGAAGGTAAGACCCAAGATAGCATTCTTTTATATGTTCAACAAACTTCCCAGTGAATGTGGATGTACAGCTAGGTTTGATCATTTCTTTAGATTTTTTCAACTTTTAAAAATTCAAATACAAAAGAATTGCAGAGGAAGGAACACTCCCAAACTCATTCTATGAGGCCACCATCACCCCGATACCAAAACCAGACAAAGATACTAAAAAAAAAAGAAAATTACAGACCAATATCACTGATGAACAGAGATGCAAAAATCCTCAACAAAATACTAGCAAACAGAATCCAACAACACATTAAAAGGATCATACACCATGATCAAGTGGGATTTATCCCAGGGGTGCAAGGATTCTTCAATACACACAAATCAATCAATGTGATACACCATATTAACAAATTGAAGAAGAAAAACCATATGATCATCTCAATAGATGCAGAAAAAGCTTTTGACAAAATTCAACACCCATTTATGATAAAGACTCTCCAGAAAGTGGGCATAGAAGGAACCTACCTCAACATAATAAAGGCCATATATGACAAACCCACAGCAAACATTATTCTCAATGGTAAAAAACTGAAAGCATTTCCTCTAAGATCAGGAACAAGACAAGGATGTCCACTCTCACCACTATTATTCACCATAGCTTTGGAAGTCCTAGCCACAGCAATCAGAGAAGAAAAAGAAATAAGAGGAACACAAATTGGAAAAGAAGAAGTAAAACTGTCACTGTTTGCAGATGACATGATACTATACATAGAGAATCCTAAACATGCCACCAGAAAACTACTAGAGCTAATCAATGAATTTGAAAGTTGCAGGATACAAAATTAATGCACAGAAATCTCTTGCATTCCTATACACTAATGATGAAAAATCTGAAAGAGGAATTAAGGAAACACTCCCATTTACCATTGCCACAAAACGAATAAAATACCTAGGAATAAACCTACCTAGGGAGACAAAAGACCTGTATGCAGAAAACTATAAGACACTGATGAAAGAAATCAAAGGTGACACAAATAGATGGAGAGATATACCATGTTCTTGGATTGGAAGAATCAACATTGTGAAAATGACTATACTACCCAAAGCAATCTACAGATTCAATACAATCCCTATCAAATTACCAATGGCATTTTTTTTTTTACAGAACTAGAACAAAAAATGTTAAAATTTGTATGGAGACACAAAAGACCCCGAACAGCCAAAGCAGTCTTGAGGGAAAAAAACGGAGCTGGAGGAATCAGACTCCCTGAATTCAGACTATACTACAAAGCTACAGTAATCAAGAAAATATGGTACTGGCACAAAAACAAAAACATAGATCAATGGAAAAAGATAGAAAGCCCAGAGATAAACCCACGCACCTGTGGTCGACTAATCTATGACAAGGAGGCAAGTATATACAATGGAGAAAAGAAAGCCTCTTCAATAAGTGGTGCTGGCAAAACTGGACAGTTACATGTAAAAGAATGAAATTAGAACACTCCCTAACACCATACACAAAAAGAAACTCAAAATGGATTAGAGACCTAAATGTGAGACCAGACACTATAAAACTCTTCGAGGAAAACATAGGAAGAATACTCTTTGACATAAGTCACAGCAAGATCGTTTTTGATCCACCTCCTAGAGTAATGGAAATAAAAACAAAAATAAACAACTGGGACCTAATGAAACTTAAAAGCTTTTGCACAGAAAAGGAAACCATAAACAAGACGAAAAGACAACCGTCAGAATGGGAGAAAATATTTGCACGTGAATCAACAGACAAAGGATTAATCTCCAAAATATATAAACAGCTCATGCAGCTCAATATTAAAGAAACAAACAACCCAATCCAAAAATGGGCAAAAGACCTAAATAGACATTTCTCCAAAGAAGACATACAGATGGCCAGGAAGCACATGAAAAGCTGCTCAACAGAGAGCAGAAATGCAAATCAAAACTACAATGAGGTATCACCTCACACCAGTTAGAATGGGCATCATCAGAAAATCTACAAACAACCAATGCTGGAGAGGGTGTGGAGAAAAGGAAACCCTCTTGCACTGTTGGTAGGAATGTAAATTGATACAGCCACTATGGAAAACAGTATGGGGGTTCCTTAAAAAAATAAAAATACAATTACCATATGATCCAGCAATCACACTACCGGGCATATACCCAGAGAAAACCATAATTCAAAAAGACACATGCACCCCAATGTTCACTGCAGCACTATTTACAATAGCCAGGTCATGGAAGCAACCTAAATGCCCATCGACAGACGAATGGATAAAGAAGATGTGGTACATATATACAGTGGAATGTTACTCAGCCACAAAAAGGAACAAAATTGGGTCATTTGTTGACACATGGATGGATCTAGAGACTGTCATACAGAGTGAAGTAAGTCAGAAAGAGAAAAACAAATATCGTATATTAACCCATGTATGTGGAACCTAGAAAAATGGTACAGATGAACCAGTTTGCAGGGCAGAAGTTGAGACACAGATGTAGAGAACAAACGTATGGACACCAAGGGGGGAAACCCGCAGGGGGGTGGGGATGGTGGTGGGATGAATTGGGTGATTGGGATTGACATGTATACACTGATGTGCATAAAACTGATGAGTGATAAGAACCTGTTGTATAAAAAAATAAATAAAATGAAATTCAAAAATTAAAAAAAAATTCACATACAGGTAACATTTGATGATCTTTCATTTTAATTTTAATGATGGGATGTGTTAAGGGGTGAATGACTTCATATAGGTATGATAACATCAAGGGCTTCCTATAGTGTTGTTTTTTCAATGCACTTCAGAATCTTTGGTGCTCTCCCCACCCCTCAGAGGTGAAAGGACTTTCCCAAGGTCACAGAGAATTAGCATACAAAAAATGGTAAGAATTCCAATATTAGTAACTTTGTACCAGCTACAATTATTTGATTGTCCAATAAACTAGAAGTTAGTAACTACTAATAACTGAAAGGTCATTGCCCTATTTCCTAAATTTTAAGATGCTTAGTTTTACATTTTTAACGTAAGTAAAGGGAGATGCATCTTATAATTGACTTAGGTGTTTAATATGGTAGCATTTCTTTTTTCCAAAATATTATGCAATCAGTGGTGTTTTTACAACCAACAACATCACAAAATCAAGGAAGTGTGATGTGTGTATATACATGTATGTGCTATACACATGTATCATCTCTCTGAAACAAGGCTTTGTATTAATTTTCTACCTCTGTATGGCTTATTGTCAGTGTCTTAGTTAAGGAAATCAAGACTACCTGGGCTAGAAACCCAGAAATGAACTTTTGGTGTAGACCCGCCTCCTACCATCAGCATCTCTCATTGAGTACTGGTGACTCTATTTCTATCTTTTCAGTCTTTTCAATTTTCATACTTCAACTTTTCCCTCTACTGCAGCACCAATCCGACCCACCACAGGGTGGCCACGTTTATGCTCATGAAACACATAGTTGATCCTGTTACTTCCTCTTCTAAAACACCTGGTGGCTTCCCTGGGCTTTCGAAATCAAGTCCAAAGCCCCCCAAATGGCATTTAAGATCCTCTGAAATCTGTCCCTGCTCTTCCTTTCCAGTCTCAAAGCTGTCACTTACCTCTTCCCTGGTTAATCAGTCCAAGTATTATTTCCAGAATTTTACAGCCTTTTTGATACATTTCTACTAGTGGAAACTTTCAAGGTCTGGCTCGAAAGTCACACTGTCCATCAAACTTTTCCAGTCCTGCCATCAAAAACAAAGTCTGCCACCTCAGCATTCTCATAGCATGGAAGACCACCAGCCTGTACCAGCCCAAAGCTGCGCCACGTGTGTGCCATCTGTCTATCCAAACAGACGATAAGCTTCTTGACAGCAGAAACCTGGTCTGAATCGATTTAGTTTCCTCCACAGAGCTCAGCACAGTGAGCTGCACGTAGTGGGTATTGAGTAAACACACTATGTTTAACAAAGCCATAACACATGCTAAAGCCAGGTGACCACAGGTTAAGGATATTATAAGGACAACTTCATTGAGCTGAAATTCTTAGTCCCATGCTGGGCACCTGCAGATTTTTATTGGGTTCCACTGTGAATGCCATGATTTTATATAATATTAAGCTGATGGTGCACAGTCTTCTGTCTCAATCTTGGCCAAACCCAGGGAAGCAATTTCCTATTTGATTAAGAATATGGCAGAAGCATGGACTGGATTATAAAAATTTACAGTAGGGTTGAGAATGTAAGCCTAATTGTGGATCAGATGGGGAACATTCTAAATTTTTGTAAGGAAGTATGCGGACAGCCTATTTAAGAAAATACAGTATAATCTTTAGCATTGCGCCGAACTTTGGTAACTATCTAATTTCAAGACAGGTACCTATTCTCCTTCTGTAGGATCTAGAGAGGGGGTGGTGGGTGCTCAATGTCTCAGCTTATCAATTCTTGCCTTAATTATAACTCAACTAGATGATTTTTACTATCTGTTTACAGAGCACCAAATAAGCTTTACCATATATCAATCTTCACACAGCAGTTCCCAGATTTTGCCTTTAGATTTTCATTTACGTTTAATGATAGGGTTTAAATGACGTTGCCTTCTCCTTGTCATAGCAATTTTCAAAATCTTTCTTTCTAAAATCCTAGGAGATTCTTAAGGATTCTTCATCAACCTCACCTCCAGAAATCCTCAAAGGTTATAAAAGAATCTTGAAATTTTTTGTGTGTGATGTGCAGTATTTGTTTTAAACCACTGATCGGATCTTCACTAAACCAATTAAAACTGTCAATTTAAGCTACCCCTATGATGGTTCACTAGGCTTAGCAATCACATCTGCAAGAAGGCAGAGGCCTGGGTCCAACATTATTAGGAGCAGTAATTATACGTTATGTATTAATGCTACTAAGTAAGTCAATGTGAATTACATATACTCACTAATAAGTATAATATATTAATATGTTATAATTATAAAAATAATAGCAGTTTGAGTCCTTGATCTCCACCTACCACTATTCTAAGTACTTTACATGCATTTTTATTATATGCCCACAACATTCCTGTGGGTAAGTTTTATATCCACCTTACAGATCAGGACACTGAGACCAAGGTGATGTAGGGAAGAGGGCAAAAACATCCATGAGGCACTAACTCATCAGCCTGCTCTTTCACCCTCCGTAATAATACATCCCCACCCCCGCCAAGGGATTAATTAAGTAGTGTGAATAAGAGTTCATTTCATGGCTTCATGTCACCTGGGTTACTGAGAAAAGAACACATTACCCACTGCACCCTCCCATTTGAAGCCATAGTTCTGTTTCTGAGTCCCAGCCCTGCAACATGAAATACATGTGACCCTGTTCCATCCCTCTGCAGTTGATACTTTATGGTTCTAAGTCTATGAAGTATCTCACAAAAAACTCCCCCTTTAAATTGAAATTTCCTCCCAAACCCCAAGCCTCTTTTCCTAGTTCTTCTCAAAAGTCTGGTCAGATTTTGGTATCTTTGGTCAGCTAAAAAATTATATATATAAAGATTTAGTTTTATTTTACTATTTACTCAAACCAAGAATCATTTATCATGCCTAAGTGTAAGTTGCCTTCCTAGGTATTATTATAAATAGAAACCAGGGTACCTAAAGGACCTTAAGTTCTGAGAGGGGAAATGACAGAAATGTACCCAAAAAAGTTAAAAAAAAAAACCAAAACAACCTGCAGCTAAAAAAAAAATAATTTAACACACAGAGATAGTAAAAGAGATGTTACAGGGAAGCAGATGATTGTCAATTGTATCATACTCCTAATTCCTCTACAAAGAAGCATTCACTCCAAGCAGGAATAATTCCTTCCTCTTGGGGTTGGTACAAGAATTAGAGGTGAATAGATATAAAACACTGAACACACAGAAGCAATTTAGTAAATGGTCACTTTTATTATTATGATCCCAATAAAGATAATACATTATATTAGAGTGATGTTTACCATTTACAAAGAAATTTTGCCCACAACCACCTCATTAGATAAAATTCTGTGACAGGTGTTATCTCATGCAAAGCAGGAATTTGGGGTAATATGAAATAAGTCTGTGTCGAATCCCTGCCCTCAAGGCACATCTGAGTTCATGCACTAAAGCTAGGAAACACGAATGCTGAGCAAGGTTTGTTTCACCAGGAATGCAGGATGGATTCAAGAAAAACAAATGTCTTGGAACTCAACCAAGAGGTTGGGGTAGAAATCTAGGGGTTATAGGTAAAAAGAGTCTGGTAACAAGATCACAGGAGAAGTTTAAACATCTAAGAGACCATTTCACAGGAAAAAGCAGCTGTACCTGAAAACATTCAATTTAGGACATAAAGGAGAGGCAGGGACCTGTATTCAGAGCCTGAGAGAAGTGACGATATGGTGGAACTTTTCCCAGAAATGGGGCCCTGGAAGAAGCTACTGGTTTGGAAGCTGTTGAGTTAAAGACCCACAGTGAAGTCTTATGAAAAGGGAGAGGCAACTCCTCATAATCTACACCAACTGAAAGCACTTAGGAAGAATAAATGTTAGTTAAACTTTAAAGATTAAATTACAAATTTACTCAAGTGGTTTAAATTTTTACTGCACAAGTAGCAATTTTAAGTCATAAGGGAACTAAAATGTTTCCAGAGTTTTAAAATCGACTGTTTCATTCCAGTGAAAAGAGATCTTCGCTTCTAGTGCCAAGCACATAGCAAATCCTCCGCCTTGTAATGGGCTGCTAATTGCAGAGTTTCCTGGAAATAATTTTATTGCTAACTTACTAGTTTTCTGTTAATTATCATTTGAGAATAAGAAAAACTATTACTTTTGAAACCTACATTAAAGTGGGCTTAAGCAAGCATGGAAACGGAAGTCCGCAAGAGAAAACAGAAGAAGATGCAATTAATATTAACAGTTATAGTTGGATACTTGTTCATTTAATAAATCTTTGCAATATTAGCAAGATGGATGAGAAGTAGTACAAACGAGAAGAACATGAGATAAGCGATCATTTGTTATCATTACTGAGATATAAAGTATGATTCAGTGTTTCATAATGGATGTTAAATTTGATTTAACATATGGTTGGCTCATTTGCTGAAAACTATAAACTCATGCTAAAGTCAAAGCCATTGTCTTAATAACAGGCTTTGAATTATTTCTCCATAAGAGACTGAATAAACTCAGTAAACACAAGCTTGGCGAGAGGATGTGCAAAAGCTCTTTGGCAAACCAACAAAACAAAAAAAAATCAAATGGGCCATATACTCAGACTCATGGAATAAATCACAGAAAATATTATTGCCTACACTGAAAGAATAAAGAATTAATATATTTTAATACCAATACAGAGTCTGTTAAAATAGATGTTCAAATGATCAGTAGAGAAACACCTGTCACTCTTGTAACTGCTCCAGCAGCTCCCTAAGAAATCCTCTTTTGTCAACTTCATCTCCCTAACCATGAAACAACGTCAGTTCCCACTTTAAGTTCCATGGATTAAGCAGGTCATCGCAAGTGCCGTTAAAACAATTTATAATCTACCGTTATACTTCAGGAGCGATCTGACCTGGAATGAGAGACACTCAGAAACATTTGTTACATGAGTATGCTCCTATCAGCCACTCAATTTTGTCCAAGTTCTCAGTTCTATCAAGGGAAGTTCATCAAAAATTTCTGAACAATTTATCAACCTCCTAGAGATATGACACCAGTGTGGAGACTAGAGGTCTTTAGTAGTCCCGGTGTTCATCCCGTCGTTGAAGGCTTATTTTTGAGCTAGCAAGTATCGGCTCTAAAATTAGGTTCATTAATAAAATGTCTACCTTAAAACGAAAATAGAATCTTCTGTTTTCACTGATGACTGTGCCTTTCTACATCTTTGGGTACCTATTCTTATAACCCAACCTACACTCATCTGCAATAACAGACTGCTAGGCAGCTCTATTATCGTGCCTTTGAAAATAATCTAGATGTGAGGAGCAGCATTTCACTTTGTTAAATGCATTACATCCCTATCTCTTGTTAGGGTGCATCTTCTTCCCTGTTCAAAGGGTCATCTAATTCACACTTAGCTATCAGAAGCACATCTACAAAAGGGCACTTAAGCCAAATAAGCTTTATGCACCCATTCTTAGGTTATATACTTTAGAGAGTATTAACTCTTATTTGGTGTTGATTTTATATATTGACAAAACCAATACCTGTGTTTGACACCAACTAGCCTTGTGCCACTGAACTAGTCACTCTGACTCTCTGGGCTTCATTTCTTTCACCTGTAAAATGAGGAGTTTGAGTTACAACAGGGATTCATGAAAGCAGAGTTCACTGTCGGGCTGGCTACCCTATCCCATGAGGACTCTGCGAGGGGTCCAACCCAACAGAGTAGACCTGGTGGAGACTCCCAAAATTCTGCATTTTAGTAAGTTCCCATATGATTCGCATGGGTATCCCCTATG
This sequence comes from Globicephala melas, assembly GCF_963455315.2. Lineage (NCBI taxonomy): Eukaryota > Metazoa > Chordata > Mammalia > Artiodactyla > Delphinidae > Globicephala > Globicephala melas. The sequence goes on along the minus strand of NC_083324.2, from coordinate 29,456,331 downwards.
GGAACAATGGGCTAAATACAGCTAAAAAAAACCCTACAATAGTATATACTGAATTCATTCAACCATGAGGTGAAAAAAGAAAAAAGCATGCTGAATCAGATCAATATTCCATTCTGTGGGGATATCCAGTAGCCCCTCTAAGACTCTGACCTCAAAAAGTCATAGAACCTGGATAGAACGATGCATGATGTGAGGATCCTAGCAGCCAGGGTTTGGATTCCCGCTCCCCTCTCTGTATGACTTCGGACATGTCAAAATTTAGGGCTCCTTCTCCATAAAATGGGAATAATAAATCCTGCTTTAGAGGGAGATGGTACAAGTTAATGAAAATATATACATATAGAGTACTTTCAAAACGGAAGCATTGTGGATACCTGGGAGGACTGCAGTTGAGCCTCATTCATTGTTCCAGGCTTTATAGCACTTAGCGCATGGGAGATGCTGAGAAAACAATGGTTTTAAGAAACACAATGTAATCCAACTACCTATGAGATGTTATTCATTCAATAAGTTTTTCTTGAGAACGATGAGACTGTCAATGGTGCGATCAGGCACTTTCTCCCCCTTGCCTGAGCTATCCCTCTGGATTTAAAGATGGTCATCCTCTCTGACCTAGAAGTCAGAGAACTCAGCTCATCTAATGTTTTTAAAATAGACACCCTAACCCAAGCTGGTCTGACAGATGCACAGATGAATGAACTTTATTAATTAGTACCCAGACCTTTTGAAAATTGATTTCTACTTTGATCCCAGCCTGTGCATTTCTATCTCTGATAGCTAAATAGCAAATCATGTTATCTTATAATTAAGTGATAATCTTTATGACAGAGAAGACGACAGGACTATAAATGGCTTATGCAAGTGATTAAAGTAACTTCCTCCCTCTTCCCACTCAGCCCTGGAGATGTTCTCCAACTTCACAAAGCTATGAGTTGTTAATAAAGTCTCTGTGACATCATGATATGACCCTCATTCCTATTCAGCAAGATCACATATACACTAAGTCACTCTCTAGAAATCATACATGCTTTACTCTTTATGCTTAAATAAGTATACCCTAATAGCCTTGCGGAGCTACACAAATCCAGTAAAAACAACTTTGACTTTTCTATTCAAATTGTTAAATTTTGCAGATGTAGCTATATGTCTAGATCTGCCGAAACACACACACACACACACACACACACATACACACACACACACACACGCACACACACACACACGCACCACACAGGTTCAAAGTAAACTAAGGGTCACTGTTGATATAAGCATTTAATATACAATAAGAATAAATGGCTATAAGAAGGTAAGTTTTACTTCAATGAATAAAATGAATATTTATTGAGCATTTATTGGGTACTGGTTACTCTGGTAGGAGTTCAGGATATTATAATAAAAAAAAAAACACCATGTCTGCCTTTAAGGCAGAGCAGGACCTAGTGCAAGGAGGGGAATAATAATTATTCTACAGCCAACTGATTACCATACTAATTGAGGATCAGGTGGAAAGAGTGTTGGGCTTGATTAGCAATGTCTGCCATTAGGGTTGACAGGAATAACACAGTCCATTCATGTATGCTTAATGAACACTACACAAATAAACAGATGCATGAATGCTATCTTTCTGATCCGACTAAAAGCTCCTTTGGGGCAAGTTTCATGGTTATTCGACCTCCATATCCCTCAAAACCTCTAACACAGTTCTTTGTACATAGTAGACATTCATTTTGCTGGGTCCCTGGATGGATTGCTTTAGTTACTTCCTCACAATATAATTCTGCTGCCATTTTGAACACCTCACCGATTTTAAACCTTCCCTTTCCAGTTACTCTATCCTCTTTTCCTCTCCTCCTTTCTAAATACAACACAAATTCGTTTCTAGATCCTCAGCTTCTGACAAGGAGTCTCCTTTGAACGAATTCAACAAATGTGTTACATACATATGTGTATTTATGACCCTCTGCTACCCACATGTGGGAGGCTTTTTTAAGCCAACTTGTAAACTTTCCCAGACTACATATTCCTGTTCACATTCCCAGTCTCTTAATAAAGCACCATCTAATTCTTTTTCTTTCAAGTAATATAATATGTATATAAAGGACTGGGAGATGCCCTAATTCTACCGTAAGTAGTAAATTTACTTTTATACTGGTTTGAACAATCACATTACAGTCCTCCTTCAGTATCCCCATGGAGGACCGGCTCCAGGAGCCCACCATACACCAGAATCTGCAGATGTTCAAGCCCCTGTATAAAATGGTGCGGACAATGCATACAGGTGGCCCTCCGAATCCGCAAGTTCCACATCTGAGGATTCAACCGACCGCAGATGGAAATTTCCCAGATGTGAAATCCTCGGATATGGAGAGCTGACTGTATGTTTACTGGAAAACTCTGCATATAAGTGGACCCACGCAGTTCAAATCCCTGTTGTTCAAGAGTCAACTCTATTTTCCTAGTCAGTCTAAATCCACGCCATTTTTCTCATCCTTGTTTCTTGATGTTTAAGACACTTCAAATGTGTAATCTAAAGTAATGTAATTATTTTTTATTATGCCTTATTCATCCTTGGTGCCTGTTTTTCCCACCCCAAACTTTTCAACGTTTCTTTTGGCATCAAATTTAAATTAATGATATATATAAGACCCTCTCAGATTACTATCCAGCCCATTCTTGAATTTTGGGTCTTAGAAACCTCTACTATGTCTTTTATAAAATGTACTGAACTCAAAATGTTTATCTGCTTCATCGTCTTAATGATGCTTAGATACCATTCAAAAGACATACCTCTTTTTACCCAGTCCACACTTTCCTTCTCTCTCTGTTTTTCTGTGTCTTCTGGGGTTCTGCTATTTCTCTCTGGGATTCTCTGTCTCTCCATACTTTGCTCTCTCTCACACACACATATTCAATATCCAAATTCAGTCTATGTATTTTTGTGATATGCCATTCCTCTGCTACATTTGTTAGAAGTTCTTTTTTACCCCATGGAATCAATTCTAAGGGAAAAGGTGAAAAGGAACCCTGCAGAGCGATCACTGAAGCTTTAGAAAAATCCAAGTCTGGGACTGCCTCTAACCAGCTGCCATGTGATACTGTCTTTGGCTTTCCCATTTGTAAAACTGGAGGGTAAAACAAGACCACGTCTAACTGTACCTGACATGTGTCAGGCATCAAGCAAAGTGTTGTATGGGATTATCACCTAATGCTCACAACAACTTCACAAAATGGGCACCAGTGTTATCTCCATTCTATCACTAAGGAAAATGAGACTCAGAGAGTAAACTAGCTTTGCAGATGAAAAACCATGAGTCTGAAGCTGGAACTCAGGCAGCCTGAGTCTCAGGTTACATATTTTTTCTGTATCACATTCTCCTATCAATTGATCTCCTACATTTTTATACAATTTAAAAAATGAAAACATCCAACATGTGATTTTTTGTAAATGACAAAATCATACACGGAAATAACGCCCAAATTGTTGAAAAGTTATTTCCTCTTCCAAGGACACCAATAAACCCTACTGCAATCCAATAACTGTGTTCAGGTACACACATATATATGCAGCCAAGCCCGACCTAGGTTCATAGGGCCTACAAGGTCTTACTTCTGCAGGAGTAGGTTCCTGCTCAACCTCTCTTGCCAGGGAGAGAAGAGAGATGGACATGCACTCTACCAACCCTAGGGTATTCATCAAGTACACACTCAACGAACATGAAATGAAGTAGAGTGGGGTGGAGTGGAGTAAAAGAGAAGAAAAGGGAAGGGGATGATGGACAGGAAGGAAAGAGGGAGGCAAGGAGGTAGCACAGGACAGAAGGAAACAGGAGGCTACTGAGGAAGGAAATACCCAGCTGAGAACAGAAGAATGGGAACCAGGAAAAAGAAGGAAGTAGTCAGAGGTATTGTCGGAAAGACAAAAGGGGAGAGAAAACAGTGCCACAGGAGGCAAAAGGTAAAATACTTTCAGAAGAGATGGGTAGATTCCAAAGATGACAGCTACTGGTGATGTCTTTTCCTTGCCAGGAACACAGGCAAAGGAATGAATTCAGCACCTGGGGCTGTGTCGATAAAGGGCTGCATCCTCCAAATGCCTCCGGGGACCAGGCAAATAGCATAAGTATAAGATCATAGGTGAGAGGATGCTTGAACATCAAGCAAAGCATCTATTTAAAGGGGGAAAACCGTGCAGATCAAACAGGTAAGCCCAGATTCTGTCCCCACAGCCTGGAGCTAACAAATCAATTCAATTCAAATATTTGTGAAACATTTACAATGGGTTTTAATCAGAAACCTTTACTTGAATAGCTGAAAACTTCATCCTTTCCAAACCTCTTCCCTCATCACAGAAAGAAGAGCACAGACATTTCAACATTTGCGAAGAGGAGGCGAGGTTTTATATGAAGTAACCCAACTCGGATTTCTTGGTACTGGGAAAGGAAAACCGACCACCCCACACCTGCCAGAGCTTCCTATCTTGGGTGTTGGCAGTGGGCAGGGGTCTCCAAGGCAGGAGCCTACACAGCCCCAAAAGACGTGGCAGAGATACCTTGGCTACGGTGACTTCCCTGAAGTTAAGTTGTTCATTTTCTCACTTGCTAATGTTGGAACTCTTTAGAGTTTTCCAGGGGAAGGATTTGGGAGCAAAGCAGTATCTGTTTCCTGCATTTTCTTATTATTGATAGAGTGGCTCAAAAATCTAAATCCATCCAAGCTGGCCTCCACCCCCCACCCAACACTCTGCTCTTGCAGCGTCCTGTAGTCCTTTCACAAAACTTTTCATCATTCATAGTAATATGTATTTATTGGTCTGGTTCCTTGTCCATTTCCTCTACTAAGTTCAGACTCCACGAGGTCAAGGACAGAGATTGCGCTAGATTTGCTCATCACTGAACCTCCTGTATCTGGCACAAGTCAAGGTGGGATATATATTTTCTTTGTTGGTGGTTTGCCTGGCAAACAGCAGGAGTCCAACAAACGTCACCTTTTGCCGCTACTTGTGTTGTTACATCAGCACATCTCCAACAGTGCCAGGCAGGAGGAGGACAGAGAGGGAAGCAACTGGAGGGCTCGAGGCCAAGGCTTTTTCTGGAGCCGCTGCGTCTCACCTTTCCTGACTGAGGATGAACTTCCTCTTTTTTTCTAACCCAAACCTGCCCACGACGCTGCTTCATTAAGGCCGAGGCATTATCAAGGTCTGTCCTTACAGAGGGTTTGGTTTCAGGGTACCCTCACACAACCCCAATGCCAGACAAGTGCAGAAATTATGTTCCTGTCCCGTCTAACTCACACATTACCTTGAACGTTTATTACCGGCGGCTGTAACATGCAGTTGTGCCGGCCCATGAGATGAGTTAGGAGCTGATATCCAGCTGGGCCCCTCATCAGGCCATGCACCTTAGTGCGGGGCTGTGTCTCCCCAGAAAGGGTGTGCATGTTCTTTTTGCACAAATATGCTCTATGGGCTAGTAACAGTATTGATTTAAAAAAAAAACAACAAAAAAGGGCAAAACTCAATAGCAAGAGGCAAATGAAACCCAGTGACTTGATAAGATGTATCATATCACCTCTAGTTTAATATGTCATCTGTTCTAATTAGAAAAAATATTCACTAGGAACTTTTTTTTTTTTTAAATACAGTATCCTGGGACTTCCCTGGTGGTGCAGTTGTTAAGAATCCGCCTGAAATAGAAATTGTATTTCAAACAATTTTCTATTTCAAAATACACAGGTAGTGAGAGCTAACAAATTATTACATTTTCATTAAATGCACAGAAACAACAAAGACAATTAAGAAAACACTGAAGCAGCTTTTCCCAAATGGTACTCTGACTCCCCAGGGCAGAATGGTTTCCTTTTAAAGAATTCCCACCTGATGGTACAGCCACCTGGTACGGGTAATTAATGACATTTTAACAACTGAACTTACTTCTCATTTCCTTTCACAATGGAAAGTGAAGGTAATGGGGGGCAGGAGTCCCCTCGGAACGCAAAAGGCATTTTTATAAGAGCTTCTAAAATCCCATCTCAGTGAGACAGATGTATTTTCATGCTTAAACAAAACTTAAAATAATAATAATTAAGGTGTGAGTTAGACTGAAAAAACACCTTATGTCCGTGACTCCCAGTCTGGAAGGGATATGATTAAGTAGCTAGCTGTCAATCACTCTTGTCTCAGCAATCCTGTGACTGAGATGTGGGCTGATAGCATGATTTAAATGGAGCTAAACCAGGGCACCGATACTAACAGAGTTGAAGCTAGGAGTGGGTTAAAGGAGTACCAGATAAAAACCTAAATATTATCTCTGTCAGGCACTGTCTCCTTGTAGTTGAAAATACCTGAAACTTCTTCAGGAAATCTGAGGCCTTTGGATCTATAATTAAAGGAAAGAAGGTGGAAACTAGAGTCACAAAGTCAATTTCAATGCAGACAAGCTACACTGAGTCAACATCTTCACCTGTAAAATGGGGACAGGAATATCTATGTAATGAGCATATCGTCAAGATAAAGTGATGTAACGTACACAAATATCTTAACAATGTCTGTACATGAGAGACCCTGATTGATATCAATGGAAATAAAAGAATGGCTACCTGTTTATCCTATCTTTTGGACCACTGACTTAGTCAAACATTTTCTTAACCATCACCTCCACCTTAGTATGAATTCCACGTGTGTGTAGTACTTTCCTATTGTGTAGCTTGATGCTCCTAACAACTTTGTGAGGCAGCAATGATTATACCCATTTTAAAGATAAGAAGACTGAAACTCGGTTCACATTCTTAGTGGCTTAGATCAAAGGTCTTTCACTGTAAAACCAAGTTCTCTGCTTAATTATTCCACAGTGGGATAGAGGTTTGGGCTCTATGAAAATTTCACTCTTCAACTGATGAAAAGGAATTCAAAAGTTACATTTATCCAATCCAGAGTCCTGCACCATGAAGAGTGATTGCTGTTAAGTATTTGAACACAACATGTGAACCACATAAGTGAGTGACTAGAGGCCAAAGAAAGAGAATCTGGCATTATGTGGTCATGGCTGAGAAAGGGCGAGCTATATGGAATCCAAGAAACAAAACAAAACCAAAAAAAAAGAAGCAAAAAAAGACACCTTCTCTCCTCCTCTAAGAAGATGAGGGAAAACATTTTTCTTGATTTCAACAGTATTTCTTGTAGAGAGAAATTTTCTCACCTAATGGACAAACCATCAAGTTCAAACTAGCTAACAGCAATCCTTTGCCCCAAGGTGCCTTTCACTGACTAACTTTCCTACATGCCTTTCCTCAGTGCATTCTTGTGAAAAACTTTAAGAGTCAGGCTTGGCAATCTCCAAGTTTTGGATAGAGACTGAGGCTCAGAGGAGGTGAGTGGTTTTATCTGTCAGAGTTGAGCTGCTCAAAACAGAGATAAAACAAGGTGATGGGTTACATCAAAGTCTCTGGGAAGACATCCAGAATGACTAAAGCGCAGTGCTGCTACTTCTGCGACCATTAGGAAGATGGAAAATCAGGAAGCCACTGACAGAACCACTAACGTCAGAAATATATCGCCAGTATCGTGAACAGGGTTCAGAGGGCTGCTGTCATCAACACATCTGGATTTACAAGAAAACCATATCGGCAAAGAAAAGATGCCCCATGCTTTGCTTTTCAATGACCCCGAAGTTAGAGACTGGATGCTGAAAACACTGCTGCCAAAAAACCCAATGTTTCCCCCAATGTTCTAGCCAGAACTGGAGAACAGAAGAAGATGGCCTCATCGTACAACTCAATATCAAAAAAAACAGATAACCCAATTAAAAAAAGAAAAAGGCAAAGAACCTGAATAGACAGTTTTCCAAAGAAGACATACAAATGGCCAACAGGTACATGAAGAGGTGCTCAATGTCACTAATGATCAACAAAATGTAATCAAAACCACAGTGACATATCACCCCACACCTAACATATACACACTACTGTTTATAAAACAGATAACCAACAAGGACCTACTGCATAGCCCAGGGAGCTATACTCAATACTTTGTAATAACCTATAAAGGAAAAGAATCGGAAAAATATATAATTTATGTGTAACTGAATCACTTTGCTATATACCTGAAACGAACACAATATTATAAATCAACTATACTTCAATAAAAACAAAAACAAAAAAAAAGCATGAAAATGGAAAAGTAAAACAAAACAAAAAGACAAGAGATAAATGCTCACAAAGATGTGGAGAAAAGTAAACCCTGTTTGTACACTGTGATTGGGAATGTAAACTGGTGTAACACTATGGAAAACAGTATGGAGTTTCCTCGAGACATTAAGAATAGAACTACCACATGATCCAGCAATCCTACTTCTGGATATTTATCTCAGGGAAACAAAATCACTATCTCCAAGAGCTATGTGTACTCCCATAATCACTGCAGCATTATTCACAATACCCAAGGTATGCAAACAACCTTAAGTGTCTGAACAGATGAACAGATCAAGGAAATGTGGTATATATATACAACAGAATATCATTAAACTTTAAAAAGGAAAAAAATCCTGTCATTTGTAACAACATGGATCAACCTGGAGAGATTATACTAAGTGAAATCAGACAGAGAAAGAAAGTACTGCATGGTTCCACTTATATGTGGAATCTTAAAAAAAAAAAAGAAAGAAAAAGCTAAACTCATAGAAACAGAATACAAAAGTAGTTGCCAGGGACTGGGGTGTGAGAAGGAAGAGGGAGAGGTTAAAATAGTTCAAACTTTCAGTTACAAATGAGTAGGTTCTGAGGATCTACTATGTAACATGGTGCTTATAGTTAAAGACAACTATAGTTGTATAATTCAAATTTTTTAAGAAAGTAGAACTTAAATGTTCCCCACCCCCATTCTGCAAAAAAAAAAGAGGCCTCAGACTCAATTCTGCCTTTGAAAACACAAGCAAATTTTTCTAACTGGCAAAAAAGGGATCATATTCAGAACCCTGTCTGGAAGGGAGACTGGGGAATGTAGTTATTGGCTTTCCTGTTTTTCAGTAGAGGAAGGCACAAGACAAGGAGGTTAGAAAGGCTCCTTGGAGGCCAATCACCATAACTACTCCAGCAAGCATGACATCCAATAGGCAGCTCAGAATGAAAGGTTATGAGAACCAAAAAACAGGCAAAACCAAGTGTATGGTTAAAAGCATGGAGACATGACAGACAGTGGATTAACTGGAGAGCTAAAACGATTTAGAACTAAAGTGAGGGTCCATTTGGGAACACGGCAAGGGATCAAGCAGGAGAGGCATAAAAGGGGCCAGAGGATGAAGAGTCGATCACCTCAGCTAACCAGCATCCTCGGCCTAAGTTAGACATCCCTCTTGAGCTTCCAAGAAGCTTGAACAATCCTCAGCTACTGCAATTATCACATAGAGTTGCAACTACTCATGTTCTTGTCTTCTGTACTAATCCCCTTAAGAACGAGGGCGGGAGGTCAAGGGCAGGGAGGAACTATGTCATTTTTGTATCTCCAGAACACAGCATAGTTCTTGGCATGTAACAAATGCTCAGTAGATATCTGTTGTAGAGAATTACATCCTAGCTAAAGTTCTTTCCAGAATGCACATCCAATTGATTAAAATATAATCAATCATCCACTTAGAAAAAATATTCCCCCTACCTTAAATACCTTTCAATATAAAAAAAAATTGGTTGATTGCAGATTATAGATCGGTAACACAATTAAAAATACATCCCTATAGTTTATTTTTGTGCATTTAGTAGTAGACAACTGTTTTTGTTAACTGAGCAACCATTCCTGCATTCTGGTAATAGCACTTCTATTCTCCTATAGGGAAGCCCAGCTACTTCCCTCACAGGAAGGAATTCATGTGAGGGGCTTGACCTCAGCTCTGGGGTTTCAGGTGGGCGCATGGTCTGGATGGACCAATGAGAGTCCTCTGTGGGATTCTAGCAATGAGTTCGTGAGTAAAGATTCTTTTTTTCTGCTGAGGTTGCTGCTACTGGTAAGATGACAGCTGCCCACGGCCACTACAAGAAACAAGGTATCCAACCAAGAAAGTAGCCAACATAACAGAATGAGAGCTCCAAAATGGAGAGAGAAAGATTCTTAACAAAATCAAATTAGCTACCTGGATCTAGGGTGCCAAGCTACCACTGATCAATAAATTTCTTTTACGGGGTAAAGAAGTCATATATGGTTGCTGTCTTGTGCCACCAAAAGGAACTCACAGTTTTTCATTTACCATACGTATGCTGTTAGTTGAAGAAATGGCAATTACTAAAAGGAGTTGAAGAATGGAACCCAGTTTTGGGGACGTCAATCTGTCAGTGACCTACCAAGTGGTCATTCGAAGGGGAGACAACTGGGAGACACACGATCATCACTTGGCCCTTCTTAAGAGAATTAAGGAAATACCACAAGAAGCCCTTTACTTGTCTCTATGCACAGATAACTGATTAACAGAAAAATGATCATTACTAAAATGGCTTCAGAGACTTTCAGGGTTGTGAAATTACAAATGATTTGAAGAAAAAGTGATTACTTCAAGTTTCTCTGAAAGATGTTACTTGTATAGTAATTAATGAATTGAAACAGCATGATGCCCACTAAAAAAAAATCACTGCAGACTTTCCAAATAACTTAGCCAAATGTGACACTAAAAGATCAAAGCAAGAAAGCCTCATCGCTAAAATTATATAAATACAAAATCAGCCAGTAAACACATGAAGAGCCGCTCTCATCTAAAATGGCCTTTGCTTGTCATTCAAACTCATATAAAATTCCTAAAATCTGTCAGTGTAGTAGTTTCTAAGTGATATGTCAACAAATATATTCACTGAGAATACTTATTCTGCCTAGAGCCAATGTTTTTATAAAAACATCCTAAAGAGTCAACTGTTAAGTCAATAAAACGAATGTTTTGAGCAGGTGTTTGGAATTGTGCTGATTTATCCATATTTTCCAGTTTAATTTCCACATTTACCACCAAACTTCTGCAAGAAAACAAAAAATGTACCTGGAAGTATTATGCTCATCATAAATATGAGGACAGCTGTGCTCAATATATCTGCACTGGTAAGGGGGATTCATAAATCATTTTCGTTTGCTTAAATCCTTAAAGTTTTCTGTTTAACCCATAGCGATTGGAATGCCAAGTCTCACACAGTTTAAAAGGCGTTTTTTAAGCCATTAGCAGCTGACATTTTAATTAGGTATATTTACAAGAGACACAAGAAAAAAAAAATAGAAGACGAACAAGGAATGAAACCTGACTCAAGGACTCATGAAAGAAGAAAAGAATTACTATCCATTCCTTTTATCCTTTTCTTTTAGCACAACATTCTGAAGCAGTGTAACAGTGGTCAAGAATGTGAGATCTAAAGCCAGCCTTCACCAGCTCAAATCATAGCTGTGGCATTTACCACCTGCCAGACCCTGAAAAAGTTACATAAACTGTATTTGTTTCCAAAGGGATAATGCCAGCACATACCGCATAAGGTTGTTGTGGGAATGGATTTTGGCATTGCTCAAAAAAACATTCTGTATAGGGCCAGAAGAGGAAAGAAGTGTTCAACAAATGCTAGTCATTACTATATTATTTGTAACCTTGCCTACTAGGTAAACGGCGAATAGTGGCAGGGAATTGTTGTTTCAGATTTTATTTATATAGTTATATTTCTTCTTGCACCAGAAATGATGCAAGACATTTAAAAAAAACAAAATACAAGAGACAACAAAATAGCCCAATGTAAGAATCAAGGTTGGGACTTCCCTGGTGGCGCAGCGGTTAAGAATCTGCCTGCCCATGCAGGGGACACGGGTTTGAGCCCTGGTCCGGGAAGATCTCACATGCCACGGAGCAACTAAGCCCGTGCACCACAACTACTGAGCCCGTGAGCCACAACTACTGAAGCCTGTGCACCTAAAAAGCCTGCACACCTAGAGCCCATGCTCCACAACAAGAGAGACCACTACAATGAGAAGCCCACGTACCGCAACGAAGAGTAGCCCCGGCGCTCCTCAACTAGCACACAGCAACAAAGACCCAACAGAGCCATAAGTAAATAAATAAGTTTTAAAAGAAATCCTTTAAAAAAGAAAAAAAGAATCAAGGTTAAATAAACAAGTAGAACAAAGGTTATCGACAAAAATAGAGGTATGAATGAGACAAAGGGTAAGAATCATAGAGCCATGGCTGGTGTAATCAACTATAAATTTGTCTTAAGCTTTCTGGCATCCAACATGTGACATAATAGAAAAAATATATATATATATTCACATATTCACAATATTCATATAGATTCATATCAATATTCTTATAGATAGATACAGATACATATCTGCCTTGGATTTCTGGCACAGAGCTCCTAAAGCCCTTGTAATTTCCTAAGTGATAAGAGCAGTAGAAGCATCTTTTGTTTGGTCTTTGTCCAGAGCTCCTGACACAGGGCTTCTGAAATGCATGGAATTTCCTGGGTGATAGGAGTGTCTTTTGTTCTAATGGGGTGACTATGGGTGGGCGCCTGGATGACTGCTGGTCACCAGAAAGACAAAGCCATGATTAGAAGCTTAATATTTTTACTTCCCACTCCCAGCCCCTTCTCTTGAGAAGGGAAAAATGCTGAAAATGGAGTTAACGATTAATCATGCCTCCCTGAGGAGGCCTCCAGAAAAATCTCCGTAGAATGAGGTCTGGAGAGTTTCCAGGTTGGCAAACATCCATGTACCTGGACGGTGATGCACCCCCGACTCCACAGAGGCAAAAGTTCCTGCACTTGGGAGTCTCCCAGACCTTGCCCTATGTACCTCTTCATCTAGTTGTTCATCTGTATCCTTTACCGTATCCTTTAACAAACTGGTAAATAGAAGTAAGTGGTTCCCTGAGCTCTGTGAGCCACTCTAGCAAATAAATGGAATCCAAAGTGGGAGGAGGTCATAGGAACCTCTGGTTTTTGCCAAGTCAGGAAGAAATTGTGGGTAACCTGGGGACCTACTACTTGAGATTGGCATGTGAAGTGGGAGGGGGCAGTCTTGCGGGACTGAGCCTGTAACCTGTGGGATCCAACACTATCTCCAGGTAGACAGCGTCAGAATTGAGGTAAACTGTAGGACACTCAGCTCATGTCGCAGAGGATTGCTTGGTGGGGGAAAATCTCCACACATTTTGGTGACCAGCAGTGTTGGAAGCAAAGTCTTGTGAGTGTGATACTACAGCGAGGAGTAAAGGAGAGACAAAGGAAGGAGGAATGGGTTTTTCTAACTTATAACACAAGACAGAAAACTGGGTCTGCAGCACAACTTTCAGTACCCATGAACTTAAAATACACTAAATATCCAGGAAGAATGTACTGATTTTGTGAGAAACAGTGAACATACAGACCTAATGCCAACAAATGTAAGGCATCTCTGGGGGGCACATAATTAATAACCATGATAATAACACGGTTAGCCTCAATTCTTTACCCATCTCTGCATCCATATCGGTACCACCACCTCTGGGTCCACATGTAGTCCCTGCACTTTGACTTTGAACTTGGTTCTAAGATTTTCTTTGGCCTTAACATATCGGTGGAAATTGTAGTATGTACTCTTGGCCTTAAACGCTCTCAAGTATTTCTGCCTGCCCTAATGTATCTCTGCCAAAGCACGAGACATAAATGACAGGGCTAGTCTGCTTGCTAGTCTAAGGAAGATGAAAGACAGGAAGCAGAATCAGATCATGCAGTGTGAAGAAGAGTCACCACTGTGCTGAGCCCAGCCTATACAAGCCAAACCACAGATAGTTCACAAAGACAAAAGGAATAACAAATGATGGTTGTTTAAAATCTCTGAGTTTTGGGGCGATTTGTCATGCAGCAATGGCAAACTGATAGAATAACCGAATAATGACAGTTCTTGAGGCAGCGTACGCATTGGCAACTATAAGCCAGAAATATGTATTCTAAATGCATTACCACGCCCAGATAAAACGCAACATAGAGCCTATCAGCACACACCCTCACAGCTTCAATTTATAAACGGATGACCCTCACTATTATGATTTCTGACACCCATAATAATTAACATAAATAAAATAAAATTTCTGCTTATTGCTCACCATACTAATGAAAGTGCCCAGATAGCCACCAAAACTGAACGATAGGTTTGAGATAATCGGTCTCTAAATTCATAAGCAAAATTCACTGGAGGGCGGGATGTGACGGGGGAGTAGGTTATACGTTTAAGAGATAGGCCAACAGCTTCCAAAGAAGCACAGGGCATGACAAGTGGCCCCTGTGCCCGGCGCTCAGGAGAGATGCCACGTATATGAAGATGTTGGACAGAAAAATCTAAATCTCCAAATACATGCTTATTTAAAAGTCACAAGGACCTATGTTCCAAACAGTTGTGTAGATCCAAGATGAGGTGGTGTGTCACATGGGCAGCTTTCTCCAGAGTGCACAGAGTAAATGGAGCAGTAGGGATTTATTTAGTTAACCATAGCTTATGCTTCTCATGAGCAAGGCTGGTAACTATATAATAACAATAAAAATAGCTAACACCTATTCATCAGTATGGACGTGCAAGAAAATGTGCTAAGCACTAGGCAGGAATTATTCCATTCAATTCACGTAACATTCATAATAACCCAGGAAGATGGGCATTTTTTACCCCCTTCTTCAACCCATTTGCCCTCTGCTTTCACAGTTTTTACAGACAGGTACCCTGAAGTGACTTATGGTTACACAGACACTCCTTGTCTAAGAGGAGATAGCAGGCAAAATTCGGATAGATATATTTGATTACCATTTGCTTTATGTAAGTCTTGAACATTATCTGGGTTGATTGACATTTTAATTTTTTTCTTAAACATAAAGCTTCCCTAATTTCAACTGGTCTGTAAAAATATTTTGCCAAACGGAAAGCACTTTGTAAATGGAAAGAAGTGTGATACACTGTGAACATTGTCCAACTGGTTTAGAGAGAAAACCTCAATTCCAATGATATTATTTTAGAATATCCCACTGATCCAGGTTGTCTCAAAGAATTGTGGTCCAATTGCCCAACATTATCCTTTAATTAACTCTGATACATAGGGAATCCTATTCCTATGCTCTCATTGTCAGATGGACAACCTACAATGTTTTCCTCCCCTGAATTACCTTCTACTGAAAATAATCCACAAACTTCAGTGCTATAGGAAATTGCACTGTTGAACATGTAAGGTTTTTTTTGTCTAATTTAAAATTTGTTTCTTCTTTTGGCAATTAAACAGATGACAGATTTTGCACCCATATTGTATGTAAATTATGTACAAGTTTCACCGCTTGGGCTTGCATAGTATCTAATGATTTTCAAACAATGGCATGTGGGACACATGATAATAACCAGCCATAAATCATTTGAAATTAAATTCAAACCCAGTGAACACTGGATATAAGCATTTCTTATGCATTTTGCTTCAAATTTAACTCAGATGACTAAAAGCAGAACTGTGGGACTATTTAAAGGAACTAAATCCCTGAAAATCATTCAGTTTTTTGAGATGTGCATTCTGTTCCACAATATTCACCAATTATCGGAAACTGAAGCAAACTTAGAATTCACACATGCAAAGTGATAAAAGAGATGGGCCTACGTGACATAGCAGTTTGATTCAACCGATTATTACTGGCCCAACGTGCAACTTCTTAACCACACTCATCCTGGTCAAATTTATTTCAGAAACGAAATAAAAGTCACTATTATCTCAGAAGTCCCTGTTGCCCAGGTATTTCCCTAAAAGGTTATTAACCTCACACTGTAACCACTGATTCACAAAGCAAAATTTTTTGTTCCTTCCCTTTGCTGTTTAAAGGCTCCCCAAAGACAGTGAATCTATCAGATTCTTACAGTAAGCCATCAAAAAGTTCTAGAAATTTTGTAGTACTTCCTTCAGATATTTTGTAAACCCAACAGAAGTATGCAGTTTTTTGTTCTGTTTTGTTTTTTTTTAGTGTGCAGCTTTTTAACCAATAGCTGTATTGGTTCCCTCATTTTATCTTCTACATAAAAATAAAAGAAAGATGTTTATCATAACAGCAAAAAAAAAAAAAAAAATTTGGCCAAGCCATAACTTGGGTGGCTACATATTACATGTGATGGTAAATCAACTCAAACTAATTTAAGTAAAATAAAGGCGGGCTGGGGAGATAGGGAGCTAATTAGCTCATATGACAAGAGGTCATGTGATTTTATTTAAGGTGGGCCCAGGCAGTGGTGGTCGGGAAATGTTTAACAATATATTCTTTCTTTTCTTTTCTTCCTTCCTTCATTACTTTCGCTCTTTCTCTCTCTCTTTCTTTCTTAATACAGGGGAGCTGATTTGTGGCATTTGCCAATTTCAAGCTACCACCATGTCATCAACCAGCTCACAAAATTCCTGAAAATTTAACAGAAGGTCCTTGTGGGCTGCTATGAGCTAGCTCCAGTGCACCACTATTCAGGTACTCAGATAGTATCATAACTATCCCCATGTCCCCACCTCCCCCTCCCCTTTCTGCTTTGCTCCATCTGATTTCATTCTCAGGTTCATTACATGGTGGCAAAGATGACAGCAGGGGAATGTGGTCAGAAGGGCTCTAAATAACTTGGTTTCTCAACCTAAGTGTGTGTTGACAGATGAATGGATAAAGAAGATGTGGCACATATATACAATGGAATATTACTCAGCCATAAAAAGAAACAAAATTGAGTTATTTGTAGTGAGGTGGATGGATCTAGAGTCTGTCATACAGAGTGAAGTAAGTCAGAAAGAGAAAAACAAATACCGTCTGCTAACACATACATATGGAATCTAAAAAAAATTGGTTCTGAAGAACCTAGGGGCAGGACAGGAATAAGGACGTTGACGTAGAAAATGGACTTGAGGTCACAGGGAAGGGGAGGGGTAAGCTGGGATGAAGTGAGAGAGTGGCATGGACATATACACACTACTAAATGTAAAACAGATAGCTAATGAGAAGCAGCCGCATAGCACAGGGAGATCAGCTCAGAGCTTTGTGATCACCTAGAGGGGTGGGATAGGGAGAGTGGGAGGGAGACGCAAGAGGGAGGAGATATGGGGATATATGTATATGTATAACTGAATCACTTTGTTACACAGCAGAAACTAACACACCATTGTAAAGCAATTATACTCCAATAAAGATGTTAAATAAATAACTTGGCTTCTGATCTGCCCTCTTAGAACCAAACACTATGGCCAAGGAATAAAATATCTGATCACCCAGTTTTAGAGCTAAAGAGAATCAGGAAAGCTACCTTCAAATCATTTGTATTAAGCAGAATTCATCTGAAATGAGAAAAGATTAGTACTAAGAAACTCTGTGCAGATGACTATCATGAGGACCATCTAAGTTTCAACAGCTCTAAGATTAAATCTACAGCAACATTTATTCCATCTCTGGGTACGTAAAACAGAATTCTCTACCATGTGTCCACTTTTGATGGAAATTTGGGGTAAGAGCTTAAGATCCAAGAAAATGAGATGGGTCTTGAAGAAAAATATGCTTTTGCAACATAAAGAAGCTGTCTTCAGTCATGGATAGATTCAAAATGTGAAGACACACAATTGCTGCATAAATTTATTAATAGAAGTGCTAATCCCATAAATTGTACACCTCTATTTGGACACACAATCTTTTATTTTTCTTTCAAATGAGGAAGGAAAAATAAAGGAGCAGAACTGGTAATATTGCTTGCAACTAAATTGGATTTTCCACCAGAGAAAGCTGTTTAGAAAAAGCTATTCGAGAAAGCAGAATAGTATTCACAAAAAGGTATTAATGAGCCCAACCAGGAGGAAAAAGCCTCCAACAAAACAAACAAATGTTTGCAAAACCTCTTTCAGGACTGGAAGCTAAAGGAAAGATTTGAAGTCTCTAGCTTTGTAGAAACAATCTCACCAGCCAGCCAAGTAAAGCGGGTTGAATTTTACGAATAAAAACTCTTAACTTATAACTACAAGTCTCACCAATGATTCAAGAGACAAGACCTCAGCAGCTCTGCGCTTAGAAGGAAACTAATATATCCTGCTCTCAAACTGTGAGGCACTGGGGCTTCCCTGGTGGCACAGTGGTTGAGAGTCCGCCTGCCGATGCAGGGGACACGGGTTCGTGCCCCGGTCCGGGAGGATCCCACATGCCGCGGAGCGGCTGGGCTCGTGAGCACGTACAGGTTAAGTCAAATCCAAGACAAGAAGGATCACGTGAAGCCTGTGGCTTTCTCCTGGATAGCTCTTTTACTGCTTGTCCACAGAGTTTCATTTTGTTTGAAATCTTATTTATTTATTCTTGTTTATTTATTAACAACAGAAGAAGAGCAACAAAAAGATGGCAGGAAAACAACAAAGAAAACTTGAGCTTTTTCCCTAAGAACAGAGGCGTAGAGTTAGGCCACCTTTCCACCGTTTCTCTGTACCACTAAATCAAGTCAGCTACCAGAATATGCCTGCTATAGCTTAACGTGCCACGGGAAGGATGTAGCAATTGCGAAATGACATCCGGAATGCTCATTATTAGTTAAACAAATCCAGGCCCATTTATTAATTTTTTCAAGTCTATCACCATGGTGCCGGAGTGCTTAGCCAGCCCACTATTAGGAAAGTGGAAAAGAGGGCTGGAAGGCTCTGATTAACTCAACTATCGCCAAGTGTTTTCATTGATAAAGAGGCTTCCCTGTAGGAATTTAATACTAAAACTATCCCTCGTATGTGGTGTGCCAGATTAACAGAGGCAGCAAAAGGGACACATGGTACTCGCTGTGACTAAGAGGAGGACCTTAAGATAGTAACATTTCACTGCCACTGACGAGATGGTCATGTGACAAGCCATAAAATAAACTTCTACCTTCAATTAAAATGGCACCCTAGAAAAATGCTAAATGCCGGTTCTCTCATCAATATACTATTATATTACTATGTGTATTAATAAACCCAAGGTCCCGTACTGTGCATGCTATATGGATAAATACATGGCAAACAGGAAAAGTATGTTAAATGTAATAACAGTTTCAACAGATCAGCGATGAGGCAATTGCTTCAAGATGGGAAAAAATAAACATTTCCTAGCATTACCGAGTGAGAAATAGATATGGTATGTGGGACAGATGAGGGGAAGCTGCAGCGTATTTTATTTTTATCCTCTTAAAGTACACTTGGCCTTTCTGTTAGAATTTCACCTTTGGACCATTTGCTAATATCGTATATAGTCACAGTAGCATCTTTTACTTAAAACCACAAATATTAGGTGGAAAAATGTGTTCAGGGAGATACACCAGACTGTGTACATGGGCAAAGTAATCAGACTTGGCATCTGAATTGACAGGTCATACTACGTTGGCTCTAGAGAACACATACCTGTCAGGGTCCCCAGCAGGAAAAGATAACTGAAATCAAGGGTTACCTTCTGCAGAATTAAGACCTTATGATTCCTTTAGAGCCTGAGTTTAGAGCCCATGCTCAGAAGAGGAAGATGGGCTATTTAAGTATATTTTCATTTATTCTTGGGTATGGACTGTTTGAATAAAGGTAGAATTTCTCACTTAAAAATAAATTTAACCTTAACAAAGCATAAACATGACCCTAATCTTCACTCTGCCACCTCTTCTTCCCTGTTGCATTCATTAGCTACTGTTTTTTGACCTTGGACATGTAACAGTAATCCCTAGAGTGAGCTCTCTTCTACCACCTAGAAAAGGTTCCCTCCACTGTGGAAATGTTTTTATTGTAGTTGTTGACATATGGGGTAAAATATTCCCTTTGGACACAAAACCCTTTTTCAAAACCAGCTCCTTCAAACAACTCATCTAGTAGGATCTTAAAGGTCTGAAACCACTGCTGTGAGAATTAGAATACAGTTAAGTTGCTGTTTCTTTGTCTTCTTCAGCATTTCTCCGTTCATTTTATGGCATCTATGTAATAGGATTTAGACAGGAGAGCTATGAAAACAGGCTCCATCGATGTCAACTTCCAAGAGGGAATTCTGTATGTGGATCACAATAAACCACTGGAAAGAGAGGGTTATTGAATATACTCTTCAACATGCTTCTTCAGGATCAACATTGATGGGCTCTGTTGAAAACAAAATGCATTTCTCCTACTGCGCTGTTTGGAGAACTATCTATCTCTAAGTTTCATTTCCTTTGTCCCCTATAAGGACAAAGCAAATAAAAAGGACTTGTGGTATTTCAAGCAAAATACCTCTGCCACACTAACTAGGGGTCCAGAGCTGTGTGGTCTCTGGAGGATAGCTCAGAGAGGGCAGGCAGCCTGAGGATGCTACGGTGCTATCACTGTATCACGGTGGTGAACATCTCTTGTTCCCCAGAGTCCCTTCCCCCTTCCTCCAGCAACATGCCTGGCATCAACTGGGGACTCAACGCTACTCAAAGTCTGTAAGTAGGGTTCCATCCTTAGGGATCAAGAATGTGTCTGATATGCCAATAGGCATATCACAGTCCCCTGGCTGCAGGCATTTGTAGAGAGGTAGACACATGATCCAGTCCATTCCAACCCCAGTGACTCTAAGAAAGTCTATAGGATCTATCATAAAAGAAGTGTATTATTTTCTGTTGGAACCTCTGCAGTCATAATGCCCCCACTGGTTAGTCCAGACGTTTGAAGACCTTCAAGCATTAAGTGGGACTTTAGGAATACAACACTGTAATTTCTCTTTAGGGATAAAATATATTGAAGTCAATCTCTGTTGCCCCTACCCTAACTAGAATATGGCAATGTTGTAAGTCATTAGGACGAAACCCAGAAATCTCTACCTTGGCATTTCATCTGGCTTTGGTCATTCTCTCATGCAAATATAATGCTTAACTTAATAATAAATCAGCATGAACTAATATTTACTTTGCAACGGACTTACAGACTTTCTATAGGCCATAATAGGATAATATGGCAATATTGTATTTTGTCAGGTATAAAGTTGGATGACTGTGTACTGGCATCTTTTCAATGTTTTGGGGGGAATATAATGTATCTAAAGAACTCTGATGCAAGGGATTGGACATGAGAGTCATCACAGCTTTGTAATTCTGCCCATCCCCCACATATTTAGTCAGATTTAAGAATAGTATGGTCCTAGCAGCCAAACTTTAGGTTCTAAAGTCAGCATATAAACTATATAATTGTGTAATAGGACTTGATCATATTAGTTCACATTCCTGGATTATATAATATGGTACAATATCCTCAAAATACATCAAGATTCTGATCACTTCTCACCATCTCCACCAGTAACATTACATCCAAGCTACCATCACCTCTTTTCTGAATTATTCCCAAAGCCTCTAGCCAGCCAGTCTCTCTCCTTCCAAACTTATTTCCATAATCTGTTCTCCACAGAACACCATGAAATTCTTTTTACAATACAAATCAGATCACACCGCTGCTTAACGCTCCCCACTGTCTTCCCACTGCAAACTCCTTATCAGAGCCTACAAGGTCATCTTGACTTCATTTGGCCAGGCCTACGCATCCAACCTCAATTCCTACCAGTCTCACAAAACTCCAGCCCCACTGGCTTTCTTCCTGTTCCTTCAACATCCCAAGCTTTCACACCTGGAGGCCTTTGTACTACCACCTAGAACACTTTTCCCCTTGATCTTTCCAAGGCCTCCTCCTTTGCTGCATTCACTTCAAATATCATATCTTCAAAAACTCATCCCTGGACACTCTATCAAAACCATCATCCCTTCCCAACACTCACTATCCCCTTGTTTTATTTCCTTCATAGGTCACATCACTATCGGCAACTACATTATTTCCTTGCTGACTTGTTGATTATCTGTCTTCTCCACTGAAATGTAATCTCTGTGGGCACAAGACTTTTTGTCTTATTTGCTGCTGAATCATAGCAAAAAGAATGGAGCCTGGCACATACAAGTTACTCTACAAATACTTGGTGAATGAATGAGTGAATCAATGAATAAATAAATTATGCCATACATGATCCAAAGATAAACCAATGTTCAAACACTACTAGATCTATTGACATGGTTAAAGAGGCAACTGTTCGTAACACAGCTTGGTTAACATCCGTGTTCAGTGGAAGGCAAGCATATTTCATATTTAAAAGTTTGTAGGCAAGGTGATTTTATTTTGAGACTGTATAATAGGAAAAAGCATCCCTTAGTTGGTAGGAAGTATACACACACTCACACATACACACAAACTGGTTTCTGGTATCTTAAATAACGTGACTACACTCTTATCTAAAAAAAAAAAAAAAAAAATTCTTTGGGATATTAGTAATGCAATACCTCAACCCAGAGGGGGGAAAAAAAAACATATCTCCAGGAGGGAGAGGAGGTCATAGCCACTTCCAGAGGGTAAAAGATCAGGGCGTGTATCCGTAAGACGTGTATGGATTTGCTGCCCACAGGCAGTTTTCACACAGTACACAAACAGAGAATAAACTAACAGGCTCCCCATCAAGAGGAGAACCAAGAAGTTCCTAAGAATTCCTCTGCACCCAAATGCAGCACAGCAGAAGTAGATTTGAAAAGCTGCAAAAGGCAGTTCTTTTAAAAATCTGCCTCAACTTCCCACCAACATGGTCTTCTACACATTGCTTTGCCTTCAATCTGTACTGCGTGGGCTTTCCGTACCCCATCAGCAGGGGATGGGAACGCCCAGTAAGTAAGTTTCACTGTTGTCTATGATGAGGCATTATGATTTTTAAAAAATTATTTCCAGTAACTGATACAATATGCAAGTCAACTATACTTCAATTTAAAAATTAAAAACAAAATCATTTCCAAATGGGCAGTTTAAAACACTGCATCTCACTGCTTTAATGTGGATACCTTTAAGCTGCTTAAGGCACAACTTCAGTATCACTCACGCTCACTTTCGAGTTAAAAAAAAAGAAAAAAGCGGGGGGGGGGGGCGGTGGTGGTGGTGGATTTCTGAACGCTCCATGGG
Source organism: Globicephala melas (assembly GCF_963455315.2). Classification (NCBI taxonomy): domain Eukaryota; kingdom Metazoa; phylum Chordata; class Mammalia; order Artiodactyla; family Delphinidae; genus Globicephala; species Globicephala melas. Next base: position 29,433,391 of record NC_083324.2, on the reverse strand, counting down.
AAAGCTAGGTGAAATCTTAGATGTCTGGCATAATGAAAAAATAAGAACTGCTACTTCTATTTAGCCAAGAGTCAATCCAGGCTGCCCCTGGGAAGGTCTCTCTCACTGCTACTCTTGCTCCTGAGCCAGCATGTGGATAATAACAATAGCTAGCGTTTGTCTTACAGTTTACCAAGTGCATTTACTTATCCTCCTCGATTATCTGTACAAAAATTCTGTAAGGTGTACAACACAGATGTCTGTTTTCCAGGTGAGATTCAGGAAACTGACTTTCCCTTGGTCTCTCAGTTATTAAGTGAGAGAGCTTAGACTAGGACTTGGGTCTCCAATGGCCTGCTGAAAGCTCTTTCCACCGTGCCGTATTCCCATATTTCACAGCAAGTGAAAGGACAGTAAGCGCCACAGACAATTCACCATAAAAAAAAAAAAAAAGTCCCAGTTTTCCCAGCGCTAATCCTCTACCCCCCACCTGCATAGACGCTCAACTCCAACTAAAATTATCTTCTTGTAACCTCAATGCTACACCCAGCTGAGTCTGCCTGTTTGGTTTCTATGAGCTTTAACGAAAGTGTCAATTATTACATTGAAATTCTATTTTGAGGTTTATTATGAATGTTGGTTTCTATAAAATTCTTACTTAAGAAGTGTTAGAAAACACAGCTCTCACTCAATTGTCAGGAGACACAATACCGAGGGACTTTTTCTATTCCTTGTCCCCCCCCCCCCCCCCCACTGCCGTCCCATCTCAGGGACACCAATCCAGACTCAATTAAATTCAGCAATATCCTAAGGCCAAGTTTCTGGAATAGAAACGCCAAGGGCACAGAATGAATGGAGGGTAACTTTTAGGTCAGCATTTTATCATTCTGTCCTAGACCCCGGGGGGTTAAACTCTGCACGGAAAGATTATGTAGCTTCAACAGTAATTCACCTTCCCCAGGTTCTTCCAGCCCAAGCCAGGATACAGTTAACCATCCAGCAACTATTTACTTCCCGTCTACATTGCGCTCCGTGCTGGAGGTACAATGAGGAACAAGGCAGATGCCGTTCCTGTTCTCTAGAGATGCCACACTAGAGAGAAACAGACAAAAGGCAGATAAACAAATGGTGTTATAATCGGCCAAAAGTGCTATAGAGGAAATAAACAGAAGCACTAATGGAGCCTAACGAAGGGAACTTCTTTGGTTACGGGGGCCAAGGCAGGGCTCCCTGGGGAGATGAGTCAGTGACAGACCTGCCATCAAAGAGCATTCCTTCCTCGACCCACACTCACCTCATTCCATATTCCTTCCCTTAGTAGTTGGCTGATGAACAGGGCAAAGACCAAACAGACCATGGTGGGATGGTACCAGGCTTACCAAAAAGTCCACTTTAGAAATCAGTCATGAAGGGTTATTCCAGTTTAAGATACAATCAACATAGAAGAACCGGGAATTCCAGTTGGTACAAAAATGGCCTTTATATCCCATCAAGGAATCGTTTCTCTAAGATGACAAGAAGTATATTGCCAATAAATCCACAATTCTGTTTCCAATTAATGCAAACTTAGAGTAGTCCAAGCTGTTATTAGATTTCAATTAATAACCTGTGATGCCTCATTAATGCAAATATGCTCCTAGTTGGGCTAAACCTTCATTAAGTGAAATGGATCCAATGACACGACTGTTTCATATGATAATGGAACTATGATTAAAAGGCACAATTAATCATCATCTGCTATGAAGTGCTCTCTGTGACACTTACTTATTCCTGTATGAAACATTTGCTTCTCTGAAAAGTCAATTTATACTGAAACTATTCAGTGGTGGAAAGAAAAGCAGAAACATCACCCTGAAATATTTCCAAAAGTGGCAGAGAATCCCAGACACAAGTCAGGCTCTTCAAGAATAAGAGAGGCTCTGTGGTCTTGGGGTCTGTTCCCATTCCCCGTTTCATGTAATATGTTGTGTTAAAGTGTAAAACTGCAAATCTCAGTCCTACAGCTGGATGACAGTGCTTTTTAGTTCTCTTGACTGTGTATGTTCCCATTCCTTAAATCCTGAATTGCTCCACCTGCAGCTTCAAGCCAGCCACAGATCCTGAGTCAAACGAGGCAAAAGCAGGACACCATCCCCACCACGCCCTGCCTCCACCACCACCCCACACGGGAAGTCAGACATGAAACAACACTGCCTACAACAGACTGTTACTACTTCCGGCCCAGCATCCTTTCCCCATGCTGACAATAACACTCTGTTTTTCCTTTGCAGAACTGCTCCTCTCTTATACCTGTTGTGGTCCTGGTTAGGTGGTCAAATACAACTCTTCTCTCACACAGGCTGATGAGAGGGTCATGAGCCAGGCTGGGCTATCAAGATCCCCCAACGCTCAGCAAAGTAACTGATCCAGGTGTGGCCTCCTGAATCTAGCAGAGTCTCTCGGGTCTTTCGTTGGATTCCTTCAACACTCATAACATGGACCCTTCTCACTACATGCTTTAGCTTTAGTTTGTTGTTTGTGATTTTTGCGGAATCCCAGAAATGAAAGGTAAGCAATTTACCAAGGCCACCTGTCCCATCCCAACCACAACCCAGGTAAAGCCCATCCCCTCTTATGCTTCCTCTCTGTCACTTATGGCCAAGAGACTTAAAGTGTGCAAAAGCCACACACTGCTCCCTCTTAAGTAAATAGAAGCTTTAAAAATCTATTGAGATTTCTTTTTAATGGTTGCTTAGTAACCATCATAAGATTAGAACTATTTTCTAGATTAAAAAGTAACATTATAAAAAAGACCATTTAGATACTTAAAATGAAGAAACTGCCTTAAAATGGAGTTGTTTAAAAATACCCACTTATTACAGTAGCCTGACATCAGACACATAATCCTAAAAATTAAAAACAACAAAAAAAGCTTTAGGGATTTTATTACAAAAGTCAAGTCCATTCCTCTTCAATATTTTGTACAGAATGTAAACATTCTGACTCTTTCCTCTTGGCAACAAAAGTAATATTGGGTCTTAATTAGTGTACTTTAATATGCTAGAAAAACTACACTTCTTTCCTATATAGTTACATATTAGATGTATAAGACACAAGCATTAAATATGGGACTTATGATTAAACTGTATCTCTGTATGTAAATAACTACCCCTTATTAAGAAATAAATATTGATTTATAAAGTACATGTACAGCAATGGTTTCGAGGCATATGCCAACAATGATTGCTGGGTACAGGTTGCTGGAGCGCAGGGTTGAGGATTGTAAGATAGCCTGGGCACCTGGCTGAGAGGAGTGCAGTGAGTGATTAGTCATGCCTGTCAAGGATGTAGGATTCAGAAGTGGTAGCAGGCATACCAATCGTCTTTTTAATCCCTTGCAGCATGGAAAAGTCCAGTTTTTCTGCCAGTAGGTGCTTGACCTTTGTGAAGTCCCAATTCCCTGGGTCTCAGTCTACTCATCTTTTGAGTGAGGGTTTTGATGAGATGACCTCTGAGGTCCCTTCCAGTTGAAACATTCTATGATATTCTGAGGAAAGAATAATAATAGCCCTTGTGATTAGAAGCCAGAGCAGTATGGTGTGTGGCGAGATAAAGGCAGGCAGCAAAGACAGCCTGCATGTGAAAGCTCTGAAGAAAAGGGAGAATGAAGGCGGCAAACCTTCACCAAACTGTCCCACAGTAACCCTGGCCTGGAGAAGGAGGCCTAAAGAGCAAAACATTGCCCCATGAATAAACAGTGCTTCATCTTTCCACTTAAATATTTTCAAAAGTTCTTCACAGAATTATTTTGCAAAAGGAACTAAATGTCCATGATTTAAAACAGAACAAAACACAATCTGCTTTACATATAACCTTTCAGATGTGTCTGTATCTCATAGATGGAAATGCACAAGAGCCTCCCTTAGTTAGGATGTTTTCAGCTACAGAACCTAGAAAGTCACTAAAACCCCAAACAGGAAGTACAGACATCAGGCAGGCTCAGTGACTTGCAGCGTCATCCACGGCCCCAGAGCTTATGAGCTCTCTGCTCTACAGACCTGGTGAAGGCTTTGTCCTAAGGCTAGTTCCCCACATGCTGATTAGATGGCTGCCAGGAGTAATTGGTGCCCCGTGCTCCTGTTCAATTCCTACAACAGACTAGCTTTTCATTCTTAGAAATCCTAGCAAGCTTCCCCTTGCTGCTCCATGACCCAAACGGGTTCAGACCAGCTTACCTTTGAATCGGTACCTGGCATACTTAATGGAAATACTCCGGGGAGGAAGGAAGGAGGAGGGAGGGAAGGGTAGGAGGGAGGGAAAGAAAGGGCCCCAGACACGTGGGCTGCTGGTCTGACAGCCAGGCCTCAGTGTGAGGAGCTGCCCTGGTGCACACAGCAAGGCCACACCGCTCTCCTGATGGACATAAGCAACCTCACAGAACACCAGCACCTCAGGAAAGGTCATGCTGAGATCAAGTTAGGTAAGACAAGACCATCTGACAATTCTGTCTAAGCACAGACAGAAACAAGGTTATTGTACAACCCACAAAACCCCCAACATTGCCCTGCCTTGGCTGATACGAGCGACAGGTGCTTCTTCAGGAGTTAAGCTTTAGCCTCACTCTAGCCCACCCTCCCATAGAGATTTATCGAGACACCCAGTTATAGAATTGCCCCCAACTTAGTGACAGCATGCAACCCAGAATGAACCTCATCCCCACGGACCTTCCCTAAATCACCTAATCAAAGCTCAAATCCTTTTAACCAGGCTCTTACTTAGACACCCCATGGCTCTCCGTAGTGTGTGTTCTCCCTCCTGCAATGAATAATGAACCCAGCTTTTTCCACTCCAGCTGTGTTCCTGGTGGTCTCTAGCTGGAGAACATCAATACTGGTTTTAGACTAACGTTTGCCAAAAGTTTTAATTTTCATTATTACCTCCCTAAGAAGCCTCTTCAGATATTTTTTTCCTAATCATCCCCACCCCATGAAATTTTGTTGTTGTTGTTGTTAGTACACGGGCCTCTCACTGTTGTGGCCTCTCCCGTTGCGGAGCATAGGCTCTGGACGCGCAGGTTCAGCGGCCATGGCTCACAGGCCTAGCCGTTCCGCGGCATGTGGGATCTTCCCGGACCGGGGCACGAACCCATGTCCCCCACATCGGCAGGCGGACTCTCAACCACTGCACCACCAGGGAAGCCCCCCATGAAATATTAATACCACAGATATACAGAATCTCTGTCTATTTACTGTATGTACACCAATGCTTTATACATACAAAGAGGACGATCCCCTCAACACATGCACATACACATTCATGAACCAATTTTGACATGGTTCAGACTAAATTATGAGGGGGTAGAGCAGATGTTAAAGAGTCCATCACAAAATGTTAAGAAAGCACATACCTTCTCAGCAACATACCTTTTGGGGGCAGTAATAATAACAACAGTTACCATTTTTTAGTGCTTTCTGTACACCAGGCACTACTCTTAGCATCTATTAGTTTTTGCATAGGTTAACTCATTTCATCCATCGAAAGACCTTTGAGATTGGTACCATAATCACCCCAATTTTAAAGCTGCTGAAACCGAAGCACAGTTAACTGTCATGCCCCATCACAGCGTTCATAAGCAGTAGAGACACCACATGACTGGACTTCAGACTCCAGGGGACATGCTCTTAGCCTTGAGAGTACACTGCCCCACACTCAGCAACAGTTTCATAAATACTTGTTAACGGCCATGAACAAACATACGAGCCAATGTGCATTGTGATTTTCATGACAGTACTTCCAAACACTCATGAACAAGGCAGTGAAATGAACTTGGGATAAGACCTAAAAGCCAGACATCTGTGATATAGAAAAGCATTGTAGTGGAAATCTTTCAGGGGAATTTTTCACATTGTGTTGCATGACTATCAAATGTTTCAGAAAACTAATCCCATTATGTGTGTGTGTTTGCTTGACCAGAAAATGCCTTGGTTAAGAAAGGGAGGGAGGGAGAGGAGGTTGGGTATTTTTTCCCCTAAAAATTAGGAATTAAAAAGCGATGATGAATCTAGGGGTAAGATGGGAATAAAGACACAGACCTGGGCTTCCCTGGTGGCGCAGTGGTTGAGAGTCCGCCTGCCGATGCAGGGGACACGGGTTCGTGCCCGGGTCCGGGAGGATCCCAAATGCCACGGAACGGCTGGGCCCGTGAGCCATGGCCGCTGAGCCTGTGCGTCCAGAGCCTGTGCTCCGCAACAGGAGAGGCCACAGCAGTGAGAGGCCCGTGTACCGCAAAAAAAAAAAAAAGACACAGACCTACTGGAGCATGGACTTGAGGATATGCGGAGGGGGAGGGATAAGCTGTGACGAGGTGAGAGAGTGGCATGGACATATATACACTACCAAGCGTAAAGTGGATAGCTAGTAGGAAGCAGCCATGCAGCACAGGGAGATCAGCTGGGTGGTTTGTGACTGCCTGGAGGGGTGGGATGGGGAGGGTGGGAGGGAGGGAGACGCAAGAGGGAAGAGAAATGGGAACATGTGTATATGTGTAGCTGATTCACTTTGTTATAAAGCAGAAACCAGCACACCACTGTAAAGCAATTATACTCCAATAAAGATGTTTAAAAAAAAACAGCGATGATGACGTCACACAACTGCCAGGGATGGCAGAGCTCTGCCTCTCCACTGGCCGCCACGGTTCCTTGTGCTGTTGTGCTGCTGTACAGTCACAAAGCCTGTCCTCCCTGAGTGCCACCACTTCGTGCACATCTTCGGAGCATTTCTGTTACAGAAGAAACCGGATTTGCAATGTTGGTTTTTTACAACTGTCTTTTTGTTTCCAACATTGCCAGAGAATTCAAGATCCTAAAAAACACTTCCCTGCTGAGGTCAAGCGAACCACTCCTGGGATTTCTGCTCAAGTCAGAGCCTTTCGTGAAGCTGATTTTACACAATCAGAGAGAGAAGGAAAATGGCTTTTGTGATGAGCATCTGCTGTTTTGTTAAAAATGTGGTTAAGGACATTAACAAAAGTGACATCACCAGCTGTTCTAATGTCAAGCAGTTTAGCTAAATTGTTTTCTATCAAATGACAACATATGACACCCAAATCAATTCCAAACCAATAACACATTGTTACTTGTAAAACAGAGCTGAGGGGAAGGGAGAGGACGAGTGAGCTCCAGAGCAAGAGAACAGAGCAGCGGGAGCAACAGAAGTTAATTAAAGCACAGGTACAAATTTCTCCTGAAGTACGAACGACAAACCATATGATGCTGATCATTTTCACAAATGTTTTTACTTCTGTTTCAAACAAAGCAAAAGGGGACCATTATCCGTTCCATATTCTGACACAGAAACACAGTGTTTCTTTCGTAACATGTTTGTAATGGCAAAAAGAGACGACAGTGAGTTTCTGGCCAGTTACAATCTAACTTGGCTTCTGCCCTTGAGCCACATCCCACCTGAGGGATGTGGCAGTCAGGAGAGCAGAACTGTCTTGTGTGGCTATGTTCGGTTCCTCTATTTTTATCTGCCCATCATTTAAAATCATCAGGCCATTAAAAGGTGGCAGATCAGTAGCACTGCCAACTGCGTTGTCCTTACGGCTGAAAAGTCTGTGGCAGTCAACAGGACGAACGCCCGCCCCGTCTTCATCACAGAGCTTGTAAAAGCAAAACTGCCTGCCACGGTCACGGCTACTCCCGAATAAATGTTTAATTTCCATGACTGTGACCAGGACAGGGCCTGAGTTGTGCGGTGCTTAGGATTCCATAGGCATTTCGTATGCACAATTATTAATAATGCAATTCACAGATGCCAAATCCACTAACAAGGCCTGAGCTGGGTCCTGCTTCTGAAAGAGTTGCAGTGGTTTAGTCAACAGGAAAGAAGACACTTCCAAGGGCATCATTCCTCCTGGAAGGGAAACAAAGGGGCATGCTTTGGGGAAAGGAAGTTGGTCAGGAACAGAAGGTGCACTACGCGTGGAGAGAATTTCAAGATAGGTAACTCAGGAGGGACCTCCATTTGGGAGAAAAGAATCATGCCAGAACCAACAGAAGAGGCAGAAATAAGCAAGCAGCTGTGTGCCCCTGTTTCTATTAAATGAAAGGAAGACAGGGCTGGAAGTCACAAGCAGCATATGGAGGCGCAGAGAGAGGAACCACCTGGGAAAAATCAATGTTCATCGGGCGGGCTCGACAGCGCCTGCTTCCTCTTGGATCTCACTGTGTAGGTTCAGGGTAGATACGTTCACCCTTAAATCGGCACAAGTGGATGGTGCGTCTCTGCTCAGGATGGAGCAAAGGCCACACTCCCGGTTAACAGCAAGAAGAATGTCAGCCTGATGTTGGAAAGAACTTCCAACAGCAAAGCTGCAACACAGCACAGATCACCGAGAGAAATGCATCTGGGAGTACGTTAGGGAAAGACGGGGAGCCCTTGTGTAATGTGAAGAGTCCAGCTCTGTGAAGAGGCGGAGGGATGGGCAGAATGACCTCTTAAAGGTCATTCCAACCCTATTTCTACAGGAAATAAAAGCTTTTTTGAGGGCAGTGGGTTTTAGATTTCCAATAGAGGAAAGACCATTTTGTAGTATTTTTCAAAATTATTTTTGTTGGTTTCTAGTAACGTCTAAGGAAGATATTTTCATTTTACCTTTGAAACCAATCTTTACATTTTTTACGGTCACCTATCTAAATTCTCTGTGTCTGAAAGGATGGAATTTGGACCGAACACCAGAAGTAGTGGTCAGATGTGAATTTTCACGTTTGCTCGTTTGTTCCTGGATTCATTTATTTAACCAATTAGAGCCTGCACTTCAGACTCAGTTTCCCTAAGTATTTATAGAAGAGGATTGCCTTGGGACTCACAGGAGTGGAAATCTGGCTTTCTCCTCTCTGACTGCTTGTTCTGTGCTCTGTGCTTGCTGGCTGCCCTACTATATGCTTACATACATGATTTTATTTCTTTATGAGATGTGTTTCATTTTTAGCCTCTTATAAAGACAAAATGTCTAGAAAAGAAATGACAATTTGTAAGAGAAGTAGAGATGGGAACCCAGGACTGACTCCAGAGCCAGTACTGTTGGCCGCTATATTATATTCCTCCCCATCGACTTCTAAAAACACACGTCACAATAAACTTCTTTACAAGTAAATTCCTAAGCTAGAATGTTCCCCTGTGGCCTCTCTGGATATTAGGAAACCTGAATTATAATTGGAATTTTCAGCTAAAGTAAATAATGAAACCACAAGATCCTACAGGGTCTTCCCTATGAGGGAAGGACTCAGGCTCACAACAAAGCTGGTGACAGTTTATCAGGGTGTAGGACACCCGGTCCTTAATGGTGGGGGTCCCAGAACTTTAAAAAGATCTCAAAAGAGTCCTAGGCTCCTAGGCAGTTCTCTTGGTTTTGGATAAGATCCCTTTAGCTTGAGCTGGGACTGAAGATCAGAGGGGACATTTCTGCAGAAGACACAGTAGAGGAGTTATCTCTGTTACTCTCCACACTGCCTCTACAAGTGAGCATTATAATCCTTACATGGAAACAGAGGACGGGTTAGGTCAAGCGATGTGTCCAAACTCAGCCAGGGCATAAGAAACAGAGCTGGGATTCAAGCCCAGCTGTACCGGGTTCCGAAACACGTGTTCTTTTCTGTGGCAACACATGTTGCTGTGTTACCTCCAGAGGTTGGGTGGTATCAGCCTTTACCACACTAGAGTTCTTGAATTCACCTTAGATCTCGTCTCATAGGACAAGCCTGTGTGACCCTCTGGGGACTCCAAGGCTGCTGGCGGTCCACAGCCTCTACCCACCTAGGCACATTCAATGTGCCCTCTTCATGTTCACAAAGCCTCTTTCAGGTCCTCCCAGACTCTATGCCCCTTCCTTTCCGTGTGTCCTCCTGTCTAGAACTCTTCCCCACCCATCTCCACCACCTTGCTGACGCCTGTCCATCCTTCAGAGCTCCCACAAGGAAGCCTCCTGTCATCCCAGGCCGGTGTTCCACGCTCCAGAGCAGTTTCCCAGCCTAGGCACTACGTACCGCCAGCTGGGGGGGACAGGCAGTTCTTTGGTGTGGGGTCTATCCTGTGCCTGTGGGTTAGCAGCATTCATTAGATGCTAGAAGCACCCACCTCTCAGTTTTAACACCCGAAGAAGTCTCCAGACATTGCCAAACGACCCTGGGAAGCAAAGTCACTTCCAGCCAAGCATCACTGATCTATAGCCTTGTGGAATCACTTTCCTTACCTTCAGAGCATTGATATGCACTTTGCTTATGTGACGATTTCTGCTACTTGACAGTGAGTCCCAAGAAGGCAGGGATGGTGTCGGCTTTTTTACCCTTATACACCAAGCATTCGGGGTAGTGCCTGTCTCAAAGCAGGATCCCAAGAAAAACAAACACTTTCTGAATTTGTACCTAAACAGGGCTTAGTCGAAAATCACAAACTTAAGTCAGTAGTTAATGGACGATTGCTGAAGCTTTTTGGAACATAAAAATAATGCCACCATATTTAGTCTCTGGGCGGGATGGATATTCACCAACCAGAACACCAGGAGAAAGAGTGAAAGCGTCGGTAAGAGGTTATTAACAATGCCCCTGACAGCACACAGGATTACAGAATGACAGCCCACCAAAACGTCAGCGGGGCCCTAATTAAAAGAAGAGCCTATTCTTTGGCAAGTGTTCCCTCGCAGCCATGGCATCGCTGGGACGTGGCACATCGCACCAACCCGAAAACACACACCACGACCTGGCATCTTTGCCCAGCTGCACCACTGCGCGTTTCCCTGATGGAGATGAGAAAATAACGTAACCTCAGCTGACAGGTTTATTAAGACACAGACAACATTACAAAGGCCCTTCTGACATTATAATCTCTAACGCAGTCAGGGGGAGATGTTGACTTGACATCATTACTGAAAGTAATGGGTCAAAAAAAAAAAAAAGGTAAGAGAAAAGGAGAACATTCCTATAAAGTTGTCAAGTTAACTATTTAGCCTACAGGTGTGTTTAGCAATCTTGACTCACCGCCTATGACGGTGCTTTGCAGCAGTGCGTTGCTGTTCTCTTGCCACCCCGCTGCACCCCTGCTCTGGGGTAGTTGGATCTAAGGCTACAAGGGCATAGTTAAGGCAGAATGCAATCTTCACCAAGGTTTCTCTTTGCCCAATTATATTTTCATGCTGGTCCAACTCTTGAGACCTCCCTATCACTCGGTCACATTGGCCCGCCAAACTCCAATCTTCTAGGACAAATAACCCAGATTAAAAAAAAAAAAAAACACAAGTGTGAAGTGCTACACAGGGTCACAAAAAAACAGCAAGTTTTATTCAGGTTGAATTTAAGTTCTTAGGAAGTTTACACCAGCAATCAGAAACCCATATATTGTCACAAGTCAGGCAAAGAACCCACATGCGTCAAATAAGCCAGAGAGGAGTGAGAGGGGAGTGGTGGGGACTATGAAACACAGGGACCAGGGATGGCAGACTGTGAGCTCAGCTTTACTAGAAAACCCCACTGAGCCAGGGAAGCTGGTGGTGCTCCTGACCTGGGCCCAGGCCCATCTCATGCAGAGCAGATACTCACTTAGTATTGGCTGAATGAATGAATTCCTGTCTGAGGGTCCACCCTGTTATTTCCACGTCCAGAGCTCCATCACCAGAACACTTTCCAGGTGTCCACTGACTCACTGAGTGCCGTGAATCTCTAGTGCCTGCAGCGCAAATGCCATTTGAAGAGTGCTGCCATTTGAATTGAAAAATGAAGCTAAAGGGTGAGTGGGAGGCACTGATGCATGTAGGGGACACCATTAATGTCACTTCCAGAAATGCAGAGCCCATATAGCTCATTGTCATGAGCGATTTTATTTCCAACTAGTTACAGGTGGGCGTTATTCACAGTAACTTGAGAGATCATACAACTCTGCAAGAGACTTGGTGGCCTGTCAGGTCTACAAAATGAAGACCAAGGATATCAAATGAGATTATGATGACACCTATCTTTGCTCAAATAAAGGAAGGAAAAAAGCACTCCGCAGCCTCTTCTCCTCTCCTTAAAGAACTTCACCTTTTTCCCCACTTACTACTCACAAGCACTACGATACAAATGTAAATATAAATACGCTCAGAAACCGTAAAATGTATGTTGGTAGAAATTTCAAACAGCACAGAAGAGTTCAATATGAAAAATACAGACCCTACGCTACTCAGAGGTGGCCGTGGTGATCAATTTCAGGGTGTGTAAGACATAAATAGGATCAGACTTGCACAAAGGAGCTACCTTTTCCCTCAACATCTTGGGTATCTTTCTATGTCTATAAATATATATCTACTCTATTCTTTTTATCTACTGCTTAGTAAAAACCCACTTTACAAGCATATAAGGTCAATTTGTCTCAATCCTCATCATGGGAAATCTTCTATAATCTGGGCTTTTTCTGATCTCTTCAGCATTACGATACTTAAATCATCAGAATCAACGGAAGTGGCTGACACTGGCTGGTTTTTGTTGTAAGGATTTGGTTTTACTTAATTTGGGCTGGTTTAGAAAAAAATATTTAGAAATGCCTGTGCATGAGGTGATGAGCAGAGAAGCATCCCACAGGAGTGCAAGGAATGGAAAGTGTATTTTTGAGGAAGGGTTTGGGAGGTAAGTTACAAATCCAAAGGGTTCAGACTACATGCCAGTTGCTCCAAGGTACGAGTTGAATACTTGACATAAATCATATAAGAACTGGAAAGTACACTCATCTTTGGTTTTCTATTTCAAGCTTCCAGGAATACTTATCTTCAGTGTTAGGACTTAGCACTGTGCTAGGCACTGCCTACGGCCTATGTCATTTAATCCTCAGGTTCACCCTGAGAATAAGGTACTGTTATTCTCCCCAATGTAAAGATGAGGAAATTAAGGCTCGAGGTGACACAAAGATCACTGAAGCAACAAAACTGAACCCAAGCAATCAACCTCAAGAACCTGAACTCTATAAGCATCAAATTTTATCTTTTTAAAAGCCAGGGATTTATGGACAGAAAAAACCTGTGTTCCTTCATGTCTTGGGTTTTTCCTCTAAACACAAAAACAATGCAAAACATATTTCTGTTTTCTCTTCACTTAACTAGATTTCCATTTTATTTGGCAGAGGTGGTGGTCGCTTAAGGCAATGCCTTGTCAGCTTCAATTGATAACAAAGATTTTTCAAAGGGGTGACAAGCAGAGAAGAAGAGAGCAGGAAGGAAAGACATATGGAAACGATTCGTACATCTCTCCCAAGAGAGGGGAGGTTATCTGTGTCAGTGTGGCCAAGAGTCCAGCACTCTATTAATGCTCCTCTGAGACCATCTGCTGCTCTTCAGATACATCAAACACACCCAGTGCTTTGCACGAGTTAGTCCTGCCTGGGAGGCTCCCCTCCCACCCCCAGTTACCCACATGGGGGAGCCTTCACTTCCATCAGATTCCTGCGTCTCCTCTTTTCTAAAAGAGCTCTGCCCCCATCCCTATCCCATAACCTGCTATGTGTTATTCTTAACACTTACATGAAAACATTTAAGTGTTTTTTGACTGTCACCCTCACTGTAAACCCTGTATGTATCCACAGCCCCTGAAACAGTAACAGTACAGGCTCAATAAATATTTGTTGAATGAGAAAATACACTGTGTACTATTTGAAACATATCTCTTTGGGTGTTCTGATAGGCATTCTAAGCCAAAGTGTGTGTGCGTGTGTGTGTGTGTGTGTATCTGTGTGTGTACATAAACATATATGCAAATCTCTATTATATACAAATACATATATACATGTATGTTTATATTTTGAAGTTTAGATATTCATCATCAATAAATATGTATATTATTATTATCACCATCATCAGTAATACTGGTGATCCAACCAGTATAAATCAACTGAATTACAAGCACAGGACTCACAAGGTATTTGGACATTGCACTAATTGTGAAGGAGGACAGTGATTAATTCGTGGGTAACAATATTGTGTTATTTGTAAATACAATGTGCGATCTTTATGAACTTCATGGAAAAATCTATTTTTCTCCTGCTGCTTATTCTACCATGAAAACGGAGAAGTGATCAGAGTCCTACTTTAGTTATTAACATTTATAGAAATTTAAATTTATTATCAAGTCTTACTGAACTGATCAAGTCCCTACAGTTAACCGGCAATGTATTTCTCATTTGGTGATCATGGTGACAGAGGCTCCAAAAATGCCTAGTCAGAACTCACTGGCGTTCAGATGAAGGGGGCCTGGCAACAAACACCTGAAAGAATCCCCTGTTGGAAGAATGAATGAAACAGAAGACGGACAGGTTTCAACCCTCCAGAGCGGTATCTTCTATGCCTTCTCTATGACTGTTAGGCTGATGTAATTAATCTAACACATGGAGCAGAATTTACTCTTCATTTTCAAGTACGTTGTCTACCGAGAGCTTCCACGAGCACTGTGATTATGCAAGGCTCTTGTCAGTGGATCCCTGCCAATACCAACCATCAAGCTAATGACCTGTGCTTGCCAGCTCCAAGGTCAAGGACAACTCTTGGGCATTTCTCCCCAGGACTCAAAGAAGAATCATCCCTGCAAATGATCTCAGAGTAGCGGGTGTCCACTGCCTTCCCGCCAGAGGCTGGCCCAGCTCAGAGTGGGGGCATTAAGGGAGGAGGAAAGAAAATCTACTAATTCATAGTGGTTTAGATTATTGACTTCACCTTCATGCAAGATAAAATAAAAAGGAAGGGTCTTGTTTTGGAAGGTGAGACTGAGGACATTACCCTGCATTTCATCAATGTCATTTCTTTATGTTGGGCAACGGTATATATCCTGTGACTTGTCAACGGCACCATACAGTGAAGCTAAAAGGTTGAAGGTTATTTCTATAATGATTGATACTCTTTCTGTCACAGTAGTCTAGCCTCTGCAGATTCTTCCTTTTCTCCTCCACTCTGGTGAATCCTGTTTAAAGTTCTTGGGTGAAAGAGCTGCAGACATCAAACCTTAAACACTGACTTGACATATTGGGATATGTGATGCTATTCACTGCCCAGTTTCAAGCCCCTTCAGGAGCACTTGAAACACAGTCAGAAGATTCTTTGAACACGGGGTAAAAGTGTATGGATGACCTACATTGTCACTGGCGTCTCTTCAGCCAAAGACAAGAAAATGCTTTGGGTCAGCACACTTCCTCAGCTAATGGAAAGGCTGCCCAAAATCCTGTGGACCAGAGTCGTGGAAAAATGCACAGACAAGTCAGCCCGCGACTTTCTCTGCCCCAATCCTTCCTATTTTACAAATCTAAATCAAAAGACAAATGGGAATTCTAATGAAACATGTGAAGAATCTCAACAATGTCTGGGGTTGGGGGGGGTACTGTAATGCCCTTGAAAACAGTATGATTATTCTGGGCCTCCAAAATAATGTGAAAATAAATATGCATCATGTATAGGGTAGGAGGGATGGGTAAAAGCTGCAAAAACATGTTTGCTGCTTTATGAATTTCACATACAGTGTTCTGCGTTCCAGTGAACGGCAAGGCAAAGCGTAAGAAAAATCTAAAAACTATTTTTTGTGGTAATCACTGTTTTAAACTGACAAACTGTGAGCCAAATTGAGATAATCTTTGTGACTCCACAGAGAAACGGAAAAGTATTAAGTCCCTTAAAAACATCACTATCCGTGTTCTCCAATCAAAGGTTAGGATAATCCTCAGTACATTTCAGAAAAGTAATGTCTCAAATCAATAAGGGTCCATGACAGTGGGGACTCTTACACATCTTTGGGAGACAAAAGCCCTCTGGGGAAGAGAAACCAGGCTGCCTGATGATATTCAGCAGAAATCTCTAAGCTGTTAGAAGAACTTGGATCCACATGGCCACCCAAACTTCAATGTGAGAATGCAACAGAGGGAAAATATAATCTCCAGGAGGTAAAATGAAGAATAAAAACGTGAACAGCAATAACCTACAGCATTAATCTGTAAACCTACTTCAAGCGGCAAGAGCAAAAAATGGAGTAGGACATATGCTAGAAATTGTAATGCTACATTGAATAGACAAGCTCTGTTTCTGAATACCCAGCATCCATTCACCCATCAGCATACACTTCCTCTGGGAGAATCATTTTTTGCCGACTCTCGATTCATATTATTTGAGAGAGGTCCTTCCAGGCACAAGCACATGACCAAACAGAACATCCCTGACCTCATCCCCTCTATAAGAGTTGGTCTAAGAGTTTTTGTTGAAACTATTAGAAGAGAGAGGTTTCCCTGATGGTGGTTTAACAAGATAGTTGAAGGTAGACAGGGTGACAGGTAGGCATGTAGGCAGGTGACCATCTTTGTTGTCATACAAGAAAAATCTTCCAGAGAATAAAGGTATCACACAAGAAGGTACAGTTGAGAGATGGCCAGAGACACCTGACGACATACAAGTCCCTAAATACAGCCATGAATGAAGCTAGGTAGCTAGGTGTCCTTAGTATTTGAGATGATAACTTCTCTTGTTTGTTTTAGTTACTTTGATATGTGTTTCTATCGCCTGCAATTGAGAATCCATTTCACACGAGGTATAAAATGTGGAATGATCTTTACAAGAACAAACAGCCTTACCAAAAGCACCGTGTCTTGTTCATCAGTATAACCTCAACCCTGAGAACAACAATTGATATGAGAAGACTTTCGATAATTGTTCAATGAATAGAGAATTTTTAAAAATATGGATCTCTGTTGATTCAAGAATTATCTCCCAAATTCACAGTTTTAAAAAATGAAACATAAATCTGTCCTTTTCATCAAAATCCCAGCAAGACCAAACACTGGACAAAAACTCACATTCTCCCATATCTATCCGGCTCACAAAAAATTATTACTTCCACACAGTACTATTTTATGAATGGATAATCTACATACCATATTTTTAATGGGTAAACGTACTTAATTATCCATTTTTCTCCCCATAACAGGAACACAGTACCAAGAACACTAAGCAACTCTCCTAAGAAGAAGGCATGTCATTCCAAACCTCTGGTTTCCACAGGTGGTTAATTAGACGAGCAAAAACAAGGAGCCAACTTCTGGGGGAGAATTAAGACCTAATTTACAAATAAAATATGCAAATTCCTACCCCCAGCTGACACCAAGGGACCAAGGACAAATAAACACTTTCATTTTCCATTACCTCCATTTTCTATTACCATAAGAAAACTAAAATATCTGTATCATTTCATTTACTTTTAATTTACTATTTTGGTGTTCTTTCCTAATTTTTAAAGCAGGCAGAGAAGTATTTCTAAAGAATGCTATTTTTTAAAAATACCTTCTTTTCTTCATCTAATGCAAAGCAGTTTTCCCCAGAAATGACTTTATATTGTTGGTTCCGATGTTACATTTTGCAGGAAATAAAATGTCTCTTATTCTTCTACAAAAAAACCCCAGACAACTAGATATGCAAGGAAGGCTTGTGTGCACTTGGAACCCTTTGGCGGATGTTTTATTTGGCCATATGACATGGTACTCCTATCGCACCCTCCCAGCTAATGACTCTTATCACAAAGCAAACTTCTCCCCAAAGAGTCTTCAAAGATGACAACTAATTGTAGATGCCGACTGGATGTTGAACATTTGTATGGTTTCCACCCTATTTTCCGAAGAAAGTGTAAAATTGCAGAGTAAAACTGCCACATTAATCTTTTGTTGGGACCTAGCATTTGGTCACATTTTAAGTCACATCCTCTCATTACTGGAATCACATTTTTATTTCAGATTAATCCTTCTTTTTTCCCTTCATTCAATATTGATTAAATGCTTTCCATGTGCTGGGTACTGAGCCAGCTCTGGGAACGTAATCGTGAACAAAAGCCCATACAGGTCCAGTTTTAATGGAAAGTCCAGGCTGGTAGGGGAGACAGATCTGATTCAAATAATTTATGGTTTCAAACTGCATTTGAGGAGTCAGGCGAGGCCCTTTAAGGGAGTGAAGATGTGAGACTAGGTATTAAACAGGCCTGGAAACTGTCTGTGTTGTAGCGGGGTGGGGAAGAAGGAAGTGGGGTGAGGGCGGAAAAGTGCTACAAAACAAAGAACAGCAGCTACCCAGACCCTGTGGTGGGAAAAAGTGGCCAGTGGCTGGACACCAAGACATAGTTTATGTGAGATGGGAGAGGAAGGCTGGGGAGAGGCCCCACCAAGCAGGACCTTCCAGGATGCTTCAGGATAGAGGTCTTTATCCTAGGAGTGATATGAAGGATCCAACTCACTTCATTAAAGAAACAAAACTGGTTAAATTCAACACATTTTCTGTAAAGCTAACATTGCAATAGAACTGATGAGAAAGTTCCACCTCATGTTCTCCCTGCTTCACCTAAATTATGTATCACACTGGCAACCAAAGAAACGTATTTCCCCGACCTCCATTTTTCATGTGTATTCTATGTCTAAGGTTCTTCTGACATTGTCTTCTTTGCTCTTCTAGTGATCATAATAAACATCATTTAAAACAGCAATTGTTATAAATCATGGTGATAGCAGCCAAAATTTGTTGAAGTGTCATTATACACAAGACATTGGACCAAACAACTGCTGTGCATTCACACTGAAATCAGCTTCCAACTTAAAAATTATCTACTACTATTATCCTCACGTGACAACCTGGGTCTCAGAGAAAAAAATGTTCTTTGACCAAAATCATATATCTAATGAATAGCCAAGTTGGTAGATTATTACAAGTCTATTTGGTTTCAAGGTCTGTGTTTTTTTAAAAAATTGAGGTTGGGCTTCCCTGGTGGTGCAGTGGTTGAGAATCTGCCTGCCAGTGCAGGGGACACAGGTTCGAGCCCTGGTCTGGGAGGATCCCACATGCCGCGGAGCAACTAAGCCCGAGTACCACAACTACTGAGCCTGCGCATCTGGAGCCTCTGCTCCGCAACAAGAGAGGCCGCGATAGTGAGAGGCCCGCGCACCACGATGAAGAGGGGCCCCGCTTGCCGCAACTAGAGAAAGCCCTCGCACAGAAATGAAGACCCAACACAGCCAAAAATAAATAAATAAATAAATAAAAGTGAAATTCTTTAAAGAAAAAATTGAGGTTAAAGCCACATAACATAAAATTAATCATTTTAAACTGAACAACACATTGGCATTTAGGAATGTATAATGTTGTGCAATCATTACCTCTGTCTAGTCCCAAAGCATTTTCATCATGCCAAAATTAAACCCATATTCATTAAGCAGTTATTGACCATTTTCTGTTTCCCCCACCCCAAGCAACCATCACTGTGTTTCATGTCTCTATGGATTACCTATTCTGGATATTTCATATAAACAGAATCATACATATGTGACCTTTTGTGCCTGGCTTGATTTGCACTGAAATGCTGTTTAGCATCTTTTCATGTATTTGTTGGCCATTTGTGTAATTTAGAGAAATGTCTCTAAAGCCCTTTGCCCATTTGAGTTGTTGGTATTTTTATTTTTGTGTTGTATATATTCTAGATACAAGATCCTTATCAGATATTATGTGATTTTTAAATACTTTCTCACTTTCTGTATGCTGTTTCACTTTCCTGATGGTACCCTTTGAAGCATAAAAGTTTTTGATTTTCATGAAGTCCAATTTACCTGTTGTTTTCTTTTGCTGCCTATGCTTTTCATATCATATACAAGAAGCCATCACCAATTCCAAGCGTCATGATGATTTTTCCCGTGTTTTTCCTCTAAGACTTTAATGGTTTTAGATGTTATATTTAGTCATTAATCCATTTTGAGTTAATTTTTTATATGGTGTGAGGTATCAAGGTCCATGCTTATAAACACTAACCTATGTAAAAGGCTGCTCCCAAAACCAAATTAAAGGTTATCTTCTGAAAATGAAAACGGGAAAATGAAATCAGCCCTTTGTAGAAGAAGCCTCCATCTGTAAAGAAGTGCGAAGAACATTCTAGTTCCTCTCAGAAAGGAGTGTGGGGTTTACGTGCTGGTAGCAAGGATAATACACGGCCAACAGAAAGTTTTGCTTGGCCAGCAGTATGTGCAAAAGTTTTATATTAGTTGCTAATATAAAATGAGAAATTTCCACATACGGATTCAGGCTTCCTGCTCCTTTTGGAGTAATGGAAGTTCTGGCCCAGTGTGCTGGGTACTCTGAACCCTTGAAGGAAGAAAGTCTCTTCAGTTTATCATAGACCTCAGTAGCCCTGCTTAATTAATTTTTCATACACCCAACAGGCCCCTGTCAACATCTGGGTTGTAACCTCTGCCTACTAAGCAAGTCAGGTGTTAAATCCTGATCAATCTTACAGATCCCTGTCTGAAGAAAGATAGCCATACAAAGAGAAATCAAAGGGTAGAAACTGATGGCCTCTAAGCGTAGGTCCATGAGAGAGGTACATTACTAAGATGAAGATGGAGGCATAATAGTTTGGTGACACTCACCAGTAGGATTATTGTTCTGCTCTATCCACCTACAGCTTGTAATGAGGTTCTCTCTGCCACTCTCCTCTGTTTGACCAAGTATTCCTCCTTCACATCTCAATGCAGATGTCAGTTCCTCCAGGATGCCTTCCCAAATCCTCCACTTGTAGATTAAGGAACCTCTCATGTCCCACTATAACATTATTCCATAATGGGCTACATAATTTGCAGAGCCCAGTAAAAAATGAAAATCTGGGGCCTCGTGTTCAAAGTTATTAAAAATGTCAAGGAGGTGACAGCAGGGTATTGAGCCAAGTAGGGGACCCTTCTAAACCTGGGGCCCTGGGCAGCTACAGAAGTCACAGGCAAGGGGAATAGAACTTGTATTTTTCTCTTCCGTCATGGCACTCACTTCTTTTCACCTCCATTGTTTCCTCTCACCTTTGAATCACCCCAGTAGAAAACACAGTGCCTGGCATGCAGTAAACGTTAAGAAATAAAGATTGACTGACTTAATGAGATGATAGGACTGGATAATGATTAAACCACTGTGAAATCTGGAGTTATTGTTCTGACATCCACTGTCAGCTGCTCCACAAATGCTCCTTCATATTTTATCTTCCATAACAATGACACTATGTCAACCTATCCAGGGAGCCCCAGCAACGGTAATGCTGCATGTTAATAAAATCCCCGTCTTTCCCCACAGAGCTATTTCTTAACACGAAGCTTTAGAATCTAGATAATCAGGGCACAGTACACTGGAGGTCCATATACTAAAACCATGCAAAGCTATGCTAGACACATTGCTACATTAAATATAAAACTAATATTACTTGAGTGCCTAAAGAGGAGAATGTGGAATTGTGGGTAGGGTGAGCCTTCTGCTGCTAGTCTGGAAATGATCACCTGGTACAGAGTTTGTGTTATGGGGCATCTCAGGGCCTGAGATAATGCCATAATTACACGTTAGCTTTCACCAGTCATTATATCTTAGGAACTGGAAGATGTGAGGAGGAGGAGAGAAAAGGTAAAACTAAACAAAAACACTAAATTATTTTTACACAACACAAGGGTTCCTTGGAAGGTCTAAATAGCAACATTAGCAAAATTACAAAAGTATACCCCAGAAAAAAAAAAGCCAGATAGCAGACAAAAGCTTAGTAGTTTATTTTATATATTCCACAAAGGACAACAAAGATGAGAAATGCACAGATTTTCAGAGGAGCAACAGGGTAAAAACCCTCATCTCCTTTAAAACTTAGGGTATCAGTAAATGCTAAAAGGAGTTCTTCAAGCTGGAACAAAACAACATGAATTAATAACATGCAAGTATATTACACACTGACAAAGGTATGTGACCAATAAAAATCAGAATACTGCAATGTGGTACTGTGTTAACCACTTTAGTAAAAAGGTTAATGAAGAAAAGTATTAAAATAACTTTATCTACAATAAATTGTTAGTGAATACACAATATAAAAAGAGGCAGGGGCTTCCCTGGTGGCGCAGTGGTTGAGAGTCCGCCTGCCGATGCAGGGGACATGGGTTCGTGACCCGGTCGGGAAAGATCCCACATGCCGCAGAGCGGCTGGGCCCGTGAGCCATGGCCGCTGAGCCTGAGTGTCCGGAGCCTGTGCTCCGCAACGGGAGAGGCCACAACAGTGAGACCCGTGTACCACAAAAAAAGAAAAAAAAAAAAATCTACAAACAATAAATGCTGGAGAGGGTGTGGAAAAAAGGGAACCCTCTTGCAATGTTGGTGGGAATGTAAATTGATACAGCCACTATGAGAACAGTACAGAGGTTCTTCAAAAAACTAAAAACAGAACTACCTTACGACTCAGCATCCCCACTACTGGGCATGTACCCTAAGAAAATCATAATTCAAAAAGAAGCATGTACCACAATGTTCATTGCAGCTCTATTTACAATAGCTAGGACATGGAAGCAACCTATGTGTCCATCGACAGATGAATGGATAAAGAAGATGTGGCACATATATACAATGGAATATCACATAGCCATAAAAAGATATGAAATTGAGTTATTGGTAGTGAGGTGGATGGACCTAGAGACTGTCATACAGAGGGAAGTAAGTCAGAAAAACAAATACCGTATGCTAATACATATATATGGAATCTTAAAAAAAAAAAAAGTTTCTGAAGAACCTAGGGCAGGGACCAGAATAAAGACACCAACCTAGAGAATGGACTTGAGGACATGGGGAGGGGGAAGGGTAATCTGGGACAAAGTGAGAGAGTGGCATGTACATATATAAATTATCAAATGTAAAATAGATACCTAGTGGGAAGCAGATGCATAGTACAGGGAGATCAGCTTGGTGCTTTGTGTCCACTTAGAGGGGTGGGATAGGGAGGGTGGGAGGGCAATGCAAGAGGGAGGAGATACGGGGATATATGTATATGTATAGCTGATTCACTTTGTTATACAACAGAAACTAACACACCATTGTGAAACAGTTATACTCTAATAAAGATGTTAAAAAAATAAATTCAGTAAAGGCAAAGATATTCATATCCTGTGATCCAGAAAAAAAGAAAAAAAAAAAAAAGAAATACACCAGATCATGAGGTTATCGAACAAACTGGATAACCTGAAACAAATGAGTAAATTCCTAGAAACATGCAACCTACCAAGACTGAACTACAAAGAATTAGAAATCTGAACAGACTAATAATGGTTAAGGAAACTGAATTTGAATTCAAAAACCTCCCAGCACAGAAATCCCAGGACCAGATGGCTTCACTGGTGAATTCCACCAAACATTTAAAGAAGAATAAACATCAATTCTTCTCAAATACTTCCAGAAAATTGAAGAGGAGGGAATGCTTCCAAAATCATTTTACAAGACCAGCATTACCCTGATACCAAAACCAGATAATACCACGAGAAAAGACTACAGACTAATATCTCTGATGAATATAGACGCAAAAATTCTCAAAATAATAGCAAACCAAATTGAATAACACATCAGAAGGATCATACAGCTTAATTATGTGGATTTATCCCTGGGTGCAAGGATGCTTCAATGCAGGCAAATCAATAACTGTGATATATCACATTAATACAATGAAAAATAAAAACCATATGATTATCTCAATAGATTAAAAAAAAAGCATTTCAAATTATATTCTTTCATGATAGAAACCTTCACCATGTTGGGTACAGAAGGACCATACCTCAACATAATAAAGACCATATATGACAAACCCACAGCTGACATCATACTCAGCAGTGAAAGACTGAAAGTTTTTCCTCTAAGATCAGGAGTAAGACAAGGGTGCCCATTCTCACCACTCTTAGTCAGCATGGTACTGGTAGTCCTAGCTAAAGCAAGTAGGCAAGACAAAGAAATAAAAAGCATCCAAACTGAAAAGGAAGAAGTAAAATTGACATGAATTGCAGATAGTATGTTCTTAAATATAGAAAATGCAAAAGATTCAACCAAAAAGTTGTTGGAACTAATTAACAAATTCAGTAAGTTTGTAAGCTATAAAATCAACATACAAAAATCAGTTTCATTTCTGTACACTAACAACAAAATATCGCCAAGAGAAATAAAACTATCTCACTCACAATAGCATCAAAACCAATAAAATACTTAGAAATAAATTTAACTGAGGGGGTGAAAGATCTCTGAAAACTGTAAGACTCTCGTGAAAGAAAGTGAAGAAAACACAAACAAATGGAAATATATCCCATGTTCATGGATTAAAAGAATTAATATTGTTAAAATGTCCATACTACCCAAAGCCATCTATAGATTCAATGCAATCTCTATGAAAATTTCAATGGCATTTTTCAGTGTAATAGAAAAAACAATCCTAAAATTCATATGGAATAACAAAAGATCCTGAATAGCCAAAATGATCCTGAGAGAGAACAAAGATGAACAAATCACACTTCCTGCTCCAAAAATATATTACAAAGCTATAGTAATTAAAACAGCATGGTACTGGTATAAAAACAGACACAAAGCATAGAGAGTCCAGATTTATTCCTGCATATATAGTCAACTAATATTTGACAAGAGAGCCAACTAATATTCCCCCTCAATGGGGAAAGGATACTCTCCTTAAAAAATGCTGCTGGGAAAGTTGAATTACCACATGCAGAAAATAAAATTGGACTCCTATTTTACACCATTTACAAAAATTAACTCAAAATGGATTAAACACTTAAACATAAGACCTGCTACTGTGGAACTCCTAAAAGAATACATAGGGAAGAAGCTCCTTGACATTGGCCTTGGCAATGATTTTCTTTTTTAATAAGACATCAAAAGCACAAGCAAAAATCAGCAAGTGGGACTAGATCAAACTTTAAAAATGTGCACAGCAAAAGAAATAATCAACAAAATGAAAGGTAACCTATGGAATGGGAAAAAAATATTTGCAAATCATAGACAAGGGGTTAATACCCAAAGTATAAAAGGAACTCATCCAAATCAATAGCAAAAAAAAAAAAAAAATGCTCATTAAAAATTGGGCAGAGAACTTGAATAGACATTTTTCCAAAGAAGACATACAAATTGCCAACAGATATATGAAAAGGTGCTCAATACATCACTAATCATCAGGGAAATGTATGTCAAAAGCACAATGAGATGTCACCTCATACCTCTTAAAATGACTATCAAAAGAAGATAAGAGATAACAAGCATTGGGAAGGATGTAGCGAAAAGGGAACCCTTGTGCACTGTTGATGGGAATGTAAACTGGTGCAGCCACCATGGAAAACAGTATGGAGATTCCTCAAAAAATTACAAATATAACTACCACACAATGCAGCAATCCCATTTCTGGGTATATACCCAAAGAAAATGAAATCAGAATCTCAAAGAGCTAGGAGAGATCCTATGTTAAACGTAGCATTGCTTACAATAGTCAACATATGGAAAGAACCTAAATGTCTATCTTTGGATGAATGGATAAAGAAGATGTGGTATGTATAAACAGTGAAATATTATTCTGCATGAGAAAGAAATCCTGCCATTTGTCACAACATGGATGAACCCTGAGGGAATTATGCCAAGTGAAATAAGTCAAAGGATAAAAACAGTACGATACCACTTATATGTGGAATCTAAAAAAGTTGATCTCACAGAAACAGAGAGTATAATGGTGGTTGCCAGGAGCTTAGGGGTGGGGAAAATGAGGGGATGTTGGTCAGAGGATACAAATTGCCATTATAGTTAACAATATTATATTATATACATGAAAGGTGCTAAGAGAGCAAATCTTAAATATTCTAACCAAAAAAAAAAAAAAGAAAGAAAAAAGTAATCATGTGAGGTGATGGAGGGGTTCACTACCTCTCTTGTAATTATTTCACAATATATGTGTGTATGAAATCATCACATTGCACATCTTAAACTTACACAATGTTACATGTCAATTATATCTCAATAAAGCTGGAAAAAAATAGGGAATCACCAACAAAGCTGTCACCGAGTTAGAACTCAAAGTATTAATAGGACTCAAAGCAACTGACAGTGGCATACCTTGAAGCTAGCAGAAGCCAGTGGATTTGATGAATGTTAACAACTTGATTCAACCCAGATAAAACATGAGCACTCCAACAGAACTTTCTGTGATAACAGAAACGTTCTATATTTGTCCTGCCCAAAATGGTAGCCACTAGACACATGTACCTCTTGAGTATTTGAAATAGGGCTAGTGTGACTAAATATAAAAATTTAATTTTATTCAATAGTCACCAATTTAGGTTTAAATTTAAATAGCCCCATGTGGCGAGAGTTACTATATTGGACAGAGAAGCTCGAGAGAAACAGTGACCCAGACAAAGCCCAAGGGAAAATATTTGTGGACTAGTCAGATATATTAATAAGAATGTAGAAATACTTTCAAGCAAAACTTATCTGCATTTCATAAAGGCAATCAAAATAGCCTTGTACAAGGTGTTGAAATGATAATTCCACAAACTTTGTGGCCCTGTAATGTATAAACAAACATCTGGCAACTGTCATACAGAAAGAGACAATCCCCTAGGCAGTCGAGGTGGAGATGGAGTAAGGTCGGGAAAATGCAAGTCAGGTTAACCAGAGTTCATGGTAAGGCTGGGGGTGTCCCAGGGACTTGAAAAGACTTGGAGAGTCAGATTTCCCCAGGAGGCTGCCACCTAACAAAGATGAGTATGGGTAGATGCTAACAGGAATGTTAAAAGAGATTTCACATATGCAGGAAGCTGGCTTAACGAAAAGAACTGTATCAATCTTGCATCACTGTAAGTCCTGCTGTGGCCTTCGATGTCAAGCCATAAAATCGGTTCCCTGGAAATGAGAACCCCTCTTGCTTTCTCTGATTCCTCAAACTGTGTGTGTGGGGGGGGGAGGAGGAGGTCATGGAAAAAAACTGAGGAAGGCAAAACAAGGAAGAAGCAAGAAATACAAAGGAGAAGATCAGAAACAGGAAACAGAAATTAAAAAATAATTTAAAAAATAGTGAGAGGCAATAAAATGCTCATAAGGAGATGGAATGCTCCCAGGGAGAAAATGATGAAAAATCAGAGGGTGGAGAATAGGTCACAAGGACCTCTGTGAACTTATGTAGAAAATCACAAATTACATGCATCCTAGGAGCTACAGTGCTACACAGAAAACTACTTGCTATTAAATAAAAGGGGGGAGAGGAGAAAGGAGTTGGGAGAGTGATACAAGAAGCCAAGACCAAAATAAAACAAAACGAAAGCTAGGAAACTTGACCTAGAATTTGACAGCAGTGAGTTACTTAACGCAGAAAAAATAAAAATGACTGACAAGTGTACTCGCACAATGGGCTGAGACAAAACTGAATATATTAACACAGATATTGGTAACTCGGAGGAACTACTTATAATCAATTTTTTGCTAACACTGTAGTTCAAATTAAAACAAAACGACACAAAACCCTAAGTATAAACTATGCTTCTAAATGCAGTCCCCTCACATAGCAGTAGTTCAGAACAGAACAGGCTTACCAGGGCAGGGAAAGAGACAAATTCCATCTCGCAACACACCATGGAGGAAGGTGTTTATTGAAAGTACCAACTTTAGCACTGATGTTTTGCACCTTGAGATTAGTGATTTTTGAATCACTTCATAAGGTATTACTATGACTGTGCATTCAGCAATGTCAGTTGAGATATAATTTGCCAACCAGTGCAACTCTCATCTCTCACACAGGCTGAGATCAAGAGTTCTCTCTCTACCAAGATTTTTTTTTTTCCTTCCTAGAAAGGATTCCAACAAAAAATACTGTCATTTCCTTTGCTTGGTCACAGTCACAGTTTGGTATAAGTTGGACTGGGTCAGAGCAGAGAATCTGAGAGGAGATATACAATTAAAGTCCCCAAGTACATTTAGTAGCTGATGCTAACTCAGGGTTAATAGTGTGGTTGAAGGCTAACAGTCTGAGCTATGGAAATGGAGTTTAGATTTGGTTTCATACCAACTTGTAGCCTTGCAGACTTAAATTTAACATGAAGTGCTCCAATTACCTATTTTACAGAACATCAAAAGAAGAAATTTCTGCTAAGGAAGAATTTAAGAGAACTGAGGAAGGACAAAGGGCTGATTAGTGACAAAGACACAACTGAAGTTTCTGATTCCCACTTGATTATTCAGTGTGCACCACTTGTGATGAAGTTCATTTTTCCATTTAAGAATTGGAAACTTCCCAAAAGGGTTAGCAAGAGAAAACCATCACTAGCGTAAGCAAGCACAGATATATCAAGCCAAATGTAGCTCATCAACCCTGAGTTTTATATAACATTTTATTCACTATGTAAGATGCTTTTCCCCTAAAAAAATATATCTCTTCTTTAGCATTCTGGTCCCACAAGATACACCTTGAAGAAAGGCTTTCACAGATCAAATATGGTAGGAAATTTCAAATACTAAATTCTCTTTCAAGATATTTACCAAGGTAGGAGCACATTAAAGACTCTGAGAAGTTCCGAAGTAAAGAAAGCAGATATTGCCCCAACATTCTCCCAAAATGTTTTTGGCCTTGGAACCACTTTTCCTTTGTTCTCTCTATAAAACCCCAATTATTATTGTATATCTAGAGTCCCATGGGAGATTCAGGAAATACTCAGGTACCCCTAAGATAATTACACTGTAAGACTCTTAACACATAGTAGGTATGCAAAAAGATAGTAGAAGAGATCAAATACTCCTCAGACATAGCTTTTCACGGGCAGAAAAAAAGGCGGGAAAAAAGTAGTGTTTATTGACGTCTGCTGTGTAGCGGAATTCCATTAGGAGATTTTCAGTGGCAGTAAATCATCACAACAATTCTATGGTTTGTATCAACATTCTCTTACTTGCAGAAGTGGACACCAAAGTTCAGGAATATCCCACTCAGCCCACTCAAGGTCATATGGTCAAGAGATGACAAGGCATGGATTTGGAAGGCCTGTGCTCCATCCCCTGTAACACACAGGTGTAGTCTTGCCACAGATTATGCAGATTCCTGTAAAACTAAACCATTTTGAAAAAGTTGTCCTGTGTGACATCCCAATATTGTTAATGATTTCCCTCTGTTTCCAACTGTCCGCTTAGTATAATGAAGTAAACCATTTAAATGGAAATTCAAACTTGCTCTATGACCTTGTCTTTGTTAGAATATGCCAAAGTAAATCAACATGAGATTTTTGGATGGTACACCGTTTATTAAACAACGGCATGCCAGACAGAAACCCTACAGAAATTTAAATATACTGCTACAGAACTTCAGATATCAGTTTGTAGTACAAATTTCTAGGTTACAAGAAACATGCAAGAGGATTCGTTGGGTTTAAGAAACCCAACAACAGGAAAACAGGCAACACTTTGGCCTAAGCTACAACACTAAAGAAAACTCAAGCCATCTTCCATCTCTTTCTGACATCTGAGTCACTCTACACGGGTTTCCTTTGTATTCCTTGCTACGTGAAAGGAAACAGCTACCAGTAACTCTCTAGCAAATCCCTCATATGTTGTGAGACCAAGTAGATTCAAAATGGAATCTGAGCTACAGTTCTAAATTCTTTAAGGAAAGGCCTCAACTTGGGTGCAATCTTCCATGGGGACTCTAACATGGACATGGCCAATGGAAACCCCATAATATGGAATGGGAAAAAGCAATCTCCACACAGGATGTGTGGGCGGTGCCACTAAGGCAACCAACACAATCTATAAAGACCTGCCCAAAAGCACACTAAGCCCTTCAAGAGAAAATCCACATGGTAATATTCAAGTGACTTTTAACTAGGAAGATCGGCGGCGGGGGGGCAGGGGTGGGAAGAGAGACTAGTTTTAAATGAAAAGTAGAGAAATCTATCATGCTGTTGCAACAAAAATAACCCAACTTATGCTAAAGTTATAAAAAGGAGAAAGGGAACAAATTTTCACATCTGCAACAGAATCATTAAAACATGACAGGATGGTTGGAGTTTGTCAGAATTAAGGGTCACCTGCTGTTACACATTTCACCCTCATCCCAATCCCAGCCCTTGAGAAGAAAGCTGAAGGGATTTTCACCGAAACAAAATCAAGCAGAGGATGGATCTGCCAAAGACTATTTATTCTACTCTGGAAGAAATATTGTAGAGTCCTGTTGCTAACAGCTTCGTTTTGATTTTGATTCCATTTTTTGTTTTAGGCATTTAGAGTGATGTATATTTTATTTTTTAATTCTGTTAGAAAAGGAGGGCATTCATTCTAAGGACGCAGAGGTCTTCGTGTCTGAGTTGGTGTTGATGCTTTCAGAAAAATTAATGAACGTTTCTTTTTCAGAACCTAAGTACACAACCAAATTTTAAATCTGGAATTCAAATCTGCATCCAGGCAGACCCAAAATAATTTTCACAATTCCTCTTTAAATTACTAGATTGCAAGATTAAATATAGAGCACCAAGTACCCTGCTATTACTTTACATTGCATTGACAAAATTTAAAATACTCCATATATTTTAAATAAACTAAGCAACTACTTTTATTTGATGATCCTAAAATTTCTTTTATTTCCTATTTTAAAATATGATTTAGGAAGAAAAATTACAATCTCTTTAGACTACTCTAAACTTCCACGTGATGGGGCTCCTTACCAAGCATCTATGTGAAGCAACAAAATAAAGAGCTCTATGAATATTATGTTTAATCTCTATAATGATTCTACAGATTATTATCTTCATCTTAAACCTAGGAGTACCTAGGTTTAAGTAAAGGAACTCCTCAAGGACATATAGCTAAGAGACTGAGAGTCGGAACCATCCCTGTTATCAGTGACATCTACAGAACACAGGAACAGAGGTTAGGGTGTTAGTAAAGATCTATTAATAAGTACGAAGCCTCTTTGTAATAATGCAAATTAAAACTTGAGGCAGTTGTGACTTGCTCTCATATTGACAAGTTGAAATGTTTCAGAGCATTCCTTATTGATTTCTATTTCCATAGCTCTTCATAGCCTACAAAGAATTATCACATTATTTAACTCCGATACGATTATACCCTTCATATTTTAATTGGTATTGATTAATCTATTCCGTATGTCACTCCAAAAGCGATTTTAGATGTATTCTATCCTTGATACATAGCCTTCCATTGTTCCCAAGTTGCTGTTACTTCCCTCATATGCCTGGGTCTCAGCAACCCTACACATCCAGGTA
The DNA here is from genome assembly GCF_963455315.2 of Globicephala melas. Classification (NCBI taxonomy): domain Eukaryota; kingdom Metazoa; phylum Chordata; class Mammalia; order Artiodactyla; family Delphinidae; genus Globicephala; species Globicephala melas. The sequence goes on along the minus strand of NC_083324.2, from coordinate 29,402,338 downwards.
GCAACCCTCTCGTACCCACTGCTATGATTTAAAAAAAAAAAATCAGAAATATGCGAGAGTATACATATAAGGCACCACAAAACCCCCAGCGAAAGAGAACCATTTTGTTGAGCTGTGTTCCTCCAGGCTTGCGAGGAAGCAGCAACTGTTCTCGCAATATACCTAAAGCCAACAACGCCAAGAAGGATGGGTTCTGTCAGAGCAGCACCTATCTGCACCTTCAAATAGTGTAAGAGATGCCAGCAGACCGTCCTCATTCACAGTTAGCTGCATCGAGTCATAGTACGCAAGATCTTCATTGATGTTCTTTCTTTTAGAAAACTAGCTCAAAAGGGTCACTAAGTTCTTCTTTTATTCTCCTTGCATGGGGGGTGGGGTGAATAAAAAGCAGAAAATTAAAACCAAAGAAAATATTGAAGACAGTTTCTCCCTTCTTAAAGAGATCTTACCAATGACTACCTTTTCCATCCATTTAAGGAAAAAATGGATGCAGACCTTTATCTCTTATGGTTTCTCATAGCAGGTATCTCCTTCAACACAACCAGTTGAAAAGTCAAATACCTAGAAAAACTTGGGGGGAGTGAGTATTGTTTTGGTGCTGTGTTTTGTTTGGGGTCCACACCATCACTAGCAGGTTTGACTGATACTGTCCTCAATCAGATCAGATAGACCTAAAAACTCCACAGACTTGACCAGACTCCACAGACCCCCTGGGGACATACCAACAATCACAGCAAAGGCTCAAGTGTCCCACGTCACACTCATGCTTTTCAAAATTTGACAAAATCTAAGTTTTAACACAATGATTAAATGATCTTAACACTCCCCTCCCATCCAAACACTCTTTCCAAACCAAGCCCAACTTTGTCCAATCACTTACTCAGAGACAACAAAAAACTTTCCTTTGGGACTTGAGTCTGATCGTAGTTCTTTTTTTTTTTTAATAAACTTTTTAATTTTAGAATAGTTTTCAATCTACAAAAAAAATGTGAAGGTAGTACACAGTTCCCATATACCTCACCATCCCTCCAATTTCCAGTATTATTAACACCTTTCATTTGTACAGTAGAGTTGTCACAATTATTAAACCACCACTGATACATTATTATTAAATCCATACTTTATTCATACTTGCTTAGCTTTTAACCTAACACACCTCCTTCTTTGCCCCCAGGATATCACATTGAATATTGCTCATTATGTCTCCTTAGGTTCCTGTTGGCTGTGAGAGTTTATCCAAATTTTCTTGTGCCTGATGGCCTTGATAGTTTCAAGAAGTAACGGTCAGATATTTTGTAGAGTGTCCCCCAACTGAGAGCTGTCTGCTCTCTTTCTCATGATTAGATTGCGGTTATGGTTTTGGGGCAAGAACACCACAGAGGTAAAATGCTATTATCATCACATCATATAGAGGGTACATACTGTCAACATGACTTACTACCACTGATGTTAATTGTGGTCATCTGGCTCAGGAAGTTTCTAAGGTTTCTGCTCTCTGAAGTTACTACTTTCCTCCCATTTGCAAACCGTTCTCTTTGGACAAACATACTATGTTCCATAATTAAGGAATGGAGACGTATGCTCCACCTCCTTGAGGGAAGAATATCTACATTATCTGGAATTCTTCTGCATAGATTTGTGCACTTCCAGTTACTTATATCCATATTTACCCACATATTATACTTTGTGTTATAATCCAATACTACTTTATTGCTCAAAGTGATCCATCTTTGGCTACTGAGAGTCCTTTGAGTCAGGTCCTGTGTCCTTTTGCCATACATCCATTACTGTGAATTTATCTTGTTTTATTTTTTGAGCACTTTCTTATTTACTACCACTACAAGACACTCCAGGATTAGCTTGTACATTTCTTGCCCCAGTCCTAGAATCAGCCATTTCCTCAAGGACGTCTGGTTCCTCTTATGGTAACATGGCATAGGAAATCAAGATCTGACTGTTAGGTGGTCTTGTTGCTCCCAGGATATCTTTACTTCTAGGCCCTCTCAGCTGAGCAGCAAGAAAATGTATGGGAGTATTCTAATCTATGCATATACATATATCTGTAAATATCAATATCTCTATATGTGATCATCAGTATCTATATTAAGCTAACTAGAGTTGGATGTCTCTAATCCTAATTAATTACCACATGGGTCATTCCCAGCCTCTCCCCTTGCATATCTGTAACCTCCTACTCCAACGCTGAGAACCCTGGTTCCCACCATTCCCAATCCATTTCCTTAATTGTTCAATTATAGTATACATATATAGTGGTTTCAGAATTGTTAACCTGTAACCCCATGAAAAACAACTTTATCAACTGGCATATAGTAGTTATGTACAGTTCATTTTGCCTTCAGTCTTACAGACTCTATTCATTTCCAAAGCTACTCATCAACACTTTTTCTCTCACCCCAATTTAGTGAGGTTGCTTTATATATTTATAATACAGTTAGATCCTTTTATGAAATCATCATTGCATCCTGGTATCCCCATCTTGTAAATGATTTTTTGAAATTTGCATACATTAAGGTTCACTCTTTGAGACGTAAAGTATTATGGGTTTTGACAAACACAGAGTATCTTATATTCACCATTATTACAGTAACATACAGAATAAGTTCACCTCCCTAAAAAAAAAAAAAATCCCTTGTGCTTCACCTGTTGAACCTTACCCCCAAACCCCTGGTAGTCACTGACCTGTTTCCCATCTCCATGGCTTTGTCCTTATCAGAATGCCATGTGATTGGAATTATACAGTATGTAGCCTTTTCAGACTGGCTACTCCCCTTAGCAAAGTATGCACTGAACATTCACCCTTGCTTTTTTATACAGCTCATTCCTTTTCAATGCTGAATGGATGTGCCGCAGTTTGTTTATTCATTCATCTATTAAAGGACATCTTGTTTGCTTCCACTTTTGGAGGACTATAAATAAAGCTTCTGTAAACATTCCTGTGCTGGCTTTTGTGTGAACAATAGTTTTCAAATCAGTTGTGTAAGTACCTAGAAGAAGATTGCTCAATTGTATGGTAAAACTACGTTTAGCTTTGAAAGATAGTGTCAAACTGTCTTCCAAAGTGGCTGTACGCCATGAGTGAGAGCTCTTGTTTCACATCCTCTCTAGTAAGGGTAGTGTCAGCCTTTTAAATTTAACCAATCTAAAAGCTGTGTGGTAGTAACTCGTTGTTTTAACTTGCAATTCTTTACTGACATATCATGTTGAACATCTTTTCTTATGTGCATTTTTCCATCTGTGTGTGTGTGTGTATATATATATTTTTTAATATTTATTTATTTGGCTGCACCGGGTCTTCCTTCATTGCGGCATGCGGGGATGTTCATTGCAGCATGCGGGATCTTTAGTTGTGGCATGCGAACTCTTAGTTGCAGCATGCACGTGGGATCTAGTTCCCTGACCAGGGATTGAACCCTGGCCTCCTGCATTGGGAGCATGGAGTCTGAACCGCTGGACCACCAGGGAAGTCCCTCCATCTGTATATTTTTAATGAAGTATCTATTCAGGTCTTTTGCTCATTTTTAAATTAACCTGTTTTGTTACTGTTGAAATGTAAACGTTCTTTCTATATTGTAGACACAAGTCCCTTATCAGATGCCTGTGACTTGCGTTTTTTGAAAAGAAGTTTCTAATTTTAATAAAGTCCAACTTACCTATTTTTCTTCCATGGATTGTACTTTTTGCACTCTGTCTACAATCTCATCGCCAAACCCAAGATCACACAGATTCTTCTTGTATGTTTTCTTCTAGAAATTTTTTAGTTGTGCATTTTGTATTTAGTTCTTTCATCCACTTTGAATTAACTTTTGTGACATTTTTCAGGTACATATCTAGGTTCACATTTTTGTATATAAATGCCCAACTGTTCCTGCATCATTTGTTGAAAAGACTATTCTTTCTCCTTTGAACTGCCTTTGCGTCTTTGTCCAAGATCAATTGACTTAATTTGCATAATCAACTATTTTTTTAAAACAGTTCAGCATTGTGAAAATCCAAGAAAAGAGAGAGGTTCAACTTTAAGCCAAGAACAATTTGATAATGGCAGGTCACTGGCATCACCACTGTGTATGCAGGTTAGATGGAGAGTGTTAAAACAATCAAAATAGAAGAAGGCCATAGACAGAAGGCTCTGTATCTCCTCAATGGCTTGTAATCACTGATTAATGCTCTGCTAGTACAGGTGGCCCTCATTAGCTCTGAGAGCAAGGAGAAAAGATGTCAGACTGATAATGCTAAGGGTGGGGAAGAAAAATTAGAGCAGAAAAGCTGTAAAAAGGGTGGAAAATGCCCTGCCCATGAACATTATAAATGGGCCACATAACTATTTTTTAACAAATGTGATTGTCTCTTCATTTTCTCCCTACATTCCACGTTCTCCCAAATTAGGAGGCACAAAAGATTGAAATTCCAATGGGAGCATCCTTTTATAAACTCCTTCTACTGTGTATTTCTTATTAAAGCTGTGTGATCATGTCGTATTTCACTAGTGCACATCTATGTAGAATTCATTTTATAAAAAATGAAAGAGTTCATGATTGGAGCCTGCTGAAAACATGGAGACCAAGACAAGGTCAAAGCAACCTTTTTGTCTTTCAGAGGGGTCTGTGGGGGACCCAGTGCTGCAGACTATGATGCATTTTCCAATTCCTCTTCTTGCATGTTTACCCATGATAGCCAGGGAACACGAAACAAAAAGGATAGCTGGAGTCAGCCTGAAAAATGTGAGACCCCTTAATGTCACATTGGAATCAACACATCATAAGCCTGTCATTAAACTGCCTTCATGAAGTTAATGTGAGAAGGACATGTGAAATAACCACAGATAATACAGATTTAAGGGGGATGAGGCTGAAGTTTATATGAGAGATTTTACTTTGAGGACCAAAGTCTATAAATATTTATTTAATTGGGCCATGCAAGAGAAGACTTTTAGATTCCTTCATTAGTGGTGCAGGGTTTCCTGTGAATCACTGCATAGGAAAATAGCAAACGCAGAAACTGATCCCATCTCCATGTTAATCAGTCTTCAGTCTGTAGAGTGTGTGATCGCTTACAAAAATGGCAGGCGTCCTGCTGAATCACCAGCCCTGCCTATTATATTCACCCTGCTGGTGCAGGAAGCCAGAACAACTGAACAACAAGCAGCAAATACATTTCAACAAACAGATTTATTGTCCTATTTCAATACAAATCACAGTCTATTAAGAATAATGCACTCTAGTCCAGGTTCTGACAGTCAAAAATGCTGATTTAAGAAGAGATTTGTGTTCCTAATTTAATTCATTCATTTGCATGTCTCTCCTCTAAGTATGATATAACTCAGGCTTACTGATCAGAGCTGGTAATCACTCCTTCGTTTTGTGGTTCAACTGGAGCTTTTTAAATCACAATTCTACTTATTTATTTAGAGATTTTTATATTTAATGACTCTAGGATGAATGCTTATTAGACGATAATAATGAAAAGAGAGGTTATTCAAAGTGACCTCTGAAATGATCCTGTATATTTTCAAAACGATGTATCGGTATTACACGGAGCCTCGCAGAATCCAAGCACATTTTCTGTAACTGATGACCTGACTTGGTCCATTTTCACCTTTTATCAGCACTGTTTTCTGATTTCAACATAGCACAACCTGTTGAATATCAGACGGTAACAAGCATCTATGAAGTAAGGGGTGTTGACAATTTCATTTTTAAAAAATTATTGTTACCTTAAAGGGAAACAGGATTCAGTTCCTTCAAGCTAAGATATTTTCACCTTGTTTACAGCCTCTCTCTTCTTCTACCTCACTTGTCCACTTGGTAAAAAGGAACACATTATATTGTAGATGCTGACAGGCTTCTATCACATATTACATTTTGGGGGGGGGTCGGAATTTTTTAATTGAAAGACTGACTGCGTTCTGTAGAGTTAGATACGACAAGGAGTTTAATTGGATTCAATGTGTTTGTTTTCTTCTGAAGGATTCCTTTTATTATGCCCCTTCCTTCAAACACAAAATCCTTAATGAGCAATGAAAGTGTTGGACACAGACACAGATTTTACAAAGTTTCATATAGTTAGTTAAGGGTTGCCTTCATTATCCTTCATATTGACAGAAACCATTTTTTTGAAGAAATCAATTCAGTAACTTCAAAAAATTTGTAAATTACATCACGATGTATACCATATTACAATGAAAAACACTGCAGCTATTTCTGTTAAAGACAAACACACGTTTTCATCTCAAGTTAAATCGTGAACAGGGATTCAAATTTCTCAGAAAAAGAAGTAATAATAAACCGCTTAGTGTTCTTAAGAATGAAGAATTTCAAAATGAGACATTTTTAGGCTCTCTCTCAGAAAGCAATTTCTTTTTATCTGCAGGGCACCCCAGTAGATGTTAAAAATAGATTACACTTCTATTCATCCCAAAGAAGGACACTAATGTGAGCGCTGTATCTTTCTGCATTTCAGTAAAAATCAGAAACGATCTGCAGCCCGATGTACAAAGTTGACTCGCTTACAGAATACCAGCATTTCTATCCTGGCCTAGCTTTTAAAGGCAGTCTGAAACAGCCCCAGCCTATACAATTGCAGAGGAATTACTCTCAATTACAGGCTTCTGTCTGTTAAAAAGTAGAGTTGGTGATCAGTTTTGACCTTTTTCCTCTGACAAGTCAAAGAAATGAAAGGGGAAAAAAAATCTGGCAGGTGCTCAATTTAGAGGCTGAGGGTGAGAGAATGAAAGGGAAAAAAAGAGAAAGAAAAGAAAACCTTGTATCACTCAACTAGATCTCAGGATTTTTTTTTGTATTATTCATCTTATTTTAAAAATTCATTTTCAGTGAATAAACTGCACGTGGCAATGTCATTTTGCTTAAAGTCACTCGCTTAATGTTTTGAGTATCATTTACCAAAATGTTGCCACAATCAATCATTCAGGTTTTTAGTTTCACACTCTGGGGCATTTTTGCTTCATGGTACAATTCTGCTCTTCCCCCTTCCCCCCTTCTTTCTTATAAGTAGGTTACAAATGACTATAGACAAATGACCTTTCTGGATCCCTGCTAATGCATCAGCATTATTGCAAGATGTGGCTTATAAACACCAGCTGACATTTTACCTATTTATGTAGTCATTACTGAATTGACTAGATTTGGGTTGAGATTGGGTTTAATTGATTGGGAATGTTTTAGAAATGACAGGAATAGATTTCCAGATCTCTGACACTGACCCACGATTTTCCATTTTAAAAGAATATTTTGCTGAGGTCTGAAAAAGTTGTTCTGACGAAAGTTAAACTCTGAAATGTTCTGTATTCTTGGTAGTTGGTTGGCTAAGTTCTTGATAATCCAGCACTTGTTTGGCAAAACTGCTAATTAGAGATGGAAGCCATGTTTGCACTGAGCAGCCACCTCTCCAAACTCCAAAGAAAAAAAAAAGGACCAAAGAGCACACTCTTCCCCTAGGAATCCATCCGACCCGCATTTAGGTCAGTTAATAACAGCTCCCACTCAGCTTAGAAACATGTTGCTTTTAAGTCAGCTGCTTTTCGGTGGGGAAAAACTATTTTGAGAAGAATGAATGATTCTAGATCATCAGGCAGAAGCCAACCAGTCAAAATACCACAATCCTAAACAGGGCTGCAAACAACACTTAGAAATTCAGATTCTGATTGACTGATGACATCACAGAACCAAAATAATGTCCCATATTCTCTTCTTGCTCTGCTATTTTTGTTGCCTTTAGAACAGTCAGATCTGCTTTTCTGAGATGGGTGTGATCATTTGCTCAGAAGTGACACATTGAAGTGGCTAATGGCCAGAAAGTGGGATGAAGCTCAAAAGAAAGAAAAACTAAAAGAAAAAAGATGGAAAAGGGTCACAGATAATGTACACACAACTCTAAAAGCAGGCAAAAGATAGTCACGGTAAAAATACTAAGGGAGATTTTGAAGTTTGGGGCTTTTTTTTTTTTTTCTTTCCCCTTTCCTAAAAGCTAAGAAAATCTCATTGAGGATTTGCTCTATTTCCTGGAGGTAGGGTCTTCCTTATACCTCTTTCCTAGCTTATGTGAGGCAGTATTCTACAAAGAAAAAAAAAATGGTCCCTTCCTATGAAGAGTCAGCCAGCGATGAACTAGAGAACAGCACAATGACATACACTGCAGAGCTGGTACCAACACCAGCAAGTCAAAGGGATAGTAGCAAAGGAACACAATTTATGCCTAGTTAAGTAATGCTTAAATAACCCATTTTGTTAAAGATTTCAGGGAAAAGGGATACATTTGGAATAAGAACACCTAAGTTTTCTGGACATTAATAACCATGTGTTGACTGGCCTGGTCCTTCGGGAGGGGCAGGTTGTCACCTATTACACCACCCAAAGCCTCTCTACTAGCAAGTTTACTGGCTTGAAATGTAGGTACTGTATGTACTTAAGGACAATTTTCATGGCTCACATGCAAAAATATAAAGCCATAGGGATTAAAACACTATTGTATTTGCACATGACCCAAAGGGACACTGACTCAAACACAAAGAAAAGTGTAGATGATAAAGATGGCATTTCAAATCTGTGGGGAGAAAATAATCAACAAATGGCATTTGGTACCATGAGGCCACTGGAAAAACAAATTTGATCACTGTCTCGCATTTTCTTTGAAATGCATTCAAGACATATCAAAGATACAAACATTAAAAATGTTATATTTAAAACATAAAAATATTACAATAACAAAAGTACTTGAAAAAATTTTAAACATTCCTACAGTGAGGAAGACCTAAAAAGAAAGACTAAAAAAAAAAACTAAATACATTAAAAAAACACGAAAGTTCAGTATAATTTTAAGCAAATAAACAGAAAATAAACCAACCAAAAAAACCTACTAAACATACAGGTAAAAGACAAACAGGCAAAAGTTGAGTGAGCCTGAAGGATAAATGTGTGGTAAACTGAGCTCCACGGAAAACCCTAGAGCAAGCAGACAAATGGGGATGGAAGTGTGGAACTCTGCAGAGGCTGGAGACCTGGGAATGTGACAGATGCTTTTCACAAAGGCCAGCAGAGACCATGCCTCCCTACCTACCAAATGGGTGCACAGTAGCCCAGTGACTCTAAGACATTCAGTGGAGCTGCCAAGGGTGGTCTACAGGGTGTTGGGAATAGCAATCTTTTTAGAGCAGTGCCCTTCCCATATCAAAATCCTAGGGCTGCCACTAAGACGCCCACACTTTTTTTCTGATTAAATTAGGTTGACTTCCCACTGGCACTCAATTGAGAACTCTTAGGAGAGCTATCTATAGAGACGATGAAGAATGCTTTGGGGATAAAGAAGGTACTAAAAAGGAGGAGCAGACGGGAGAGAAAACAGCATGCACCTTTATACATGAGGGGTAAAAGGAGAGCATTCTGGGAAAAAAGAAAGAGCAGAACAATTCTGAACAATTTGAAAATAAATATATACAATGAGGTGCTTTGGTTACATAATTTTTGACCTGCAAAATCGCTGCATCTTCCTACAGGTTCTGGCCGACCTAAACCATGAGTGGCCTCAATCCCAGCAGGAAGCACATGGTGGAAAGAGAAAACTAGCTTGAGAACAGGTCTGACTGGCCTTGGTGCCCTGACCACTTTGTCTATCCTTGCTACTCAAAGCGTGGTCCCCAGACCAGCAGTGTCGGCATCACCTGGGAACTAGCCAGAAATGGTCCTACCCTGGGAACAAATGGATCAGATTATGTTTTTTCACATGTACCCCAGGTAATTTGTATGCACAGTCAAGTTTAAGAGTACTTTGTCCTTGAGTGTCTGGGATCCATCCGCTCCTAATAAGCTGGGCAGGTCTGTGACGATATTGCTGATTTTACCCTCTAGGATCTGTGCCCTCCTAGTTCCCACATTCCTTCCTAATTCCTAACCTTTCAAGTTAAGAGCAACCTGCCTTCCACTTGCCTGAGTGGTAACACCCTGCCTCTATATTCTTTCTGTTTCTGCCTCTTATTCTTTCTTCTTTAAAAACAAACAAACAAAAACCAACAACAGCAACAGGTTTCAATTTAACGGCCAGTTTTGATCAATGTAGAAGATGTCTCTGTTAAGAGAATTCCAAGGCCATGTACATCAGCTAACTGAATGAGATTTCCAAATTCAATCAGCCACAGGGGAGTAGTGGCCTGGGTCACCTATTTGCCGTCTTCATTCTTCATGCTGCTTCCCTACCCAGGACCTCCGCTTGGGCATATTTCTCTCTATCTGACTCCACACTCTACCTCTGAGTCTTAACTCCCTACCTTCTTGCATGACTCCACGGCCACTCATGAGAGTAAAACTGGTAAAAACTACAAACTGCAGAGTCCAGTGATAGAACCATCGCATTTGTTTTAGAAATGTCTACTTGAATTAGAAAGAAAAGAGGAATCATTTAACTTATTTTACCCACTCTATAGCTATTGTTTTTGAATTTGGCTTTGTACAGATGTTTACGCTCTGACACTGGGGATTTTCCCCTCATCTTAAAGTTGAAGAATCTTTTTCAAGGTCAGTATTCACTTGTTGGTAAAGCCAAGATTCAAAACAAGATCTGTCTCTGTCTCTGTCTCTCTGTAGTGGTGAAAACTTACCTTTTTGTAAGTAACAATAATATCAAGGATAGATTTCAAGTGTCAGCGTAATGTTATGTCACATTAATAAAGATAACATCATATGACCGGAAAAAAACCCCAAAAATACTACAAACTGCATGACTGACTCATGCCTTGTTTTGACTTCTCCTAACCACAAGCAACAAGAAGCTTTTTCAAATAACTTGCTCGTATGTTGTATGAACTTTATAATATTAAATGACACAAATTCCTCCTGAAGTGATTGGTCCATCACTTCCAGTGCAAGTGAAAGAATACTACATATGCCTTCTTAAATCATTCATTTCTAAAGCACATTAGGTTAAGATGACCACAAACTAAGCGAATGACATTTTGCTTAAAAGGTAGCACTGTAAATACCAGACTGCACGCAACAGGAAAATGAAAATTTCTCAGTTTAAAATCCCTCAACCATGAGGAGTATAATTAACAAAAACTACACTTCAAAAGTATGAACACTTAGAATACACACAGGCACTTTACAAGAATCACTATTATCCTCTCCAAACCTAAATGCAGGCATGAGTATAATCACTGACCAGATGAAGGAATATAGCTCCTGAAAACAGACCTGTCTCAGGCCACACACTGCAGAACAGAGATGGTCTCAGCACCTGTAGGTCTCAATGGATAGGACCCAATATTCAGGCTATGAATGCCTCAAGCATGTGTCTTTCCAGGCTGACAGAGGAGGAGATAATTAGACTCCTCATCAACTTCCTAGTAATGTTCTATAAAGTGAAAACAAATTTCTTAAAGAAAACCAAATGAAATAAAAACACCAACACTATTTAGTTGGCGAAAGAGCTCTCCAGTGTCAGTTCCCAAGAAGCCCTCAGACAATTTCAGAAAGTAAATGGACAACGTTTGACCACACCAGTATGGACAAGATGGAAAAAAAGGAACACACACACCTGTGACCGTGTGCTTCACAAGCCACTGTATTAAAGTGTAGGACGGAAGTCTTGAGGCACTTACTTAACATATTCAAAAACTTCTGGGGGCTGAGGGCATGCAATACCCTGGCCCTGCCAACAGTCTAGTGGGGAGACAGGCTTCCATACACATTATTGCACCAGAGTAAGATACACGCAGTCTCGGAGGCCAGCACTGAGAACAGTGGGAGCTGAAGAAGGGAGGAGAGCCCTCGTCACAGCCAAAGTAGTTTAGGAAGGTGTCCCAGGGTAAGAGCTGCTTGACTTGGGCGCCAAACATGCTTCTTTTCCAAACTAAAGAAGTTGAAAGTGATGCATTTTTAATCATCCCATTGCTCAGAATGGGTATTAGTTTCCTATTGCTGCTATACCAAACTACCACAAAGTTAATGGCTTAAAACAACACAAATTTATCTTACAGTTCTGAAGGTCAGACGTCTGAAATGGGTCTCACTGAACTAAGATCGAGATGTCAGTAGGGCTGTGTTCATTCTGGAGGGAGGAGGGGAGAATCCATTTTCTTGACCCGTCCAGCATTCCTTGGCTTGTGGACCCATCCCTCCATCTTCCAAGCCATCAACAGCAATGTTGAGTCCTTCTCATGTCACATCACTCTGACCTCTGCTTCCATCACCATATCTCCTCCTCTCGGCTCTCTCTGACACTCCTGCCTCCCTCGCTCATTTATGAGGACCCAGTGACTACACTGGCCTGCCCAAATAAATAGGATATCAAGACACTTAATTTACATCACATCCATAAAATACCTTTTTGTCATTTAAGGTAACATTCACAGGTTCTGGGGATTAGGATGTGCACATCTCTGGGGTACATTATTTTGCCTACCACAATGGGTTAGACATCTCACACTGGCCCTAAGTGCAGACAAAAGAGGCAATGGCCTGAGATACCTGATCTTCAGGAGAAGTCTTATTTCTCAGGCCAGGTGTTACAACTGGGCTAGCCTCAGCTATGAGGCAAATAGTAAGGCATTTGACCCCATTAATAATTGTAGTGTATATACGTGTGTGTACTGTGTGTATTACACACAGCATCTACATTTAAGTATGTTAAATAGATACTATATGGAGTAAACATTTTATTTGTAAAAAAAATACATCAAGCAGGATTACATCAGTCTCATTCCCTTCAACTCTGCTATGCTTTTGCATGAGTAAAAGAAAAAAATGTGTTTATAGCTCATGTGCTGGGGACCACAGATAAGTACAAACACCCATGCAGAACCCAATGCACACAAGGGCAACCTACCGTGCACATTCCTGCCAAATAAACAAACAAACACACTCTTATTAAGGGAGTGTTTCTCATAGTATGGTGCATTTTTCATTTATTAAATCAAACTTTTTTAAAAGTTTCAAAAAAAAACACATTTATTTAGCATGCATTTAAGAAAATATAACCAGCATATCAAAGTCATGATTTCGTGACTATGAGAACTTAACGCTACTCTGCTCAATACAGTAGGCACTAACCATAGTGGCTCTTGAACACTTGAAATGTGGCTTGTCCACACTGAGATGTGCTGTAAGTGTAAGATACACACAGCGTTTCAAAGTTTAGTATGAAAAAAGAAGATCTCATAAATTTTTTTTTAATATTGGTTACATGTTGAAATAATAGGATATCCTGGGTTAAATAAAAGACATTATTATAATTCATTTCACCTGCTTATTTTTCCTTTCTTTAATGTGGCTACTAGAAAACTTTATATGTGCCTTGCACTACATCTTTATTAAATAGCACTAACTTAGAACAAAGCAAAGTCGTCCATTAGTTAGAACAAAGGGAATTTTCCTAAGGTAAATAATAGTAAAGTTGGCATAAACACACCACAATTATTTTGAAACTTGTAAGTTAATAACTGTGTGGTGCTACTACAAACCAGCACTGGACAAGAGAATCCTGCTTTTTATTATCTCTGGGAAAGAGATCTTAATACTTTTGAAGTTGTTTAGTCCAATGCCAGGTAAGACCAAATGATACAAATGTTTCCTCGTATTGACTAGAAATCTGTAAATCCTTTGTAGATTTCTCTACATTGACCTTAGTTCTGGCTGACAAATCAAAACACAAACCTACTCTCTACTACCCACAACAACGGGTCTTAGGCCTTTGAACTCTCAGTTTAAAGGCAAAAGGCGCTTGTGAAACTAACACAGCAGCTTTGTAACTTTATAAACTTGAAAGGCCACATTGTTGGAGGAAGATTCTTACTGCAGGCACTGGCGTTCCCCATTGATGAACTTACGTCAGTTACTAACAGGTTCTGTACACACTTTCTGATGATGGATAAAACAAATGGATATGCCTCACAGGCACAGCAGGAATTAAAAATACATTCGTTTATTGCAACTTCAGATCTGGGATTGAGGAATGTTTGGATGATTCTTTTTTTTTTTCAAATAAAGTTTAGATGAGGCAGGATTTCAGCACAGAGTAGAGTTCTGAGACTCCCTGGGTTCAGTTGAGTACTTGGAGGGATATCAAGTACATTTTATCTAAGGTATGGCACTAACTTTCATCCAAAAATTATCATATGCTCAGTCACAAATGGTTATTGTAAAAGCTTTATTAACCTAAGTGCATATAAAAATTGTGAATTCCTAATACAAAGCAGTATTTGACTTTTAAATTTCATTTTAAGCTTGGCCCGTTCACTTGGAATGTGATTACAGAGTAAATTAAAAAGTAATCACATGTGAATTACATTTCCTCATGAATGTAATGACTTCAGGAGGCTGATTAATGTTAAGCAGTGCCTGTCCTACTGCATGCATACCTTCCCAGGTGAGATATGCAAGATAGCTGTCGTGAGTTGATTTAATTTTCTTTTACCAGTGTCCCAGAGAGAATACCTACATATCTAACAGGCTCCTCACGTTCATTAGGAAGGAGGATCTTCTTCTCTTTTGTCTGTCCAAGAACCACCAGCAAAATAACATCGTTGTCAACTTATGGTTATGAGAAATACCCGATGGAGGAGGTCCAGCTCTGGCACCATTTTCTAACTAACCAAGTCTCAATTTCCAAATCTCTCTATCTTGGCAAATCCTTCCAATTTAGATGGAATAATTCAAGAGAATCACTAAAAAATGCATGTGCACTGGTGTAAAGGTAACAAACTGTCTCACAAGGAATGAAAGCTTATTAATAATCTACAGGAGTATTACTGCAGAGAACAAAATTTAAACTATAAATTTAAACCATGTGGCGCAAAAGATCATTAAAATACTTCCCTCGTGGGTACTAGGGTATGGGGAAGTCAAAAATATTTGCTTCTTTTCAGTATATCCAGGTCGAGGTATTATTTTCTAAAAAAAAGTTGTCAAAGGCATCATGCTATTGTTAGCAGTGGGAAAGGCTGGGTGCTCCATTATTCTTAGCCCAAAGAGGAGATCATTACTGTGGATTTGGTAGTAAGCCAAGTAAAGCCAGATACCGAGAGTTACTTTAGGTTAAGAGTTGATGTTCATTCCTCTGACTCCCCACATCACTGAGAGGATGATGAACTAGTGCAGTATCGTTAGCTGGACATTATACATCATAATCTAGGACACACAGAGAGAGTTGATGTGGTAAAGTTGTTATAACCCAACACCTACTCTTACTATAAGTGATACTCTCAGACATCACCTATTCTGTAGTATTTATTTTCTTGTTTCTTTTTTAAGTTTGGTGAGACATACTAAATTGAAATCACATTCCATGAATGAGTTATAACCAGTACTTGGAGACCTTCTGAACTACGGAAATACGGAGATGGTCGGAGTTAGAAGATCATCATCTCATTTTATTGCCATTTAATTGTGGGCCCTCCGAGGAGATTGCTTCAAATGTCAGGTGTTCCTAACTCTGAGTGGGGGTGGGCAAGGAAAGGGGTGACATGGAGAGAATCAATGTCAGAAGAATAAGACAGAAAAAGCACAGAATTCTGTAGTTTCTCCTAAAACTGGCCTTTGGGATGCTTTTTAATGTTTTTGTTTGTTTTGATATTTTTGTATATGTTATGTTTTCAGCCTGGGTATGTGAATTTCTAAATTGTTCTGTGCAAATTTCAAGAATCATAGAAAGTCTTGTTTAAGTAGAAATTTTAAAACACTCAGGAATTAAAAAGAAATCCATGAGAACTCTGAACAGGTAACAGGCTTACCCCGCATTAGGGAGAGAACAGAGATAATTTTTCTTCCGCTTTATATTGGAGATGCCAGATGCAGACGACTAAAAATGTGAAACAATATACCAATGTACAGTAATTCCACTGCCTTCATTTGTGTGAAGAACACAAGTGTTCTTTTATTACACTGAAGATTTTATTCTACATTCTGTTGTTCCTTATCTAAGCATGTTAAGCCCTTTACTAACATACTGTATGACATCCAGAAGAGGTTGATGAAGATAGTGTGTAAAAGAGAAAACACCTCACGGGATAATGGATGAGAGAAGAAACTGACAATATTTAACATAAACAAGGTAAGACTAGGGCACTACGGAAAGACTTAGGAACATAGCTCCTCCATCCGGAGGACAGTACTGGATCAAGGTCATGGAGGCAGAGATACTGGATTAAGGATGCCCCTGAGGTGCTAATGAGGGTTCTGTTACCCACAGGACTGGGTTAATCAACTCCCCTTCTAGGCAATCCCCATCTGCAAACTGAGGAATGATACCTAACTTCTTTTCCAGTATTTCAGGGCCTGATGTTTGACAGTGGCCTAAAGAGCTACATGAATTGTATGCATTCTGTTCTACCATGTTTGATTTACTGTTGTGGATAATATTGAACAGAACCCAATACTCCCTAACATGTCTACTTTCAGCCTCACCCTTCTCCCGAGATCTGTTACTGGAGTTATGCTACACACTACCAGAATTATTTTTACACAGTGGAATTTAGCATACAATGGGCCCAGAACAAGGGAATGGAATCATTAAAATGTGAAAAGGACAAGATTTTACCAGAACTCTTTTGCTGCCACTTTTTACAAAAAAGACTGTCACTGAACTTTTAATTAGGTTCTAAAAATGTGACCTGAGACAATAACAGAATGGCCTATTTTAATGCTACATTGCTCTTAATGGTATCTGCCTAAAAATGGGCCAGCCTTTGAAACACTCTGACATCACACCTAAATGTTGAGACTGTGAATTCAGTTTTATTTCCTAAGATGCCTTTCTTTACTCCTCTGTTCACCCACACATCCATCTACTCACTCATCCATTCAACAAACATCTACATTTATTGCCCGGCATGAGGGAGAGAGACAGGCAGCAAGAAGAAAATGGTCCCTGCCTTCAACAGAGCTTATTAAAGCCCAGCTGGGAAGGCTGCCACTTACCTAACTTAAAATAAAACGACATGGATTGTCGGTACTTGGCCAAATTTGAAGAGACTCCAGTCTGTAAGTTTTGGTCTTTACTGTTCCCTCGAACACAGATTTCACTCTTGGTTTAGCGATTTAGCCACTGTTACTTCCAATACCCTGTATGTACTTCATATGTTGCACTGCTGCTTTCACCAACCCGGAGGTGGTCAGCCTCACCGTGGAAAACACAGCTCCCTCTGGTGTCTTAAACAGAAACATGGTCGCCCACAGCAGATTTTTACCATTATTCTAAATTCTACGTTGTGGATTTCTATTTCTGAGGGCCACCACTAACCCTAATAACACGTTAAAGAACCTGGCAGAGCCGCTCAGGGGAAGAGAGATGCTGCCTCAGGCAGTCAGATGAAAAGAACCATTCATCAGAACCTCTCCCCCACCAAAACAATAGGACAGCCATCTGTAAGGAAACAAAATCACTTACACGTAACTATTTCAAAACCAACATTTGACCATGAAGCCATGACATGAGAATTTATTATACTAGTCACTCTACTTTTGCATATGTTTCAAATATTCCATAATAACATTCTTTTAGACAGTCATTGCTAATGAACACCTGAGTTAGTCCACTGTATATTGGATCTAGATGTTACCCACACTTTCACCAAAAATCTGAACTAGACCCCAACTAAACTTACTTTGGATCCTTGGGGAGAAAAAAAAAAAGAATGTTTTAGAAAACTTTGAATTGTGTCATGTTAGCCTAGCATAGGAATTAGAGCCATCAAACCTACTCTTACCAGTAAGCTGTCTATTACAAGAGATGGCTGCCTGTCCCAGGAGCTCCTAAGTTCCCTTAGAATAGTCTAGTGACAGAGAGAAGGAAAACCACCTTGGAAAATTTTGTCGGCTGTTAACAGGCTGTTAGGACTTTTAAATCCACTGATCTAACGCATAAAAATGAGCAGAGTACTACAGTGTTAGAGTGGAAGGAACATCTTTCCAGAGGAAGATCCCTGAATTTTAGTCAAGACTCTGACACTGTGCCTTTGTCACTTTATGCCTTTAAGGATAGCACTTCACTCTTCTGGACCATACTTGCTGACAGGAAAATTTAAGGAGTTGACCTACAAGTTATGAAGGCAGATTTCTGTCTCTTATGACCTCTGTAGTCCATGGACACCATAATATGAAAGTAATTCGAGGCTTCATTTCCAGGTGGGATCAGCCCTTCAGTTTCTCTGACTCTGTTAAAGTACCAGACACCACCCCGACGACCACGACAGTTTGTAAAGAGAAGGAGGGCTGCTACCCAAATACACTTTGTCACGGCATGTAATCAGATGCTGGTTGGTACTAATTTACTTGTTCACAGTTGTACATGAGACATTACTTCTAAAGAGTAGCTATGGTTTCCTGATTACAAATATGTAATTAATTTAGAAAAAGGCTGCTATAAAATTACAATCCAAGCAAGCTCAGCAGGTGTCTTTGTAGTTAGAAGAACGTATCTTTCCACAAATACTCATTATTTATTATATATTCTTAGATAAGAGACAGTCCCTACTGGCCCAGTGTAGAAGCGCTGAACCCCGTTTCTCATTAGAAGGCTGAGATGTGGCAACCATGGGCTCTTCAGAGAGAATTTTATGTATTCTCTGCCTTCACGTGTGTCTATGTGAAGCTGTAAACCTTGAAGCACCTTTCTTGATTTTTTTTAAGGTTACACGCAGAATGGCATCCCACAGTATCACTCAGAAAACTACTTCAACACCTCAGTTTTTCTATGACCTCAGTTCTATCTACTTTCATTTATAAATTTGAAGCATAGAATTTGAGTGATAGAAGAATCTGTTTCACATATTAAAGTTAAAATATAACTCAAATAGAACTACACACACACACACACACACACACACAGGAGTACTCGGTAGAACTGGTGAAATCTGAATAAATTCTGTGGATTACACGGACATCAATTTCCTCATATTGGTATCATACTATAATTAAGCAAGACACCAACATTAAGGCGTGGGTGTGAAGTGTACATGAGATCTCCTGACACATTATTTGTAACTCCTGGGAATTTACAATTACTGTAAAAGATAAAGTTAAAAAAAGAAAAAATAATGACCCCCCAAATGGTAAAGAAACCCATATATTTAACAAGGAGATTAAAACATAGCCAGAATCCTCACTGAATACCTTTCCTTCAAAAAAAATTTCTGTCATGATAATAAAATTAATATCCTTCAATGGAGGCATAAAAGTCACCACTACTCACCCAGGAAACAAAGACCATCTCTTTTAAAAATATTTATAGGACCTGAAATGACCTTCCCACCCCCAGATGATACCAAGAGTTTTCACTACTGAAAGCTCTTTCTTAAAACTAATAGTTATAAAATTACATTACAGACATGCAAACCAACTTATTAGAGCTATTCAGTGGCCTTGAAGGGATTTCCACAAATAATTATTGAAAGAGAAAAGAGTCAATAAAATTCCAGTGTTGTAAAACAGTAACAAAAAAATCTCTCCAGATATGAATGTGTAAATATACATATAGACACATATGTGTTATTATATAGACACATTAGCATGCTGAAAAATATGGAAGCATCATCATAGGTCAGGACTTTACAACTGTTTTCATATCTCAGCACAGATATACAAGAACAACTTTTTTATATGACACACTGGGGTAAAAGAACTGAAACTGTGCATGGCCAGAAGTGACCAGCCCAAGGATTCAGCCACCAATGAATTAACATTTGAGCGCAGTAGATGGAAAGTTCTAAAGGAGCTCGTTCCCTAAGGGAGATCTGCACAGGGAAGAAGTAGGATGGATGGTAGTGTGGATGGTGAGGGTTTTGAGAATGGTGAGGGCACAGTGCTGAGTGAAAACGGGGTGGGAAGGGCTGAAGGTACAAAAATACACATACACACATTTATACATTTGTGTACATGTACTTACATGTATGCATGTGTATACAAAGTTACATGACCGTGTACTTCCCTAGTGGCACAGTGGTTAAGAATCCACCTGCCAATGCAGGGGACACGGGTTCGAGCCCTGGTCCGGGAAGATCCCACATGCCGCGGAGCAACTATGCCCGTGCACCACCACTACTGAGCCTGCGCTCTAGAGCCTGTGAGCCACAACTACTGAAGCCCCACGCCTAGAGCCCGTGCTTCGCAACAAGAGAAGCCCCCGCTCGCCACAACCAGAGAAAGTCCACGTGTAGCGACAAAGACCCAACGCAGCCAAAAATAAATTTTAAAAATAAAATAAAACTTAAAAATTGCATGATCATATTTATGTGTTTTTGGTGAAACTATGTTTTAAAAACTTGTCTTATGTCTTAAAAATAACACAGAAAATGAGTTCAACTAGATGATCCACTAAGAATTTCTCCCTTGAATTTTTTTTTCTTGTTGTTAAAATCAAAAGGGCACAGGGTTTCTCCTTTCTTGCTTCCAAGACCCAGTGCCTGTGATATAAAAACCATGCTCTAAAATGTCTGAGGTAAGTTGTCCTGTGTGTATAAGTTTCAGAGGAAAGGTGGCTCTTCAGACTCCAGAGGTATTAGAGTTTGTACATGGCTGCCTGGCATATCTGGGTAGGGGTTGACTTTCTTAGCAAGCCAAGACTTATTGCCAAAAGCACCATCTTCTTCCCTTTTGTTTAGACTTAACATGCCAGCAGAACAGCACAAAACTGTAGGAATTAAACCTAATCCATTATAGCTATGTTCTCTAAGGCATAAAGGAGGCAAGGGCTGGACCAAAACAAACATCAATCATGCAATGCAGGGCCACTTGTATGATTAGCATAATTCTTTAAAAGAATGCAGACAGGTAGGCAGTTCTGCCATTAAATTATACTGTTTAAGGAAAATGCAGACTCGGTAGGCATTTCTAAGTGGCATTTCTTAGGCACAGTCAAGTTTCAATAGGGTGCTTCATTAAATGTATGTGTGTGTGTGTGTGTGTGTGTGTGAGAGAGAGAGAGAGACAGACAGACAGACAGACAGACAGACAGATGATAAAAAGAAGCTGCCCTTTAAAAATCCCCACACCATATACTTTTGTTAATTTAATTTGGAGTCAGCTGTACCTTTAACAGTTCACTTCTGTTGCAATCACTGTTCCAGTTTAGTGTCACATATATTGTCATAGTTTCATTGCAACTCTTACCTCAATAAAAAGAAAAGATTAACCCCATTAGACCCACCTCAAAAGAATATCTTTGTGAGCCAACACACAGACTCACAGACACACACACACAGAGCCACATCAGAAGTTGGATGAAAGTGATCTTTAGGGATCTGGCAAAAGCATTAAAAAAAAAAAAAATCTCAAAACACACCTAGGAAAGCCAAATTTACTTCCTTAACCAGCAAAATGCTATCTCAAATGTGTTAAGTAAGTAGGGAGTGTGAGTGCGTGTATATACCAATAAGTACCTAGGGGGGAAAAAAAAGAACAGAAGGAAAGGGGAAAAATCAATACAACCCTTTAGAAAATGTCAAAAAGCTATGGAATATATCTGTATGTAAGTTCTACTCACTGCCCCTTAAAAAAGTCTTTTTGATTTTTCTGGAAAACGTTAGGCACATAAAACATGAAAACTCAAGGTATTGGTTGGCAAGGCTATGGAATGGGTAATGTTTTCCTAGAATAAAGGCTGCATTCCCTTTGCAGATACATTTGAAATTTACTGTGCACAATTTGGAACGTGATATCTTACTGGAGTAAATTCACACCTAGGGAAGCCTAGGACCTAGCAAACTGGGTGATGCAACAGTGTAGATGTCCAAATGAGGTAACCAACCAGATCCGGTAAGTACTTGACAATAATGTTTTTACTAAAAGTGCTTGGCCTGTGCCATTTTACCAGCAGTTCCTCTAGTATTGGGATACATTTGAATCTGTCATTTTAAATGCATTTACGCTTAATCTGTGTACACGAACTGCTGACCAAGCCAAGCGTGACATGTCATACTGATGATGTGTTAAGCTGCGGAAATTCAAAGTGCCACAGGCGAAACCTTAACCTTAGGAAACATTTTAATCACATTTTTCCTGGAGAAGCTTATTAAGAGATACAGGTTTTCAGAACTTGACAAATTTTCTTTATCCTGTGCCAGGTCTGAGGTGAGCAAAGTGTACTTACTCTAAAATCACCTACCCCAAACTGTAAACTCATCTTCGGAAATTAGATGTTGACACTTAAGCACCTTATAAAAGTCAAAGCTTACGAGGACGGCTGAGAAGCTAAAAATCCTAAATGCCTACATTATGGGAAGGGACATGAAGACAGAGACCAATATTGGTGAGTATATTTAAAATTAAGTTTATCTAGTTTTCTGGGTTATCACATGCCAAGAATATACTCATTCTTTGGCATACAATGTATGTATTTTCAACCTCTGTTACGAAATAGTCGTCTATCTTTTCAAAGCATTGGTTATTATTTTCCACAAAAGCTTGGTTTTTCAACAGTATGATTTCATGTTTGTGGACTATAAAGTATGGTTCTGAGAATATAAAAGAATATAATCGCTAAGGAAGGCAATGGATTTCTGTGTGGGCAAAAGTTTTAGACCTTTCTTTTAGCTGAATGACACTCAGAGAGCCACTGAGCTCTAAGTTTCCATGACTGGCTGTAAAATGGAGATAGCATTCATTCATTCGTTTGATAAGTATTAAGAGAACATCTGCATTATTTCAGGTACAGAGCAGGGTGACAAAAAACACACTGATTCTGCCTTTAAGGAAATTTGCAATCTACTGCTTTTCATCTACTTCAACTCAGAGACAAAGAATGTTTATACAATTTATTGAATTCTCAGAATAAAAGTACTCTCTAGAGAACATTCAAAATTCAAAAGAGGACTCAAAAACAAATGCTAAAACATTTATTCAACTTATTCAGGCCTTATGAACCTAGTGACTAATATATTTTAAAATATCTTATTTTAGCCACACTATAGTTTGTAAAAAAAAAAAAAATTGATTTATTATAAAATCACAGTAAGTAGTACTATGCCAGCTGAGTACTCTTTTGTAAGCATTTACACACCTGTAATGTGTCTAGGCACTGTACTAATGGCAAGGGACATAAGGACACATTAGAACCCTGTGACCTTGAGAAGCTTATGGTCCAGAAAGGAAAACTAATGCATTGCTGGTTACTCAACATCCATCCCCATCTTTCCCTCACTCCGTCTCTCTTATATAACTACCTCAGATTTAGTCCAGGCAATCCACTACCCCACCACCAGCCCCCGACAGAGCCTAAGGCTTCCACTAAGCCAGTAGTAGGACGTGTTTCCTACTATTGATGATAAATCCAACAGAATATTTAGTATATAATAAATACTGCATCCTCAAATTATTGAAGGGAAGATGGAGTTTTTAATGGCACTGTTGGCATAATTACATAGTCACATGAAGAAAGATAAAACCAGGTCCATTCGTTAGACTATAAACCAGGAGAGATTCCAACTGGATCAAATATTTAACTATTAACAGTGAAACTAAGCATCAGAATAAAACATTGGTAAATTTCTCAATAACCTACAAATGAAGAATCCTAGGATTCCTAACCATGAATTAGTTAAACTATAGGAACCCTAACTATGATTTAAAGTGCAGAGGCAATGAGGGAAAAGACAGAAACTTGTGATTATATTAAACACTGTATGGAAAAGGTTCAAAAGAAGACTGGAAAAAGATATTTGTAACTTACACCAGAGACAAAAGTTCCAAATATATACAAGGCTTCAAAAATTAGAAAAAGAGGTCGATAATCAGAGTGAAAATGAGTTAGAAATATGAAATGATCAGTCACAGGTAAATATATGCAAATGGATCTTAACCATATGAAAAAAATTCTACTTTGCTTTTAAGAAGAGAAATGCAAATTAAAAGTATACTGAGAAGACATTTCTTACCTATCAGATATGCAAATCTTTCAGTTTGACAACATAGTATGTTGGCCCAACTTGTGGAGACAGAAACTCTCATATAGTTCTGGCGTGAATGCAGTGTGGCACTTACAAACCCTATGGAAGGAAATTTGTCAATACTGAGCAAAATTCCATAGGCATTTATCCTCTGACAGAAATTCCACTTCTGGGAATCTATCCAAAAGACATAATGGCAAAGAAAAACGAAAGATATATGCACAAAGCTATTCACTGCAGCATTATTTATAATAACAAAGACAGGAAACAATCAAAATATCTATAAATAGGGGATGGGTTGAATAAAGTATGATAAAACCACACAATGGAGTACTATGAAATTGTAAAAAAGAAGTATCTCTAGAAAGTGCAATGGAGGGCTCTCCAGGGTATTTTGCTAAGGAAAAAACGTCAGAAAAAAATCATACAGTGTATCCTAAACTTACCAAAGAAACGATGTGGCCCACATGTGTGTGTATGTATGTATGTGTGTACATACATATGTGTATATGTACACATACACACACATATGTACAACCCTATCTATATCTATGTATTTGCTTATGTCTTAAAAGTAGAATAAGACACTAATAAAAATCTGTGGGAGGAAGAGACAGGATATAGGGAAGAGAAAGAAATTAGACTTCTTTGACTATACCTTGTTTTAGAGATTCAATTTTTGGAATCATGTAGTAAATTTTCTACATAATTACAAAATAAAACTAAATATAAAAAAGCAATCTCTATAAATCAGAAGTGAAATAAGACAAATTAACCTGATTTCTTATCTAGTTGGTGTCGTAAGCATTCACAGAGGGGCTATTCCAAGTGACTATTTAATAACAAGGTAATTTGGAGAAAATGTCTTAAACTGCTCATAGTAATTACATTATTCATGCTAAAACTGGCATTGTTATTCTGAGACTTGTGCATGTACTGTGGATAAGTCAAAGTAATTATAACGTTATCATTAAGAACTGAGGGGTTTTTGTTTTGTTTTGTTTGTTTGTTTTTGGTGTAGTTGAAAAGGCGTTCTGAATAGAGAAACCTACGTTCCTAAAGGCTATTCTACAAGTTATCTTAGCTTCCTCCACAGACTTTCGTCTCTCACGTTATTGTCATGACATCCATCCTTGAGCTGTTGTTTATTTTTCACGTGATAAGGCCAACATGTGTGCACAAACATAAAAGTATATTTTTTATGTATATAGACACATGCATACACTTATTTAGATCACACACTCTCATGCGTTCATTACATTTTTGACTTGAGGAAATAGCTCTCTGGCTCAATTCTCCCAGGTTGAGGGTCAAAGTCTGTCCTTGCCCAGCATCAGACCTCACCTTCTTCCCACCAAGTTGTCCTAAGCTGCTGGCTCCTTTCGGTCAACAGGCAGAAAACTCTTCTCAAATGTATGCTGTCTTTCTAGCTTGAATTCATCAATGTGGATTTCAGAGCTACTAGTGGAAACCAGTTTAAGGTATGAGTTGAATTTAAAACAAGCGCTGTCTCCAGCCACACTCTTATCTTCAAAAAAGGGGAACATGAAGCACTCCCAACATCAGGACACACAGCCCAGAAGCCATGTAATATCCATTGGTAGGATGGGCCAATGGGAAACTAATGTGAAAGCAATGTTTGGACCTTGTTTTAGATATAAAAGGTTTAGCCTGTGTATATTATAGCAGACCTCTAATTATTAGAAGACAGATTCTCGAGACCTCAAGGATAATAGAGATTCAGATAGAAGACACCTCTTGAGACAAGACTGATATCTACTTCTAGGACAGTTTAGGACATTTTCTCCAAAAAACCTCTCTGTTTACCATAATAGATGTATAAGCAGAAATATTTCTGAAGCCAAAATGTCTTTTAAAAAGTAAAAGAAAAATCTAAAGAACTAGTAAGAAGAGGAGAAAATCTTTTAAAAAGTAAAAGAAAAATCTAAAGAACTAGTAAGAAGAGGAGGAAAACAAATCTATGTGCAAAGTAATTGTAATTATTTAGTTTGGAAAAATAAACATGGTCTGCAACATGTATGAAAGGAAATAATACTGAGCAGGGAGCTAAAAAGGATCATACGAGAAAAGCCAGACTGAAATGGAAGATGTGCAAAGTTAGAATAGACTTAAGGAAAAAGAAAGTGGTGGAGCAATCCTGAGCGCTAATGGTTTTCCAAGAGACAAGGAAACAGTGGCCGTCGGGCAATGCTTCCACCAACCTGAAAGCAAAACAAAAGAGAAGAATCTTCCTCTCTCTGAAAGTACGTTGCACTTTATGATGTACCAGCTTAACGTTCTTCAGAGGTTTCTTGTGTTTATTATTCAAGACTCCCTGGTTGCAGATGGCAAGAATGAGAATCAAACTCTCTTCAGCTAGAAAAAGTCTTCATTGCCTTATATAACTAGGCATTCTAAAGATAAACAGAACGTCAGGCAAATCTAGATCAAGGGAAATACCCTTTCTTATTGGCTCTCCCCCATCTCTCCTTTCTATCTCCAAATTCTGTTTGTCTCTGATTATCTTGGGTTTTTGACCTCACACTCCTCTTCTGCAAGTGGACTCTGAAACCCCAAATCCACAGATTTCTACAAGCCTTCTTTCTTCATTTATCAAATCTCATGGAAGGTTCTGATTGGCCCTGCTTAGAAAATGCAACAGCTCCCCAGATCAATCATTAAGGGTATATGCCTGTGACAGCAAAACTGTCCAGGCCCAAGTCAAGTGCCCACCCCATGCAACCAGGACACTGTGCTTGCCAATTCCATCGGAAGCCCATAGGACGGGGAAGGCGCAGTTTTCCAATAGATCCCAACAAAAGATGTCTCTCACTATCCTTTCAATAAGATTATTAGTCCTCTGGGGACAGGGTTATCTCAAACTTTTTTGGCCTTTTCTACATTTTCCTACAACACTTCTCTAATACGTGCCTCGCGAGGAAGCAGACATATTCAGAATTTGCACTGTAGGCATCCTCAAGGAATAATTCCTACTGACTGAAAACCTATCCCTTCAAGATTCCGTTAATTGACTGCGATCACCTAACTAGCACATGAAAACTGCTCCAAGCACCAGGAGCATCAGGGAGACAAGGACATCAATTTGAAAACACCATCATGAGAAGCAGGTCCATCCACATTCCCTACCGTTAAGTTATGGATTGAAAGCACTTAAAATACAATCAAAGATTTTTAGAGATGAAAAATTGGATTGTTCACATAACCCAAGGATCTTGTAACTGTGGTGCGTGGAACACAGGGGTTGTGCAGCATCATCTCCTGGAGTGAGAAGTTCTGAGGGTGCTCATGGGTAGGGAAATGAGGAAGAGACTAAGCAGAGAAGTTTCCAGGCCCTATCCTTACTGCAGACAGAAGGTCAAAGATTATATCTCTATCTTATTTGAGAGGTTCATATTAACTTTTGTTTGAAAAAGGATTCTACTGCCAAATCTCAGAGAGAGAGAGAGAGAGAGAAACTAGACAACCAACCAAAAAACTGCAGTTTTAGTCTAATCACTTCATTTTACCAAAAAGGAAACAGCTCCTAAATTACAGACCTGGACTCAATTTGGGAACATTCAAATCTCACTCCAGCACTCTTTATTTCACGAGGCTGCCTTTCCTAACTTGATTTTGCAAAGATTTTTTTTTAAAGTATAGTATTCTATTCTTGAGTCCTTAAACTACATATAAATATGTGAATTATATAAAATTCTTATCAGAATTTTAGAACTCTGCCTGAACCCTCAAAAATCCTAAAGACAACATCAGTGTCAAGTATGGACATAAGAAACAAGAAGTATCTACCTACCCATCCAATGAAGTATTGATGAATCTATCTACTAAATGCTTACAAAAGGCCATTTAATTAAAGTGAATAGTTCTAGCAATCACCTTGGTTTACAACATTTAGAATCAGGAGTAAATAATATTTAAAAATCATTCCACCATACTTCTCTTCCATTTGCATACACATCATATGCACAATGCTTGGACTTGGTAATGCAAAATTCCAATAATCTTTAAGAGAACATTTAAAGACTTTACGATTGAAAAGAAAAATTTTTGGAGTACTTTTGAATCCATTTTCTAAAACTAAATGACTTTTTAAAGGCTTAATTACCATGATAAATAAATACATACATTGGTACGGGAATCATAATAAAAGGAACACATGTGTGGTCCACAGTAAGTGAAGAGACATCAGAGCCAAGACTGTATTTCAGAATGCCAGCTGAAAGCTTTGACCAGGAAAGGAAGAAATATTGGCCCGTTGCCCAAGAAATCACCTGCTATATTGGTTTTTAATTCATTTAAAAAACAAAAGAATTTATATATAAACTGTGGACAATTTTAAGAAGGTTTGGGGGTAACCTGAGCACACAGTCCTAAAGAACCTCTCCAGGACAGCTACATGCAATTCTTTGTAAGAGTCAAATCTGTTTGTTCATTAATCTGATTATTCAGAGATTAATATCAAATCCTAATACACCTAAGAGTTAAAACTAAAATGCAAGTTCAATGAAAAGCTAAAACCCTGAAGACCTATTGCATTTTTCCACATGTCTAAAGTTCTTTTTAACAGTGTTAGGTCAGGTCCTATTTTCTCACTGGGTGTAAGATACAGCATTGCAATGTCCCAAATATAGTACAGTCATAAGCAAAAACTTTCACAAACCATTTATAAAACTACTCAATGTACTGCCTGTCTATCTAGAACTAGGCTGAAATACACTGATCAGAGCACGTTTGCGACCTATTAATCCTACGGCTTGTACTTCAACAAGGCTGGCTGGATAGATAATCCAGACACATGCAGGGTTCCATAGCACAAAACAGTTTTGAATGTCTTAGGCTATTACCTAAGCCAAAAGCAAAATTGATTTTTCCAGACATGTTCCAGTGTCTGCTCACCCTTTTCTGCTACCAACTGTCATCTCACTCCCCTGATAAAACTCTTGACGTATTCTGCAGTATCCTCTACTCCTTTCCCATTCCAAACAGCTGTCTTCCCTTCCTAGCAGGAGCTCCCCAACATCTGGACGCTCAGGATGGCTACTGTTGTGATGGACAGATTCCACTTTATCCAAATACCCAGCTCTGAGAATATAAAATCCGCCTAAAGAGGGAGGAGTGCAAAAGCTTCGCCTGCTAAACAAAGACGAGTTCAAGTAATTGCTGTATCGAAGCCGTAGAATTTAGAACAATTTCTTTTAAACCACAGTTTTGTGACACCCGTAATATGGTACCGAATATAAAATGCCATAATTCTGAGAGGATAAATGATGACATGCTTCCTAAGTTGCTACCCAGGTGGTTATAACAAATCCAAACTCCTAACTCAAACACAGAATTTCTGCTTCATGGTCTAATTTGAGGTTTTGTTTTGTTTTCTTCCCCAACTAGAGTTAAGAACAAAAACGTGTGTGAGATGAAAATGGATGAGTTGAAGAAAAATAAATCACCTTCCTTCAGTTCACTGCCCCTATCCAATCAATCACCAGTTCCACCCTATACAACTTCCTAAATATGTATCGTCTCTTGCATATTCTGCTACAATAGTTTTTGTAACTGTTTTCCTATAGCCATTCTTCCCAACACTAAAACCTATTCTCCCTAAACAGCTAGAGTGATATTTTTTAAAAGTGCAAATTGGGTCATGTCATCCTCACTATTCCCTTCCTAAATCCCATGGATGGCTCCTCTTCCTCGTAGGGTTAAACCTACATTAGTCCACAGGGACCCCAAAGACCCTTGCATGACCCTCGCCCCAGCTTCTCTCTCCAGCCTCATCTTGAGCCTCTAGTCCTCTCATTCAACGTATCCAACAGTGGCCTGTCTTCCATCATCCAAATACATCAAAATCCTCCCATGTTTAAGGTCTTCCTATGCTCTGTTCTCTTTGCCTGGCTCCCTCCAGCTCCTGTTCAGATCTTGATTTATATGTCACTTCCTAAGAAAATTACTCTTCAGTCCATTGAAAAATATGTTAGGTATCCTTTTATACCTTTCATGGGATCATGTAATCTTTCTTTGTGGCAGATTTTACAACTGTAGTTAATTAACATATTAAATCAAACATTAAAGAGATTTGCAAAACTATAAAACAATGCCATTCTCATATTATTTTCAAAAATAGAGGTTTTTTAAAGTTATATTAATGTATAATGGATTTATTATTGTTATTTTAAATGAATTAATAGCTTAAACATTTCTTGGTTTTAATTTCTATTACAGTAAGTTTCAATAGATACAACCATATAAACAAAAGCCCTTTGGGTCTTTGATAATTTTTACAAGTTTAAAGGGTCCTGAGACCAAAATGTTTAAGAACGACTGCATAGGAAATTATTTTATGGTTTAAGAAAGAACGAGATAGTGTATTATAAGTAATATTAAATCTTTTAGAAATAGTTATTTTAAATTTCATTTAAATACACTTTAAATGAGAAAGAATGTTTTCATGTAATATTGCTAACTTGGAAAAAAATGTTATAGTCTTATACACTGTTAAGTAAATTATAACAGGATTGGTTAGGCTGGGTCATTAGTAATGTGTTCATTACAACAGAGTTCAGAGGAAAATTCAACTTCCCATGACAAGCAGAGTTTACAGCTTTAAGTGAACAATTTTCTCCTTTAAAAGCATTTTAACAAATGTCACCTTTAATAACAAACACATAACCTCAAACTTTTGAGGCAAAGATGCTGGAAAATCACAATTAAGACAAACCTTTTGATTTATTTTGATCTATTTAAGAACAGAAAATTTCTTAACAGAAGAAACAATTTTTCAATGACAAGATACAAAGTATGTGTTCAATAGTAATGGCAATAATCATTACCACAAAAACAACACTCTCACATACAGCACTGTTCTAAGAGCTTCACATTTTTTACTTACTAAATCGTCCCTACAACCTTAGATACTATTAATATCAGCCCTAGTACATGGACCTTGCCCCAGGTCCCACAGTTAAGTGAGAACAAGATTTGTAGTGAGGTGGGTGGACCTAGAGTCTGTCATACAGAGCGAAGTAAGTCAGAAAGAGAAAGACAAATACCGTATGCTAACACATATATATGGAATCTAAGAAAAAAAATGTCATGAAGAACCTAGGAGTAAGACGGGAATAAAGACACAGACCTACTAGAGAATGGACTTGAGGATATGGGGAGGGGGAAGGGTAAGCTGGGACGAAGTGAGACAGTGGCATGGACATATATACACTACCAAACGTAAAATAGATAGCTAGTGGGAAGCAGCCGCATAGCACAGGGAGATCAGCTCGGTGCTTTGTGACCACCTGGATGGGTGGGATAGGGAGGGTGGGAGGGAGGGAGACGCAAGAGGGAAGAGATATGAGAATATATGTATATGTATAACTGATTCACTTTGTTATAAAGCAGAAACTCACACACCATTGTAAAGCAATTATACTCCAATAAAGATGTAAAGAAAAAAAAAGAATTGGGATTTGAATCTTAACGTTATGCTAATGAGAATGTGTATACGTAAACTAATCTCCTTTCTTGCCCTTTCTTGCTTATAAACAAAGGTAAGAGCTACTAACACCATCAAGGCTTTATTGCTTTATTTTCTCCAAATACTCATTCCAACAGCTTCTTCAAAGACTCTCCTGAAGCACCACGGTAGCTAGCAATCTCTGATTTTACTATAATTTTAACCAACGCCGAATGAAATGACTTGTTTCTTTACCTATGGTCTATCTACCCACTTATATGTGCACCCCCCGTCCCCACCCCCGCACAAGCTATTTAATTTTCCCATTACATCTGGTTTTCTCTTTTTAGGTTTTCACGGCTGCTGAAGATTTTTCTGGCAATGATGGGTTTTCGCCCATTCATGATCCTTTTGGCAGACACTTAATCATCAAATACTAATGTTTCTCAGCCTTCTGACTATAAAAAAGCTAATACGTTGAAATCTTTTCTTCCTTAATGGTCCTATTTTTTGTTCAATATCTATTTCATCTGTTTGTGTAGCAGATATCGTAAATAACCAGAGTTTGGAGTCCCCAGTAATTGAAAGAAAATTCTATCGAAGGTTAATGTATTTATGTTAAACAGAAGGTAGTTTGTAGCCCTGAAATGAACTGTTATTTCTCCTGACATCTTCCTGATTAAAACAGTAAACTCTGTATAGAGTAAGGAACCTTGAAAGTAGTCAGAATTTTAGGGGAAATACTTCTTAAAATATATAACCAGATAGAGGGCTCCCAGATCACGTGACAGAATATTTTCATTTTCTCTGCTGAAATGTCAGTGTTAAGTGATACCCCCATGTCCCTCAGTGAATCTCCAAATACCAACTATGCTTTCTCCTTGGAGGTTATTTTTTCCCCAATCATTCCATTTCTTTTCTTTTTTTTTTCACTTTTATTTTATATTGGAGTATATAGTTGATTAACAGTGACGTGTTAGTTACAGGTATACAGCAATGTGATTCGTTTATACCCACAGAAATACCCATTCTTCTTCAAATTCTTTTCCCATTTAGGTTAATACAGAATATTGAGCTGAGCTTGTCCTCACCCAGAGGCTAATGAAACAGAGATTTCAGGGTCCCTTGCTTTAAGGTCCCCTCCAAGACCCTGTATCTAATTGTACAGTTTTAATTTTGTATGCTTTATGCTAAGGAGGGCTCTAAAAATTGCATAATCTCCTGATCCTATCAAACCTCAATCTGCCTTATCTAAGTTCTAAATATTTCAGTGAACTTACTGTTACTGAATTTATCTACTCATACTTTAGTACCTGCACCTAGGGAAAAATCCTTTGGTGTGACTCATGGACATCAGGTCCCTTGGCTACAAAAGCTTATTTCAACAAGAAAGTGGCAAAGAATTACAAGTCAGGATAGGTGGTATAAACATGAATTTTAGACCTAAATGTCTAGCAATAGGTGATTAGATTAAAAATAAGGTAAATCTGTATCAGAGACAACGTGGATGCTTCTCGCCCTAATTGGACCCGCATAGTTTTAAAACATAAGTTAAAAATTGGGGGATTTCACATAAAATGCAAATGTCAAGCTTCTTTCAAAAAACTAGAAGGTCTGACAAAACTGGGCAAAAATCTGCTTTGGCCTGAACATGTTTCCTACCCACTGCTCTTCACTAATTTACACTGCCTGGCTCTCGCCTTGTAAGCGTTTGTATATGCCACCCTCAAATTATATGAATAATGTCCAAGAGATATCATTAAAAAAATTAACTGACAATATAGCATTCATAGTATACTTCCACTTTCATTTAAAATGACATATAAAATACATTTTAAGACAAATTCAAACAAGACATAATTGTTTCTTATGGGATACAATTCTTTTTTCACTTTCAGGGGGAAAAGAAAAAATACAAGTTTTTAATCCATTAGATACTTTTTTATAATAAAAAAACATTTCCCACCACATTTAAGTACAACTTCAGTAGCAAATGCTATGTTGATGGTTTGGCCAAAAGGAGGACAAGGCAACAGTACTTGCTCAAATCCAGGGACTGGGGCCCCAAAAATTTATTTTCCAGGCCAGAGCACAGACGGAGGAAGCACGGATGAAGCATTTAGAGCTGGCAGTTCTTCACAGCAGTATGAGAAAAGGAAAACCACAATAGATGCCATCCTTTCTGGATCCCAAATAACACCCAATTAACCAACATCACTAGAGCAACTTGTGTGGACCGTTTTAATATATATTCACAGCGTGTGTCATTAGGGCTCCTGGCTGCTATTAAAAGGGTGGGCTAGCAACATGAATTAACAGTAAGACATGTGGTATATTATGGCTCCATACTGCCTAAAGAATTTAGCCAATGTCCTTATTATTCTTCATGTACCCTCACAGCTCCTGAGAATCATGTAACTGTGAATTCAACTGGTCCCAAATGCTAAATGGAAAACAAAATGTCTTGTAAAAGTATCTTTGAGTAACTGCTCCATCTAGCTTCCTTTCTCATCCACTAACTTAGTACATGTTATGATCAACAGATTGTTCTGTTTTCTGAACCTTTTTTGCTTTGTTTTGGGCACACAGAACTCTTCAGGGTAGACAGTCCAAGATTCTGGGTGGGAGAAAAACAAGTGCACCGGGAGAACAGCAGTTCAGTATAAAAGGAAAACCAGAACACTGCCCCCCATTACCACCAGCCTGGGTCGCCTAACAGGCATACATGTTCCCACCTGGTTCCCCTACAGTCCACTCTCCTTCCAACAGCCACAGTCATCTATGAGAGTATCAGGTAAGATCATATCACTCCTCAGCTTAAAATTCTCCACGGGCTTCGATGCATACTTAGAATAAAATGCAACCTTCTGCGCACTGCCTACAAGGCTCCTTCATGATCTGGCCACGTACTTAGTTCTGCAACTTCTTTTCGTACCATTCTTATTACTAAAACATGGCCAATCCCTGTCATTCCAAACTCTTGATATTTGATGCTCACTCAGCCTGGAATACCCTTCCCATAGATTTTTTTTTTTTTTTAATGGCTGGTCCCTTCTCTTCCTTCAGGTATTAACTCAAAGTCACCTCTTCAAAGATTCTCCTATCTAGAGTAGAGCATCCATTTTCCCATTCCCAATCACACTGCCCTAGTTAAGGTTTTTCATTGCACTTGGTATGTGAAATTACTCTCTTTTCTATGAGTTTTCTTATTGATTATCTCTCCACAAACACATGCACAGACAGTCACACACACACAGAAATTTACACTCCATCAGGACAGAGGCCTTGTCTATCTTGCCTAGTACTATCTTCCCAGCAACCAGAGCAGAATCCAGTAGGCAGTAAGTGCTCAAAAAACAAAATCTGGCATGAAAAAAATGAACCTGCCAGTTTAGCAGTTATACTCAGAGGATAATCAAGGGAGCAAAACTGAGATTACATGTGACTCAGCTGGCTGAAGTTTCATCTAACATGAGAAACAGTATCTTCTTTCTGTGAAAACAGCCCTGGTCCCTCTTACTAGGGTGGGCAAAACACAAGCCCTAGAGAAGAAAATTTATTCCTCCACAGTCCTTTGCATGTTCCCCAAATTTCAATCATTCACCTGCCCTCCGGTACAGTTTGTGCCATTTCTCAGTACCACGCGTACCAATTATTTATTCAATTTTTTTTCCACACAATATTTTTTACTCAAGCCTCAATACTAATCAACAAAATTTGTAAAATAATGGGTTTTCTGGGGACTATATATATATATTTCCAAATCATATTGCAATTAACCTTTGGCTATTAAAACACATACACATTCATGTTCATACATTTTTTTTTTTCATCTAAAAGGATCTCTTCCCACACTCGAGGAAACAGTTCATTACAAATGAAGGGAGACACTCTTCCCGGGGCTCCAGCTCCCCTTAGGCGGGCATTACACAGCAGAGTTCCATGGGAAGAGGTGATGTTTACTAAGCACTAGCTCTATGGCAGGCCCTGTGCAAGCTCTTTATTAAAATACCCGATTTGAGGACGTACTCATATTATTTGTTTTGTAGGGGAGGACTAGGTATGAAGAGCTTAAATGTTTGCTCAAGGTCACTGCTATGGATGGAATGTCTGCATCCCCCCAAATCCATATGTTGAAGCCTTAATCCCCAGTAGGATGGTATTTGGAAGTGGGGCCATGAGGAGGTAATCAGAGTTAGATTAGGTCATGGAGCTGGTGCCCTCATGATGGGATTCATGTTCTCATCACAAGAAGAGAAGACAGGAGCGCTCACTCTCTGCCATGTGAGGACACAGCAAGAAGGTAGCTGTCTGCAAACCAGGAAGAGAGGCCTCACCAGAAGGCGACCATGCTGGTACCCTGATCTTAGGATGCCCAGCCTCCAGAATTGTGAGAAATAAATCTCTGTCACTTAAGCCACCCAGTCCATAGTATTTTATTACAGCAGCCCAAGCTAAGAGAGTCACACAGCTAGGAAACAGCAGAAGTAGGACTCAAATTCAAGTGTGTCACGCACCAGAGTCTGTTCTCTTAACCCTGTGTTATATGGCGTCTATGCAGTGCATAACCGATCTGTGCTTTGTTTCATAATAAAAACACTTCTTTCCTGAGGTACTAACAGGAGAGTTTTTATTTACTAATATAAAAGCTGCACACACACAGCTGACTTCCCTTCACGACTCCTAAGCAACAAGCTTGTTGAGAGTCTACAAGCTCAGCCCTCTTTTCACTATTCAATGAATTTAAGTGTTGCTAATCTAATCACTGTCTTTCATACTATTAGAGTTTTATTTTCATAATTACAGGCTGCCAGAGGCTTCTTCCAAAGACCCCTGCTAAGTCTCCACCCCAGATACAGGTTTAAATTGCTTTCTTAGCACCCCTGGGAATTCTCTGAGAAATGACTGAAACTTTGGATCTCACTACCTAGGAGAGACCTCTGGTTTCTCTCCTCTTCAGCAGCCCTCAGTGGAATTCAGAGCGCCCCCCAGCTGACCAGGCCTGCCCCTGAGTCTCCTCCCTCTCAAAGTCCAGTGAGGTCACAGTTCTGTACCTGTGTTTTGTCACCTTTTTTCCTGATGCTTGCATGGCTGTCAAAACAACATGTTAAGCTTGGTAGCTTTTTTTTTTTTTTTTTTTTTTTTTTGTGGTACGCGGGCCTCTCACTGTTGTGGCCTCTCCTGTTGCAGAGCACAGGCTCCGGATGCGCAGGCTCAGCGGCCATGGCTCATGGGCCCAGCCTATCCGCAGCATGTGGGATCCTCCCGAAGTGGGGCACGAACCCATGTCCCCTGCATCGGCAGGTGGACTCTCAACCACTGTGCCACCAGGGAAGCCCTAAGCTTGGTAGCTTTTAAATCAACTTGTAGAAGTATGTCTTTGTGTCCTGTGTAAAGTTTTAACTATACAAAATAAAAAATTAACAATAACAGCTCATCTTTACAGAGTTCCTATTAAGCACCATGCTAAGAAATTTAACATATTTATTCCTCCAAAAAAAAAAAATCCATGTGAAGTAGCTATTTTTTTTTTCTCATTTTATCCCCATCTTATAGAAAAGTGAGGTCTATACAGGTTGTTTAACTTGCCCAAAATCAAGTTGAAAGGAGAATCCAAGCTTCCTATTCTGAAGTTCCACTACATATACTACGTACTGTCAGTATATACACACTGGTCAAGGTAAAACTGTCCTGAGCTGATCCTTACACAAAACTATGACAAACAACAAGGAGTAGACCCATTTTTCTGTAAATGCAGAGGTTAATTAACCTAAGCATTGAAGAAAATTTGTTTTTTAATAAAGAGTGTGCTTCCTTTTCCTTCAAGACCTATAATCTGCTCTTGTAGGTGTCTTCACTGATTTCTCAAGGATCTTCTGAAGGTTCCCTTCATGAAGTCTCTCCTTGTATTTATGTTCCTACTAGATTATAATCAGGGTAACCATGAAGTTCCAGTTTATCCATGTTCTTGCAAACTTCCTCTTTTGGAAGGCAAATTGTATGGCTTCCCTAACCATATTCTCCATGAGGGCAGGCTGGGCCTTCTCTCTATATCTGTCACCAGGGTTTTCAGATTTCAAATCAATACAGGAGTACTGCTTGTTAAATTGTCCTCTTCCACAACTAGGTATAATTTCTCCATTACTGGATCTTTCACTGCACTTTGCTTCTGTCCCCCTTCCAAGAATGATCACATACTGAGTTTTTAATAGTTCACAGACCACACTCTGTTCCGCTATGGTAGCCCTAGGTCCCTACTCATCTTTTATCCCCTGGGCAGCTGGTAAGATGCTTTATCCAGGGATGTGGTTAACTACATACTGACAAACTAAACTGGATATTCTTACAATGTCCCACCTTAGTTCACACTTTCACGCAAACACTTCCTGAGGACTTACACCAGATCCTAGGAAAACAAGAGACAGGTACGTGCCTCCTCTGAAGTGATCTACAATCTAAAGGAGCAACTGCCAATGGAACGGAAAATGAGAGAGCTGATAAATGATGTAAAGAATATTGGCAGAAATCAGACGGAATGTCTGTCTTTGCCTAAGGAGTGGGAGAAAGTTCAAAAAGAAGGCTAAAGGACCAGGAGGTATGGTCCAGATAGAAATGTCCTGAGGACTGGGGGTGCGGGGAGGGAGTTGGAGAGGCCCTCCCAGGCAGAGAGGAAAGAAAGGGCAGACACAAGAAACCATGCAGTCTGGTGCTCGTATGTCACACGGCACTCAGTTGGAGCTTAATATCCCAAGGGAGATAAGTAGAAGTAGTAGACAGGCTTACCTCCCAAAAGGCTGCTCTGTTAAATACTATAGAAATAATTAATAAGCATTTAAAGCAAAATGTGTCCTTTTTTTTTGAACATCAGAATTCAGTAGTAGTTTTTAATTTAATTTTTTTTATTGGAGTATAGTTGCTTTACACTGCTGTATCAGTTTCTGCTGTATAGCAAAGTGAATCAGCCATATGTATAAATATATCCCCTCTTTTTTTGGATTTCGGTCACCAAAGAGCACCGAGTAGAGCTGCCTGTGTTATACAGTAGCTTCTCATTAGTTATCTGCTTTATACATAGTAGTATATATATGTCAATCCCAATCTCCCAATTCAAAAAATATGGAATGACTCACGAATTTGTCATCCTTGTGCAGGGGCCATGCTACTCTTCTCCGTATCATTTCAATTTTAGTATATGTGCTGCTGAAGTGAGCACAACATTTGTCCTCTTTTAAGACAGTGATTTAGGGATCGACAAAACTGAGCTGTAACTTGAAACAATGGTAGGATGGGGGAGGGGACAGATGACCTATAAACAGCATATTCTGGGCTAAGACCAACTAAAACCTTCTTCTTCTTTGTATTTCCATTAACAGGACTGGTAGAGGACAAAGCCCTGCTTAGGAATTCAGTCATGTTAAAGGAAAAATGGTCATTTCAGCATTTCTGTGACTCTACCTTGCTGAAGGGACCCAGGGTGGCTGGATCCTCTGTTTGTAAAACATAATATTGGGCTTCCCTGGTGGCGCAATGGTTAAGAATCCGCCTGCAAGTGCAGGAGACACAGGTTCGAGCCCTGGTCTGGGAAGATCCCACATGCCTCGGAACAACTAAGCCCGTGTGCCACAACAACGGAGGCTGTGCTCTAGGGTCCGCGAGCCACAACTACTGAAGCCCACGCACCTAGAGCCCATGCTCCGCAACAAGAGAAGCCACTGCAATAAGAAGCCTGCGCACTGCAACGAGGAGTAGCCCTGGCTCACCGCAACTAGGGAAAGCCCGTGCACAGCAGCGAAGACCCAATGTAGCCATAAATAATGAATGAATGAATGAATTTGTAAAAAAAAAAAAAAAGAAAAAACATAATATTGGATCATGGGATGAGGCCCGCCAACAGAGAGGAGATGTCATGACTGTAGGAAGACACAGGTTGGAGCAGATGTTAACAACTGGCCTCAGGGGAATTCGACCTGGCACACCATCTGGGAGAAATGCCCTGTGTCGAAGAATGACCAATGGATT
The DNA here is from genome assembly GCF_963455315.2 of Globicephala melas. NCBI lineage: Eukaryota > Metazoa > Chordata > Mammalia > Artiodactyla > Delphinidae > Globicephala > Globicephala melas. Next base: position 29,362,955 of record NC_083324.2, on the reverse strand, counting down.
TTTACAAGAGAGCTGTCCTCTGTTCAATTAAAAATTATTGCCTGTATTATACTGCTATGTTCTGTGATCCCCCTCCTTTAGCCTAAAGCTTTAGTGTGTCTGCTATGGTCCGTGGCTGCAGGTAAGAAGTACTTTGAGAAAATGAGAAACGGACAGTCTCCAGGCTGGAAGGAAGCAAGTAGGGAAAGCAACAGTTAGTTGTCACCAGAGTCTAGATATAGAGGAGGGAGGAACAGTCAGGAAGGGGACTCAGAGGAGTATGTGAGTGTCTCTAGAATGAGAAGTAGTAATCACGCTGCAGTCCTTTTTCCTTGACAAGTGCTGGTTTCCCAGCAAGCTTCCCTCTGTGGACACTAAGGTCTCACCTCCTGTCTAAAACTGTTCTGGCCCTCTATGTGAAAGTGAGCCTCTCTCTTCTCTGGCAAAAACGTCTACCTATCTAATGTGGTAATTGAATCAGATTTAATTTAAAGAAAAATCGTAAGTCCTTTCCACACAACCACAAAAGAAAGCACTTAACCTCAATAAACTAACAGTTAGGGACTCACCTAATGGTCCAGTGGTTAAGACCTCAACCTCCCAACGCAGGGGGCCTGGGTTCGACCTCTGGTCGGGGAACTAGATCCTGCATGCCTGCCGCAACTATCAATAAAAGTTCCCTCGTGCCGCAACTAAAGATCCTGCATGTGGTAACTAAGACCCAGCACAGCCAAATAAATAAATAAATATTAAGGATAAATAAATAAATAAACTAGCAGTTAGGAGGATGAGAAAACGTACCAGAGCTCAGAGATACGTAGCAAATCAAAATTCTTCCCATTCGTGTGAAGGAAGTAAGCCAAAATAAGTTTTCTTCTCGGACTAAACCACATAACACAACACATATTAAAAAGATGGGCTGGAGCAATGAGCTGCAACCATCCGTGATTCAGTGGAATCCCCAAACACTCCCCACCAGTTTCACAGCACTTCACCGGCACCAGAAAGTGACATTTATTGAGATTCTTAATAAAAATGAACATATTTGGCTGTTTCATATGTTATTGGATTTTTTGGCATATGTTTCAGAACTCAAATACCTTAACTCTGCTTGTGAGTGAGACAGGGTTCCCCAGGGGATCACTCTCCTACTCCTGGAAATAATATTTTCATTACTCAAGTCGGGGTAGGTAAGGAATTGAAAGTTTCCTGACTCTTGCCAGGGAGATAGCTTAATTCAAGTGTGTTACGTTTTCATTATTTGTATCTTCTCTTGAAATGTGAGGGCTGTCTGCAAGTCTTGTGGCATATGTTTTTTACCTGCCTCTGTTCAGTGATTTCCTGGAAGAAGGAAGAATATGGCTTAACTAAACAACTCTTGGGATCCTGCTTTAATATATACAGCATTTATCCCCAATTAGGTTAACTATGCATCACTGTTCAAAAATATTCTTACAAGCCCCTTGAATAAAACAAGTATTACATAGCAACTAGTTCTGGTCTCTGTGCTTAACTTATCTCATCTTCACATGAAGGGAGTTGACACCCAACATGTTTCCAGCTCCAAGAGTCTATGGAATGGTTGGGGAGGAGGGGAGGGAGAGGGATGGACTGGGAGTTTGGGGATAGTAGATGCAAACTATTACACATAGAATGGATGGACAACAAGGTCCTAGTGTACAGCACAGGGAACTATACTCAATATCCTGTGACAAACCATAATGGAAAAGAATGTAAAAAAAAGAATGTCTCTATGTGTGTAACTGAGTCACTTTGCTGTACAGCAGAGACTGGCACAACACTGTAAATCAACTAGACTTCAATTAAAAAAAATTTTAATTAAAAAAAACAGAGTCTATGGAATAGTGATCCGACCCTTGTATTCCGCTGATCTTGCTTTCTTTAGTTAGTCCTCTTTAATTATTGCCTCCTCTTCTTGACATTTTTTAAACAAAATGGAAAATGTTGTATAAATCAATTACTAAGTAAGTTTTACAAACTATGAAGAGTGTGGAGATGGTTACGAGAGAGAGCTGTCAGTTGTTTTTTTTAGGGTTTTTTGGCTGTTTTTATCATTTAATTTTTTTTAATATTGTAAATTCATCCTTCACACCTCTTGGCTCACAGTAAACCACAAAGAGATGACCATATCACTCCAGATTGAGCTTCACAGTGGCAATAACCACGATGATAATATAAACTCTTCATTTTCAAGCTCCTACTATGTGGCAGACCTTTATTTGCTTACTGCTTACTGACTTCTTACTATGTCCCAGAATCTTGGGAACACAACCCTCAAGTCAGCCATAGCCTGTGATGGGAGAGAAAGGACAGTGCCCAGGAGATTAAGGAATTGAAGGAATTGGTGAAATGGTAAAAGCACTCAAGTAGGTGTTTTTGCTGTATGTTTAAGAACCTTGAGACCTCCTATGTCTTTACAAGGGGACTTTTCCACCAGAAGACCAGTAATGAGGCTGAGAAAGACATTCTGTAGATGAACTCTTGAGAAGTTCTTTGAAAAGAATTAAGTACAATCAGCCTGGGTCCGAACACCATATTTTACTTAGATTTCAAACCTCCTTGTCCAACACTTTGGCCACTAGCCAGCTGTGGCTATTTAAATTTAAATTAATTAAGATAAAATAATATTAATATTGTGCTTCCTTAGTTCACGAGGCACATTTCCAGTGTGTATAGCCACATGTGACTAGTGGCTGCCGTACTGGACAGCACAGATAATAGAACAGGTCCATCGTTGCAGAAAGCCTTATTGGACACTGCTGACTTAAAAGTATAAAACGACATCATCAACAGTCAAATATTAAGGGGAAATATAACATTTTATTTAATATACTAAAAATATGTATTGGTATCCAAGCCAATATCTAGAAATGCAAATGTTCACCTTTATCATTGTAAAATGATATTATAATTCCTCATTTATACTTTTTAGACAATAGTGTCAGATAATATTACTCTGGTGCAGACATAGGATTTTTTTTTAATTGCTTTCCTAGACTCTGATCATAAAAAAGAAAATGCAGGTAGCATAAGACAAACAGATAATGAGCATGCAAGCTCACTGCATTTGTGTTTTGAAAGAGACAACTTACTGGTCTTGCAAAGAAAAGTTCAGTTCATAAAAGGAAACTCAATTGCTCTGGTCCCTGAGTTAATAGTCTTGTGAGAAGAATGCCTTTTTGTCCAAAAGGATTCTCAAAATGTTTTGATAACCATTCTAATTTCATTAGATACAGCCACAGAAACTCCCCAGAAATAACTTTATGAGATAGGGTCAAATATGCTAATGAAGGCCCTCTCCCATCTTTCCTCTGAGTTACTGCCATATTTGTAATTTGGGAGGAAGGATTTTTCTACTTACTATCCTACTGTGCAACGATAAAACACACACACATCCACACATACACACCCTACATGACACATACAACAAGGTTATCTATCCATAATATTGGTATCTACCATCTAATTGTATTTAAATTTTTATTTAAGTAAAATCAGTATACATATACAAGTTCGATGAATTTTTACAGTCTGAACACTTCCATATAACCAACGCTCAGAATAAGAAATGGGATATTATCAGCACCCCAGAGCCCACCTCATGGAGCCTTCCAGAGACCACCTCCTCAAGGGTAACCAACATCTGGACTTCCAACACCACTGGTGAATTCTGACCATTTTCATGTCTTATATGCATGGGACTCTTCTGTGTCTAGCTTCTGTCAGTCAACAACATGCTATCTGGTTTGGGCAGATCCTTTGTCACCATAAGGTGATGACCATTTGGCTTTCCCACCCCACCATATAGAAGAGTTAATCCTTAATGAGGAGGTACCAGGTATCAAGTACTGTGCTAAGCTACAACTCATTTAACTCCCCAAACAAGAAGTATTATCCCTTTTAAATAGATGAGGACACTATGGCTAGGCAATGACCCCCACTTATTCAATTAAACAGTAATCTAGGTGCTGCTTTGAAGGGATTTTTCAGATGTAATTCAAATTTCTAATCATTTAAATTTAAATTAGGGAGATAATCCTGGGTGAGCCTGATTTTAGTTAAAAAGAAGGTCTCAAAAGCAAGGCGAGGCTTCAAAGAGAAAGGGGAAGGAAAAGGAGGAGGAGGGGAGACGTTTTTTCCGGAACAGGTAACAATGAGCAATGATCATACATTAATTTATACATGTTAATAATAGACAGTAAACCAATTCAGAGGCCAGTGTCTGCAGAGAAGTTTTGAGTGGAAACTAATGGTAAAAATGGTGGGGATCACAGTTATTAAGGTTTCTAATTTTTTCCCCAAGTCAGCTCTGATGTCCTATATTCTTGCATACTGTCCCTAAGTACACTCTCAATTTTCAAATCCTTGGTCTCGATTTCAGGTTCAGAAAGTAAGGTCACTGTATTTGTGGTAGGCTGGTGGAAGGCAGTGTTACTGGACAGCCAGACGTCTCAGAATTCTTATTATCTTTCAAAGCAATCTCAGTGCAAGGCTTTCCTTGAGTGGGCCTGAATAGATTTCAAGTAAACCCATACTTTTTTTAAGAACAGAAACTATTTCTTCCGTTATCACATTCCCCTTAACATATATCCTAGAGCAGGATTAGAGGTAAGTACCTATAAATGTGGATGCATAATACCATTTTTCTTCCCGTTTTCTTTTTAAGGCTGATATAAAAATTGTTCTCCATTTTCAGAGGTGAAATTAAGGCCAAAATGAAATTCTTAATTTCCCCTTCCACAGCTGTTCTCCTCAAGTCTTCTCCATCTTGACTGTTATTCTCCCCCAGTCACTCGGTGTCTCAAGACAAAATTATACTAAAGACCAACAAGTGGGTTCTGCCTCCAAAACTGGTCAGTTCTCTCTATCTCCATCATCACACTCTTGTTCGGGCCACACTGATGCCAAACCCAAACAAAGAGTCCTTAGGTGATCTCCCAGCTTCCACTAAGCTCTGATATATACAACAGGGTAGGAACTCATTTTTAAAAAATTGTATATTAGGTAATACCACTCCCCTGCTAAAAATCCCAACTGAGACTAGATATTTGATGATACTAAAGAATTACTGAAAAGTTATAGGTGTGATAATGGTACTGTGTCTATGTTTTGAAAAAGAGCTTCTATGCTTTACAGATAGTGAAATATTCACAAACAAAATGACAGGCCTCAAACTTCAAATTATGTGATGGCGTTGGGGAGAGAGCACAGATAAAACAAAATTGGCCATGAGTTGCTAATTACTGAAACTGGATAATGGGTACATGGGGAGTCATTATATTTCTCCATTTTTCATGTATGTTTGAAATTTTTGTGATAAAAAGTTTTAAAATCTCCATTGGCTCCTGAATGCACTTAGAATAACATTCCAAGAACTTGCCTTGGTCCAAAAGGCCCTTTATGATCTGATTCCTGCTCACCACTCTCAGATCTCCTCCAGTACCCAGCTCTGCCTATTAACTACCCAAGAGCTACAAGGGTTATCCCTGTGCCTTAATCATGCCAAATGTTTGGACACTTCGGGGCCTTGAGGTATGCTCTTCCATCAGTCTGGAGAGCTCCTCCCCAGATGTTCTCATGGGTGGCTCCTTCAGGTGGCATCACTCTCTGGAGAGCCTTCTCTGACTATGCTATCTAAAGCCATCCTCCCTCCTTGCCCTCCTCCTACCCACCCGTTCCACTGCCCTTTCCCTACTCAGCCTCTTATGTTCTTTCATTCTTTTGCTTTATTTTCTTCATAATCCTTATAATTTTTTGGAAATCATCTTTTTTCTTGAATAACTCATTTCAAAAATAAGCCATCTGTCATCAGTGTCTCCTCTACCACTAGACTATGTGCTCAGACAAAACTGGAACCTTGTCTGTCTGGTTCACTTTCATGTTCCCTGGGCCTACAGTAGTGCCCACCACAAAAGTAGGAGTCCAATGAAGACCCATTCAATGAAGCCGCTATTAGACCTGACCATGAAGACTGCATACATTTCACATGAACGTCAAAAAGAATAACTAATGTCTTAGAAAGTTAAACTATCCTTACATGTGTTTATGTATTGTTTTAATGAATACTTAATACCTACGGAATTCCTTTGAAATAAATAGATCAACATAATAAGTAAACACTTACACATATTAATATAATTAATGAATAATTAATACTTTCAAGTTTCCTTTGAATTACGTATAATATATCCATACACATATATACATAGTATTATTTTGATACCCCATATCTGATAAGATGATTACTGGTTAATATAGAAAGAAATGACAGTTTGTGATCGCTACATTTCCAGCAAAAGATTGTGCTGAATGTATTGTTGCCAGACTTCACACTTTAAAATTCATTTCTAAGATTCTTAGCTGGTTTAAACCGTGTCACCATAATAAGCAAGTTTTTATTTCCTTTCAGATGTTCCTGGCTACTGAAATAATTGATTTTTAAGATTTTTCCCGTTGACCTATAAGGCTGTGAAGAAGAGATAGCTCTTCTTAATCTCAAAGATCCAAGCTAAGCTTACACTCCCTGGTCATTGTGCAGGTGTCACCTTCCTTGCTTGCTTCTTTATGTATTGTTGGAGAAACACAAATGTATTAGTTACAGGACACTGGTAGCTTTTAAACCCTCTTTGAAATCTTGCTTTAATAACAATGGCTCAGCATCATTGGAGGATAACTGTACCCAGTTATCACAGATATAATAAAGTATGTTTTTAATTTTAATATATCTACCTTCCCAAGTATAAATTTCTTCTGGGGCTTTGAGGGACCCAAGAGCACCAAGAGTAGTGTAAATAACATGTGACTTCTGAGTTGGTAGACGGAGGGAATGGAAGGCAGATTCTAAAACACATACAAACCCACGGATACTATATTTAAAGCAATTTGGCTTTCTAACTGGTAAATCCAAATGAGGCAGGAACAGTAACGAAAGGAAGACATAGCTTCTCAAATCCACCCATTTCCTTAAAAGCAGACCGGCCTAGATCCTAATCATTCAGTAACCTTCAAAGGCCATTCCCCACCTTCCTCTCTCTCAAAGCAATTAAAACATCAGATACTCAGTCTTTAAATAACTGGCAAGACAGTTCTCTGTTAAGGAGTTTGTGAATGTATATCCTTCCCAAATATCTGAGAAACTCCAGAAGAGAACATTGTATAAAGACTGGTCCTTAACCTCAAAGTTCACATAGAAAGCAGCACCCTTGACAGTCTACAATGAAGCAATTTAAATGGCAATGGTAGCCCAGCCTGAAGACACTTTTCTAAAGGGAAGCCTGGAAAACATCACGACAGGAAGCTGTCACCCTTACTTGGACTAAAGAAAGTGTACTATGTTCCTTAAAGAGGTTGGTTCTAGTAGGAAGATGCAATAAGCAAAAAGCAAAACTCAATACAGCGATCCTCCCAGTGCTTTATTTTTTAAAAAAATCAATCACTAGCTCTTGTTTGCTTCGGTGCTCATAGAGTAGTGCTAGACTGGAATTCCTTCTGCTGGAAAACCGAGAGGACATTCTGTCTTGCATTTTGTCTCCAGCAATCCCAGTCTGCATGCAATTCCCCAAACGTGCTCTCTACTGGACACAGCTCTCCCCACCGCAACACAGGTTTGTTGTCTGCCAGAGTACTTCTTGCTTATTTTAAAACCTAAGGTGGAGGCTACTTCATTCAGAAAGCCTTCCTGTCTCATTTTCAGGTCAATGCCACCCTTCTATATGCTTTGATCTTACTGACTCCATGCTTTAATGACTGGTATTTTCCCAAGAAATTATAATTCACTTTCTGAATGTTTGTCACTGGATGAGGCCCACGGGGACAAAGATGGTTTCTTACTTGGGTCTGTGTCTCTAGCAGCTTGTTTGGGGCCTGATACAAAGCGGCTTCTCAGGAAACAATGCATGAAAGAGTAAAAGAATGAACAGAAGAGTGAACAAATTAAGCAAGCCAGTATCTCTTTAAACTCCTTGTTTGAATCCAATGCCCACCACTACACTTACACTTCACGCCCAGTACAGGTTACCATCTGCTTACCTCTTCAATCTTAAACATTGTCAAATATTGAAGTTCATTTCATGATCACTAAAGGTTGGTGAAGGGCCCAGGCACAATGGGTTTACGACTGAGTAATTTAGCGTTGTATAATTTGTTATTGTGTAATTATTGCTGTAAGTAATTTATTGCTTCCTTAAGGACTGGTTCTTATGTATTTTTTAATCACTAGTTGTCCTTTATTGTGAATGGAGATGCTCATGTATCCATCAATTAGATGCTACCGATTTTACAAAATGATTGAGTGCTTTACTTCCTTTTTTTCTCAGTTTTATATACAAGTAATACATGAAAATATCCTCATTGTAAAAAAATTTAAACAACATAGAAAAATTTGAAAACTCTCCCTTACTGCTCCTACCTTATCTATGTCCCTCCACAGAAGCAACCTTTGTTATCAATTTCAGACCTTTCTCCATGCATTTAGCTATACGCATACACAGACATGTTTTGTGTTGTTTGGGTGAGAGTATTGTACATATGTGGGATCAAGAGGTTTTGCAAAGGTTTTGCAAACTTCTGTGTTCAATTAACATACTTTTTACCTACCAGCATTCCATACTTTGGGTATACCTAGTTTATTTAATTATTCCCAGGTTGATCAAAATATATGTTTTTCAGTTTTTTACTCTTAAAAATCCCTGAACATGTCTCCTTATATAAAGGTGCCAGGAATTAATGAGTTAAACAGTATGCATAAAACAAGCTTACCAGAGTACAAGGCTGTTTCTCCTCATCCTTACAAATACATTGAATATCAACAGGTTTTTGTTGTTGTTGTTCACTCTGATGACACCAACTATGTTCTACATGACCTAACCCAGTGTGGAATCACCTATGTTCAGATTCACTGTAGGTCACTGTGATTGGCACACAGGTTCAACTGAAACATACAAAAGGGCTCCTACTCAACTCTTAGCTCACATCCCAGTAACATAAACATGGATTCAATATCACTTCATGTTTAAACATCAGGAGGGAGATACTGGAATAAGTGTCTTCCTATAAACTATCTCATTTCACCCTCTTAACATCCAATAAAATAGAAACTTTAATTCCTATTTTATAGATAACCAGAGTGAGGCCGGCTTCCCAAGGTTCCCAAGCTCTATGTCATACCAGGAAGTGCTAAATAGCCCCAGAATTTGGAAATTGCACAGGAGTGCTACTTAGTTCAAACTTTTCCGGGTTTTTATTGTTCCCTGATGCCTAAGATCCTGCTCTTACATACCACTATCCACTATTATTTTTAAAAATACTGGGCTTTGGAAACACGCTTAGAAGATTAGATGCTAAAAGAATACAAATATTTATACAGGAGCAAGAAAATAAATTTATTGGACACCTGCCCTTTTTTTAATGAGTTCCTCAGATTTTCCCCCAGAACTAATATCTAAGACATGAAATGGCATAGAATAAAACCCATGATGACTAAGATAAACTATAGGAGAATGGATATTGTCCTTTACATCTTGGCAATACCTAATAATATTAAATATTTAAAATTTTACCCTGGCTAGTAATAAAAAAGAACCCACAGTTATACTGTTAATTTAAGAAACTTGCCCTAATATTAGAAATAAAAATTTGTACTGAGGAAACAAAATAATTTTCACATCACTCAACTAGTTCTATTAAGAAAATTTTAGAAGTCATGTTTTTTAGCACCAACTAAAATGAACAGAAAAACGCTTCGTAAAATGTTGAGAAGCATGAAATGAAAGGTTAAAATATTTCACTACTGGGGCTTCCCTGGTGGCGCAGTGGTTGACAGTCCGCCAACCGATGCAGGGCACACGGGTTTGTGCCCCGGTCCGGGAAGATCCCACATGCCGCAGAGCGGCTGGGCCCGTGAGCCATGGCCGCTGAGCCTGCGCGTCCGGAGCCTGTGCTCCACAACGGGAGAGACCCCAACAGTGAGAGGCCCGCGTACCGCAAAAAAAAAAAAAAAAAAAAAAAAAATTTCACTATGTATACGTTATGCTGGAACCTTGAATTTATCGCCTACACAGAATGGTACTTTAAAGATTACTTGAATGTGTTTTCTGAAAGTATGAAATGATCGATTCATTTTTAAAACCCTTAATGCAGTAGTACTCTTACTTTGCCTGACAGATGACAGGCTTAAGAAAGGCAAAGATCAGAGCTGCAGGAACAACAAGAGTTGGTACCAAATTCACTTCCCCTTCATGCCAACACTTTCTTCTCCCTTATCAAACAACAAAGCAAAAAGAAAAGTATTGAATGTGAAAACCAGAGAGATTCCCCATGACTGAGCCTTGGCAAGTACAAATGCACTAGTAATGGAGCTGATTGCTGTGACCTTTTCAGTTATGATAATCCCTCAAAGAAAATTAAAACCATTTTCTAAAACATGGTCCAAGGAGTTCCACAGATGGCTGAAGAAAACATTTAGGAATATCCCTGGCACTTTTCTAAGTATGTACATACTTAACACACGTCTATTCTTACTCTACAGCCCTTCCAGGCATGATTATTTGTGAGCAAAAGGTCAAACTTAATTTGAGAGACATTTTTTAAAAGCCTATCTTTCCAGAGTTTTTGACCTTCATTTTCCTCTTACATGTATTTATGTTTTGAAATGGGAAGATCTAAAAAGAGGGGGACTACCAAAGGGGAGGGAGGCTGGGGAATGAGTGAAATAGGTGAGGGAAGCTAAGATGTACAAACTTCCAGTTACAACACAAATGAGTCACAGGAATGAAATGTATAGCCTGGGAAATACAATCAGTTACAGTGTAAAATCTTTGTATGGTGAGATGGTAACTAGACTTATCACAGTGATCATTTTATAATGCCTAGAAATGCCAAGTCACTATGTTGTATAGCAGGAACTAACACAGTGTTGTAGATCAACTATACTTCAAAAAACAAACTCATAGGAAAAGAGATCCGATTGACGTTACCAGAGGTGAAGAGCTGGGGGAAGGAGGAATTGCAGGAAGGTGGTCAAAAGGTACAAACTTCCAGTTATAAGATAAATAAGGACTACAGATGTAATGTATAACATGATAAATATAATTAACACTGTTGTATGTTATATATAAAAGATGTTAAGAGAGGAAATCCTAAGAGTTCTTATCACAAGGAAAAAGTAGTTTTTTTCTTTTTCTTTTATTTTGTATCTATATGAGATGATGAATGTTCACTAAAGTTACTGTGGAATTTCATGATATATGTAGGTCAAATCATGTTGTACACCTTAAACGTAGACAGTTCGATATGTCAATTATATCTCAAATAAGGAAAAAATATTTAAGACACTGTTATGTAGCATCCCAAAGGTAAAAGTGCCCTATATTGATTATTCTGCAGATTAAGCATTTTATGAAGTCTAAAATTTTGTAAATTATCATTAAAAAATACATAGAAAATGGTAGTGCATGTGAACAAGGTGTTTACTTTTTTATCTTCTCTGATATTCTGCTAATTAAAGTGAATATTCAAATATAAAATAAAAATGATAATATAAAAAGAGGGTGACTATGTACTCTTTTCTGCTTCATGAGAATTTGATAGTCAACTAAGGAATTAATACATCATTTAAAATGTATCCTTTTGTTTTGGATATGACAAACATGTGAAGAGGCTTTCGACTCTCCAGAATCTTCAATGACTTTCTAGTGAGCAAAAATTTCGCCGAAGCATAGAAACATGTATATATTTAACTTTAAATAAAGTTTAAATAAAGAAAAATGGTACAAGTTTGCCCTTGTTCAACTTCCGCTTAGTGAATAAGTACACTAAATATTTACAGAAATGAAAGATCACCTGATTGTTGGACTTGAATAAATTGACTTCATTTTAGCGCCCAGAAGAGAAGCCATGTCTACAGACAAGATGTCCAAGAAGCTGAAGGCTTGGTTCTTCATTCAGCTCTCCTCCTTATTGGCCTTATGAAAATTAGCTGGGCAGTCAACCAATGGAAGCCTGCGTTTCTCATGAATTGAATGGTAATACTGGCATACGCTACCATAAGTACAACAACAGACAGGAAAAGTTTATGAAAATTATATAATATTATGTAAACAAGCATATGGTGTTATAATTAGTAGTTCTAGTTTACAAAGTTAGATTCTCAGTATCAACAGCATTGATCTACCACAGCAGATCAGAGACAAGTCACCCTGCATGGAAACCATGAAGTGGATTCTGATCAACAGAAGCCACTCAACTGCTTTCTGAATCTTCTAACAGAAAATTAGAGTCTTCATCAGAGAGAATGAAAAAAAAAAACAGTTCATTGTTCCAAATTTGTATTTCTGTTGCTGATACCTGTTAAGAAGCAGTTCTGTAGCTATTAAGTTACAGTTGGCAATTAAAAAAAAAAAAAAAAGACTAATAACTAAACCCTTTAAATTCCACCATCGAAACAGAAGATCACTCTAAAGCACACGCTACGAAGGATGCAAAATGGCTACTGAAGACTTCAGTATCGGGATTAAGACCCTTCATCAATAGGAATACGTTCTGTTTTTAGAACTATTGCATAATGAGAAAAAAACATCATGGGAGCACAAATGAACTACCTCATAAAAGAGTACTTTGCCTTAGTCTGAGAATAATTTTTATCCAATTCAAATACCATAGAACAAAGAACTAGGAGGAAGAGGGATGACAGAAGCAGAGCACTTGGGAGAGAAGCTGGTCCTGCATGAAGCCAGGTGGGAAAGGACAACTCAACCTGCGCTCTTGTGTTGGTGGAAACCAAGTCCAGACCAGCTGGCAGGAAGTAGGAAGATGCTGCCTTTGCGATTCCCTTCAAAACCTATTAGCAACCCTCAGATTCAAGAGTTACAACTCCCTTAAAATAAACAGCGGGAAATGGAAAAGAAGTAATCTCACTTGGGGAAAAAACAAAAAAAAAAGTTTAAAATGGTTAAAACATGTCAGGGTTTTCTCACACAGAAGGAATAAAGGAAACTGTTTCAGGACTTGTGGGGACCTCTTACTGCAAAGCAGACTTACTTGCAAGAATCTAGATGCACATACGTATTCCTTTGTGTGAACTCATCACAGCCAGTACTTTTTCAACACTGAAGCTAGTGAGGCACTTGCAAGACATTTTAGGAAAATGAGTAGGGCGGAAGGCACTTCACCAGAGAAGTTTAAGTACACATTTATCTATGCATTTTGTTTCTTCAAAGACTTCCCTGAGATTTCTTCCTAAATTCTGTGTGATCATTCCCAAAGGTAATGCTAATGAGATCTGCATTCTTTATCAGATGCCAAGGAAACATAGAAAATTTATCAAATGATAAGATTGGATGTGAAGCCCCATGCTAAAGATCATCCCCATTCCTTCTTCCTGACAAGGTCTTCATTACGTTTGTCCAACAAACAGTATAGAAATGGCAACACAATAAAACTGCCTATTTACTTGTCAGCTTCTCCCAGTGAGCTGCGAGCTCCAGATCAGTGTTTTCCACCTACGTCCGCAGCGTCAGCACTGTGCCTCCTACACAGAAAAAGCTCCACACATGCTGGTAAGTTCTGTTATTTTAATTATCATTACCTAGGTCTTATGTTTTATTACATTTATATTGAAAATCTTGAATTTTTTAGGAATTTCAACTACTCTTCCTAACATTTTCCAATAAGGAGGATAATGAACATGTAAACAAATACATTTATTTACATGTTTATAACACATGGACAAAGAAGATATTTCTATAACAGTTTCCTGTGTTCCTTCTAATCTATAGCATTTGCCCTTTCCACAAAAGTTGAAAGGAAGAGGGAACCAATGGAGTATGAGTGGCAGTCAAGGCAAAGAGAGATGGTAGAAAAGAAACAAGTTCTCAGATGTCAAAGAGTCACCTGGAAAGGGTGCTGACCACCAGCAAAATGCTGATTCCATGGACCCATCCCTAGATAGCTACCCCATAGTCCTAAGCACCGAGGGGGAAGAGATTGAGTTACAAATCTCCATGGCTAAGTAGGAGTTAGCTTTTCTTGCTTTTGTTTTTAAATTTTTATTTTCAGAACAAAGAGGATTGTTATAAAAGGAAGAAGTGGGGCTTACTGTAATTACATTTTATTATTCTACTGATCACTATCACCTCCAGTAATTTCATAATTCATTATTGTTACTTACTTAAGTTTCCAAAGGTTTTTAATATGTTCCTTAGCTTCTAGATAGAGAAGAATTTTCATAACAATCCAATGACTGATCACAATTACTGGTGAGGAAAATGGAAATCACAATGTAATCATTATAAAAAGAGGCTATGTAAATTACACTAAAATGTCAATGATTTATTAGAGCCTCATTAATATTGGGGAGCAACTAAAAAATTAAACATACATGCACTGCACATTTCCCATTTTCTGTCCTCTCTTCTTCCCTAACATGAATAAGAGGATACCACCAAAAACAAAGAAAACCTTGCAGCATCATGTGGTAGTTTTCTCCAATCTGCAGTTGAGCACTTCAAATAAAATAGATATTTTACTTATTTTCACAATGCCTTTATTTTAAAACCTATGTTTCCTGTTGGCTTGAAATTGTTTCACTCCTAAATTCTCAGTACCTAAAAGCTTTTTCATTTAAATTTTCACAAAATCTATTCAAGTGTTTGTTTTTTGGCAAAGTACATATTACTACCAGACATGTCATCAATATCCCTTTAGTTCTTCCTCCTTAATAATGGCATTCTCGGTTTTTAGCTGAGCATATGTTGGCCTGAAATAGATACATCTTCCAATCTGACTGTTTTTGCCCCTTCTCTTTTTCCTTCTTTCTGCCAGATAAAATGTGGTCATAATGGCTGAAAACTTCTAGCAGACAGCACTAAATTAGATTGTTCCTCTCACTAGTACAGACACATGTTCACGTGCATACATTATACATGGACATGCACACACACATACAAACATACTTCCCCATGCTCCATCTCCTTTTTTCTCAACATACCAACAGACAATTAATCTACTGCCTAAGCTGATAGGCTTTTTCTTAAATCCGTAACAACATTTTCAAGTGAGCCCATGACCTTGGATCAGTTTCTTCAAGCTATCACTAAGGAGTGTTTGCTTTCTTCTTTTTTTACTTTCAGCCACATATTAACCACTGTTCAAACAGAAACACAGGCTTATCTCTAGACATCTTCACTTTGCCCACTCGGATGACTACTTGCTTAAGTACCCACAGGACACTGAAAAGAGTAATAATTAATGTTATATAGTCATTCATTCAATGGCTGAACAAAATTGACATGGTCCCTGTACTTATAAAGCTTACATTCTAATAGGGGAAACAAGCAAAAATACAATAAATTGTTGTCTTCATAGAATTGGACACATGACTGGCAAATAAAATAATATGTCCAAGAACTCCTTGTTATGAGGGAATGGAGGTGAGGTGTACTACTTGGCCTGTGTTTGTAAACACTGATAGACTGCAGTTAAAATCCTGACTTTCTTTAAGCTCAATAAATGGCTGTCTTCAGACTAAATTCCACCTGAGGCTCTAAGCTACTAACGTCCTTTAGAAGATAGAAGCAATATCTCTTATTTAATCTACCAACACCAGTTCAATGGCAGAATCTGTTGTCTTGAACAGGGCAACATCTATTAATGTGAGGAATGATAACCACCTTCGTATACTCTGAAGATGTAACCTGACCACAGAGGCAGTTGATGTTTTGCATTGTTTTACAGTATTACTTAACCACCCAGTTCTATAATTAACATTTACATTTTTTTCTTTAAGCCAGGAAAGGAGATTAAAATAATCAATGAGATGTCAACACAAAGCAGACACATAGGACCAGATGCAGTCTCAAAATAATGTTCTACAAAAGTCAGCAGGAAGGGTAGCAATAATTTATTCCAGGAATACTGATAGTTACCATCATCTAGATTCTGTTAAATGGTTTGTATTTTTTAAAAAACTTAGATGGGTCTTACACCATTCCCCTGTACTTCTACCACTGAAAGAAATTCCATCAAAATCTGAAGTTAAAGATACTAGCTCTTGTCAAGTCAAGATATTGAAGGTGACTGTTCTGATCACAGCAATTCTCAGAAAGTTCAGATGTAGTGATAAACCTAAAAGTACAATATGATGTATTTTCAACTGTTCATTCCAATGTTCAATACTTCAATTACTATACTTCGTAATTCACCCTATAAAACAGCAAACAGATATTGTCTATAGGATACACACACACATACACCCAAATACATACACACACAAATATATATATATATACACACACACACATGTATATGTATAGGTATGTATCAAGAGAGAAAGAGAAAATTTCTATTTTTTTTTTTAAATAAAGAGATGAGAAGAAAGGTCACACCATTGTTACTTTCTAAAAATAATTTCCCAGGATCTATAATATTCAAAGCTGTGCTGAATTATTCATTTAATCTTATTAAAACTAGAAATTTAAGTAATATCTCTGAATATAACTTGGAATAATGTAACAAGATAATCATGAACGCATCACAAAAATTCATGCTGATTAACAGTAAATAGCTTTCGGACTGACTGATTTCTGTTTAGGAATGAGAGCATCATCTAAACAAACTCTGTTGCCAAAAAAGCCACAAAATTGGAAAGCAATTCATTTCTGAAATGAGGCCTCAATGCGAAGTCTAAGCCTTAGGTTCATCTCCCATCTTCTGAATTGTGCACAAGAGTATTTACTACACATGCTGCTTGTTTATAAGACAGAGACTACAAACAACATCCAGAATGGGCGTTTTACCTAAAATTCTGTATATTTCACATGTTTTAAAGCAAAATATTTTATATTTGATCAGCTTGGCTTTTAATTTTAGTTATAATTATTTTCAAATATACTAAGATATTCCTGACATCTCAAAAGAATAATTACTGTCAACTCATTTTTAGGAAAACTATATCATAAAAAATGTATAGCTTCACATAATTAAAACAATTCAAGCAGTGTGCATTGACTAAAGTAATACGGACTATTAAATAATTCAAAATTGTGTTTAGCGGCAGCAACTGTTTAATTAAAAGGTAAAAACTGCAACTAATCCACTACGGTTGACAGAAATACAGCCTATATCAGTAGTGAGATCCCCTAGCATAGAGAATATGGATATGAATTCCAGAAGTCATGAGCTTCATTCAATGAATATAATTAAAATAACCACAATAAACCTGTAGAGAAACATATTTTACATCAAAGATCTTCTGAATGTTCCCTCGCTTTTCATTTCCTTGCAGGTAATAATTTTGCATTTCAATGTAGCAGAAAATCCTCTCATGTCCATATTTTTAATCATCAAGGCATACAGCTTCTATTAGAGGGCCCACAGCTGAAGTTCAGCCTACAAGGAGGCTAGAAAAATTCTCAGAACATGTTGTCCCTTGAAAGGTCTGAATTTCAGGTTCAATATTCAACATACTCGCTCATAATTGCCCTCTATCCTGGAGAAACACAAATGGCCAACAAACGCATGAAGTTAACCAACCTAACCAACAACTGATTAACTGAACTTTACAACTTCACTGAGGAACTTTTTTCACCTACCATATTACGCGAGGAAACTCTTTCGTTACTGAAAAAAACTGACAGTGAGGATGGCATAAGTATTTATAAAGATGATTAAGCAATATGCATAATGTTCCCATCCCTTGATCTGGAATTTCCAATTGCAGTCAATTTTCTTCTGAAAGAACGCATGTGGGCATAACTTATTAACTGAAGAAATATTTTTAATATCAGGAAAAATTAGAAAAAAATCTCATTACTGGGAATTGCTCAGTAAATTTTGTCACAATCATACAATGGACTAGTAGATGGCCATTATGAATTATACAAAACTATCTGTGTGTTTACCTTCTATGTGACAAAGAAGCAAGTAATTGAATACATTAGTTTTTATAAAATAATCATAAGATCAAAAGATAAAAAATAGAAAAGAGTATCTCCATAATTTTTCATATGTTTATGCTAAAGTAAGTAACATTAACTCACATCATACTTTTCTGCTTAAAAATGCTTATTTTTGTATTATAAGCTTCCCAGTTTACCCTGGCTGTGCTGTAGAAAGAAGTTTTGAGAATATGGAATCAGGCAGATCATAAGAGGCACTGCAGTAATAGAAACAAGTGAGGTAGTAATGGAAAGTAGTAGAAAATTATAAAAGGTAGAGAAATGAATTACTTTTTTAGAGAAATTACACTAAAAAAGTGTACCTCCACCAAATACATATATATATATATATATATATATCTTGTTATCTTTAAAGGAGAAATACCAATCCATTTCTATATGGTTTCTTTACTTCTAGAGGGAAAGGGAAAAAGTCCTCCTAAGATGGCAAGGGAGAAAACAGGGAAAGGGTCCCTTTTACACTTTACAAATGAGAAAGATAAATGGTTCATAGATTGTTTTAACATTCCTATCAAATGTCCTGTGGATTTTGTTTATTTGCAAATTACGAGACCAGCAGAGCAGAAAATGGAAGTCTTTAATTAGGCAGAGCAGGTGGCTGAAAGCCACAAGGTGAATATTGGTCACATCTCTGTCCAGTGCCAAAAATTACGGACATGAACCACAGAAGGCATTTTAAGGGTGAGAGTTAACTGTCTCTAAGCAGTCATCTCTTGAGAGGAGTTCAAGCTCCATGGCCAGGTTTGCTAAATTATGTTTACTCTATTTAATGGGAATTGGTTTGCTCCTCAGCTTCAATTGGAATTTACCAACTTATAAATTATGAAATTCTCCACACAGCCTACAACGCTTCTTGCTGCAGTTGAGACAAATTCTAGACCTGCTAAATGGTCCTTTTTCTCTTATTGGGTTTTGGAATTAGCGTTCCTAAACAGTTTCATAAGTATTAGAAAGTTAGAATGACTTAGTATATGGCATAAAAATACTTATATAGGTGGAACACAGAGGATTTTCAGAGCAGTAAAACTACTCTGTATGATACAGTAATGGTAGATACCTGGCGTTATACATTTGTCCAAACCCAGAGTATATACAACACCAAAAGTGTACCCTAATGTAAACTGCAGATTTGGGGTGATAAGAATGCGTCAACTTAGGTTCATCGACTGTAACAAATATACCACTCTGATGGTACGCTAATGGAGGATGCTGATAATGGGGGAGCAGGTATATGGGAAATCTCTGGACCTTCTCAATTTTGCTGAGTCTAAAAGTGCTCTAAAAAATAAAGTCTATTAAAAATACTTATATAGACAGATTTATTAAATCATTTCTGCCACGAAAAGACTTGGGTTTATAAAATACAACATTCTGACATGCATGTCTAAAAATAGCAGTGATCTTATCTTAAAATTCGTGATGATCATTTACAGACTCAGGTTCTCAATTGTACAGCTCTGTCACATCTGGGCTAATTTTTATGCACTGAATAAACAGCATTTCATATTAACATAGGTTCACAACCAAGTGCCATAACTTACCACTTGTTTGGTCTTGGGGAAGTTCCATAATATCTTATGCCTCTCAGTTTCCTCATCTATAAAATGGAAGACTATAATGGTATCTACTTCACTGGGTTGTTAGAAAATTAAATGAAAGAAGATGGTTGGGGGCTCAGCAAAGTGCTTAGCCCCTTAGTATTAAGAAATACTAACTCCTTTTGTTATGATTAACCACCAACCTAATGCCGGTAAATCTCCTTTATTTTTACCAATATCACATGGAGTAATCAGAGGAGAAAGGATGGCATCTTCAAGAATGTATAGGAGGGACTTCTGGCGCAGTGGTTAAGAATCTGTCTGCCAATGCAGGGGACACGGGTTTGATCCCTGGTCTGGGAAGGTCCCGCATGCTGCAGAGCAACTATGCCCGTGCACCACAACTACTGAGCCTGAGCTGTAGAGTCCGTGAGCCACAACTACTGAGCCCGCATGCCGCAACAACTGAAGCCCCCGCGCCTAGAGCCTGTGCTCCACAAGAAGCCCGCACACCGCAACAAAGAATAGCCCCTGCTTGCCACAACTAGAGAAAGCCCGCGTGCAGCAACAAAGACCCAACACAGCCAATAAATAAATAAACAAATAAGTTTATTTTTTAAAAAATGAATGAATAGGAAATGTTTGAAATTCATTACTTCAGTGTAGAATTTTTACTGAGTTTCAGGATTGTAGTCAGACTTACTCAGTATAATAAACCACTAGATGAATTACTTATCACCATATCCAGAAACTGTAATTCTTCAGTGTATGCTTCTTCATCTGCATTTGAACCACCTAGCTGTAAATAGGCCTCAAAATAAATAACCAGTTTTTCCCCCTAAGAATTCAAAATCTACTCCCTGGTTGATTCTTTGATACAGAAAACTTTCAAAAGTTGATTTGCTGATGATAACAAATTTATTTTCAGGAATAATATTCCTGATCTAATATGAGGTAATAAATAATTCAGAATCTTCACATTATCAGGAAATTACATTTAGGAGATCAACTGGGGATCTGTGTAATGACAAGCATTCACCTTGCTCGAAGACTGCTACTCGGCATTTAATCTTATAATATTCCCTTCAGGGTGTACAAGACAGCTTGCTGGAAAATAGAATGACTCTTGGCTGTATTCAGAGAGAGAACAAAAGAGAGAAGGCAGGTAAAGGACTCAGCACCATGGAAATGACATTTAGTTTCCATTCGAATCCTCAAGTACTGAACTTTTAAAAATCTTCATTTGAAGAAATTCTGAGAAATTTGTCAAGAGTTGGAACAAAACAGGATATAACCTGCCACTTAAGATAGGGTGCTAAAAAAAAACGTTAACAATTGTTCAGCCTAAATGGTTGGTGATGAGTGTTTGTTTCACTATTCTTGCAACTCTCCGTACGTCTAACAATTTTTACACCAAAAATTTGGTGGGGGAAACCCGTTGCTAAAAAGTTACGGAAAAAAATTCTGTACAGTTTTCTCTTTTGACACAACAAATATCTATTTACTCTTCTCTTGGAAATAGTATCTTTTCTGCCACAAAACCCATGTACTCTGGGTACATGTACTCTGGCGGGGGAGCTGAATGCATCACTTGGGCCTCCACAGCTTTACCACAGAACAGTCAGCGTAAGTCTGTCTCCCTGGCCATTTTGACTGGCTCAGAGATGGGCAAGAGACTAAATTTGGACCAATCAGAATGAAGCCCAGGATTTTTGTTCCACAGTTATGGGAAGAGCCTTTCCCTTTTCCTACTGAACAGGAATGGAGGAAAGAAGAAGGCTCATAGCTGAGAGTAATCGCGTTAGGACCACGATCAGAGTGTTTGCCGGAGACTAAACTCAGTGCCAAGGAAACAGTTGATAGAGAGACACACACACACAGAGACAAACGTGCACACACATGCACACACACACACACACACACACACAGAGATAAAGCTACACCTAAAGCCAAATCTAGTACTTTTCAATTATTTGAGACGATAAATGTCACTGTTTGCTTAACCTAGAATGGGTCTGTTTTTCTGTTGCTTGCAAGTGAAATTATCCTTACAGGCAAGACAAAACAGTCTGAGCAATGATTAAAGGAGCCCATTTTTTACCTCATATGCTGACACTCTAAGAGCATTATTGTATCATTTGCTGCTGAATGGAGAGGAAAGCTGGTTCCTAAGGACCCCCTCAGCCAAAGACGCACAAAACATCTGTTGAAGTCATGAGTGACTTGTTAGTGAAGTTCAGCAGCAGTAAAGCCGTCTTAAAAACACATCTTTTCTCACCAGTGGGTATTTATATAATTAGGGTCAATTACAATTTAGAGTTTCTGGGGCATGGGGCTAGATTACAGTGACATTTAAGAGCTCTGCTAAATTTTCCCATTCATCGTGAAGATTTCTGGAGTAACTATGTTGTAATTAAGTAATTTCATCTTTTCATTTTTATTATAATTTTCTTCTTCAGGCTTGGCAATTACCCACTACTCCAGGGTACCTTCCTTTAGAGGGAAAAAAAAAAGACCATGGGATTTTCAACCAATGCTTGGATGAGGTTCTGCTGCCTGCTAAGTGATGAATGCTGATGTGTACAGCACCCTTGGAATGAGTTGCCCAAACAAGATTCTTTCAGCTCCACAACTGCCCCATGCAAGGCCTTCCCCCAAAGTATTACCTTGTCTGAGTGTGTAATCAAAACCAAAACAAAAAGTGAAACCTGACAGTATGATTATTTGGCATCCTTTACACAAGAGGTAGTTTTAAGTAGCCCCTAGAAAATGCACAAGCAAAGCCTGTTACTTGCCTGTGGGTTTTACATTTGCCTCACTGGTACAAGTTTTATGAAGATATATACCTTTTGAGCTTTATGCAAGAGAGAGGAAAGATAACTCTCATTGGATCAAGCTATTCCAATTGCATTTACTTCTAGCAACAAAGTATATCACATCCATAAAAAACAGCCAGAGGCCTTTAAATTTCAGGTCAATAGCACTTGACTATATTATATGTTCCCAAGAAAAGCTATAACAAGTTGTGCTGATGTTACAGAATATTCAGCTTTCTCCGAAGAGGGAGCAGAAAGGGAATAATGATCATGATGACACCAACCATCATCAACCTCGGATAAGTAAAGACTCACTCCATCCAGGCACCCAACCCCTTGGAGGAAACGTATTATCAGCAACATTTGAAAAAAATGAGAAAATAGTAAAAAAAAAGAAGTTGGTTGTGTGGTCTGTTATCATCCAGCTGATGGGTGGAAGAATCAAAATTGAAACCCCATCTCACTGATTCCCAAGACTGCATTCTAAATTATAGTACTAGTGGGCTTCCCTGGTGGTGCAGTGGTTAAGAATCCACCTGCCAATGCAGAGGACACGAGTTCAAGCCCTGGTCCAGGAAGATCCCACATGCGTGGAGCAACTAAGCCCGTGCGCCACAACCACTGAGCCTGTGCTCTAGAGCCCGTGAGCCACAACTACTGAGCCTGCGTACCGCAACTACTGAAGCCTGCATGCCTAAAGCCCGTGCTCGGCAACAAGAGAAGCCACCGCAGTGAGAAGCCCACACATCACAACGAACAGTAGACCCCGCCTGCCGCAACTAGAGAAAGCCCGCGCGTGGCAAGGAAGACCAAACACAGCCAATAAATAAATGAATAAATGTATTAAAAAAAGAAAAAATTATAGTACTAGTGTTACAGCCTGAGCATGAGCGCATTTATTCTAGTTTCTGACTCCATAGATGACATCCATGTGTGTTGCAGGTAATTCTAAAACCATCCTTGATCTAGTCTAGACATTTCTAGTTAGAGATTCCTTCAACTAATCTTAACCTTGTCCAGCCTCTGGGTCACTGCTCATTCCATTTCTTATACCTGACATACCCTTTCCATTCCTACCTACAAAAAACTTACCTGTATCTCAAATGCCTGTTACTCCTTCATTCCACAAGTATTTCACAGGTGCTGACTATATGCAAGGCACGATAAACACACAAGTAAGAGTCAGACATGGCTCCTTCTCCGTATGCTACATAATAACAGGGCAGACGATACTGTTTCTGAATTTATGAAGGCATTCCAATGCATTCCAAGAACAGCTAAGATTCACACTGACTCTAGAAAATATGTTCCAAAGATAACCAACTAGAATAAAGGTAGAAGACTTTCATTTCACAAATGCCAAACATGTGTCAGATATTTCCGTATGTATCTGAATTAATCATTAGCTGTATGACGAATTGTGAATGCAAGCATATTAACATATTCATTCAAAAATATTATTGCAACACTTACACTGTTTAAGATGCTCCATTAGGTACTTGATGCCGCACAAAGATGAATCAGACCATGTGAAATAAAATCTGCACAAACGGTCAAAACAATGGCAGCACTTTATCTTGGGAACTGCAAAAAAAAAAAAAAGATGAGGGTATTATGACATCATTTGTTTCTGGATAGTGAAGAGACATGTCTGCAAAGGATCCCTTCAGCCCTAAAAGTCCACATTTGGTGAAGTTTTGCAGCACCCCGAGGGTAGGAATTGGATGGTGGTAGACATCTTTATCTCAGCAGCTAGCACTGCACCTGGGAAACAGTAGTTTCTCCAAAAATAGTTGGATAAAAAGGTAGAGACTGTGGCCTCATGGACTTTCTAGTCTAGCAAACTGCTAAAGAAACAAAGAATGTTGAAGTGTTCAAGCTACTTACATTTCTAAGCTTTAATTACCATTGTACAGTCAATTTAGCGAATTAAAATACATACACCCAATAAAAGGCTAATCATAATTAATATAAATTTTGCTTATAATGAAGGGTATCATTAGCAAATCATCAATGAATGTCAGAAAGGGAAGACTCCTTGCGGTATTATGAATAAATATTTTAAGAAAAATAAAACACATGGATGAGAAATATTCCAGCCTGTTTCCAGTTATTAAGAACAACTGTTTTGAATGGCAATTTGGAATGATGTGCAATGAGACAAAGGATATTACTCATTTTAGTCAGTGTAGCAGTTGGCAATAATCTATAAAAGCATTGCAGCAAGGATGTGATATCAAATCCATGTAGAGTCAAAACTGCAAATACCGTACAAAAATGTGTCAAATATACTGAAATTGTCACACTTTTCTCCCTGTTTTGCTATCACTGACTTCCTCCTTTGCCTTCTCCAATACTGTGAGCTCCTTAACACAGAGACTGCATGATGTTTACCACTAAATGTCTAGAAACAAGGGAGGAAAGAAGTCACAACTTCACTCTGAAAATTAATATAGTACTAAATCTGCCTTCTTATCAACCAGTATGTTCGCCCTCAGGAAGCAGCAACTGAAGAACTGGTGAAACAAAAGACCAGGACAAAACATAATGCCTTTCTCCAGAGAGCACAGGGAACCTATGAATATTAGCAATAATTAAATACATTTGGTATATATCCCCAAACTGGCCAACGCCACTTGTAACTGGTCTGATCCCAACTGCTTCTTTTCTTTACGACTTTTTATTTGGAAATAGTTCAAGCCCACGATACGTTGCAAGAGTAATATAAGAAATACTTCTGTATATCCTTCATCAAGTATTCACATTTTGCCATATCTATTTTCTCTCTCTCAACACACATGGTTGCACACACACACACACACATATGCATGCACACACTCATTGTCGCTATCCTCATCATTTGTGTCTAGCTATTCCTTATGGTAGGATGGCTTGGGTATTTCAGAAAAGAAGAATGAACAGTTTTATCACCCCTGCAAAACAGAGTGAGATTAAGTCTTGCATGAGATGTATTCAGTACCTTGAGTAAAATCATCTCCCTGAAGTGTTTAGTACAGTGGACAGTGGGAAATACAACCAGAAAACAGGTGGTAAAGACCCTAAGGATTCTAGATGTTATCTAACAGAAAATAAAGAATCATTGAAAGATTTTTTGAGTAGGCTTGCGATCAAATACAAATGTTATTTTTCCAAGATAATCTGGGGATGATACACCAAAGACACAACAGAAACAAGAGAACAGTGCCGGGAAAATAAAACGAGTTCAAAACACAGAGAGTTAAGCATAAACATAATGAAACTGGATTCATCCTATTCCTATAACAAAATAAAGCTAGAGAGGTTTGAAAAGTCATTGGCCAATAACATTTAATATAAATATACTCAAATAGCACATATTTCAATTAATTAGGTTTCTAGAGGACTAACGCGGTACTTGGACTTGGACATTAAATCAATATTGGCCTTACAGACACTCCCCATGTTCTTCAGTCCTCCATTCCAATCCCTCCCCTCCCCCCTCCAAATCAATACAAAAAGCTTCTATCAGCCAAAACGGACTGTACTATTTAAGTGGAAATAGCAATCTAAATTGTAATTGTAAATGTCTAAAGCTTGTAGTCTGGGGATTTTCCTAATGGGAATATTTGATGTGACTTTTTGTTATTCTTATGGTTGTGTTCATGAGTGCATCACAAGGGTGGTTTAAAGGCTTAAGTGCCATAAATTAGATTTTCTTTGAGAAATCATGTCCTTGACATATTTTTTCATTATCTGAGAAGAATGAAACAGATTTTTCGGTTAATTAGTACTAAGGCATGCATTTTGCATTAGCATTAAGTTTACCAAAATGGCTTTAAAAACTTGAACAGATGGCAGAATTATAATAACTTTTGCTTATGATTTAGGTTAAGAGTAAGTGTCAAGAGAACGCTCCTCCTGCCTAACTTTTCCGTAACGTTAATGAATTGAATAGATATGATGTACTGCTTTTCTCACAGAGGTGTAAACAACTCTGTCTCACCTTCGATGAATATAATGAGCTGTGGAAATACATTTCAGTATTATCCATCTAGGGGGTAAAGGGATTTCCCAGGGTTTAAACATCAATCCACACAGAAACAATTCTAAAGCCTGAACATTAACTGAGGAGGATCGAGCATGGGTTGCAAAGATAGAGTCTCCAGGGGCCTGGCAGGTAGAGTAAATGAGTTGAGTTGACTTGCTCTAAGGATGATAGGGAAGAGTGGGGATCGCAATAAACTGGGCAGAGCAAGCATCATCCAAAGGCTGTGGACTGTCGGTCCAGTGAGTGACTGTCGGTCACTCACTAACTGCTCTCATGCGTGGACTGCAGACCTTGTACAGCCAGAGGAGGAGATTCTTCCAAAGCACAAAATCTAAATTTTGCATATGAAGTCTCCCAATTAAAACTGTGGCAGCTATTTCATATTTTCTTTAAAAAAAAAAAAAAAAGTAAATAAATAAAGCCAAGAGGACCAGGAAAAATAGTCTGTGGGCCTCCAGTTGGCCATGGATAACATCACTCTGCAACCCTGGATGGGCAAGGACAGATATCGGTAATTGGTGTTTATGGTCAGTACTATGGCTTATGTCATGCCCAGTCCTTATTAGGAACTCAGCCCGAGTGAAACACTTTAAGTTAGTACGTTCAATCTGCTTTACAGCTTGGTTTTCAAAAGTAAATTGTGGTGAAAAATGCATGAATTCTAACGACTAGATCACCATGATACCCTGTACAGATGATCTTGAGCTCAGGGACCTCCACTGTGCTCAGCTAGCTCTTCATCCTCCCTTCTTGACTCCTTAAATTCTCTATAGTGCCTATGCTAAACTCTCACCCCATGTGTCTTAAAAGTCATTAGTAACTGATATTAGACAATAATGAGAGATTGTGCACATTTTCCTAGCCTTCATACGCTTTAACTGCACTGCAGCACTGAATATCTTACCTCCCTAGGTCTCTCATCATCGACATCAAGCTTCCCAAATTTCGCCACTGCACTAAATTCATCCTTCTTTCTTGAACCTTCTCCTCCTGATCTCTCTTATATTACCTGCTTGGTTAACTTCTCTCTCTGACTCTTCCTAGATCAATTCTCTCCTTACACTGTGATTTGATAATAAAGGGTAATGAGCACTACCCATCGACCTATTTTTCACGGACTTCTTTTCGCCTAATAAATGGAATCTTCTAGCCTTACGCCCTTTTTCTCAGGTAAAGATTTCATTCACTCCTTGGTTTTCACCCTTACTCTGTTCAGGACGACTCCCAGATCAATCAATATGTTAAAATTCAGATCCCCCAAATCCAGGTTTAAAACCTTAAAGAAGGGGGGAAGAAGGGAAGTGGAGTGGAGATGGAATAATAGTAACAATAGCAGCCAACATTTATTGACCTTTTACTTTGAGTCAAGCTTACTTAATGTGCACTATATGCACTACCTTATTTAATTTTCACAAAACTAGAAGATAGGTGGCGTTTTAATGCCATTTTATAGATGAGCAAACTCAAGATGAAAGAGGTCAAATTCCCTCACAGTTGTCACATGACTAGGTAGATCCAGGATCCAAATATTGGTCCAGTCTTAGCCACCAGGCTCATCTTCTTTACCTCCTGCCTGTAATGAATTGATAATTTTGGTAGATCCCACCTTGACTTAGTAACTTGCTTCTTCCACTCTGCTCCAATCCAGAACCATCACCCCAGTCACACCCTTCAAGACTCCTCTCTTTTGGACATTGCAATAATCTCCTAACTGTTCTTAATGTCTCTAGTTTTTTTCTCGTCAAACCAAATTTTCACACTTATGATCTTACTAATATCCAGCTTCTAGCAAGTCCTTTAAGGAAAAAAAAATGTGTGCTTCAGTGGAAAATGATGCACTGCCTATTCCTGTTCATTGTTCGAGCTATTTTACAACTCTATAAGTTATTGGTAACCGACAGTAATGCAAATATTAGACATGAAAATTATGTCCTGTCTGGTAGAGGTTTAACTGACTTCCTCCACACTCCATCCAGCCTCATTACCTGCAGAAAAACCAGTTTGGACTCCATTTGTGCATTCATCTCAATATTCCCATTCTATAAATGTTACTTTTTTAAATTCTCTTTTGAACTAACTACAACATCTGTGGGGTCCCTTATGAATTAACTAAAATCATTAATACACTGTTATTTTTATATATGTATGACAGTCAAGATTTTATCTATTGCCGAAAATTATTTTTTTTAAACGTCCAGCTTCTCACAGGTCCATCCTTTAGTCAAAAGCTTTCCATGGGCACCACTAACCAAATGAATTAAGTCCAGAGACCTCACCATGCAGTTCAAACCCAACATTATAACTACTCTACTCTGTCAGCTGTATAGTCATTCTACTTTTCTCACCCATTCACACCCTCCCATATAGGCCAAAGGCAATCCCTTGGGTCCCAGATACACATTTCACTCTTGCTTCTAAACTTTTTCATGGAAATAATACAGGCAAACAAAATTACTATTTGCTTCACTAGGGTGAAAGAAAGGGGAGGAGGAGAAAATAAAGTGCAATGACAGAAGCAGAGATTTTATAAAGTCTCACGCTTTATCTTAAAAATGTATACAGATTTTTTTTATCCACTCCATAATATAACATAGGATTCCCTGAAAGCAAGTAAGTCCACTCACAAATATTATACTAAAATTGACATTCCAGGAAGGTGATTTACCTAAACCTGTGGATTTACAGACCCAGGTGAATTACTTCACAATGTGGAACTTTACCCCGTCCTCCCAGAAAACAGGGATAGTTAAGAAACCCTCCCCTCCCCTTCTATGAAAGATCCACCCTGCCATGCTTCATCAGGATTCCCTTATATACCTGCCGCTATGAAACGCCATGACCCTTTCCATTTCTTTGAGATGTTCTTTGTTAATGAGTCTTCTTCTTGCGCAACAATCTGAATAAAACTATTTCCTTAACTGCCCAGTACATTATGTCTTTGACACATGACATTCCAAAGAGTATGCCCTACTTTGAAAAGCATATGACTTTACCTGATACCTTTCAAGATTATAAATGTGGAATCTTGTACTTAATGGCATATTAAATTATGATAGTAGGAACAAAAATCCAAACTTTTTGTGGTTCTGAAAGATTTTTCTCACCCCCCCTCCACTAAAATTAATAAACTGAAATTAAATCCTTATCCTACACCATACACAAAATCAACTCTAAATGGATAACAGATTTAAATTTTATATCTTAAATGGTAAAACTCCTAGAAAAAAGCATAGGGAAAAATTTCCATGACATCAGTCTTGGCAATGATTTTTTCCATGTGCTACTGAAAATGGAGGAAACAAAAGTAAAAATAAACAAGTCGGACTTCTTCCACCTAAAAAATCTCTGCACAGAAACAAAACAAAACAGAAAATCAAGAAAATGAAAAGGCAACCTACAGGAGAAAATATTTGCAAACCATATATCTGATAAGGGGTTAATAGCCAAACTCTAAAAGGGATTCATACGACTCTAAGGCAAACAACAACAAAACAATTAAAAAATGGGCAAAGGATCTAGACAATTTTTTCCAAAGAAGACATACAAATGACCAGTAGATATATGAAAAGATGTTGAACGTTACTAATCATCAAGGAAACGCAAATAAAAACCACAATGGGATATCACCTCACAACTATCAGGATGGCTATAATCAAAGGGTCAGCAAGGATGCAGAGAAGAGGAAACTGTCGATGGGAATATAAATTGGTATATCTATTACGGAAAACAATACAAAAATTAAAAAATAGAACTAACATATGATCTAGCAATCTCACTTCTTGGTATATATACAAAGGAAAAGAGATACCTGTATTCCTATGTTTAATGCAGCATTATTCACAAAAGACAAGAATGGAAACAACCTAAGTGTCTGTCAAAATATAAAGAAAGAAAATGTGGCATGTGTATATATATATATACACACACACACACACACACACACACACACAAAATGGAATATTATTCAGCCTTAAAAAAGAAGGATTTCTTGCCATTTACAACAGTATGGATAAACCCAGAGGACACTTTGCTAAGTGAAATAAGCCAGACACAGAAGGACAAATATTGCATTATGTCAGTTACATGTGAAATCTAACAAAGTTAAACTCATAGAAACAGAGTAGAAGGGTAGCTACCAGAGGACAGGAGGTAGGAGAAATGGGAGATATTGGTCAAAAGGTACAAACTTTCAATTATAAGACGAGGAAGTTCTACAAGTATCGGTTCAAGATGGTGGAGAAGGACGTGCTCTCACTCCCTCTTCCGAGAACACCAGAATCACAACTAACTACTGAACAATCATCGACAGAAAGATACTGGAAATCACCAAAAAAGATACCCCAAATCTAAAGACAAAGGAGAAGCCACAATGAGATGGTAGAAGGGGCGCAATCACAATAAAATCAAATCCCATGACTGTTGGGTAGGTGACTCACAGACTGGGGAACACTTATACCGCAGAAGTCCACCCACGGCAGTGAAGGTTCTGAGCCCCACGTCAGGTTTCCGAACCTGGGGTTCCAGCAATGGGAGGAGGAATTCCTAGAGAATCAGACTTTGAAGGCTAGTGGGATTTGATTACAGGACTCTGACAAGACTGGGGGAAACAGAGACTCCATTCTTGGAGGGCACACACAAAGTAGTGTATGCATTGGGACCCAGAGGAAGGACCAGTGACCCCAAGGGAGACTGAACCAGACCCACCTGCTAATGTTGGAGGGTCTCCTGCAGAGGCGGGGTGGGGGGGTGGCTCTGTCTCACCATGAGGAAAAGGACACTGGCAGCAGAAGTTCTGAGAAGTACTCCTTGGCATGAGCCCTCCAAGAGTCTGCTATTAGCCCCACCAAAGAGGCCAGGAAGGCTCCAGTGTTGGGTCGCCTCAGGCCAAACAACCAACAGGGAGGGAACCCAGCCCCACCCATCAGCAGTCAAGCGGATTAAAGTTTTACTGAGCTCTGCCAACCAGAGCAACAGCCAGCTCTACCCACCACCAGTCTCTCCCATCAGGAAACTTGAACAAGCCTCTTAGCCTCATCCACTAGAGGGCAAACAGCAGAAGCAAGAAGAACTACAATCCTGCGGCCTGTGGAACAAGAACCACATTCAAGAAAATTAGAGAAAAGGTAAAGGCAGAGGGCTATGTACCGGATGAAGGAACAAGATAAAACCCCAGAAAAACAACTAAATGAAGTGGAGATAAGCAACCTTCCAGAAAAAGAATTCAGAATCATGATAGTGAAGATGATCCAGGACCTTGGAAAAAGAATGGAGGCAAATATCAAGAAGATGCAAGAAATGTTTAACAAAGACCTGGAAGAATTAAAAAACAAACAAACAGAGATGAACAATACAATAACTAGAATGAAAACTACACTAGAAGGAATCAATAGCAGAATAACTGATGCAGAAGAACAGATAAGTGACCTGGAAGACAGACTGGTAGAATTCACTGCTGTGGAACAGAATAAAGAAAAAAGAATGAAAAGAAATGAAGACAGCCTAAGAGACCTCTGGGACAACATTAAATGCAACAACATTCGCACGACAGGGATCCCAGAAGGAGAAGAGAGACAGAAAGGACCAGAGAAAATATTTGAAGACATTATAGTCGAAAACTTCCCTAACATGGGAAGGGAAACAGCCACCCAAGTGCAGGAAGTGCAGAGAGGCTCATACAGGATAAACCCAAGGAGAAACATGCTGTGACACATAGTAATCAAATTGGCAAAAATTAAAGACAAAGAAAAATTATTGAAAGCAGCAAGGGAAAAACGACAGATAACATACAAGGGAACTCCCATAAGGTTAACAGCTGATTTCTCAGCAGAAACTCTACAAGCCAGAAGGGACTGGCATGATATACTGAAAGTGACGAAAGGGAAGAACCTACAACAAAGATTACTCTACCTGGCAAAGATCTCATTCAGATTCTAAGGAAAAATCAAAAGCTTTACAGACAAGCAAAAGCTAAGAGAATTCAGCACCACCAAACAAGCTCTACAACAAATGCTAAAGGAACTTCTCTAAGTGGGAAACACAAGAGAAGAAAAGGATCTAAAAAAAAAAAACCCAAAACAATTAAGAAAATGGTCATAGGAACATACATATCGATAATTACCTTAAACGTGAATGGATTAAATGCTCCAACCAAAAGACACAGGCTTACTGAATGGATAGAAAAACAAGACCCATATATATGCTGTCTACAAGAGACCCACTTCAGACCTAAGGACACATACAGACTGAAAGTGAGGGGATGGAAAAAGATATTCCATGCAAATGGAAATCAAAAGAAAACTGGAGTAGCAATACTCGTATCAGATAAAATAGACTTTAAAATAAAGAATGTTACAAGAGACAAGGAAGGACACTACATAATAATCAAAGGATCGATCCAAGAAGAAGATATAAGAATTATAAACATATATGCACCAAACATAGGAGCACCTCAATACGTAAGGCAACTGCTAACAGCTATAAAAGAGGAAATTGACAGTAACACAATAATAGTGGGGGACTTTAACACCTCACTCACACCAATGGACAGATCATCCAAACAGAAAATTAATAAGGAAACACAAGCTTTAAATGACACAATAGACCAGATAGATTGAATTGATACTTATAGGACATTCCATCCAAAAACAGCAGATTACACTTTCTTCTCAAGTGCACACAGAACATTCTCCGGGATAGATCATATCTTGGGTCACAAATCAAGCCTCAGTAAATTTAAGAAAACTGAAATCATATCAAGCATCTTTTCTGGCCACAACGCTATGAGGTTAGAAATCAATTACAGGGAAAAAAATGTAAAAAAAGCAAGCACATGGAGGCTAAACAACACGTTACTAAATAACCAAGAGATCACTGAAGAAATCTAAGAGGAAATCAAAAAATACCTAGAGACAAATGACAATGAAAACACAATGATCCAAAACCTATGGGACGCAGCAAAAGCAGTTCTAAGAGGGAAGTTTATAGCTATACAAGCCTACCTCAAGAAACAAGAAAAATCTCAAATAAACAATCTAACCTTACACCTAAAGGAACTACGGAAGGAAGAACAAACAAAACCCAAAGTTAGCAGAAGGAAAGTAATCATCAAGATCAGAGCAGAAATAAATGAAATAGAAACAAAGAAAACAATAGCAAAGATCAATAAAACTAAAAGCTGGCTCTTTGACAAGATAAACAACATTGATAAACCATTACCCAGACTCATCAGGAAAAAGAGGGAGAGGACTCAAATCAATAAAATTAGAAATGAAAACGGAGAAGTTACAACAGACACCCAGAAATACAAAGCATCCTAAGAGACTACTACAAGCAACTCTATGTCAATAAAATGGACAACCACGAAGAAATGGACAAATTCTGAGAAAGGTATAACCTTCCAGGAATGAACCAGGAAGAAATAGAAAATATGAACAGACCAATCACGAGTAATAAAATTGAAACTGTGATTAAAAATCTTACAACAAACAAAAGTCCAGGACCCGATGGCTTCACAGGTGAATTCTATCAAACATTTAGAGAAGAGCTAACACCCATCCTTCTCAAACTCTTCCAAAAAATTGCAGAGGAAGGAACACTCCCAAACTCATTCTATGAGGCCACCATCACTCTGATACCAAAACCAAAGATACTACAAAAAAAGAAAATTACAGACCAATATCACTGATGAATATTCTATTCATTTATTTGCAAAAATCCTCAACAAAATATTAGCAAACAGAATCTAACAACACATTAAAGGATCATACACCATGATCAAGTGGGATTTATCCCAGGGATGCAAGGATTCTTCAATATATGCAAATCAATCAATGTGATACACCATATTAAAAACTTGAAGAATAAAAACCATATGATCATCTCAATAGATGCAGAAAAAGCTTTTGACATAATCAACACCCATTTATGATAAAAACTCTCCAGAAAGTGGTCATAGAGGGAATCTACCTCAACATAAAAAGGCCATATACGAAAAACCCACAGCAAACATCATTCTCAATTGTGAAAAACTGAAAGCATTTCCTCTAAGATCAGGAACAAGACAACGATGTCCACTCACACCACTATTATTCAACAAAATTTTGGAAGTCCTAGCCATGGCAATCAGAGAAGAAAAAGAAATAAATGGAATACAAATGGGAAAAGAAGAAGTAAAACTGTCACTGTTTGCAGAGCACGTGATACTATACATAGAGAATCCTAAAGATGCCACCAGAAAACTATTAGAGCTAATCAATGAATTTGGTAAAGCAGCAGGATACAAAATTAATGCATAGAAATCTCTTGCATTCCTATATACTAATGATGAAAAATGTGAAAGAGAAATTAAGGAAACACTCCCATTTACCATTCCAACAAAAAGAATAAAATACCTAGGAATAAACCTACCTAAGGAGACAACAGACCTGTATGAAGAAAACTATAAGACACTGGTGAAAGAAACTAAATATGATATCAACAGATGGAGAGATATACCATGTTCTTGGATTGGAAGAATCAATATTGTGAAAATGACTATACTACCCAAAGCAATCTACAGATTCAATGCAATCCCTATCAAACTACCAATGGCATTTTTTACAGAACTAGAACAAAAAATCTTAAAATTTGTATGGAGGCACAAAAGACCCTGAATAGCTGAAGAAGTCTCGAGGGAAAAAAGCGGAGCTGGAGGAATCAGACTCCCTGACTTCAGACTATACTACAAAGCTACAGTAATCAAGACAATATAGAACTGGCACATAAACAGAAATACAGATCAATGGAACAGGACAGAAAGCGCAGAGATAAACCCATGCACATATGGTCACCTAATCTATGACAAAGGAGGCAAGGATATACAATGGAGAAAAGACAGTCTCTTCAATAAGTGGTGCTGGGAAAACTAGACAGCTCCATGTAAAAGAATGAGATTAGAACACTCCTTAATACCATACATAAAAATAAACTCAAAATGGATTCAAGACCTAAATGTAAGACCAGACACTATAAAACTCGTAGAGGAAAACATAGGAAGAACACTCTCTGACATAACTCACAGCAAGATCTTTTTTGATCCACCTCCTAGAGTAGTGGAAATAAAAACAAAAATAAACAAATGGGACCTAATGAAACTTCAAAGCTTTTGCACAGAAAAGGAAACCATAAACAAGACAAAAGGACAACCCTCAGAATGGGAGAAAATATTTACAAATGAATCAACAGACAAAGGACTAATCTCCAAAATATATAAACAGCTCATGCAGCTCAATATTAAAAAAACAAACAACCCAATCCAAAAATGGGCAGAAGACCTAAATAGACATTTCTCCAAAGAAGACATACAGATGGCCAAGCAGCACATGAAAAGCTGCTCAACATCACTAATTATTAGAGAAATGTAAATCAAAACTACAGTGAGGTATCACCTCACACCAGTTAGAATGGGCATCATCAGAAAATCTACAAACAACAAATGCTGGAGAGCATGTGGAGAAAAGGGAACCCTCTTGCACTGTTGGTAGGAATGTAAATTGATACAGCCACTATGGAGAACAGTATGGAGGTTCCTTAAAAAACTAAAAATAGAATTACCATATGATCCAGCAATCACACTACTGGGTATATAGAGAGAAAAACCGTAATTCAAAAAGACACATGGAGCCCAATGTTAATTGCAGCTCTATTTACAATAGCCAGGTCATGGAAGCAACTTACATGCCCATCGACAGATGAATGGATGAAGAAGTAGTGGTACATATGCACAATGGAATATTACTCAGCCATAAAAAGGAACAAAATTGGGTCATTTGTAGAGACGTGGATGGATCTAGAGACTGTCATACAGAGTGAAGTAAGTCAGAAAGAGAAAAACAAATATCATATATTAATGCATGTATGTGGAAGCTAGAAAAATGGTACAGATGAACCGGTTTGCAGGGCAGAAATTGGGACACAGATGTAGAGAACAAATGTATGGACACCAAGGGGGGAAAGTGGCAGGGGGTGGGGTTGGTGGTGGGATGAATTGGGAGATTGGTATTGACATATATACACTGATGTGTATAAAATTGATGACTAATTAATTAGAACCTGCTGTATAAAAAAATAAAATAAAATTCCAAAATTCCCCCCCCCAAAAAAGATGAGTAATTTCTAAATACCTAACATACATCATGATAACTACACTTAAAAGTTATATATTATATACTTGAAATCTGCTAAGACTGTCTTAAGTATTCTCACTAAATACACACAGAAAAAAGGTAAAGGTAACTATGTGAGATGACGGATATATTAATTGGCCCGACTGTGGTAAGCATCTAATAATTTATATGTATATCAAAATATCATGTTGTATACCGAAAAATTATGCAACAATACAATTTTTATTTATCAATTACACCTCAGTAAAGCTGAGGGGAAAATGTGACTACCAAGGCTACAACCATAAGAAGAACTACCTACAGAGGAATCATTGAGCAGGCCAGGCATTGCGGAGGCTGGGGAAACAAGTGGGCAGAGATCCTTTATAAGATCCTTAAGATTTCTGAAAATTAAGATTGCTAGAAACAGACACTAGTTTTCATTCCTCCTTCTTTCAACAAATATTGTTAGGACATAGATGAGGGGCTGGGAACTAGAGATATAATTTGTTCAAGGGAAAGCTATGGGATCTTTATTAAAGCTTTGAAATTCAAACCAAAGATAAGGTTCAAAGGATGAAGATGGATGTGGAGGTGTGGGGAGATGCTTCAGGGCTGCTACAAAACATCAAAACATTCTGAGAACAGGATGGAAAGAGCATAAGTTACAGAAACAGCAAAATATGTCTTGCATTAAAAAAAAAAAAGTAAAACCTTAAAATATGCAGGAACTGGGTTAATATTCATTAACTCACTAAATCCTTAAAGTAACTCTAAGAGCTAAGTACTATTATTATCCCCACTATAAAAAGTAACACAGCCTCAGAGATGTTAATTAACTTGCCCAGAGTCTTGCAGACAGTAAGCAGCTGGGCTCTCCAACTCAAAACCATATTGCAATAATGCCTCCCAACTGCTCCCACAGGACTTTAGGAAAGGGTATCCACATAAATTGGAATCTGGAATTGGAAGGGAAAGAAAAAATAAACAGGAGGTCAGACCTCCTATGCTTCACCAGGGAGTCTGAACTTCATCCTGAGGCTATGGGAAGACAAGCAAAGACTCCAAGAGAAGGCAAAGAATAGGTGGGGACCTAGCAATGGATACTCCAGTACTGGGTGGACTAACAATGGGTCCCCTCCAGAGCACCAAAATGAATTAGAATCAAGGAGAAGGCAAACCACAGGTTAAATTCCTCCAGTAAGTCCAAAGTAAGAAAGAATTTGCTTTGAGGGGTACCAGAATATGCCACTCCAAAATAGGCCTCTTCGGCATGTGGATTATTTGGAGCTAACTCCGTTTGAAACTAGCAGACTCAGAAAAGCTCCAAAAAATGGGGTTGCAAAAATGTAAAGGAGATTTACATATTATAAAGGAAATCTCCATTTGTAAAGATGCCTCCCTCTCCCACACCTGGAAGAGTTGCACTCTTAACCACTCTTATCAAGGGAGAAAGCACAGACTTACATCTTTATAACAAACCTTAGGAAACAACCCTTGTTTACCCTACTTCTCCTGGTCAGTTTCCCATGACTTGCTTTCCCCACCAAAAAGCCCAAAACCCCTTTGCCTTCAGTCTAAGATGGTATGTACAAGTCCACGTTCTAACCAGCACTCTGAGTTTACTCATCTCTGGGAACTCCCAGGTTTTACATGTGTGATGCACATGTTAGTAATCTGTTTATTTTTCTCCTGTTAATCTGTCTTTGGTCAGGCTCATTTACAGGACCCCAACTGGAGAAACTAAGATGAGTAAAAGAAAAGATTAGTCTCTCCCTAAGCTTTAAGATAAGGAAATATTCAAAACATCTTTAAACACCTGTGAAAAATCAAGTCTGAATTCTGTGCCACTAACTACTATAGTTACTTGAGGGGAAGAAGAAATGAGTTCTTAGGGAAGACCTAGCAAAAGCATCCTACCAGTTCTAAGGGCCATCAAGGTGTAGGAGGTTGGTTCACGCTTCAGGGCATGCCAATTAAATATGACAGCTACTGCAAATTAGTGGGTAACTCAGTGAGATATTTAAATACCTTGCTTACTGGATTACTGCCACTGTGGCAGACTTTTCTCTCCCTAAAAAAAAAAAAAAAAAAAAAAAAAATATGGTGTCTGGAGAGACAAAGTATAAAATACAGTAGTTATTTTTCCTCTGCCAAGGTGGGAGTATTAAGAAACTTGATGTATTAACTTTTATTTAGAAGTTTGAAAACTTCAAACAAATGAATAGACTACCAAACTGAAAACAATTTTTATGGCTTTAGATTTAACACACTGTTTTATATATAAATACTGCTGAAACCTTAATGATTCTAATAAAATTATTTACTGTATCACGTTTTTCTTTCACCCAAGACACAGAAGAAAAGGAAAACGAAAGACATATACTCCATCAACTCTAAGATGGCACTGACTGTAAAAAAACACAGTGGGATCAGCTCGGTGCTTTGTGACCGCCTGGAGGGGTGGGATAGGGAGGGTGGGAGGGAGGGAGACGCAAGCGGGAAGAGATATGGGAATATATGTATATATATAACTGATTCATTTTGTTGTGAAGCTGAAACTAACATACCATTGTAAAGCAATTATACTCCAATAAAGATGTTAAAAAAATAAAAAAAAAAAACAAAAAAAAACAAAAAAAAAACACAGTGATTTCAAAGAGGCTAAA
Organism: Globicephala melas; assembly: GCF_963455315.2. Classification (NCBI taxonomy): domain Eukaryota; kingdom Metazoa; phylum Chordata; class Mammalia; order Artiodactyla; family Delphinidae; genus Globicephala; species Globicephala melas. The sequence continues at coordinate 29,323,812 of NC_083324.2, read as the reverse complement.
AATGGAAAAAAAAATGTGCCTCTTAGAATAAAAAGAAGTGCAATGTTATGATCACAGTCATCAGTCTTGCTGATGTGGAAGTTCTTTCACTATAATAAAATTCAAGATTTTTCAGTAAGGTAGTCTGTTCATATGTAAGAGACCCTTTTGATGTTTCAGGAGTCCAGCAAAAACAAACTTCAAGACATACAGAAAAGAAATCAGCCAATATCAGATACTGTTCAGCATGAAGACTGCACTCATGGTAAACTAAATCGAGGAGGTACTTTAAGGGATAAACTTGGCTTTATAAATGTGACTACCAAACTACCATACAGTACATGGCAAGATGTAAAGCATGTCAGTGTATAATAATTTAAAGTTAAGAACACTGCTTTCATACAAATATAAAGTAAACATGTCAAAAATTAATTTACATTATTAATGAGGGAACCAGCAAGACGGCAAGGCAAGGTGTACCAGAATACACCACCCCAAAATAGGCCTCTTTGGCATGTGGATTACTTTGAGCTAACAGACTCAGAAACAGCTTTAAAAACAACAAACAGGTTTTCCTTTTGTAAAGGAAATTTACATTTATAAAGAAAATTTCTGTCTGTAAAGGTGTCTCCTTCTCCCATACTGGAAAGAGTAAGACTCTTAGCAATCTTATCAATGGAGAAGGCACTAACTACAACATGCTTAACAAACCTTATTAAACAACCCTTTTCTACCATATTTTTCCTGGTCACCTTCCCATAACTTGCCTCCCCAAACTCCTTTTTTTGTTTGTTTTAGCCTAAGATGGTATATAAACCCAGGTTTTAACCACCCCTTTGGGTTACTCGACACTGGTGCTCCCACGTATACATGTGTAATGTTGATGTTAATGAACTTCTGTTTGTTTTTCACCTGTTAATCTGTCTTTGGCCAGGCTCATTTATAGGGCCCCAGTTGGAGAACTTAAGACTAGTAGAGGAAAAGATTTTTTCTTCCCTTACAATTGTCATACTGGTTTCCTAACTTAATAGAAAGCTATGGTGATCTAAAGTATGGTGATCTACTATGGTAAGCTACAGTATGGTTATTATTTTAAGGATAGATATATGTGTAGCTCAGCAAAACAGAACAGAGAATCCAGAAATAAACCCACACATTTATGGTCAATAATTTCAGCCAAGGTGGCAGGTACTGCAATAAATAAAATATACTTTTATTCAACAAATGGTCCTGGTACAAATGGCCATCTTCTGGGAAAAGAAATAAATCTCAACCATAATTTCACTCCATATACAAAAGATGACTCAAAATTAATTCTAGATCTAAGCAAGTAAGCTAACACTGTAAAACTTTCAAAAGGGAGGAAGTGAAAGATTTTTTGTTTTTTTTTAAATTGAAGACATTTTCGATTTCTTTTGGGAACTTTACCAATTATTTGAAAAATCGGGACAAAAATTTCTTTTGACTCATTTTGATCTGTTGAAATTGAACTTCTTATGTCCTGAGGTGGTTGGCTAAGAATACCACCAACAAGATATGTGCCATCGTCTTCCATGGTGTTCAACGCAATGCGGGAGAAAAATACTACAGGTGGATCCAAAGAGAAAAACTTCCACCATATTCTCCGTTCATCCTTAATTTTCAGCATTTAAATTCTTGGGGGGAAACGTTCTCCAAGGACTACCCTGTAGGTAGTGGCACCCTAGCAGGCAACGTAATACTCCTCTGTACAGACATGATGAAGCAGGAAATCAAAAGCAGGGATAGACATATTCAAGCAGTAAAGGGATTTTCAATTCATTTAGCTGAACATTCGTTAATAAGCCCTTCTACCAATAACTTAGTCCACATTAGACATATCAAAACCAGTGGCCAGAAAAGCTATAGCTTTAAGAAAAAAAAAACAAAAAAGTCTGACTATGGAAGGTTATCACAAGGGATATGTGATTTAAGAAAAAATTTGAAAACCTCCCATGAACACATCTCACCTCACCATTAAAAGATGCAGGCTCTACTGTCTTATTTAATCCTCATAAAACTAAACACATGTGTATTAAAAGATATTAAGTTAATAGTTCATATAAAAGTGCAAAGGAGCAAATACCCAAGTGAACTCTTTAGAATTCTCTGCAAAGCCTTTACTGGGAACGACTTCAATATCCAGGCAGTTGGATATAGACTCCCCTTTTCTCCCTTCCTGTATTTAGGTAGTTCTCAAATGCTCAAGTGCATAAGAATTACTATACAGTGTCACCTACCAAAACCACGTATACATCACGGGCCACTAAGGAATTTCCAAGGAAATCGTGAAGAAATGTGTTTCTCAAGCTTCTGTTCATTATTTTGTCCCTAATGAGCCTTTTTAGACATTATTTTCTTACCAGCTCCCCTAAAGCTTTAATACCACAGATTTCCTGTGCATGTGTTTATGTACTGTGTATATATCGTTTATACATGAAAAAAGTAAGATGTTTATTGTTTCCCCAAACTAATTTTCACCCACTAACAGGTATTATCACCCCCACTGAGAATACATGACCTAACATGATCTCTAGCTTAATGCATGCGATCCTCACGTAACTTCCATGGCTTCTTTCAAAGAAAAGTCTATTTCCAAGAGACTTCTCGTTTGGGTATATATATTGAAATTTGTTTTCTTCACACTAGTTGTTTCTAAACTTTTCTAATAAAGCACATATTTGTAGTGAAGAAGGAATGCACACTCTGAAGCCGAAAACCACATATGTACATACTCAGCAAAGGAGGAAATGTATTTGAGCTTTGGCATCTTAAAACATTATGTGATTTGGGAAAGAACAGCCTTTTTAGCAATGATCCTGGAACGAGTGGATATCCACATGTAAAATAACGCAGTCGGGCTCCTACCTCACACCATATACAAAAATTAACTCAAAATGGATCAAAGGTCTAAATGCAAGGGTTTAAACTATAAAACTTAGAAGAAAACATAAGTAAAGCTTTGTGACCACAGATTAGGCAATGGTTTCTTAGATGTGACACCAAAAGCACAAGCAACAATAATAACAAAAATAGATAAATTGGACTCCATCAAAATTTACAAGTTTGTGCTTCAAAGACACTATCAAGAAAATGAGAAGACAACCAGAAGAATGGGAGAAAATATTTGTAAATCATATATATGATAAGGAATCTGTGTGTCATATATGTAAAATTCTTACAGCTCAATAAATACATAGACAACCCAATTTTTAAAAACAGGTAAAGGATCTATATCCTGTTCTCTAAACACAATAAACAAATGACCAGTAAGCACAGGAAAAGACACTGAACATCATCAGCTATTAGAAAAATGCAAATCAAAAGCACAATGAGGTATCACCTCACACCCATAAAGATGGCTATAACGAAAACACAGTTAACAAGTGGTGACAATTGGGAGAAATTAGAACCCTCACATACTGCTGATGGTAATGTAAAATGGTGCATGCACTTTGGAAAACATTCAAGTATTTCCTCGAGAGGTTTAACATAGTTACCATATAATCCACCAACTGCACTCTTACACATATGTCCAAGAGAAACAAAAATGTTTGTCCACACAAAAATTTGTGCGTGAATGTTTATAACATTATTCATAGTTATTCATATTTGCCCCAAAGAAGAAAGAACTTAAATATCCATCAGTTGATAACAGACAGATAGAATGGAATATTATTAGCAATAAAAATAAATCAAGCTTCTGATACATCCCACAACTTGGATGAACCTTAAAAACATGATGCTAAGTGAAATAACATGCACCAAAGATCACATATTTTGTGATGTCATTTATATGAAATACCTGGAATAGGCCAATAGAAGCAGAAAGCAGATTAGTGATTGCCTAGGGATGGTGGGGTTAGTGAGAAATGGAGAGTGAATGCTAACGACTATGGGGTTTCTTTTGGGGGTGATGAAAATTGATTGTGGTGATGGTTACACAACTCTGAATATACTAAACACTATGAAATTGGACACTCTAAATGGGCAACTGGTATGGTATATGAGTTATATTTCAATAAAGCTGTTACCTAAAAAGTCAGAAACCAAGGAAAAAGAAACAATCAGATTCCCAGATCCTCTTACCCACTCCCTAGAACCAGGGGACTGTCATGCCTCTACCCTGGCCAATGACTCAAGCTTTGTCCCTACAGAGGATAAAACAGAGGGTCTCTGGGCGTGGAGTACATCAGGCATAGTTATATAGCAAGGCTCTGGGAAGAGACTTCTTCAGGGATTTGGAAGTTACAGAACACTGGAAGTGTGTGAACATCTTGAGAAGGTATTGAAGAGTGAAGAGTCTGGGGGTGAGACAGTGATAAGTATTTAGAAAACCAAACAAATTACAAGACAAGACAATGACTTCCAGAGAAAACAATAGGCAGGAAAAAGACAGTGATGGTAGGAACTCCATGGTTCAGCTTTAGATGGCATTTACATAGAACACTAATGTAAATATTCAAAATTTATTTCATCAAAATTAGAGGAAAACTATATTGGGATAAGAAGGGAAGGAAGGGAACCACGTGAAATACAAGTGGAAGGATAAAGGATAGTTAAGTCTTCTGGTTCCACAGGGAAAATCAATTGAAAAGCTTGAAATTAAAAACAAAAAAAAAGTAGGAATACAAAAACGTTATTTAGAGATATGGAGGTAAAAAACAATCAGTTAAAAAAAAGGGATGTGGAGTGAGAGAGGAGGAAGGATATTATAGAGTTTGCTTTTCCGAAATCATGAACCTTGTAGAATTGATTTTACACACACATACAATCAATGGCAAATGCCTGCAAGTTGTATAATGTAATAAAAATTTTCAAACACCTTTTTGTTATTATAAAAAAAGTTATGTGAATTTTGTTCTCAGTGATTTTCTTATATACATAATGATTTTTATAGTAACGTGAAATATTCTAAGTTATTCTGCAGGTAAAATGTTTAACTTAATTCCCTCAAATATTTAAGTAAAATTCCTTTTTAAGAAGATGCACAATGTTTATCCTATGTCTCCATGAGCCTCCTAACACAATGACAATTACCCCTATAAAATCCCAGTTTGAGAAGCATAAGGACTTAACTAGCATCTGACTATTCTTCTATACTTAGTGCTTTTTAACTTATATTTCATTCAGCAAATATGTAAGGGCTTAGTAACAGTCAATTTAGGTGGGGGAAAAAAACCCAACAAAACACGTCTGACCCAAGACTGCTCCTGACACATTTTTCTGGCATTATATTTTTGTCTAGATTGTCAACCAACATCAACATATGGGTGCAAACCCACTTATTGAGGCTGAGTTTGATATTTAGCCTAAGTCCTGTAAAACTTGGACTTGAGATTCTATGAAGTTATTATATGCACACATATTTGAAGGACATTTTAAAAAGTGCTCAACTATAAATATTCTGATTCACGGCTCTTTCACACGTACTAAAAATGACTTCGCACAATCACTAACCAGGAAGAAGGTTTTGTGTCTCACTGAAAATGTCACTTAATAAATAACCTTCAAATTTAAATGCAAACTACGGAAATCATTCATAGATCCTCACACTTGTCCTTGAAGTCTAAACGCGCAAAGAAGGTAACTAAAAAAAGATTTCCTACCATTAACAGTCTATTGCTTTAACTCTTTGAAAATGAGTCCAAACTCTAAAGTTTTTAGCATAATATTCTTATGTTTAAGAATCTGCATCTCTTACAGCATTTAGAATGAAATGTTAAATATAACTTTGGGATAATTTGCAATTTTCACTTCTCAGATTAGATTACTAACTGTTTGAGGGGAAATTACTTTTATAATTTATTTATAATAATATGTGCATTTAATCTAGTCAAAAAGTGATGTCTTGTTTACAACCACATACCCTAGTGTAATGAACATAAGTCTTGATACACACACTAGATGCTCAATCATGGCAACCCTAAAATTATGGCTAGGAAACATGACCTGGGATGGGCACAAAGACCAACAGACTGAGCATTTGAGTAAGTGGTGAGGGAAATTTTGAGACAGAGGATTTGCCACCGGATATGAATTAGATTACATGGAATTGGCTTTTACATTAGATTAAAAAAACCTCCTTGATTGTAATATACTGTATACCTTTATATCCTCCATAGTACCTATGTCCACACCAGGTGTGGTGGGCAGAATAATGGCCCTCTAAAGATGCCCACCTCCTAATCTCTGGAACCTTCGTATATGTTGCCTTACATTGCAAAGGGGGCCTTAAGTCTACAGATGAAGTTAAGGTTGCTAATCACCTGACTTAAAGGAGAGAGATTATTCTATATCATCTAGGTGGGCCCAGTGTAATCAAAAGGGTCCTTAAAAGATAGAAGAAGGAGGCTGAAAAGGTCACAACGAGAAGTGAGAAGGACTTGACTGGACCTTGCTGACATTGAAGATGGAGGAAGGGGCCATGAACCAAGGAATGCCAGCAGCTTCTAACAGCTGGAGAAGGCACAGAAATGAATTCTCTTCTGGAGCCTCCAGAAAGGAGCACAGCCCTGCCAACACCTTGATTTTAGCTCAATGAGACTTGCTCCAGACTTCTGACCTCCAGGACTATAAAATAAACTTTTGTTGCTTTAAGTCACTAAGTTTAGGTAATGTGTTATGGATATGATAGAAAATGAATACAGTTTTAATCGATAAATACTTTCAAAATAAAAATAACAATTGAAAAAGAACAGCTAAGAAAATAAGCATGGCCATTCAAGGTATTTTCACTTTCCCACATCTTCAAATTATTTGAAACTTTCAATCACTGAAATTTTATCCATTCACCCACTCATTTGAAATCTACAATTTCTTTGAATTGGAAACAGTTTTCTCCCACTGACCAGCAGCTACAGTGCCTGGGGAATCACACACTGGCTGTTCCTATGAGGATATTTTCCTCGTGCTCTATGACTTCATTATGGCTAATACATCTCTACACCATAAAAGGTGCTTTCGCTCATCACTTTAGGTAGATATTTTGGTCTAAGTTATCTTTTAGTTGTTTATGATTTAAACACAAAACAGATTTTACAGACTGGGAGCACAAAGAACTATATTTTGATATAATCAGTTCATCTTTTATCTATTTCTTCACTTAACCAGCATTTACTGAACACTTAGAGTACGCTAGCATTGAGAACCTGAAGGTTGAACAACACACAGTCACTGCCCTGAAGAACTGAGTATCCTCAGGAAGCTAGCCTAGTGAAGGAGACAGAAATGTCTTAAAGCAAAGGTTTAAAAGTGGAATTCACAAAGTGTTACGGGAACTCAGAAGGAAAAATTATTAACCTCATTAAAAAAATGTATTCAAAATCATAAAAAATAAGAAGGAACATATTTATGGATGAATATACTCTGAACCTACAATTAGTTATAAACTCATGGGTTGGTTAGAAGACTCTACTGAATGTCTCTGCAGGCCCATAATCATTCTCTGAGAATGACCCCTCCACTCGCCCCCATACACAGCCAGAATTGAAACGACTGTGGGTTATCTGTGACCTACACAGGCCAGCCAATCAGATTCTCTCAGTCCAGGGAATTTACAATTAGAATTCAAGGGAGGCATTCATCTCTGCTGCAAGTGAAGTCAGGTGATGAAGATTCAGTGGCCTAGGAAGCAATGTCCTGCAGGCATGTGGGGCCCCAGACAAAGAGAAACCGAGGACGTTGGCAAGTAGAGAAAAAGAAAAATGAAGCAGCAACTCAGACCATGACTGCGGTTCTGCCCTGCCTTTCCTTTGAGGCCTTGCTCTACTCTCTATTTTCTGTCGCAGTGAGGCAGACCTGTGTCTTTAACATAAAATCCTTATTTTGTTTCAAATTACTCTGAGTGGGTTCTGTTGCTTGCGCGGTGAGGTAGTTCTAGGTGCATGAAACAGATTCCACATTTTCATTTGCCTCAATGACCTCACCTGCAATATGGGGATAGGGAAGTGGCTTCCCCTTTCAGGGACCAGGCAGCAGGATCCAGATACAGCTGTGCAAGTACCGAAGCACCTGGACTATAAATTATCACATAAATGCAAAACTTTAAAAACTGTAACTGGTTACGAAATATTCACAGAATGACCCCTATTAAAAGCCAAATGGAGGGATTTTTCCAGCCAAAATAAGGTGGAAAAGAAGCTCAAATTAAAAAGGGCCATAATTGAAAGCAGGGCTCTATATTCAACTTCAGAGATTAGTTCAGTTTTGGCCACTTCAAAGGGTGAAAGAGAGATAGGAGAGAAGGAGGTAATGGTGGAAAGAGAGAATCCACACAGAAGCAGAGGGATGAAAACTGGAAAGGATTTTATCTTCTCGGAGAAAGTCTATCTTTCTAGTAAACTATGTCGCACAGCAGACTGTACAAAAGGTGATCTTCTTGCAACAGGAGATAGAAAGGGCATCAAAAGACAACTCTCAAAGGTCCCCAACTAGAGAAAGCAGGGTGTTCTACTGACATCAGCAGAATGGGACTCATGTCCGACCTACAGGGGATGTTCTTCCTATTGTCTATTATCAAGAAACTGTGGAATGATATGGAGGCACAGCTGCTGTCTGGGGGCTACCTTATGCTGCCTGTCCTTGATGTTACTGATGGCTTATTATCTTTGCAAGCCAGCACAGACAAGAAAGATAAGGAAGTGAAACCTTAGTTTTTGTTAGCACCCTATTAACATCTCTGATCATATGCTTGTTCAACAAGGAGCTAGACACTGGCTAAAATAGAGTTGAGAAATGGTCTAAAAACAATTTCACTTACTGATGCTAGGATCCGGTTCCCTATGCATTACCAAGTGTTTAGTAAATATCTAGATCAAATGATATACAATTTTTGGTACACATGCTCTCCTTTACTACAGAATTCACTTCACCACATCGCTGCCACAAAAAAGTCCCATGCTAAGGAATAAAACTCCTCAACATGTGTCTTGGTAATGGTTTCTTGGATTTCATACCTAAAGCAAAGGCAACACAATCAAAAATAAACAAATGGGACTTGATCAAACTAAAGAAAGGTCTATACAGCAAGAGAAACTATCAACCAAGTGAAAAGACAACCTACAGATTGGGGAAAAAATATTTGCAAATTAAATATCTAATAAGGGGTTAATATCCAAAATACATAGGAAACTCATGCAACTCAACAGCAAGAGAACAACCCAATTTAAAAATGGGCGGGCTTCCCTGATGGTGCAGTGGTTGAGGGTCCACCTGCTGATGCAGGGGACACGGGTTCGTGCCCCGGTCCAGGAAGATCCCACATGCCGCAGAGCGGCTGGGCCTGTGAGCCATGGCCGCTGAGCCTGTGCGTCCAGAGCCTGTGCTCCGCAACGGGAGAGGCCACAACAGTGGGAGGCCCGTGTACCGCAAAAAAAAAAAAAAAAATTGGGCAAAGGACCTGAAGAGACATTTTACCAAAAGAAAAATGATATATGAAAGTCCAACAGGTACATGAAAAGATGCTCAACATCACTAGTCATTATGGAAATGCAAATTAAAACTATGATGAGATATCACTTCACACTTGCTGGAATGGTGATCATCAAAAAGACAGGAGGTAAAAAGTGCTGGTGCAGATGTGAGAAAAGGGAACCCTTGTGCACTATCTGTGAGATTGTAAATTGGTACATCCACTATGGAAAACAGTATGAAAGGGCCTCAAAAAATTAAAATAGAACTATTTTATGATCCAGCTATTTCATTTCTGGGAATATACCCAAAGGAAATGAAAACACTAACTCAAAAAATACCTGTATCCTCATGTTCATAGCAGCATTATTCCCAATAGCCAAGATATGGGACAGCATTAAGTGTCTACCTTTGGATGAATGGATGAAGAAGTTGTGATTATACATATATATACACATATATAAATAGCATATATAAACACATGTACATACAGTGGAATATTATTCAGCCATCAAAAATGAGAAAATCCTACCATTTGTGACAACACAGATGATCTTTGAAAGCATTATACCAAGTGAAGTAAGTCAGAAAGAGAAGGACAAATACTGTATGATGTCACTTATATGTGAAACCTAAACAGCAACAGCAAACTTCCAGTTATAAGATAAATAACTACTAGGGATGGGATATAATGAACAACATGACTACAGGTAACACTGCTGCATGATATAGAGGAGAGTTGTTCAGAGAGTACCTCCTAAGAGTTATCATCAAAAAAAGAAAAAACAAGTCTTATGCTACGTCACGCTGAGTTTTTGTCGCTGGTGTTGATCCTTCCTCTTCCATGCTATGAAGATATTTAGCCTTCATTCTTGCAGTGTCAACACTTAGCATAGTGCCTAGCACAGAGGGGATATTCAAACAACATCTGTATACGCTAAGAAAGCAGACCGTAATGTTTAGTCTGTATGCACATTCTGAATTCCTGTTAACATTTTGTGAGCACTTACTCAACTCCAGGTGTAGCACTCCTTTCTGTGTATTGCTTCATTAAATCCTTACAACACCCTAAGGAGAAAACCAAGGCAGAGAAACCAGGTCTAAGGTCATCGAGACAACTACCTGGAGTGCAGTTCTAGATCCAGTCAGCCTAGCTCCAGACGCAAGCCCTACACTACTCTGTGCAGTACTGCCATTCATATTCTCATCAACTCATCCATGCTTTGCTGATGGGCTAGCCGATAGTGCTCTGAGGGATACACAAACAAACAGGATTGTAACCTTGCTCTCCAGGAGTTACAGTGGTGTTAACACAACTAATTCCAATAGGAGGCAGAATCTGACAAGCACTCCTAGAAATGAGACTCAAGGTCATAAGACAGAAACACAACTCTTAGCTAGCATGGATGAATGGCCTTGGCCTCATGGATATAGATACTAAGGATCTGCAAAGATTTGCCGAGATGGGGGACCAGGTAATATTCAGCAAAATCACCACACATCAGGTAAAGCAGTGTGTTTGGGACTACCTGGGGCATAGGACACCTGTAGGAAGTGCTAACGATGAGTGCTTTGTAACTCATACTCTACCTGAGGCATAGAGAGGTGGACTGACTGAGGAATCCAAACACTAAGCAGAGAATACTCCGAAGTTCTGAACTTTAGTGACAATGAGGATGTCACTAAATGGTCGCTTTTGAACAGAGTCCAAGGTCATAAACACAGGTATGTTAGAATTAGAGTCCCTAACTCAGTAGAGAGGGAGATGGCTGTACCTATCAATCAAGACAGAGGAGATCTCCAACTGAATGCCCCACCACACACTAGCGTAGGGCCTTCCTTCCACTATGTCAAGTGTAAACAAACACAGTGATTTTGAGAATGGAACTCTAGACCTCCGTCCATTCACCTCTAACAAAAGCAAGTGACTGACAGTGATGGTGAATCAAGTGGTACCCTTTGCATTAGGCCTTGGAGGGCCTATCAAAGCAAGTAGTGGCTAAGAATTCAGTTTCAATTGAAAGGAATCAACTACATGTAGCTAATCTACATGTAGAAATCCTCTATTTCTCTAAAAGGTGAACAGTGGATCGATGTAAAAACTACACATATCAGACCTGATAAAGCACTGTACTCAAAATGAAACATTTACAGAAAGAGAACCTCTACAGTAAGAAATAATTTGCTTACACAGGCAACTTTATGGCTGCCCTTCAGTTAGTTGGAAAATGAAGATTTAGAGATTTCTCTCAAGTTCTGCATAAGCACAAGGTAAGATTTAAAAACTTCCTATTTCCTTGCATTAATATCCAATTCCCTTTCAGAAGAAATTTTATTAAATTAGAAATGTAATTCTTTTGTTTAAAAGAAAAGCCTCACTATTCTTTTTGATGATTACATTGCTGGTGTGATTTTAGTCACTGTCAATAAACAAAGTGACGGTAAATAACCATTTCAAGGCATCAATTTGCATAACAATAACTCTTAAGTTCTAGGCTTGCTTATTTAATGTGAAAGCACTATTTCTCTTGGCAAGTACGCAGGTGAGAGCTCAATCTTTACGAAGAACATTTTAAAAGATCTTTCTCAAATGTTTAAAATCACAAAAAGAGTAATGTTCTGAAACATGCAGAGATATTAATAAAAGCACTTCATCTCTATAGAACTTAAATATTAAAAAGCACTTATATAACCTTCATTAAAATAATTAACATTTCAAGACAACAATTTAAAGAACACACGACGACAAATTAAAATTACATTTTGGCAGTACTGAGTGGTCCTTGAGTACTTCTTCTTCCTGGGGGTTCTTGAAAGTCTGTTTTCTCCACCTAGAATACTCTTTACCTCATTTTCTTGTATTCCTTCCGCTCTCCTGGTCATCCTACTCTGTTGATCTTTCCTCCTCTCACTAAAAACCTTTCTTAACCTGGTACACTATTGTAGCTATATGCTTCTATAACATCAGATCACTCTCTTTCATACCACTTACAGAGCTCTGATGCTAAAATTATGTATTTCATTGTTAGATTACCATCTTTCTCCCTCACTAGATCATAAACTCCCCGAGGGAAGGCATTGGTTCCATCCTGTACACCACTAAATCCCCAGTTGCAAATCCCTAGCACTCAGAATATATACTGTCGTCATACATACGTCATACACATCAGTCACTCAATACATTTTTGAGGAAGGAATGGACCAAAAGATCTTTACCTGAATACTTGCCCCAGAATGTACCTTATATATGGGATGAGTGAAATAAATTTAACATTTATTATGTGAGTATATTCATTTAAATGTTATACTTCACTTTGCAGATTTGAGAATAGTAGTCATAAGCTATGTTTACAATGGGGAATTTTATGGAAACAAAAACGCGTTTATAATAAAAATTTATCTATCAGGGAGGAAGAAATTTTCTTCTATCCTTCTACATGCTTCTGGCTAGTCTAAGAATTAAATTGACATGAGACAGATTAACAGGAGAAATCAGTGAAATTTTAATAACATGTATACATGGGAGAGACCCAGAACTGAGTAAGTCACCAAAACGGCCCAAACTCACCTTAAATACAATCTTCAGCTAAAGACAAAAGAGGATGTTGAGGGTAGTGGTTGGAGATTTCAAAGGGGAGGAAGGCAATTCACATGGACATGGAAAAGCAAATATTTTGCAAGCAAATTTGTTAACAAATTTTGTTTACAAATATTGTAAACAAGTGTTTTCTGGGCCATGCAGAGACAATGGAACACAGAGTGGACTCTGATCTCTAGGCCCTACCAAGTTTCCCCCTCTACACCTAGTCTATATTCTTTGCAGGCGTCCCTGATGATAGCTCTATTCCGGGAACAGGCCCTCTATCTACAATTTTTTAGACAGTTAGAGGAAAGGTCAAAGTGTCTTCCTGAGTCTTTTGGGCCTTGATTGCTTTTAGCTCATAATAATCCACATGCCAGACACATTTTGGGGTGGCAAATTTTGTTCTCCTACATATCCATAACAACAATAAAAGTTACAACAACAAATGATTCCAAAATTAAAGCAATAGCCCTGTTATTTCAAATAATTTGAGAAGAGCACAAATCTATTAAAATAAAGAGAAGTGGAGTCCACTGGAATGAGTCTAGGCATTAGTCCACTCAGGTCCACTGAAGACAAATCTTTGAGAGGCATTAGAAGTGTGCATACACCAGGCCTGAGTGCGCAGCCAGTAGGTGAGGCCCAGCCCAGCGAAAGTACTAAAGACTTTAGTGAAAACACTCATCTCTGCAAATTTAGAATGGATGGTTGCAACTGTAATAGGCTTTAAAAATGTTTTATTAGAAAGGCCTATAACTTTGCTTTGGGGAAAAAAAAAATTCTATTTTAATTTGCATCTCCAAATAGAATTATGTTAGAATAACAAAAAAAATTTCCCTGAACTCATCTAATTTTAAGAAAAAATTAGAGTAGCAATAAAGGGAAAGCTCCTTTTCTTTCATTTAGCGGGATAAAGATTTTGCCTTTTACTTAAATTCTCCTTATGGCTACACTTTAAGAATTAAGTCATTTACTGTGACAACTAAAACCCACAATTTCTCGTCCCTTTGTGAAAATTCGGGCATATTTTTATCATTATACTCATTATTATTGACAACAAGCAAAAACAACTTAGCTAACTGCTCTGGAAAATATGTGCTCCTAGAACAAAGAACTATCAACTAACTAAAACAGCCAATTTAGCAGGGAGATCAGTTTATTTGTCAGATCTTACTGCAAGATCCTCATCTTTCTGTGGCATCAACACGAAGTCATTTTGTCCTAAACTCTGCCCAACTCCAATCAGTTCCCCTGACTTCAAACAACTGGCTTAAAATCACCCAGCTCAAACCCTAAAATGCATGAATGCAATTTTCTAGATTCCCTCTTTCGAGAAACTACTCGAATTCTGTCAAGCTTGTGTATCCCTTACTACATGAGGTCTAAAAGCAAAGCTCTATTGCATCAACAAGCTCTTCTGGTGGTCTTGTGGAAAGCTGACAGCCAATATTTGTCTTAGGCCCCACTAAACAGAAGCTTCTTTGAGTTCACAGATGGTGTCTTGGTCACTGTCATACATACCTGCGACCAACATGCTTGCTGGCACATAGTACGTTACTAATTCATACTTAGGAAGGAAGGTTGAGTATGGTAATCTTGTTCTGTTAGATCATAGAGAGTCAAAGCACTTATAAAGCAAAGGTAGTTGCCAAATCTAAACTGACAAACCCTGTCCTCATGTTCTATCTCAGCATCACTCTTAAAGCTGCCATACAAAAAGTCCTTGCAAACTGTGTTTTGAAATTAGACACCCATTTATGTCTGCACAAATTAAGTTAGTTCCTGCAAATTAAAGAACAATGATTACTGCTCTCCTTCTAGATGACCATCAGCGTAGGTTTCAGCAATAGTTTGGAGAGAGTTTTTATTTTTTATACTCCAATGTTCTCTTAAAGCAATAGAAGCAGCTCAGGAGATGCATTCTAAAGCTTCTTTCTTATTTTGTGAAAAGACCAGACATTCCCCAAACATGAGAAAAAGAATAATAAAGGTACAGAAAACATCTTGTTCAGAACTCATCCATTTCTAAGAGTCTACAAGATGTAAAACTGGTGAGCAAACCTGCCTCAGTAAATAGAGATGCTCCAACAGTGTTTATGGAACAAGTGAATGAGATGAATCACAAAACTTTTTTTTAAACTCTTGTTTCAAAAGTACAACAGGTATAGCATGTAGAAATTTTATTTACTTAAAAAAACCTTAGGGGCATCAAACATCTGCTGAAGTCCTGGTAGAAGGCATGAAATTAGTGAAAACCTAAGAAAACGTCAATTTATGTATTAGTAGGTTTGTATACATTTCTGGGTCAGGTTTCCTCTATCAATCACCTGCATGAAAATTTCTTGGATGGGCATAGGAAGAGGTTGGAGGCCATTACTCGCATCTTCCCAACAACAACAACAAAGGTGAATCAACTGAAAAATCAATGACTTTTCTTAGATCCATCAGTTAATTGAGGTTATAAGTCATAGCACCACTCCACAATCCAGAGAGACAGGTGAATACAAAGAACCACAACCAAGATCAGCTTACCTGAAGCGAAAGCAGAAAGAGCTAGTAACTGACAGAAACACATAAATGGTGATTTTAACAAATTGCTGGAGGTTCAGTGTGAACTAGCTTCAGTGTAACTAACACCTAGAAGCCCAGTCTTAGGGGAGACTGTATACTTTTGTGGGTTTTACCTTCAGGAACTCCACTATACTCCCACGGTCAAGATTGTACAAAAATCCCTTCAGGGGAGGGTAAAAGTAACTGTTTTGAAAACTTCCCAGATTGCTCTCTGTAACAAAGACCTGCCATCCTATTTTACCAGAACTATATCTGAACGTGGGGAAAAGAAATTAGCCAATCCTAGCCTCTTCTAGTTTTCCTGTTTCCCCACAGGAGATTAAAAACATAAATAAATAAATAAAGTTATAAAATTGTTCCAGAGATCACAGCCCAGAGAATTAGGTTCACTAGAAATTCTGAGATTTAATCATAACATTATAGAACAATAACCCTCTCAATACACCATCACCACATAAACAGGGCTTTAGTCCAACAATGGATTATAATTGAGAGATGGAGTTCTTAGGGAAACCTAAAGGAAGCAGGGAAGAAGAAAAAATATTTAAGGCTACAACAAACATTAAACACAGCCCAACTCCTAGGTAGATTAATATAAAATCTCACATTAAAAGCTTAATGTTTTCAGTTCTTGTTACCTGAGACATCATTTCTAGCCTCCAACAAAAAATCACAGAGCCTGCTAAAAGCCAAGGAAAAAAAACACAGTCTGAAGAGACGAAGTGAACATGAGAACTGGACTCAGATATGTCAAAGGTTTTGGAATTATCAGGTAAGGAATTAAATTACAGTTAATATAAGACTATACTAGAAAAGTAGACAATGTATAAGAGGAGGTAAATGTAAGCAGAGAGACGGAAACTCAAAGAATAACCAAAAGGAAATGCTAGCTATCAGAAAACATTGTAACAAAATAAAGGATGACTTTGGTGGGCTCATCAATGGACAGACCATAAACATGGAATGAAACAGTAAGCTTGAGGACATGTCAACAGAAACATCCCCAAACTAAAATGCAAAAAGAAAAAAAAATACAACATTCAAGGACTGTGAGACAATTAAAAATGGTATAATATGAATGCCGAAAGGAGAAGTAAAACGAAGAAGAGATACTTGACATAATGATTGCCAGGAATTTTTCAAAATTAATGACAGACATCATATCACAGATCCAGGAAGCCCAGAAAACACAAGTGTGATAATTATCTAGAGGAAAAACATTCCTTATCATAAAAGACTTGTCATATTTCTGGCCATAAATGATGTAAGCAAAGAGACAGTGGAATAAAATATTTGAAGTGTTGAAAGGAAAACAAAACAAAAAACTTTCACCATTCACCAACCAGTCAATAATGTTTTAATAACTTTGTTTGGGGACAGATGGCTAGACCTATCATAATGATCATTTCATAATGTATGCAATGGCAAATCACTAGGTAGTACCTCTGAAACTAACATAATATTGTATATCAACCATATTTTAATTAAAAACCCATCAATTAAAAAAAGAATAAAAGGGGAAATTAATTAATTAAACTGCATTTAAGGAAAAAAGTACTGCTGGAATAAGTGGAAATCCATTTGCAAAAAAAAATAAAGGTGTACACCTTTTACAAAAATTAAAATAGATGACGGAACTAAATGTAAAGTGTAAAACTGTAAAACTTCTGAAAGATAACATAGAAGAAAATAAAAACTTGGTTTGGTAATTTTTATGGCTATAACACCAAAAAAAGGTCTATAATTTGTTTGGCAATGAGTTTATAGATATAACACCAAAAGAATGACCCATCAAAGAAAAAACTTGTAAGTTGGACTTCATTAAAATTAAGAACTTCTGTTCTACAAAATACTGATAGAAGAATGAAAAGACAAGCAGGAGACTGGTAGAAAATATGCAATATGCAAAACACATACTCAATAAAGCACTTATATCTAAAATATATAAAGAACTCTTAAAACTCAACAGTAAGAAAGAACTCAATTAAAAATGGGCAAAATACCTAAAGAGACACTTCACCAAAGAAGACATATAGGTGGCAAATATGCATAGGAAAAGATGCTCAACATCATGTATTATTAGGGAAGTGCAAATTAAAACAATGAGGTATCACTAGACAACTATTAGAATGGCTAAGATCAAAAAACCTGACACAACCAAATACTGGCAAGGAAGCACAGCAAAAGGAACTCCCACTCACTCCTGGTGCAAATGTAAAGTGGTTACAGAAACTTTGGAAGACGTGGAGTTTCACATAAACCTCAATATAATCTTACCACAGAATCCAGCAATCACACTCCTAGGTATTTACCCAACTAAAATGAAAACTTATGTCCACACAAAATCTACTCAGGAATGTTTACATCAACCTTATGCATAATTTCTCAAAACTGGAAGCAACCAAGATGTCCTTCAATAGATGAATGTATAAACAAGCTTTGGCACATCCATACCATGGGATATTATGCTATAATAAAAAGAAATGAACTATCAATTCATGAAAAGGCATGAAGGAACCTTACATGCATATTCTTAAGTGAAAGAAGTCGGTCTGAAAAGGCTACATGATATGATTCCAACTATATGACTTTCTGGAAGAGACAAAACTACAGAGACAATGAAAAGAACAGAGGTTACCAGGCCTTCAGAGGAAAGGAGAAAGGGGTGAATAGATGAAGGACAGAGAATTTTTAGGGCAGTAAAACTGTTCTGGATGATACTGTATTGGTTGGATACATGACAAAATGCATTTGTTAAAAGCCACAGAACTGTACAACGCAAAGAGTAAACTTTAGTGCAAACTACAGATGTTAGATAATAATAATGTGTCAATAGTGGTTCATCAATTATAATAAAAGTACCACACTAATTAGGATGTTAATAAGAGAAACTGCATACGTATAGAGGGTGGGGGTTAGAGAAACTCTGTACTATTTGTTCAATTTTTTCTGTAAGTCTAAAACTGTTCTAAGCAATTAAATCTAATATTATTATTTTTTTTTTTTAAAGAAAGCACACCTAAAAGAAGTTATCTGGGATGCTCTTTGGGAGTGGGATCCAGAAACAAGAAACCTCTGTTGCAAGCAGCTAGGAAGAGTCTTAAGGTTGTTAAAATTTCAGTCCATGGCTTTAGCCATACAGAGGTCCAAGGTAGATACAACAGTCAATTTGAAATAGGTTTAGTTCCAAGAATAGGACTTGAATTTGAAAAACAGAGGGTAGTTGGCTGGCTGTTTGGAGGTAACGGATGGCAGAGCCAAATTTCCTCAGGGTCAAGCCATTCTTAATGAAGAAAGACTTTAAGTGGGCACTGCTGTAGGTTCTTCAGTAACAAACAAAGGTTTAGATTGGATGGATTTCATAAGCAAGTCAAAGTTCCCTTCACTAGACACATGGAAAGAATTTATTTATGACAGTGAGTAACACTAAAAATGTACGTGTGTATACATGTGCATGTGTTTGTAGTATCAGGAGATGCTCGGCTTTGGTCCTTCAACTTATGCAGTCCCAATATTTTTAATTGAGATACATACACAAATAAATACATATATATGTATGTATATGTATATACATGGGTATCTAAATAAAATTCACATACCATAAAACTTACCCTTTTAAAGTAAAAAATTCAAAGTTTTTAGTATGTTCACAAAGTCGCGCATCCATTACCACTATCTAACTCCAAAATCCAACTTTTGCTTTTAACGCATGCCTCGAATTCAGAGTACACAAATGAAACAGTCAGCTAGAGGTATGTCCAGGAAGAATCCTTGATATTTTCAAACGTTTATTTATTCTGCCCATTAGTAAGTCTACATCATTTCAGTATTTAGGAAGGTTTTCGTTCTCTCCAACAATCATGTAGGCTGATACTTATTAAGGTTTCCACACAGAAGATAGTCATTCTGACCTGGGAAAAAATTAAGTGTGAAAATGTACACATTTGGACTAAATAATGAAAAAGAGGTTGAAAGAAAGTGCATAGGAAGAGGCAAAAAAGGAAACTATGGGCCAAAGGTATACAATAGGGAATATAAAAAAGTTTCTAGGGCACTGCAGAAAGACAATGTATTCTAGTGATTGCCCTTATGAGACTCTACTGGATCAGGAGCCAACTCATTAAACATTAATGGCACGGGAATGCCACCCATATATTATAAATAGCCATTAAGTTGAGATAGCTCTGCACAGGGTCAGTATGAATTAATAAAAAAACTTAAGCTGGCATTTCAGAATCATAAAAGGGTAGATTTAGTAGAAAATGTTCAGTAGGAATAAGGAAGAACAGTATATATTACACTATTTGTCTGAAGAACAAACTAGAGGTGAGAATAAATTTATCATAAACCTAAAAATATCCTTCATGACGGAACACTTATTCCTTGAAAATGGGTGTCAATTACATTTAATAATCTTAGCACTCCACGTGTGACATTGGCAAATGGTAAATGCAAAGACAAATGAGAAGTAGATATTCAGGTGAAAATTAGACAAAATGTTAATGAAACCAGAATACCCTCACTGAATACAGGTCCAAGAATATGTAAAAGCAGCAGAACTGAGATTATTAAAAGATAAGGTCTAATTTCAAATTTCTCTTCTGGGTTAATTCTGGAATCTATCCCACTTGATAGTATTTATAAGGCAGGTCATCTACAAAGTAACCATAATTTTGTTAGTTTTACCATCAGTTTTCACTGGTTAGAAAGTGAAATCATGTTATAAAAAATTATGGTATTGATGGACACTTAAATAGATCACTACATTTGTATAACTTATTTTTCTTACCGTCTTTGCTAATTTACACCCACTTTTTCGGAATAATTTGAAGAAAGAATTAAAAGATTCACGTATGATTCTTTTGACATCTTAGTGTTTCTCGGATAATAACACAGGGACTTTTGTAAGAATTTCACTGTGGCAGCTATTTCGACCCCAAAATTAATATGGCCCCTGTTAAAAATTATCATAAACTTGGAAACAAGACGAGGATAGTGCTGGTAGTGGATGTGGCATGTTCTTTCAGTATCATACTAGCATATCATTTAAGAAAAGCACTTAAGGATTTCATTGTCTAGGAGAACAGACCTGTACCTGATTTTGCTACGTACTTTTTGATTACTGTACAGCTACTGTGAAGTAAAAAGTTAACTTGTAAATTTTTGCCTACTACAAAAACTATTGCAAAGGTTACAGTTTTACTGCCCTGTAGGTTATTAACCAGTCTTATATCTAACTTAGCAGTCCTATTAAAATATTTTCTGTGTCCCACCTACCTCCATTCCCTCTTTCGTTAAATTGTTTAGAACCACCCATGTACCCAGTTCATCAAAATGCTTCTGAAATTACATTGGTTTCCTCACTGAAGACTTATTAAAAGTTGGTACATATGTGTTCTTTATGTGTATTATAGTCATATTTTTAACTCTGAAAATAATACTTTGTCCTTCATCAAGCACCTGTGTAAAAAATTTTAAAACTAAGCCAACACCTCTCTCATGAACCTGTACAAAGCAAGGCTTAAATGAATTGCCTTGTGACAGTCAAGCTGGAGGAAAACTGAGAGCAGGTAACAGCATTATTCATTGACAAGGCAAAAGCCTCAGCTTAATTTAAGGGCTTCCACTGAAAATATAATTTCAGACACGAGGAGTATAAAATGCAACAACGTGAACAAACTCCATTTTGGTTTTGCCAGTATTATGAGAGGTAAGTCAACTCCAGTAAGGTATCATTAACAATGCCGAAAAGGTTTCTACCCGATGAGTTATCATTGCAGGGGTCTGCCATCTCACTCTTTCTAGGAGCATATCTTTGAGTCACAGTACACAGTGAGAGAGGTTTATACTTAATGCAAAGTATATTTATAAGTTATGACATTTTCATGGTGGCTGAGATGGCTTTTTAATGTGTCAACTTGACTAAGCTGAACTATAATCCCCAGTCATGCAATCAAACACTAATCTAGATGTTGCTGGGAAGGGACTTTGCACATGTGATTAAAGTATCTAATCAGTTGAGTTTAATTTTAGGACATTATCTTGGATGGGCCTGACCTAACCAATTAGAAGTTTTAAAAACAGGGCTTTGGATGTCACATATTTGATGCTGACTTCCAGCTGAGACCTTGGCTGGGCTTGTCAGCCCAGCCACTTATAGCCCGTGGCTAGCCTCTCTACACGGTTAGGGGTCCCTCACAACATGGTGCTTGGATTCCCAGGGAAAGCATACCAAGACGGGGGAGGGGGAATGGAGGGACTAGGAATGAGGAGGGACAGGGAGAGGGGTAGGTAAAGGGAGAGGGAGAAAAACAGAGAGAGAGAGAGAGAGAGAGAAAGAAACAAGCAAGGAAGTGGGAACAAGCACCAACTAGATACATCCTATTAACAGGCAGTCACAAAGTTCCACCTAGGTGCAAGAAAAGGAGAAACAGACCTTACATCTAAATTAGGCACAGAGAGATTCTAGTAAAAGATATGGAACTGGAAATATAGTTGTGGCCATTTTTAGAAAACATAATATGCCACAATGCTCTTTGGCTATTTTTCTGTGAGATTACTGATCATTTTCATAATGACTCCTAGAAGCTTTGAATAAATTAGGGAAATTAACTTTATGAACGACATGAATTATGAGTAATTTTCTGTCTAACAAAAATATTTTTGTTTTTCTTTTTATGTATCTTTCTCTTTTCTAAGTCCCTGTGTACGATGCAGATTTTATGGAATAGAATTGAATTTTTAAACGAAGTACTTATAAAGGACACGTTCAATATTAGTGCATATCAGCTAAGTAATTTACTGTAATTCTCATAGTGCCCAATCTTTCTCTCAAATAAACTGATATTTGCAAGTTTAAATGCATTTTGGTTTGAGTCTTACTTCTAACTAGCAGGCTAATCTACTATAGAAGCAATAATAAAAATGTTATTTAAAAATCAGATGGAAGAGCAACAGGGAAAGTCAGTGTTGGGTATTTAAATGATGTTTTTATATCAACAGGCTTAGAACACTTCAAAGGTATCATTTCATTTAGTTGTCTTTCATTTTAATGTCACCAAAAGGTCAAGGGATTATCTAGAGATCAATTCACCATCCAACGCACATTCCTTCCCCTGAGTTTGGGAATATAAATTCAAATGTACGATGGTTTTTACCCAAGTTCTTCCAAAAAAACTTCAAGGCTCAAATATTTTTCTATTTATACTAGCAGAAAGGCACTACTTCAAATAAACGCTGTTCAAATTAGCCGGGTGACTCTCCTTTTATCTTTTAATACTTTTGTATCAGCAGGATAGGAGGTAATTCAAATCAGGAGAAGCAGGTTCTACTTTTGCCTCTAACACAGAAAAGCCATGTTCCTTTAGCAAGTCCCTTTAACATTAAACTCATTCAAGTCATCTACAAAATGGGACCTGTCACCTCCTTCATTCCTGACAAGGTGACTGTGAGGATCAAGTGACATTTTACTTACTTCCTGTCACAGTAGGCTGGTAAAAATATACATCCATGATTGTTATTGGGATTGATTGCAATTGCTTAATAAATTTTACCAGGTTTTGTTGTTGCTGTTACACTGCTTGATTTCCTTTAAGAATTTAACGGGATTAAGTGAGGAAACAGATGATCTACCACTTCACCAATTATCAAGTACTGCATACCTACCGTGGGTGACAGGAAGAGGAGGAGGAGGGATACAGGGTACCTGATTATCTCAGAACACTGCTGTCCTGCCAATGTAAGGAAACTAGGTACTCCATCAACAACAGCTGGACTGCTAGAACACTAGCCTCAATCATTTACTAGTTATCCGACCTTGGGAAAGTTACATAAGCCCTGGATGTCAGTTATCCATTGCCATTTAACAAATTATCCCCCAAACCCAGGGGCTTAAAACAATCATAAACAATTATCATCTCACATAGTTCCTGTGGGTCAGGAATTTTGGAAATAGCTTAACTCCGTGGTTCTAGCTCAGGGTCTCTTGGGAGGTAGGAGTCAAAACGTATACCAGGTCTTGAATCATCTGTAGGCTCAACTGGGGCTGGAAGATCTGCTTCAAAGATGGTGCACTTACAAGGCTGAGAAGCTGGTTCTGGCTCTGGAAGGAGACCTCATTCCTTGCTACGTAGACCTCTTCATGTGGCTGCTTAAGTGTTCTCATAATAAAGCGACTAGCGTCCCCCAAAGTGAGTAGTCTTTTTGTGACCTAGCCTCAGAAGTCACACACTGTTGCTTCCACTGCATTCTATTGGTCAAAGAGATCAACCTGACACAATATAGGAAGGGACTTCACTAAACGGTGAATACAAAAAGGTGACGATCACTGGAGGGCATCTCGGAGGCTGGTTACACCAGCTAAGTCTGATCCAACATCGGTAAAATGCCGATGATAATGACATGTACCTCACAGGGTTGATGGAAAGATTAAAGGACACCAGCCATTCAAAGTGCCTATTATCAATTATGTAACAACCTAAATGGGAAAATAATTTGTAAAAGAATGTGTACATGTATATGTATAAATGAATCACTTTGCTGTACACCTGAAACTAACACAACATTGTTAATCACCTGTACTGTAATATAAAATAAAAAGTTAAAAAGAAAAGTGCCTCGGGCTTCCCTGGTGGCTCAGTGGTTGAGAATCTGCCTGCCAATGCAGGGGACACAGGTTCAAGCTCTGGTCTGGGAGGATCCCACATGCCACGGAGCAACTAGGCCCGTGAGCCACAACTACTGAGCCTGCGCGTCTGGAGCTTGTGCTCCACAACAAGAGAGGCCGCGACAGTGAGAGGCCCGCGCACTGCGATGAAGAGTGGCCCTCGCTCGCTGCAACTGGAGAAAGCCCTCGCACAGAAACAAAGACCCAACACAGCCAAAAATAATTAATTAATTAATTAATTTTAAAAAAAAAAAGAAAAAGAAGAGTGCCTCTTCTCCAGCACTTGCTCATTGAATGTCAGGTCTCCTTATTCATTCTATATGCCTTCTAGGGTCTAGCACAATGTGTATGTGTGTGTGTGTGTGCGTGTGTGTGTGTGTGTGTGTGTGTGTGTGTGTGCGCGCGCGTGTGTGTGTGTGTGTGTGTGTGTGTACCTGGACCCCTTTGGCCGCTTGATGAAGCCTATGCACTGCTTCTAAGAATTATATATTTTTTTAAATAAAAAAGTACAGAGAATTACAGAGAACACAAATTATACTGAAATATAACAGAATATTTAAAAACATATTTGTAATATAGCAAATATATGCTTCTTTATTAAGACCCCAAACAACGAAACCCAGCAGCAAGTTGAATGGCTACTGTATTTTCAAAGGAATGATAAGCCAAATAAAATTCTGAGATATTTGCAATAACTATAATATGATTAAACAATATTTGTGATTTCCATTGGTGACAAAGTCACAAGTGCTACCAATATTACTGTGGTCTTATGCCTATATTCACACTTGAAAGAAATGCTAAATTCCAGTTAGAGTTAAGTGTAAATGAAGACCTAATTTCTTTTCTCCCCATTCAGTTCTCAGATCTCATGAACACTATACATGGACTTAATGGGAGTCACTGGACCCTCAATCAAACTTCTGGCTACGCTTATACCTAAAAAGAAAGGGGAGGAAATAAGAAAATATGGTTCTAATTTTAATACTAATATTTAATAAGGTAAAATAATTTTGTTTCTACTAAATTTCCTACTGCACACAGGAATTTATAATGTCCTCCATGGCATTCTCATTTCAAAATGATCACCGTTTGAATTGGACATATACCTATATAATGCTTTCATTTAAATGGATTTTAATGAAGCTTTAGGCCTAGATAAGTGGATTTACAGAAGTGGTACATTAAAAGGCCATTTTAAGTTTTGGACCAAAAGGACCTCCAATTTATAGCTCTAGAAAATATCCATTCTATGGTTCAAAGATCCTTGTGGATTATAAAAGAGGAAACGACTAACAGAAAAGGAATTATTCTCCACATTATTAAACATGACAAAAAGCTTCTGAATTGGAGCTTAAAACGGGCTATTTAAGATTCCAGCAATTCCTGGGACTTTGGCAACAAAAATGTTCAAAAACCTTTTATAGTTGCTGTCAGATTTCTGTAAAGCATTTGCGATTCCTGTGAACTTATTTATATAACAAGCTAAAACCTGAAGCCGACTTGAAAGTCTTTCTATTCTAATTATGTAGAATTGGAAATGCCTAGAAATGATGTTCAGTGTTCTCCCAAAAATATAGTCCTGAAATGCTGGTTTCAGAACCGGGTGTTCAGAACAAGGAATGAGGGTAGAGCTGCTCTGACTTACAAGGAGCAGTTACAGCAGACATAGAAACTATAGTTTGGTAAAGCGGTTTCAAAGAACTGCCATGTAGCAATTCTCTCGGCAGTGGCACATTCTAAATGACTGCTCATGTGGTTCCCTCCTGGCCTGCTAGAGTGGTTTATTTCTGAAGCTCTACAGTTCACGAGTAATCACGTAGCAAAATAATTCCGGAGATAATGACCCACCAGGATATCAGCGGATTGAGGTTCTTATCACAATACTGTTCCTGATTCTCTGGGGCTTCCCAAGCCAACTCTTTAACCCTTTTATGCTTCACTATTCCAACTTGACATCCGGCCTCTCTGTGCTCAGAAGACATTGCAGGAAACAAGAGTCAGTACGTACCCCGAGCTAGAAATACTAGGTGATAGTCCGAAGAAAGATACGAAGATTGGTTTGGGGGGAGGGTACCACACTTAGCAGCTTCTAAAATGTCTTCTGATGATCCCACCTTCTGGGATTCACATCCTTGTGTCATTCCTCTCTCTCTTTGATCGTATTATGGATCTAGTGACTTCTTTTTGATAAACCGAATGGGCACAAGTATTGGAATGTTAACCCTAAGATTAGTTTATGAAAACTCCCATCTTTCTTACTCTCTTTCTCTGGCTCATCTCGCTTGCTACATTACAAGAAGCAAGGTGCCCTACAGGAAGCCCACGTGACAAGGAACTGAGGCCAACAGTCCAACAAGCATAGAAGAGCTGAATCCGCCAACCACCCTGTGAGTGAGCTTGGAAGTGGAGCATCTCCACTTCTCACGACAAGATACAGACAGCAATATCAGAGATGGTAACTAACTCCCTTGCATTTCATACCCAGCAAGGGAAGGTCTAGAATCGGAAAATGAAACTCTCTCTTCCTAACTCCAAAGCCTGTGCTTCATTCGCTGCATTATACTGTCTCTCCAAATGAATTCTGTTTCAAATACTGGACTGTGTGTTGCCTATTTGGAAGTTAGAACACATTTCACTAGAGATGAATGGTGTGACTGAAACATACATGGCACTAAAACAACAGAAGAGAGGAGAAGGCAAAGGAAACGCAGGGGTGAGGCGAAGAGATGCGGCATTTACGTAGGCTCCTGCACCAAAAACTCTTGAGTCTTAGCAGTCTGGTCCAAGGGGCTGCTCAGGGGAGGAGGAATGCAGACAAGCATAAATGCCCGCAGAACACGAGAAAATCAAGTGGCCTCACCCTACACTTTCTGACTCGGAGTTAGCTTTGATTTGATCCTCGGATCTTTGCAGATGTCATTAATTAGGGTTATCAAGATGAAATCATACAGGATTTAGGGTAGGCCTTAAATCCAAGGACTGGTGCTTTTATAAGAGAAAGGAGGGACAGATTTGGACACAGAGAAGTGGCAGGGAAGACAGAGGCAAAGATTGGAGCTACGGTGTCACAAGCCAAGGAACCCCAGGAGTCACCAGAAGCTAAAAGAGACAAGTAAGGACTTTTAAGTAAGTGGGTGACATTTTCTCTTTCTATAAGATTAGTGTAAGAGATTTAATTAGAAATAGTGAGTATAAACCAAGATGTATATTATACTGTAGTTGAATATCACCTCCAGATTAGCGCAGTGTCAGGCACAAAGAGGATCCTAAACAACTGGGAGTTTCCCTTCCCCTTCAGGAATAATAGTTGAGGAACCTGAGAAAATCTGATGGCTGCAGCCTAACTTGAATGTTAGCTGCTGTTCACTGCTCTTGAGCTCTTTTATTTTAAAAACTATTAAACCAAAACTTTCTAGGACATGCTGCTCTAAGAAAGTCTTAGGAGACAGTATAAGGGAATATCATACCCAGGACAAAATGGTGCAACTAGAATAAGATCATTCTGTCTGTGACTTGATAGTTAGATGTAATTAAATTGCTGGCCAAGATACCCCAAACCCAAGCAATTATAAATACTAACTAATGAAGCCGGGAAATCAAAGGATGAATACTGAATAATATTAGCAGGCATATCAAAAAGATCACGAAAAGCTTTCTGTGCAGAAAAAGTGTGCAAGTCTTTTAAAACGCTTTCTCTTACAGTCATAAAATGAACTTGAAATGCGTATTTTTTCTTGCTTATTGGCTTTGTTTCAAATGGCTATTATTAAATCATGATAGTCAATTAAAAATATTCACCAAACTATGAATGTGCTTAAGTATATGTATATAAGCATGCATAAATATATTATAAACTATTGAATTGAAACATGAAAATGTTCTCCATAGCAAGCCTAAATCAAACTGATATTTCATTTTGGTTCCCCTGATGCCAATATATATAATACATTAAACCCAGAGCTTTCAAAGGATAAAAATGCCTTTGAAAACATAAGTAATATAGAGCTGATGTTCAAATATACTGTAATATACACCTTGGTTTATAGCTATTATTTCTTTCCCAAGATTACATTTCTATGTGAAAAATCAGTCTAAATATAATATTGGGTCATTAATTGTAATGGTGGAAAGAGATATTTTTACTTTGCACATTCTGACTATTGGAGTTTCTATGCCCATAGTGATCAATTACTTATTTCTAATTTGCACTTTTCCTGAAAAGCTCAAGTCAAATACCACAGAATTTATAAACTACAAAAGTTAAGGAGACAAGACACAGGAGCTAACTAAGGAAAACATAAAGATCCTCGTCTTTGACTTCGAAGTCACTAGCCTCCATAGAAGTACTTAGAGAACTAACTGCAAGGGGGGAATTGGGGGTCTTAACCTTTGGCATTGTTGAAAAGAAATACTGGTAAGTTCCACTCATTAAAATAACCCATGCAAAAACATTCTTGATGAAATAAAATCAATAACATAACAGACCCACTGCTGCATGTCTGAGTGTACTTTTGAGATGCTGAAATGCAGTTGATGCATTCAAACATGAAACCATCAAATTTTACATCTGGAAGGGACCTCTGACGGTAATTATTCCAAAGCCCTCAAGAGGAGCCTAAGTTCCAGCAAATATGAAGAACGTGACCAAGGTCACAACTTAGTTAGCAACAGCCACAATTTTAGTTTCTAAACACCAATGGACATGAATGCAGAAACAATGACTACAATCATATGCTGTGCCTAAGATAACAATTACAAAAATAAACCTACAGCCTCAGTTAAATCGTTCACCTTTGTATGTTTTTTTCCCAAGACACAGAACATTTCCATTCTCAAAGATCCCTCGTATTGCCCATTTGTAACCAAACCCATTTCCCTCCCAGCCCAGTTCCCTACCCATCCTTAACCACTCATCTGTTCTCCATTTCCATACTTCTGTCATTTTAATAATGCTGTATACATGGAATCATACAACATGTAACCTTTAGAAACTAGCTTTTCTCACTCAGCATACTCTCCGGAGATGCATGCAAGTTTTTGTGTGGATTAATAGTTTATTCTTTTGAATGCTGAATAATCTCCATGATGTAGATGTACCACATTTCATTTACCCATTCACCTGCCCAGTCACATCTAGGTTGTACTTCTGGGCAGCTCTCAAATCTGTCCACTTCACTCCATCGGCCCTAAATCCAGCCCCCATTCTCCCTAACCTCTATTATTATGGGCATCATACTGGTTTCCCTGGTTTCCAGCTCTTTTCTAAACAGTGCCCACCTTTCTAATACCCAAATCAGATCTCCCAAAACCATCCTAGATTCTCTAGGGTTCCTTAGATTCCTGGATCTTACTCAGGCCTCCCCTCTCTCAAGAATCTCATTTGTTCATTCATTCAAAACAGTGAAATGGTTTTCCTTTAAGTGATTTATTCTAAAATAAAAATCTAATCTAAAAGCATTATTCTAACTCTTTAATAGCTTTATGATCAACAAAATAAAACTAACATCAGTGTTTTAAAATAGGAAAGTAAGTCTGTGACATATGGCATTAGCACTGCTTCATGAGGACAAGAAGAAAAATTGGAAATGTACAATAGGTACTACATTTCAGCAGGAGAGTCTTACTTATGAACCTCTTGAGAATGGGAATATCAACCATACCTTGCAAAGCTGCACTATGACTCATGAAACAGAGAAGCTGTACCTAACCAAACCATGACGACAGATAAGCTTAAACTTACCATTAGTTCATTCAGAGCCATGCATTTTTCTCAGAGACTCAGAAACTGCTCCAGAAACTGCCTACTTGACATATTCTGACAAATACCTAAGAACATCCCATGACTAATTTCAGCCCCCCGAATCTTCTAGTACTCCTTCTCTAATTCATCCTTTTGAGACAACCCACAGTTCCGGCATGTGTTCACCCTTGCTGCAGCAGGCTAATAGACCTACCTTGGAATTCAAGTATGTTCCTGATGACCTTTAGTCATTAGGTTTTAGCAGAAAACAAAAAACAGAACAAAACAGGTAACAACAGCAAAACACCTAGGGAAAGGTATCAAAGATTTCACACCTAACTTTTAAACCTCTTGATAGAGGAGAAGGACTCAGGGAAAGAGGGGGAATGGGTGGGGTGCAGATTACCCAAGAAAATGGGCTTGTATATTATCTCTGTGGTTTTAAAAACATATATTAACATAGGTCTCATCAATTAAAAACTATGAGTAATCTTACAAAAGAAAAAAAATGCTTACTCTCAGGAGATGATTAAACACTTACATTGACTACCTGTATGATTCAATGTCAGACTAATATTTTTTGCATCTATCTTAACTTGTATTTTAAAAGAAGTATATGGAGGTTCTAATTAGAAATTAACTGAAGGCCACTTGGAATCATTATACTGTGGGAATTAAATGATACTGTTTGTGTGTTTTTCTTTTTTTTAAATCACTACGAGTTCAAGGAAAGCTTGGTTCTCACTGCAAGAGGCAAGAAGAAACAGCTTCTGACTAAATGTCTATGACTTCAGGGTGGGGCGCCATACAACCTCTCTCTCCTCCTGACATATTTAATTAATCGAATGCTCAGTGATTTTTTTTTTTCCTCCTCCAACAGCCCTACTCCGACCCTGAGCAATTTCTCCAGCCTTAGCTCCTCTGACTTTTGATCGTGAAAAACACAGCTAAGCACTCGATTATATTTGGCCATATTTTTCTCTTTCTCAGTTTCTATTTTTAGAAAGTACTTCTGTTATAACTTTTTTTTTAACATCTTTATTGGAGTATAATTGCTTTACAATGGTGTGTTAGTTTCTGCTTTACAACAAAGTGTATCAGCTATACATGTACATATATCCGCATATCTCTTCCCTCTTGCGTCTCCCACCCACCCACCCTATCCCACCCCTCTAGGTGGTCACAAAGCACCGACCTGATCTCCCTGTGCTATACGGCTGCTCCCCACTAGCTATCTATTTTACATTTGGTAGTGTATATACGTCAATGCTACTCTCTCACTTCGTCCCAGCTCCCCCTTCCCCCTTCCCCCTTCCCCCTCCCCGTGTCCTCAAGTCCATTCTCTACGTCTGCGTCTTTATTCCTGTCCTGCCCCTAGCTTCCTCAGCTCAGAACCCTTTTTTTTTTTTAGAGTCCATATATATGTGTTAGCATACACTATTTTTCTCTTTCTGATTTACTTCACTCTGTATGACAGACTCTAGGTCCATCCACCTCACTACAAATAACTCAATTTCGTTTCTTTTTATGGCTGAGTAATATTCCACTGTAAAATACTTCTATTATAACGTAATGTTCATCACAGTGTCTAGCACTGCGCCTCGAACTGAAGAGCTATTCAAAAGAAAACATTAACAACAAATGTTGTTGATTAGGACCAGTATGAACAACCGCATTGTAGAAAAACTTTGAAAAGCAATTCGCCATTTCAAAGGTGTCTTCATTATTCTCCAGTCTTCCAAGAATCAGATCTCACTGACATATAACTCATATTCCCAACTTGAGAACATTCTAAGGCTACATCCCTTCATCAAAGTTAATTGGGAGAAAGTGTCACTCACCAGAAAATTTCACCTAACTGAAAACTGAACTGAAATGGCCAGGCTCAAATGGGGGCTGATCTGATTCTCATCAAGCAGCACTTTCAGGTATCATGGACAAGGCTGCCTTAAGCTGGAAAAAGCTTTGATACCATCAGTTTTACACCAGGATCAAAAAACAATTTTCAACTTTTATTTCAACGTTTGTTAATAAGTCTCTCCCCTTTTCGTCACAGTTATGAAAAACTCCTAATACTTGTGTTGCATGGGAACAAAGCTAGGGAGGACTTAAATTTCAGGGCAATTGGAGATAACATTTTTAAAATACTATCGTTGAGATTGATTACCGGGATACCTGGAAACTACCTTCTCCCAAATCAAACAGAAGCTGGAGGGATGGTAAATTCAAATCAATAAACCTGTGATAAAGACTATCCTAAGAATCTATTTTCACTTATTCCTAAAACTCTAATCACTATGCATGACATCCAAATTCCTACCACAATAGATGTTTTCTCTGGGAGCAGTGCAGCAATGGCTAACAGGTTTCAGCTCTCTTGCCAGTTTTTTTTTTTTTTTTAATTTTTAAATTTTATTTTATTTATTTTTTTATACAGCAGGTTCTTATTAGTCATCAATTTTATACACATCAGTGTATACATGTCAATCCCAATCGCCCAATTCAGCACAACACCATCCCCAGCCCCACCCCCACCCCCTGCCGCTTTTCCCCCTTGGTGTCCATACGTTTGTTCTCTACATCTGTGTCTCAACTTCTCTTGCCAGTTTTGATTGCCAACTACTGCCTGCCACACAGTGCAGAGGAATTCTGAAGTTGCCTCTGGGCTTTGTGGAAGGGAAGAGCAAAATCCATCGGCAACATTTGCCAGTATGGCAAACTAGTGCTGATTGCTCTGGGTCCTCTCCCAGAACGTGCATTGCTTGACACATGGAAGGCTATGTTTCAGAACCCCCTTTGCAGTTGCACAGGGCCACATGACCAGCTGGGGGCCACTGGCTGTGATCAGCAGTAACATGCTCCACATCACTGCCCATGTGCCCTTGCCAATGCCTCTCTTCCACAACTGTAGTAAACCTCAAGTCCTGAAATAAACGTGCCACCAGTCAGCAGTGGAGTAAAATGATGAGCCACCCCTTGGAGGAGAGCAGCTCTGGAGAGACCCCTGGAACCATGGTGGGACCTCCAAGGATGAGAAATAAGTGATGGTTGATTAAGCCTCAGAAATTTTGTTACTGTTGTTACTATTTTGTAACAATACATTATAACCCAGCCTGCTCTGACTTCTACACTGACTCCCAGAGCAGGGATAGAAGGTAGGGGTGCCCAGTACTTGGCATTTCTTAGGGATCACAAATGAATAATCAGGAACACTGGTTGATCTTACATTTAAAACACCCACCACCACCATGGTGAATTTCCATCTGGCGTAATAAGAATTTCTGTGTTCACACTGCTGAACTTCATTTTGCTCACCACCAACTGTGACTAGCACTTTGGCTCCTACCTGGCTCCTTTATGCTTGCTCTATTCTTTTCTCAAGCACACATATGTTCCAGAGCTGACTTGACATATTATAATAATAAATACAATGTGTCTCTGTAAAAAGCAAAAGGAAAAGTTGCCATTGTTGTGGCTCTTTTCAATGCCTGTGAGCACGGTAACACATTGAACTTTTACATATTTCGGTCACAGGGTCACTTGTGGCACCCTATATTTTTGTAGATGAACTATAGTTGTTGTCAATGACATCAGGAAGATTCCTTCACATTTTTACTTATCTGTAACAGCAGGCTTCCGGTAGAAAAGGTGTCTAACATTAGAACAAACGATCATTTGAGAACAAAAGCTTGTGTTCTTCCACAGTGCTTACCAGACGCCAGGAACTGTTCCACGAGCTTTACTAGTATCAATGCGTTTAATACTCCCAACGGCCTTGGGAGATTTGCTACAATTTTTACTGCCATTTTACACATTAAAAAATCTAGTGTGTGCGTTTCAATGCTCACAAAAAGCACTGATTTTTTTCTCATCATAAACTAGAAGAGCATTCCCAGATGAAACAGAGAATGAGCAGCTGAATTTCAGGCAAACAACAAAAATCTCTTAGGGTAAGTATGTGCCATGTATCACATGGGATATACTTACACGAAACAAATTTTAACTGAAATTTAACAAGAACCAACTTTTTGCGTTTTCCATCTTCCCTTCGCTCTACTCTTAAAACTGTGAATCCTAATAATTTCAAAACACATCCACTGACGAAATGGACATTAAAATACTGTAAAATCTTTTTAAAAATTGCATTTATCTGAAATTCAAATTGATCTGGGCTCCTGTATTCTTATTTGCTAAATCTGGAAACTCAAAATTAGAAGCAATATTTGAAATTTTCATCAATACTTGATATTTTTAACTTATTAAGCAACTAAGCTAAGCTGACTACACATGTCTCCATCAAAGAAAGTTAAAGAAGATATGAGGGAAAACAAAACCTTTCAATCTAGTCTATGATAAAAATAAATGCCAAAAAACATTTCATTATAAAATTTGCTTTTACTTTCCTACTACTCAGCCTATGACACTTGAGAAGGATCCAGATGTTGATATATGATTCTGCCAATTGTCACATTTTATATCTGAATTGGTGAAAATCCTACCTGTGAGTCACTAAAGCATTCACTTTGTTTGGATTTGGGGGTGAGGTTTGCAAGAAAACACAGAATATTCTTTTTTCTTTTTATTACTTTTACAGCATGAATATTCTAGC
This sequence comes from Globicephala melas, assembly GCF_963455315.2. Classification (NCBI taxonomy): domain Eukaryota; kingdom Metazoa; phylum Chordata; class Mammalia; order Artiodactyla; family Delphinidae; genus Globicephala; species Globicephala melas. The sequence continues at coordinate 29,289,233 of NC_083324.2, read as the reverse complement.
TCAGGCAGAGATCAAAGGACATAATAAATAGGAAACACTGCTCTCCCAACGTATGCCTGAAAAAGTCCTTGTCAGTCATATTCAGTAAAGTGCATCAAAAATAATGCTTACCACGGTAGGAGCTTGTGCTGAGTTTAACATTCTGGGGACAAACAATGAAATAAGTGTAGAGTGAGACTAATAAAATTTTCAAATCTGAGGTACCTCAGAATAAAGTGCTTCCAGAGACTCTTAATAACATCATTTTAAACTCTTGGTCTCCCTTTCGGGGTCTATTTCACGTAGGGCCGTGAGTTACTGCCGACAATCTAATATCTACTCTCAGCACAAGCACCGTATGTCTCCAATCGCCATTCATCAAGAGCTTCAAAACAATGTTTATCTTTCTGCTTGTTGTGAATATTAATAAATTAAGATCTTTCAACTGTCTAGAAAGAAGAAAAAACTGCCAAGAGCTCCGGTGCAGATGATGTATTTACATACATTAGAGAAGTACCATTAACAGTAATTAATGGTGCTTTCACATCGCAAAATGCATTGCAATTGACTGCCGATTTGTTTTGGAGGTGTTTGCAATCATAAAACAAATCTCATCCTAAATGGATACTTAGTAATTTTTAATAATTTTAAACTGTGATGCTCTATTCAATGCTTCAGCAATTACACACTGTTTTTTGAAGAAAGTTTTTTAAATTTAGAATTTTTATTGAACGTTATTAAAGTTAATGAGACTGCATTACTTGTGTTCTACCTTAATTCACAATGTTTTTAAAGGTCATGAAGGCTAATGTAAAAATTTTGAAAAAAGCAAATTCAGTCAGTTAATGACTATACAATTAAAACATAATTCCACTACTCTCTTCCCCCCCGCCCACTATATTCTGAAGGAACCCACATTTAGTATCATGGTATGTCTTCATGAGCGGTTTTAAAAATGAAAAGTTTAGGACATATGACCATTAGGAAGTAGAACAGACACAACTGTTGAGAAGAATTTCACTAACCCCTGATTCTCTTCTGACTTGGTATGACTTTTGATTAGAACTAGAGTACACAGTGCCTGGCAAACTACACTAAAGGATATTTATATCAACTGAACTTCTAAAGAAGTTAAAATTAGAAAAGATATATCCCCTAAGTCAATACATCCTGCAATATTTCCCTGGTGACTTAAGTCTCATTTTGGTTGAGAAAACTAAGAGTAAAATAGAAAATACATTTGCTCTGAGGGTGCCAAGTCCATATGGAATAGAAATTTGAGCTAAAATAAACCTGTCTGTAGTCTTTCCATGCAAGAAGGAAACTGTAAAAACAGATTTGGGGCGATCCTGATATGAGTTACTAAGATATCATTTGCAAGCCTCTTCAATGTCTCTTTCAGTCCACTTTATCTCCACTAGGAACAACTGCTTAACCCTTTGAGAGTAGTTCTTTGTAACAATTCCTCACAACAATATACCTGCAAAATTAAACTGAGTCTCTTGGACCATTCACAGTATGGTAAGAGAGCATATAAGGCAATAATTCTAAATCTACAAGAAACAAATATTTCACAATTTTACAAATTTAAGAAAATATGTAGGAGGAGTACCAAACAAACTTGGCATGTTTAAAAATATACTTGGTGCTTGTCAACTCTCAAATAGTACAGACATATTGTTTGTATTATCAATGATAACAAGAAAATCACAAAGAATTAATCATGAGTATCTGCCTTCATCTTAGGATCACAATAACAAGGCCGACATGCTGCATTTCTGCTGCGATGAGGCAAAAATCTAACACATGAATCCTATGAAGACAAAGCTCATCATTTTTATGTGTTTTTGAAGAATCCCAAATCAAGAAATCATGTCCCATTTTTGAGATGAACGCTTCCTTCTACCCCACATAACAAAGATGAGAGCATAAAGAGAAATTTTTGATATATGTGAGTAACTAGATATACATATGCTGACTTCAGTAAGGCTCTAATCTCAAAGATAAGGAGCCAGTAGAGAAGTGTGTCTCCAGTAAATTAGCTCCTAAAAAATTTGAACCTCCTTAATATCTACAGAAAAATCTTATTTAAAAAAATGGTAAATTCACCAAGCACACACCATTTTGTCATTGAACCTTTGATTTCTGTCATTTGGCACTCCTTAATTCCAAAAGACAAGATTGATAGAGATCATCTGCTCAAAGCAAGACAGTGAGATGATATCCAATACAAGACCTAAACATTTCAACTCCATTGTCACTGATACAAGGGAACATGAGTTCCAGGAAGGAAAAACTGAATGCCATGCTTGGATTTTTGCCATGGAGAAAAATCTACTCTAGCATGTGTTGTATGACACTGATACTTACTTTGAGTAGGTTTTTAAAATGATACCTGCTACAGTTATCATGGATCCATGCATCCTTAAAGTCTTACAGGTTACAGAATAGCAGGGGCAAATATTTTTATAAGCCACATGGCACTGTTGTCGTTTTGTTCCCTGGAGGAAGAGATACTTTTCCAACTATTACACTACCTTTCTATTCCTGGGGTCAGTTGAATCTGGTCATGATCCTGGACAAAAACTGTGATGGAGAATTGGTTTTCTGTGACGGAGATTCCTGGAGCTCATACTCTGGATGTGCGCAGACTTTTAAGGCAACCATGGCCAATCGAGGTAGAGAAGGTGAGGGCACTGCTATTTGCAAGACACATGCAGGTGGTACTCGATCGTGATGATCAGTACTGATGATGACAACAGCTGCTGACATTTACAGAGGGAGTGCAATGCCATGTACAACATGCACAAGGCTTTAACATGTCACCTTACCATATCCTCACAACACCATTGTGACTTAAAACTATTAGCAACACAACCTCACAGATGAAAAAATAAAGGCACAGTAGTTACCTGGCCCAAGTTCACTGGGAGTTGAACTCAAATCTGTTCATTTACTGAGCCCATGCTCTTCATTACCACAGTGCCAGCTGCGTAAGGAGTCAGACTCAAGTCAGTCACCACTCCACCTCTCATATAACCTTGGCCAAGTTACTTAACATCACAAAGCCTCAGTTTCTCCATCTGTAATGTGCAAATTATAGCACCACCTGCCTTACAGGTATCAGAAAAAACATTTCAAACTTGGAAATAGGCAAACGAGATTACTGGATTTCTTTAGTATAGTGTTCCCACTGCTGGGTGTGACTTTCTGTTTACAGGGCTATTTTACAACTGATGGGAGACAGTAACTTGTGTGAGCTCTTATGGACCAGCAGGACATTATCCTGTTCTGTATCTGGCCCAATAATCTATCAAATCTCACACACACACACACACACACACACACACACACACACACACACACACACAATCTCAAATTATTTTTGGACTAATTTTAACATCTTACTAGGTCCCTCACCCTCTTAAATTAATGAGCTGAATAAGATCTTAAACTGTGTTTATATTTGCACAACAGCCATGAAGTTGCCCTTCTGAAAAGTGATTTTTAACACTCGATTGTTCTGAGAATTAAGTGAGATGATGCATATGAAATGTTCAGCATAGGGCCTGTCACGTATGATTCAATTAACGTCATTTGTTAACATCATTGCTATGATCATCTCAATAATTGTCACCACCACTACCATACTATTTAAATTTTTAATGTTAAGAATTGTTTCTGTTTACTCATATTCAAATATTAACAGTGAACAGTTAATAACTAGTTCTGAGAATAGTTCCAAAATTACACTGTTACCCATAGCTGAAGCCACTTTACAATTTGGCCTTGAGAGCAGTTATTTTGCAAATTACACACAGTACAGAAATGGAGTTATTAAGGGATCCACTTTTGATGCACAGAAGGTTGTGCATCAGCCGGGCTGCCATCACCTCTGTTAAACAGGATTCATTAGAGTGATAACTGACAGTTGTTTCCCTTTCTAAGTGATTGCCCTGTAGTTCCATTATGTTCTGCCAAGGAAGTACTACTCATTAATTACCAATAAACTGAGTACCAACTGTGCTTGCAGTAGAAGGTTTGGAACTGTTAATCTTGGGGTGGGGAAGGTGGCAGGAAGAGGAGAACTCCACCTGGCCAGGTGTAGGAGACGCATGGCGAGAGGACATTATTACAGGAATGGGCGGGGAGGAACAGAGCTCCTGAGAGGATGGAAGACCTCTGCTTTTGAGGCCCCTGGTATACTGAGAAAAGCAGAAAGGAAGAAATCTCAAACCAGTGGTCCAAAAAGTATGCCTATCTTTAAAAAAAAAAAAGCAAACTTTGAACAGGAAAAAATAAAATCAAAATAATTAAGATATTCCTAAGGTAATGACAGAACTTTTTAAATTTTAAAAAAAATTTTTTAATGAATTTATTTATTTATTTTGGCTGCTTTGGGTCTTCGTTGCTGCATGCAGGCTTTCTATTGTTGCGGCGAGCGGGGGCTACTCTTCGATGCGGTGTGCGGGCTTCTCGTTGCGGTGGCTTCTCTTGCTGTGGAGCACAGGCTCTAGGCACGCGGGCTTCAGTAGTTGTGGCACACAGGCTCAGTAGTTGTGGCTCATGGGTGTAGTTGCTCTGTAGCGTGTGGGATTTTCCTTTTTTTAAATTCAAAGTACGTGGCAGGTGAATGGTCAAGAGGTATGGCAGAGGGCTTTTTGCATTCCAGCTAGAACACTTCTGTAACTCTCCTCTTTTGGAAATAATATCTAAAATCTAAATTGAGGCTTTTTGTGAAAATGCAGGCTGAAGCCCGAGGGTTGAGCCCTCTTCCCTCACCCCTCAGACCCTGAGCTCCGACTTTCAATGAACCATCTGGTATCCTGTGCCCCAGAGCTGGGCTCCTTGCCTGCTTGCTTTGTCTTTCACTACAGAGCCATTAGGAGGCTCTTTCTAGAGATTCTGGGAGACACATCCTCGTTGCTCTCCAACTTCTTCCATCAGCCAAGTTGCATCCACAGCCACAATGGTCTTTTGGTTTCTCCAATTCCTGCCATGTATTACTTACTATAATTTTTCTGAATGCAGTTCATCACACAAGCTATCAGTCAGTTTCACATTCAAGTGTCTCACCTCATCAATAAGACTGCACCTTCTTGAGGACAAGGACATGGCTGGGAAGGATAATTAAAAATTACAGAGGGCCACTGCTTTGAAATCTGTCTGGCCATGTGGGCACTTGGCAGAGCAGACAAGCAAGAACCACCTTCGTTTATTCCTCCAGCATTCCTCTGCCACAGGAAAGGGAGACCATTGCCTTTTTAAAATGTTTTAAAGGTATCTGGATTTCTGGCTTCAGGAGAGCCCAAGACCTATCATCAGAAGCCTCTGGACTCCCTGGTATGTGCAGACATCTGTTGGTATCTGAGTCCCTGTTCTACAGTGTTTTTAAAAAAAGGATCCTGGGTTTCCTTCACGATCAAAAGAGAGCAGTGCTCTCTCCAAGAGATTGGTGCTGAAAGGTGGGAGAATATAGTGAACTGGGGCAAGGGGCCAAGAATTGGGTAGAGGTCAAGGTCAGCCAAAGGCCAAGTGAGAAAGACTAACAGAACCAGCTAATCAGTAATGTATCGGGGCACTGAAGCAGGGGTAGGTGTGACAGAAGAGGGACAGACCAAAAGGCCTGAGGGACAAGGGCAGAGACAGGAGGTGGGCACTGCAGGCCTATTCTGTCAGCTCCCGAGGAAGCGAAGAGCTTCTGGAAACTAGAGAATACAGGGGGCTCCAGCTCAGCCCAGCTTGGCTTTAAAAAGGCACAAGCCCCAAGGCAAAAGCACTCCAGGCATTCTGGAAACACAAAGGGGCACCATTAGAGGAGAGGAAGGAAAATTTCAAAAATTTTAATTTGGAATTAATTTCAAATGTATCCCCAAATTCCACGAACCAGATAGCACAAGGAACACCTAGCTACACCCCAGATCCATCTTGAGTTAACATTTTCCCCATCTGCTTATCATTTGTACTTTCTCCCTATACACATACTGTTTATTTCCTGTCCTTATTTTGAAAATGTTTCATTCAGTGTGCATTTAAGAATAAGGACAATTTCTCTTATCACCACAGAACAGCAACCAGCTTCAGTAAATGTAACATTGGTACCATATTTTATCTAATCCACCATCTTCTTCCCCAGTTTTGTCTATTAACTAGTGATGTCCCTTATGGCATTCTCCCTGTCCATTGTAAGATCTAGCATAGGCTCTCATTTAGGGCTCCTGTCTCTGTAGTCTCCTTTGATCTCAAACATTTCTTTGACTTTTTTTGTTTCACAATATATCCCCACTTGTACCTTCAACATACTTTTTTTTTTTTTTTTAATAGAACTATTCCTTACTGGGGTTTCTCTGATGTGTCCTGGAGATTGGATTCGGGTTACATATTCCTGGCCCCAAAACTGTACTGGCCACATTGTGCCCTTCTCAGGGCATCACATCAGGAGGGACACGATGATTGCCCTTCACTGGTGATCTTTCAATTCTCATCACCGGTCAAGATGTTGTCAGCTTTCTCGACTGCAGAGTTCCCGGAGAGTCGCCACAGTTTCCTGCTTCAACAGTGCTTGGACGGAACCCGACGCTCGTGCCCTGCTCCGGCCGGCCGCCCAGCACCAGCCCTCGCCACCACCTCACGGCGCCCTCCGACCGCCCCAAGGTCCCCGCTGCCGCCTCTCCTCGGCCGCCCGCCATGACGACCGCGTCCCACTCGCAGGGGCGCCAGCACTACCGCCAGCACTACCACCAGCACTCGGAGGCCGCCGTCAACCACCAGATCAACCTGGAGCTATATGCCTCCTATGTCTACCTGTCCGTGTCGTATTATTTTGACCGCAATGACGTGACTTTGAAGAACTCTGCCAAATACTTTCTTCATCAAGCTCGTGAGGAGAGGGAACATGCTGAGAAACTGATGAATCAGCTGCATAACCAACAGGGTGGCCGAATCTTCCTTCAGGATATCAAGAAACCAGACCATGATGACTGGGAGAATGGGCTGAATGCAATGGAATGTGCGCTACGCTTGGAAAAAAGTGTGAATCAGTCACTACTGGAACTGCACAAACTGGTCACTGACAAAAATGACCCCAATTTGTGTGACTTCATTGAGACTCATGACCTGAATGAGCAGGTGAAATCCATCAAAGAACTGGGTGACCACATAACCAACTTGCCCAAGATGGGGGCCCCCGAATCTCTTTGACAAGCACACCCTGGAATACAGTGATAATGAGAGCTAAGCCTTAGGCCGGCTTCCTGTAGCCACAGGGGTGACTTCCCTGCATCAAGGCAGTGCATGCATGTTTGGGTTACCTTTACCTTTTTCGTAAGTTGTACCAAAACATCTACAAGTTCTTTCCTTAGTACCATTCCTTCAAATAAAGTAATTTGGTACCCCCCCAAAAAAATATTCTGATTGTGTATTAGGACGAGGATTTCGTTCACTATGTTTTAGTTACACACTGACAAAGTATACACATTTTTAAAAGCTTAAAAGTGTGTTTTGTTTGTTTTAAATAATGACACACGTTTAGGACCAGCATGTAATTGTTCACTTTGCACCGTCTACCACTCTGGGCTGTGAGCTTTTATTATGCAAAAGCTGTGGTCTGTGAGCCATTGTTTGTCTGCGCTCCTTCCGCCCTCTCAATAAAACAACACATACAATAACCAATAAACATGCTGCTTTTAAAATGCGGTCCAGAAGTGGATTTTCACATTCTGAAGCGCATCACAGGCTGTCTAAGCTAAGAGACATTTGAAATCAATTGATACAACATACACGCTTTTACAGTTGAGAAAATCAAGGCCTAGGGAGGAAAAAGTGCACGATGTCATGTAAAACAACAGTTCTTTACGAATGATTATAAAATCAATTTAAGGGGCCATGGCTGGCATATTTTAAGTTGAAATAAAAAATGTCTGAGTGCTCAGGATACAGCAAGGGTAAATACTGTTTGGTGCAACTTTTGTTTTAACTACATGTGTTTATGAGCACGTATGCTCCTCTTTGTTGGGTAATGATATTCAATCTATTTCTTACTGAAGGTCCTGGTTAAAAACCTTTAAAAAAAAAAACCAAAAAAACTCCACGAGGACCTAGGTCTTCCAACTTAAGAACCAGTGATCACTCTACTAGAAAAGTTCTACTTTAACTTTAGTGTGAAAATAAATAAAGGTTGAAATGCAGTTTCTATTTCAAAAGGTCTGGGTTGGGATCTGAGAATCCGTATTTTGCATAGGCCTGTGGGTGAGAATAAGCCACTGGTGTTGGCTTGTGGACACCTTTGAGAAGCATGGTGGAAACGCTATATCCCAGGAGGGACCTAGTTTACTGTGAAGGATATCTACATGAAGTAGGTATCAAATATATATATATATATATATATATATATATATATATATATATATATATAACATTTGTTAGCAATTTAAATATGAATAACTAATTCTTGGAAATGTTTAGATGAAAACAAAACCCAAGAAACCTTCTACAGAGAATCAGCTCAACTCGCAGCCCAGAAAATGCGCTTACTGTGATAGTCCTAAGAACGTAGGGACTTCTAGTATTCATGATACGCCACACATGAAAACCAACGCACCAAGAATCCCGAGGGCTGGGATTAGTTCCCCCAAATTACAGATGAGCAAACACATTCAGACATCTTATTTTGTCCAAGGTCATACTGCTTGAGAACAGAAGGGAATGGATTAGAACCTAGCCAATTCCTAAGGTCATGCTTCTGTTATACTCACAGCCCCACACGTGGATACTATTTGTACACATAAACATGCTTTAGACGTGACACATATACAAATATGCACGTTAGCATTTCTCTAAGCAGTCTACAGTTTTCAAGAGTCAGAGATCAGTGAGAGGAAACGAATGTGTTCATCAAACTCTAGAATTGTGTGCCTTCTGATGTAGCTCAGGCAACACCATTAATATTGTCAAAATTAAAGGGGTCTCTTCAAAGCAGTCCCGTTCGATTGGGGGGAGTTAGAAGGCTGGGGGGGAAAGAGTGAGCAGCAAATGACAAGCACTACAAACAGGATTCCATCATCTATAACTTAGATTTCATGCAGTATATTTAGTGCAAACCCTGGCACTTTATACAAATAGCTTGTCACGTAAAGTGCAAACAACTCTCTTTTGACAAAGTGACACGGCTTTGGAGCTGGGTTAACTGCTTTATATACTGCAAAGCTCTTTAAGTGACAAATGAAAGCAGAGTCTTGAAATTACAATGCTATGGAATTACCGCACAAATTCTTTCTGGTTTGATGGGGGTTGTGGGGAGGGAGCAAAAGGATACCATTCTGCAATTAATTAAAAAGAAAATCTGAGAGGATATGAAGTCAGAGGTTTCTAATCTTGACTCTGTAAAATGGACTTTGAAGATACTGGCACAAAATTGAGATATGGTCCCAAAAACTTCAAATGAGATGTACAATGTTGTTTAAAGATCTGGCTGAAGTGCTTCTTTTGACCTAAAATATGCCCAGCACGGGTGCAGTAATTATCTCTGCTAGAGATGTTTGGTGTGCTGGCATTGAAACCTTTCGATATGTTTGATAATGTAGCTTTTTGTGTACACACACTGCTTGCCCAAGCTGTCTACATCAGTGGCATGTTCAAATGAAGCCAAATAATTTAAAAGGCTCTGCTTTCATGCTGGCTTTATTTAGCTTGAATAAACATTGCCAGTCCATCTCATATAAAACCTCACTTCATAAATGCAGCTGCCCTGTGCTCATCTCTTAATAAGGATTTGTACAAAGAGACCGGTTGGGCAACATAGCTCTGATAGATGATTAATAAGAAATATAGGATTTCTTTCTTAAAAATCATACTATGACCATAAGAGGGAAAATTCATTATCCATAAATCAAAAGGAGCAAAGGATTTCAGTTGTATCAGAAGCCTTATCTGACTTCAATCTGACAGTTAACTTTAGGCCGTAAATGATTAAATAAAAGTCTAAGTTCACCCAAGCCTGGCAAAAATAAAACTCAAAGCCCAGAAACTTCAAATAACATAAGAAAAAGTCACAGAATTTTCAACCTCAAAAAGAAATGGAGAGGAGATGTATGATAGGATGGAAACTGTGATTTCAGATGGAGGGTCTCTTTTGCTGTTTGTGTTTTTCAGAACTAGATTTAAATTTTGCAATACCTTCCAACAGAAAATAAAGTTTTGAGAGTAATGTGACCGATTTTAACTTTTTAAAGAAAACTTTAAAATTGAGATATTGCATCTATAAAATGTGGCCGCAAAATCTTTAACATCCCTTCCAGTGACAGGTAGGGGGTCTATCTCCTTGAGTCTGGTGGGCTCGGTGAGTACTCTGACCAAGAGAATTCAGCCAAACTTACTCTGCCCAGGTCTTAAGAAACTGTTGTGTCTCCACTTACTCTCTTAAAACACCAGCTCTTAAAGTCATGAACTGTTCTAAGGTAAGAAGTCTGACCATCTTGAGGTCAACATGTCCCGAGAAAGCCCACTTAGATAGCCCCAGGGGGTGGGGCGGGGAGAGAGAAGGCGCAGGGGCGAACCTAACTGACTTTCTGCCATTGGAGTCGCCCCAGTCGAGGTACCAGACTTTACTGGATGAGATAATCCAATCATCCTTGCACTGCCCTTTGCGAATCCCTGACCCACACCACTGTGAGATATAATACCAACAAACTGTTTTCAGCTGTTACGTTTTTCAATGGTTTATTACACAGCAATAGGTATCCAGAACATATAGTAAGGTGGGATAATCTTAAGTGTGCCACTCTGCATTTTTGCATATGTATACACACAGGTAACCAGGACCCAGACAGTGAAACACTGTGTTTCCATTACTCCAGAAGACTCCCTCTGCCCCTTCCCAGACAGTGCCCTCAATAAACTACCTCCCACCTACACACACACACACACACACGTAAGTGCTATTCTAACTTCTATCACCATTGGTCAGTTCTGTCAGTTCTTGAATTTTCCAATACAGTACATCATACAGTAGGTACTCTTCAGTAGCCAGCTTCTTTCATTCAACTGTCTCTGAGATTCATTAATGTTGCTGCATGGGACAGTAGGTGGTATGCTTTCAACTGCTGTGAAGTATTCCATTTTACAAGTCTACTACATTTATCCATTTGGTGACTGAAGGACATCTGGGCTGCTTCTAGTTTGGGCTTTTCTAAAGAAAGCTGTTATGAACATTCTTCTCCAGTCTTTTGGTGGGTAAATGCATTCATTTTGGGGGTATAAACCTAGGAGTAGGGTTTCTGAACTTTGGGGTAGGGTGTATGTTGACAAAGGATGAGTTCAGATTCTGACTACTTAGGGATCTGCTCATCAGCGTTGTGTTGTAGTTTCTTCTGTCCCTGTATCTAGCAAATATTGAGAAATAATCATGCCAAGCCTTAAATTAAGCTATTTATGATTTGCCCTTCCATATTTGACCTCTCCTGACTAACTGCACAGTAGTATTGTTCTCAACAATGTCTACTGTCATGAAGATGACACTGTTCTTGGAAAAGTCCTATCAGGCAAAGTCAACCTCTAAAATGGCATTGTAATAAATATGCAGAAATGTCACTTTTTGCATTAGCCCAAAGGTTTTGTATAGCTTAAGGATATGTGCAGTAAGCTAACTATAAAAATAGAAACTTGACAGTGGGTATGTACGTGTGTGTCAAAATAATATTACTCTTCCTGGGAGTATGGAAGAAAAAATGACACAATACCCACCCACATGATTTTTATAGATCTGCCTCTTTGCCAGATGTCACCTTTTATAAGCTGCTTTATAAAAACATGACAGTGTAAGTGCAATAGTGTGTTTACTGCTTGATAAACTTTAGTAATAAACTTAGGATTGGCTGGAAATTAAAGCCTTAGGGAACCCGTTCATTAAGCATTTAGGACAAGTGAATAAACAAAAAATGCAAACTGTTAAGTGCTCAGTGTATGCAGATCAAGGTACTGGCAGCAAGCACTATTTCTCAGTAGGTATGTCTTACAGAAATATCTGCCAGTTTCCGTGCCACTGAGCTAAACACATTACAGCCAAACCTAAAGGATGCCACTCGCAGCGCTACCAATTGGAGTGAAATCCAGAACCTTAACAAACGCTATAGGCTCACTAGAAACACATTAAGCCTTTTCCTAAAGTGTTCTGTAACTCAGCACAGCATATCTTACATATGGCAAACGGCGTTTCCAACAACTATTTTTCTGAAAAGACTTCAGGAATTTCTTAAATAGCACACACTCACTATTTTCTTTATTGGTGGGGTATATATAGCAGTGTTTCTTGAAGAATACCCTGAGGATTGTTGAATTATCTATAGTGACTGGTAAAAATAGAGATTCCAGAGTCCACTCTTAACTGATTGAAACAAAATCTCTGAGGTAAGAGGCCCAAGAAACAATGTTTCATTAAGTGACTCCAAATGATTCTTATTCACAATAAAATTTGTAAACCACAGCCGTACAGGAGTCTTAAAATAAATTTTCAGGGCAAAGTATACGTTTCCAGTAATGTGTCAATTTTAAGTGAATAATATATATTCTTAAAACCTTAAGGTTCAATTTTTTACTCAACTTTATATTTTAAAAGAATCAAACAACTTGTATCCATTTAAATTACTTTCTTCCTTATAGGTATGTAGGAGGATCAATCAAACGAAGTCTAGTTAAGGACTTTTGAAAATCAATCCCTGTAACAAATACATACATCACTAAACTTTTCTGAGGATTCTACTTACTCTGGGACTGACATTTGTAATCTTTGATAAACATGAAATGCAGCAACTCTCAAAATGAAACCATCCCTTTATCAGAGGGTCTGTTAGAATTCCTCTGTTTCTCATTAGATTTTTCTGTTGCTTACTCTTCACAATGAAATCCAACCATACCCAAATTTCATGGATGCTGCAATAGTTAACTACCACAAAGTGACCGACATGCAGTTTGCGTGGGATGGAACCTCATAAAAACGCTAATAAAAATATTAAAATAATGATATTATCTTTCTGTTAACAAATCACTACACCAAGGAGACAGCTAATATGTAGGAGAAACTGTCAAAACTCCATAGGTGCTACAGAACATTAGTACTGGGAATTACTAATCCAAGATTCCATATTGGCCACCTAAAAAAGCTCAACACATCCTGACACAATGCAGCGACGAAGCAGTATAGGATTTTCTGGACATGAGACATACTGAAAATCCTATCAAATCACAATAAGAAGCAAAGAGTGCCTGCCTCTTTCCTTGGAAGTTAAAAGGAAGATTTTTCTTCTCTGAAAAGAACAGCACTGAATCGAGAGTGAAATAGAAATCAGAAAAATAAACTATGGGGAAAGTTGGAGAGAAAGGTATGGGATTAGTAGAGGGAGATGCTCCTTCATAAAAAGAACCTAGTTGTTTAAAAAGAGAGAAAGAGAAAGAAAGAAAAAAAGCCTTCAGGAAGCAGTGAAATATATCAAGTAAATTCCACCCAAGTCCCAAGTCTCTATCCTTTGGACCTTGTCACAACACATACACCTCATCAGAAGGGTCAAAACCACAATTACTGGCATCCTGAACATGTGATGTGATGGAGGGAGCATCACATTCCTCGTCAGCAGAACTATACTCCTGTTGGACTACAGTACTCATTACCTGACATTTTATGAGTTTACGTACCTCTGTATTAAGTTCCTATTAGTGCTGTAACAAGTTAACTATAAACTTCGTGGCTTAGAAAGACACAGATTTATTCTCTTACAGTTTTGGAGGCCAGAAGTCTGAAGTCAGTTTCACAGGGCTGAAGGCAAGATGTTGACTGGGCTGCTTCCTTCTGGTGGCTTGAAGGGGAGAATCCATTTCTATGCCTTTTTCAGTTTCTAGTGGCGGCCTGTATTCCTTGGTTTGTGACCCCTTCTGCAATCTTCAAAGAGCATCACTGCAATCTCTGCCTCTGTTGTCATATTTCCTTTTTTCTAATGCTGACTCTCTTGCCTCCCTCTTACAAAGACCCTTTAATTATGCTGGGCCTACCCAGATAATTTGGGATATCTCATCTCAAGAGTCTTTTTTTGTTGTGTTTTGGGGTTTTTTCGTTTGTTTTCTTTCTTTCTTTTTTTTTTTTTTTTTTTGCAGTACACGGGCCTCTCACTGTTGTGGCCTCTCCTGTTGCGGGGCACAGGCTCCAGACGCACAGGCTCAGCGGCCATGGCTCATGGGCCCAGCCGCTCTGTGGCATGTGGGATCCTCCCAGACCGGGGCATGAACCCGTGTCCCCTGCATCGGCAGGCGGACTCTCAACCACTGCGCCACCAGAGAAGCCCCTGTTTTATTTTTTAATAGATCTTTATTGGAGTATAATTGCTTCATAGTACTGTGTCAGTTGCTGTTGTACAACAAAGCAAATCAGCCATATGCATACCCATGTCCCCAAATCCCTTCCCTCTTGAGCCTCCCTCCCATACCCCCTATCCCACCCCTCTAGGTCATCGCAAAGCACTGAGCCGACCTCCCTGTGTATGCTGCTGCTTCCCACCAGCCAACTATTTTACATTCGGTAGTGTATATATGTCGATGCTACTCTCACTTTGCCCCAGCTTTGCCCTCCCACCCCATGTCCTCAAGTCCATTTTCTCTGTCTACCTCTTTACTCCTGCCCTGCAACTAGGTTCATCAGTACCATTTTTTTTCTTTTTAGATTCCATATATATGCGTTAGCATACGGTATTTGCTTTTCTTTTTCTGACTTACTTCACTCTGTATGACAGACTCTAGGTTCACCCACCTCACTACAAATAACTCAATTTCGTTTCTTTTTATGGCTGAGTAATATTCCATTGCACATATGTGCCACAACTTCCTTATCCATTCATCTGTCGATGGACGTTTAGGTTGGTTCCATGTCCTACTGTAAATAGTGCTTCAGTGAACATTGTGGTACATGTCACTTTTTGAATTATGGTTTTCTCAGGGTATATGCCCAGTAGTGGGATTGCTTGGTCATATGGTAGTTCTATTTTTAGTTTTTTAAGGGACTTCCACACTGTTTTCCACAGTGGTTGTATCAATTACATTCCGAGCAACAGTGCAGGAGGATTTCCTTTTCACCACACCCTTTCCAGCATTTATTGTTTCTAGATTTTTTGATAATGGCCATTCTGACTGGTGTGAGGTGATACCTCATTGTAGTTTTGATTTGCATTTCTCTAATGATTAGCGATGTTGGGCATCTTTTCATGTGCCTCTTAGCCATCTGCATGTCTTCCTTGGTGAGATGTCTATTTAGGTCTTCAGCCCATTTTCTAACTGGATTGTTTGTTTTTGTGAAATTGAGCTCCATGAGCTGTTTGCGTATTTTGGAGATTAATCCAGTGTCTGTTGTTTCATTTGCAAATATTTTCTCGCATTCTGAGGGTTGTCTTTTTGTCTTGTTTATGGTTTCCTTTGCTGTACAAAAGCTTTTAAGTTTAATTAAGTCCCATTTGTTTATTTTTGTTTTTATTTCCATTACTCTAGGAGGTGGGTCAAAAAAGATGTTGCTGTGGTTTATGTCAAAGAGTGTTTTTCCTATGTTTTCCTCTAAGAGTGTTACAGTGTTTGGTTAAGTGTTTAACCCATTTTGAGTGTACTTTTGTGTATGGTGTTAGGAAGTGTTCTAATTTCATTCTTTTAAATGTAGCTGTTCAGTTTTCCCAGCTCCACTTATTGAAGAGGCTGTCTTTTCTCCATTGTATATTCTTGCCTCCTTTGTCGTAAATTAGGTGCCCATAGGTGCGTGGGTTTATCTCTGGGCATTCTATCTTGTACCACTGATTTAAATTTCTGGTTTTGTGTCAATACCATACTGTCTTGATTACTGTAGCTTTGTGGTATAGTTTGAAGTCAGGGAGCCTGATTCCTCCAACTCCATTTTACTTTCTCAAGATCGCTTTAGCTACTCAGGGTCTTTGTGTTTCCATACGAATTGTAAAATTTTTTGTTCTAATTCTGTGAAAAATGCCATTGGTAGTTTGATAGGGATTGCATTGAATCTGTAGATTGCTTTGGGTAGTATAGTCGTTTTCACAATACTGATTCTTCCAATCCAAGAACATGGTATATTTATCCATCTGTTCATGTCATCTTTGGTTTCTTTCATCAGTGTTTTATATTTACTGAGTACAAGGCTTTCACCTCCTTAGGCAGGTTTATTCCTAGGTATTTTATTCTTTTTGTTGCAATGGTAAATGGGAGGGTTTCCTTAATTTCTCTTTCTGATTTTTTGTTGTTGGTGTATAGGAATGCAAGATTTCTGTGCATTAATTTTTTATTCTGCAACCTTACCAAATTCATTGATTAGTTCTAGTAGTTTTCTGGTGGCATCTTCAGGATTTTCTGTGTATAGTATCATGTCATCGGCAAACAGTGACAGTTTTACTTCTTCTTTTCCAATTCGTATTCCTTTTATTTCTTCTTCTTCTCTGATTGCTGTGGCTAGGACTTCCAAAACTATGTTGAATAAGAGTGGCAAGAGTGGACATACTTGTCTTGTTCCTGATTTTAGTGGAAATGCTTTCAGTTTTTCACCATTGAGAATGATCTTGGCTGTGGGTTTATCATATGTGGCCTTTATTATGTTGAGGTAGGTTCCCTCTATGCTCACTTTCTGGAGAGTTTTTATCATAAATGGTGTTGAATTCTGTCAAAAGCTTTTTCTGCATCTATTCAGATGATCACATGGTTTTCATTCCTTAATTTGTTAATGTGCCATATCACATTGATTGATTTGCGTATATTGAAAAATCCTTGCATCCCTGGGATAAATCCCACTTGATCATGGTCTATGATCTTTTAATGTCCTGTTGGATTCTGTTTGCTAGTATTTTGTTGAGGATTTTTGCATCTATGTTCATCAGTGATATTGGCATGTAGTTTTCTTTCTTTGTGACATCGTTGTCTGGTTTTGGTATCAGGGTGACGGTGGCCTCATAGAATGAGTGTGGGAGTGTTTCTCCCTCTGCAATTTTTTGGAAGAGTTTGAGAAGGATCGGTGTTAGCTCTTCTCTAAGTGTTTGATAGAATTCGCCTGTGAAGCCACCTGTTCCTGGACTTTTGTTTGTTGGAAGATTTTTAAATTACGGTTTCTATTTCATTGCTTGTGACAAGTCTGTTTATGTTTTCTAATTCTTCCTGGTTCAGTCTTGGAAAATTGTACCAAGAATTTGTCCATTTCTTCATGGTTGTCCATTTTATCAGCATATAGTTGTTTGTAGTAGTCTCTTATAATTCTTTGTATTTCTTCAGTGTCAGTTGTGATTTCTCCTTTTTCATTTCTAATTTTATTGATTTGCGTCCTTCTCCCTTTTTTGCTTGAGTCTGGCTAAGGGTTTATCAATTTTGTTTATCTTCTCAAAGAACAAGTTTTAGTTTTATTGATCTTTGCTATTGTTTTCTTGGTTTCTATTTCATTTATTTCTGCTCTGATCTTTATGATTTCTTTCCTTCTACTGACTTTGGGTTTTCTTTGTTCTTCCTCTAGTTATTTTAAGGGTAGGGTTAGATTGTTTATTTGAGGTTTTTCTTGTTTCATTAGATCAGATTGTATTGCTGTAAACTTCCCTCTTAGAACTGCTTTTGCTGCATCCCATAGGTTTTGGGTCTTCGTGTTTTCATTGTTACTTGTTTCTAAGTATTTTTTTAAATTTCTTCTTTGATTTCTCCAGTGATCTCTTGATTATTTGGTAGCACACTGCTTAGTCTCCGTGTATTTGTGGGGTTTTTTTTACAGTTTTTTTCCTGTAATTGATTTCCAGTCTCATAGCATTGTGGTCAGAAAAGATGCTTGATATGATTTCAATTTTCTTAAATTTTCCAAGGCTTGATTTGTGACCCAAGATGTGATGTATCCTGGATAAAGTTCCATGTGCACTTGAGAAGAAAGTATATTCTGCCACTTTTGGGTGGAATGTTCTATAAATATCAATTAGATCTATCTGGTCTATTGTGTCATTTAAAGCTTGTGTTTCCTTCTTTATTTTCTGTTTGGATGATATTTCCGTTGGTTTAAGTGGGGTGTTAATGTCCCCTACTATTATGGTGTTACTGTCGATTTCCCCTTTCATGGTTGTTAGCATTTGCCTTATGTATTGAGGTGCTCCTATGTTGGGTGCATAAACATTTATAATTGTTATATCTTCTTCTTGGATTGATCCTTTGATCATTATGTAGTGTCCCTCCTTATCTCTTGTAACAGTCTTTATTTTAAAGTCTATTTTATCTGATACAAGTATTGCTACTCTAGCTTTCTTTTGATTTCCATTTGCATGTAATATCTTTTTCCATCCCTTCACTTTCAGTCTGCATGTGTCCCTAGGTCTGAAGTGGGTCTCTGGTAGACAGCATATCTATGGGTCTTGTTTTTGTATCCATTCAACCAGTCTTTGTCTTCTGGTCGGGGCATTTAATCCATTTACATTCAAGGTTATTATTGATATGTACGTTCCTATTACCATTTTCTTAACTGTTTTGGGTTTGTTTTTGTGGGTCTTTTTCTTCTCTTGTGTTTCCCACTTAGAGAAGTTTCTTTAGCATTTGTTGTAAAGCTGGTTTGGTGGTGCTGAATTCTCGTAGCTTTTGCTTGTCTGAAAAGCTTTTGACTTCTCCATCCAATCTGAATGAGATCCTTGCTGGGCAGAGTAATCTTGGTTGTAGGTTTTTCTCTTTCATCAGTTTAAGTATATCCTGCCACTCCCTTCTGGCCTGCAGAGTTTCCACTGAAAAATCAGCTGATAACCTCATGGGGATTCCTTTGTATGTTATTTTTTTTTTTGCCCTTGCTGCTTTTAATATTTTTTCTTTGAATTTAATTTTTGTTAGCTTGATTAATATGTGTCTTGGTGTGTTTTCCCTAGGGTTTATCCTGTATGGGACTCTCTGTGCTTCCTGGACTTGGGTGACTATTTCCTTTCCCATGTTAGGGAAGTTTCCAACCATAATCTCTTCAAATATTTTCTCAGACTTTTTTTTTTTTCCTCTTCCTCTTCTGGGACCCCTATAATTCGAATGTTGGTGTGGTTAGTGTTGTCCCAGAGGTCTCTGAGATTGTCTTCAATTCTTTTCATTCTTTTTTCTTTATTCTGCTCCTCGGCAGTTATTTCTACCATTTTGTCTTCCAGCTCACTTATTCGTTCTTCTGGCTCAGTTATTCTGTTATTGATTCCTTCAATAAATAGCAATCAATTTTTTTTTTATTTTTTATTTCAGTTATTGTGTTGTTCAACTCTGTTTGTTCTTTAGTTCTTCTAGATCTTAGTTAAACATTTCTTGTATTTTCTCAATCCGTGCCTCCATTCTGTTTCCGAGATTCTGGATCATCTTTACTATCATTACTCTGAATTCTTTTTCAGGTAGATTACCTACTTCCTCTTCATTTATTTGGTCTGGTAGGTTTTTACCTTGCTCCTTCATCTGTGACATAATTTTTTTGCTGTCTCTTTTTCTTTTCTTTTTTTTTTTTTTTAATTAGTGGGAGTTCCTGTTTTACTGTTTGTTTGGCCTGAGGCTTCCAACACTGGTGTTTGTAGGCTATTGGGTAGAGCTGGGTCTTGGTGCTGAGATGAGGAACTCTGTGAGACCTCACTCTGATGAATATTCCCTGGGTTCTTACATTCTCTGTTAGTCCAGTGGTTCGGACTCAGAACTCCCACCGCAGGAGCTCCAGCCCAACCCCAGACTCATGAACCAAGATCCCACAAGCCGTCGGTTCACTTCGGGGTTCCTCCCATCTCCTTGGGTGTCAGAGTTCCCCACCACCGGCTGGCAGGCGCCCTAGTTGTGGGGAGGCGCTAACTCCATGTCTTCCCACACCACCATCCTGACTCCACCTGTCATCTCCAGATTCTTAATCACATCTGCAAAGACCCTTCTGCCACAGAAGGCAACATTGACAGGCTCCAGGAACTAAGAATGTGAGCCTATTTGCAGGTCATTATTCAACCTCCATAATCTCTGAATTTTCCTTTTAAAACTTATTCATTTACTCATTCATCTACCCACCCACTGACCCCCCCTTCACTCCACAGGAGTTGGTTGGTCAGGCCATACAGTATGGCCAAGCAAACCGTATGCAATGAATTTTCAAAAGATGTGCTGACAAATTGATCAATATGTAAAATTGATTTTTACTGCAAATGAGTATATGTTCTGACAGGATGATGTTTCTCAGAAACAAACAAACAAACAAACATTGAGCAGAATAGGTGATAGAGTACTGTATAGATTAGGATAACTAGCTGCCAGTAAAAGGGCAGAGACAGTGCTTAATGTTAAAGGCACGCTAGAGAAATGTACCAGATTTTCTGGAATGTACAGACCGTGTTTACAGGAAGATAAAGGAATTTCCCTTATGAGCATGTTAAAGACCACGTCAAGGACAGAAAATGGCCCAACTCAAACTGCAGCAGGTCCACAGTGAGACCAAATGAATAAAGTATCAATAATAACTGTGGAAGCTTCCAGAGATGATGTGGCAAGCTGTTCCTCTCCAGTGGTGATTTTACTGTAATTATCGTAATGTGTTTTGGGTTGCTGACTTTCTGCCTTTTCACACCAGTATGGATCCCTGGTCCTGGGGATGGAGGCATCTTTCCATAATCTTTTGGGTGGAGGCTGGGGAGGGGGGAAAATGCCTATGTATCACAGGATTCTTTTAGGAAGAAAAAGAGGGAAACTCAGTTAATCCACTAAGAGGGGGCACCAGAGCATCTCTGCACAAAAACACAGTCACTTGGGGCTCTTGGTACCTTGGTTTAAAGTGCTCCACAGGATGGCAGCTTATGCCTGAATTTCTCCCACACAAGGTCCCTCTCAAGTGAATTTCCATAGGTACAACCCAGTCCCTATTTCAAGTAAAACCATTTAAAGTAAACTTTTCAAATTCAGTGAAAATCATCCAGCCATTCTCACACTTTCATGAAAACAATGACAATGTGAAGCTTCCCCTTGATTTTTAGTTTGTTTATCCTGTGTAAAGTTCTAGAAGCAAGCACACTCACTAAAGGAAAAGAAGAGCCGGAGTGGGGGGGGGGGGCACGGGGAGACAGTGGCAATATTACTGTGAGTGAGTAGTGTGAAGAAGAAAATATTTTCAGGACCAAACCTCAAAATAAAATTTGAGTGCCCCAAGTAAACACAAATGAAGCAACAACAAGTGACAAAAATGGCTAACTGGAGATAAATTTTTTCTACATTTCTAATCACATCACAAATAGTCTCCAATAAAGAAGCATTTTAACAGGTGCACACTAAAAAAAATGCTTTTTACTTTGATTTAAATTCAAGTGTTATGCCTTGTCCAACAACTGTAATGGGAGAAAGACTGTATATCCTGAATGCTACATTTGAACTAGGTGGCAATTCTCTTCCTGGTATCAATTTCAGACATTCATATAAATCTTAAAAAAAATGATAAAGTTACTGACCTAAAAGCATCCAATAAGTAAACATACACATTTCTATAAAATGTGTGCTATAAATCAAAAATTACAAGTAACACAGAAGAAAAGATGGATATTTATAATTAGTGAGATATAAATTTGAAATAGGGGAACTTATTAATATTTTAATCTTTCTGATAATTCTTTCAAACGACCTAATGTATTTATACCAGCAAATATTGCCTCAAGGAGTCAAATGAAATCTAAATCATAATGATCACCCATTTAACTAATTTATTAAATCAAACATGTTCAATTATACACTAAATCTAATGATATGACCAGAATGAAGGCAGAGCTACAAATTTCAGTGAGAATTAAGAATATTATTAAAGGTCTTTTAACTTGTTATCTACTTGATCAGGGATACCCAAAACATGCTTGGCCCTCTTAGTTCTCTAGGATCAGGGTTTCCCCAACCAAAGATAATAGTTACCATAGCATTTGCTACACGGAACCCACCTTTCAAAGAATAGACAGCCAATATCTCATCTAATTCTTCAAGCAACTTGAGAAAGAGAGGTGTCCCTGTCCACACTTTCGATATGAGGAACCAAGCATTGAGAGATTTAATAACTTGCTCAAGATTACAAAACTAGTGGTTGACAGAAGAACCCCAAAGCCTATAGAGGAATTTCTGAAATCCAAGGACTTCCTATATATAAAAGGTACCCATCCAGGCTTCTCAACATAGATTCCATATCAGAATTCCCCATGGAAGTTTTTAGAAAAATACTTGTCCAGGCACACTTGTCCATACACATCTCCAAGTCATCATGATGTCTACTGTGTGTGCAGAAGTTCTAGTCTCTGTATTTCAAGAGATCCTGGGGGTACATTAGGACTGAAGCTCCCGTTTTTTAGTAACAGTAGATCACAATGGTGTCATAACTACCTGAAATAGATGGCAAGCCTACAAGGTTAAGGTTTCTTCACATATGTGACCACATGTGACATAACATTAACTTGGCAAGGGTGACAGGGAGAGACACTGGTCGTTATACCCAATTAAGGTTTGAGCCAACTGACACAAAGGAAGCATTGAGGCAGGAGATAGATGGGCTCCAGGTTAGACATTTACAGCCAGACTCCTGTTTATACTTCCAGATAAAAATAACAACAGAGTAAATACCTGGACTTTGCCTCTGGTGGACTAGTTAAGATAACAGTCATGGCAGGGGCAGAGAGGAGCTGAGCCCCGCCCAGATAAGAGATAAAGGGAATCACAGAAGTGATTCAAACTATCACTCTCTCTCTGAGCCCGCCCATGAGTGTCTATTCACACATACTCTTTTTCCTCCTAACAAACACTTTACTTGTTTCACTACTTTCCATCTTTTTGTGAAAATTCATTTCCACAAAGCCAACGGGTCAGGGCCTTGTCACTGGCCTTGTGGTCTAGTGGCTAGGATTCAGCGCTCTCACTGCCGCGGCCTGACTTCCATCTCCGGTTGGGGAACGAAATCCTGCTTCAAGCCGCTACAGGTTGAGGCCACCCAAAATCAGCACCAACTTCCTGACCTTGGAGGCAACTCAAACATTCTACAACCCAGTCTTTCTGTTTCATTAACAAGAAGTCTAAGGTCCACAGAGGTGCCCTGACTTTCTCAAGATCACTCACTAGAAAACAAGGGTGCTAAAATTCCTAAAATTCCGTATGCAATGCATTACTTCCAGTACCCTGGGCCTGCCCCCAGCCTTCTTACTTGAAGCACCATTTTCCCATTATTTTCACTCTGCCAATCACACAGATAATAAACAGAGAATGAGAATTTTGGAGCTGAAAGATTCCTACTGGGCAATTTTGAGTACTTCCTGAGGGCCATACACTTTCATATGTTGTCTTGTTAGACCACAGTGATCCAGTGTCCCGAAAGCTGCAGAAAATGTGACTTGCTCCAGGTCACACTGCAGGACTAAAGCAAGGCCAGGACCCTGGGGGTCTCCAGACTTCACACCAGGAGGCCGAGTGCACCAGGAGCAGTTCTCCAACCACAGTCACCTTCATGGTTTTGGTCACATCTTACGCCCCCTGTACTATCACTTGGTGTTTATTTTCTTTACATCTGCTCAGTTTGTCTTTAAATTACTTTGAAATATTCTATCTCTACTAGCAAACCAGTATCACCTACCACAGATAGTTAACCTTGTTAACCTTGAAACAAAAGAGATGCTAAACTCTTGCTAGAAGGGATCCCTGCCTGAGGCTCGAGTTTTCCCTTTTCGTGAATACAGGCATCAGTGAAGTGCATGTGATGATCCTGAGCCTTCTAGATATTCATGAATTCACCCCAAAGGTCATATAAAAGTGACCAGATTATTTCCACAGGGTTAATATGTCCCTCTAATTCTCATTCTTAGTACTCAAAGAACATGTCAGCACTTTATGCGCAGAGAGTAAAATACCAACCTGGAGTTTTTTCATATTATTCATATACGTATTTTTATACATGATTAAAGGAAGAAAAACATGATGGAAATTTAGAAATATGAAGGCATGATACATATTTTATAATTACATTTTACTGTATTCTGTTAAGTGCCCAGAGGGTTTTTGAAGACACAGATGCTTCCAAATTAAATTATTATTATTAAACCCCTTAAGCCTCATATTAACTTTAGACTGTCACTAGAAACTTTTGATAAATTAAATAATATGCAGTATATAAGCATCAGAACTAGTTTAATATATTTAAAATAGATTCTTAGTTTAATATATTTAAAATAGATTCTTACACATCTGTAAGCGCAAACTAAGACTTGAAATGTTTTAAATACATTTTTCCTTTAGTGAAAACGTTTTGTTTTGATTTGTTTTTCAGAAATCTAATTAATGAAAGCTACAGAGCAATAATCTAGCATAGAGAAATGCCTTGAGAGTTGGGATTTTTTAACGCTTACCACTGAATTCATTCTGTTGCTAAAAATGATTTTTTTACTTTGAATCTAATAGGATTTGGTGAATAAAATAATAATGTGAATATGTAGCTAAATTTCCAATAGTAGAAGAAATTTCACATGTAATAAACCAAACCAAAAGGGAATTAATAATACAGAGTCAAACTACAATGTCCACTTCAGAATGAAATTGAATCAGTGTTCCTTGCCCTGCAAGGAGGGTATTTGTTGAAGCAAAGGGGACCAAGAAGATTAGCTTTACAGGATAATCATGTTATGTTACACTTTAATTGAATGTACTTACATTTTGAACTATACAATTGTTTTTGTAATGTTTCCAAATGTATATAATCATCAGCCATGTAATGGCAGGTTTCTACTTAAGTTTTGCAATCAAAGGAGAACAGAAATCAAATACATCTAGTGTGGGCACTTCACATCACTTAAAACAAAACAGATAAGCATTTGACCATCAGCTAGCAGGAAATTTACCAATGTACTAAATTTTGCACGCATCCCCCTGCCCGATCATACAGTAAATGGTAATTACTTTATACTGAAAAGATGCACAGGGACTTCCCTGGTGGTCCAGTGGGTAAGACTCCATACTCCCAATGCAGGGGGCCTGGGTTCAATCCCTGGTCAGGGAACTAGATCCCACATGCATGCCACAACTAAGAAGCCCGCATGCCGCAACTAAGACCCAGTGCAGCCAAAATAAAGAAAGAAATATTTAAAAAAAGAAAGAAAGAAAGAAAGATGCACAGTTTCCCTCACCAGAATTCCCTCCCTTTGCCAAGAGCTACCAGCAGTAGTAACCATCAGCTAAGGGATGAAAGCTGGAGTAAAACATATTCCTTCGCTGTGACCATATCTCCCCTCTGTTGAAGAAAAGACACGTAAAAATGCTTTCTAGAGGAAGCATTTTCTGAGGCTAAAGAAATACCTCCATTTTTTCCACCGCCTTTCTATTAGTGGACCCCAGTAACTGAAAAATCACACTCTACTTTCCGGATTTAAAATTGATAGAAGCCGGCAACGTTAATTATGTAAGTGAGAGGAGACAAGAAGTGGAAAATGCCGGAAGCAAATGTGGAAGATGAGGCTCAAGCTCTCCTCACTGAGTCTTCCCAGCCACTTCATGTACATTACACTCACTTCAGATATACTGTAGAATTCTTCCAAAGATTAGAGACAAGAATATGGATTTTTAAACACACCCAGGTTTGAGATCCACTACTATGTCCTGACTGAATAACCTGTCGCTACTGTATTAGGTTCCCAGAGGAAACAGAATCCACCTCAGATGGTCCAAAAGCAGAGGCTCTATTGAAGTTTTCTTAACAGAGGAGCAAGTAGGGAAAGGAACCAGCAAGGGACACGGAGGCACTCAGAGTAGCAACAGCAGGAAGCCAGGGCGTCCCTGCTCCCCAGAAGGCAAGGGGAGGCAATGGTTATACCACAGCCCAGGGAGGCTGGGCTGGATGTGGGCGACCAGGAAGGGTAGCCATGGTCACCTGCAGTGTTCAGTCAGGGGAGAAGCAGGGGAGACAATCCCAACTGCTTTCTGCTTCAGTCCTCCAACTTCTTGCCTAACCATCACATTAGTCAACCCCAGATCCAAGGGAGACTGGGCAGTGTAGTACGCAGGACAGAAAGGGGCAGAGACTGGACAGAGAATAAGGCAGAAGGGGCAGAGGCAGGGGTGTGGGTGAAAGTGGCAGAGTAAGCAACACACTGAACAATGACAATCAAAACAAAATCATCCTGGCTGAGTACAGACATGAATCTCTGAAATTCCATACACTCTTACACGGAAGATTACAAAAAAGACCAATGACCAGGATGTTCCCCATGGGTGCACAATGACCTGTTCCAAGACAAAACTCTGTCCTGATCTATGCTGTGGTCTTTTCAAGGGGGAGCTTCCCCACCCAGGTCCCAGTCTTCAAATATTGGAACCAACAGTCCCCCTGGAGTCAGCAATAAATGAAAATGGTGCCTTTAATTTCAAATTATTAAGTAACACATTGATGAATAACCATGGCATGATTAGTTAATTCAGGACCTCAGTGCACAATGGAAGAATCCATCCATTCATTACCTGCTCAAGTAATTCTTTCGTCCCAGCAACTTTAAAAACAACCAAGGAAAATTACTGTCCCTTAGTGAAGCCTAGTGAATTTCATATGCATTTAATTAGGTAACTTACAGCTCAAGGAGGAGAACCATGGCAAATAGTTGTTCTTTTCGAATTAGAAGAATAGACTATTCCATGGGCAATATTGATGTTTCTCGTACCTAGCTACACAGGAGTTTTCCTACTTTTTTTTTTTTTTAGTTTAGCTAACTGTTTTAACATTTAATGAAGCTTTTGTGACCACTGTTCTCTGGCTGAAAAAAACAGCCACGAGCAGCCTCCCTATGGGCAAAATATACCTTATTCCTCACCAGCGGCCACTGGCGATCCACACCACCACCAGAGGATTTTAACAAAAACATCTTACGCGCAAACAGAAAAACAAACCGAGAATATGGATCACCAGGCAATGCCTCTACTGATCATAAAGGTGCTTTACCTTAACCTACAGTAATGATCCTAGCCCAGCGGCTCAGAGCAGGCACTTCACTTCTTTTACACCGAGGAACAACCTGAAGTGGGATAAATGAGTTAGACTTGGGGAGGAGGTTTAGTGGGGTACTAGCCGCAGAAAGTACAGAATCTTTGAGACTGTACAGCTATTCCGTTTGCATTTCTACCTGTCTTCAAGGGAACGTCCAGGCAAAGAAGGGTAGTGGGAACCAAGCTGGCTGCCCTGTTTGTGATTCCCTCTATCTTAGCTGTGTCCCCTCCTCTGATGCCCCCGGCCGCTTCACACACAGATGAAGAAACTCAGAGGATGACACACATTTTGTAGCTACTAGTGAAGTATATATATATATATGTGTGTGTGTTAACGTTTCTATAGATCTTTAAAATTTTTTGTGCCATATATGGCAAGTAAACATTCCTACTGTAGACAAGGACCAGAAAGCAAAGACAAAACCATTTTATTTGGTATGATCAAGATTAAAAATTCACTGCCTTGGAATTTCAGATAATTTATAGTTGACTGTGGTAAGCTACATAATGGATCTGATGAGCTCACCAATATATTTGGCAAACATGGCTGTGCAATGTGGCGATAACATATTTCCAATCTCCAGGTCTTGATAATTCACTCTGTGTTTCACAAACAATCGGGCTCCTAGGTTTCCAAGGGATTCTAAGCACATCGCTCAGACTGACAGAGCAAGTATTCCAGACAATTGGTTCCCTGAGGGTCAAGACAGTGATGCTCGATCAGGATTCAAACGGGTCATAAACCCTTCATGGATCTCTCTCAAGTGGGTGGTGATGTCTCCCTAGGGCCGCTCATCATTTGCTGCTACAGTCAAGCACTTGTCATTATAGACAAACACCCCGTCAGTCTTAGGTACTCATCCAATCAAGTCTTACTGCAACCAGGGAAGAGAACCAGCAGTACAAAGAAGTCCAAAGAGAAAAATTAGGCATGCGTGTCTATTGAGGCATGACTGCTCACTGCTATGCACTTCATTTCTCTATCTGCGCTTTCAGCATTACCACAAAATTCAGCACCTGTTTACCTATTCTGACTGCAGACATCTAAATCATTCTAGGACCATATATATCAAAAGCCCTAAAACACCAAACCCATTTCTAGGAATTTATCCTAAGGTAGTAACTGGACAAGTGCCTAAAAGATGTATGTATAAGGTTGTTTGCTGCTGTGTTCTTTACAGAAGCAAAAGACTGGAAACACATCAATCTCAGTTTCGTTGTCCCCTGAGCTGGACTGCAAAATCTTATTTACACCTGTCACAATTACATCTTGCCACCTAATGCCAGGAGCAGACTACAGACGGCTTTCAGCTAAAGGAACATCACAGTCCTGAGGGCTTTGGAAAACAGAAAGCCAACGTTGTATGTATTTTAAAGCAGAAGCTCCAGTCCCCCGTCTTGCTCACATCTCTTAGTTCCCTGAAAGGTGGCCAGACCTAATTTTTATCGTACAAACAGAACGTCAACCACTCCTAATTAAAAGTTCTTCCAAGTCTTTCTGTCGCACCAGGCCCCTCTGCATGCCTGGGCATGGGTTTGAAGACCCTGCATGATCTAAGTCTTTCTTACTTCCCGGCCCACCTACCCTACTGCCGCTCCTGTCCTCTCCCACTCTGTGCTCCAGCCACACTGGATTTCACCGAGCACTCTTACCTTTAGGCCTTTGCACATGCTGTTCATTCATTCGGCCTGGAATGCCCTTCCTTAACTTCCTCAGCCCAGCTACTGCGACCTGCCCTGTCATTCTCAGAGGCCTGTCCTCACTCCTCTCCCACTCTTTCCATGCGTGCGCCCGGTGTCCTCCCCCCATGCATGTGTTTCCACGCTCGTTGGTACCTTACCCATGATATTGTAACTGTCTGTTTTCTTATCTGTCTTCCCCGTGGCACTCTTAAGCACCATGGAGGCAGAGAATTTCGCTTGCTCATGTTTCAGAAGACAAAAAATAAATTTGGGGGCCATCTCCAACCTCTACTCCCGCGTCTGGCCTGGGTTGCTGGTCCTCAGTGGTTTCTTTCTCACTCCCGATTCCTCAATGTAGAAACAGACTCCACTGACTCAGGAAGCCACTCTCAGAGTTGCTGCTCCTGCCTTTCCCACATTTTTAAGGTGCAATAGTCCTGAATGCACAGGCCCCTCCTCACCAGCTCTATTATGTACACAAAATGAGGGGTGGGTCGAACAGAGGAGATGCAAAGTAGGACAAGTACCATTAGGCTATTTTGTTCCTCAGTGCTTATTAAGCATTGGAATGCCACAGGTGTGCGTGGATTTACCTCTACTACATGCCAGTGCCACTCGAAGCACTTTACATACATTAACTCGTGTGGTATTCACAGCTACCTGAGGAGGCATGTCCCACTACTATCTCTACTTCAGATAGGAGAGGTTAAAAAAAATCACTTACAATCTCCAAGCTTTTAAATGGCAAAGCCAGGATGGGAACCGAGACAGCTTGGCTGCCCCATCTGTGCCTTTAAACACCAACCAGTGCTGCCTTTCCAACATACCTGAGGTGATTTACCCCTGGGCCTAGATAAAGGAGATGGCTTAGACTAGACTATCTCAGCAGCGGAGGAAATTGTGAGCCCGTGGTATCATCGAGAGAGAAAGCCGACTGAGGAACAGGAAGGCTACCAAATGGACAGAGTGGAACAGAAACTGACAAAGATGAGAGGGACAAACTAGCCCAACAGCTGCATCATTTTCCTCCCCAAGGGCGTGGCATGAGCTGGGAATAGATGTTAATAATCACACCACTTCTGAATCTCACCTATGCAGGCAGAGCCTATGGGAGCCTCCAAGGGGCTAAAGGGATGGCCAAGTAACTCACTGGGTGATTTTCCTCCCACTGCTATCACGCCAGGGATCCCATGGTACAAAAAGGCAACTATTTTGGGAAGAACCACTTTTAACAGTCCAAGGCTTTGGATATCCAACTTCAACCCCTCTAAGCCATCCCTTGACTCCCTCCACCTCTACCACAACCAGGAATTTGCTCTCCAGAAACAAAGATGACAGAAATAAAGCAGAAACACAGAGATGCTATCACAGCTGACTCAGAGAAACATTTGTATCTGCCCCTCCTTATCTCAAAACCTGGCTTGACTGACATCAGCTGCTCATGGACATCACTTAACAAAAGATTCTAAAAACATTAGGAAAAATTTATCTAAAGAACTCTCCATTTCCAGGATCCTATGACTGTATTCCAAGGTAATAAAATATAAATGAGAATAAAGAACAAGCTAATAAACTGAATTGAAGGCTGCATTTCAATAATAAGGTTTGGGAGCCACTTACTAACCACGTGTATCTCACTCTCATGACTTATATCATGGGCTAAATTACTTAACAGAAATGAAAGCTCATGCTCTTCTGTTATCCGATGCAGATGCTTTTTGGAGTTGAACAATGTGGCATTTGCTTCAGACCGCTTGTATCTAATCAATATGTAATGCTAAATGTGATTTAAAATCAATTTAATTGTACTCTTGCTCTCCCATGAGTCAAGGGGGAAACAAAGGTAACATTTGAGATACGAAACCATTCAACTATTTCCCAAAGAAGGCATAGATCTCTTTCTTCTAACGTAGTCTAAGACATAGATACAGTTGGTTCATACTGCAAACTTCACATTAGGAAAAGAATTGTGCTGAAGCAGCTAGGATATTGTACCCTAAAAGGTATATGTCAACTCTGTTTCTTTTCTTTCAAACAATTTAACTATTAAAAGCTTCCTCACTTGTTATAAATGTTTTCCAAATTACAGGAAATTTAAAAAGAAAAAGGATATAATAATACATGTAAAACATATATTTAATTTCCTATAGTATTATGTATTTCCTGAGTATAAGGATCCCTATATGTAATATTTGCTACCCTACATATTTTCTGTATATAATTTGTAGCAATTATACACACACACAGAGCTAACCTTGAGTGTTTACAATGGTCTGGACTTGGCGACACCCATAGCATCCATCCATCTGACCAACAGTTACCGACTCCCAACTCCGTGCCAGCTTATGTTATTTACACTCAAAGAAAATTAGGCTGAGAGAGCTTTTAAAAGTAGCCAGTTCAGGACTCAAATATCTAACGATGCAACAGAATCCAGAAACTCTAACTTATATAAGGATGTTTACACAACCAAAACAGCCAGTAAGTTTCCCTTGAGTTTCAGTCCAAATTTCAAGTGTCCTACTTGTAAAAATTACATATTAATTAAACCAACTGACTATTCGTGGTTAACATAAATATAGCCTCTGAGTAATGCTTACTATATTTTTCTGTGTACATTCAAACAACTGTGCAGTTACGGTTCTTAACGAACAGAATTTTTTAATGCCTTTTCTAACAGCGATTGAAAATAGCCCTATAAAACATACCCACGTAAAATCTGCCTTTTTTAAAAACTTGGATTTAATTTACAAAATTATGAAATAACAAAGTAAAGTTGTATTCAAAGACCACCTAAAGTTTTAGTTGAAGTTAACTAGGATAGAAATACTTTGTTATATAAGAATAAAGCAAATGACTGAGTTACACCCACAGGATAACCCACCCTCTGATTTGTAAAGTTCAAAACAAAGAAGTAGTTCACAAGAAAATTGGTCAATTTTATGGTTTATGTGTTGGAATAGAGACAAAATGACATAACTCTCATAAAATTAGAATTTAAAAATGTCCTTAGAAGTTGTCACAATTTGAGCAAGGAAAACCTGAATTGCACTAAAAGTCTCTAGAAAAATTTTAACCCTAAGTGTATGCTTACAAATGGTCCCAAATTAATATTCCCTCTTCACCACAGTTTCAGAATAAACTGGGTTGATGCCAGGCAATGCAGTAGATACGCTGATGATCTCTACTGGGTATTTGATAATCTTTCCTTTACATTCTGGCAAAATACCCTCATAGGCTCAAAAATGGTTCACTATGCCCTAAATAAGGATCTAGAGTTGCACTGTCCAGTGGGGTAGCCACTGGCTACATGTCATGATTGCACCCGTGACATGTGGCCAGTCTATACCATATGTTCTAAGTGTAAAATACACAATGGATTTCAAAGACTCATTACAGAAAAAGAATACAAAATATCTTATTAATTTTTATACTGATTACACATTTATGTATTTTAGATATACTGAATTGAATAAACTATATTAAAATTAAATTCACCTTTTTACTTTTTAAATGTGACGATTAGAAGATTTTAAAATTACGTTTGTGGCTTACATTTTATTGGGCGATACTGGTATAGAGGGTTAAAAAAAAGAAAAAAGATGGTGAGCTCCCATTTCCGGCTAAGAACTTTTTTTTTTAATATGTTAAATTACCAGTTACATTTTTTCAGATTAAATGTGCACGTTTTAACACAGAACATATTCTGACAGATCTGACAGAAAACATGAAAAACGTGTGCTTTGTATCATTACGATTATTTTTCAGATAACAACAGCTGTTTGCCTATACAAGCAAGAAACTGTTTTTCCACATACCACCAAGTACCAGCATTCAATCACGAAAGAAAACTAATTCTCCCTGGGCTTTCCCCACATGCTGTACATCGGCAGCAAGCCGTGCGTTCATATGTACTCTGAAAATCTGAACCAAGTCGGGTCTGCTTCCTGGCTGACCACTTTGCCACTTCTCTCTTAACATGGCAAATACAAAATGCTTGCATTGGGCTGACTCAGAAGCAAGTGAATCACTAAGGTCTATACAAAACCCCAACCGGACAGGTGAGCACCATTTCTGCTCTTCCTTACTCACAAAGGAGATTAGAAGACATCCATCTCTTGGCGGACTATGAAAGCACTGGGCAAAAGTCAACTGTTAAAGAACATATTCTTTGTCTTATGACACTGAAGAATCGCTTGAAAGTCTCTCACAAATCTCAAGATTCCATCGATCACACTGTGTGGTCAAGAACCACCTCACCTGTCAAAACCTAATTAGATCTGTGCTACTCAAAATGGAAGCCAACAGTCACATGTGGCTATTTAAGTTTAAATTACTTAAAATTAGAAATGCAGTTCCTCAGCCTCAGTAGGCACATTTTAAAAGAATTTTATTGAAGTATAGTTGATTTACAATGTTGTATTAATTTCTTCTGTACAGCAAATTCAGTTATACATATATATTCTTTTTCACATTCTTTTCCATTATGGTTTATCACAGGATATTGAATATGGTTCCCTGTGCTATATCGTAGGACCTTGTTGTTTATCCATCCTATGTATACTAGTTGGCATTTGCTAATCCCGAACTCCCAATCCTTCCCTCCCCTCCCCACCTTGGCAACCACAAGTCTGTTCTCCATGTCTGTGAGTCTGTTTTGTAGATATGTTCATTTGCATCATATTTTTGTTTCCACATATAAGTGATATCATATGGTATTTGTCTATCAGTAGGCACATTTCAAGTGTTCAGTAACCACATGTGGCTGGTGGCTACTATAGAGGATGCGGTAGAACATTTCCGTCATTGCAGAAAGCTCTGTTGGACAGTGTCAAATCAGATAACATGCAAAAAATTAGCAATCCACAAAACTTAAAAAAGAAAGAAGTAGGATGGAGAGAGGCACGTGACTGGAATGCAAACTACGGGACTATTTTAAAACAACATATCCCATCATTACAGTTACACTATGTCAAGCCAAACAAAAGGAACTCTGCATTGTTAGTTTGGTGAGCTCTTACACTATGCTCGAGATGGAGACAGAAAGCAAAGTACGTGGGCAGAAATTTCATTTATAAATACTGGCTTGATACCTGCCATGGCCACACTCAGACTACAGCTGAGGCAAAAATTCAGCTACTGATGAACGTCAGCTTTACTTTTCTGCAAGAGGAAGCTAGGCTCAGTAACATTTCTTCCTGGACTAAGTTTACAGCTGAGACACTGGTTCTCTCCTTAATGTGATTAATTGTGGTACTATGCGTGCATTAGAGAATAAATGCTTTTTTATCAGAAGGTAGGAAAAACCACAATACTATGTGCATTTTCCCTTCCTTCTCATCCACTAGGAAGAATTGAAGCAATACCAGGGAGTTAAAATAGTCAAATAATGGTTAAAAGCCTGTCTCTGGAATCCAGAAGACTGGTTTTTGTGGCTTCACTTCTTTCTGGTTATGTGAGCTTGCACTCTGCCTCAGTGTCCTCACCTACAAAGCCTACAAGAAATAACGTCTGAAAAATTCTTGGGGCACACAATTTCCAACAAAGGGAATGCTTAGCAAATGCAATCCTTCTTACTCTAATTATTAATTTTAAAAATGCCTAGCAATTTGGTCACAGTGAACATAAGTACAACTTAAATAACAATACTACAAAAGTATGGGAGCAATACCACAAACTGCCTGTATCCCCCCCGCCCAGGCTGCTTTCAAGCTGCACAAGTGACTAGCATTGCACTGTACACATTCCTAGCACAGTGAGTTGCTCTAAAAACCCTGGGTTATGGTACTAGAAGAGAGGACTGAAATGAGAAATGAAACAGACACTAAAATCTTCCTTGGGAGACCACAAGAGATATGTGATCACTCAGGATTTCCAAAGAATCCAGAGACAGCAGGAGCATCGGAACACAGAGCAGGCACGAGAGACGGGAACGTTTGAAAGTCTCATAAAGAAAACAGTTAGCATTCACGGTCACGGGATACGATCAAACTTAGGGTATTCCTTGTAAAGACACTGAAGTGTACTCTGAAATGTATAATCAGCCATTACTGTCAAGCCTGAGCATTTCCAAGTTTGAAAAATCATATACCCAACTTTCCATCTGTAGAACAATTTCCCTAACAAAGTTATTTTTTCCCATTTGTGTAGAGACCTGGAGAAAAGTGTCATGCCCCAGAAGCAGCAGAAGGCAAGATGAAATAAATTTCCTAGAGGAGCTTCAACAAACAGAAACATATATATGTTCTGCATCAATAAAATTAATCGTAGGAAACTGCCTCAATTCCACCACCTTCCACTTGAAGTCTATAGCTTTTCCATTAATCACTACTACCCTAGAGACATGCCTAACATTGTAACAGTGTATGATAGACCATGTGAGCTCAATTTTCTGCAAGTCTGTACTACAAAAAACTCTATCTTACTGTCTCTACAAATCATCAAAACACTCAAAAATTCCAATACTTTAACATCCAAAGTGTATATACCAGATTATCTCTTGTACCTGGAATTGACGGAAAAATCCTTCATCACACTCTGTCTTCCAAAAGTGAGTTCAGGGACTGCCCTGGTGGTCCCCTGGGTAAGACTCCACATTCCCAGTGCTGGGGGCCCATATTTATTAACTAAGAAGTGATTCATTTTCAGCCAACATGCCATATTTCTTATCCATACCTTAAAACAAAGGAGAATGTCCGAAAGTAATACGCTTATTTCCAATTCTCATCAACTAAATCCACGGAAGATAAGGACGTTAAATGATCAGACACCAGACATTTCTTGGAATTCTACCCTCAAAGTGCTCCACGCACACAGCCTCTCTGTTGAAATCAGCTCTCAACACCTCGAGTATATGTCAGAAGGCTTCTTGAGCCCATCAGTTCACCCAAGCTCCTGACTTATTCTAATTTACCCTCTTGAATTTTATTTCCTCCCTCAGAAAAAAGAAGCCCATCTGCTAGAAGGCAATATTCGAAGCCAACATGTCAAAAGTGGAATCCCTGCTTCATAACAGCTGTGAATCAAAACGCGAGTAACTGAAATTAACTACATTGTGCTCTGGAGCAGATGTGCGCTCAGATACCCACTCAAGCTCTTTTGTTCCAGGCACCGAGTGTAAATCATCCGTAGGCAACACAGTGGGCCATATTCTCACCTCGTTGTTATTCATGTTAATTCTTAATGTTCCCGGAACTACTGCAGACTGAAAATTTTTGTTTAAAGTTTAGGATCTTTCTTTTTTCCAAAAGAGGAGATTCTGAACGTTGCCAATCACTCACTAGAAGTCTCGACTAAACAGATGGGTTTTGACACCTCTGGCTTGATTTTAAATGCAAACACGTCAATTTATGCTCTGGCACTGGTTCTTCTGTCTCTAAATCTTTTTGAGGGTACACAAATTTTTTTTAAGCTTTGTTCTCTAAACTCAGTTGTTCCTATATTAGCAATTAAACCAATAGAGGTCTTATCACAGAAACAGTTATGTAATTCCTACATTTTAATCCAGTAGTCTTAAGTAATTTTAAATCATTACTAAAAACTCTACAAGATAAATTCCAAGTGAGAGAAGAGACACATACAATTGAAATTACATACTTATATGAACGTAAAAGTATGGGAAAAAAATTGAGCTTGCTGTCTTGGTGGCTCCATAACCAATAAACATGTATTACGTTCCTACAGCCAGAACTAGCAAGTAAGGGACACGTTACCTCCAATTTTTGTTCTTGTGCCCATGACAGACATTGGAAATCCACTGCAGGACTTCTGCCATCGTTGCCCTTCAGATGCAACAGACTCAATTAGCTGCTCTATTGAGATATAAACCTAGGACAGACCTTAACATCACATACTAAATTATCTAGTTAGAAAGATGGAATATACACAAATGAAATGACCTGAGAATATTTTAAACAAAATGCCAAAATATGTAAGATGACTGATTGCAGGATGATTACTAAATTATTGAAACAGCACATTTGTTTTATTCCATAACGGAACTGTGTTGTTTTGAGTTGGTTGCATCCACATAGCACTTTAGTTCAGACTGGTAATTCTGTATTAAGCCCTTTTTTGGGCAATAATATATTGAACTTATAATTTTATTTTAAATCATTAAATAAGCAGTATATTTTTTAAATGGTGAAATTAAAATCTGTTCAATTACAGCACTGTATTTTAAACCCACGATATGTGAACTCTGCAGAAGTGTGAAGAATTGGGTCCATGTGAAAACAATGGCAACAGAGAATGGGAAAAACACTTTCTACTACAAATCAGAAGTACTTGTATAAAATCTTCTTTACTGTACTCTAAATTGTGTTAGGAACCATGCCTTGAAAGTAACCCACTATTTATTGCTTTTCCCCCTTTCTCTCAAGACATCTTTTTCAGAGATGGAAATGCTATGTGCTTAACTCTGAGACGATGCCTCTAGCCAGCTGTCTCTGATTTATAATTGGTATCATTCTTTCCCAAAGTCTAGGTTAACTTCCGTCTTCATTATGGGTGTTGTAGTAAGTTCCTTTGTTCTTTCTGTGTCTTCCTGGGTATTTTAGTAAGAGGCAGGCAAAGGCTGCATGCCAGGCTGCCAGGGAAATGCTCACAGCCCCTGGGTCAGTGCCCGTATGCAGCATGGGCTTTAGTAAGTAGTTACTGAATGAAAAACTGCATGAGCAAACTTTAAAGAGTAGAAACAGCGCTCT
The DNA here is from genome assembly GCF_963455315.2 of Globicephala melas. Classification (NCBI taxonomy): domain Eukaryota; kingdom Metazoa; phylum Chordata; class Mammalia; order Artiodactyla; family Delphinidae; genus Globicephala; species Globicephala melas. Next base: position 29,251,869 of record NC_083324.2, on the reverse strand, counting down.
GCATAGTAGAGCAGGCAGCTGATAACCTGGTATAATTTGAAAGGTGCTGAAAAAACTGCCTTGATCCCTTGATCTGCTAGACATAATAGAGTTCCTGGGATTCTCACTTTATGAGTATTTTGTGTTTGGGCACTGAATGTTGTGTTGTTTTGTTTTGTTTTTTTTGGTAAGAGATATATAGTCCTAAATTTACTGTTTTAACTATTTTTAAGTGTACAGTTCTGTGGTGTTATATATATTCACTTACTGAGAACCACCCCTTTTTAAAAAAATAGATTAAGTATCCTTTTCTTCTGATCAACAGCAAGATGATTTACATAATCCCATTAAACTCTGAGTTGCCCTCTTTCCTTAAATAAAACATGAAGACTCAACATCAACATGGAACATGGTAAGAGAAGAACTTGGAGGCTGACAAGATTTTACCTTTGATAAGGATCCAAAACTTTACCTGAGGCTCAAAGGAGGTAAAACTATTGTCTGGAGGCGTTGAAAGTTAAGCATTATAGAGAGTGGCTAGAAGTGAAGGAAAATAGACCGGAGGGAAAACTGGAAATACGCTCACATTTATTGACTTTTTAAGCAAATGCTGTCACAAAGGTCTCCCACCCAACTTTCTCCAGGAGTTCAGCAGCAGCCCAATTTTTACAGCGAATTTTGACACAGAAAAGGCACATTACATGCCCAGAGCAAGTAAGAAGGAGAGGTTCAATGCAAGCCCATACTGTTAGATTCCAACTTTTACGCTTGCTGAACCCTGCTCTACTGTCTTCTCATATGAAGACAAGACTGATATCCTCTAGATACAAAGTAAGCATCTATAGAAGTATGTTTCCAGTATCAACTGACAGGTACCCCCGGCCTCTTCTTTCCTCCTTTGTCCTACTCTTTATTCAAGAAGCTGGGCCACTGTGTATTCACTTCCTCTGGGGAGGAATATGACAAAGCAGAAAGCTGAGGAAAACTGGACAATCTCTCTGGCTTTTGTGAATCAGTACCTAGGATTTGAAGAAATTAATTGGTTTTCCAAAACAAAAGTACAAGAAAACACCATGATTAAGAACCTGGTTTCTCCTCACCCAACCCAAAATACCACTCTCTCCTTCTAGACAACTTAGACTAGAAATAGCGAAAAGAATAGAGTGAAAGAAGGATAACGAAGATTCAGATCCCTGCTCCTCTGGCCAGGCCTCGGAGATGGCAAAAACCTCAGCTGGCTCGGGGGAAGAGTAGCTAGAAGATCTGACCCCTCCTTCCATAATGGAGAAACCTAAGAGAAGGGTACAGTTCTTCTTTCAGTCCTTTCCTTTCAAGATTTTAAATTTTTTTTTGCAGAAAATTCATGATATTAAGTACATATGGAACATTTAGCAAAATTGAACATAATAGAGTAAGCTTCAACAATTTAAACAATTGTGATAAAATATACACAACATAAAGTTTACCAACTTAACCACTTTGAAGTGGACAATACAGTGCCATTAAGTATAGTCACGTTACTATACAACCATCACCACCATACTTTCAGGATTTTATACACCTAACGTTCCCAGCCAAGTTTCTTAGTGCTCCAACGTAGCATGCAAGCAAGAGAAACAGCCCTGTGGTCTAATGAGCGCCATGCATAGAGCAGAAGCCTCGTAACCCACACGCTTTGCAGACACCAGCAACATGCGGGTCCATGTTGATGCCACAGAGAGGACCACGCAGGACAACAGGTGTCTCCTTGGATGCCACAGTGGACAGATGACATTGGGGACCAGATGGGACCCTGCCCCATGCCCATAACAACCCAGGGAAAGGGGAAAGAGAATCCCAAACTTATTAATATCCTTTCCTCCCACCAACCTGATGGAAGGGATATTTAAAATAAAAATTAAAATCTAGAAAATGATTATTTTTGCATATCTTAGTTTGTGGAATGAATCGTATCTTCTATACAACATTTTAAATGTAACTCAATACACTGAAAAAATTACAGAATGACAGCATAGATTGTTAGGTATGAGGGTGCCTGGTACACCAACACAAATATTTCAAGAGATTTTTAGTTTGTACAGTCTGTTGAGATACCAAAAGTTGCCTGCAATTCTGTAAATGCGGGGAATGGAGGTTGGGGGTAGGGCATAGGGATGGGGCAGGAAACTTATCTAATCATAAAGCGGATTTATTTATTTATTTACTTACTTACTTACATACATCTTTATTGGAGTATAATTGCTTTACAATGGTGTGTTAGTTTCTGCTGTATAACAAAGTGAATCAGCTGTACATATACATATATCCCCATATCTCCTCCCTCTTGCGTCTCCCTCCCACCCTCCCTATCCCACCCCTCTAGGTGGTCACAAAGCACCGAGCTGATCTCCCTGTGCTATGCGGCTGCTTCCCACTAGCTATCTGTTTTACATTTGGTAGTGTACATATGTCCATGCCACTCTCTCACTTCATCCCAGCTTACCCTTCCCCCTCCCCGTGTCCTCAAGTCCATTCTCTACGTCTGCGTCTTTATTCCTGTCCTGCCCCTAGGTTCTTCATAAAGCTGATTTAAATGGATACATTCTCTAGCAATCTAAGGCAAAACTACAGGAAGGCAGCACACAATAAAAACGAAGAGCTATAACTCTATAGCTATAGCTCAAGCTATTGATTCTGCTGTTTGATTAGATTTCACTTGGAACAAGTATATGTACAGGTTGAGAAAGGTGAGGCATTAATCATTCTAAATGCCACCTCCTCATGCTTCCCCATATATGTTACTAACACCACCCCAAATTCCCCAACACTCACTGTCATAATACCCTTGTAGTCTAACTAATAATTTTTTCTCCTTTACAATGGTCTAAGCTATAATTTAAAATTAGTTAGCCTGGTATCATTTTCTATAGTAGAATCCCTTTCTATCCCCCATTTACATTCTAATTCACTGTAGATGGAACAGTCCACAACAAAAGAAAAACCTTCCTTTTCTGCTTTAAAGTTCCCTTTAAATGCTCTGGATTCTGTTAATTTTTGATGGAAAATAACTTTATCCTAACAGTGGTGGACAGCTAGAATTTCAAAGAGCATGCTTTTGGTGACTCGTGTTTATAAAATCATGTATCACTTTCTCTTGTGGCTTGTCATCAAATGTGACATAACTTAATGTGACAGCTCCAATTGTAAGGATGGCATTTTGTACTTTGCTTTCAAACTCTGAAGCTCTAGTCATCCAACAGAAGCTGGCTGACCTCAGTGGAGCAGACGGGGGAACTGTTAACAGGTTGCCAACTTTAAATGAGTGCTGAGTAGCTTAGCATATCTCTAGAATAATTCCTTTAAAATATAATTAATCATCATTTCACAAAGGTCCTCAGTGAAGTGTATTTTATTTTGCTTATAGGAGGCATTTTATTGAAAACTGCCTTTTCAAGGTCACAGAGAAAGATAAATCATTAAGATTTCAGGGATGCAAGCACGGGGAAGACGAGAGCTCATAGACTAGAGTTAGGATCTAGAAGATCTACGAAATCAAGCTTGAGACTAAAAGAGCACATTGTTCCTTCAATCAAATTCATGAAAGCAGACCCTTGTTTAAAGACAGTAACACCTTCTTTACTTCCCATTACGGACCCTTTACAAGGAATAAAGCATAAAATCCCAAACCACAGTAGTTTACTAAATCTTAGATGACGTGAATGGTAAGACTCACCACTATTTTATGTAATTTAAGAAAATATACCTTTTTAAAAACTATGGCATGCTATCAGTTACACGAAGAGCCTGATTTCACAAATGTTACGACACACAAATGCATTCTATTAATTTTTTTAAGGTAATATTTGTTATTTGAAGTTACACCAGTAATTTCTTGATAAAACAAAATCACTTCCAAAACTGAGGATAGTTTTTCAGTTTTGTTGCTGTGCAGAGTGTTAGCTTACCTCTTTCTCCCTTTTATATTTCATTTCCATCAAGCAACCCCTAGGGCAATGAGATTAAAACAATAAAGGAAATCCTGGCTAGGAAAGAAACACCTGTTCCCTGCCTACATTTGCCTTCATCTGTTCCCAAACCCACAGTGACTCCTTTGAGAGGACCCAGAAAAAAGTCATCAATTAATATTTTTATTCTTAGAGAGGGGTGCCCTTGACATCTCTGGAGACCTAGAAATTCTGCCAGCACAGCCAGACTATGGTACTCATAATAGAAGTGGGGGGAAAAAAAAACCAGTTGGCAATGCCATCTTGTTTTTACTGATCAGAACAGCCATAAGCTTAAAGAAAACCATCCAATTACAAATGTGAAAATAATAATAATACTAGATTTGTCAACTGAATAATGAGGATTAAATTAAGCAAACAATGAAAAAACTTGCGATTCCAACGTGGAACTGGTAGTTGCAACCTGATTCCACTAAAACAAGATGTGATGTGCAAGATCATTTTTGACACCAGTATCTCCTTTGGATAAGGCAGAACATCAAAGCCCATGAGGTTAAATTGAAAAGCACATGTGAATTTAGTTTTTTGATGCAATCCATTGCACGGAAGTTGCTTTCTTAGAAATTTTATTTTTTTTAATAGGTTTTTTCTTTCTTTTCTCCTTTATTTCCAGAGAAGCACTTTTTTCCCCCTTTGTAAGTATCCCACGGATACTTAATATCTTCGATAAGCCATACCCACTTGAAATACAATGCCTGCATTAGAAATACATCACCTTACGATTTGATAAAAATAGTTGGGGTTACAAATATGCTTTTATGATGTTCTTCATTTTTTGTCTTAATGCAAAGATTCCCAGTCCTCGTACCAACTGAACTGTTTTGGTCATGAAACATTACCTTCTCAGCATGTGGTATGCCCATCAGCAGAAAAGTAGTAAAGAAGAACAGACTAACTTTATTTATTACATTTGCATTGCCTACAAAGTCATTTACTTAATGGATGGGTCTCATTAGCAGTCCAACCACAATATAAAGAATACAATGATGTGTTTCATAGGTTCATTAAAATAATATTTCAAAGGAGTCATTAGAAAAGAAGAAGCTAGAGATTCCACAGACAGTAAGTTGTCTGCAAATAAATGAGATGGAAACATGTTTTCAAATAAGTTAGGAAACATGTTTACAAATATATACAGCCATTAACAAAGGAAGCATCAACTTAGCAAGTGCTGAGGGGACAATTACTCAGGCAATTCACAAAAACAAAACTGACACTTTCACATCAACATTTATTGTGGATGCAAATGGTTGTAGGTATTAAAAAATGTGTCTTAAGAAGGAAAATTCATTCTATAGCCCCAAGATGATTCTCCTGGTTGAAGCAAAATATAAAACATTCAATCCTGTTTTCAGATCACTACTATTTTTCTGTGCACACTTTTGTATTATTTATCCCCAACCTGCCTATTTTTTCATTAAAAAAAAAACATAGTAAATTAGCAAAATGGATAGTCCTGCTAAGACAGAACCACACCAAGAAAAACTGCCTGTTTATACCTCTGCATTCAAAAAAACAAAGTTCCTTAAAACCCGTATTCCTTAACCATGCCTAAGGGTTAACAAATGTTTGTCCTACAAATGAATGGATGATTGAAGGAAAGAGCAAAACCATTATTAACCGAGGGGAGTTTTTAGGTTAGGTTGTTAATTACTGTTGTTTGATGAATTTTTTTGATCTAGAATTTCCACCTTTAAGCAAAATAATAACCAGTTTTATGCAGTATATTGCCAGTACTGTTGAAGTCTTTTCACATAAAATAGTGTCAAATTTTTCACTGAAGTCATAGAGTCTATATTAAAACCAAGAATTTCATAGGAATTCATTTATGAAGTTTTTCACAAAGAATACTAAGATGTACACTAAAACCGCTAAAGAAAAAATGATTGCAGTAATTTATTAACTGTCTTTGAAAGGGTTTAGTTTTATAGTTCTACAAAGGGCAAAGACAGACACACACACAGTATAAGTATACCTCGGATTTTGAAATAAGTCTTCATCACCTAGACTGTAGCACTTTTGGTAGATAGCAAGGATGACCTCATGTAATAGTGCAGCGTTCTCCCACTGCGTATTCAACCTCACTCTCGATGCTCAGCTTAGTCATGTGATTTAATTTGATCAATGGAATATTAGGAAATGTGACTCAGAAACGGGCTTGAAAAGCACTTGTGTATTTCCATTTGTGCTCTCCCCCCACTGCCATCAGCATGAGAACATGCCTGGGTTAGCTTGCTGGAGGACAGAAATATATGGAGCAGAGCTGAGTCACTCTAGTCAAGGAAAGCCTGGATGAGCTCAGATCTTCCCACAGCCAGCCAAGCCCAGACACGTGAGTGAACACAGCCAAGTTCAGCAGAGTTGCCCGGGTGGCCCTAGTTGACCCTAGAATTATGAGTAATAAACGTTATTGCAGCATGGCACTACTCGACATCCAACAAACTCATGCATAACCTCTGTAGTAAAATTTGTTCTCCCAATAGAGGACCCAGGTTTCATAAAGTCAAACTAGTGCTATACTTTATTAAAATAATTAATAAACCATTATTCATTTTTTATTTTTTAAAGAGAAAAGAAAAGATGTATGCAAAGTCTCAGTTTTTAAGTATTGGAAGCTAATCCAACAAAATGCATGAAGTGCTGAATTCAACCCACTAGTTGCTAATTGTCAACCTCTGTTCTAGATATTAAGAATGCTCTCTGACCTCAAGTTGTTGACAGACTTTGTGGGACAGATAAAGCATGCATTACATAAAAGAAGTTAAAACAGTCATACCTTAATGCTTATCATGTGAAAAAATATGGATTTCTAAATGCCTTTTGGAATGCTTGATTAAAGATAAAAACTGACTACTCCCTACAATTAAGGAATTTAATATCTATTTTTAAAATATGTAACTGATAGGCAACCATATTCCAAGGGGTTCCTCACAAGTCTAACTTTTTCTGGGCCTACTAAAATCCAAAAAAATAAATGCTCTCTGGATAAACAGTTCATAAAATAAAGACTTCAGAATACAGCTTGAGAAAAAGCAAAACAACTCAAAGATCTTTTTCTTTTAACTCTACTACAACTTAGACAATGTTTTCCAAAGAAATATTTTTTTTAATTGAAAAGCAAATCCCACCGCTAAACGCAAGTGGTACAAACCATGTATCACCACCATATTTATGTCTAATGTCATGTATTTCCTCCTAGATTGTCAGCTCCCTGAGGATCACACCTGGTTATGTTGACAGCTGTTCTCTGAAGTATTTACAATTCCCTGATTCATTCTCTCTAATCGTGTGGCTGCAGCAGGTAAAAATAAGGCACCAGAAACCACCATTCTGATAAAATAACTGGAGAGAATTGGTAGTGGTGTGGCAGCCACTCACCTAAAAATGCTTGAAGTCAAGATCACGTTCTATAGAAATAAAATTAGATTGTTACAGTATACATTCCTTTACCTATAGCAGGGGTGAAATGATCAAGGACCCAATAAAAATATCAATACCAGTTGGGACTGGGTAAGCAAGGGTCCTGGGAAAGTCAATCTCAAATGCCTGAAGAAGCCAGGGAAGGCAGTAAATGAGCAGACCAGGTCTAATTTCAAGGTATATGTGCATTTGGTTTCTGAGCAGTAAACCCAACTAAAACAATAGGTTTCTGCTACTAAGCCCTAGCCAACTTTCACTATGCAGGAAGATAGAGTTCCAAGCTGCTAGAGCTTTGTATTTTTTCAAATGGAACCACAAAAAGAAATTTTTACCTATTATCTCCAAAATGTTAAATGATATCCCATTTTTTTTCAGCCCTTGTGTAGAACAAATAAAACACATTTACGCATCTGTGCTCTGCAAAAAAGGGTATAATCTTTGTTCCTAGTCAAGGAAGCTAAAAGGAAACAAGCGATGTCTCTTCCTCTTCCTTCTTCCTCATTGTATTCCACCAATAGTGCTCTTAAAGTATGGTTAAGGGATGTTGCCTCAACCAATTTATTATTGGCCTCAGAAGGCATAAGAACAGTGGTGGACAGGGGACTTCCACGATTCGACCTGCTGGTGTTTCATGCCCTTGTATTGATATAATCCCCTCCCTCAGGTGAGGGAAGGACCTGTGACTTGCTTCTGACCAATAAAACATGCAAAGGTGATGTGATGTTACTTCCATGATTATTTTATGCTTCCTAAGACTCTGCCTTGCTACCAGACTCTCTCATCTCTCTCTCTCACTTGTTGGCTTTGAAGAAGCAAACTGCCCTAAATCCTACAGCCAAAGAAATTCTGTCAGCAACCTGAGGGAATTTGGAAGTAGAGACTTTGCTAGTCCAGTTGCTGATGAGACCACAGCCCCAGCTGAAACCTAGACTGCAGCCTAGTAAGGTGCTGAAGCAGAAAACCCATGTAAGCCACGCCTGAACTACTGACCCACATTTAATGAGATAATAACTGTGTGTTGCTTTACACTATTAAGTTTGGTATAATTTGTTACACGGTAGTGGGAAACTAATACAAGGAGCTTGCCCCAGAACACACATCAAGTACATGACTAGGCACATTGTTTAGTTCAGTTGATATTTACTCTCTACAGTATGTCTTTCTCAGTGAAGGAAGCAATGCGTTGAACTACATTCTGGTGAAAGCTCTATCTCAGAGCAGACCGATACCTTCAGTAGCTCTGTTCTGCGGTTCCTCAGCACCATGGGAAAACATGTCTGGACTAATGGTATATGAAGAAAAGAAAAAAGGTCGTATTTTCTTACTTTGACTTAGAACTCTGTTTAATGATACGTGAAACAGGGGAGGAGAAGGGCAGGGTCAGGGCAATAGAGACTGGGGAGAAGTAGTTTTATTACCCAACATCCTTCAAAGTTACACCATAAGAATTTGTTATTACTACAGTTAAAAGCAATGGATAAGCTAATCGATACTACCTGTAATAAGCTGATAATGACAACAGATGTGATGCGGATAGCAAGATGAAAATTCCCATGGAATTATCATAATACTATATACTCCCTGGAGCATTTGAAAATGTAGAGATTCTAATCACACCCACAGCTGGCAAGGAAACTGATCAGTCACCTGTGTCATTCCCTCTCCCAATGTATTTCTTAATCCAACAAAATCACTTATAGATCCCTGCAAAAATCATGCATTTTCTTTACTGCTAAGTCCTACCTCTGTCTAACCCCGGTGACCTCTAAGGATCTAACTAGGTAGCCCTTACTCCAAGAAGCCTTCTTGATAACTCTGTCCCTCCTCATTACTTCCGTAACATCCTATGCCACCTCTATCATTTCACCTCCTGCCTTGTACTATTATTACCTCTTCAGGCGTCTGTCTTACCCACTGGAGTAATTACTGTTTTGGATGAGGGATCATGGCTCTCATTTTTGTACTTCCAACATGTACTTTGACTATAGTAGGTGCTCAGTAAATGGCAAGTGAAGGGTAAATAAATGAATGCCATTACCCAAGGCTGTGCAAGAGATAAGGGGAGCCATTTAACTATGATGAGGCAAAAATAAGCTTGGATACTGCAGGCGAAAATACGCTGAGAGCTTTGAAACACTAAATTGGTTAGCAGTGAGCCTGAGGCAGAGGTCTTCAAAGGTAAAAGATTTATACAAAACAATAGGAAACTAAGAATTTTACAACCTAACACATGTTAAAATTGGGAAAAATATTATAGGCACCCACTATACCCAGATGCTAACTGTTTTCATATCTTGCCTCAAGCAGTATATGCATATCATTAACTCATATCAAATATAAAGAGCTATGCCTTTCTAAAAGCAGTTCTTCTTAGGTTCCTACTCAGCTAGTTTTGTCAGTTACCAGGAAATAAGGGAGCCCCTTCTGGTCAGAATGGCCTTGCAACACAGTAAGAAAGATTCAGTCCTCTACTCTCACCCCACCTTGGAGATCAGTTCCTTAAAATGCAACAAATGGTTTGTCAGACAGCCTTAATTTTCAGTTGAATAACTTTGGTTTGTATAGAGGCCAGTTCTTCCCATTTATTTCAATGGTTTAGGAGGATAAACTTGAAATCATTCCTCCTGAAGAAACTTCAAGGTGACCTTAATGTCATTCTACCACTCCTGCTATGACTCCTTCAGAGTAATAATAATAATAATAATAAATAAAGCCAACTCTTTAGAAATAAGATGGGCAAAGAAAACAAAAAGGCACTACACAGAAAGAAACTATTCCAGCAGCTGAAAAACAAATTAAATAAAAAAAGCAATCTCAATACACAAAAATTCACATTAAAACAAGATGTTAGATTCACCATTAAAAGTACAAAGACTTTTAAAAATATGATATGTGCAAAGAAAAGAACACTCATACGGTGATGATGAGCATGATAGCTCTTCTGGAGAGACATATGGTAGCATGCAGAAAAACCTGAACACGTCATATACATTTATCCAAACTATTCTACTTGGAACTCCAAGGAAACAATCAGATGCTCAGAGATGTATGTTCTAGAGTTGTTCTATCATGATCATGAGGTGGATCGTCTCAATGTCCCACAATAAATAGTTGGTAATATCAAATATGGTACATGATACAATGGACTACTGTGTTATGAATAATAAAGGATTTTTTTAATGGCATGTGACATGCTCACAACGTATGAAGTGGAAAAGAAGCAGCTACCAAATGTTTAAAATACAATTTCCATTTTATTTTTAAAATGTATATAAATGCATAGCAAAAAAAGGTACACACATTAAAATGGTATCATTAGCTATCTGTGAAAGGTAGACTTATCAGTGACTTGTTTTCTTCTTCACATTTTTACTTGAAACTTTTCCTACCCATCTATGTGTGGCCCATCAGAACCATAAGAATGAGAAAAATCCAAGGCATAGGATTAGAAAGCATAAAGTTCCTATAAGCTGCTAAGTAAAGACTCAGTTTTAATAATATCTCCTTAGGTTCTGACATAGGATAATTCTCCCCAAAGCCCCAAGCCAACCCAATCTCAATAGCATTTCATTCTATAAGCATCAATTAAGATGCTTCCACATAGGATGTGAAGAAACAGAAAGAATACATACCCAGAATCCAATACCAGTTAAGTCATTTTCCCCAAATTTAATTCTAATAATAGGGCCATCTTAAAGAGCAAAGGTTCACATCATTTAGCATTAATGAGAGGATCACCTCATTGATGAGTGAATGTGAAAAACAATTCCAAATTTAAAACCACTAATTCAATATGGCTTTTATTTTATTTTAAATTTATTTTATTTATTTTTGGCTGCGTTGGGTCTTCGTTGCTGTGTGCGGGCTTTCTCTGCTTGTGGTGAGCGGGGGGCTACTCTTAGTTGCAGTGGTTTCTCATTGCGGTGGCTTCTTTTGTTGTGGAGCACAGGCTCTAGGCGTGTGGGCTTCAGTAGTTGTGGCATGCGGGTTCAGTAGTTGTGGCTCGCAGGCTCTAGAGCACAGGCTCAGTAGTTGTGGTGCATGGGCTTAGTTGCTCTGCGGCATGTGGGATCTTCCCGGACCAGGAATACTCAAACCCGTGTCCCCTGCATTGGCAGGTGGATTCTCAACCACCGCGCCACCAGGGAAGTACTCAATCTGGCTTTTAAATGTCAGTGGATACAGGTTCCTGCAAACTATCCAGGTCCAAGTGATTGTATTATACCTGATTCTGTTTAACTCTGCTAAACATATATCATTTTTAAAAGAATCAGCAGCGCACTTTATTCTGGTTATTCTTTGGTATTTTGTTAGTAATTATAAAATTGGATTGACTTTTGATGACAGCGTTGGCAAGGTAACGCTGGGCGGGTGGCCCTACGGTCCCTTTCAATCCTATGGATCTGTAACTGGTTTTCCTTAAATATCCCCACTAAATTTATGTTTTAACTAGAAATCACTAATCTGTAAACTAGGATTTTACAGAATTTTGAATCATAGATCTTTTTAGTCTTCAATGAATTATACTGTCTGCATTTGTTAATAATTCAGTCAAACAAAATAATGGTAAATTAGTCATTTTCTGTGTCAGATAAAACACACACATACAGAAAACAAACGATTATTTGTACTCAAAGGATATTGTTATAATCTTGACTCACTTGTCATGTAACACTGGAACAAAATGGTCACACTAATTGCCAAAATCAAGTTTCCCTTCCCGATTTACAGGCTGTTCCATTTTATTCTATAAATTCTGAGCTGTCACAGACTCAGGAAATTATTACTGTCATCAATAGATAGATTGTTTTAGTGGTGCAGATGGCTGTCCTTTTATAGGCCAACTTAATGACTTGTTCTTACCTAATCTGTCATCTGTTATTTAGTTGTCATGATGAACTTTTTGGGTTTCATATCAATCAATTTTCCATGTTTACTAAACAGATGGCTTTATTAAAAAAAAAGCAAAGCAAGAAAATGACATTAAATGATTTTTAAAAAAACTGCAAAGGCTACATACACTTTCCAGTGTATCTAAATAAAAGTAAACATTGCTATTAAAAAAGTAAACTTGAAGCCAAAGTGAAATAGTTTTTAAAACTCAATGGACTCAAAGAAACAAGCAGTAGCAGCTGTCTACAAGTAGAATGCATTACATGAAAATAGGGATAGGTTCTTCTCCCAATTTTTATCACAAAAATTTAAAATCTACTCTGACAAATAGAGATGACAAATGTCAACTGATATAAATCATCAATTCAGAAGCTCCTTGTGTTTTAATTCACAGATGTACCTCCTTTGTTGTCTGTAATCCTTTTTAGAGGGTAGGTTAATTACATAAATACTTCCATTTAGTGAAAATTCTTCTTTATTTTTGTCATCCTTAAGATTTCTTTGTTTAATTACTGGGTTATTATCAAATCGAGATCCAAGCGCAAGAAGCATAATGGTAAATTTAAATGGCTTACGTCAATGAGATTGGAGCTTAGAAAATAGTTAGTGGCACTGTGCCATGGAAGAGCACTGTTAGTTCAGGCTGTACGAGAGAAAGAACTTGACAGTTGTAAGAAACTAAAATATATTATTGTGAAATAATCTAACATTACGTTTAGAACAGTATATTTAAGATACTGTGTGTGTGTGTCTATGTGTGTTCAGGGGGGATATCATATCAGTAAGCTTGGGGCTTACTTTATCAGTCCCTAATAATGCTGCAAAGGTTATAAGAACAGAGCCTTCTGATATGTGTACAAAAATATTCCAGAAATAGTTTCCTAGTGTCACGTGAACCACATCTTCCATTGTTGAACGAAATGAGTTCAACTCTGGTTTTCATCTGCCCAAATTCACGGTTCCTTAGCAATACAAAGTTAAGAATAAGGAAGATTATGAAGGCTTAATTCTTTATGGCCTTCAGACAAGGTAGAAGAACTTAAGATGGCAAGCCAGCCGAATTTTCCAAAAAGACACTTCCTTTACAGTTGTATTTTCTTATACGATAACCACAGTAAAATACAAAGCTAGAGCAGATAGCCATCATGCCATTCCAAGGTGCTCAGAGCCTTGATAGGATGGAAAAAAACTATCAAAAGAAAACTGAATATCTGATATTTTATTTGAGACTGACAAAAATTTTCTATTCCCTCTTATGGAGAACAAAGGCAAAAAGATATATTATATATCAGAAAGCCAGAGACTTTAAGTCCTACAAACACCTTAATGTGGAAAGAGAATTTGCCTTCAGCTTAAACCCTTCAGGCAGAGAACACATGTTTGATGACAAACGTGTGCCTGGAACTGGGCCAGGTGCTCTACACACACTAGATCAATCCTGAGTAACTACGAAAGCAGTCCAGCTTCAGCCAAGGGAGCTCCTAAAGCAAGAGGTGAAAGACCACACGTTTGAGGAAAGTCACACAACACGGTCAAGCTCTGGTTGCGGTTAGTTTTCCTCCTTTCACAGCTACTGGTCCATGACAGCTTTTGATCTGTTCAAAATACTTTGTAGGCATTCTTAAGTGATTAAAAACCTTGGGACTGCTTCAGATGATCAAATCTGCAAGCAAACACCAGCCAAGATCATTTTTTATGGATTCCACCACATTAAGCAATCATTTATCAAAGTTGTACACGCTATTTAAGGATCACGTGGTATAAACCTTCACTCAAAGCCAGAATGGCTGGCACGACATGACAATAGTCTGTGGCTGTTATATTTAGGCATATTATTTTGGGGAGTGTACGCTGTCATACTGAAATGCATATTTACTATATTTCAAAAGCTTGGAACTATAGGCTGTTGGTGATTTTCACAAAAGTGAAATCACACTGCCATCACAGTCCGTGAATAAGATTATCTCTTCTTTTCAGTATACTTGGAGCATCCTGTGCCTCTAGGTCATAGCGGCTCAGATATGAGAACTAACCTTCTCCCACTAGGTGAGTGATTCTTAAAGTGTGGTCCAGGAAGAGGAGAAGGAGAAACATCCAGCAACACGTTAGCAATAAAAATAAAAGACCCCCAACCCAGACCTCCTGAATGCAAACTGGAGGTGGGGTTTAGCAATCTGTGCTTTAACAAGCACCCCCGTGTCCCTCTGGTGCCCAGCTGACTGTATCGAACAGTATCCTGGACATAATAGCCACTTAATAAATGTTTGTGATTTAAATCAAATTAAAATGTTCTAAAAACAACTTGCTTACTTTAACATATTTATTTATGAGAATAATCTAACACACGGGTTTCCTTGCCAGTGTTTCCACTACTATGAAATCTTAACACTGGAGAGGTATTTTGTCAAGAACTTTCCATTCCTTAACTAGGCACGGCTAGGTTCTGTTGACTTGTCACTAACTGAAACCAAGGATGGACCATAATCAGAATGAAGAGGGGTGAGGAAGAGAAAAGCAAAAAAGAAAGGAAAGCGATTTTATTCCTTCTGTTCATTTGGTACAAAGATCCCAGGTGTGCCCTATATATTAAGATGTAAGTCACATTAAATTAGGATAACTGAGTAAATAGTGTGAGTTTTAGGGAAAACATATTAAGATCATAAACAAAATCAGCTCTATTTTAAGGAGAGTGCATAGTTTAAAAAGACTAATAAACATTGGTAAGTAACGTGGGAGAGGATAATAATACAAACACAACATGACAGGTCTACACTGCCTGATGCTTTTTACTGCTCTGCCAGCCCCATGCATCTATGGCATAGCAAGCAAGTGCATAGGCTCCTGAGCCAGATTAAGTGGGTTATAATCTGGCTTAGGTCTTCACTAGCTGTAGGTCCTTGGGGAAAATAGTCATCTCCTTTGTGTCTTGAGTATCCTCATCTGTAAAATGGAACAACAATAGTAACTCATAGAACTGATGAAAGATTTAAATTAAATAATGTGTATTGTAAATGCTCAATATATGGTAGGGTTTTGCTTTGTTTTGTTGTTTTTTGTCTTTTTCTTTTTTCTGTAATGGGTGTTACGGAAGTCAATGTAGCTGCAAGAGCCACTAAATTTTAAGAGGTTGATAGTCTATCTGTCCAAGTTACAGAACATAAAACAAAAAGGTCATTAAGTCAGGGGTAGAATCCTATCAGTGCTTACCCAGCCCTGGGGGCACCACAGGTATTTAGTAAGTGCAGGCCAAATAAGATGGATTATACCACAATACCAAGAAGTCTCCCCCATGATTTGTGGTTGAGAATTACTCAACAGAGACTTTACCACTTCACAGAACTGAGTAGATTCATCATACCCGGATGACAAAACTGAGAAAAGTAAATTCCCTAAATACATAATTGTTCTAAATATTAAAATATTTTTTCCTAATTCTGGGACAGCTTGCACCCCCATCACCGTAACAACCCATAAACACTGCTTATCTTTCACCTAGGAGGCAGGAGCAGGAGATTCTGGTGTTTATCACCTGGGCCTTTTCTTCTTCTTGACAGACTATGAAATTCCAGAGTTCTCCAAACAAGTCCAGTTTTACAGAGCCAATTGTGGCCTTCCCCAAAAGTGCAGCAGCAACACAGGCAAACATCCAAAGGTAAGGGAATGGTACGCATCAGGTTAGGCGCTGGCTTTCCATTAGAGGCCAATAAAACCAACAGCAATGGAAAATGCACGATGCACCAGAGACCTTCTAAACCAATTAGCCGAGGGCAGGATGAACAGCAATCATGCAAACACTGGGACATTCAAGGCTCTTCTGCTCAGAGGAAACAGCGGATCCTTGCTTTGGACAAAGAACACTAATGTGCAGGGTTTTAAGCTTTCTACTATTAGCATTTATCACTTAAATTCTATTTGAATATTAGGCTTTTTAGGGTTTACATTAGACTTCGTGGCTAAATATTCATGAGCACCCTCTAAAAATTTAAGTAAATCAAAATACTGAAGAGTGGAGAGTCTAAGGGCTAAGCGAAGGTGGGGCAAGAAGCAATGGTGGGGCTTCCCTGGTGGCGCAGTGGTTGAGAGTCCGCCTGCCGATGCAGGGAACACGGGTTCGTGCCCCGGTCCGGGAAGATTCCACATGCCGCAGAGCGGCTGGGCCCGTGAGCCATGGCCACTGAGCCTGCGCGTCCGGAGCCTGTGCTCCGCAACGGGAGAGGCCACAACAGTGAGAGGCCCGCGTACCGCAAAAAAAAAAAAAGAAGCAATGGTGGAAGGTCTTTTTGAGAAGGTATGAATTTGCTGAGCCCACATGAGACAAATGCAGTTTAGTGAGGTTGAAAGGAAAAGGGAAAGGATGCTAAGAGAGGGACAACGTGAGAGAGAACACTGGGGACAATAATGAACTGAGCTTAGACACCTAGCCTGAACCGGGGGGTGATCCACTGGGCTTAGAAGGATGCTGTGGTAGTATAGCGAAACCTAAGTGTTTTGAGCCTGGCAGCCCTGGGTTTTAATTCTGTCTCTTTCTGACCTTTGGGAAGATACTGAATCTGAGATTCACTTGGAGCACCCACGAGAGGGCAATGATACCTATCAGATAAAATAGGTTTAGAATACTTAACAGCAACAGGTAGTAGGTATTCCAACTATTTCTTTTCTCTTCCCCTCATCAGAACAGATGCCAGATCTTTACTTCAAAATCAACATGGCCAAAACCAAATTCACTGCCTTTTCTTATAAGTTTCCTTCTTCTTATAACTTTTCTTATAACTTCTTATAACTTTTCTTAGAAGTTTCCTTCCTTTTCAACTGCCCTGTCTTATTAATAGGGCCACCTCCTCTCCCCTGACCCAAGCTTGGAATATCTGACTGACCACTGTCTCACCTCTCACCTTCAAAATGAGTGCCCAGGCAAATTATAACTCCCAAAACTACTCATTTCCATCTCTTCATCTCTATTTTGTCAGTCACCACCCAGATATAACCCTGAACCTTTGGAAAGGCCTTCTAACTGACACTCTTTATTACCCTCCCACCAATTCATACTACATCTTACTGCTTAGATTATCTTTTTAGAACACTGCTCTAATATTCCTCCTACAATGAATGGTTCCCGGTCTCCTGCCACTCAGTTATTCATTCATCTAATAAAGAGTTACTGGACACCATTCAAATATCAAGTACTATGCTTTGTACTACAGGTGCAAAAATGAATAAATCACAGCCTTGAGCGTCCAGTAGGGAGAAAGAAATAAACAGAGTATAATACAATGCTACAAACAAGAGATAGAAATGTGGACAATAATTTTAGAGGATCAACAGGATAATATCTCACGGAGGTGATGCTGTATCTGAGCAGTGTCTTAAGAGATGAGAGGTGTTTGTCAGGCAAAGAAGTGGAGAAGGGTACCTTTTTCCTCTTCCAGGATACAAGACTAAAAAACAAACAAACAAAAAGCCCAACCACCTATTTTGTATATAAAAGATACCCCTACACACTGAGGATGTTAAATGGAGTCACTGCTGCAGTAAGAGTGTAACTGAGTAATTACTTAGGAATTATGTAGGATGTAAAGAGATTTTCCAGGAGGAACCACGTAAAACAAAGGACAGGTTCTTCACAGAAGATGCAGTGGCAATGACTAAGAATTCCTTTGGGCAATTATTGGGTCAGTTATCAAAATAAAGGAGGTAGAGATTTGAGGAGCAAACAAATAAGAGATGAGAAAAGCAACACAACGTGATAGACATTAGCACTCCACTGGCCAAAGAAAGAAAGGGTTGGGGAAGGGAGCTTTAATCCTCAATGACAGTGAGCACAGAACTTATTACTTCTGAAATAAATATTCTTATCACAACCCCTCCTGACCCCAATAAACACTAAAGAGTGGCAGGAGGAGAAGCTGTTTTGAGGGCAGTAAGCTTTAATGTCACCTCATTCCTAACCTCATTGGATCCACTCATGGGAGAGTCAAATCTAGAGGCCTATTTCATTACAGACCTCATTACATATATGTATCTCCTCCCTCCATTCTTAAATCAGTGACACAGGTCAGTTCAAGATCTGCAGCATCACAGAGCATTTCAACCAATTTGCACACAAATCTCCTGACACGCATGCCCTGAATCTGCGGTTGAAACTGTGATTTATTTCTTAGAAGCTCAACACGTGTCAAATATGAGAGCTTTTCTGTTTAAATTTTGGGGTGGGAGGGGCAAAAAATATTTTCATCTCATTTTCTCATCAAATTAGTCTCTCTTACCATATTTGTTGTTTGTTTGTTTCTAGGACTAATGATACTACCAGGTGTGAGCTGTGTACTCATCACAAATAAGAAGGGGTCCTTCCTTGTCTCTGTTCTCTCACCACCTGCACAGTGTCTGGCATTTAAGTGTTAGAGTAATCATGGGAGAGAGCAGTATAAATGACGTGCATATGTTATAGTGTATATGAATGTATTATCGCATAGGTGAATGAGGCTGAATACCTTGTCTATTCAATGGTACATCCAGTTTTATGAACTCTTCTGTGACTCTGTTTCTTCATCAATAGAATGTGCATCATACTGCCTTCCCCAAAGGTTGTGATGAGGGATTAACAGGGTAAGATACACAAAAGGCCTAATGAGTCTTTCGTAAAAGCTAGTGAAATACGGAACAAAAGCAAAAACAAAACTAAAGCAAAAAAACAGCATGCTTTTTAGACAAATGAGATTAAACAACAATGATGGTAACTATACATAACAGAGCCTCAGGAGGCACCCCTAGGCTCTCAGAAAGCTCCTTCAACTTACTCATATTAGGTACCTCTAGGAATCAAAATGGAAACACACTGTTTTGTCCAAATGTAGATGATGGTTAGAGAAGTAAGGTGGGTGACAGGCGAAAGTCTTCATTGAAATTGATGTAAAAGAAACAGGGTGCGAATCCCAGATTCTACTTGCCCGTGAAAAAAACGGCTCACTATTTTCCTGGAGAGAGGCCAAGCAGGAGACGGGAAGAAGGGAAGAGAGTTGGTAGAGATATTTATTCCTCTAGTTCCTCCCTGGGAGGTCACCTCCATCTGGTTTCCTCAGTGGAAGGTCACTGTCCTCTCGAGGCAGGTTCCTCCCACACCTCAATCCTCTGTGGTTCCAATACCAGCTCCCTCCCCTTGTCCCTTCAGGTCAAAGAGTCATAACAGCTCTACTATTACTGATCTCAGTTTACACATCTTCTGTGGTTCCCTACGCTCAGTCCACAACTTTGTCAATAGTCCTCTTGCACATAAAATCTTCAACTCATCTTGATTTGAATGTGCCATCTGTTTCCTGTTGAGAACCCAACTGACAGAGCCTTGCAAATTGTGCTTTTGGTCCAGGAGCGCCACACCACCGTTGTTCTCCAAACATTCTGTGCTTTTCTACAGCTCCTGTGTCTGTACATTCCATGCTGGTTTTAAGTTAATGGCCTTCCCACTGTTTCTGACTTCATGACTTCTCAAGGTGGTTCTTTTAATCAAACCTCCTTTGATCCCACCGTGGGCAGAATTAGGGGCTCCTTCTGTCATACTCTACGTCTACAACTTTGACAACACATTATATTGTGTACACTTGGAGAATGGCTAAGTCTCAACATCTACCACTACACCTGGTACCCAGGAGATAAAAACAAATGAATGCTTGAAAGAAATTACTGCTGTCACATATATTCTTCATAGAGTTTTACCCATCCAGTCAACTGTTACTGGCAATCCATTTAGCAACATGGAAGCACCAAATACTCAGAGCCCTGAAACTGAGATCTTCCTGGGAACCCAAAATTCAACCTACATGTAAGATTTATTTATTAAAAAACCCATAGGGGAGGCAAATAAGAAGATATGTTTTGAATCTGAGCTTGCAGGTTACACGTTTTCTTTAATAACCTGATATACTGAAAAAATATATGACAAATTGTTGAGTAATGAAGGATTTTTTTTAGTAGTTACTGAGTTTTAAATTCTAAGACAGATCTTAAAATCATATATACATACACCACACATATATTAGTACATTAAAATAATAACTGATTCAAACTCACCTAAATAGCTTATACTCATTAAAACAATGTACTTTTCTGTTAAGTAATAATATTTTCTTCCCTCACACAATTCATTTCTCATGTAGATATTTCCAAAGAAGGCTGCATTACTGTCACAGACCCTTCTGTTCTTAGAACCTAGGAGGTCATTTCTTATAGAGCAAAATGTCTAACACTTACATGTAGATTTCCAAAGCTTTGGTATCTTTCTTAGCTTTTAATATCTACTATGATATCATTGCCCAGAAAGTCAATTCCTAGTCAAGGATTTTTAAATAATCTGACTCTGGATGTTCAGAACTTTAGTTAGCTCTCAATTGCTAACCTGTGAAACTTTTTTCCTCCTCTCATGAAAATATGTACCAATAAAACACACCTGATTAACAGCCTAGACCAAGCAGCATGCAAAATTCATAGACGCTAATGCCTCTTAGCAGGGTACTTAGTATTTACAAATCATTTTGCCTCCATTTAATGACCAAATCATTGGTGTTCTAAACAAAACATATACAGTATGGCAACTGTTTACTTGCCAATGAATGCTATTGCTTTCCATTATTCATTTCCACTTCAGAAAGTGACTCCTCAAGAAACCCTACAAACCATTTTTTTGTATACAGCTGACTTTCTGTAAAAGGAGGACGGGGCTACCTTTAGTTAACAAATCATATGCTAATAAGCACTTTTCATGGGATATTTATTTTCATCCTTCAGCAACCCTTCAAGACAAGGTCAGAGAAGCTAGGAGACTTGCCCAAGGTTAGGCAAGCAAGACAACAAGCAGTTAAATCTCCGAAGCCCAATCTCAAGTTCTTACTGTTATATCATGCTGACTACCTATGTAGGCTAAGGTGTCATGTATAGCAACTGAAAGTATCTACATGATAGGGTGCACTTGTGATTCTTCTTTGTCCCATTATGTCTGCCCTCTGAGGAGAGTGAGGGACAAGAAAAGAAGAGATTTTTGTGTCAGTCCATTATCACTGATGCTCATCACCAGAGAACTATTCTGTAAAATGAACACAACCTTCCTCTAACAATGCTAAATGCTAGTGGACCCTGGCCTGGCCCTTTCTTTTTCATTCTCAGAGGATCAGTGTTCTTAATGTTGTAGCGTCAATTCTTTTCAATTAAGCCAGGTCCTATTCCTGCCTGGACATTCAGCTCTCAGACAAATGGCTTCAATTACCCAGGGCCTGTTTCTCAACCAGGAGCCAATTCCCTCGTATAAAACAGATAATGTTCCTCAATGTCCCTCCAGAGTATTTTTTTTTTTAATTTTAAGAATATAACATTTCAGTGAATTGTCTAGGGAATAAATGGTTTTCATTGGAGGGAAAATTGTTAATTTAATTCTGCTCCTTTCTAAAGACAATGGAAATTCTAAGCAAACTTTTATCCTAAAAAAACATAAAAGGTAGGAAAAATACAAACCACATCATAAAACAACAAATAAACCCTTCTAGATTACATTCTTAGCCAAAATGCATTTGATGAATTTGAAACACTGGATACATTATGAACAAATTTACCTTGATTTATTATGCAAAATCATTAGCAGTTTGAATTATTTCACTGCTTATTGTTTTAAAAAATCCTATATTTTTAAATAATTGAGGTAAAAGTTACATGCGATGAAATAGATTTTATAATGCGTAAGTTCTGACAAGTGTATACACACATGAAACCAAGACCCTAATCAAGTTAGAGACCATTTCCATCATCCTAAGAAGCTTCCAGTGGCCCCTCCAGTCAAGCCCCATCACCTCTATAGGCAACCACTGATACGATTTTAATACTCACAGATAAGTTTTACCTGTTTTTGAATATAAATGTAATCATACAATATGTACTCTCTCGTCTCCTTCTTTCAACTGTTTAAGATTCATCCATGCTTTTGTGTTTATCAGGAGTTATAATTTTCATGGCTGAACAGTACTGCACTATACAAATGAGCACCCGTTTATTCTCTTGAAGGACTTATGAATTATTTACAATGTAGGGCTTCAATGAATAAAGTTACTATGAACATTTGTATAGAAAAATTTTTGTGGATATATGTTTTCATTTTTCTTGGGTAAATACACAGAGAGGAGCATTGCCGGGTAATAAAGTATATGTTTAACTTTACGAGAAACGGAACTATTTTCCACAGTGGTTGTATCATTTTATATTTCAGCCAGCAATGTGTAAGAGTTTCTGTTACTCATGGTCATCAGTCACCACAGACTTTAATTGTTGCTATTCAAGTGGGAACAGAGATATCTTATTCTGGTTTTTCCCCATAGTCATAGCTAATGATATTGAATATCTTTTAATGGAATCATTGGTCATATATAAAACACATATTTATATTTATACATTTGGATAATGTCTGTTGAAATCTTCTACCCTTTACTTGAGTGGGGGTTTTTTTGTTATTCGAGTGTAGGAGTTAGTTTTTTTTTTAAATGTATATTCTCAATACATGCTCTTTATTAGACATATGCATAAGTATTTTCTTCCAGACAGTAGCTTGCCTTTTCATTTTTTTTTTCATTTTTCTTAACTGAGTCTTTAGATAAGAAGAAGCTTTTAATTTTAATGAACTCCAATTGATTATTTTTTTCTTCTGTAGTTAGTGCTTTTTGTTTACTCTCTAAGAAATCTGTCTAGCCCAAGGTCTCTAAGATATTTTTCTACATTTTGTTCTAGAAGCTTTACAGTTTTAGCTTTTATATTTAAGTCTATGATCCACCTCAAAATAATTCATATTTTTTTCACTTGTTTCTTACTGTACTTTAGCTTGGGTAATTTCTATTTATATGACTTTAAGTGCACTAACCTCTTATCACGCAGAGTCTAACTGGCTGGTAATCCCGTCTATTACATTTTTCATTTCAGCACTTTTCAATTCTAGTATTTCCTTTTGTTTCTTTTTATAGTTATCATTTCTCAGCCAAAAGTCCCCATCTGTTCAGGCACTACATCAAACTTTTTCTTTATGTTCTTGAACATTGTTACAATAGCTATAACTGCAATATCTTGATCATCTTGGCATCTGTCTCCAGTGACTGCTTGTTTTCTTGATTGGATATCATATCTTCCTGCTTCTTCACACATATCATAATTACACATGATACACAACAAGGTGTCTGGATTATCTTTTCTTCCCTTACAGATATGAAGTATTATTTGGGCAGTCAATTAAATTTTTGGCAGATTCTCTTGACTTTTTTTTTTTTTTTTAATACTCTGTTAGAGTGAACCTGTTTGGTTCTACTCTTAGTTTGAAGGAAATGGTCCTCATTCAAGATTATGATCTTACTCCTGAAGTGTGGCTTTTCTATATTCTCAGCTAAGTTTCTGAGCTGTTCAGCCAGAACTTTCCATTCTGGCCAGGACTCCAACATCTCTCAGCACTGTATGACCTTTGTAATCTCTGTTGAGCATTCAGCCCTGCAGAAGTCATCCTCTGCTAGGTCCTACAGAGTCCCACTCTGTGCATGCACAGCAGAGCCCTGGCAAATAACATGCAGGTTACCACCACGAGTCTACTTCTGTGTCCTATTCTGCACAGATTCCTCTTTCCAGTACCCTGTCAAATTTTAGCCACTTCAGCAGCTCTGAACTTCCAACTCAGATGAACACCATGACTCTCCACTGTGGCCTCCCCTCGAGATATAAGGAAATCTTGCCTGTTTCCTTCCTTTCAAGGATCATACCTCTACTGGCTATTTTCCAATGCCTAAAATCAGTTGTCCTATACATTTTGTCCAGTTTTATAGTTGTTTACTGTGGTAAATTGTGCCATTTATTCTATCATGGTTGATACTGAATCTGAACATTGAATTGGTAGGCAGTAAACCAACTACATATGTTTATGTCAATTGATGACCTTCGAGAGAATACTGCTCAAGTGAAATCCTAATCAAGATAACCAATATAAAGGCAGGCTCAAGAGTATTTCATGCAATGTCTTTAAGTCGTAGAGAAAAACAGTCAGGATTAACCATGTTGGCAATAACTTCTACACTACATAAAAACAGTGTTTGTAACATATCTATATTAGCCTAATAAAGAAAAGTGTCTGCTACAACAGTAAGTGATTCACTGCCTATGTCAGAGAGCTTTGGAACCTTCATTTTTCACACATAGTGTCATTTTTTTCATAATATGTTAGAGGAAGAGCCATTAGAAAAACTTATGTCATAAACATTAAGTTTATGGATACATGCTTGAATTAACAACATATTTGGCCAAGATTCAAAATGACTTCATGTTTTCTGAGGCCCAATTCAGTTAGAACTTGAGGTCAAGCAAAAAATCAGGTCTAAAAGCTGACATAAAAATAGATTTCCTCTCTACCCTCCTCTTTCAGGTACTAATTAATTTTGTTGGGAGTGTTTTTCTACTCAAACTACAGATCCCCTCCCAGAAAGAAATTCCTCCTAGGGCTTTCATTAGCATCAGTTCATTGAAGATGCCCAAATCAATATTCCAAGGTCAAACCTCCCCCTAAGTTTAAACATCCACCTAGATATCCACCTTGAACTCAACATCTCCAAAACATAATTCCTTCTCTTCCTACAAAAATATGTACCTTCTCCTGAACCTCCGTTCTGGCTGCATTATGTGCCTAGTCACCCAGAAGTGAACTCTCTCTCCTTTCATTTACGCTTTCACATATCCAATCCATCACTAAGCCCCAGAAGTTCCTGGCTTTCATTATATCTCAAGTTTGTCCCCTTGCTTGCACCCCTGCTCTACTGAGAACTTTTGCTCATTGCTCACGTAATCTGTTTCCACAGACTTCAAATGGTCTCTTCCCTCCAATCTATCCATACCTCAACTCCCAACTGCTCTTCTTAAAACATCAATTTGACCAGACCTTTCCATCTTTTAAAATGCTACCAAATACACTCAGACATCTCCAGCATAAAGTTCACATTGCTTTTGCTTCTTCCCATCTCTCCTTCCTTAAGTCCCATGTCTCCTCGTTGATAATTTACACTCTAGTGACACCAAACCATTGAGAGGTTTCTCGAATGTATCATATAATTTCAGGATCTCAACCTATTGCAACAGTCAGGCCATCTGCCTGAGATTAAACTCCTACTCATACCTGGGGCCCAGATCAAACGTCTCTACCTCTGAGCTCCTGAATAGTAGGAGAACCAGTAGAATAGCCTGGTTCTTCTAGCCTCTGTTTTGTCTTGATCCACTTCTTTTACTATACTACATTTAAAATGATCTGTTGGTCCCCTACTAGATGGTAAATGACTTGTGAAAAGGAAGTGTAACAAATGTATATTTCCTCACCCATGAACTAGCACAATGCTTCACCCACAGGGTACCTCCAATAAATGCTGGGTGACAGATAGATGAGTTACAGAAAAATATCCACTTCCATTAAAGCACAGAGGGAACACTGAAACTGCTCTCAACGGCAATTCTGAAGTGTGGGGTGTTGCCCGGTGGCTGTGACCAAAGCTGTTGAAATCAACATCAGTATGACAACCGGCACTTTAAAATTCAGAAAAAGCATCTAGTTATTGTCATGACCAGCCACTGCCTATGGCCTATATTTCTTTGCTTATTTAAAATATGACTAGACTAGTTTTCAAATCTATGTAATTTTTAGCTCCTCACATATACAGTGTATATATGTGTGTGTGTATAGACATATATATAAAATATATGGACAAATGGATATGTAGTATACATGTAGTTATACATTTAAAAAAAATGAAACAATCTAGAGATGAGACGTGTTAGGTTTTTTTTTCCCTATCTTGTGATGATCATTTGGCAAGTAATTTTAATTTTTCAGTAATTTTTAAAAATATTTGAACTGGCAACCTAAGAGTATGGATCTGCCCAAAATGAGTATCTTTAGTAAATCTGGCCTTCACAAATCACCTTCCATTTTTTACCTCAAAATTCTCTGTAAATCTTATACCCATTTTATAAAAGAGAATGCTGAGGAAAATTAGAAAACTAGAAATCTGTTCTAGGGAGCTACCCTATTGTACCCTGTTTGTGGCAGATCCAGTAGTGGGGGCTACCTAAAGAGCTTGGAATGGGTCCACGCCATTAGGGCAGATGCCCTTCCAAAGCCCATAGCAGATGCTCAATGGATATTTGAATGGCTGATGATGCTAATGATATTCATTTTAGTTACTACTTAATGAGCATTTACTATGTGTCAAGCAGCATGTTGAAGTGCCTCAGATGCATTATCGCACTAGTCTCAGGATAACTCTGTGAGGTGGGTGTTATTGCCTTTTTACATAGAGGTGGAGAGGAAGGAAAAGAACAGCAGAACTCCAGCAAGAAGACCCAAGTCCTATCTTGCCTCTGACACCAGCTTCCTGTTCAGAGAGTAAGACCAGACTACCTCTAATGCTGCTTCTAGCTTTAGCATTCCAGGATTTGAATCAAAATGTTATTAGAACCGTTTGTGAGAGAAACAGAGGTCGTGCTTTAAAATAAAATCTCTATTAAAAATGCATTTTTTCGTGTAGTAAACCTTCTTAAAGGAAATGAAGAGGATTAAATCGAAGTAGTCTAAAGTCACTAGAAGTACATAGTGTCCCTGTCAGTGGCACTTTTTAAATAAGATGATGTAGCAATTGCTTCAGGGCACTTCCTTTTATTTTTCAATATTATTGGAATGAAGAGCAATAGTAATTTCTAATACTAAAGCTATCATTCTTTTCTACGATTTAACTTAGAAATTATAAAAAATAATTGTAACAGTATTTCTGAAATACATTTTAAAAAATACGCCCAGATAGATGAACATTCACAAATTATTTGATGGCCAATGGCAAAGGTAGGAGCAGGGTCAGGGGAGTAGGAGAGGAGGGAGAGCAATGACTGCTTATTTGAGAACTTGGTTTAGGGTTTCGGTTGTTTCTTTTAACTCAAACTGTTTCCATAACAAGTTATATAAAGTTAGGTTTCCGCACCTATCCCATTAAAATTTTAGTTACTTTTCACAATAAAATCCTCATAATTATGTAAAAATTGGCAAGGCCCTGCTATATTTTTACACCATTAGGCCCAGAGCTTATAAAAGAGGTGCCAAGAAAAGGCGTCTTCATTATGTAAGTCACTGTCTTGTGGAGTTATCTCTGGAATGGCTTAGATGCTTCCTCTACCTTTACTTAAATGGTATCTGATCACAAGTGTCAGTAGAAATGTCAGTGTCTGGGAACTAGAAATGCTGTTACACAACCCAGCAAGACCGGGAAATGCTGAATATTCTACCTCTTTCTCTGAGAAGTCAGAAAACAAAGAGACTTGTGAAGCTCCACTTGAACCAACCTTCCACACTTACCCAGGCAACGCCAACCAGCCCTTCACCACCACGGACTTCCTTCCCTCCGAAATACCCACTACCACTGTGTAGAACATAAGGGGAGGATTCATCTATGACTGTGGCTTATCTGTAATTTATCTATTTAGAACATTATACTAAATTATAGATCTAATGTCACCAGTCTGTTTGCTTGTCTCTACCTCTCTTTATTTCTCTCTTCCCTTCTTGGTCTCCTTTCCCCCTTTCACCTCCACACCTGGATTATAAATTACTGGTCCAGGGCCAAAAAAGTCAGGAGTACAAACTCAATAAACAAACAACCCAAAGCTCTTGACTTCCTGATGGCAAACTTATGTGAAATTAGCGACAACTACTCCAATATGCATTAACCTCTTTCTAACAAGCTGCTTCTTTTATCTGCAGTTCTCAATATGCTTTAGGATGTCTTTCATTTCTTCCTTATCTTGCCTCCTACTTCCCCCACAGACTTCAAAAAATATATATATATTTGGTGGTTGATATGATCAGTGCACTTCCTCTGAAATTAAAGTTTCTTTTGATATTGAGCTCAGTACATTTAAAGTGGAAATCAAATGACTCAGGCTGGTTTTAAAGATTTAAGCCACTAGTGAAGAATTTAATATGCTGGTGTTGGGTTTCATAATCAAATAGAGAAGAACCTGTTTCTGTTCTAAAATCTACCCAACCAAAATTTCAAAGTGTCTCCAAAACTGTATTAAATTTGTATTAAATAGAAATATTCAGCAAATATTTAGTAAAGGCCTTTAAGTGCCAGTCACAGCTTTGGGTGCTGGGGAGACAACATAACCTGCGTAGACCCTGCTTTTGCCTTCAGAAGCTTTTAGTCTGGCAGAGAAGTTAGATATTAATTTCATAATTAAATGTGTAGTGATCTAATTACAATTGTGATCATTGCCATGAGGGCGATAATTGAGCTGATCTAGCCTAGTCTGAGGGTAGGGAAAGCAGATGAGGATGGGATCAGAGAAGGAGGACTTCAGAAAACGGCATTTAAGCGAAGACCTAAAGAATGAGGGGATCTCAGTGAACTTTCAGATAGACAGAACAGCATCAAATGGGAAGAAGCTTGCCACGTCTGAGAAGAGAGAAGGCCAGTGTGGTTGCAGTAGAGACAGCAAGGCAGAATGGTGTCAGACTAGTCAGAAAATAAGCAGGGCCGGCATCAGAGGAGCTCAGAGGCCATGTTAATAATTTAGGACTTTATGCTAAAAGCAATGGCAAGTCACCAAAGGTTTTAAAAGCAGCAGATGAACATGACCAGGTTCACAGATTCCCCTGGCTCAGTGAAGAGACCCAACACTTCTTGGTGATAGCGGGGAAGCCAGTGATTATCCCCATCGTGTCCATTAATGACCAGAAAAAAACACCACAAAGAATAAGCAGTCAAGGAAAGAGTACAACTTCAGTGGAACTCCAAACTGCCATTCCTAAATCTGTATTTCAAACTTCTGGTGCAAACAGCTCTGGCAGCCACGTGAGAATAGGTCAAAGGCAGTAAGTAGGACTGAAAGCCGACGGACTAATTAGAGGGTTATTGTCTAGGTAAGTGATCTTGGTGATTCAGGAGCAGAGAAAAGTGAAGGGACAGGAGCCACAGAGAAGGTAGAACCTATAGTATTGTACATGGTGAATCTCCTTATTGGGATTATTACATACAGTTTTCAAAAATTAATGGTTTGGGTTCCTCTTGAAATTTGTATGACACTGGAATATGCTCACAAATTCTAATTACTTTTTCAAATATAAAATAAATAAAAATTGACACTGCCAGAGGAATAAAGCCCACAATATTTAATCAATCTCAAATCCTTTAGGAACTTAGCAAAACGACAACTCATAGTTTAATTATAAACAATTCTCACCTAATCATTTAAAAAGACCTATTATGAATGTGTGCTGGCAACACAGTCTAGATTTAGTTACTTTTTGCAACTGGAGTATTAAGTCTTGGGCTTCTAATTATTCAAAATTAACTTCCTCCCCTGCTAATCCAATTCTGTAAGGTTTTACTCAGTGTTACTCTACATAAGCTGGACAAAAACTATTAAATTGAGTGATAGTACATCTTTTATTAAAAAATAAACCATGTGAGTTATAATAACAGCCTTTGGAGACTGAAAGTTATGGCCAGTGGGATCTTCCATTCTAGCTTTCTTACCTCCAATGTGCTAAGAAAATGAAAAAATAAACCCACTCACTAGATTGCCTACAAGACAGCCTCTCAAGCAAAGTAATGACATTTATATAAAAATAATTCCAGCATGGAACTATAGAATATGCATATCAAAGTAAGAGCTTGGTTCTAAAACCTGTGGAGCCCAAAGTCAAGACCAAATAGCATAATCAATTCTCCCATAAGCATTCAGAATGTTTCCTTAATGTTGAGATGTGATAATAGTTGGGTGACAGTGTCTTTTTGAAAAAGTCTGTTAAGGAGGAGAGACTGTTACTCGCTGAATCAGCTCTTGCAGTTTCCTTTGTTGTCCAATAGCCAGATAACAGGATATCAGAAAAAAATGAAAAAATGAGAACAGGACAAGTTAAAGCATGTGATCAAAACCCGAGTTTGACAAGATTTATAAGACATCTGGGATTCTGGAAGAAGAAGGGAGAGAGACTTTAAGAGTAGTGGTGGTGTATGTTAGTGAAAGAAGGGAGAGAAAAGATGATAAAAGATTTCACTTCATGTTATGAAAGCATTCTTCCTTTTTTCTGTTTTGCAAAAAAAAAAAAAAAGAAAGAAAAATACAAACAAAAACTGTAGTGAAGATTTTTAAATGCTTTTGAATTATCCTGGATGCCAGATTTATTATTCTTTGAACGTAATACCATCCTTAAGCAGAGCCCAATAAGATGTAATTTTAGATGTTTACAGTAATATTGAAAATACCAATACTATTACACCTTCTTAAAATAGGCATGCATGGAATAATAGTAATACCATTCTAAGAACATAACAGCTCAAGTTTAATTGAGGTTACTTCCATATGCTAGAGCTTTCCTCTGCCAGGACTGTTCTCCCCTCTATCCTAAATTTTCATTGGGTCATTGCCTGTTCAGATATCACATCTAAGTTTAAACATCTGTTCTGCAGAGAGATCCTCTCAGAACCTATAGCTGCAAGGCTGTCCAAGAGGACTCCCTGCAATGATGAAAGTATTCTAAAGCCAAGTTGTCCAGTATGGTAGCCACATGTGACCACTTAACACCTGAAATATGGTAGTATGACTGGGGGGTGAATTTTAAATTTAATTATAATTAAATTAAATAACTTTAAAATAAAAATAAAAGAAATCTAAATATATAAAAGAAATCTAAATCTAAATCTACATTTAAATAGCCACATGGGGCTAGGGGTCACCTACCATACAAAATCACAGGCAAGACAAAGTTTAAGTTCTTTTATTTTGTTAATATTCTGTATGTCTCCTTTGTAGCACTTGGCACATTTGCAGTTATATAGTGTTTATAATTATTTGTTTAATGACCATTTTCCCCACTAAACTATCAAGACTGTCTTGATCCCACTCAAATAGTCCACACCTAACACACACACAGTGCCTACTCAAAGAGCTACTGACCGACTTATTTAAATAAAACTTTTCATTATTTTATCACTTAATATCAGTGACTAATTTGTTGGTTACATGAATACCAAAAGTTGATGTAAGAAAACTGGAACACTAGCTGTTTACAAGGTGTGAACGTTCTGGTAAAGTCCAGAAAGTGCTACCAGAAATTACCAAAATCTGTCAGAAAATGTGTTTGCTACAGATTTTTCCTAAACACACAAACACACACAAAACGCACACATACAAACACAGCTGCCTTCAGAAAAGAGTCCTCTATTTTGCTCTATAATCTGTTCTGGCTATGTTAATGATGACACTCTTCTGCAAACGAGAAAAATCAATGCAAAACAAATTCACAATTTAGCACAGGAAGGTGTAAGAAAGTTGGCACAAAGAAGCTGTCCCTCCCTAGTTTAAATGAACATTTTACCTTCAGAGCATAGTAGCTAATTTTCTTAAATCCTTTTAAACATGTTAACTTCTCCAGAAGCAAATGTTCAATAGTTATTCTTTGTCAACTTTGAAAACAAAAGAAAAATATACTGTCATAATACAGTATGCAATACAGATACCTTAATGCCCCCAGTGGGAATCGCGACATACAAGCATGGACGGTATAGATGAAGATACGAATTCCAGAGAAGAACGGTGGCTACAATTCACTGGCAAATATATGTGGTTTGTTCTTTTTCAATTAACGGGTTTGATCATTCATCCGTATATGCATCTCTCCATACCTATGTCTGCCCTTTACAGTTATAGTATCTTTCACCATGGAACACACAGTCTGCATTCAAAATCAGAAAAGTACACAGGCAACTAAGATATAAGGCTGGAAGGAAAGCAGCACCCAAGTAGATAGCTCACCCTGGGAAGAACCATTAAGGTAAGACAGTTCAAATGCTTGCAACAAGCAGAGATCCAAAGTACTTCCATTAAGAATTTCTAATAAAAAATGCTAGTGCATAGCCTTCCCTCTCATTATGAAATCCTGAATTGAGACTCAACCTAAGAGAACATGGGGGTGGGGCTGGAAGAACACATAAAAATTGAATAACGCATATGTGTTACATCAATTCATGGATTAATGATTAAGACAATCAGTGAATGGTTTAAATAAATAAGAGACAGTTTGTTGCATCAATGTTTTGAATCAAATGAAGCAATGTAGGGACCATTATTATAAAACCCTGTAGTATCGACCCAAATAAGCTCACTATGAAGAGTGATAGAAAAGCATACAATTATAACTTGTGCCTAAATTTTCTTCATCTGGTGTGTGCCTAATTTTTCAGGTGGCCTAGCAGGTAAAACTTACAAACCAAGACCATCAGGGCTCACGTGGCCCTTTCATGTCTCTTCTCATGATGAGTCTAGAGACATTTAATCATTTGAAGGTTGAAATACTAAGAAATTTCTGCCAAGTGCTATTATCATTCAGCAATAATTTAAATAATGGAAGTATTTGTCAAAAGTACAGAACAACCTACACAGATTTAACATGTCAAACCAATATGAGAAAATTATTTTACTATTAAGGTAATTTTAAGATGGGTATGACATTTTGCTTTTTCGTCTTCTGAAAAAATGAAAAATGTATTTGAAGAGTTATCAATTCCTGACCTTCAAACACTGGATGGAAGTAAATCATGGTGATTATCACATGAATGTGAGCCTTAAGGCCCAGGCTGGGAAGTTCATTCCATTATCACAAAGTAACTTGAAGAGAGATTCAACATGGAGTCATGAAAATAATGCATTAACGGGAAGGAGAATACTATCATCTACTGAAAGCACTACGAATCAGGTAAGCGATGCACATCCCCCATCCCTGGAGATTTGTTCATGTGGCCTGGCTGAAACTGGTCTTGCAGAGTTTGACCTTTGTCTTTGGTTGTACAATGATAAAGAATCCACTTAATCCCACAGGAGTGAAAACGAGAGCATGTTACTGCTATGGGGTGAACAGCTAAAGGTTAATTGAGTTTTAGATACTTATCTCTAATTGTTCAAGATTTTATCCTAATATCAATTAATGCACAGGCACCCTGAGGCCATAAGGAATAGATTCATTCTAAATTTAAATATATCCTTCCACCCGAAAAGAGAAGCATTTTCCCCAGATAATTCTCATAATCAGACTCCAGCTTCCCAGATGAAATAGTTCAAATTAATCAAACATTCCTCAAAATATTGCTTTAAGTGAGTAAATGACTGAAAGAGTTATCTAGTTAATCCAAGCACTACAGATACTCTATGTTGATAATTTGAAACATTAATTAAATATAAATATGAAAATACATAGCATGTAATCTTTCTTAGGGAACTACATTCTAAAAATACCAAAACTTTAACTTAATAAGTTAGAGATACTTTTCACTTTCTGTAAACAGAAAACTGAGTAATCTTGGTTCAACAAGAGTAAGCTTGGCATGCCATTTACTCCAGCATTCAAGGCAGGTCATTAATAAAAAATAAATAAATAAGTATTTTTAATCATTGGAATATGATTTTGTATAATCAGTCAATATCTTAAAAGGTACATCTATTTATTGTCACGATAAACCATCTGGTAAGTTTGAGAGAGCCATTTTTGAGAGGTAAGAATGTGCCTAGCTTTCAAAACACCTGGTATAAAAAACTCTTAATTTACAAAACAAATAAAATTAATGGAGATTGATTTGCATGGCAAAAGAATTCCCAGGTTAGGGGAAAACAAAAAAAAAAAAACCCTGCCTTTGTATGTTTAAATTTACAATATTATCATTAATACATAACCTTTAAGATATACAACAGCAGCAACATCAATAACAATAGTTACAATTTATGGAGAAATTTGTGTCATCCACGTACTGTGCTGAATCTATATATTTATTATCTCATTTAAGCCTCATAGCACTCCTAAGGGTTAGGTGCTCTCATTATTTTCCTTTTACAATGACAACAATGGGACTTAGAGTAACTTCTCAAGGTTGTATAACTTTGTTGGAAAAAGAAGATAAAGCAAAATTAACTTTTAATTTTTAAAAGGCTTTAGAGGAATGGAACTGTGAATATCTACATGCTTTCGCATACGTCAAAGTTTAATTGTCTGACTGCGTATCTTCCATCTTTTCAGACATTTTTTAGAAATACAAACCAATCATCAATTATTATCACTACCAGCTTCCAACCACTCTGAGCCTTTTGAACTGATAAGGCAGAGATGGAAGGATGTTTCTTAGGTGATTTCATTCATCATATGGTATCCAATAGAGAACAGGCGACTAGCGATGTCTTGGTTCAAGCATGACTGGAAGTTTTATAATCTCAAAAGCATTTATAAAGTTCAGTCACTTCCCAGTTCTAGCATGCCAGCAGGATGGTAACCACATAACAAAAGAGCCACATAGTGGTTTCTGCTACTTACTTTTATGACCAAGCACCTTGCATCCTTTGAAACACCATGATTTATAAAGTAACTAAATAGTTCATGGGTAACACCTTGGTGCTTGATGTCATCATACATAACTAATTCTACACTTCCCAAATATTTTATTCTTGTGCTTTGCCCCCAAGATTCTTCCCCAGCTTAGCAGAGGTGGGCTAAATTGCTTAATGGGCAAAACAAAAACAAACAGAAAAAACCTGTTAGACACGAAACAACAAAAAACACATAGAGCTATCCCACTGCGTAGATATAATTTCAAAGAACAGGGAAGAGAGTGGATTTAAAAGATCTGTCTGCACTGACGCCCCTTCTCCCTTTCAATATCAGAGATGCCTATGTTTAATATTAGGCCTCTCTAAATCAGACTTCTGCAACCTTAGCTTACTAGGATTGCTGGCCTACACAATCATTATTCTTTTTCTGTGCAAGTGGATAGACTAAGGGCTTGAGGCTGTGATAATTGCTCTGTGAGTATGGCCTGTTCCAAAGGCCCAGAGTAACCACAATCCTAGGTCCACAATTGTGTCTCTGAAAATGTTTCTCCCAGTCTAGAGCTGCACTGTCTAGTATCATACCTGGTAGCTATAAGTAGCTGTTTACGTTTAAATTTCATTAAATAATTAATAATTGCTACTACACTGGACAACACCAACGCAGTTCTACTGAACTGTTTTGGCCTAGAGTAACATTTCCTAACCTGTTACCTTGGCCAGGGTTTTATATCAAGGCCAGTCAATGGATTTAGGCTCCCACGCCAACACTAGTCACTTTGAATTGGCTTCCTGGAGTAGGAAAAAATTGCAGTGCCTGAAATAGTGATGTCTCTCTGGGACACAGAATTGGGGAGTGGTGGCCACATATGCCAAATAAGACCCCTAAAGACCTTCTACCAGCAGTAGTGTAAAACTGCCAAAAATCGAAAACATGAGACTACCAGACCTCAGACATTACCCATGTCTCTCCATGGGCCACTTAAAAATAAGCAGGAAAGAAGTTTTTTCCCCCAGGCACTCGGAGTTAAATAAAGTCTTTAGTATCATCCCTAATTACAATCTAGGCCTGATCCAAGACAGACCAGTCATACTAATTAAGTCAGAAAATACTCTACAAATCAGTAATACAGATAGTACTGATACAATATTTTAAATTCCTATTTACCGACATGAAAACCTTACCCTCTAAATAACACTCTTCTTCTTTTTTCTGTTAAGTAAACAACTGTGCCACTGTTAACAGCTCCAACCTAGCACCCATATTCTTCCCTGATGGAGCTCAATAATCTCATCAGAGGTTTTTCTCCTCACTTAGGAATCATTTGGGGGTACTCTGACTCCAACAGGCCTCTCGGAAACCAAACAGAACTGTACACAGTGCATCAAATGCAGCGTCTGGTCTAGTCTAAATTCCTAAATGACAAGCACAGCTAGCACAACACGCATTGGGAATGAGGCAGCGAATGAGAAATCAGGCCTCTACCTTATCATTAGCCATCATCTTCCCAGAGGCTAACTCCCCTCCCGGCCAAACCACCCTTACCTTCCAGAGACCTCTTGCTGATGTCATGATTACCCTGTCAAATCAAATTTATCAAATTTAGCACTACACAAGCCATCAGGAGCGACATTCCTCCTTTTGCATTTTCATTCACTAGGAAGGTATGAACTCTACTGAGTCGGTAGACTCTCTGTTATCTGCTGCAACTCTAAACCATTGGAATTGCATCACTAAAATGAATTGGCACTGAAAACAAAGTAATAAGAATGCATATTGATAGAAAAGTAGGTAGGAACTAGGGGTCTCTTTCATGCTGGCTTTCCAGTGAATTCCGAGAACTTCGATGAGGCCGCAGTGATGTTTATTTCAGCTATGAACACTGGGTGAAATCTCATTTTATAAAGGCCTGAAGGACTTGCCAGTCACGGTTGTGATTGGTACTAAAACATAAATCACTGGAAACTTGAATTAGATATTCCTATCCCAAATCTCTGGAGCAGTTGTTCTCAACCAAGGGCCCATTTTCCTCCTTTCTCACCCCTGAGGTGTATTTGGCAATGTCTACTAACATTTTTGGTTGAGGGTGTTACTGGCATCTCGTGAGTAGAGACCGGAGATGCTACTAAACATCCTACAATGCACAGGAAAGTCCCCTCATAAACAAAGAATTATCCAGCCCCAAATGTCAATAATGCCAAGGTTGAAAATCACACCCTAAAACTGCATGGTCCCTATCGCTTACTTGATTATTTGGGGACTTACAATTTGCATGGGCGTGAGCTGCTTTTGGTGGTGGGGGGGGGGAGATTCCTTCTGTCCGTTCACAGATTTCAAGCTTAACAAAGGCACTGTTACAATTAGAAGGTAAAGAGGTACAGATATTAGTAAAAATATTTTTCAACATGGGCTGTTTTGCTATTTGGTCAATCCTTATTATCTAGTCTTAACTAATAGGGTAATTTTATTTTTAACTCACCATCAGCATTCAATTCACCATCAGCATTTTGACAGTGAGAACGTGTTGGATCACTTTCTCACTGTAAAAAAGACATTAATTACCAAAAAGCAGAATATGACCATCTTTACAAAAGTAGGTATTTTCTGGAAAAATGTCAAAATTGCCTTACAACTTTAGAGAAGATTCTTTTTTTTAATTCTATAGTTACTATTACCTATTTAATAATAATGACTTTCACAATTCTTAAAGATAGAGTTCACAACAGAAATGATGGCATAAAGCAGAATTAAGTGGTGTTATTTCCTGTCTTTGAGAGAATCCAACTACAGTTTGAGGGTTTGGTATCTGTGCCCATGCAAGAACAGGGTAAAGCATTTTATTTTCACACATTCTACAGTAGGTTAAAGCAAACACACAGTAGTTAAACCCTAATAGTTGATTAGTCCCATACTTGCTTTGTCATTTCCTTACCATGTACTGATGAGTGATGGTACATACATATATGTAAAAAGAATGGGAATCAATATTCCTCAGCATTTTCTACCATTAAAGGCATGTTTAAAACCTGGCAACATGCTGTGTCCACCTGTTACAACTTTCTTTCTCCTAAGTCTTTATTAACATTACCAGTAAAAGAAAACATCAAGTATCACTGCTTTAACAGCAGGAGAAAATGCTTGCACTTAGAAGGTAGGGTCTAAATCCTCAAATTGAATGAAATAATCTAAAATACTGAGAGGAGACCTTCAAGACGGTAGAGAAATAAGACGTGGAGATCACCTTCCTCCCCACAAATACGTCAGAAATAAATCTACATGTGGAACAACTCCTGCAGAACACCTACTGAACGCAGGCAGACCTCAGACCTCCCAAAAGGCAAGAAAATCCCACGTACCTGGGTAGGGCAAAAGAAAAAAGCAAAAACAGAGATAAAAGAATAGGGACGGGACCTGCACCTCTGGGAGGGAGCTGTGAAGGAGGAAAAGTTTCCACACACTAGGAAGCCCCTTCTCTGGTGGAGACTGGGGGTGGCGGTGGGGAAAGCTTCGGAGCCACAGAGGAGAGAGCAGCAATAGGGGTGCAGAGGGCAAAGCGGAGAGATTCCCGCACAGAGGATCAGTGCTGACCAGCACTCACCAGCCCGAGAGGCTTGTCTGCTCACCCGCTGGGGAAGGGTTGGGGCTGGGAGCTGAGGCTCCGGCTTCGGAGGTTGGATCCCAGGGAGAGGACTGGGGTTGTCTGCATGAACACAGCCTGAAGGGGGCTAGTGCACCACAGTTAGCCGGGAGGGAATCCAGGAAAAAGTCTGGAACTGCCTGAGAGGCAAAAGACCACGGTATCACGGTGCGCGAGAAGAGGGGATTCAGAGCACCACCTAAAAAAGCTCCGGAAATCCGCACAAGCCATGGATATCAGCGCAGACATCAGAGATGGGCATGAGACGCTAATGCTGCTATTGCAGCCACCAAGAAGCCTGTGTGCGAGCACAGGTCACTATCCACACCTCCCCTCCCAGAGCCTGCGCAGCCCGCCAAAGCCAGGGTCCTGTGATCCAGGGAAAAGTTCCCCGGGAGAACACACAGCGCACCTCAGGCTGTTGCACATCATGCTGGCCTCTGCCGCCGCAGGCGTGCCCTGCACTCCGTACCCCTCCCTCCCCCTGGCCTGAGAGAGCCAGAGCTCCCGATTCAGCTGCTCCTTTAACCCCGTCCTGCCTGAGCGAAGAACAGATGCCCTCAGGCGACCTACACGCAGAGGCGGGGCCAATCCAAAGCTGAATCCCAGAAGCTGTGCGAACAAAGAAGAGAAAGGGAAATCTCTCCCAGCAGCCTCAGGAGCAGCGGATTAAAGCTCCACAATCAACTTGATGCACCTGCATCTGTGGAATACGTGAATAGAAAACGAATCATCCCAAATTGAGGAGGTGGACGTTGGGAGCAACTGCAGACTTGGGGTTTGCTTTCTGCATTGAATTTGTTTCTGGTTTTATGTTTATCTTAGTTTAGTGTTTAGAGTATATTATCATTGGTAGATTTCTTTATTGATTTGGTTGCTCTCTTCTTTTTCTATATTTATATATATTTTTTTCTTTTTCTCTTTTTGTGAGTGTGTATGTGTATGCTTCTTTGTGAGATTTTGTCTGTATAGCTTTGCTTTTACCATTTGTCCTAGGGTCCTGTCTGTCCGTTTTTTGTTGTGTGTTTTTTGGTTTTTTTTAGTATAGTTTTTAGCACTTGGTATTATTGGTGGATTTGTTATTTGGTTTGGTGGCACTCTTCTTTCTTTCTTTTAAAATTTATTACTTTTTAATTTTTTACTTTTATAACCTTTTTTTACTTTAATAACTTTTTATTATTTTACTGTATTTTTTCTTTATTTCTTTTTTTCTCCCTTTTCTTCTGAGCCATGTGGCTGGCAAGGTCTTGGTGCTCAGGCCAGGTGTCAGACCTCAGCCTCTGAGGTGGGAGAGCTGAGCTCAGGACATTGGTCCACCAGAGACCTTCCGGCTCCACGTACTATCAAACAGCAAAATCTCTCCCAGAGATCTCCATCTCAACAGTAACACACCCAGCTCCATTCAACGACCAGCAAGCTACACTGCTGAACACCCTATGCCAAACAACTATCAAGTTGGAACACAACCCCATCCATTAGCACAGAGGCTGCCTAAAATCATACTAAGCTCACAGATACCCCAAAACACACCACTGGACTCGGGCCTGCCCACCAGAGAGACAAGATAGAGCCCCACACGCCAGAGCACAGGCACGAGGCCCCTCCACAAGCCACTGAACCAAACTTACCCACTGGGGGCAGACACCAAAAACAATGGAAACTACAAACCTGCAGCCTATGAAAAGGAAACCCCAAACACAGTAAGTTAAGCAAAATGAGAAGCCAGAGAAATACACAGCAGATGAAGAAGGTAAAAACCCACCAGATCAAGCAAATGAAGAGGAAATAGGCAGTCTACCTGAAAAAGAATTCAGAGTAATGATAGTAAAGATGATCCAAAATCTTGGAAATACAATGGAGAAAATACAAGACACGTTTCACACGAACCTAGAGAACTAAAGAGAAAACAATGATGAACAACACCATACATGAAATTAAAAATTCTCTAGAAGGGATAAATAGCAGAATAGGGCAGAAGAACGGATAAGTGACCTGGAAGATAAAATAGTGGAAATAACTACTGCAGAGCAGAATAAAGAAAAAGGAATGAGAAGAATTGAGGACAGTCTCAGAGACCTCAGGGACAAAATTAAATGCACCAACATTCGAA
The DNA here is from genome assembly GCF_963455315.2 of Globicephala melas. Taxonomy (NCBI): domain Eukaryota; kingdom Metazoa; phylum Chordata; class Mammalia; order Artiodactyla; family Delphinidae; genus Globicephala; species Globicephala melas. Next base: position 29,211,424 of record NC_083324.2, on the reverse strand, counting down.
TTATAGGGGTAGCAGAAGAAGAAGAGAAAAAGAAAGAGACTGAGAAAATATTTGAAGAGATTATAGTTGAAAACTTCCCTCACATGGGAAAGGAAATAATCAAGTTCAGGAAACACAGAGAGTTCCATATAGGACAAATCCAGGGTAAACATGCCAAGACACACATTAATCAAACTATTCAAAAATTAAACACAAAGAAAAAATATTAAAAGCAGCAAGGGAAACGCAACAAATAACATACAAGGGAATCCCCACAAGGTTAACAGCTGATCTTTCAGCAGAAACTCTGCAAGCCAGAAGGGAGTGGCAGGACATATTTAAAGTGATGAAAGGGAAAAAACTACAACCAAGATTACTCTCCCCAGCAAGGATCTCATTCAGATTCAACAGAGAAATTAAAACCTTTACAGACAAGCAAAAGCTAAGAGAATTCAGTACCACCAAACCAGCTTTACAACAAATGCTTAAGGAACTTCTCTAGGCAGGAAACACAAGAGAAGGAAAAGACCTACAATAACAAACCCCCCAAAATTAAGAAAATGGTAAGAGGAACATACATATCAATAACTACCTTAAAAGTAAATGGATTAAATGCTCCAAACAAAAGACACAGACTGGCTGAAGGGATACAAAAACAAGACCTGTATATATGGTGCCTGCAAGAGACCCAATTCAGACCTAGGGACACATACAGACTGAAAGTGAGGTGATGGAAAAAAATATTCCATGCAAATTGAAATCAAAAGAAACCTGCAGTAGTAATTCTCATATCAGACAAAGCAGACTTTGAAATAAAGACTATTACAAGAGACAAAAAAGGACACTACATAATGATCAAGGGATCTATCCAAGAGGAAGATATAGCAATGGTAAATATTTATGCATCCAACATAGGACCACCTCAATACATAAGGCAAATGCTAACAGCCATAAAAGGGGAAATCAACAGTAACACAAAAATAGTAGGGGACTTTAACACCCCACTTTCACCAATGGACAGATAATCCAAAATGAGAATAAATAAGGAAACACAAGTTTTAAATGATACATTAGAGAAGATGGACTTAAGAGATATTTATAGGACACTCCATCCAAAAACAAAAGAATACACATTCTTCTCAAGTGGTCATGGAATATTCTCCAGGATAGATCATATCTTGGGTCACAAATCAAGCCTTGGTAAATATAAGAAAATTGAAATTATATCAAGTATCTTTTCCGACTACAATGCTATGAGACTAGATATCAACCACAGGAAAATATCTGTAAAAACAACAAATGCATGGAGGCTAAACAATACACTACTAAATAACCAAGAGATCACTAAAGAAATCAAAGAGGAAATCAATAAATACCTAGAAACAAATGAAAATGAAAACACGACAATCAAAAACCTATGGGATGCAGCAAAAGCACTACTCAGACGGAAGTTCGTAGCGATATAATCATACCTCAAGAAACAAGAAACATCCCAAATAAACAACCTAACCGTAAACCTAAAGCAATTAGGGGAAGAACAAAAAAACCCCAAAGGTAGCAGAAGGAAAGAAATCATAAAGATCAGATCAGAGGGCTTCCCTGGTGGCACAGTGGTTGAGAGTCCGCCTGCCGATGCAGGGGACACGGGTTCGTGCCCCGGTCCAGGAGGATCCCACATGCCGCGGAGCGGCTGGGCCCGTGAGCCATGGCCGCTAAGCCTGCGCATCTGGAGCCTATGCTCCGCAACGGGAGAGGCCACAACAGTGAGAGGCCCACGTACCACAAAAAAAAAAAAAAAAAAAGATCAGATCAGAAATAAATGAAAAAGTAATGAAGCAAACAATAGCAAAGATCAATAAAAGCAAAAGCTGGTTCTTTGAGAAGATAAACAAAATTGATAAACCGTTAGCCAGACTCATCAAGGAAAAAAAAGGGAGAAGACTCAAATCAATAGATTTAGAAATGAAAAAAGGAGAAGTAACCAGTGACACTGCAGAAAGACAAAGGATCATGAGAGATTACTACAAGCAACTATATGCCAATAAATGGACAACCTGGAAGAAATGGACAAACTCTTAGAAAAGCACAACCTTCCAAGACAGAACCAGGAAGAAACAGAAAATATAAATAGACCAATGACAAGCACTGAAATTGAAACTGTGATTAAAAATTTCCAACAGACGAAAGCCAAGGACCAGATGGCTTCATAGGCGCATTCTATCAAACATTTAAAGAAGAGCTAAAACCTATCCTTCTCAAACGCTTCCAAAATATAGCAAAGGGAGGAACACTCCCACACTCATTCTATGAGGCCACCGTCACCCTGATACCAAAACCAGACACAGATGTCACAAAGAAAGAAAACTACAGGCCAATATCACTGATGAACATTGATGCAAAAATCCTCAACAAAATACCAGCAAACAGAATCCAACAGCACATTAAAAGGATCATACACCATGATCAAGTGGGGTTTATCCCAGGAATGCAAGGATTCTTCAATATACGCAAATCAATCAATGTGATACACCATATTAACAAATTGAAGGAGAAAAACCATATGATCATCTCAATAGATGCAGAGAAAGCTTTCGACAAAATTCAACACCAATTTATGATAAAAAACCCTCCAGAACGTAGGCAGAGACAGAACGTACCTCAACATAATAAAGGCCATATATGACAAACCCACAGCCAACATGTCCTCAATGGTGAAAAACTGAGACCATTTCCTCTAAGATCAGGAACAAGACAAGGTTTCCACTCTCACCACTATTATTCAACATAGTTTTGGACGTTTTAGCCACAGCAATCAGACAAGAAAATGAAATAAAAGGAATCCAAATTGGCAAAGAAGAAGTAAAGCTGTCACTGTTTGCAGATGACATGATACTATACACAGAGAATCCTAAAGATGCTGCCAGAAAACTACTAGAGCTAATGAATGAATTTGGTAAAGTAGCAGGATACAAAATTAATGCACAGAAATCTCTTGCATCCTATACACTAATGATGAAAAATCTCAAAGAGAAATTAAGGAAACAATCCCATTTACCACTAAAACAAAAAGAATAAAATACCTAGCAATAAACCTACCTAAGGAGACAGAAGACCTGTATGCAGAAAACTGTAAGACACTGATGAAAGAAATTAAAGATGATACAAACAGATGGAGAGATATACCATGCTCTTGGATTGGAAGAATCAACATTGTGAAAATGACTATACTATCCAAAGCAATCTACAGATTCAATGTAATCCCTACCAAACTACCAATGACATTTTTCACAGAACTAGAACAAAAAATTTCACAATTTGTATGGAAACACAGAAGACCCCCAATAGCCGAAACAATCTTGAGAAAGAAAAACAGAGCTGGAGGAATCAGGCTCCCTGATTTCAGACTATACTACAAAGCTACAGTAATCAAGACAGTATGGTACTGGCACAAAAACAGGATAGAACAGGATAGAAAGCCCAGGATAGAAATGGAACAGGATAGAAAGGAACAGGATAGAAAGCCCAGAGATAAACCCATGCACATATGGTCACCTTATCTTTGATAAAGGAAGCAAAAATATACACTGGAGAAAAGATAGTCTCTTCAATAAGTGGTGCTGGGAAAACTGGACAGCTACATGTAAAGGAATGATATCAGAACACTCCCTAACACCATACACAAAAATAAACTCAAAATGGATTAAAGACCTAAATGTAAGGCCAGGCAGTAGAAAACTCTTAGAGGAAAACATAGGCAGAACACTCTACGACATAAATCACAGCAAGATCCTTTTTGACACACCTCCTAGAGAAACAGAAATAAAAACAAAAATAAACAAATGGGACCTAATGAAACTTAAAAGCTTTTGCACAGCAAAGGAAAACATAAATAAGACGAAAAGACAACCCTCAGAATGGGAGAAAATATTTGAAAATGAAGCAACTGACAAAGGATTAACCTCCAAACTTACAAGCAGCTCATGCAGCTCAACATCAAAAAAACAAACAACCCAACTCAAAAATGGGCAGAAGACCTAAAGAGACATTTCTCCAAAGAAGATATACAGATTGCCAACAAACACATGAAAGGATGCTCAACATCACTAATCATTAGTGAAATGCAAATCAATGAGGTATCACCTCACACCAGTTAGAATGGCCATCATTAAAAAATCTACAAACAAGAAATGCTGGAGAGGGTGTGGAGAAAAGGGAACCCTCTTGCACTGTTGGTGGGAAGCAAAATTGATACAGCCACTATGGAGAACAGTATGAAGGTTCCTTAAAAAACTAAAAATAGAACTACCGTACAACCCAGCAATCCCACTACTGGGCATATACCCTGAGAAAATGATAATTCAAAAAGAGTCATGTACCACAATGTTCACTGCAGCTCTAATTACAATAGCCAGGACATGGAAGCAACCTAAGTGTTCATCGACAGAAGAATGGATAAACAAAATGTGGCACATATATACAATGGAATATTACTCAGCCATAAAAAGAAATGAAATTGAGTTATTTGTAGTGAGGTGGATGAATCTAGAGTCTATCATACAGAGTGAAGTAAGTCAGAAAGAGAAAAACAAATATTGTATGCAAACACACATATATGGAATCTAAAAAAAAAAAGAAATGGTTCTGAAGAACCTAGGGGCAGGACAGGAATAAAGATGTAGAGAATGGACTTGAGGACACAGGGAGGGGGAAGGGTAAGCTGGGACGAAGCGAGAGAGTGGCATGGACATATATACACTACCAAATGTAAAACAGATAGCTGGTGGGAAGCAGCCACATAGCACAGGGAGATTAGCTCGGTGCTTTGTGACCAGCTAGAGGGGTGGGATAGGGAGGGTGAGAGGGAGACACAACAGGGAGGAGATATGGGGATATGTGCAGATGTACGGCTGATTCACCTTTTTATAAAGCAGAAACTAACACACCATTCTAAAGCAATTATACTCCAATAGAGATGAGAGAGAGAAAAGAGAAAGAAGAAAGAAAGAGAGAGAGAAAGGAAGGAAGGAAGGAAGAAAAGTAAAATAAAATACTGAGAAAATAAATTACACCATGTATGTATCGTCATCTCCAACACCTTGCTTTGCCTCTGAATTTTCAAATCAACTATTTCACAAAATACTAGTCTTGATTAAATAAATAGAAGTGACCCCAAGTCATCTTTGTCTGGTTCTATGATATGCTATTTTTATCTTAAAAATATGAATTAAATGTTTCAGAAGGAATCTTGATCTTCCAATTTGGGAAGGAGAAAAGAACCAACATTTCATGCTTGGATTCTGATATCATACTGGGAATTGACAAAACACTCAAAGATGAAGCAGGCTTTCACTCACATAAAAATTGCCAAAGGATAGTTCCATTTTGAACCAGTATGGAACATAATTACAACATCTTTAAAAAGAAACAAAACCAAAACCACCATTTTAAACCATGATAGCCCCTCAGCACAATCAAAAATACACAACGGCTCAAAAAAAAATGCAAGAAGCTTGTTATTCATTCCCCAAGTACACACAATGCTTTAGGACAAGCACTGTGTGAGAGATGAACAAAGCAAGAAGGCATGTATATACTAGCAAAAAAAAAAAAAAAAAACCCCGGAAATCATTTAAATGAAAACCTGTGGTCAGGAGTCTAATTTTATGCTCATTGCATTCTCCTCCTCCTCTATGCAGCTTTTAAATATGCTCATCTTGTTTTAATTGCTCAGTAATGGACATAGCCTTCTAAGCAAAACCCTATTATTACAGCAAAGAAAAACGAACAGATAAGTTGTTAACATAACATACTCTTGTTACAATTAAAAAGAAAAGAAATTCATGCAAAATAACATTTCCTATATACCCATCACCTAGTCTAACCCTGGTGTCTTACACATGCCTCTACTTCATTCTACACCTCAAGGCAAAACAGAAATGAGAAATATCTACTCCAGCCAATTAAAAAATATAAGGCAGCGGTAAGTTTTGTGACCACCAACCAACCAGCCACAGTGGAGAGGCATCCACTGAGGATCAATCTCTCATGTCCTCCATAACTTTTGACAATGTCTTAAATCAACCACAAAATACAAGATACATAGCTTTATGTATACAATTCTTAAGAATAAAATCTATACTGTTGGGCACAGTAAATAAAAAGCAGCCCACATGAAAACTTAATTTTATAGTATTTAATTATTACTACAAATTAGAGATAAAGACACAGAAGTTTAAAAGAAAACAGTAACTCTGAACAGTCAAATACATGATTATATATAAGTTGGTTATTCTAAAGGTGTGTAGAGCACAATTCTTATGAGTTAAATATTAACATGATTTTACGGTATTACTCTAGGAGATCACCTTGCGTTTCTTCAGTGCCCCGGGAAATCTGTAAAAATTTGGGAATATCCTTCATTACATGAAATAATGGAAATAATAACTAACCCTCTAGTGCTAATTATGTAGCAGGTAATGCTCTAAGTGCTATACACATATTAATACAACCCTACGTTACCTATGAGGAAACTGAGGCGTGGAGCAAGTAACTTGGCCAGAGGCACAGAGCTCCAGAGACCACGTTCACTGGTCTGTTCTGCCTCCAGAAGAGTCCCTCTTTCCCCACCTTTTTCTTGCCCCCCCATCCTCCCATTGTTTGATTACCACCAAACAGCTACGATCCGAAGCCGAGGACCCATAACCATCACGAGTGAGCTGCACGCTTGTGAGGAATCACCTTTCTGGCAGCACATTTGAGGGATTCAAGGATTTAGAACACCATGAAGCAATTCAGCAGTAATGACAAGGCAATAATTCTTGAAGGGGCAACCTCACTTTACAGTGTCCATAAAAGCATCTATGATTCTTGTGCCATTACCTCATTCCTCTTCCTGCACTCCATCACTGTTTGGATAGAGACCAGTGATTGCCCGGCCGGCTCCCTCATACACCCAGAGAACAAGCGTCACTCGTTTTCTGGTAAACAGCAATCCTTCTTCAAGCTGGTTATGACCTCACACTCCACTTCTTGCCTCTTCTTCATGCAATGTCTTCTATTCTACATGCTTCTACCATCACAGTACACATGGCTGAAACCACTAATCTAAAACCCAGTACCCTACCTGCAAAAGAACACCACCCAACAAACCAGCCAGCCCACACCCTCGTTAAGGAGGGCCTACTGTGTATCCCAGGCAATAAATGGCACGTGCCTGACATGCACTGACGGCCCTTTAAAGCAGAGAACTCATCCATTCCAGGCATGAGTTCACTGAACGCTTACAAAGGACAGGCAGTATGTCCAAGACTTCATGGCTAGTTAGGGTGAAGGCAGGATTCTAACCAGGATTCTGTTCTAGAAAGTCCACACTTAGTGATATTGTTCTTACCCCTCCTTTGCCTAAGGATATCTTACTTATTCTTCAATTTCTCTCCCACTTGTCTGTGTTCTCCTTAGGGGCAGGTTCTATGCTTTGTTCACCCTGTTTCTATTCTATCAGTATTATACTCCCTAAGAAATGGGTTATCAGAACTTCCTGAACTAGTCAAAATATGAGAGGACAGCACCTAGCACTCAATAAGCACCTTAAGTGGTTACGGTATAAAGGGATGCACACAGATTAGGATTGATAGAATTCTTAGAAAGACTAAGTTTAATTTAGGTCAAAAGCATTGTCATACAGCAATAGCCCTGAATTCCCAGTTGTCTCTCTTACCTTCCTGCCTCTGCCCTCTTTCTCCATCACTATTTCTCAATCTCTCTCTCTCTGTTCCTTCCCTCTCTCCATTTCTCTCAGTCCTTCTTGTTCATACACCACCAGTGTTGCCACTACTCACTGCAGCTACTGCATTCATTAACACACCATATACCTTGTCAACAATCTCATGTGAAATATTCTGCACCACATTTGAGATAAAACCCTAACTAAGCACACTAGTGGTATTGCTATGACAAAGAACTCACCTCAACTGTACTTCAGGTACCTTTCTGCACAAGACAAGTCTCATAGGCTAAGTAGGCCCAAACCTGACATCCAGATATGAGAAGATGAGTGATGCCTTTCCATCTCTCCTGTATATATTGCTACGGTCTGAATGTGCCCCCACAAAATTCACGTATTGGGATCTATTAACATAGTGTTAGAAAATGGAGCCTTTGGGAGGTGATTAGGTCATGAGAGTGGTGCCCTCATGAATGGGATTAGTGCCCTTATAAAAGAGATCCACAGAGCTCCCTAGATGCTTCCAACATGTGAGTATACAATGAGCAGTCTGCAACCTACAAGAGGGCCCTCACCCAAGCACGCTGCCACCTTGATCTCAGACTTCAAGCATCTAGAACTGTGAGAAATAAACTCCTCTTGTTTATAAGCTACCTCGTCTGTGATATTTTATTATAGCAGTTCAAACAGACTAAGATGTGTATGCACTCATACATAATTACTTTCCTTTGGCACACTATGACATCTTCATATAATAATACAGCCTTCCCTACACACCGGCTCTTGTGCTAAAAGTTTTTCATGCATCCTCTCAAGGAAGCCTCACCCAAATTTCACTCTATAGGGCCCACTGTCATCTGCACGACACAGATGAGGAGGCCGAGGCACAGTGGGCCTCAGTAACTTGCCTAAAGTCACAAAGTACTAAGTGGAAGATATTCATTCCTAGAACCCACACTTTCTGAACAAAATTTCCCCCAGCACCCTCTGGCTGCTTTTGGTCAGCCTGGGGTTCTTTGTGTGGCAGGAAGTTCCTAACTGACAATTACCCTTATTTCCACTGCACTGGAATGGCATTACCCTTGTAGAGGTGCTAGATTTAGTAGTTCATTCACATTCACTAATTGAGTTTCTATATAAGATGTTGGCAAAGTGTGGTCCCTAGACCAGCAGCATCAGCATCACTTGGGAGCGTGTAAGAAATGCACATCTTCAGGCCCTATCCCAGACCTATTGCATCACAAACTCTGGGGCTGGGCCCCAACTGCATGGGATTTAATAAGCCTTCCAGATAATTCTGATGCATGCGAAAGTTTGAGAATTACCACTCTACCCATATTTACTGCAAGTTTGGGTAACGGTCTCTTTGAAGACTGTCAGAAATGGAGGTAGAAAATGCATGGTGAGGCATCTTGCTCCAGTAACACACAGGGGCACATTCTGTCTACAATTCCTCACACTGTCATCTGTCCTCACACCAAGGCTTTCTGCTCTTAATTTCCAAATTACAACTACCTAACAGCTTTTAAAATGAATGTCTGGCTTAGCAGATTTTAAAATACTACAAGAGGGGGTGGGGATGGTGGTGTGATGAATTAGGTGATTGGGAATGACATGTATACACTGATGTGTATAAAACTGATGACTAATAAGAACCTGCTGTATAAAAAATAAGTTAAATAAAATTTAAAAATTTTAAAAATCATAAAATAAAATAAAATACTACAAGAGTAAGTATCTTTGTTTCTGGATTGGACTTGTCCAATGCAAACAAGAGAGGCAGGGCCACAGGTGACCGACCCATCACTCTACCTGTGAGAGCAAATTGATTAGCCCTCAACATTAGTATCATATTTATGTGCCAAGTACGGTTTGTAATGAGGTCTTTACCATGCAACCATACTTCAAGCAATCATTCATTTAAGTAAACACATTTTAATTACTGTCATTTCTTTCATTATTTATTCACTAGCCTACAATACACCTATCAGAAGAAACACTTCTTATTTGACTGTCACCTCCTTCCTGGGTCCTATATATACCACCACCAGCCCCATCTCCATATTTTTTCTCTTAACTAAAGTTAATCACTACACAAGTTCTTGGGGACTTGGAGGCTACTGGGATGGCTGACCAACCCTAATGGCTGGCGGAGCCTTTGATCTGCTCCACTGAGAACCCTTTTCACATGTTCTCACAATACGTCTGCTGCAATTAGGGTGTTGCAAAGCTGTTGTTGATAAAGTGACATTTGCTCTAAGCATTGTCACTTTGAAGAACAGCCAAGAAGGAAAATGAAAATCAATGTAATTACAAGTTATCAGCTTCAAATTTGATTCACTTACTTGCTTCAAAACTGCCAAATGGGGCTTCCCTGGTGGCGCAGTGGTTTAGAGTCCGCCTGCCCATGCAGGGGACACGGGTTCGTGCCCCGGTCCAGGGAGATCCCACATGCTGCAGGGCGGCTGGGCCCGTGAGCCATGGCCGCTGAGCCTGCGTGTCCGGAGCCTGTGCTCCGCGGCGGGCGAGGCCACAACAGTGAGAGGCCCGCGTACCGCAAAAAACAAACAAAAAACAAAACTGCTAAATGAAAATAATTTCAGTTTACCTGAGTAACAGTATATGGGTATTCAAATTTTTAAAAGCTTAATTTTGAATCTCAATTTCTAATATTAAAAAGAGGAAAAGCACTCAGTCCCATCTTCTCTGGTTAGAAACTCTAATTCTTCACAAAATACTTGCAATTTTGGGGTTGCCTGATAATTCACTATAATAAGTATTGAAATGGGTGTTTTAAGCCAAATGCTTATTAAACTCTTTGCTTCTGCCTTTACTGAATGATTTTTTTTTTAATTCTAATCACTGTTTGGGACAGAAGGTGGCACCCAAACAAGGTATTATTTATGATCAATTCAATACAATGAATAGTTTGATTACTTGGTATTTATTATGATTCTACTGTGCCCATATTTTCTGCACTTATTGTTATGAAAAAAGATACTTTCACAAAACGAACAACTGAGCGTGAGTTTCTTGAAAGCAACTTAGGAAACTGATCAAGTAGATAATTCCATCAAGCGGACAGCATGACCAACTTCCAATTGATGAATGTGGACAACACATTCCTTAAGAGAAGTCAAAACACAAAGGCTGCCGCACACAAATTTTGTTTGCCCCCATATAATTATTTTTTTAATTTAAATTAACTGTCAACTTTAAAGATTCAAGAGACTGCACTTAAATACCTAGATTTTCATCACCTCTTGAAAAATTGGCCACAGTGGGCTCTTAACCCATGTGGCAACAACTGGCTGGCCTCACTCCATGCTTCCTGCCTGGCTCCTGAGGGCCTCTGAGACTGTCACCCTGTTTTATGTTTTGTGGTAGATGGAGGGAAGTTCTCTTATTACCGGCTTGGAGTCATCCAAGAAGATATGAAAAGGAGGTGGGACAGAGGGTAAACTTTGGAGAATGCACAGGAAAGAAGGGGAGAGGGACGGGGTGTCTCTTAGGATACAGTTATGGTGTAAGCAAAACCTCAGGAGTGAAGGTGGGGGAGAGATGTGTAAGGCAAGGTGAAACAGTGTGAATGGACTGGTCCGGCTGGGTGAGGTGTAGGAACAGGAATATTGGGAGAAAGGCTTGAGAAGACTGAGTGGAGAATGACTGGAGAGAGCCTTGAATGCCAACTCAAGGAGCTTCTGGGACATTATCCAAGTTACAGCTCTTAATTTCCTTTTGAGAAACAAATCAACCCCCTCTACATGCAATTTCAGTGTATTTATATGCCCACTTAAGTGTGGATAACCTGCCCTACCTCCCAACCCCCAATCTTTTCAGTCAAGGAATAACATTTATTAATATGACAGTAACCCGGCAGCAATGGTGCCCAAACTCAAAGAGACCTGGCAATGGAAGCAGAGAGACCACTTCAGCAAGGAAGGAGAAAGGCTAAGGAAGCAGCACACAGGCACCTGAGTACTGGCCAGGTTCAAATCCTGATTCTACCACTCTAAGTACCACGGCCTTCTATAAGTCATTTAATATCTCTGAGCCTCAGTTTTTCATCTCCAATGGAGGAAACAGTACCTATGTCCGAGGGCTGTTGTGAGGATTAAGTGAGGTAATACCCTTTACTGAGGCTGAAAATAGTTCCTGGCACAAAGTAAGAGCTCAATAAATGTTAGCTGCGCTACTGCCGTCAACATTATCACCACCGCCACCCCCACCACTTAAGAAACTGTACTGAGTCCTGAACGACGGTGTCTGAGGTTTAGTCTGTGACCCTGGACATAGAAATGGAAGAAAACAGATGACAAAGAGGTTGTGAGGTAAGAATATATAGGATTCGGTTATTTTAGAAATGTGGGAAAAAGAGGTATTCAGAAGTATTCAAAGATCACTGCATGAACCTAAACCTGGGTGATACAATAAGGCAAGAGAGATGGAGAAGATCAAAAAAGATTCCTACCTTTGAAGAAGTCACATTTAAGGTGAGAAAAGAATGATGCAGTGGAAGTATCCCAGAAAACAGTTGAAAAGGCAGAAGTAGAATCCAATAGGAAGGTCTGAGGCAAGAGGCACATGTGACAGCCAGTAATGTCTGATGAGATTAGTTTGAGCAAGGTAAAGAAATTAGGAACTACAGTATCATGATAATTATTATTAGAAAACATTTACCATATGCAGGGAATGGCATTAAGCATTTTGCATGGTCTATCTCGTTAGGTCCTCAGCATAACTGCCTCCCCATTTTATAGATCAAGACGCTGAGGATGAGAGAGGCTAGGCTCCCAGCTTTTAGGCAGTATAGATTAAAATTAAAATCCAGAGCCCTGACTCTGAAAAAATTTGCTACACTTCTTCCCGTAAAAGCAAAGAGAAATCTATGTGCTTTTATGAGCACATAGAGAGAAGGATGTAAGATGTCAAGAGGTGAAAGTGACTGAATAATGCCTCTGAGGAAGAGGAAGGTAATGGGTTTATGAGCAGGCAGAGAGCCATCACAAGGCTCATCTGTGCTCTGAACACAGAAAAGCATTAAAGATAAGAAGAAGAGGAGGGATCTGGGGGCTAAAAGGCTAACAGGTACACTTGTTAAGTTGAACACTAGTTAACAAAGTAATTCATCCCAAGATCAAGTGCCAATTTCAGGTGGAATGCAGGACAAATGGCAGGATTTCATTTGCTTAGTTTCACCCAAAAAAAAAATAATAATGGTACCAGAATTCTGAATTTACATTCAATGACAACAGAATTTAGGAATTACATGTTGTCCTTTTCTCCAGCTTGGGCAGAGGTATTGTATTTTGCTTGGAAGGTTGCCAGTGCTTAGAATTTATCCTTATAAAGACACTGACTTCAGAGATACACATTCTGTGGTAGGAAATAACATCAAGTCCACAACAATTGCCACAACTACCACTCCACAAGCACACACCACACCGACAGCTAACATACAGAGCAGCTAACACAGAGCTTACTACCCATCAGGCACCACACTAACTGGGGCCAGTACCCCCATTTCATTTAATTCCACAACTACCCCCATGTCGTTGGCCCTACTGTTAGCCACCTTTACAGATAATGACCTAAGGCTTAGTACACAGTTACACACAGCAAGTGGCCAAGCCAAATCAGTCTTTAAAATCAGTCCCATCTACCTCTGCTACCCATAGTGTGTCCTTCTTTTTGATATCTGGGTAAGTCCCTTGAAACATCTATTTATTCCATCAGAAAATTCAGAATGTATTTGTTCTGACAGTCACTACAGCATTATATAAAGTTCACAGTCACCATCCATGCTCTCTGTCACTCATATACAGGGATCTAAAGAGAGCAGCTATGTGATGTGGGAAACAGTAAGCTCTCTGCTCTCTGGAAGTCTGTGAGGGAGCGACAGAAAAAAAAGAGGTTGGTTTCAAGATGGCGGAAGAGTAACACATGGAGATCACCTTCCTCCCCACAAATACATCAAAAATACATCTACATGTGGAACAGCTCCTACAGAACACCTGCTGAACTCTGGCAGACCTCAGACCTCCCAAAAGGCAAGAAACTCCCCACGTACCTGGGTAGGGAAAAAGAAAAAAACAGAGACAAAAGAATAGGGACGGGACCTGCACCGGTGGGAGGCAACTATGAAGGAGGAAAGGTTTCCACACACTAGGAAGCCCCTTCACGGGCGGAGACTGCGGGTGGCGGTGAGGGGAGCTTCGGAGCCGCGGAGGAGAGAACAGCAACAGGGGTGCGGAGGGCAAAGTGGAGAGATTCCCTCACAGAGGATCAGGGCCGACCGGCACTCACCAGCCCGAGAGGCTTGTCTGCTCACCCGCCGGGGCGGGCGGGGCTGCGAGCTGAGGCTCGGGCTTTGGATCCCAGGGAGAGGACTGGCGCGTGAACACAGCCTGAAGGGGTTAGTTAGTGCACCATGGCTAGCCGGGAGGGAGTATGGGAAAAAGTCTGGACCTACCGAAGAGGCAAGAGACTTTTTCTTCCCTCTTTGTTTCCTGGTGCGCGAGGAGAGGGGATTAAGAGCGCTGCTTAAAGGAACTCCAGAGACGGGCGCGAGCTGCGGCTATCAGCACGGACACCAGAGACGGGCATGGGATGCTAAGGCTGCTGCTGCTGCCACCAAGAAGCCTGTGTGCGAGCACAGGTCACTATCCACACCCCCCTTCCGGGGAGCCCGTGCAGCCCTCCACTGCCAGGGTCCCGGGATCCAGGGACAACTTCCCCAGGAGAACGCAGGGCGCACCTCAGGCTGGTGAAACTTCACGCCGGCCTCTGCCGCCGCAGGCTCACCCCGCACTCCGTACCCCTCCCTCCCCCAGGCCTGAGTGAGCCAGAGCCCTCTAATCAGCTTCTCCTTTAACCCCGTCCCGTCTGAGCGAAAAACAGACGCCTCCGGTGACCTACACGCAGAGGCAGGGCCAAATCCAAAGTTGAACCCCAGGAGCTGTGCGAACAAAGAAGAGAAAGGGAAATTTCTCCCAGCAGCCTCAGGAGCAGCGGATTAAAGCTCCACGAACAACTGGATGTGCCCTGCATCTGTGGAATACCTGAATAGACAACCAATCATCCCAAATTGAGGAGGTGGACACTGGGAGAAATGATATATATATATATTTTTTTTCCCCTTTTTCTCTTTTTGTGAGTGTGTATGTGTATGCTTCTGTGTGTGCTTTTGTCTGTATAGTTTTGCTTTTACCATTTATCCTAGGGTTCTGTCTGTCCTTTTTTTTTTTTTTTTTGGATAGTTTTTAGCACTTCTTACCACTGGTGGATTTGTTTTTTGGTTTGGTTGCTCTCTTCTTTCTATCTTTCCTTTTTTTTATTTAAAAAAAATTTTTAATGATATTTTTATTTTAATAACTTTATTTTATTTTATCTTCTTTCTTTCTTTCCTTTTTTTCCCCCTTTTATTCTGAGCCATGTGGATGACAGGCTCTTGGTGCTCCAGCCACACGTCAGGGTTGTGCCTCTGAGGTGGGAGAGACAAGTTCAGGACACTGGTCCACCAGAGACCTCCCAGCTCCACATAATATCAAATGACAAAAATCTCCCAGAGATCTCCATCTCAACACCAAGACCCAGCTCCACTCAACGACCAGCAAGCTACAGTGCTGGACACCCTATGCCAAACAACTAGCAAGACACGAACACAACCCCATCCATTAGCAGAGAGGCTTCCTAAAATCATAATAAGGTCACAGACACCCCAAAACACACCACCAGAGGTGGACCTGCCCACCAGCAAGACAAGATACAGCCTCATCCACCAGAACACACGCAGTAGTCCCCTCCACGAGGAAGCCTACACAACCCACTGAACCAAACTAAGCGACTAGGGACAGACACCAAAAACAATGGGAACTTCGAACCTCCAGCCTGCGAAAAGGAGACCCCGAACACAGTAAGTAAAACAAAATGAAAAGACAGAGAAACACACAGCAGATGAAGGAGCAAGGCAAAAATCCACCAGACCTAACAAATGAAGAGGAAATAGGCAGTCTACCTGAAAAATAATTCAGAATAAGGATAGTAAAGATGATCCAAAATCTTGGAAAAAGAATGGAGAAAATACAAGAAGCGTTTAACAAGGACCTAGAAGAACTAAAGAGCAAACAAACACTGATGAGCAACACCATAAATGAAATTAAAAATTCTGTAGAAGGAGTCGATAGCAGAATAACTGAGGCATAAGAATGGATAAGTGACCTGGAAGATAAAACAGTGGAAATAACTACTGCAGAGCAGAATAAAGAAAAAAGAATGAAAAGAATTGAGGATAGTCTCAGAGACCTCTGGGACAACAGTAAATGCATAAACATTTGAATTATAGGGGTCCCAGAAGAAGAAGAGAAAAAGGGACTGAGAAAATATTTGAGGAGATTATAGTTGAAAACTTTCCTAATATGGGAAAGGAAATAGTTAATCACATCCAGAAAGTACAGAGAGTCCCATACAGGATAAATCCAACGAGAAACCCCCCAAGACATATATTAATCAAACTATCAAAAGTTAAATACAAAGAAAATATATTAAAAGCAGCAAGGGAAAAACAACAAATAGCACACAAGGGAATCCCCAAAAGGTTAACAGCTGATCTTTCAGCAGAAACTCTACAAGCCAGAAGGGAGTGGCAGGACATATTTAAAGTGATGAAAGGGAAAAACCTACAGCCAAGATTACTCCCCCAGCAAGGATCTCATTCAGATTCAACAGAGAAATTAAAACCTTTACAGACAAGCAAAAGCTAAAAGAATTCAGCACCACCAAACCAGCTTTACAACAAATGCTAAAGGAACTTCTCTAGACAGGAAACACAGGAGAAGGAAAAGACCTACAATAACAAACCCACAACAATTAAGAAAATGGTAATAGGAACTTACGTATCGATAATTACCTTAAATGTAAATGGATTAAATGCTCCAACCAAAAGACATAGACTGGCTGGATGGATACAAAAACAACACCTGTATATATGCTGTCTACAAGAGATCCACTTCAGACCTAGGGACATGTAAAGACTGAGAGTGAGGGGATGGAAAAAGACATTCCATGCAAATGGAAATCAAAAGAAAGCTGGAGTAGCAATTCTCATATCAGACAAAATAGACTTTAAAACAAAGACTATTCCAAGAGACAAAGAAGGACACTACATAATGATCAAGGGATCAATCCAAGAAGAAGATATAACAACTGTAAATATTTATGCACCCAACATTGGAGCACCTCAATATATAAGGCAAATACTAACAGCCATAAAAGGGGAAATCGACAGTAACACAATCATAGTAGGAGACTTTAACACCCCACTTTCACCAATGGACAGATAATCCAAAATGAAAATAAATAAGGAAACACAAGCGTTAAATGATACATTAAGCAAGATGGACTTAAATGATATTTACAGGACATTCCATCCAAAAACAACAGAATACACATTCTTCTCAAGTGCTCATGGAACATTCTCCAGGACAGATCATATCTTGGGTCACAAATCAAGCCTTGGTAAATTTAAGAAAATTCAAATTGTATCAATTACCTTTTCCAACCACAATGCTATGAGAGTAGATATCAATTACAGGAAAAAATCTTGTAAAAAAAATACAAAGACATGGAGGCTAAACAATACACTACTAAATGACCAAGAGATCACTGAAGAAATCAAAGCAGAAATCAATAAGTACCTAGAAACAAATGACAATGAAACATGACAACCCAAAATCTATAGGATGCAGCAAAAGCAGTTCTAAGAGGGATGTTTATAGCAATACAATCCTACCTTAAGAAACAAGAAACATCTCAAATAAACAACCTAACCTTACACTTAAAACAATTAGAGAAAGAACAAAAAAAAACCCAAAGGTAGCAGAAGGAAAGAAATCATAAAGATCAGATCAGAAATAAATGGAAAAGAAATGAAGGAAACCATAGCAAAGATCAATAAAACTACAAGCTGGTTCTTTGAGAAGATAAACAAAATTGACAAACCATTAACCAGACTCATCAAGAGAAAAAGGGAGAGGACTCAAATCAATAGAATTAAAAATGTAAAAGGAGAAGTAATAACTGACACTGCAGTAATGCAAAGGATCATGAGCGATTACTACAAGCAACTCTATGCCAATAAAATGGACAACCTGGAAGAAATGGACAAATTCTTAGAAATGCACAACCTTCCGAGACTGAACCAGGAAGGAATAGAAAATATGAACAGACTAATCACAAGCACTGAAATTGAAACTGTGATTAAAAATCTTCCAACAAACAAAAGCCCAGGACCAGATGCCTTTACAGGCGAATTCTATCAAACAGTTAGAGAAGAGCTAACACCTATCCTTCTCAAACTCTTGCAAAATATAGCAGAAGGAGGAACACTCCCAAACTCATTCTACGAGGCCACCATCACCCTGATACCAAAACCAGACACAGATGTCACAAAGAAAGAAAACTACAAGCCAATATCACTGATACACATAGATGCAAAAATCCTCAACAAAATACCAGCAAACAGAATCCAACAGCACATTAAAAGGATCATACACGGGCTCCCCTGGTGGTGCAGTGGTTGAGAGGCCGCCTGCCGATGCAGGGGACACGGGTTAGTGCCCCGGTCCGGTAAGATCCCACATGCCGCAGAGCGGTTAGGCCCATGAGCCATGGCTGCTAAGCCTGCGCGTCCAGAGCCTGTGCTCCGCAACGGGAGAGGCCTCAACAGTGAGAGGCCCGCGTACCGCAAAAAAAAAAAAAGAAAAAGAAAAAAAGGATCATACACTATGATGAAGTAGGGTTTATCCCAGGAATGCAAGGATTTTTCAATATAAGCCAATCAATCAATGTGATACACATATTAACAAATTGAAGGAGAAAAACCATATGATCATCTCAATAGATGCAGAGAAAGCTTTTGACAAAATTCAACACCCATTTATGATATAAACCCTCCAGAGAGTAGGCATAGAGGGAAGTTTCCTCAACATAATAAAGGCCATATATGACAAACCTACAGCAAACATCGTCCTCAAAGGTGAAAAACTGAAACCATTTTCACTACGATCAGGAACAAGACAAGGTTGCCCACTCTCACCACTATTATTCAACATAATTTTGGAAGTTTTAGCCACAGCAATCAGAGAAGAAAAAGAAATAAAAGGAATCCACATCGGAAAAGAAGAAATAAAGCTGTCACTGTTTTCAGATGACATGATACTATACATAGAGAATACTAAAGATGCTACCAGAAAACTACTAGAGCTAAGCAATGAATTTGGTAAAGTAGCAGGATACAAAATACAGATCAATGGAACAGGATAGAAAGCCCAGAGATATACCCACGCACATATGGTCACATTATCTTTGATAAAGGAGGCAAGAATGTACACTGGAGAAAAGACAACCTGTTCAATAAGTGGTGCTGGGAAAACTGGACAGCTACATGTAAAAGAATGAAATTAGAACACTCCCTAACACCATACACAAAAATAAGCTCAAAATGGATTAAAGACCTAAATGTAAGGCCAGACACTATCAAACTCTTAGAAGAAATATAGGCAGAACACTCTACGACATAAATCACAGCAAGATCCTTTTTGACACACCTCCTAGAGAAACGGAAATAAAAACAAAAATAAACAAATGGGACCTAATGAAACTTCAAAGCTTTTGCACAGCAAAGGAAACCATAAAAAAGACGAAAGGACAACCCTCAGAATGGGAGAAAATATTTGCAAATGAAGTAACTGACAAAGGATTAATTTCTAAAATTTACAAGCAGCTCATGCAGCTCAACATCAAAAAAAACAAACAACCCAATCCAAAAACGGGCAGAAGACCTAAATAGACATTTCTCCAAAGAGAATATATACAGATTGCCAACAAACACATGAAAGAATGCTCGGCATCATTAATCATTAGAGAAATGCAAATCAAAACTACAATGAGGTATCATCTCACACCAGTCAGAATGGCCATCATCAAAAAATCTACAAACAATAAATGCTGGAAAGGGTTTGGAGAAAACGGAACCCTCTTGCACTGTTGGTGGGAATGTAAATTGATATATCCACTATGGAGAACAGTATGGAGATTCCTTAAAAAACTAAAAATAGAACTACCATACGACCTAGCAATCCCACTACTGGGCATATACCCTGAGAAAACCGTAATTCAAAAAGAGTCATGTACCACAATGTTCACTGCAGCTCTAATTACAATAGCCAGGACATGGAAGCAACCTAAGTGTCCATCGACAGATAAATGGATATAGAAGATATGGCACATATATACAATGGAATATTACTCAGCCATAAAAAGAAACGAAATTGAGTTATTTGTAGTGAGGTGGATGGACCTAGAGTCTGTCATACAGAGTGAAGTTAAGTCAGGAAGAGAAAAAAAAATACCGTATGCTAACACATATATATAGACTCTAAAAAAAAAAAAATGGTCATGAAGAGCCTAGGGGCAAGACGGGAATAAAGACACAGAGCTACTAGAGAATGGACTTGAGGATATGGGGAGGGGGAAGGGTAAGCTGGGACAAAGCGAGAGAGTGGCATGGACATATATACACTACCAAACATAAAATAGATAGCTAGTGGGAAGCAGCCACATAGCACAGGGAGATCAGCTCGGTGCTTTGTGACCCGCTAGAGGGATGGTAGAGGGAGGGAGATGCAAGAGGGAAGAGATATGGGTATATATGTATATGTATAACTGATTCACTTAGTTATAAAGCAGAAACTAACACACCATTGTAAAGCAATTATACTCCAATAAAGATGTTAAAGAAGAAAAGAAAAGAAGAAAAATACAATGATGATTCTTCTTATGCTTTGAAAGAAGATGGTGCTGGAGAAAAAAAAAATCACTCTTGTGCAGAGTGAAATGATCATAACTGCTAAGGACATTTTTGATTAGAAAATAAATACAAGATTAAATTATAGGTGCTGAGAAGGTAGACACAAAGGTTACATATTGTATGTTTTCCATTTATATGAAATATCCAGAATAGATGAATTCATAGAGAAAGACACAGATTAGTAGTTAGCAGGGGCTGGGGGGAAGGGAGGATGGGGAGAGAGTGCTTAATGGGTCAGGGGTTTTACTTTGGAATGATGGAAATGTGCTGAACTAGAAGGAGGTGCTGATGGCTCAACACCCTGAAGGTACTAAACGCAACTGAACTGTTGACTTCAAAATGGCTACCTTTATATGAGCTTTACTTCATTAAATTATGTTTAAGATGAAAAAGATTAATTTCTAGGCTATATACTAATAAAGGGGTCTTCCACTTTTTCTCCAGAACATTTAAAAAAATCACTATGAAAGATGAAAACATTCTCTCTCTCATGTTTGGGCTTAATTTAGGGGGGAGGTGGGAAACATTGTTTCTCTCTCTCTGTCTTCATCCGCCCACAAAATCATGTATAAAAATGTACTAGGGCAACAAGGAAGCTTCTTCTGTATGGGTTATAGCCCCCACTACAATGTAAGGACACAGGAAATGTATCACATGGATAAACAAATTCTTTTCTGTGAAGATGGTACCCTCTCCACTCAAAGTACTCAAAGATTAACTTCATTTGCAGGAAAGAAAGGCACTTTTAAAAACAGTTTAGAGGCAGAGTTTAGGTTGCTATCTGCTTAAGTTCAGGTTCTCTGACCAGCAGACACTGAATCAGAATGTGACATGCAAGAGATGTACTGGGGACAAAGGGAAGGAGGCCAGCAGGGAGAGCCATCTTTCAGACCATGAAGCAGGTCTGATTCCTGTGAAGGAGGGGCAAACGCTAGGAACTTTGGGTAGGAGGAATCTTGAGTTCCAGGGTAATTCTGAAAAAGGTTCGATCAGGCCCAGAAGAAGCCCTTGAACTAGTCTTCCAGGGAAGGCACCTCACTTATCACAGGTATGGGTGTGTCCTACTATCTCACCTGCATTCTTTTCTTGGCTACAGGAAGTGTGGCCTCAGCTGGAGACAACGGTCAGTCCAAAACTGCAGCAACTGGGGTCTTCAGTCCATATGCTCTTGGGACAAAAGATCTGACAGGCACATTTTTATAGAACCACATCTAATAATGTCCAAGTCCTCACTGTACAGATTTGGCAGTGAGTGAGCTCCCCATCTCCCGCAGCAGTGAGCGAGAGAAAGGTGTGACTAGTTGAAATGTGAAACTGATAACCAATTTTACTTTAAGTAGAAGTTTCTGCAACCTCTCCCCCTAAATCTGTGAAGTATACTGCTAAGGAGGGAGTGGAGAGAAAACACACAGCAATGAAAGTGTAACTGTCCACCTTCTAAGCAAAATTCTAGGCAGCAAAGAAAGTAACCAAAGGAGCAAGAGAAAACCAAGGGCGTAACCTACAAATGGCAAGTCAAATCCTGCACATCAAGTTTGGCAGTTAATTAACGTTAATTGAAAGTTTTACAAAGAAATACAGATTTTTGGTTTATTTAACCATATGGGAAACAGCATCAACACATAAAGCGTTAGCACTGCCCCATCTCAAATGAGTAATAAACCTGTTCTATTAGAGCAATATGAGCATTTTACAACATATCCATCAGTTTTGTACTTGTAATTTTTGTCTGAAATCTAGAGAGATACTTAGTAAATTACACGGTTGACATGTTAGAAAAATACTAAGGTTACTGTATGACCCAAAAAATCAAATTACATGGGAGGAAGAAGGTACCTGGAATCGATCTATTTGGAACCAAATAGAAACATTATTTACATACTACATAGGTAGAAACAAGGGTTCAGGGGAAAAAACACAAACAACAAAATCTGGATGTGACAAGAAAAGGCTTTAAAAAATATAATAATACAAATAATAAAAGCATTTATATATGTACGTACATACATACATAATTTAAAAAATAAGATGGTTTTGAAGAGGGAAAGGCCACGTATGAGAATGAAATTTTATCATATTCTGAGAAGTAACTACTATGCTTAACATAGAGTATTTTGAAAGCTAATGTTAATATATCTATTTGGGGTCAGATAATCAGTCCGTTTTAGAATATAATGTACTTTCTGTCAGCTTTCTACTCCTTGCAGGAACAATTTGCTAACCAGGAACTAAATAAATCACCTAAAAGTTAAAGTACATCTTCAGGTATTTTGTTTATATCCTAAGAAATGTTTCATCTTGCTGTAGTACCTATTTTATTAACTGTAAGGGATTTTGAGGAAAGTTCTGTGTGTGTGTGTGTGTGTGTTTCAATGAGATTTCTTTCTCCCTGGTCTAAAATGCATATGTCATTTTCTCCAGTTCTTAACCCTTATGAGGGAGGAAGTCATATGCTTCAACATTTTGTGAAGAAAGACTAGTTTCCCTCAGAGTCAAGTTCAAGGAGATAGATAACATCAAATGCCTGTGGCGTTCGCCGTCACCCACAGTGACCGCCACCTGAAGGCCAGAGGCTAACTGCAATCTGATCCCACATCTGCCTCACCAGCGCTTTGGCCCAGCTTCACCTGGGTCTGGAGACTAGAAACACCTATTTCACGGGCAGCAGGCAGTCCAACAGTCACACACACAGTGGAGCAATCAAAAAGGTAAGTGGGGGAATATTCCCTTTCAGAGGATAAATTACCTTTTCCTGGAAAGTGATTACTGGCTGGCAATGAGGTGGTAATTTATTTCCCTCTAGCCTATAATAAACAAAAATACAAAGTAGGACACCATTTACAACAGCTGTGTGGTGATTATAATCACGTTTTAGCCTTGAAACCACTCCCTATCTCATCAGCTATGATACACATTGTTTTTTTTTTAGATTTTCATGCCTTCCAAAAGAAAAGCTTTTGTTTATCCCTATCTCATCAGCCATGATATATAAATATTTTTTTACATTTGTATGCATTCTAAAAGGAAAGTTTTGTGTGTCTCAGCTTGGCAAGCTGTCCTTACCGCTCCCTGTTACCAAACTTTACAGAGTTGTAGATTTCTTTTGAGGTAAACCCTATTTCTCAATTCAGAATACCCTCTTGCTTCCTGACTTCAGGAAGGAGTCTGAAGGAGGCATTTCGGTTACGGAAAGAGGACAAGAGAGTTGCATTATGTTAAGTCAGCAATGACTGAGCTGGTTGCTCTAGAAGGATGGCAGCATTCAGGGCAGAAAAATGTTCTTTTAGGTAGTGGGTCTTTTGGTGATGTAAGAGCCCAGCCTAAAGCAAGAGATGTTGCAACAAAGAGTATGGCAGTAATTAGAATAGACAGCACAGGCATTTGGGAGTTGTCTCTAGGTGCTGTAATAAAGTAGGGGCCGGGAGGGGACAGCACATCTCGGGACCTGGAGAAGAGAGGAGATGGAAGAGGCACTGGAATGGGAAGCAGAGGAGGGAGGACTCTGACAGCAGTCTGAGCCCTAAGAAGGAAAGAACTTGAGGAGAAGCTCCAGGGAAGAGGGCGGCCAAGCTTGTGGCATCAGACTTTGCATCGGAAGTGGAGTCCTGCTTTGTCATAGAATTATGCTCTGTTATCTCCACACATCCAGAAAAAGTCTCTTAGAAACAATCACCTTGGGTTGGTAGCCCAGGCGATTAGAGAAAGAGGTAAAGAGATCTGCCTGTCACCAAAGGCAAGAGGCTGAGTGCGGATGCCAGCCTGCACACAGAAGCAGGAATCCAGAGCGAGAGATGCTAGAAGAACTCAACAGGAGGGACCTCACACATGTCTGGAGACACTGCGGGTAGGGAGCTGGCCTTCCCACATCAAGTAGGATTAGGCCATTGCCTTTGGAACAGGACAAAGGGGCGCTCAAAAGACCAAAGAACTTAGGGGCCATCAGGACACAACAAGAGAAGTTCGTTAATCTAAACTTGAGGTCTGTAAAAAACAAAATTTAATTAGCTGTCAACATTTAAAAATGAGACGATTGAAGAAAAATCCAGGTATATTGCTCCTTTGGTTAAAAAAAAAAAAAGAGAGAGAGAGAGAGACAAACTGAAAATGTCAGGCTTGAATTCCTAGGTGTTGCAGAGTGACTGCTGCCTTTACAGACAGCAAGGGCTAAGGAGTTTGTAACAGACTCAGCCCTCACCATTACCTACCACCTAGCCCAGTTCACTCATTTATGGGGTCCACCTGCCCCTGGAGGCACCAGTTCTGCAAACCCTGAGAGCACAGGATTTGAAGGCTCCATCTATGAGGAAAGACATTTTCTATGCATTTACAACGGTTATTTTCACCTTGCCTATAGTGTCTGTTCAATATATGTGTGGTGAATTCCTTGGTTCTGAGCTTGGAGGTGAAATGCAAGTTAATCTGCTGATATACATGTGATCTCCATATTGGTTTTATGTTAATGAAAGGCCAGCATGCTGCCATATGCCCGCAGAGCCATGCTCTGCCCCTTCTTGACCTGTGCCCTGGAAAGTTATTTTCTATGTATCTACCAGACTCATTTAACTCCTGACTTCTGGTTCAGTTTGGCCAATGAGAATCATCAGCAAGAGAGTGGCAAGAAGATGGGGAAATTACTCGCTCTCCTTCTCATCATGCTTCAGTAACCCCTGCTTGGCCCCTTGGTTAGGGTCAGCACTTAGGTGTCTCTGGCAACACATTTGCCCTCCAGGTTTAGAGGAGGTACCCGTTTCCCACCAGGGCTAGTGTCTGGTGCTTCTCCACTGCCGTAGCTCCCACAGCCCTGCTCACACCTCACAAAGAGTCCCTTTACTAAAATCCCTCCCACTAAGTCCTCGGATTGTGCCATCTGTTTCCTGCTGTGACATGATAGTTCAGATGTGAACGTTCCAAATTCAGGTACAGAAGTAGTTGGACAGAAAAAAATAACAAAAGGTAGAGAAAAAAGAGTAGATTCTGAATGAGTTTTGAAAAAAATTGGGAGAAGTGCAGTCTTGCAGTTTGGTTTTCACAAGACTTCCTCACCTTAATCAGACACTTAAAACAGCTGAGTATTCTGGGTCATTTCTTCTCTGAAGCCTTTCATTTCATGTGTAATTAGAAACATGCCAATCTGTAATGACGGCAGCCTTCAAAATGGTCAGTCTGTCACTTTCATATCCCTAACTCCAGACACAAATGCCTGCCTGATTACTAAGAGTCTTATTCAGGGGCTACTGTTTCCCCCACCCTGCCATCTCTTGATCTTTATCATCTTGCATTCTACTTAAAGAGGGGTTTAAAAAGAAGAAAGAAAATCCCACAGACACCCGATCAAACTGTATTCATAACCGAGGTAAAGTGCATCTGGTCTTGTCACTCACTCTTTTTGTTCTCCTGTCTAAATCTAAGAATAACCTGCAGTTAGTTGCAAAACAGGGAGGAAGTTTTCCAAGGACCATGGGTGGCAGAAATCAACCGGGATGGAAATTCAAAGTCAAGAGTCAGACTGGCTGGATTCCACTGTGCCTGCCACTTAACTCTCTCAACTTTTCTGGTCGTGATACTTAGTATTATAAAACTTAGTTTTACAAAAGATAGTAGCTATCCCTAATTAGACCTGGCGGATAATGTCTCTTGAAGAGGACACAGTCTAAAAACTGGTTGGTTTCTCAGTTGGCTGATACAGAGAAAAATAAGCTTTATTTTTACAAGTGATTAATTCTATTCACTTTTTAAAAACCTATTACTGCAGCCATATGCAGTAGATTTCTCAAAGATACCTGTTTTCAAATTATCTAAGTTTCAGAGCAGAAAGCCTGATGCTGGTTTAGATAATACAACATTTTGCCTAAAATGAAGTAAGTTATTGGGTATATGTATATATACATACTACTTCTCTCTCTTCTGAGAGCTAGAAGTTGTCCAAAAATGGGACAGATTTTTTGTTCCTTGAGGACTGGGAATATTAGTCCCTGTATCTTCATTGATAAACACAGCGCCTGGCACATAGTAGATGTTCAATCATAGCAGAGGCTCACTCATTTCACTGAATGAAAAGAAAGCCTCTGTGGCCAGCTGTCTGAGACTTCACACGCTCTCATGCCAATACTCGGAATAAGTATCTACTCTTAAGGGCCCCCTTTTCACAGTGATGCTCACGCCCAGAACTCAAATCTTACTTGACGGAGATCCTACAGTACCACACAAAGGTTCTCACTGGTTCTCTGTGTAGCATACGAAGTGTACACTTTGGCCTACAGAGGATAATGGAGCCCACAGTCCCTGTCATTCTCAAGTACTGCTTATTTCCTCCAAAAATGGAAGCCCAGGTAGGCGAAGATAGAAAAAGCAGCATTGAAATGACCAGTGTAAAAAAGCAGAATTGTACTGACAGGGTGAGGCCAAGAAAAAAGCAATCAGAAGGTTTGTCTTCATGCAGCTTCAACAGTGCTGGTTGCTAAAATTATCTCAGGAGCTGGTGGCATCTGGATTTCTTCTCCACAGACCTGGGAGTAGGCAGTGTTTAAGCTCCTGTCCTGAGAAGCATCCAGTGACACTCTACAGGAGTAAACATCTATATCGTTGCCTAGACCACTGTGATCAAGAGTTCCTAAGCTTTCTTTAGTGGCACGACAAATGCAGTGCTGAAAAGGGGAGCGAGGGTGGGGCATGTTTGTAACACAAACTCTCCTCAGGCAGTGAGGGCCAAGGGTCATGTTGATAGATCTACATGGTGGTACTGAATCCTTTCAGAGAGAGAGATCCTCAAAAATTTGTATGGAATAGCTCCCTCACACGAGAAGAATATACATAGACCATCAATCATGAGGAATTAAAATGATCTTCCAATAGCCTAATGTACCAATTAAGAAATAATGTGCCCTTCAATAAAGATTTGTTCTCATT
Source organism: Globicephala melas (assembly GCF_963455315.2). Classification (NCBI taxonomy): domain Eukaryota; kingdom Metazoa; phylum Chordata; class Mammalia; order Artiodactyla; family Delphinidae; genus Globicephala; species Globicephala melas. The sequence continues at coordinate 29,183,948 of NC_083324.2, read as the reverse complement.
ATATCAAAGAGGGAGAGGCTCACCTAGGCGCTCAGTTTTCTCCAACAGCCCCATCTCTAATCTAATCTAATCTAATCTAATCTAAGTTGTTTACCTCTCTTTGAAAAAGGGAGCCTTATATAACTTAGAGCTCCCTCGGCAGCCTCAAGAAACCCTGTGGCAATGAAACTACGACAGACCCTGGAGCAAAAAAACTGTCAACACATGGTAAGTCATCAGAACTGTGAGAAGAATGCAAAATCTCTAAGAAGGAAGAGGCTATTCATCACCTAACAAACAAACAAAATAAAGAGTATATTTTAAAAAGAAAGAAAATCCCACAGACACCCGATCAAACTGTATTCATATCCATCTCACTGCACCCCACAAAAATGAGCATCTATCATTTCAAGCCATTGAGTATATATTGTACTACTGGTTGTGTCAGGATTTGGCAGGAGCCAAGGCTCTATTCCTGATTTGGGGGAAAAAAAGGTCATTCATTCTTCAGAACAAGGTTTAAAGTCACCACCTCTGGACACATTCCCTGAGCCGAGGTTGATGTTCCTTTCACTGAATTTACACAGGTAGCTCTTTGTTCCTCTCTCCATCACAGCACTAAGATTGTTATTTTAGTTGTCTCCAAAAAGACAGTAGGCTCCACAAGAGCTAGGACCATGTCTATCTCCTAACTTCCCAGTGCCTGCCACTGTGCTTGGCTTATAAGAACGGTTAAGGAACAGCCCTTGGATTTGCTGAATGTAAGTTTTTTGAAGTCCCAAGACCAGTCTTTACATACCCAATAACAAAAGCCTAAATATCTGAGGAGTTACCAGTATTATGGGGCCCAACATTCCCAGGCTCCCATTCAGTAAGGGCACGTGACACAGGCCTTTCAGGTAACTGACTCAGAAAGTGACGGGAGGCAATAGGAGCTACCACAGAAATCCAGATTCTGAATGAGCAGGACAAAAGGACATCCAGGTTTCAGCGCTGGCAGCATCAGAGATCCTGCAGTATATTTCTTTTTCCTCAAGCTAGCTAGAACAGTGGTTTTTAACTGTGTTCAATTTTGCCATTTTGGTCCGCACCCCACCCCTGCCAATGCCCAGGGATACTCAGCAATTTTTAGAGACATTTTTGGCTGTCACAGCCGGAAGGGTGCTGCTGACATTTAGTCAGTATAGGCCAAAGATGGTACTAAACACCCCGCAGTGCAGAGAACAATCTTCCCTCCACCCCCAGCCCCCACCCCTCCAAGAAAATGTCCACAGGGTATAGGTTGAAAATCCTGTGCAAGACTGATTTTGGTTGTCTACAACTAAAGATGACCATCTGTGCCTTTCTAAATCTCTATTTCCTTATCAGTAACAAAGCAAAAATAATCAAGTTCCTAAGTGTTAAGTGACAGAGCCTATCACACAGCAAGTGCTTATTTTTATCAGATATTTGTAGTAACTATTATCATAACAAAAGGCAACATTTATTCTGCACTTAGCACTTAGGATGTTAGCTACCATGCTAATTATCTTAAAAATTGGTATACAGAGACCTTCAAGATGGCGGAGGAGTAAGACGTGGAGCTCACCTTCCTCCCCACAAATACATCAAAACTACATCTACATGAGAGAGTGGCATGGACATATATACACCACCAAATATAAAATAGATAGCTAGTGGGAAGCAGCCACATAGCACAGGGAGTTTAGCTCGGTAGGGGTAGAGGGGTAGAGGGGGAGACACAAGAGGGAGGAGATATGGGGATATATGTATATGTATAGCTGATTCACTTTGTTATAAAGCAGAACTAAAAAACGTTGTAAAGCAATTATACTCCAATAAAGATGTTAAAAAAAAAATACACCTACATGTGGAACAACTCCTACAGAACACCTACTGAACTCTGGCAGAAGACCTCAGACTTCCCAAAAGGTTTGCTTTTACCATTTGTCCTAGGGTTCTGTCTGTTCATTTTTGTTTGTTTTCTTTTTATGAGTGTGGGTGCATGTTTCTTTGTGTGATTTTGTCTGTTGAGTTTTGCTTTTACCATTTGGATTGGGGCTCTTTCTGCTCGGCTTTTTCTTTTTCCCCCTTCCTTTTCGTCTGAGACATGCGGCTGGCAGGGTCTTGGTGCTCCAGCTGGGTGTCGGGCCTGAGCCTCCGTGGTGGAAGACCGAGTCCAGGACAATGGACCACCACAGACCTCCTGGCCCCAAATAATATCAACTGGCAAGACCTCTCCCAGAGATCTCCATCTCACACTAATACCCAGCTCCACCCAATGGCCAGCAAGCTCCAGTGCTGGATGCCCATGCCAAACAACTAGCAACACAGGAACACAAACACACCCATTAGCAGAGAGGCTGCATAAAATCATACTAAGCTCACAGACACCCCAAAACACACCACCAGACTCGGGACTGCCCACAAGAGAGACAATATCCAGCCCCACCCACCAGAGCACCAACACCAGTCCCCTCACCATGAAGCCTACACAAGCCACTAAACCAACCTCACCCACTGGGGCAGACACCAAAAACAACGGGAACTACGAACCTGCAGCCTGCAAAAAGGAGACCCCAAACACAGTAAGTTAAGCAAAATGAGAAGACAGAGAAATATGCAGCAGATAAAGGAGCAAGTTAAAAACCCACCAGACCAAACACATGAAGAGGAAACAGGCAGTCTACCTGAAAAAGAAATCAGAGTAATGATAGTAAAGATGATCCAAAATCCTGGAAATAGAATGGAGAAAATACAAGAAACGGTTAACAAGGACCTAGAAGAACTAAAGAGCAAACAAACTGATGAACAACACAAGAAATTAAATTTAAAAATCTCTAGAAGGAATCAATAGCAGAATAACTAAGGCAGAAGAATGGAGAAGTGACCTGGAAGATAAAATAGTGGGCATAAATACCGCAGAGCAGAATAAAGAAAAAAGAATGAAAAGAACTGAGGACAGTCTTAGAGACCTCTTATACAACATTAAATGCACCAACATTCAAATTATAGAGGTCCCAGAAGAAGAAGAGGAAAAGAGAGGGTCTGAGAAAATATTTGAAGAGATTGTAGTCAAAAACTTCCCTAACATGGGAAAGAAAATAGTCAATCAGGTCCAGGAAGCGCAGAGAGTCCCATACAGGATAAATCCAAGAAAAAACATGCCAAGACACATATTAATCAAACTAACAAAAATTAAACACGAAGAAAAAATATTAAAAGCAGCAAGGGAAAAGCAACAAATAACATACAAGGGAATGCCCATAAGGTTAACAGCTGAACTTTCAGCAGAGACTCTGCAAGCCAGAAGGGTGTGGCAGGACACATTTAAAGTAATGAAAGGGAAAAAACTACAACCAAGATTACTCTCCCCAGCAAGGATCTCATTCAGATTCTACAGAGAAATTAAAAACCTTACAGACAAGCAAAAGTTAAGAGAATTCAGTATCACCAAACAAGTTTTACAACAAATTCTAAAGGAACTTCCCTAGGCAGGAAACACAAGAGAAGGAGAAGACCTACAAAACCAAACACAAAACAATTAAGAAAATGGTAATAAGAACATACATATTGATAATTACCTTAAATGTAAATGGATTAAAAGCTTCAACCAAAAGACACAGACTGGCTGAATGGATACAAAAACAAGACCCATATATATGCTGTTTACAAGAGACCAACTTCAGACCTAGGGTCACATACACACTGAAAGTGAGGGGATGGAAAAAAATATTCCATGCAAATGGAAATCAAAAGAAAGCTGGAGTAGCAATTCTCATATCAGACAAAACAGACTCTAAAATAAAGATTATTACAAGAGACAAAGAAGGACACTACATAAAGATCAAGGGATCAATCCAAGAAGATGTAACAATGGTAAATATTTATGCATGCAACACAGGAGCACCCCAATACATAAGGCAAATGCTAACAGCCTTAAAAGGGGAAATCAACAGTAACACAATAATAGTAGGAGACTTTAACACTCCACTTTCACCAATGGACAGATAATCCAAAATGAAAATAAATAAGGAAACACAAGCTTTAAATGATAGACAACATGACTAAATTGGTATTTATAGGACATGCCATCCAAAAACAACAGAATACACTTTCTTCTCAAGTGCTCATGGAACATTCTCCAGAATACATCATATCCTGGGTCACAAATCAAGCCTCAGTAAATTTAAGAAAACCGAAATCATATCAAATATCTTTTCCGACCACAATGCTTTGAGACTAGGTATCAATTACAGGAAAAAAAGCGTAAAAAATACAAACACATGGAGGCTAAACAATACACTACTAAATAACCAAGAGATCACTGAGGAAATCAAAAAATACCTAGAAACAAATGACAATGAAAACACGACAATCCAAAACTTATGGGATTCAGCAAAAACAGTTCTAAGAGGGAAGTTTAGAGCAATACAAATCCTACCTCAAGAAACAAGAAAAATCTCAAAAAAAACCCCTAACTTTATACCTAAAGCAATTAGAGAAAGAAGAACAAAAAACCCCAACGTTAGCACAAGGAAAGAAATCATAAAGATCAGATCAGAAATAAATGAAAAAGAAATGAAGAAAACAATAACTGAGATCAATAAAACTAAAAGCCGGTTCTTTGAAAACATAAACAAAATTGATAAACCATTGGCCAGACTCATCAAGAACAAAAGGGAGGATACTCAAATCAGCAGAATTAGAAATGAAAAAGGAGAAGCAACAACTGACACTGCAGAAATGCAAAGGATCATGAGAGACTACTGCAAGCAACTATATGCCAATAAAATGGACAACCTGGAAGAAACGGACAAATTCTTAGGAAAGCACAACCTTCCAAGACAGAACCAGGATGAAACAGAAAATACGAACAGACCGATCACAAGCACTGAAATTGAAACTGTGATTAAAAATCTTCCAACAAACAAAAGCTAGGACCAGATGGCTTCATAGGTGAATTCTATCAAACACTTAGAGAAGACCTAACACCTATCCTTCTCAAACTCTCCTATAATATAGCAGAGGGAGAAACACTCCTAAACTCATTCTACGAGGCCACCCTCACCCTGATACCAAAACCAGACAAAGATGTCACAAAAGAAGGAGACTACAGGCCAATGTCACTGATGAATATAGATGCAAAAATCCTCAACAAAACACTAGCAAACAGAATCCAACAGCACATTAAACAGAATCCAACAGCACATACACCATGATCAAGTGGGGTTTATCCCAGGAATGGAAGGATTCTTCAATAGATGCAAATGAATCAGTGTGATACAACATATTAACAAACTGAAGGATAAAAACCATATGATCATCTCAATAGATGCAGAAAAAGCTTTCAACAAAATTCAACACCCATTTATGATAAAAACTACAGAAACCAGGCATAGAGGGAACTTACCTCAACATAATAAAGGTCATAAATGACAAACACACAGACAACATCGTTATCCATGGTGAAAAACTGAAACCATTTCGTTTAAGATCAGGAACAGGACAAGGCTGCCCACTCTCACTGCTATTATTCAAAATAGTTTTGGAAGTTTTGGCCACAGCAATCAGAGAAGAAAAAGAAATCCAAATCGGAAAAGAAGAAATAAAACTGTCACTGTTTGCAGATGACATGATACTATACACAGAGAATCCTAAAGATGCTATCAGAAAACTACTAGAGCTAATCAATGAATTTGGTAAAGTAGCAGGATACAAAATTAATGCACAGAAATCTCTTGCATTCCTATACACTAATGATGAAAAATGTGAAAGACAAATTAAGGAAACATTCCCAATTACCATTGCAACAAAAAGAATAAAATACCTAGGAATAAACCTACCTAAGGAGACAAAAGACCTGTATGCAGAAAACTATAAGACACTGATGAAAGAAAGTCAAGACGTTACAAACAGATAGAGAGATATACTATGTTCTTGGATTGGAAGAAACAACATTGTGAAAATGACCATACTACCCAAAGCAATCTACAGATTCAATGCAATCCCTATCAAACTACCAATGGCATTTTTCACAGAACTAGAACAAAAAAATTCACAGTTTGTATGCAAAGACAAAAGACCCCGAATAGCCAAAGGAATCTTGAGAAAGAAAAACACAGCTGGAGGAATCAGGCTCCCTGACTTCAGACTATACTACAAAGCTACAGTAATTAAGACAGTATGATACTGGCACAAAAACAGAAATATAGATCAATGGAACAGGATAGAAAGCCCAGAGATAAACCCACGCACATATGGTCACATTATCTTTGACAAAGAAGGCAAAAATATACAATGGAGAAAAGACAGCCTCTTCAATAGTGGTGCTGGGAAAACTGGACAGCTACATGTAAAATGAAATTAGAACACTCCCTAACACCATACACAAAAATAAACTCAAAATAGATTAAAGACCTAAATGTAAAGCCAGACAGTATAAAACTCTTAGAGGAAAACATAGGCAGAACACTGTATGACATAAATCACAGCAAGATCCTTTTTGACCCACCTTCTGGAGAAATGGAAATAAAAGCAAAAAATAAACCAAATGGGACCTAATGAAACTTCAAACCTTTTGCACAGCAAAGGAAACCATAAACAAGACCAAAAGACAACCCTCAGAATGGGAGAAAGTATTTGCAAACAAATCACTGGACAAAGGATTAATCTCTAAAATATACAAGCAGCTTATGCAGCTCAATATCAAAAAAACAAACAACCCAATCCAAAAATAGGCAGAAGACCTAAACAGTCATTTCTCCAAAGAAGATATACAGATTGCCAACAAACACATGAAAGGATGCTCAACATCACTAATCATTAGAGAAATACAAATGAAACACACAATGAGGTATCACCTCACACTGGTCAGAAAGGCCATCATCAAAAATATCTACAAACAGCAGGTTCTTATTAGTTATCTATTTTATACATAATAGTATATGTATGTCAATCCCAATCTCTCAATTCATCCCACCACCATAAATAAATAAAAAAGAAGAAAAAGAAATGAACCTTCTGTATAGCAAAGGGAATGCTACTCAATACTGTGTAATGACCTATATGGGAATAGAAGCTAAGAAAGAATGGATACATGTATATGTATAACTGATTCACTTTGCTGTACAGCAGAAACTAACACAACATTGTAAATCAACTATACGCCAATAAAAATTAATTAAAAAGAGAAAAACTAATATCATATGCTAACATATATATATGGAATCTTAAAAAAATGGTTCTGCTGAACCTAAGGTCAGGACAGGAATAAAGATGCAGATGTAGAGAATGGACTTGAGGACACAGGGAGGAGGAGGCTAAGCTGGGATGAAGTGAAAGAGTAGCACTGATATATATATACTACCAAATGTAAAATAGATAGCTAGTGGGAAGCAGCTGCAGAGCACAGAGAGATCAGCTCGGTGCTCTGTGACCACCTAGAGGGGTGAGATAGGGAGGGTGGGAGGGAGGCTCAAGAGGGAGGGGATATGGGGATATATGTACACATATAGCTGATTCACTTCGTTATACAGCAGAAACTGAAACAGCAATGTAAAGCAATTACACTCCAATAAAGACATTAAAAAAATTGGCATAATAATTGCATATCCCCCAGTGCTCAAAACACACTTAGTGGATTGTTAAATGTTGATGAATGACTGTTTGTTAAATAAATGGTCACAAGCACAGGCACATATATGACATAAAAATGTTTATCAGAACACAATGCTCAAAACCGTAAATTAAATTCCTCTTTTTCCATTATGAATACTTTTCTCTAAAAATTTCCTGATCTTCAAAACGACGTAATCTCACAGGCAGACTCAAAGCTGTTTTGTCCTTCGATTCAGACAAAATACAATCAAACGAGGCATGGTTGAAACCTATTTCTGCTGGCCCGGCAGACCACTGGAGCCAAGGCTGCCACTAATTCGGTCCTGCTATATGCAGGAAAGTGAAAAAGACACATGGTACTTCAAACAAATCAATTTCCTTTATTAGTTTCCTTTCTTTATTGTTTGCTTTTAGTGTACGTTTTGTGGATCAAGTTAATCATTTTCATGTAAAGATCAATCTCAATACGTGCTTTCACTTTAAAGTCATTGTCAGATTTTGTGGAGATGCCAAATTCTGAAGGAGGATGGGAAATTATACACTAGATTTTTATTTCCAGCAGCCCAACCATTCCATGGCTTTTTAATAATCACATCCCCAAATCATCTTCTCCACTCTTGGCAATAAGATGTGCCCTTGCCAAGACTGGGCCCATTTCCCAATTTATGCCAATTGGATACTCTCTCCTTGAAACCTGAATCTTGATTATGGTAACCAAAAGCCTCAAAAGAACTGGAAATTTTTGCTTCCAATAGGGCGGTTCTCATAAAGCTGTTAAGTAGCTCTTGCTGTCTATAACCACACTTCTACCTTGTGTCCTGTCCATTCCCAAGTCTCATTCTCCATTCTCCAATCTCCTACAACCTGTACAGCGAACTACCCAAGAGACTGTCAATAAATTCATTTTTTCCTTGAACTAACTAAAATCTACTTCTGTTTGCTTAAAACCAAGGCATTGCTAACTGTTACTGGTAAAAATACTGGATTACTTAGGACATTACAAAATTCTACTGATATGTGCAGATGTAGATTCAGGGTATGATACTTCTGCTGTTTCTCCTTCATTTAACCTGTTACCCACCTTGTGCCTCAGTTCATAGGTCTGTGAAACAAAAAAACGTTGAGGAAGCCTAACACTTAGAGATGCTTAGTAAGCCAAGAAGGTTGCTACTATAAAGTTTCCTACAGATCAGACTACTTGAAACCATAAGCAAGTGATTAAATCTTTTTGAATATTGTGAAATTTTTCTAGATCAGACACTTATTAAGAAGGACTCATGCTCCAAGTTTAGATAATACTCAAGGGTAAGATACATATTTAAATATTTGTAAATACACATAAATACACACATATATATTTTAACAATACTTCTACGTTTCTTTTCCCTTTGATGAATTGTTGATCCATAAAGAAGAGTTTCATACAACCATTACCAGGACTTGTTGAAGCCACTCACAGTGAAAGCTGTATTTAAATTTTCAAGTATCAGTTACATACTAAACAAAGGTTCTACTGAAGACAGTAAATGCCTCATTCTGAAAGTATCTAAGAGAACTTTTTTTCAAGTTTCTTCCATCAGTACCTACCAAGTAACTTTTTGAAAACATAGGCAAGTTTATATATATAAATATATAAGGACATACTCAAGAACATTCATTCTGTAAACACTCATTTCTTTCTTTCTCTTTTTTTTTTTTTTGCGGTACTCGGGCCTCTCACTGTTGTGGCCCCTCCCGCCGTGGAGCACAGGCTCTGGACGCGCAGGCTCAGCGGCCATGGCTCACGGGCCCAGCCGCTCCATGGCATGTGGGATCTTCCCGGACCGGGGCATGAACCCGCGTCCCCTAAATCGGCAGGCGTACTCCCAACCACTGCACCACCAGGGAAACCCAACACTCATTTCAAATAAGCTGCACTGGCAACATCACAGCCTATAACATTTAAGCTCACTGAACACACATGATGTCGAGTTCCAACATACTTCCTCAACTGAAACTTGAGCCGAAAATCGGGGTTAAACTGGGCTTCCAGACTTAGACCTGAACATTTAGTTCTAAATAAATCCCATCCTAGGACCCCTGCCTCCAACTCTCAATCCATATTTGCCTATCAGGCACCCCCTAAAACAGCTACCTGCATCCATAACATTTAAGAATACAGATATCCCAGATTTCACTACATGTGAAATCCAACGTAGCAAGAAATCACAGTCAAAAGAAATGAACAAAGAGCATGAGATTTGGGGATCTTTAAAGACAGATGACAGGAAGTGAGGAAAAAGAGGAAAGCAAAAAGGCCACAGAGAAGTCATGGGGAGACTGAAATAAGGGAGATGAAGAGAGACAAGTCGGGGAGGAAAAACGGGCGCTGAGGGTTTAGACTAGGAATAACTGACAAAAGAAAATGAAGGTCCGTATTTTAGGCCAAGTGTGCCATCTACTTTCCAATTTGGTATTTCCTAAGAGCGAATGGTACAGTACACACTGCAGAAACTGGAAAAAATATTAGTGTTTTAAAAATATTAGTATTAGTATCAAAACTTTGGTATTGATGCAGTTCTACCTTGGCACCTGCCCTCAAAGGAAAGATCAATTCCCACTGTTGGGGGTGGACTTTTTTAAAAAAATGCTCCTAAATGGCTTTCCTGAGTGTATTTAGAAGAGTTACCTGCCACAAATTAAAGAATGCATGTCCTGGCCTTCCCTGGTGGCGCAGTGGTTGAGAGTCCGCCTGCCGATGCAGAGGACACGGGTTCGTGCCCTGGTCCGGGAAGATCCCACATGCCGCGGAGCGGCTGGGCCCATGAACCATGGCCGCTGAGTCTGCGCGTCCGGAGCCTGTGCTCCGCAACGGGAGAGGCCACAGCAGTGAGAGGCTCACGTACCGCAAAAAAAAAAAAAAAAAGAAAAAAGAAACAGGTTATCATCGTAACACAAAATCTTCATTTTTCACAATAATGCAACTCGTTTAGCAATCCTAAGTATTCCTATGCAACACTAAACTACTTTAGTTTTTCTCCTGGATCTATCTCTAAAGAAGTACGAGGAATATTGTGTTTCAGATAGCAAACAGGTACGCAACCCATCTGCTTAAAACCTTATAGGGTAACAAAGCAAGATAAAAAAAGCTTCCAGCTTTAAAAAGTATTAAACTTAGGGCTTCCCTGGTGGCGCAGTGGTTGGGAGTCTGCCTGCCGATGCGGGGGATACGGGTTCATGTTCCGGTCCGGGAGGATCACGCATGCAGCGGAGCGGCTGTGCCCGTGAGCCGTGGCCTCTGGGCCTGCGCGTCCGGGGCCTGTGCTCCGCGGCGCGAGAGGCCGCAGCGGTGAGACGCTCGTGTGCGGCAAAAAAAAAAAAAAGTATTCAACTTTAAATAATGGGAAAATCGAGCAAACACAACACCTTAACAACATTAATGCATTTTAATGCTTAATAATTCTGACAAGAGCACAAATTTATGGGAATGGAAGCAAAACAGAGGATAGTTCAGAATACTAAGAGTCTGTTATTGTTTAGCTGAATGCATAGGTAAAATTAAATAGGAAAAGTAATGTCAGGTTTGATGCAGCTGTTTAGTAGCTGTATCTAGAGAGAGGCAAGTACATCTTAAGCACTTCTGTCCCATCTAGGTGAGACTATTCACCAGTAAGAAGAAAACAGAAATAAGTGAGTATTCACCCAGACGGTAAAAGATGGCAGGTAATTTTGAATATTTGTTAGCCTCTCTAGAATTCAGAGTACTGAAGAAGAGAAAGCCTACATCAAAAGAGTAGAAAGGAAGAAAAATCAGCTGGTTATAGTGGGCATTTTAGTTACAAGACTGATGCAGGTTAATTTCATTCTAACCAAGCAATTATCAATAGATTCTCACAAGGTCTGACTATAGATAAAAGTACTGCAAGAAATGATTTTAAATATTTTAATTGGCAAAAGATAAAATTATAATGTGTTCAAATTGCTTTTTTCACTTTGAAAATAATCGACATAAGTAGATAACACCTTATGGATAACTACCTAAATATATACTAGTCACTTTTCACAGCACTGTATTAAAAATCAGAATTGAATTTTCATATGTAGGATGAGCAGTGTACACTTCATTTTATAAAGCAAGAGAGTTAATAAGTAATTTTCCTGGAAAACTACTGAATAGGACAGAAGATGAATTTTTAAATGTTATTTAAGAAGTTTATATATATATGTGTGTGCGTGTGTATATATATGTGTGTGTGTGTAGCGAGAGAGATATATATAGGCTTGCTTCTCTTCTCGTAAGCATTCTGCTTATTTAGTGACTCCCTGCAAACACACATTGCAATCCAAGACCTTCCTTATTCCTATATGGAGTAAAAAGACAGAAAGTTTAAAGTTTTAGTCTTTGCAAAAGACATCTACCTTCCTGTTGACCAATAATTCTAGGATCCTGAGGCAGACAGAGAAACTTAAATAGTCGAAGGGAGGAGCTGGGGAAAACATTAACCCCTCATACATGTATCTAAGACTTTATGTTACATACGCTATATACACATAAAGGACTTCCACCTGCAGCAGTGTACAAGGATCTTAGTTCCAAAGTAACGTGGATTACAAGATTCTGATGTCAATATTCTTCACCAATCAGAACACTCTTAAATTAGTTCTTAAATGAATTGGTTTTCCCCAGTCTGTTCAGTAAGACATTTTGCCTCCCTGTAAAGAAGGAAAGCTTATCTTATTTCTTATTTCAAATTGGAAATTATCAAAGAAACCAGCATCTGCTCAGGGGGAAAAAATGGCACATTACTTTTCATAACCTCTTCTTCTCTAAGAAAATAATCCACTTAATGTGTCCAGAAGGACAATAATCCTACTACTGTACTGGGGAGTACAGACTACCAAGGAACAGAGCCATTTATGAAAACACTAAGGACGTGCCAAAGACTGAAGGGCTCATACAGCCACTGCTAATTACTACGTACACTGCAATTCTGGACCTACTGGTGATGTACTGGCCGATCTTTCTGGATTGTCTCTTTCCAGCTAAATGTTGTTTATTTTCCACATAATGCAAATGACAGGGAGGATGTTGGTTTATGACTGGCAAGGTAAAAACTTAAAGATCATGTTTTAGATCAGGTCACAGAAAAATGCGCCGGACCATCATGATGAAAAAGATAATGCTTTCAATAAACCTCACACATTATATAATTTTGGGTAAAATATAAAAGATATAAATGTCCCACCATAAATATACTTGAGCTGGATTCATTTGACAATGCTGAAATCTCTAGTGATAACGATTCCCAAAAAGATGTGAATCTGTTTTCCCTCTGGAAAACTCCCAGATGATGCCTTAGGAAAGTTAAGTTGGAATACACGTTTTAAACATTTAACAAAGGTAGCTTTATATTTACTATTTTGAAGGAAAGACTTTTCACTGTGTTATCACCACTTTCGGGATTTTAGCCTGGAAAGTTTATCAAAATAAAAGGAGGCCAGTTTATTATCATTTATTTGAGAAGAATCCTGAGGAAGGGGGATAAGGGCATGTATTAACTTGCATTCCTCATAATCCATTAGCAGGTACTTTTGTCAATAGAGAATGAGGACAGAAAAGTAAGACTACTTTCATATTTAGGTCCCTAAGAGATTCACAATCACCATCTCCTTTCTGTCTGCCATGATTTAAATTTTATTTTAATGTGGGCTGTTACAAATCTCCCTCCCTCTGTAGCTTCCTAGTCTCTCCCAAGATCATGGGAACTGTACCCAATATATTTTAATTGTGAGTACCATACACTGAGCACCAGTGTTGAGCTAGGTAATCTGCAAATCTTACCCCGTTCGTTCTCACAGCCATGCCAGGACGCAATTGTTATTTTCTCCATTTTACAGGTGGGCAACCTCTGGCTCACGGAAGCTAAGAACCCGACTCAAGCTTTCTCACCTAAGAAGGGGCTGAGCTGAGATTCAAATCCACACCTAACTCTTCGACCTGCTGATGGTGATGATAAAAGGAAAAAAGTGAGTCCACTTGTAGAAGACTGTAAGTTCTTCTACCTACACGTAGCGAATGATTTTCACCAGCCCTTTAGGGAAGATCTGAAGGAGTAATCAGAGGGGAAACCTATCAAATAGAGGGGAAAGCCGTCAAGGAGTTAATAAATTCAAGGACTGCAAGAGGGAGTGAGGTATTAAAAAGAGGGAGGGCCAGACATGGGGCTGGTGGCGGGGGATGGGGAGAGAAACACTGAGGAAAAGAAAGGCAGAGCTGTGGAAGAGCTTTCCCGATTTTAACCTTCACAACGGGAATGGCTCAGAACACTGGCGATTCTAGGCCAATGGAGTTAAAAATCTTAGTCAAGAAGTACCATGCCAACTCCAGTGCTGCTTGCCCAGATGTGCCCCTGTTACCTCCTCAGTAAGTGCGTGCTAAGTGAACTGAACACTGTCTCTCTCCTCAAGTTGAAACATCTATAATGGTAAAGACATTGCCACTGGATTTGAAAGCAGCAGAGCAAGTTGGCTGCAGGAAGCAGTGTGAGTTTGTGCGTGTGTGTGTGTGTGTGTGTGTGTGCAGCACATAAATTATCCTTGTAAACAGCTTACAAATTAGTTATGAAACTAGTAGTGTGTGGTTGTCTACATAAATAACAAACAAGCAAAAAAATCGGAAGAAATATAACTTCAGTCACTTTCATATCAACTGATCATCCACTCATCCATTTGCTTACATATTTATTTAATATCTACCACATGCCAGGCACTGTGCTACATGCTAGGGGATATGTTGGTGAATAAAATAGGTATGGTTTTAGTAATTACCAAGCTTATGATCTAGTTTGGAAAACAGACGACTTTCAAGTGAAACAGAAATAAACACGTAACTACAAATCGTGATAGGGTATGAAGGAAACAAACAGGGTACAATGCCAAAGGCTGGCAAGACAGGTGGTGGGCTAGGGAGAGACAGATTTAGACCAGGTGGTTAGGAAAGACCTGAGACTGAACTCTAGAACCCAGCTGGTTCTCAAACGTGAGCATGCAACAGAATCCCAAGGAAGGCTTCTTACCAGACTGCTAAGCCCTATCTCCTCCACACGTCTGATTCAGTAGCTGTGGAGTTGTGCAGATAATCTGCATCTCTAATAAGTTCCCAGGTGATGCTGACAGTGATCCCACTGCACTAGGAAACATACTTTGAGAACTGGTCTAGGACATGGTACATAAACAAAGGTTGGGAGATTAGGCAAGGAAGTTATAGATGTCCTTACAAATGACTGGTGACAAGATCAGTGCCAAATTCAAACACTATCTAGGACTTAGAGTCAGTCTAGATAATCAAGACAATAAACACTGTTTTCCTTCCTAAAAGAAAGGACTCTATTACCATCTTCTAAGAATCTATAACAAATTCGATCAAACGATACAAAGAACCAACTCCACAAAGCACTCCTAAATTAATACATCATCTATCATCCAAAAACCTTGATGTTATCAGAACATATTTAATAGAGAAGATAAAGGAGTTCAGAGGGTGACATTATAAGAATTATGTCAAAGATGGCATTTCTGCTAAAATAAGAAGACATGATCTTACAATTATCGTCAGAGGAATCTAAATTACATGTAAAGAAGATATCCTTGACCTCATATGGTTTAAAATATTTAACTGGCTTCCAAAGGAGAATAACCTTTATTAGCATTTTTAAAAATAGACAGAAAGCCACCAGAATTTTGATGGTCTGGTGGTTCTCAAACTTTAGTCTGCCCCCAAATCATCTGGAAACTTGTTAAAAGTGTAGATTTCCAAGGGCATCCTCAGAGTTTGATGATTAAATCAGATGATGTGAAGCCCAGGAATCTGCATGTTAATAGACATCCTCAGACATTGTGACATTGGTAGACTAAGGACTACAGTTCATGAGAAATGCCTAGCTAGGGCCAGGTTCCCCATAAAAGGCAAAACCCAGATGGTTTAGCTCTTACACTTTTGACAGGGATGCAATTGTTATTGAAGGATTATTATGTGCCAGGAACTGTGCTGGACACTTCTTAAAAGCGTCTCCTTTAATCTTGAATAGTATTATTATTGATATTTAAGCGAGCAATGAGGAAAATGGGACATAACAAGGCAAAATAACATCCAAGGTCATGTAGCAAATAAGTTAGGGAGCCAAGATGCAAACGGAACGTTTTTGACTCCAATAACAGATACCTCAACTACCCGGAACTCATGACTGCGAACCTCTGTGAAACTACAATAATCATTAAGTGATTTTCTGGCAACCACAGGTTCTCCTAAAGTAGTAATGTGATATAGACTTACAAATTCAAGAGAAGCAAGGTTGAACTATGTCTTGAGACTTGGGAATATCCCTGGATACCTGAAAATGAGCAGAGTCCCTAACTTGAAGATTTTTCCACTAATGTTTCTCTTGACACAGTTATCCTGCACTGGACTCAGAGCCAGTGTTTAACAGCAAAGATCAGGGACTGGAAACAAAGGCCTGCCTTAAAAAAAAAAAATCTGTCTCTATCACGGATCAACTGTGTGAATGTGGGTAAGTGATTTAACCTCTTTGAGCCTCACTTTCCTCATCTATGAAATGAGATAATATTAATACCACAGGGATTGCTGTGGTGCTTATATAACATTTGTGAAACACTCAGCATAGTACCTTGCACACAGGAGATGTTCAATAAATGTTATTCTTACTTTTTGTTTATTAAAATAAACAAGAATAAAATAAACTACTTGTTATTAAAATATTATCCCTAAAAGGCATGTGATAGTTACAAAAATAGAGGAAAAGAAATGTAAAGGACCAGGAAACATATGAAAAGATGGCCAATCTTATTGGAATCAAGAAAAGGCAAAAACAAATCAGAACAGTAAAATACCACTATACTCCGTAAGCTCAGAAAAACGTCAACTTTGATAATATTAAAAAAAATCGATGTAGATGTGGAGAAATAAATATTCTGTCTTACACAATGCACATTTATACAACCATTTAAAGGGGGGCAGTTTGTTAATTTTTAATGCTGTGTGATACAGAAATTCTATTTCTTCTTATTGACCTTAGAACAGATATCAGTAAACTTTTTCTGTAAAAGGACAGATAGTAAGTATTTTAGGCTTTGGAAGCCTTACAGTCTCTGTGAAAACAAGTCAGCTGTTGTAGTTCAAAAGCAGCCATAGATAATACATGAATGAATGGATATGGCTAGGTTGAAATAAAATTTTATTTGAATTCCATATAATTTTCTCACATCAAGAAATGTTATGCATCTTTTGATTTTTTTCAACTATTTAAAAATGTTAAAACAATTCTTAGCTTGTGGGCCACACAAAAACAACAGTGGGCTGGATTCGGCTGAGTGGCCGGTCACAGTTTGCCAACTTACAGTGGTCTTCACACACGCAAACCAAGGAGGCATGCACAAAGATATTCATCAAAGCTGTGAAAAGCTGCAAACAACTATCATCAGTTCATCAACAGGGAAGGGGCTAAAGAAATTGTGGTATATCTACAGTCTGGAATACCATGCTAGTAAAAAAGAACAAAATAATTCTAA
The DNA here is from genome assembly GCF_963455315.2 of Globicephala melas. Taxonomy (NCBI): domain Eukaryota; kingdom Metazoa; phylum Chordata; class Mammalia; order Artiodactyla; family Delphinidae; genus Globicephala; species Globicephala melas. Next base: position 29,166,785 of record NC_083324.2, on the reverse strand, counting down.
AGACACTAATAAGAAGACACTCAGTAAACTGTTCCCTGAAAAAGCTGCAGCTCTACAGATACAGTATGATTCCACTAGCTAAAAACAAAAGCAAAAAAACTTCTAATTTAACAATGCTATATATTTTCTACTGAAAATTCTCCTGACCAGGAAATACAATTCTTTCAAAAGTTTAGAAGAATCAGCACAAACTGTTTTCAGGGGTACGAAGGGGAGGAGGGACCAAGATGAAGGTTAGGGGTGTAAAAGGATTAGTTTCATCTATATTATTTCCATTTTGTCCAAGGAGACTGGATTCATGGGAAAACAATTGAAAGAGCTGAACTGGGACTTAGAGCACAAAGGATCTAACTCTTGCACTACGGCAGCACTGAGAAAATTTGTAAAAGGATGACATGGGTCACTGCGGGTCGGACCTTCTGACATCCCAGACGCAGAAATAGCCCATTTGCCGAGATTGAGTTACCTGCTATTCACAAATGTTTGGATTTGTCTCTCAACAACTAAGTGACAAATCAGGTACAGACTGGGATGAGAAAAGAGGCAAAGAAAACAGAAGAAAGCCAAGGAACATGCATTCTTTAAGAGCACTCCAGGGGATTTTTCGACAGATTCCTTCTGTGCTTTTATTGAGAATGTCTCAGTTCTCAGTGATCAAGACACTGATGACAGCAAAGGAAAAATATAATGCCGAGTCACATTTCAGAGTGTAGATGTGGGGTGGGCATCCGATCAGCATTTACTTGCCTAACCAAATCAGAGAAGAAAGTGGTCACAGCAGATACCCTGTCTCAGCTCATTACTCAACACCTATTAAACGTGATTAAAAGCCCTTGCTAATTATGTGTTAAGAGCATCTTGAGCTGTAATGGATCCCAGAGGTCTGTAAAGTTGACTTCATTTACATGTTTGTCTCCTTTCACAAGGTCTCAGCCAAACATCGCAAAAATCTACTGAGCATTTTACGAACTCCCAGGTGATCAACTCAGAGTTTCCAGTCCACCGTGTCTTCCTACAAAGAACAGCGAGTGCCTAAGATGTACATTTGTTTCATAAATAAAACAGGCAAGGTTTGTATTTTATGGGGCACAAATGGGCCTCTTGTTGCAATTAATATTACAGAAGACTGCTAATCTGTATACATTAAATTATTCATTACATTTTGTGATCTCACCTAAAAGACTCAACAGCATTTAAGTGGCAGAATGCACCCAAACCCTCTTCTATCTCACCTTAAGAAAAGCAAAACTGCAAAAATCATATATCAGAAAGGATTTAGAGAAGGCTTTTTGTTTGTTTTAAATATATGTTAAAATATTAGTATATCAGGTTATAAAATTATGTAATATATAAATATATATACACACAATACCGACTAAGACACCGCAGTTATCAGGGTCTGTTTCATGCTTCTCTTAAACGGTATTTAACCTAAAAATTTTTTGAACTCTTCCTAATTAATTGAAAGTCAGCTAATTAACCTCTCCTCCTTTTTGGGGATGGGCGGGGGACAGAGGGGTAGAGCTAGAGGCAGAAATTAATTCCTTCTTGCTTAGTCTGGCAAAGTAATGAACAAGAGGTAACTTCAACAATTACATGTGATGGAAGATTACGTAGCAGCTAAAAACACTGAACAAAATCTCTATGCATTGGCATAGAAAGATGTCTGTGATATACCTACTGGAAAAAAGCAAAGTGCTGACGATATAGCAAATGGTGATCTAAGTTTTTTAAAATAACAGCCAAAGTCCACGTATGTGCATCTTCAGATGTGTGTACACAGACGAAAGGGCCTGAAAACATACACAGCTACAAGGTCTTATAAGCAAACTGATTCTGTCTCCATTAGCCCCAATGGAAAGTGTGTATCCCAAATGACCCACATGATTTTCATAACTAGAAAGGGATTTTGATGGTCCCTCCTCACCCCCCAACAGCCCATCAGAATGGTATAGATCATGTGCCCTGGAGACTGGCAGTTACACCTCACATCTCACATCTACACTTACTACCAGGTCATCTTGATAATCTCCAACGTTTTCCTCTACCTCTGCCATTTCCTCATTTGCACAATGGAGCAAATAGCATCTACTTCATAAGTTGTTGTGAGGGTTAAATGACTTAATAACCGTGTTGAATTGGTTTAGCAAGTGCCTTGAGCAGTCACCTTCCTATCATCATTAGCTAGGACTGTCTTCATCTTGTTTCAGCCATAATGTGAAATTCCTTTAGTCACTGCCTTTTCTAATTTGCCAAATGTAAAACAGGCAGGAGTAGGCACAGTCTCTGCGTTCCTCCTCCCTAACCCCCCCCTTCTTACCCCTTTAAGCCCCAAATAAAATCATTGGCTTTTACTTTCCTGAAACATTTTCACCCTGCTACAGATCAAGGTGATCAAACACCACCTTGTTTCTAATGAGTTGCTTCTCGGTTGTGGTCTGAAGGTGAGGGGGGTGAGGTGCGCAGTTGACTTCTCATGGTGGCTGACCGTTCCGTTAGCACATTTGTGGTTCGTTTTTTTCCTCCAACGTTCTTCTTGCTAAAAGTTCCTTCCTTCTCAAATTTCTTACTTTTAATTGTCTTTTCATATTAGTCTGTAAATTTCTGTCATTTTGGTGAAAACTGGGGCTCTAATCACATTTCCACTGTTGTACTATCTGGAACCTTAGGAAAGGTACTGCTATTAGCTAGGTTCAGTTTCCTTATTGATAAAATGGACATAATATCATCTACATACTTTCCCTTAGTTTTTAAATAAAGAATTCATGCCCATTTGAATAAACAAAACTAAAAAACAAAATAAGTAACAGAAGCTAATTAAAACCATCCACAACCCCACTACAGGTCTACTGTACTTTCTTATAATCCTCAGAAAGGTACATAGCTAAACGTTTGGGATCAAGTGGTTTAGAGAATTCTGAATCTTTTTTTCCCCCTTTTATTTATTAGGCTCTATCTCCATACCACTTTCAATGTTAATTTTCAGTCTGATATGTCTAATTGAACACCTTTTATCATGTCTAACTATACACCCACAATCACAAATATGAAGGCTTTGTTTGTTTTAACCAAAAAAAGGGCATCATGCTTTACGTATTACGTATAACTTGCTTTGCTAATTTTACAACATACCGTATGCAATCCTCCACATCAAATATACATTCTCACTTTTAATCTTATAATAATCCATAGTATAGGCATACCATAGTCTATTCAACTCATCTCCTAGTGATCAAAATTCACTTTGTTTCAAATTTTTGTCAGTATGGACAATGCTGCAATTAATAATATATATATCCATGTGTGTGAGTGTGTGTGTGTGAGTGTGTGTGTGTGTGTGTGTGTGTAGGAATAGATTCATAAAGACAAGATGATTATGTCAAAGGCAAGGTGTATTTTTAATTGAAAATGATACGGCCAAACGGACCACGTATTTCTGCATTCTAACCAGCATGGGATGTTACATATTTTTAACTTTTGTCTAAACCATGGGTGAAACAACTTGTTATTTTACTTAGCAATTCTCTGAGATTAATTCTTCCCTTTTATTGGTCATTTGGATTTTCCTCTTCTGTAACTTGCCCATGTACATCCAATGACCACTACATCTGGTTGACCTTTTTTAAAAACTTTATGAGGGATCTTAGCATTTAAGTGGTTTAATTACTGGTCTGTCATGTGTGTTTTACTTTTCCCCCCTCCCCCCCCCCCACCAGGGATACTGGCTGCATCTGAATGTGCTTATGGCCAAGCACACACTGAAAGGCTGTTTAGGGGAACATGTGCTTTAATACATTCCTGCTTCCAACTTGCCTTACCATGCATGTGCTCCTGTGCCTGTCAGGGCTAATCCCTCCACCTCACATTTTGTTACCATCATATCTCTTCCTTGTGCCTCTTGCTTTGGAAGCTGTAACTTTCTCTCTTCTATTTCCTGCTCTCCTGTCATCACAATTACCTCCATAAAGAACTAAGATTTCTCCCCGTCTCCCCAGTCTTCTTCTTCTTCTTTTTTTTTTTTTTCCAAACGGAGAATAAAGCTTTGACTGAAGACAGTTTTGATGAGATGACTAGAAAAACTGCTTCTCTTCATTGGCATTTAAAAAATATTGCTCAGTGGTTGGGACCCATTTGTCTCTACCGCCGCCATCTATCGGCTTTTGACTTCGGCTGCTTTAACTCCACATTCTGTTTTGCTCCACTTCAGCTCTTTAGCTGCTAGGTTTGGTCTGGCTTCACTGATTTACTGTAACTAACCTCATCCCCTCTCTGGATTCTGAATCCCATCCTAGAAAAGACTGCTTCCAGCTCATACAGTCACTCACTTATTGACTGAATGAAGTCTAGATCAATCAATAAATATTTTAGCATAAGTGGGTTCAATTCCAGGAGCACAGATGTTTTCAGGTAGTTTCAGATGGTGAGATCCATAAATTTTAATCATTTTTTGCAAAACTATTAAATCGTGACATATTTATTAAATTTCACCCTGTGAACTAAAAAATTTCAACTTAGGAGAAAATCATGATACAGATATAGGTAACAAAGAATCATTTTATTTACTTTATATTAGATATTCTACTTATCACTATAGATATATTATGCTATTTATTACTATTGAAGCATTATTATAATAAAATACCAGGCACAGTCCCCCAAAATTAAGTTTTTAAACTTAAATTTCTCCAGTTTGTCCCCTATTAATATCAATTTGCTAGGCTTTGCTTGTTTGGGAGCTAACATCAAATATTTAAGAAAATATTAAGGTCGAATAACTAGAAACGGAGGGCATTCTGTTAAATTGCCCCCGTCTCCGAGAATTGGGAAAGCACAACTTTTATTCCCCAAGGGTGTGAATACTCTCAGGGGAAGCAGATAGACTACTTCAGAGGCTGTCGCAAAACTTCACGGGCAAAGTGCTTTCAGCCTGGAGCAAGGTAGTGGCAGTAAGAGAAGAGAATAGAGACCCAGAGACCCATTTTAAAGGCTGAGCTAACGCGATTTGCTGGGGAGTTCTCAGGCAAGGTGACGGCACATTTTGATATCTAAAAAGTGTCTGTATGTTAAAATTTCTGACCAATTTTCAATTTTGCCCATTAAAACCTTAACCTAGCTATCCTTGCTTATATGAATGTGGTATCATTTTTCTCTGACTTAACTGCCCAAATACAACTCCAGTTTTCAGTGTTCAAGTACTTCTCATTCTTTATCATATGTCCCAAAGTTCAAACACTAGTAGTGTAGAAATTCTCCAAAGATGTACGTATAGAAGCCTGACATGTGAAGAGAGAACAAGCAATAGATTCGTTAACTCTGTGCAGTTTTGCAGCAGAATCAGTTCCATAGCCAGCACTGTAATGCTTGGGATCAAGCAGTATTCAGATAAAATATCTGCATGTCCTGAAACAGAACACATCCTTTAAAGCTGCTCCCTTTCATAAACTATTTTAAGGTTTTTGAAGCTCTTCTCATATCTTATCACATTTTAAATATCTAAAAGAATCCATTTTTTGTTCTTTACAACATTCTATTTTTTGTTGTTTTTGCTGTTGCTACTGTTGAAGGACAATCAATTGTGATTTGCATAAACTCAAGGGCAACTTAAAAGACAGTTGCAGTAACTAAGATTGAAACTGGCATGGCTTTCCCTGGTGAGGTGTTAGACATAAAAATGGCTTTCATTTCATAATGGAGAAAAAGAGTGAGGTCTCTCAGTCATACCAGACTCCCCCTCTAATCTTTTCCCCAAACAGTAGCCTTGGTGATCTTTTTATCATGAAAATCCTATCATGTGATTCCACATACTAAACTTTTTCCATGGCTTTCCATTGTCCTAACGATGCAATCCGAATTCCTCAACGTGGTTTCCAAGACTCTACCGTAGAGCTCTCAACCCTAGTAGATCCACCCCAATTTAACACAAATATTTTGTAATGCCCTCTTTAGTCTCTGGAAATGAAATCTACCATTAAATAATTTACCTACACTCTTCAAGTAGTGTCATAACTTATTTAAAGTCATTATAATGCCTTAATTTTACTATAAAGGAGAAAGACTAGAATTGAATAGAATGTGTTAACAGAAGCTCTCATCTCTCTGGACATACACAAGGGAACATGCGGCCTCAATTACTCCTAGCAGGCATACCAGGATTATGACAAGTCACTATGGGATGAAGCAAACACTGTCCATGGCAGAGCAGAGACAGAGAGAAAACTCAGGTTCGTGGTGACTTCACAGAGCTGCCGCATCAACCAACCCTAAAGCCCATAATAGGTTCAGATTGTCCAATGATCTAAGACAATAAATTCCCTTAAGATGAAACTTTTAGCACTTTTTTCTGCCGAAGACACAAAACACAACCAATACATCCAACCAAACACAGAGCATGAGGAATAGAGCCAACTCTCTCTCATCAGACTGTCTAAAGTATGCTTTATATGATCACCCAAAGAAAACATGAAAATCAGTGCTTTTCTCTGATTTATGAAATATTACGAACTTCATAAAAATGATGTGTTACCAGAAGAGCCTAATCTAGGTGTTTAGGAACATGTTTCTGCCTAATAATCCCTTAAAGATTAGATGCAAGTTTCTTGCTTTTTTATGCGCTTTAACTTAAGGTTTAACATAGTTCTCAGTGCTTTAGGGCAATGCTGCAAATAGTAAACAAAAGTTATTAGAGCTAGTTACCCCTACTTCCTCCTGCCAGTCCTAGTGCAGCTAAGTAACGCAGCTGACCATTAGTATATTGAAATCCCACACTAACGTGGATTTCCATGGGTGGGGTGAGAATATTAAAAGCCCACATTAACTTCTTATAAGCAAATATCTACTTCCTTAAGTGTAATTTTCCTAGTATCACCATAAACTCATGTCCCCCATCTTGTTCTCCTCATTCTATCCAAAAAGCAAAATAGCTACTAAAAAAACTGACTATGTAGCAACTTATATTGTACTCCTCCCTGATTTTACTCTGGATTTTAATTGTACTACAATAATTACAGAAGTTAGAGCAAACACTTGGGAGGAACCATTTGTGTACCAGGTATCTATTCCAAACACCTGGAAAACACTAACTCCTTTAATCCAGTAATAACCCTTTCAAGGTTAACTACTATTGTGTATCACCATTTTACTGATGAGACATTGAAGCTCAGAGAATTGAAAGCACTTACCCGAAGTCACACACTGGTAAGACAAGATTTCAACAGAGGGACATGATCTTAATCATTACACCATACTGCCTCTCAACACAGAACATGCCCAGGGAGGGGGTGGGGGTAGACTCAGTGACATTGGAAACCATGTCTTGAGATTATTAGAAAATGAACTTGTGGGAATCTCAGAGCTTTTAGATGCAGGCAGAGAAATACTATCATACAAAGAGAATTAGGCAAACAAAAAGTGTTTTTTGAAGAGTTTTCAAAGCTCGTTAGCAACTCCTCACTATACCGTTTATCTCACTACCTTTAAACTTCCAAATCCTAAAAGCTTTGGTTTCAAATCAGTCACAATCTCTAGTTCTTTGACGCATTCACATTTACACACTTGCTCACACTCGTGCATATGCACACACACAACACGCATGCACAAACACGCACCAAATACATGAGAGAAAAATAAAATGAAATCTGCCTCCTTCTCTTTGTTGTTGATCAAATGCAGCTACAGAGTCAGCAGGGGATAAATATCGTGATGCTTACTTCATGTACAAGTACTCTGAAGAGGAACACGGTGGAGTAACTTTTTATGTAGCATTCTGAAGGAAAAAATGTGCTGTAAAATCCAATCCCCCTGAGGAGTGTCATTTCAAGCAATGAGGTTTGCTTTCTTTATCTGTAGTGCATCTAGGTGATCAAACCAAACATAACTGATTCCCAGGCTCAGAAGTTTTCATCAGTAATCACCTTTTGCATTCATAAATAAATCAAAAAGTAATTTTAATCCTATCTTCCCTCTAACTCCTAACATCACAGCAAATACTTTTGTAATAGGCAAGGGACAAATTAAGGGACTTTCTCAAATGCAAGTGGCCAAGGATGGGTAACCTTCCTTGGATTTCCCTACCTGTGTGGGAGAAACACACAGATTAGAAAGCAGATGGTCACAACTCACCAGGGGATGGAAAACGTTATACTGCAGTGGGTTTGAATACACGGCTGACCTTGAAGACAGAAATGGTCATTAAGCTCAATTATAAATAGTGACTGGCACTAATAGAAAAGCAACTATGTTGTTTAGTTCTTGATAAACAGCAAAGAAAACACCTGCAAGGGGGTAAAATAATGATAAGACCTCTGCCAAAGTTAAATGATCTTCCTCTCCACTGTTCAGTAACATCGACTCAAGTTCACAGTGCCCTCCCACTCTGTGCCTGCATCATTCAGAGAATAAAACACAATCCAAGAAGCCAACAGGCAATCGTCCCTTTTCCCTTACTGAGAATGGCTCTCAGAACTATGATACACTCGTTCCCTTTTTTAATTAGGTGAAATCTATTTTATAAGCAAGAAACTCCTCAAAGAGGTCACAGATTTATCATGATATTGAAAGTCATAAAATCACATTTACAGGCTAAGTAGTTAAATCCAAATTACACACCACCCCATTAATTTTATAATCAATAGAGATTAAAGGAAATGAGGAAGTAAAGTAAATGATAGGATCCTAGCTTAAATCAAATCAATAGATATTTATTGGCATCTAGTACATTAAAGATGCCATGAAGAAGGAAGGGCAGTGTGGAGCCCTGTTCTGTGCCTTCCAGGAGCTTACCATCCGGCTGGGGCATCGAGACATAGCATGCAGAAAGCTTTCCGGTAGAAGAGTAACAAGGCGAGGGGTGTCACAAGGCCCCTCACAAGTAATGGACAACAGAACCATGCAGAAAAGCCTGCTGGAGGTAGTGCAATGGTTAAGAGCGTGGGCTCCAGAGCCAAACTTCCTGGGTTTGAATCCTGCCTCTACTACTTACAAGCTCATTGACCTTGCACCACTTATGCATGTTTTATATAAGTTAATACTTGCCAAGTGCTTAAAAATAAGGGCTGGCGCACAATAAGTGCCATGTAACTGTTTGTTAAATAAGAATACTATTAAGAGAAGGGAAGATCTCTGTCACTCTGAAGTCTCCTGAAGTGCTGGTAGAATTTACGTGGGGAGGGAAAACACCATGTTCATTTTCGCCATTCCACCGATTCTTTCCCTACTGCTACAAACATTCTGAAGTCTCGACCATTCTAAAAATTAGAAGTGATAAACGGTCCTCTACTCTGTTAACCCCCGATAAAAATCCCCTTTCTCCTTCCCTTTATTGATAAACTTTTTAAGACTCTTACACGCATGCACATATTACTTGCTCGTGATCATTCATTCCCCTGCCACTCAAACCTGACCCTAGCCCTCACCATTCAGCTCAGAGAACTGCAAAGAGCCTAACACGTAAATGTAACATCCCTTTTTAATAAGTCAGCATCCTCTCATCTCTCTAGAATATTAAAAACTATTCACCATTCTAGGCTCTGTCACTGCCACTAGAATGTTGACTTGTAGCAGCAAGGGACTTTCTTCCTCAAACCTACATCTCTTGGTATTCAGTAGTCTGTCAGAAATGAAATTGTTTTGCTAGATTGTGCTCTCTACCACGACGGTAAGGACATTTCTAAGAGGGTCCCCAAGATGCCCACCTCTGGTGTCTATAACCCATATAATTCCTTCCTCTTAAGCATTGGCAGGACTCTGATATGATGCTGTCCGCTCCTAATGAGGTTATGTAATAGGACAAAGAGGGATTTTGCAGATGTAATTAAGACCCCCCAAATCAGGTGACTTTGAGTTAATCAAAGGGGAGGTTATGTTGGGTGGGCCTGGCCTAACCAGGTAAGCTCTTAAGAGAATGGGCCCTTCTAGACATAAGTACAAAACTTAAAAGAAATTCAGCTGCAACCCATGAAAAAAGTAAGCATCCATGTTGTGAGAGGGCTTAATACGAAGGCCATGTGGCAAAGACCTGAGAGAGTATTCTAGGAGCTAAGAATGGCCGCGGTCCAAAAGCTAACAAGATAATGGGGACATCAACCCTACAACTGCAAGAAAATAAAATATGCCAACAGGTGGGAGTTTGGAAGTGGATCTTTCCTTAGTCAAGTCTCCAGATAAGAACACAGAGAGATGACACCTTGATTTCAGCCTTGAGGGACCCTTAGCAGAGAAACAAGGTAATAGATGCCAGATTCCAGCCCATGAAAATTATGAAATACTAATTTGGGTTCTTTTAAGCCACTAAGTTGTTACACAGTCATAGAAATCTAACATACCAGGGGACTGTCAAGATGGTGGAGGAGTAAGATGTGGAGATCACCTTCCTCCCCACAGATACATCAGAAATACATCTACATGTGGAACAACTCATACAGAACACCCACTGAACGCTGGAAGAAGACCTCAGACCTCCCAAAAGGGAAGAAAATCCCCGCGTACCTGGGTAGGACAAAAGAAAAAACAGAGACAAAGGAATAGGGATGGGACCTGCACCAGTGGGAGGGAGCCGTGAAGGAGGAAAAGTTTCCACACACTAGGAAGCCCCTTCGCGGGAAGAGATGGGGGGTGGGAAGGGGGGAAGCTTCGAAGCCACAAAGGAGAGCGCAGCAACAGGGGTGCAGAGGGAAAAGTGGAGACATTCCTGCACAGAGGTTTGGAGCCAACTGGCACTCACCAGCCCAAGAGGCTTGTCTGCTCACCCTCTGGAGCAGGTGCGGGCTGGGAGCTAAGGCTTGGGCTTCGGAGGTCGGATCCCAGGGAGAGGACTGGGGTTGGCTTCATGAACACAGCCTGAAGGGCGCTAGTGCATCACAGCTAGCTGGGAGGGAGTCCTGGAAAAAGTCTGGAACTGCCTAAGAGGCAAGAGAACAGTGTTTCGGGGTGCACAAGGAGAGGGGATTCAGAGCACCTCCTAAACAAGCTCCAGAGATGGGCATGAGCCACAGCTATCAGCACAGACACCAGAGACAGGCATGAAACGCTAAGGCTGCTGCTACAGCCACCAAGAGGCCTGTGTGCAAGCACAGGTCACAATCCACACCTCCCCTCCCAGGAGGCTGTGCAGCCCACCACTGCCAGAGTCCCGTGATCCAAGGACAATTTCCCCAGGGGAACACATAGCGGGCCTCAGACTGTTGCAACGTCCCACCAGCCTCTGCCGCTGCAGGCTCACCCCCCACTCCATACCCCTCCTTCCCCCTGGCCTGACTGAGCCAGAGCCCCCTCATCAGCCACTGTTTTAACCCCCTCCGGTCCAGGCATGGAACAGATGCCTGAGGGCAACCTACACACAAAAGTGGGGCCAAAACCAAAGCTGAACCCCAGGAGCTGTGCGAACAAAGAACAGAAAAGGAAAATTCTCCTTCCAGCATCAGGAGCAACAGAATAAATCCCAATAATCAAAATGATGTAACCTGCATCTGTGGGATACCTGAAAAGACGTCCCAAAATTGAGGCGGTGTCTTCAGGTGCAACTGTAGACCTGGGGTTTGCTGTCTGCAACCGATGTGTTTCTGATACTTATGTTTATCCTAGTTTAGTTTTTAGCACTTGTTATCATTGGTGGATGTGTTTATTGGTTTGGTTGCTCTCTTTTTTAAAAAAATTATTATTTTTTTTTATGTTAATAATTTGTTTTTCTTTCTCTTTTTCTCCCTTTTTCTCTGAGCCGTGTGGCTGACAGGGTCTTGGTGGTCCAGCCTGGTGTCAGGCCTGAGACTCTGAGGTGGGAGAACCGAGCTCAGGACACTGGACCACCAGAGACCTCCCGGCACCATGTAATATCAATTGGCAAGAGCTCTCCCAGAGACCTCCATCTCAACACTAAGACCAGCTCCACCCAACAGCCAGCAAGCTCCAGTGCTGGACGCCCCATACCAAACAACTAGTAAGACAAGAACACAACCCCACCCACTAGCAGAGGGGCTGCCTAAAATCACAGTAAGTTCACAGACACCCCAGAACACACCACTGGACATGGCCCTGCCCACCAGAGACACAAGATCCAGCCCCACCAATCAGAGCACATGCACCAGTCCCCTCCACAAGCCACTGAACCAACCTCACCAACTGGGGGCAGACACCAAAAACAATGGGAACTACAAACCTGCAGCCTATGAAAAGGAGGCCCCAAACATAGTAAGTTAAGCAAAAAGGGAAGACAGAGAAACACACAGCAGAGGAAAGAGCAAGGTAAAAACACACCATACCACACAAATGAAGAGGAAATAGGCAGTCTACCTGAAAAAGAATTCAGAGTAATGATAGTAAAGATGATCCAAAATCTTGTAAGTAGAATGGAGAAAATACAAGAAACATTTAACAAGGACCTAGAAGAACTAAACAGCAAACAAACAATGATGACCACCACAATAAATGAAATTAAAAATTCTCTAGAAGGAATCAATTGCGGAATAACTGAGGCAGAAGAATGGATAAATGACCTGGAACATAAAGTAGTGGAAATAAGTACGGTAGAGCATAATAATAAAAAAAAAAGAATGAAAAGAATTGAGGACAGTCTCAGAGACATCTGGGACAACATTAAATGCACCCACATTCGAATCATAGTGGTGGTAGAAGAAGAAGAGAAAAAGGGACTGAGAAAATATTTCAAGAGATTACAGTTGAAAACTTCCCTAACATGGGAAAGGAAATAGTCAATCAAGTCCAGGAAGCACAGAGAGTCCCATACAGGATAAATCCAGGAAAAAACAAGACAAGACACATTCATCAAACTATCAAAAATTAAATACAAAGAAAAAATATTAAAAGCAGCAAGGGAAAAGCAACAAATAACATACAAGGGAATCCCCATAAGGTTAACAGCTGATCGTTCAGCAGAAGCTCTGCAAGCCAGAAGGGAGTGGCAGGACACATTTAAAGTAATGAAAGGGAAAAACCTACAACCAAGATTACTCTCCCCAGCAAGGATCTCATTCAGATTCTACAGAGAAATTAAAAACCTTACAGACAAGCAAAAGTTAAGAGAATTCAGCATCACCAAACCCGCTTTACAACAAACGCTAAAGGAACTTCTCTAGGCAGGAAACACAAGAGAAGGAAAAGACCTACAATAAGAAACCCCCCAAAATTAAGAAAATGGTAATAGGAGCATACATATTGATAACTACCTTAAATGTAAATGGATTAAATGCTCCAACCAAAAGACACAGACTGGTTGAATAGATACAAAAAACAAGACCCGCATATATGCTGTCTACAAGAGACCCACTTCGGACCTAGGGACACCTACAGACTGAAAGTGATGGGATGGAAAAAGATATTCCATGCAAATGGAAATCAAAAGAAAGCTGGAGTAGCAATTCTCATATCAGACAAAATAGACGGTAAAATACAGACTATTACAAGAGACAAAGAAGGACATTACATAATGATCAAGGGATCAATCCAAAAAGAAGATACAATTCTAAACATTTATGCACCCAACATAGGAGCACCTCAATACATAAGGCAAATGCAACAGCCATGAAAGGGAAAATCGACAGTAACACAGTAATAGTAGGGGACTTTAACACCCCATTATCACCAATGGACAGATCATTCAAAATGAAAATAAATAAGGAAATGCAACCTTTAAGCGACACATTAGACAAGATGGACTTAATTGATATTTATAGGACATTCCATCCAAAAACAACAGAATACACTTTCTTCTCAAGGGCTCACGGAACACTCTCCAGAACAGATCATATGCTGGGTCACAAATCAAGCCTTGGTAAATGTAAGAAATCTGAAATCATATCACGTATCTTTTCCGACCACAGCACTATGAGACTAGATATCAATTACAGGAAAAAAAACTGTAAAACATATAAACACATGGAGGCTAAACAAATATGCTACTAAATAACCAAGAGATCACTGAAGAAATAAAAGAGGAAATCAAAAAATACCTAGAAATAAATGACAATGAAAACACAACAATCCAAAACTTATGGGATGCAGCAAAAGCACTTCTAAGAGGGAAGTTTATAGCAATACAATCCTACCTCAAGAAAAACCTCAAATAAACAACCTAACCTTACACTTAAAGCAACTAGAGAAAGAAGAACCAAAACACCCCCAAAGATCAGATCAGAAGTAAATGAAAAAGAAATGAAGGCAACAATAGCAAAGATCAATAAAATTAAAGCTGGTTCTTTGAGAAGATAAACCAAATTGATAAACCATTAGCCAGACTCATCAAGAAAAAAAGGGAGAAGACTCAAACCAACAGAATTAGAAATGCAAAAGGATAAGTAACAACAGACACTGTAGAAATGCAAAGGATCATGAGAGATTACTACGAGCAACTATATACCAATAAAATGGACAACCTGGAAGAAATGGACAAATTAGAAATTCACAACCTTCTGAGACTGAACCAGGAAGAAATAGAAAATATAAATAGACCAATCACAAGCACTGAAATTGAGACTGTGATTAAAAATCCTCCAACAAACAAAAGCCCAGAACCAGATGGCTTCACAGGAGAATTCTATCAAACATTTAGAGAAGAGCTAACACCTGTCCTTCTCAAACTCTTCCAAAATACAGCAGAAGGAGGAACACTGCTAAACTCATTCTACGAGGACACCATCACCCTGATACCAAAACCAGACAAAGATGTCACACAAAATAAGAAAACTACAGGCCACTATCACCGATGAACATAGATGCAAAAATCCTCAACAAAATACTAGCAAACAGAATCCAACAGCACATTAAAAGAATCATACTCCATGATCAAGTGCGGTTTATCCCAGGAGCGCAAGGATTCTTCAATATACATTAAGTCAATGTGATACACCATATTAAGAAACTGAAGAATAAAAACCATATGACAATCTCAATAGATGCAGAAAAAGCTTTCGACAACATTCAACACCCATTTATGATAAAAACTCTCCAGAAACTAGGCATGGGGAAACCTACCTCAACATAATAAAGGCTATATATGACAAACCCACAGCCTACATCATTCTCAATGGTGAAAAACTGAAACCATTTCCTCTAAGATCAGGAACAAGACAAGGTTGCCCACTCTCACCACTATTATTCAACGTAGTTTTGGAAGTTTTAGCAGCAATCAGAGAAGAAAATTAAAGGAATCCAAATTGGAAAAGAAGAAGTAAAACTGTCACTGTTTGCAGATAACATCATACTATACATAGAGAATCCTAAAGATGACACCAGAAAACTACTAGAGCTAATCAATGAATTCAGTAGAGTAGCAGGATACAAAATTAATTAACAGAAATCTCTTGCATCCCTATACACTAATGATGAAAAATCTGAAAGAGAAATTAAGGAAACACTCCCATTTACCAATGCAACAAAAAGATTGAAATACCTAGGGATAAACCTACCTAAGGAGACAAAAGATCTGTACGCAGAAAACTATAAGACACTGATGAAAGAAATTAAAGACAATACAAACAGATGGAGAGATATACCATGTTCTTGGATTAGAAGAATCAACATTGTGAAAATGCCTATACTACCGAAAGCAATCTACATATTCAATGCAATCCCTCTCTAACTACCAATGGCATTTTTCACAGAACTAGAACAAAAAGAAACACAAAAGACCCCAAATAGCCAATGCAATCTTGAGAAAGAAAAACGCAGCTGGAGGAATCAGGCTCCCTGACTTCAGACTATACTACAAAGCTACAGTAATCAAGACAGTATGGTACTGGCACAAAAACAGAAATATAGATCAATGGAACAGGATAGAAAGCCCAGAGATAAACCCATGCACATATGGTCACATTATCTTTGACAAAGAAGGTAAGAATATACAATGGAGAAAAGACAGCCTCTTCAATAAGTGGTGCTGGGAAAACTGGACAACTACACATAAAAGAATGAAATTAGAACACTCCCTAACACCATACACAAAAATAAACTCAAAATGGATTAAAGACCTAAATGTAAGGCCAGACAGTATAAAACTCTTAGAGGAAAACAGGTAGAACACTGTATGACATAAATCACAGCAAGATCCTTTTTGACCCACCTCCTGGAGAAATGGCAATAAAAACAAAAATAAACAAATGGGACCTAATGAAACTTCAAAGCTTTTGCACAGCAAAGGAAACCATAAATAAGACCAAAAGACAACTCTCAGAATGGGAGAAAATATTTGCAAATGAAGCAAGTGACCAAGGATTAATCTCCGAAATTTACAAGCAGCTCATGCAGCTCAATTACAAAAAAACAAACAACCCAATCCAAAAACGGGCAGAAGACCTAAATAGACATTTCTCCAACGAAGGTATACAGATTGCCAACAAACACATGAAAGGATGCTCAACATCACTAATCATTAGAGAAATGCAAATCAAAACCACAATGAGGTATCACCTCACTCAGGACAGAATGGCCATCATCAAAAAATCTACAAAAAAGAAATGCTGGAGAGGGTGTGGAGAAAAGGGAACCCTCTTGCACTGCTGGGGGGAATGTAAATTGATACAGCCACTATGGAGAACGGTATGGAGGTTCCTTAAAAAACCAGAAGTAGACCTACCATACGACCCAGCAATCCCACTACTGGGCATATACCCTGAGAAAACCATAATTCAAAAAGAGTCATGTACCACAATGTTCATTACAGCTCTATTTACAATAGCCAGGACATGGAAGCAACCTAAGTGTCCATCAACAGATGAATGAATAAAGAAGATGTGGCACAAATATACAACAGAATATTGCTCGGCCATAAAAGGAAATGAAATTGAGTTATTTGTAGTGAGATGGATGGACCCAGAGTTTGTCATACAGAATGAAATAAGTCAGAAAGAGAAAAGCAAACATATATGGAACACATATATATGGAATCTAAAAAAAAAAAGGTTCTAATGAACCTAGAGGCAGGACAGGAATAAAGATGCAGATGTAGAGAATGGACTTGAGGACACGGGCAAGGGGAAGGGTAAGCTGGGACAAAGTGAGAAAGTAGCTTTGACATATATACACTGGGAAGTGTAAAATAGATAGCTAGTGGGAAGCAGCCGCATAGCACAGGGAGATCAGCTTGGTGCTTTGTGACCACCTAGAGGGGTGGGATAGGGAGGGTGGGAAGGAGACACAAGAGAGAGGGATATGGGGATATATGTATACATATAGCTGACTCACTTTGTTATACAGCAACATTCAACGCATTCTATACAGCAGAAACTAACACAACATTGTAAAGCAACTATACTCCAATAAAGATTAAAAAAAATAAAGAAATCTAACATACCACTTTCCCGGTTTTCCTCTGCCTTCCACAATCTTCTCTAACTCCATTGTTTTTACCTAACACCTAAATGTATGTTGTTTTTCTTCTGTCTCAACACTCTCCATCTAGTTGAATCACTTTAATAAGCATCTATCTGTAGCTATCTCTAGATCCCTGGACCATTCTTCCTCTTAAGTCCATGTCCTAGTTTTCCCATTGCTTGATGGTCACCTCCATGTGGGCACCAAACTCCTTATTAGATGGGTCCAAATCTACCTTGTTATTGCCCCAACTGCTTCTTGCTCGAAGTAGGTCCTCCTCCTAACTGAGCTGTCTTGTTCATGACAGCTCAATTTGCCCAACATTTTGTCTGCAAGCATCCCTGGGAGACTCACCCTCTCCCCTTTCCATGATTAGAACCAAAGATTGGCCAAGTCCTGTTGGCTTTTAACAAACACAGTTCACATTTAAGCCCTGTTTTCTATTCCCAATGGAATTTAGGCTCTTATTACTACCAGTCTGTCCTTTTTCCTGATTTACCAAAAAACTATTTCAAAATCTCTAAGTATTTACAAGTAGGTCTTTAAAAAGGCAATGGAACTAGCATCAGCTCCAATGGGCTCTTAAAGCCCACACATGTAAATTTCAAATCTCAGCTCTGTCAGTTAATTGCAATGGCCTCATAATATTTTTTTAATGTCTCTGGGCCTCGGTTTCCTATCTGCTTATTGGGGAAGATAACATTTATTGTGAGGATTACGTGAAAAGGAATCCAATAAATGGTGACTACTGTAATTATTACCTAGAATATTGGCAACAGGACCAGTTTCCCTGTCAATCCGGCTTGAAAGCTTAAGAAGGTCTTCAAGCCCCTCTTTCTAAATTCCCTTAGTGAACCACCAAGGTGATCTTGACTGAGGTCTTGCATAGTAACTTCATCAGAGCATGTTTTGAGTCTCCATTCAGCTTATAAACTCTTGGAGAACGTTAATAGTATCACTTGCTTATCCTTGCCTCCCTGAACACTGACTACTAAATGTTATGATAAACAATGAAAAAGATTGAGAAGCGGTTAAAATGGAAACTTGGAAGCAGAAGGGAGGGCAGACAGGGAAGAAAGTGAAAGGGGTGAATGTAATAGGCAAGCTTCAATTTAGCAAAAATCAAATTGAAGCAAAGATGCCCCTGTGTGTCTGGGGTTACTCTTAATGAGTAATTCCCCTTGGGACATAGGCGCCATTACTGAAATCAGATCTTCTTCTGGACAGTTACAATTTTCCCATGGGAGGAGGGAGGCAGATTTACTGTCATTCAGCTCATCAAAACCCACCCAAAGAAAATACCCACTGGAGGGCTTCCCTGGTGGTTAAGTGGTTAAGGATCTGCCTGCCAACGCAGGGGACATGGGTTCGAGCCCTGGTCCGGGAAGATCCCACATGTCGCGGAACAACTAAGCCCATGTGCCAGAACTACTGAGCCTGCATTCTAGAGCCCGCAAGCCACAACTACTGAAGCCCATGTGCCTAGAGCCCACGCTCCACAACGACAGAAGCCACTGCAATGAGAAGCCCGCGCACCGCAACGAAGAGTAGCCTCCACTCGCCACAACTAGAGAAAGCCTGCATGCAGCAACGAAGACCCAATGCAGCCAAAAATAAATAAATAAATTTATTAAAAAAAATAATAAATTACCTTCCCCTTTAAAAAAATTTTGAGGGGTACAGCCAAAAATAACTAACTAAATAAATAAAAAGGAAAGAAAATACCCACTGGAATGTCACTGGAATTCTTCTGTAATGAAGGCAAAGAATGAAGTGATTGGATATGCTTGACAACTTTCAGTTAGCCCATTTGCCCCAAAGGTAAATAGTCGAAAATCTAGTTTTTCCTCCTGCAGCTGAAAATATCTCAATGACACAACTTTATTTTCTGACAAACATTGGGAACACAGCATTCCTAAAAATTCTGGTTCATTCTAATTTATGACAAATGAATCAGAAAGAAAATCAGTTAAAATTTTTATAAATATCTTTAAGAGCTTTAAAAAACTTTCACTGATTTCTTTCACCCATCATTGTCAGAGAATTGGAAAAAAATAAAAGGCTTAAAGTTGGGTATATTCCCATCAATACTGGAACTTACAAAATTGTGTATAAATAGAGTCTCAGAGAAGAGAAGGGGCTGAATATGCAGATAAAATTCAAAGAAACACAAGCAGGAAAGAAGTAGGGAGTCAGGAGATGCAACAACTTGAGATCCTACAGGGGATGGGGAAACGAGAGGAGTGAAGGTTCCAGTTTGCTTTTTCAGATAGACTGGCAGAGAGAACAAGCAATGCCCGGACAAGAGCATCTCCAGTCAGCAAATTTAACCCATACCTGCCTGACTGAGGTGTATCACACCGTGATGGACACACTCTGATAACACTCTTCAGGGAGCTGGGGAGGGCAGGACAGAACTTACAAACCAGACGTGCTATGGAGGAGGATGAGAAGGTAAAGAACAGAGAATAAAAAGGTTTCTCTGTTGAGAACATTTAGTTGTGATTTTAGACACATGGCTCCCACAACAACTCTCTAAGGTAATAATCATGACACCCATGTACAGGTGTGGAAGCCTAGACACCAAGAGGCTAAGTGAGAATATAAGTGAGGTTACTGTTGAACAAGCATTCCCTTCCTTTCCCTGACATCCCCGGGAGAAACATACCTCTCTGGGCTTTGATGGTGGACTTGGTCACGTGACCTACACGGGCCCCCAAATGGAATACAGTGCAACAGCTCTAAGCCTATGCCTTAAGAAGTTCCTGCCCTGTCCCTCCGGGAGCTTCCGACCACCATGAGAAGAAGATGCTTCAGAGGTTCAACCATGAAGCCTCCATCCTGGGTGTCAACATAAGACACGTGAGCAGCTGAGCCACCCTCACCTTCAGGCTTGCAGTAGAAACAGAGGTCCCCAGCTGCTCTGCAGAGCTGGACGATATAATGATACTGTCTCATCCCAATGACTAATACAGCGACGAACCAGTTTACTGAGGTGTCTAAAACTGATTTTTTTTTTCTTAATTGCCAGTTATTAGCCCTTGGCACCATGGCTGAAACACAGAAGCCATTTTCTAAACAAATGTTAGTTTTCTTCTTGCTCGGAAAGGAAGTGCAAGAGGAGTTTAATATAGAAACCTATTTCTGATTTCCACCTCACAGGCTCCAAATATAGCACATTTCTTATTTGGTGTATCTTATTTATGGGTAAACTTGAGTTTTATAGAGTGAACCTCACTTTGCTCTGGCTTCTTGTGGCTTTTACAGGCCTAGTTTCTGGTTTTTCCGTCCTTCCCTAAAGCTGCCTGCTTGCTGTTATTTTTACAAATCACATTAACCAAAAAGATTGCATTTTATTCTTTTACATCATTATCTCCCTAATCAGTGTACTTTGCTCCTCACCATATTTTTGTAAATCTCATCCGCTATTTTTTATGTTTCTGCTTCCTGCACTTATCTCCATCAAGTTTAGAAAATAGTCACTAACTATTGGATGACGCAAAGCTTTTACTGAACATTGTGGGATTGTATCCATAAAAGGTTTTGATGTAATCTGCTAATCAAACAGCTCTTTCTCTCACTTCCAGAAGTTTTCATCCTTTGAGATTAAGCCAATAGCTTCAAGGGCAGTGAGTTTCAGGTCAGTGATAATCTTCAACTATTCTGAAGTAAGACTGCTCCCTTTTCTCAGTCTTGGTTTTCCCGAGTAACTTTTTCCTTTGCTTTTCCTTTCTTAACCTCATGATTAAAATTAAATCACCAATAAATTTCACTCTGTCGCCTGCATCCAACATCCTTGGTCCATAATTCCCTTTTATGATGTTGGCCAGAGAATTTAGTGTTTACATTTTCCTGAAAAACTGATTAACAATATAGGAGGGTGGAAGCTCTCTCAACTTAAAAACCTCTGCTGGCTCCGCCTTGCCTATCAAATCAATTTTGATCTCCTTAGCGCGGCTCATCTGCCTGTTGCACTGGCCTCATCTTTTGCCAAAGACCCCCCCCAACCACCAACTCATTTCAACACTTCCCACCACACTTTCTTAAAAAGGAACTAACACGCTTTCAGCGTGTATTTTAATTATTTTAAACTTTATTATTTTACTAGTGATGGAAAGAGGCTCAGCAAAGCCAAATATCCTGCCTGAGGCCACCCACCCAGTTAGTGGCAGAGCTGTCATTCCAAGGCTGCTCCTCATTTCCTCAGCCCTCCCCTCCTGTGCCTGGGCTTACACCGTTCCCTCTGCCAAAGTGGCTCTCAAGCTCACCTTGCAGTGAGCACTTACTCTCTAATGCCAGCTCAGTCTTCTCTTAGTACCTTTTTCATGTCCACTCTGAGACAAAACGAACTACTGGTCCATTTGTGTATCCAGGTCCCCTTGCCTACTTCTATTAGGGAAAGAGTAAAACCCCTTTGTACTTAGACCTCTGTTTACTCCATTGCCACACAGCTCCTTGAAGGCAGGGCCTCATCTTTAATCCTTGGAGATGATCGAAGTTCCTGGCACACTGCAGGTGCTCAAAAAATGAGTGTTGACCCCAATCTTGATACCAGAGGAAAACTGATATAGCTGTAGATAGCTGTCATAATTATCAAACAAAAAGAAAGAGTGGGGAAGAAGGTGTGTGAATATGTATCCGTACCGGTTATCTATAGTATACATGGATTCTATATAATAATATATGGGTCATCTGTATAGATAATCCATTAGGTTAATAAGGTACTATATAGATAACCCATACGAATTATCTATAATATGTTGACGGGATAAAGATAGAAATGGAGTACAAAGTAGAAGAGTGGCTAAACATCCCTATGGCATTTTTATCTTAAGACAGAAACTCTTTTAAAAGCCTCTGAGGATGGCTTATCAATACTTCATGTGCAAGAGGCAACTAGAGCGCAGCCCACTTTATAAATAAACACAACTTCTAATTTTCACAGCTCGGCAGCTGAGGAGGGTCATAGGCTCCTTAAGACA
Source organism: Globicephala melas (assembly GCF_963455315.2). Classification (NCBI taxonomy): domain Eukaryota; kingdom Metazoa; phylum Chordata; class Mammalia; order Artiodactyla; family Delphinidae; genus Globicephala; species Globicephala melas. The sequence continues at coordinate 29,144,487 of NC_083324.2, read as the reverse complement.
TGTAGTTTGGAGAAAGAGCGTCCCTGGCTCACGTGACTGGCAATGGTTCTACGAGGGGGAGAACTTGTGATAGAGTGAAATTACAGTGTTGCCACACTAAACAATGTGCCTTCTTACATTTTGCCAGCTAACATCATACTACCTATACTCATTTATATTTGATAATGTTTCTTAAAAAACACGTTTCAAGTTTGTTTTTCACTTAAAAGATAAGGTGAAGAGACAGTAAAACACATGCCGCAAGAATTGTCAACAGTAGCTTAAGTGACGGCTGGTGGTAACTACACACCTCTTCTGTGCCCTCTGTTTCTCTCAACATTTGCATTTCCCTTTCGGAATCTTTCAAAGCTGCATCCTACTGTCTACCTCTCAGCATTTGGAGAATAAGTATTTTCCAGGTCACTACTGACAGAAAAATCGCGATGAAAATCTATATACTTATAGTCACTTTGAAAGAACAGGTGAGTTAAGTACTCAGCAGGAATCCAAGGCCCCATCTTTCTCTTTCTGACGTATTTTCTTCCCTTTCTCCTCCTCCATCCTGTGGGGTGAGGACCGGGGGCGGGTGTTTATGGAATAATTTCAAAGTGTACATCAATCTGACCCACGAGGGTGAAAATCACCATTTCCCCCTAGTCCTCCACAAGGCCACATTCATCCGCCACTGGACATGCTGCCTGATGTACATCTCCTTGTCTCCATCTCAGGTTTTAAAAACAAGTTCAAACAGACAGTTTGAAAAGACATTTCAAACCATTTTCTTTAATGCCATGCCAGACTTACACCAGCGTTACTCTAGATAAATGGTTGCTTCACCCCAAACAGATACCAGAAAGAATAATTTCTCTTCAATTTACTCGTGCATTTTGCCCGTTAATTATTTTGAAACATTTTGCAGGAGATTGCTCAGTCCCATTAAACAAAAACTCTCCCTTCAATTCCTTACCCACTCCCACCCACCCCCCAATCATAGTTTTTACACTTTGTGGTGTCATTTTTGAACTAACCTTTTACTAACTACAACATTCATAGTTAAACCAAAGGAAAGAGGAATCATTTGTAACAATGTTTTTCTCATCTGTAATATCCATCACAGGTTTTCTTTTCCAGTTTATTTTACATTACCTCCAAACAAATAAATCTGGGGTTAAAATAGTATCCTTCCCTTGCTAGGCTGTGCAATGAAAAAGGTAATTTCCACAGTGCATGACTAAACTGTACTGACTGGACAGAATCGATGGCACAGAAGGAAAGCGGTAATGCATCACAGGACCATCCCTTAACCATCAGTCAGCAGCAGAGATGACTGTGCCAGCGGCAAGCCATCAGCATACACATGTTTTCCTCTGTGATTTCTGCTGAAATGTAGGCTACCCAGTTCAGACCAGCCTTTGGCCAAAGCCCCACGGAAGTAACTACAAACCATAAACTTCCCGTCCTCTAAAAACATTTTAAATGGATAAAGTAGGCAAATACAGCCACTGACGTTTCCAGGGAGTCTGACTTGTAAATGACTGAGTGTTACTGAAGTTGATTTTTAAGTGAAAAATTCAGGTGTGATGGCAAAGCAGTTTTTCACAATTCCCCAATATGATCCAGGAGTTGATGCAGTACTGGGGAATTATATATGATGATGTAATTAAAAAAAAAAAAACACTTTTTTTTTAACCACCAGCTTGGTTGATGAAGGATGATGCTGAAATATCAAAGTAAACATTTATGTAACTGAGGAAGCAAGAAGGCTACTGCCTCAAGGGCACATAAAAGCCTAGACTTTCCTCTGGTTCCTTTTCAGATGGAGACAAATGCCAGACTGCGTTACTTCCATTCAACTATCTAATCAACAAATATATGTTGTTGTACCTACTATATGCCAGGCACTGTATTAGGTTCCTGAAACACAGAAGTGAACAAAACAGATTTTAAAAACCCTACCCTCCATGGAGTACATTCTAATCAACCTGTTTTATTCATCTTCATAGATCTGAACCAAAAAAGATGTTTATTTTCATTTCTAAGTATTTCATATTGTAATTAACTCAGTTCAAATTTTATTCCTTTTCCTAAAGAGTATGGGTTTTTAACAGTTCATCATCTTCAAAAGATGTGTGCCTGATGTCAAGGAAAAGCATTTTTGGTTTGACATTCTTTTAACTACTCACCCACTTTGCAGAATGCTATGCTGCGAATGAACTACACAGACAACAGGAAAAGTAAACATTGTTTTCCAAGAATAAACGAAATAGAACATCTAACGTGTACTTCCTATTTGGTACTTTCCTATTTGATTTTATTTGTTACGACATCCATCTCTGCCCCAAGTTCACAAATGAGGCCCATTAAAACCTCCAATTCAGTACCGCTTTCTTGAAAATTTGCAAAGTGGCGAACAAATCTTCCTTAAAAACCCATCACTGATGCTCTTGATCAATAGCTGGCATCAGTAAACCTTAAATAGACTTGTGGGCAAGACTGCTGGAGCCAGGCAAAGATATCTCTTAATATGGATACTGATGTCATTTAGGCAGAGAGAAGCTGGGCAGATTTGCAATAAAAGGAAAGTGATTATATAATACATCCAAGCCATAAATACACACTCCATTAAGTTATAAAATTCTATATGTCTTTAGGAGGGCTTCCTGTCAGCCACTTAACTTAGAGAAAAAAAGGAAAGCTCTATTAATCATTCATTCGGCCAGAACTTACCAAACCCCTACTCTATGTCCAGCATAACACATCATCATCATCACTACCATGTGTTGATTCACTGTGTACCAGATACTGTACTTGTTGATTACATGCTCCATCTCATTTAATCAATGAGCAACACTCTAAGATGAATGTAAATCTTACCCTCATATTCAGAGGTTATGTTATCTGCTTGTCATCAAACAGCAAGCTAAATAATCAGGCACTAAAATAAGGGTCTGTCAGTCTGCTAAACTCATGATCTGCCCCGCCCCCCCAACCAACTTTATTAAGATATAATTGACATATAACATCGATATGTTTAGGTGTACAATGTGTTGACTTGATACACTTATATACTGCAAAATTATTACTACCCTAGCTTGAACCACCTTCATGATGTCACATAATAACCATTTCTTTTTGGGGACGGGTACTTTTAAGACTTACTCTCCTAGCAACCTTATTAACTATAATCACCATGCTGTTCATTAGATCCCCCAACAAATTATTCATCTTATAGCTGGAATTTTATACTCTTTGACACCCTTCCCCACCCCACCCCCATCCCTCAGCCCCTGGTAATCACTATTCGTCTTTGTTTCTATGAGTTCAGGTTTTTTAGATTTCACATATTACGTGATACTAGTATTTGTCTTTATCTGCCTGACTTATTTCACTTAGCATAATGCCCTCAAGGTCTACCCATGTTTTCTCAAATGACAAGATTTCCTTCTTTCTTATGATTGAAAAATATTCCACTGTGTATATAAACCACATTTTCTTTATCCATCCATCTGTTGACAACACTTATGTTGTTTCCGTATCTTCGTTACTGTGACTAATGCTACAATGAACATGGGTGTAGATATCTCTTTGAGATCCTGTTTTCATTTCCTTTGGATACACACCCTGAAGTGGGATTGCTGGGTCCTATGGTGGTTCTATTTTTATTTTTTGAGAAACTTGCATACTCTTTTCCGCAGTGGCTGCGCCAGTTTACGTTCCCACCATCAGTGCACCAGGGTCCCCTTTTCTCTACATCCTTGCCAACACTTGTTATCTCTTATCTTTTTTTTTCTTTGGGTACATGGGCCTCTCAGTGTTGTGGCCTCTCCCGTTGCGGAGCACAGGCTCCGGACACGCAGCCTCAGCAGCCATGGCTCACGGGCCTAGCCGCGGGGCACGTGGGATCCTCCCGGACCGGGGCATGAACCCGCGTCCCCTGCATTGGCAGGCGGACTCTCAACCACTGAGCCACCAAGGAAGCCCTATCTCTTATCTTTTTGATGATGGCCATTCTAACAGGTATGAGGTGACATCTCATTGCAGTTTTGATTTGCATTTTCCCTGATGATTAGTGATGTTGATTATCCTTTCATGTACCTGTTGGCCATTTGTAAGTCTTCTTTGGAAAAATGTCTATTCAGTTCCTTTGATCATTTTTAATTATTTTTTTCCATTGAGTTTTATGATTTTTAATATAGCTTGGATATTAACCTATTACATATAAGATTGCAAATAATTCTTTCATCCCATAAGTTGTCTTTTCATTTTGTTGATGGTTTCCTTTACTGTACAGAAACTTTAGTTTGATACAGTCTCACTTGTTAATTTCTTTCTTTTGTTGTTTGTACTTTTAGTGTCAAATTATAAAAATCATTAACAAGACTGATTTCAAGGGGATTACCCCCTATGTTTTCCTCTAAGACTCTCAACGCTTCAGGTCTTATGTTCAAGCCTTTAATCTATTTTGAGTTGGTTTTTTTGTACGGTGTAAGATATAGGGTAAGCCCATGGTCTTAACTACTCCATTTTACTGTTTCCAAATCAGTTGCTTAATATGTGAATTCATTTGCATCATGAGCCTAGAATTTCTGAGTTGAAAAGGACTTTAAATATTATCTAGTGAATGATGAACTTCAGAAGTCAGCCCATTTCCTTTTGCCATCTGCAACAACGTGGATAGATCTGGAGGGTATTATGCTTAGTGAAATAAGTCAGACAGATAAAGACAAATAATGTATGTTATCACATGTATGTGGAATCTGAAAAATAAATGACTGTAACACACAAAAAAAGACTCATATATAGAGAATGGATTAGTGGTTACCAGTGGGGAGAGGGAATGGAGGAGGAGCAAGATACGGGTAGGAGAAGAGGAGGTACAAACTACTACGCATAAAATAAATAAGCTACGGGGCTTCCCTGGTGGCGCAGTGGTTGACAGTCTCCCTGCTGATGCAGGGGACACGGGTTCGTGCCCCGGTCCGGGAAGATCCCACGTGCCACGGAGCGATTGCGCCCGTGAGCCATGGCCGCTGAGCCTGCACGTCCAGAGCCTGTGCTCCGCAACGGGAGAGGCCACAACAATGAGAGGCCCGCGTACCGCAAAAAGAAAAAATTAAAAATAAATAAGCTACAAGGGTATATTGTACAGTACAGGGAATATAGCTAATATTTTATAATAACTTTAAATGGAGTATAATCTATAAAAATATGGACTGTGTTATACTCTTGAAACTAATATTACATAATATTGTAAATCAACTATGATTCAATTTTAAAAAGAACTCGCAGAAATCATGAGAAAAGTTTAAAAGGAAAATGAGTGCATTAATAATTTTAAAAAAAAGGTGGATTAAGAAACAGAAGTTAGCCCATTTCCCATGATCACATGACTTGCTAGAGGCATAGGTGAAACAAGAATTTAGGTTCTAATACAAGCTTGCTTCTACTATTCCGTATGTAATTGTAAATAACCCATAATACTAATGATAATAGCAGCTAGTATTTGTGGAATCCAGTATCCATCAAAATTTTAAGCTCTATAAATTTAAAAGCTCATTTAATCTTCAAAACTTTATGAGATGGATCCCATCATCCCCATATTATAGGTGTACAGTTGTGACACAGAAAATATCTTTACCAGGGGCACACAGCTACTAAGAGGTGGAGGAAGAATTTGAATCCAGCTCCAAAGCCCAGCTCTTAAATACTATACTATTCTGCTTCTTAGTAAGTACCCAAAACCCAATTTTCCCAATGTATTAAACAACTTTTTAAAAGCCCTCAGTTTCAAACGGACTTGAGGACACAGGGAGGGGTAAACTGAGACAAAGTGAGAGAGTGGTATGGACATATATACACTACCAAATGTAAAACAGATAGCTAGTGGGAAGCAGCTGCATAGCACAGGGAGATCAGCTCCGTGCTTTGCGACCACCTAGAGGGGTGGGATAGGGAGGGTGGGAGGGAGACACAAGAGGGAGGGGATATGGGGATATATGTATATGTATAGCTGACTCACTTTGTTATACAGCGGAAACTAACAACATTGTAAAGCAATTATACTCCAATAAAATGTTAAAAAAAAAAAAGCCCTCAGTTTCTCTATGATGCTTCTTCAATCACCCCAGTACAAATTTATTTCCTTCTTTTCTGAACCATGTTTTGAGACTTTGACTCTTTTATCCTATCAGCCTGATTATGTGAACACACACACTTCCTCCCAACAGAAAATTGCTCCTGAGATCAGGGGTTGTGTCTTTAACTCCATCTGTTCTCTCCAGTACTCTCTCTCTCACGATCACTGATCTCGAGTAGACAGTCAGCAAAAACTTTCAGACTGAACAAGAACAAAAAGTGCTGGCAAAGCTACTTCTAATTCACCTTACTAAATCTGATAGAGGGTTTGCTCACTCAAAACAATCCATATCCACATTCAGGGAAAATCCAGATCTAAACATCATATTTTACAAACAAGTACTTAAGTAGTAGGTGTTTGCCTGATTTAAGGTATTCCGCACCCTTCGCACCAAAATAATGAGTAGCCATTTGAATTAATAGATATCCACATACTTCAACAACAGCTGTCTGGAATGATATATCATGGTATTTTACCAATTTTTTAAAAATTAAGAAAGATTCATACAGTTATGTAGGCTAACTCAATATTGTTAACTCTATAATTCAAATTTAACAGAAACTATTCATGTTTAATCATCAATTCCCTTTTACTAAGACAGTAAGAAAACACACTCTTGCTTATCAGTAACTAATCACATTGCTGAGTTAACCCAAGCTTTGCAATGCCTTTTAAAACATAATGAGTGATGTGCGTTGAACCCAGAACACCGAAATTGCCTAAGCTACTCCCTAGCACACTACACGACCTGCTTCCATCAGCTCAATTGTACATTAAACCCGGAATCTAGCATCCAGCATTTTTCTTGGCAGAAAATAAGTACTCAAATATTTATTCAATTTATGGATTAATTAATGAATTAATTTAGGCAATTGTTCCTCCAAAATTTCCAAACTTGAATTCTTCCTTTTCTCACTTGTGTTTTCTACATGGTACCCTGTGTGAAGCCATGCAGGGCTATTTCCCTGTGCTGGAAGATATGAAATAAGACCTTTTCCATCCTCTTCTGAACTCTGCTCTTTGTTTTGGCCGTGGGCCCATAGGAACTGATGTCAGAGGACGGGTGGTTAGAGGGATGGTACCTCGAGCTACATGGTCTGAGTCAATGATTACCCTGGGCACATCTTCCTTCTGATACTGGAAACCACCAGAACCACACCGAGCAGCCTGGTAAGATGGCAGTGGCTCTTGCTCCTCTCTGGGAATCAAGTATCTCCTGACCCTTGGATGTCCGGAAGCACCCCTCCCTCCCACCTTAAATTCTCAGACTCCTGGAAGGGCAGAAGGGCATATGTTGTCTTTTAGAGTGGAAAAAGTGTTACAGAGAGAGTATCTCTGAAAAAACTGGCTATTTCAGAGACAAGAGATTCTCTTTGGGCTTATTCAAAAGCCCTCCTCCCATGTTGCTTTGTGGGCTAGAGATTCACACACTAAGACACCAAAGCCACACTCACATTCATGCTGCTTTCCATCACATTTTAAATCCTTTACTGATTCCCATCACTCACTAAGGTACTCTCAAACCCTGCTTTACATCTGCAGCCCCACAACTGCTCACACTCAGTCACAGCCCTGCAAGTTACAACTTGACCTTGTCCCTTGAGTCTCATTTTACAGAGGCAATGGAGTTAAGAGCATTATTCATTAGCAAGTCAAGAATTATTTAAATAACCAAATGGTTCCTAAACTTCTCTGAGTGGTGCCAGTAGCAACTCACTGCCCTGGGTCTGCTTCTCCTCCTCATTCTTCCAGACGAGAAATTGGTATTTACCCAGCCATCAGTTCCCAAGGCTAGGTTTTCTCCCATGCAGGGGGAAATTGGGCTTGCTGCACTCTAAGTCATTTGATTGTGCATGTCCTACTGCCTGTCTCTACACGGAAGATGACGTATAAACGAAATCATTTACACAACAGCCACTCTAATTTTTAAAATAAATCTTAGAGATGTCAAATTAGGCATATGGCAAATAAAAATATCCTAAATAACAAGAGACCATGTATTGAACATTTACTATGTACCATGTCCTATGCCTAGAACTTTATCTGCATTATCAATTAATACTCTCAGCAGTCCTATAAGAAATGCACTAATGTTATTCCATCATGAGAAAGCTAAATATAAAAACTCTGCCCATAGTCACAGGGAATGTGAATTCATTTATGTCAAATTGTCAGTTGAAACTATACAGCGCACAGAATCTCCAAATGCAAGCTAACAAACAAAATGTGTACATATCTGTAGTAGTTTTTCTCTTTACTTTCTTACTATTTCTACAATATTCAATGGGGCGACAAATCTCTAGAATTTCTCATTTCAGGATATTTTCATTGACACAGTCTCTCTCATACAAACACTATCAGCATCTCTCTCTACTTGCTCAACTAGGTGGAGTTGAACCTAAGTGCAAGTAAAGTAGGGCAATGAATAATACTCATCACTTTAGGTGCTTTACTGTTTACATTGCAATATGATTCTCATACTCTAGTAAACTGCAACCCAGAAAGAGCAACGTATTGTGAACATCTTAGACATGACAACCAGTTATAGGAAGTTATCCTTTCTTAGAAATTTGTAACTTTATCTCTTTTATTTCTGTTGTTTTGTTCTTAGAACTCTTCCAAAGCCCAATAAGGTAGAACCAGATAACTATCTTTACCTGATGGAGCAGGTAGAAAAGCAGAAAAATGAAAGAAAAGAAAAAAGACAATTTTACCCTGAAAGAACCTAACTGAATATTTCATCAACATCTGATGAATAACTGATGAACTCTAGCTTTATCCTCTTCAGATTCCTTCCAGATTGTGCTACCAGTAAGTTTGACTGAGTCACTTGCCTACTAATAAAACTGTCAACAGGGGAAGTTAATTCACAAAACTGTATAAGTTACTAAAAATGGCTAGCACCTCTAAACAATAAATATATAGAGATACTCTCTTGAATATTTTTCTCGGAAGCAGAAAGAGTCTCCACTCAACAATACAGTAGCTCACTGAATCATTTAAAAAGTGGACTGGAAAAAACAATAGATCTTTAAAACCATTTATCATCTCAAACTTCTTAAACAACTGTGTCATTTTTGTTTGTTTGTTTCCCTTAGAGAATAGGCACAGGAGAAAAATCACTTAACCCATGGAGATCACAACACACAGACATACTTTTTAAAAGAGCCACATACAAACTGGTTAATATAACTAAGTCATTGTCAAATCATTGTTGGAAATCTTAGACCAAGAATTTAAGAGTTAATGTTTGATTTTTAAAAAATGTATATATATATATATATATATATATATATATCACTGATTTTTTTAAAAAATACATTTTATCATGCACACAGGGATGCCTTTAAAAGTTTGACTTTCTGTCCCAACTCTATCCATTGTCTCTCTGAAAGCTGACTCTGTTCTCCAAGTACCATTATTCTTATCTGTCATTTTAGCTCATTTTTTTTCCTCCAAGTTACTCTTAAAGGAATATGATTCTCTCTGTTTTCAAAAGATACGTGATTTCCTCACAATGCCTGATTGCTTTATTATCTAGATGAGGTGCCTGATTCATCTTCCTAATTAACAAAGACTTTTTACACAGGATAAAAAGAACTTCTTGTGGTGGGTAGAGGAATGGTCTATAGAAAATGCAAAATCATACCCAATTGTCTTTTAAAAAAATCCCCTCTAATATATGAGATAGATCATATGATTTTCTGGCAGAGGAGAGACTGCCCAAAGACCCTAACTCCATTAGATTAGAACATGGATAAATGAATACTGCAACATTTTCTGGATATGGTCACGACAGCATCACCACAGATGTGCCTTAGATATCTTGGCCCTACCTACTGACTCCGCATGGATTACCATCAGTACTCTAGAGCAACAGTTCTAAAATATAATGCACTTAGATAGCTTATTAAAAACAGAGTCTCCTGGGTCCCATCTCCAGAAATTCCAAGTCACTAGGTCTGGGTGAGCCCATAAATTTGCACTGCTAACAAGATCACAGGCGATGCCAAAGGCCAGTTTTGAGACCACACTTTGAAAATCACTCTAGAGCACTGTGATTCCAAAGCACTCAGGGTAAGCTGTATCCCTTACTCTGCTTCTAAAATTCTGTTCTTGGACGATCCTGGCCTGCTGCTTTAAGAAGCAGTTGCTCTTTAAAGAAAGGACACTGCGGAAGTGGGAGGCTATCCTCCTTTGTTTAAAAAAAAAAAAAAAAAGTAATGGCTCTTCACTCAGAACAGAGAGCAAGCTGACACTGGTTTACAAAGGCCTATCTCATTCCTGATCCTTTTTCATTTGAGAGATGTGAGCAGTCCAAGTCAAAAATGCACATTGCACATTCCCAGGAAGCCACTCACTGGGCCAACTGTCATTTTATTTAAGCCTGTCTGAACTTGCTTTTATTTTTTTTCCCCTGTAGCCACTCATGATTTTTTTTCCTTTTGCAAGAAAGAACTCAAAAACAAACCAAAAATCAAGCATTTCTATTTATATCAAGATTCACACTGTAACCCCCTACTCATCCTCCTATGCAAAAAGAAAACAAGACCATAATAGCCACCCTTCAAAAATGATTAAATAACAATCATCTGAAAGCCAGATTGTTGGTAACATTTCCATGCCCTTTGTGTGCAAATCCATATGGTGGTGGTTGGAAGACCAAATATCTAAGAATAAAACAGATATATTCCTCACTGTAAAGCAACAGTTGTAAACAGAAATTCCTACAGCATAAATAATGTAATTTAATGGATCAAGCCAGGAGTAAGGCAAGAGAGAGTAGTAGGGACAATGGAGAATTTGAGAGTTCTAGCCTTATCTAAAGAAAGCTGCTACTCTTTAGCTCCAGACCAAAGTCCAATTCCAGTAACATCCATAAATGAGTCATCCTTGGGACAGTTACTATTTGTGGGTTTTCACCTAGTCCTATTTCTTGGTGCGTCCAGAGATTTTAAGTTAAATTATAGGTGTTATGTATGAAAAATTACAGAGAAAATGGATGATGGTAACTTCTTTCAAATAAGGTTCAGTCTAGTCTCTGACAGGCAGCCTGAGATGGGATAAGTCACCTTTATCCAATTCAGGACTGTGTTGACTCAAAGTTGGCTGGTGTCTTGAAAGATTTGGTCAGCCTCTTTTGCTCATACTCTTGGACATAGTTTGAAAGCCTATGGTGTGTACCAGTATCCCATGTCCTTCACGGGTGCTGAATTCCAATTACTTTAGGTTCAGTACTGGGAGACTGTCAAAAACTGTTTTGCTTTTTCAGTTATTTGCTTCTTAGCTTCCTAGCCTCACACCCTACAAGGTGTAAGAACTAGGCAAAATGCCTCAGGCAGCAGAACTGCCGAGGATCAGGCTAATATCTAGTATGTGTCTTCTCTCTGAGATCTTGGGCCCTCAAGTCCTGGCTGCTCTGGTAGCCCCAAAGTTCACCGGTGGTGCCTTCAGTCTTGTGAGATTGCCCAAAATTCTGCTGCCTTCTTAACTTCCTATGCATGATCTTTTGCCTGGTTTCTCAGCCTTTCATTCCAAGCCCAGAGTTGGCAAGTTTTCTGAAGGGAAAAGTAGCTTATAGAGTGCGGGCTCACCACTCCACAGTTCACTTGCTCTAGGAGTCTTGGTAGCTCTTTGATTTCTTCAAATTAGGTATGTTTCAGACTTTGTTTACATTTGGTTTTTCTATTGTTTCCCAAGACGCAATGGTTTGTCATAAGCCACTCCTACTTACCCAGAAGCAGAAGTCCCCAGATTAATATAGTAATATAACTACTTCCCCAAGAAATAATGTTTTTATTCTGAAATTTGGAGTTTAAAGTCAAATGTAAACACCTAATCCACAAAAGCTATGTAGGAATTTTTTTATTTTAAGAATTGACTACAAAAAAAAATTGACTACAAATGTGATTATTTATACATATATATGCATTCCATTTCAAACAAGACATCAACTAATTCTTTTGGTTCAGTGCTCTCCTTTAAGACAGATATGTCAAGCATTGTTTGTAATTTGTCAGCAGCCTTAAAAGAAATTTCAAATAAGCACAAATTAATGTTACGGTTTAGAGTACATGAGACACTCTAGATAAATATTTGATGATAGATGGACAGTAGGCAGAGGAATGGTTTCATCTAACATAGTAACAACAACAACAAAAAAGTGACAAGACGCACACCCTTATGCTTATCAGGGAACAAGATGAGGATGCTACTGACAGAACATCACTCCCGTAGCTGCAAGTAAGTGGCCCCACTTAAAGCAAAGAGATAGATATCTAAATATAGACACCATCTGCCTTAAGCCTTTCTGTATAATATAGTGCCTTGGATGAAGAGGTACATAAGAGGGACGGTAAAATAACCAAATTATTCCCATTACCGTGTGTTATCTCCACTGGTGGTTTCTGATATTCCTGAGAAGTCATCTGCAGAAGAAAGTAAAAGAGCAACAACAAATTCTCTTTATCACAAATGTTGAAGGCTCTTTGAGATTACTGCCCTGTTAGGACAACAGCCTAAGGAGTAAGGAACTCCCCACCATGGAGGCAGGTTGAGAATGTGGCAGTGGCCTCGGTATGAGATTGTCCATAGTGAATGCTGACTTAAGTTCCTCTGGGATTGTAAGTGACTACACGGTGGGTTCCTGCTGCGAGGGCTCTAGTCCTTTCTGTAACGGGCCTATACTCTGTGGATGTTATTACTAACAGCAAATACCCAGGCACCTGTACGATGGGGATGTGGAAAGACATCAGAGCACAGCACATTTTCTAAGCTAATTGCCTGGTTTTCACAATTATCTAGTCTTAAGATTGAGTCACCCAAATATCTAGACCTGAAAACAAACAATGAATAGAAATGACTTTAGCTTGGTGTGCAGTTTCAAATACTGGGGAAAAAAGGAGCATTACCTGTATGTGGCACACACTGTGCCAAGGATATTACATGAAATCTGTTCATCTTCACAACAACTCTTATAATCCTCATTTTTATAGATGAGGAAAATGAAGCACAGAGTGGTTTAGTAATTTATTCTAGGTTGTAAGTAACAGAAAGCCGACCAGAAACTAGGCCTCTAGTTGCCACATCTCAAGTCCTTCACCACATGGCTTTATGGGTCTCCTGGACTGCACTGATCATCTTAAAGCTTAGCTTCATAGTCCCTATACTTTAATAATGTGACTACAGATTAAGGACATGTGCCTTTCCTTGCCATCCTTAAATTCTGAGCTAAAGAGAAAATTAATGACATCGTGGGAGCCGTGATTCTTCCCTAACACACTGTGCTGAGACATGGTTTATGAGATCTTTGTATCTAGTTGAAATGTGTTTACTAAGCCTTGCTAGGAAGTTCCTTCTATGGGGATATTATACACTGGCCACATAAGTGGCTGCAAGAACTAAGAAACCTTCCTTCCAACCAGCCCTTTACCTCCAAATAAGTAATTAAGTAGATTTGGAAAATGAAGCATCTGGTTAATTCCCTTTGACAAGTCACTAGGCCTGCATAAAGAATAGTCACTTAATACAAAAAGGGTGGGAAGATTGCACAGTTTGCCTACCTCAACACTGCTGCAAAACACACACTGATGTGTAGAAAAAGTATCTTTGAGAAGGCAAAACCTGGTGTGATTGCCTGGAGACTACACACTGCAAATCTGCTTTTCAAGGAGCATTTACGAAGCACTAGAGAAAAGAGAACAGGTGTCCCAGTCTGCAGGCCAACATCTTGTTGCTGGCTTTTCTAATATCTTTGCAACCACGAGCAAGTCATATTGTGAGCTTCTGTTTCTTCCTCAATAAAAGAAAGGTGCCAACCTGCCTCATGACATTTTTGTAAAGGTGGCACCTGTGGAAGCAATTCAAAAACTATTCACACGTAAGATCATGTATATGATATATGCATATATATGACATACACACACACACACACACACAAAGCACCAAGGCGAATCTGTGCATATTATACAGATGCCAAGGACTATATCAGCAACAAGGCAGAACAGAGCAGACAAGTCCACTAAGCCACCCCAGAAGAAGTGAGCCTGAGAGAACATGCTGGGTTTCCATAGTGATAGGAAAAGGGCAGAGCAGTCCAGGCAAAGGAATACGAAGGGAGAGGAGTACAAAGGTTGGCTACAGAAATGGGTCCCAGAGAGCCTCGCTAATGAGCACCAGGTAAGTGTGGAATTCTGGGAAGAAATAGCAGTGGAGAAGACTCACTCATTAATAGAAAATCACTTGTTATAGAAAAATCTGTGTGCCAGGCACCATAAACCAAAAACACCAACATGCAGGATCCTGCTTTATCCTGATAACAAGCCCAGGGAAGGGATGCCCCCAATTTGCTGATTAAGTACCAGAGGCTCTGAGCACTTTCTCAACTGCCAGGTCCACATAGAGAGTAAGAGGTAGAAGACAGGTTCAAAAAGGGGTCTGCTTGACTCCAGGAATCATGCTTCTTGCCCACCTTGCTATGTTGCCTCTCTTTATACCACGTCAGGATACAAGCCAGCTTGTGTACCAGCCTGTATTTCTGTAGATGAGAACAACTTTCTACTTAAATACATGGAAAAAAAAAATGAGATATGATATACACTCAAATGTTTCACAGCCCTATCTCTCTGTGTGGTGGGATCATAGGGGACTATCTCAACATCCTGAAGTATTATCCGACTTTTTTTAATCAGAAAGAGAAAACAATTAAATATTAAAATGCAACCGCATTTTTCCTCCGTAAGGATAGCTCTGTTTTTTAATTTTTCCAAAATTATTCAGAACATCTGTGTCAAAAACAGAAATGAGGGAGTCAAAAGGGGGAGCCTGTTTAGGGTTAAATATTATAAATTTGATTTTTTATGATTATAATTATCTATGGGACATGAGGAAGCAGCTAAAAACATCTGAGTGAACCTAGTCTAGTGAGGGGTTGGACTTGAGGTTCATGATTATAGGGGCAGGAGGTCACTGTAGAGCTCTTCACAAACTGGGTAGTCCCCACCCCAAGACTTTCAGAGGGAACTTTGGTGAGAACCACTAATCTAGAATCCACTGTACTGGTGGGAATACGCAGTGACACCTCAAATATGCTGGCCTGGAGAAAGGCTAGGAATCACAAAGAGATAATTGATAGAGAGAGATGCAATTAGATAAGACAGTACAGGGAGAAGGTAAAAGAAAAGCAGTAAGCTCAGGACAGACCTAAGGGAGCTCCATATTTGGAGACCAGAAAGAAGATAAAGGGAAATGAAGGGCAGGGGAGAGGAGAGTGAACAGAAGTGTGGGTGGGTAGGAGGGTATTAAAAAGAACATTCTAATATGAATCCTTATTTCTTATAATGAAAGCAAACTTTAGAATGTAAAACTCTATTTTCAAAAGAATATTTCATAATATATGTAAATTTTTACCTGGATTAAGAGAGAAAATGAAGAAGCTGGCTTCCATTTAGCCAATATAAAACTTCATAATCTCTTATATTATTGGGAGGAGATCACAGACTATTTCAATGATTTAATAAGCAGATAAAGCTTTTTCAAAATTAGCTGTTTTCAACAGTTAAGAGTTAACATGGATACCTGTAAGTTGTTTAATGAAAACCTGTTTGTAGGAGTTCTTAGGGCAACTAACAAGGCAATCACAATATTAAAATGCTCTTAACACTAGCAAAATAGCAATTAATTAAATCCCAACATGCAGTTATTCCTATTAAAAAAAAGATTTTTACAAAGTTTTACATATCTGGCAATCTTGAACTTAATCTGAACACTGTACTCACAGAAAATAGCCAAGGTCAAGAAATCCTTACCCTTTTTTGTTGTGGGAAATACTCAGAATCACAAGGACCAATCTGCCCTTGGATATTCTAAGACCCTGCCTCAGTGACTACTTTGTTTCATAAAACCCCAATTTTTCCCCTCCTTCTTTGATACATTACTCATTAATGAACTTTTTCCCTATTATAAGAGCCTGAATAAAGTCATCTCCTTAATTGTCTGGTACATTTTTTCTTTGACACGTTTAACTGTTAAGAGTTTTCCAGAGAAATGTAGCAAGAAATAAATGAGACCATATCACACATACTTTTTCCATGCTCCTTTTCAGAAAGACGTATGAATGCAAAACATCAGGTAAATAAAATTTCATAAAGGATACTGAATATCAATTGATGCTGCTAGTGCCACAACTTCAAGAAAGAATGAGTATCTATGTAAAATCCCACTTTGCATGAAGATAAATCAGTACAATTGAAAATTGTTTCAAATTTCTTATTTGACTACCAAGGGAAGTAACAATAAGCAAGGAAGCCTAACTCCCCAACAACAGGAAACACTCCCAACCTCACATAACCCCACAGGTGGCACTGGGCCATTTCATAAGGGCCAGAAGTTTTGACCAATTCTAGCAACATGGAAAGAGAGAAAATCATTTTTAGCCAAGGAACAAGATCCTAACCATGAAGATGATTTAAGGATAAAAACCTCATGCCCACATGGGACTCAGGAACCACCCAGTTCCAAATTTCAACAGCTTCCTGAATCATGAGATCCAGGCACAATTCAGTGCGGCAAATCCAACTGATGTTTTAAGACGTGATTTTCCACTCCCTGGCTTCAGACTATACTACAAACCTACAGGAGTCAAAACAGTATGTCCACACGAAAACAGATATCTAGATCAATGGAAGAGGATACAGAGTCCAGAAATAAACCCATGCACTTATGGTCAATTAATCTATGACAAAGGAGCCAATAATATACAACAGAGAAAAGACACCTCAATAAGTGGTGCTGGGAAAACTGTACAGCTACATGTAAAAGAATGAAATTAGAACATTCTTTAACACCATACACAAAAATAAGCTCAAAATGGATTAAAGGCCTACATGTAAGACCAAAAACTGTAAAACTCCTAGAGGAAAACATAGGCAGAATACTTTGACATAAACCGTGGTGATATTTTTTGGATCTATCTCCTAAAGCAAATGAAACAAAAGCAAAAGCAAATAAATGGGACCTAATTAAACTTAAAAACTTTTGCAAAGCAAAGGAAACCACTGACAAAATGAAAAGACAACCTACAGAATGGGAGAAAAGGTTTTCAAATGATATAACTGATAAGGGGTCAATATCCAACATATATATAAACAGCTTATATAACTCAACATCAAAAAAATAAACAACCCAATTAAAAAATGGGCAGAAGAAATTAATAGACATTTTTCCAAATAGTAAATGCAAATAGCCAACAGCACATGAAAAGATAGTCAACATCGCTAATCATCAGGGAAATGCAAATCAAAACCACAATGAGATATCACCTCACACCTGTCAGAATTGCTATCATCAAAAAGAACACAAATAACAAATGTTGGCAAGGATGTGGAGAAAAAGGGACCCTCCCACATTGTTGGTGGGAATGTAAACTGGTACAGCCACTGTAGAAAAGAGAATGGAGGGTTTCTCAAAAAACTAAACATAGAACTACCATATGACTCAGCAATTGCATTCCTGGGTATAAATCTGAAAAAAATAAAAACACTAATTCGTAAAGAAATATGTACCCCAACGTTCACAGCAGCAGTATTTACAATTGCCAAGATATGGAAGCAACCTAAGTGTCCATCAACAGATGAATGGATAAAAGAGATGTGGTATATATATATATATATAAAAACACAATGGAATACTAAGTCATAAAAATGAATGAAATTTTACCATTTGCAGCAACATGGATGGACTTGGAGGGTATTATGCTAAGTGAAATAAGTCAGACAGAGAAAAACAAATACTGTATCACTTATATGTGGAATCTAAAAAATACAACAAATTACTGAAAATAACAAAAAAGAAGCAGACTCACAGATATAGAGAACAAACTAGTGGTGAGAGGTAAGGGGGTAAGGGATTCAGAGGTACAAACTGTTATGTATGAACTAAGCTACAAGGATATATACTAGAACACGGGGAATACAGCCAATATTTTACAATAACTATCAATGGAGTATAAACTTTAAAAATTGTGAATCACTATATTGTACATCTATAACTTATATAATATTGCACATCAACTATACTTCAACAAAAAATTTAAGGAAAAGAGAGTTGTGATTTTCTGTAAGTTTATTTTGCTCACACTGTATTTCAGTACTTCTGTGAGACTTCTCATATAAATAAATGCCTAAATCTGGGCGGGGGGTGCGTAAAATAGTCTAACCACATGTTATTTTAGATTCTGCATCAGTGAATTTACACAACAACTTTAAGGCAGAAAAGTTTGCAGTAGAATCAGCCACACTATATAACAAAACTTCCCTAATTTGGACTAAAAATTAGCAACCTATTTCCTGAGCAATGCACAAAATTATGCATATGTTTTATCTCAGTTAAGTCTGCAGAAACCCCTACAAGATAGCATTCGACAGATGCAAAAGATGAGACTGGGAGAAGCTTTACTGTGTGCCCACGACAACCAGGTTGGTGGAAAGTACCTGGTAAATAGTGATTATTAAGGAAGGATTCAACATACAGCATTGTTATAGTGGAAGGACAATGAAATTTGTATGAGGCCGACAGAACGTAGTCAAAAGTATTTTAAGTGACCAGTTTAATTAATTCAAAGCAATGATAAGTAATTATAGATCAATCTTCTGAATGTCAATGGATAGTTCTAAAGTGCTGCGGCTTGCTTGAAAAGTTTCTTCTGAGTTGATTCAATATTCTCTCCAAAATCTTGTTTACATTATTCATTTGCTCAGCAACCCCTGTCGTCAGAGAAGTGCAAGTTTCCACCTGATCCCTGAAGGGTTAGCACATATTTTTAATTAAAACGGTCTTGAATAAATTGAGTTGTTATTCTTACAGGTTATATTACTAATAGTATTTACTCCAAATAAAAGGTTAAAAAACAAGGTACATTATAAGTAGACAAATATAGGTGCCTTGGACACTGAAAGATACACCTAAACCTCATATAAAGATTGGACTCCAAATTATGAAAAAGGGACAGTAAGTCATTTCTATAAGTTTTCATGAGTGATTCACAGCATCAAAGAATGTAAAGATGTGTCAAAAGTTTAAAGTACAAACTGAGCACTTCCTTTAGGAAAAGCTAAAACAAAATTAAACACCATTAGAAAGATTTTGACACTTTGCTCTCCTATGATCTAAATTATAGTAACAGGGTTGTGTACATAATGATGCAATTATATGCTGTCATGAACAGTTTAATTATTATATGCCTGAGTGGATTTTTTTTTTAAAAATCAAGTGCTCCATAGAACTTCTACACCTGAATGCTTCTAACCCAGCTTGGCCATACTTTCACTATATTCAATTCTCCATGGACACAGAGGAGTGGTCTTTACTTTAAAATGATTCTATTTAAAATTCTTTAACTTGACTTTTAAACCCTTAACGATCAGGTGCCATTTTCTCAGCATCTACTCTGCAGAGGGGCTCAACTCATTCATTCATTCTTTCTGACATTTGAAAGCCTCCTACACGCCAGGTACCAGACTAGGATGTGAGGTGGACATTTGAAGGAGGCCACAGGATCTAACTGACAAAGAAGAGGACTGGAAACCAACAGGGAACTCTGAAACAGAGAGGCAGCTTTGAGTCATGTCTATGCACTCCGGTTCCACAGTCGGATCTAGTTTATTCCTAGGTGTGACGTGAGGTTAAGTTACTTAAGCTCTCTGACTCAACCTCTTCTTCATTGGGAAAATGGGGGCAATGAAAGCCTCTACCTTCGTGAAGTTGTCGTAAGGACTAAATGAGATGCCTATGCCAAGCTCTTAATACAATGCCTGGCACAGAGTATGTGCTCAGTGAGTACTAACTGCCATAGGCTGATCATTACATTATTACTGCTGCTTTTTGCATTGTAATAAGCGTCATGATGAGCCATGTGGAGGATGCTAGTAAGAGTGCCAAGGAAGACCAATAGATCTTTCTGGAGCAGCTCAGTCTGAATGGACAGAATTGTAGGAGAGAAAACGCCAAGTAATGGGTCTTCAGCATTTGTTCAAGAAAAATTTCAAGAGAAGATGTCGTGTTCATTTAAATGACCGTTTTGTCTTAAGAAAGCAGCCTGCAGCTACTGATCAGACCAGAACCCTAGCCATGCTGCTGATGATATCATCATCATCATAAATTCATTTGCTGCATCATATCTTGGCATACAAATGCTCACTTGTTACAATTATCCTTTCAGTTTGACACGGAGAGAAAGCAACCAGAAAGCAACTTCTATTACCCTGGGAAGCTCCTCCAAATCATTAAAATTCTGAAGCTCTCCTCAGGCTGAAGGCAGATCAGACCCTCATCAGTGGCACGTTCTATTAAGTAAGCAGATTCATGTTTGTTGTTCTTTCCAGCACAAGTCCTTGAGCTCACAAATACCACAGCACTGAAAGTCATTATTTTTTAACCTAATTTAATTTTTAAAGCCCCAAATCCATCTTCTGAAAAGGTCAACATTTCTTGTTATAGGTCTTGGGCCCTTTCTAGGTACTAGTCACTGTGTTAGGATTGTTACACACAGGATCTCATCACCTATCCTCTTTCTAGGGACATGCTGCTATTACTCAGGGTTTTCAAGATAAGGAAACTGAGGCACAAGATAGGTGAAGTCATTTACCCAAGTTTCATTACCTCGAACATATTAGAGCTACGATTTGAACCCAACTTTGAACTCAATGTCCATAGCCACTGCATTAGAGCATAGGCACCTTGAGAATACATTTCATTTTCTTTCTTTTCTTCGATGTTTTGAAGCAATATTCATTTTCAAAATACAAATTAAGGTAGGGGTGAGGGTGAGGTAAAGTGAGGTGACGGGGGTGAATGGTGGCAAAAGGAAAATGAAAGTAAATTATTTACCCACTGAGGTCAGATGTTAAAGTGGAATTCAGGGATGACCCCCATCAGGTTGGGTTTGTCATGAAGATTAGGCAGGGTTCTCTTTATAACCAAAGACTGAACTCAATTTTGAGGCAGGGTCCTAGGCAGCAATGGCTGCTGATTTCCTATTAGACTGTGACGTTTTCCCCATATCATTTCCCCCCATTATTTTCAATTTCCCCCGTTATTGAGCTTCATACCAGAAACCTTCTCCCAGGCATTTACGAGGTGACTGGTGAGCCTTCCTCATAAAACAGGATGAAAGCAACTTATCTACATGCAAGTCTTTAGGACCAACCACATGACAACTGTTGATGAAGACAAGGTTGTTGTAAGTATAAAAATGAGACAATGCTTTGCTTAGCACAGTGCCAGGTACACAGTGGGCACTTAACATCTGTTTGTTCCATTATTAATAATAATTTTATGGATATTATTGTAATTCCTAAAAAGAGTCATTTAACTAATATCAGAGTAACACCCCATGTCAGATGCTCTTCTCTCAAGATTATGCAACCCAACAGAGAGAAGTAACTAAAACAAATGGCCAGCCCCCACAGGGAGGCATCCTGCAAGTGGCTGCCCTGTTTCACTTGTGGTAACAGCCACATGCTCAGCCAGAGAAAATTATTTTAATAAAAGTTCATCAATAGGGAGAAATCAGGCCTGGATTAGCTTGGCATCAGAGATAGGAAATTCATAAAGAGGAACAAAAATAATTTTTTTTAAAGGATGAAAATCCATTACTAGACATACCTCCTTACCAAATGCAGTTCCAATTAAGTGCCATTACCAGTTAGATAAACTGAGTCCAACAGTGGCTGGATTCATGGAATGAGCTAATGAATTTAACTAGTCAATTAATCTCAAAGATGTCCAATCCATGTGCATGAAGGCACTGCCAGTTAGCTTGACTAGCAAAAAGAGTTGGCATGTAAAGGGCCCCCATACTCAATTCACATTTCATCAGATGCCCCCCGATAATGTTGGCTCACAGCTGGATTTGTACAACACAAAATACACACAGTTGTATTTAAATATTTATAAGTATAAATACTCAAAAGGGTGTATCTTTTTTACTTATCATACAGCTTATGGAAAGAAGGTTGAAAAACTCTTGGATGCCTCAGAAGAGGGTGGCCCCCAAGGCTTTCTTCACTGAAGTTGAAGAGCATGTATTTCACACCTACTCTGTTACACTCACTCCTACCCATCTCCCAAGACCAGAACTGACTTGTTACTTCCCTTCCATGCTGACTTTAGACATAACTGTCAGTTGTGTAAAGTCACACTTTGGAGAACGCTCTTTCTCTTCTTAATGACAACGCTAATTATAGAACTAACCTGTTTAGTCTCTTGCCCCAAAGATTTCAGCATTTAACTCGACTCTCCCATAATTCACTGTAGTGCAGCAATTAAATTAATGGCAAATCAGCAGTGTGGAATCCTTTAAATCCCTACGGGCTTGTTCCTTTGATTAGACCAGATCAAGGAAGCTGCAGCTATTTGCAGGCAGATTAGAGGGGCTCCCTTTTTTTATTGCCGTCAGCACTGAAGATTGAAAGGTCGCGTGTGTTGACATCTTACCCATATCCACCTGTGACAGTTTACATTGAGGTTATTCTTAAACAAGGTTTTCAATACAGCAAGAGAACCATATGGATCAGGAGGCATGAAGGCTCCCTTATACACTTCAGGCAAAGGTACCGGGCAGGTTTATACTTCTCTTCTTTCTCAGCACACCCTGGCTGCCACCTCCAGGGGCCAATAACTGATGCAGGCAACCAGTGTTCTGATGCTCTGTGAGATGCCATGCAGCCTTCAGGGTCATACAACACCCAATTAGGCTCTTCATGGTTTGGGGGCTAAGTTGCATTTTATTACATTTCAATCTTTGGCAGAAAGAAAAGCATCTCTTAAAATGCATTATCAGTCATGCCCAAATCTAGCTTCATCAAAATCACCTGGACATTTTCTAGTTAAAAAAAGTTCAAAAAAACAGCTTCCCACGGGCTTCCCTGGTGGCGCAGTGGTTGAGAGTCCGCCTGTCGACGCAGGGGACACGGGTTCGTGCCCCGGTCCGGGAAGTTCCCACATGCCGCGGAGCGGCTAGGCCTGTGAGC
The DNA here is from genome assembly GCF_963455315.2 of Globicephala melas. Taxonomy (NCBI): domain Eukaryota; kingdom Metazoa; phylum Chordata; class Mammalia; order Artiodactyla; family Delphinidae; genus Globicephala; species Globicephala melas. The sequence goes on along the minus strand of NC_083324.2, from coordinate 29,121,345 downwards.
CATGGCCGCTGAGCCTGCGCGTCCGGAGCCTGTGCTCCGCAATGGGAGAGGCCAGGGCGGTGAGAGGCCCGCGTACCGCAAAAAAAAAAAAAAAAAAACAGCTTCCCACAACTCACCCCAGAGCTAATGAATAATTATCTCTTGGGGATTGGGCCGAGGAATCCGTTGTTTCCAAAAGCTCCCAAGATGGTTCTGGTAATTACCCCATTCAAGGAATCATTGGCATAAGTCATAATGCAAAGGTATAAGGAAGTACACATGAAGTACATAAATAACAATGCTCAATTAACTTAAACATTGAGTAGGCTTGGAAAGTCAGGCTGCCTGAGATTAAAATCTCACTCTCTAGGGTAAATTGCTGAACCTCTCTGGGTCTCAATTCTCCTCAATTTTCAAACGGGATTAATGACACCACAGACACATGTATGTAAAGCTCTTAACTTTGGGCCAGAACCAAAGTAACCTGAAAGTATGAGTGATTATTATTCTTTAACCAGATTCCAGAAATTCTAGAAAACAGAGCTCAGTGCATAGTAGTATACAGATTTTCCACAAAACACAGTAGTCTTTTTCCTCTCACTCAATTCTTTACACTTAATACTAAGTGTGGATTAGGCTAAACGTAATGAATAAATTAGAATTACAAGCTGCATTACTTAATAATTAACTTAATTCTAATGCATCATCAATTCACTAATAGCTTCCCTGAAGTTAAAGAAAGGAAACACATATGTGATGATTGTAATTGGGATGACTACATCCCAATTTCAGAAATGTCAATATTCCCTGGGGTGAGGTGAGATGAGGGAATCCGATCTCATATAGAACCCAGAAAAGTCTGTATTAATAGGACTACATATATATCAGCCATATATAAAGTCCTTCTCCTGAGTTGCAATCAGTAGAACAAGAGTCCTACAAAATATTCCAGTGGCGAATAGTTTGGGAATCACTGTCTGTGATCACCCTCTTCCCCACCCCCGTCTCTCCATAGGTTTACAATGCATATTCGAGGCACACACACATACTTAAAAATCTGAAGGTTGAGAAGTCTTCCTAACAGAAATACCAACTTAACTTGGCTTGAGCTTTCCTTCTTACCCTTTGGGGAATAAATCCTATCAGGACATATTTTGAAAAACTGTAAATTAAGACCGAGTTTCTTGGCTATGCTAATTATGAAAATATTTGTCCAAATATACTATCTGGTTAGAATGAGAGGTCTATGGGGAAAGGAGTTCCATGTTGTTAGACTAACCGCAGGAATCATAGCTTCCTTCCAAGGGTAATAAGACCTTTTTGTGTTGTTGTTTATTGGATTTTTTTAATGAACCATGAGAAAACAATAGAGAAAGCCATTACTTTTCCTGAGAAAGCTTCTAAGTTGAGAAAATTATTGAGCATTTATAATGCATGATAATTTGACAGACACTTTTACAGTTTTTAATTATTTCAATGATAAGATTAAAAATCTAGAACTGTTTATTCAGACCCACCTTGGTAAAATAAATATATTCAATAAGCAGAGTACAGATAGCTTTAATATTACTTGTAGACCAGGAGGATCCATTTCTCCCAAAACATGTATCATCCCATGTGTGCTGTGATTTACAATCCCCAAAGCATTAAAGTTTGAATTGTGAATCTACTGTTTCAGATTCATTGGAATTCTGATCCTACAGTCACTCTAAAATAGATGCAGACTAGAAGAAAATTCTCCACATTTTAAAGCCAGATGGCCTATATCAGCTAAATAGTTTTTCATGGCTTCTTCAGAAAATTCATGTTGGAAATAGTGAGTTAATTTAAGTAGATATGAATTTAAGGGATCCTTAGTCATCAATCCCAAACTTAGGACTCTATTTCAAGAAAATATGTTTTAATTAAGTTAAAAAGTAACAAAAAATATATATATTACAACCCTGGCACAGAAAACTTTTAAGAAAATTCCCTTAATGTTGAGGGGGAAAAAAACTCTTTCACGTTCCATTGTGGGATCAAATAAAAATTTTTCTTCACTTTGAAAAATGAGATCTTTATTTGAACTAACCTCTGGAAGCACTAAAACAAGACCTGATTATTTCATTGAATTCTCTAGTATTAAATATGTTAATCTCTAACCCCAACCCTAATTTTTAATCATGATTAAAAAAAGAATTCCAAAAACTACTGTTCTACTGCTTCTAGTCTTAGACTGTTAGAAACCCAGGACCTGGATTATACTATGCAACATTCTTAAACAAACAAGCTCCTGGGCTCTCTCTACTATAGATACAAATACTGGCGTACCCCGGAGAGACTGCTTGCTGGGTTGCAGACCACCACAATAAAGTACTTAACACAATAAAGTAAGTCACACGAATATTTTGGTTTGCCACTGCATATAAAAGTTATAGTTACACTATACTGTAGTCTACTAAGTGTGCAATAGCAATATGTCTGAGAAAAAACAATGTACACACCTTAATTAAGAAAATACTTGATTGCTAAAAAATGCTGTTACCAGACAATGCAGGGTTGCCATAAATTTTCTTTTTTTTTATAAATTTATTTATTTATTCATTTATTTAATTTTTGGCTGCATTGGGTCTTTGCTGCTGCACGCGAGCTTTCTCTAGTTGCAGTGAGCAAGGGCTACTCTTTGTTGCAGGGAACAGGCTTCTCATTGTGGTGGCTTCTCTTGTTGCGGAGCACAGGCTCTAGGCACGCGGGCTTCAGTAGTTGTGGCACACGGGCTTCAGTAGTTGTGGCTCACAGGCTTAGTTGCTCCGCGGCACGTGGGATCTTCCCGGACCAGGGCTCAAACCCGTGTCCCCTGCATTGGCAGGCGGACTCCCAACCACTGCGCCACCAGGGAAGCCCATAAATTTTCAATTTGTAAAAAAAGCAGTATCTGTGAAGCCCCAAAGCCAAGTGAAATAAAACAAGGTATGCTTGTATATATAAATATACACAGACAGACTCCCCAGCAGTCTGGGAGACATTACTATACTGAGTAATTCAGCTAAATGAAATCAAACAACTAATAAAAAGAATTGCAACCTGTTCTCTTCATCACCTTTAAATCTCTTTTTTTAAGATGAAAGAAAGCAGCTATATCATAGACTTAAAAAGCACATTATGTTATAGTGTGATCTCTTCTCTATCACTGTAAGAACCGTTCAGCCGTACATGACAAGACCACTTCATATTATTCCCTATTTGAAGTAAAAACGTTGGAAGCTTTTGCCTTCTGCAAGTTACCTCCATGTTTGCCCATTAAGCATTCAGAGTCAGTCTCTCACCTAAGAGTCTTAGAAAATAGGCCATTACTTTATTTAGGGCAAAGGTCTTCAGGGTCAGCAAGAGGCAGGCTAAGTATGGGAGACCACAAACAAGCCATGTTCTGCCTAACTGGAGTACCCCACTTGGAATCTGTTTGATAAACTGATTATAAGATTATAAGTCATAAAGGAATGTGCAGATTAAAAATAAATATCTGAAAATCACTATTTTAGTGGAAGAGGGACACGCATGCAAGACAAGACTCACCCTTGCATCAAGGTGAGGATCTCGGGTAGGATTTCCTGTTTGCTCAGACAGTCCTTTGTACCTAAAGGCCCAGAACAAAGGGCCACATTATAGAGAGTGCCCTGCCTGCCAGCTAAGAACCAGCAACAGCTCTGTTCCAGGAGCACAACTCTGAATCCTATTACTGATTCAAGTACTGAGCGAAACAGAGGTTGAGTGTTCAGGTTTGCCTAAGGCAGTAACAGTCTACGGTGCCACCAATGAACTGGGCATGGTGCCGGGAGCAGGGGCCATCCTCAAACCACAACAGTCACAGTTCCTGTCTGCCTGGAGTTCAAGTCTAATGGAAGGATGATGATTAATCAAATAATAAAAAGAGCTACCAAATAATGAGCCCCTTCTATGCATCAGGGACCATTCGAACATCAACTCACTTAATCCTCACCACACAGTATCTAAGGATGAGGTACTATGACATCTCCATCTTACAGAAGAGGCACTAGGGAAGAGCTTCAGGGCAGAGGTCAAAGCACCAGCAAAGGAACCGTGGTAGGGGAAGGGCAGGGTGAGCATGGAGACTAAAATCTGGCCTGTCAGGCCAGAGAGCACAGAGAGGGTGGTGAGCATGGGATGCTGGATGGCAAGAGACAAGAGAAGAAAGACGCATCAGGGTCATGCTGGGTAGGGTCCTGTAGGCCACTGTAAGGGGTTTCTGTCTTTATCCTAAGACTAATGGCAGCTCATTGCCGGAAGGTCACTTGGCCATGCATGTGTTTTCAGAAGTTCTCTCTGGGTTCATCTACACAATTTCTGAGCACAGTCAGGATTTACCTGGCACAGTCTTCTCTCATAGACTGACCAACGCAAAACCAACCTCATTCTGGATCATTCTGAATGTTCCTGATGCGTTTCCACGGCCTGCCATGGACTGACCACCTCGGGAGTAACTGCTCCAACTAATTTCTACCTGACTTTCATCATGTGCAAACACACATCAACTTCTTACACTTTAGCATGGAAGGGGAACTTTGAGAAGAGCGAAGTTTAAAAACAATGCTATTCTCTTTAAAATCTTTTCTTCATTTGTAGGTGGTAGAGGGGACAGAAATCATATCACATTACGGAATATCATGGGACATCTGTTCACACTTAAAAGTATTTAGGTGTTATATGTAAATGTTGAGAAGAAAAAAAGTCCTGTTTTCCTTATCTCTTGGGAATCAAGCTTTGTTTTAAAAAAAAAAATTCTGAGAATTAACAGAAAATGATTTATCTATCCTTATTTCTCTGAAAAGAAAACAATTTTTCTTCTTTCAGTGTATAAGGGTTTAATCACATTTATAAGGATTTTATCACATAAGAGCAACCACTGAACCCTGAACAAGGGCAGAATTCCATGGGACTGAGTCTTTGAATCACAACTACTGGTCCTAAAACCATAACTCCATTGATAGTGATTAAATACCCATTACTGCACCCTCCCCTCCATCCCTTCCTCCATTCCTCCCTCTCTGAAGAGAGAAGGGAACGTTTTACTAAATCTATCATTTATTAGGGGGGAAAAAGCATAAAACCCTGAATTCTAACAATCATGATCTTGCGAAGCCATTCGTGCAGGAGAAGTTATAGTGTGTCTGGAGGGATGGCCTTGGATATGGACATGAACTTTAATCAAAAGAAATTGGACTCCAGGAGACGCTCTGGCTTTGGGCAATTAACTTAAGCCCTCTGGGCTTCAGTATTCACATAAGTAACACAAAAAGGGTAACAATATCTAAGATTGTGGTAAGATTAAATATTTAGCACAGGGCCTGGCACAATAAAGGGTAGTGGTATCAGTTTTTTATTATTATCCACAAATAGTATAACTGTACCTAAGAAATAACATCTACTTTGGGTTGGACCCATCACCCTTATAGCAAGACTGGTGCAAAGAGAAATGTCAGAAAGTTCTTTTGTGGGAAAATGTATCATTTGCCCTTCATCTGCGGAGTCTGGGAGTGTCACCACAACATCTTCATTTCCCCTTAACTCCTTTGGAAGTGTAGAAGTAAAAAGAAGGAAAACAAACAAACAAAAAAACAAAACAACAACAAAAAAGGAAAACAACCTACTTAATAAGCAACACTGTGACGGAACTGAGCCGACTAAAAGATCCTTTTGTCTCTTGCTCAAAAGGCATGACTCAATGAGCAGAAATAGATTTGTCCAGGTTCCCCTGCATTCTTGACATGAACAGAGAGCCTCTGGGCCAAGTCCATGCCATTGAATCTTCCACTGTTCAACTAGAAGGTGAGCAGAGTCATACTTTAAATAAAGGAATTTTGTATTAATCATATTTTTACTAATTTATTAAGCCAATTTTATATCAAGACGGCATCATAAGACTTCGTCTTTTAAACAATTCATTCTTAGGCCCATTTATTTCCTCAAACTAAATTCCTTCTCTTTTGATTCTGCAAAGTTTTGTACAATGCTCTGCTGTAAAAGCAGTCTCGTCTTTGCTGCCTTTCAACTCTGCATTCTTTGTTTTCTCATAGAGAGCATAAAAATATTTATAATCCTTCAAGAACTTCTGACAGGATAGGAAACTGCCTTTATGCGCCCAAAAGCCCCCAATCCCCAAGACATCTAAGCAAGGTAAGTTGGGGGAAACATTTAAATAGCAGTAATTATCATAGCTCTGATTGCAAGAAAAACAAATGCCTCAAATACCATTATTCATTTAAGTTTTCTGACAACCTGACATTTATCTTTTTTCGTGTTATATTATAGAAATGTCTCTTATTATATTCATTTTACAGAGACTGACTACTTTTAATACTAATGAGATACATGTCCCAGAGTTGATCCTTTTCCGCCAAAAAAAAAAAAAAAAAAAAATTGGAAAAAGCTAAAGCTATTATGCTGATTACAAACCAAAGTGTGTTACGGTAAATGATGCAAAGAAAATTCAACAAATAGGTATATGCACTTGAAAGTGGTACTTCTCCACTCTCAAAGTGCTGGTTGTAAGATAAGCACCAACACTGAGAAATCCATCCCCATATAGACCGCCGGTTTCTCCAATAAAATTCAATTCAAACCAAACAGTAATTAAAGCAGTTAATTTGTATGAGCGCTGTTCCAAGGTTAACTAAAGGGCTGGGGGGAGCTGGATGTGGGGAGATCAATTAGGAACCTATTAAAATATTCCAAGAGACAGAGATAGGTAGATAGGTAGAGAGAGAGAGAGAGAGAGAGAGAGAAAACAAACATGGGATAGAGAAGTGGAAATAGAAAAGGAGGACGTGAGAAATAATCACGAGAGAATGACCAGGAACTGGAGAGAATATGGGAAAATGAAGTAGAATATTTCAAGGCTTCAGAAATTTGACAATGGGAAGGCCATTATCCGTCCAAAGAATGGAAGAAGCAGTGGTTTGGTAGGGAAGAGTTTTCAAAATACTGTTTGAGGCATTTGCACATGAAATCTGACCCCACAGAGAACTGTAGTTAACAACACTGGGAGACATATCAGAGGTAGAGATGTTATTTTGGGAGATGGTTACAGAACCTTATACTCAGAAGGGGAACTGGAAAAAGAGACATCTCCAAAAATCCCAGTGCATTTTTCTCCCTAACACCAGCAGTGACACAATCAGGACAGGGACTGTGTCTGCTTACCCAGCAATCAAGAGAGATAAAGTAGCTGAGGCCGACAGAGGGCAGAGGGTCAACCCCGACCGGACCAACACCAAAGGCAAGATTTTCTTCTGGTAGAGGAGACCAAAATAATTTTCATCATTAAGCTTATTTTTTTCATCCAGGGAAAGATGAAGATGTATTCACATTATAATAATTTGAAAAATTCAGAATTAAAGAAAAAATAAGCCTCAGCATCTTAAATCAACTGAATATAGCAACAGAGAATGGATGCAGCCCCAAAGGGCCTCTATCACATTCATACATAATAAAAACACCAGTCATGTTTATAGACCAATTTTATAGGGCTAAATTAACGAGCAGTTTTGGAGTGTTCTGGAAATTCCACAATGTTCTTTTTTATATTAGAGCTTTTGCATTTAGGAATGGTTAGATAAGAAAATCATTAACCACATCTTCAAAAGAGCAGAAGTGAGGCACAGGAGGCTCAATTCATCTGTGTATTCCTCTTAAAACATAACTCTAATTTTTACATAGCACTATTTAAATAGCAAACACAGCTGACTTTTACAATGACCCATGTTGAATTTGGTGCCATTTCCCACTTCTACAAATTTGCTCATGTCAGAAAAGCACACTACTTATACTCCCTTCAATATAAACCAATTGCTTGGGAAAGAATGAAAAAAATAGGAATAAAAATAATAATAGCAGCAGTAACTGAGGAGGTATTTACTATGTGCCAGGCACGGGGCCAGACAGAGACTCTGTGTTCATCATTTTTTTAAACTTCACAACATTTCTATCAGTTAGGTATCTTGTGATGTCCACTGAACAGATGAGGAAACCAAAGGTCAGGGAAGTTAACTCAGTTACTTAAATATTTTTCTCCTTGGATAAAATTACATATGCCACAGGGTCTGAAAGCATTTTTTTTTTTTTTTTTTTTTGCCTGCCCATCCATTCCTTGGTGAACTTTTTTTTTTTTTTTAATTTTATTTATTTATTTTTGGCTGCAATGGGTCTTCATTGCTGCGTGCGGGCTTTCTCTAGTTGCCGGGAGTGGGGCTACTCTTTGCTGTGGTGCACGGGCTTCTCATTGTGGTGGCTTCTCTTGATGGGGAGCACGGGCTCTAGGCACACAGGCTTCAGTAGTTGTGGCACACGGGCTTCGTTGCTCCACGGCATGTGGGATCTTCCCAGACCAGGGCTCGAACCCGTGTCCCCTGTATTGGCAGGCAGATTCTTAACCACTGTGCCACCAGGGAAGTCCCCAGCATTATTTTTCTAGTCAATTACTTATTTATGTAAGACACAACAAATAATCATTAAACTCAATATAAGTAGAAATTGAATTTAATACTGTGGTTATTACTTTGAAACCAAAACTCTATCCTCACCAGAAACCCACATTAGCAAAGCACCCAAGGGTTGAATGGAGTTGAAGGAGCATTTGTGAGCTTAGAACTACAGCAGGCAATGTAGGAACTGGAGGGGCTGTAACCAGGAACCCAGGGAGTTTGTGGAAAATCACAAGGTTAGGGTACCAGTTTTTTGGTCACTTAGACATACACTTAGGTGCTTACCAACTTCATGGGCTTGGCCCAACCAGTTAACCTGCCCAAACCTCATGTTCCTCTAGTGGAAACAAAATGAGGATGCTAATGCCACCAACCTCCCAGCTTCATCATCAGCATTCTACGGGAAAATACACACAAAGCACTTAGCACAACTAGTATACAATTCACTAGGTAATACAGCTATCATCATCATTACTGTTGTCAGTAGTAACCATGACCTCAAGGAGATAATAGAGGCAGGAGGAGTAGAAAAGAAAGACAGCTATGAGGTCAGTCACAGCAGTCTCCAAATTCCAAGTCTCTCATTTAGGGGGTGTGCAAAGTTACTCAACACATCTGAACTTTACTGTTCCTAGGGATAAAATATAAATTAAAATACTCCCCTCGAAGGAGATGGAAAAACAGAGCTAATGTGTCAAAAATACCATACATAGAGCCTGGAACATAGGAAGTTTCTTTTGTTGTTCGTATGAAGATGCTTTCAACACTAAAATCATGCAACAATTACAGGCCATAGAGGAAATAAATGCAAATGTCAAATAAAAACAAATCCCGCTGTAGGTGAAGAAAGACTTTATTGGAAAAGACAATTGAAATAAGGTGAAAAGGACTATTATAATAGGAAGAGGAAGACTATTGCAATAGGGAGAGAGTTCTGACCATGAGATCTCTAAGTGTCTCAAGGTCAGCAGAAAGGAATTTTCTTTCCTAGGGAGGGGTCAACAAAGCTAGAAAGAACCAGCTGTGGTGAAATAGGAGGACCAAGGGGTCTGTCTGGACAACTGATCAGGGAAAGTTTTTCCCTGAGGTCAGCCAATCCTCAAGGTGGGGATTTTAAGGAGGAGCAGTTCTGCATTCCAGTGGCTCAGGTGAAGACCAAAGTTCATGGGCCTGGGAGATGGAGAGAAGCTTGACTCAACTTTGGTCAGTTTAAGTTGCATGTGTTTGAACAGAGGGTACAAATAGTTCAGGCAAAGGCAGAGAAGGGGAATGTGCAGGGTCTGGCCTGGCCTGGCCATAGGCACACAAGAGGGGCATCCACGAGTCTCAGCTAAGCCATATGGGCAAGAGAAGTTCTTTGCAAGCCTTTCTCCTGAGGACAGGGGTAGAGGGTTTCTCTATCTATTGCTATATTCCAGGAACACGGAGCTCAAGCAAAGATTAATATTATCACAAACAAAACTATACATATAGAGTTCCGTACTTTTAATGAACGAACTTGTTGTGATATATTCAAACCATCACCACTGGTTTTTTTCCTATAAAAATAAGAAATATTAAGCGGTTAAAAAAAGTCTCTTATTAACCCATGGGGGGCAGGGGAAGCAATTTTAACTGCTTGAGGATTTTAGAAATGTAGTTTATATTTTTTTCATTTCTTCTTTGAAGGCAATTTCGTTACTTAGAATGTTTCACACACAACCTCAAACATGGCAAATTCCAGAAAAATGGCTGATACACAAAAGAAGGCTACTAAGACAACAGGGAAGTATGTCATTCCTTTCCTGTCATTAACTATTCATTTTCTTTGAAGAGAGATGCAGAGAGGGTATTTGAGTGTTTATACCTCTTTTGGGGTTTCTAACAGAGTTAGGTCTTCTATTAAGTCTTCTTTGATATGATTATTATTAGCTTATGTATATTGCATGTGTACTATCTTGCCAGGTATCACCCTAACCACATTATGTAGTAATTACTATAGACCTCCACACAGTCCAATGAGAGCAGTACTATTGTTAAAATATTTCATATAAAATTTTGCATTCTACAACTACTGTAAAAAAACATACATTATTATTCTGGTACATGAATTTAATGCCAAAAGGTTAATGGAAGTTTTCATCTATGACAATAAGTATACGCATGCAGATATAGTCACATACAGAACATAAACTTGCATGATTCATGGATCAAACAGAGGACATATTAAACATTTTTATCTTGGTGGGCAGGAAGCTCAGACTTGGATTTAATGATCAGTCTAGAACCAGTAATGATTTCACCCAAACTCCTCTAATAAGAGCAGGAAACAACATTGTTCCACTCTGTTCACACTGTGAATAAAAGTTGAATTATCTTGGTCTGAGTTCTGCCTGCTCACTTCAGAAAGTAGAAAGTTCAAGCATACAGAAGCATGCAGACTTTTAGTTGGGTAACAGGCAGGAAACTAGTCCTCATTGTAGAAATAATAACAACAGCAACAAAAGTAGCAACAACTAATAATAATAACAACTAGGGCAATAATAAAAATTGTGGCATAAATATACTGATTGCTACGACCTGCTAGGCACTGGTTGAGCCACTTATTTTACTATCAAATTTAATCCTTCCATTTAGAGATGAAGGAATGAGAAACAGTTAAGGTTACACAGCTACCAAGAATGGAAACCCGGAATTGACCTCAGGCAGTCTGACTGCAGAGCCAGCGCCCTTCAAAATAATCGGGTTTAATGACTTGGGTCCTGTCCTGGTCAATATATCAGAAAATAATCTGAGCCCACAAGTTCAAGGGTAAGGGAGTCTAGCAAATTAGAATGAACTTCATTTACTGAAAACATATTAGGCTTTGATATGATACTGTCACCTCCAAACCAGTTACCTAACCATGATCATCTCATTTCTTAATGCCTCTCTCAGCAAAGAAATTGTGCTGTATATAAACAAGAGAATGAAATCTGGCAAAAACATTAGAAAAATGATGATGATGATGGTGACGATAGCTAGGGGAGCCGCAGCAGCAACAGATCTTCCATTAAAACCACCATTTATGTGCCAGGCTCTATGCTATGGGCATCACATATCACCTTTTTTCCCTACTATGTTGCACGTTCACTCACCTTACAAAATGCCTTACACGTAACAGGCACTCTGTTTTTTTGCATTAATAAATGAACAAATAAAAGAAACAACAGAGTATATTGAGGGTAGAGAGACATTATTCATAACACATGCTCAAAAATACTCAATGACACAGAGAGTATAATCACACCACATATCAAATCCAAGCCACATACCATGGAGTGCTATTGAAATGCAATGTAATATTACTATTGCTTTGGGAGTAACTGATGGAATCCGGTAAAGGACACTGTATTAATTATATTGTTTTCCATGGAACTTTTCTCAGGTTGCCCAGGACAGCAAGACTATAGAACATTCATGATGAAACTGTCAAAGAGGACTAGACTTGAGGGACCTTTGGGAGAAAAGAGATTTGAAAATAATGTACTGCCCACCCATGGTGCAGACATGCCTGTCTCTGCAAGTAGGACCACATTATTGATTCTCCAAGGAAGAAAGAAAATATGACTTTGTCCCTTAACTGACATCAAAGTTACAGTGCTATGCAACAGTGCCCCAAAGCATTTGCAAATATTTTTATTCAGACACAAAGCCTGAGTGTCCTAGGAGAAGACCGTAATGCCAACTGATCCAAAATGCAGTGGTCAGAAAGCTCTGTGGGGGGACCCAGGGGGAGGGTGGGTTAAGTCAATATTTGAAATAGACAAGTCTCTGGAATCAAAGGCCTTGAAAGTCTATTGTAAAATGAAGGACCCTCAGATCTTTCACCGTTTCACATACAGACCCCAAACTACAATCAGTAATGGCAGCGATATCACAGAAAAAATAAAAGTCTACCTCTGAACTGAAGATATAGCTATTCTAAAGAGCAGTTTCCCTACCATTGCTCATTTGTCTAAGACTTTCTTGACCAACAGGAAGTAGTTAGTAAAGGACACATTTCTGTACACCCGTTACAAAGTATCCTTGTTCCAACAGCTATATCTATAAACTGATAAATGCTGTCAACTCTAACAGGAAGTGGAAAAGGTTCAATTTTCTAAGTATGATAGAAGGTACAATAAATATTCACATAATATTTAAAATGAGTGAATGTAAACAAAAATAGAAATTAAGTGATTCAAAGCTGGGATTGTTAAGAGGAAGTTTTATTTTGTTTTGTTTTTTAATTAGAGAGAGAAAGAAAGATCAAGTCACATGTCAGATGCAATTTAGGTTTTTTTTAAGCATAATCTAATAGTAAAATAGAGGGTCACAAAGAGAGCTGAATTGATCAGAAGAAGCATATATTTCTGTGCACTGCAAACAACCATAATCCCTTGAACAATTCCCCCAAAGCTGCCTAACCTCAAACATTAGTCAGTCCATTTAGGATGTGTCAGCAAATTGGGAAACCTCCAAAGGGGCCTGACAGGTTAGGCAAAGAAAGCACTGTATGCCATCCCTTCTTTCAGTGATGACTAAAGATCTACAGGTCAGAGAGGGGCAGGCTCTGTGTCTCCTCCATTAATTATTTAAGGTAATATCCTGGATGCTAGTAAATCCTGATAACCGCAAGTATAAACCCCTTTGTGCTTCAAAGTTGTGCTTTCAATAAATAAGCCAAAACATATCTCTTCTCTAAAAAGACATTTTATAATGCATATTTTATCTTTTATAGTTGGTGAATATCCTTTCACCAAGATAAACTTGGATTTTTTCATATATTTTGGGTCAACTTACAATAATAGACAGGATCCTGTCTCTCACTTACTGCACAATTTCTACACATATTAGCCATCAGCTAATATATCCATGTAATCAACCCTGGTTACCTAGGTGTGGATGACGTAGAGCTTGTGATAAATCTGTTCACTAGCAATAATGACTGGGTTTCAAGGTTCTCTAACCTAGTTTTTTTTTTTTAATGGTGAATTTCAAGCATATAAAGAAATAGACAAACTAGAAAAATGCATCTTGATGTACCTACAACCTTGCAAAAATGATCAATTCATGGCCAATCTTGTTTCATGGCCAATCTTACTCTAATCCTCTCCCCAATCTCATATTATTTGGAAACAAATCACAGTCATTACATAATTTCGACTTATACATTTCTCTATCTACCTCTCTAAAAAACAAGGACTTAAAAAAGCTTTAAAAATAAACCACCTAAAATTTAACAAATTGACATTAAGTATCCTTAAAAATAAAAAATTAATAATAAAAAAATATTAACTATGCAGTAAATGTTCAACTTTCCAATTGTCTCATAAATATCTTAACGCCAAACCTAGTTTTTAAAAAATCGTTAGTATTGCCAGTTAATTTTTTAAGCTACAACTATTGCTCAAAAAAAAAGTTAATTTAAATGTGCTTTAATTGAAACTACTGCCCTACTACTCTTTCAGAGAGATAGATCACAAAATGCAACTACAGACTGTCAATTTTTCAGAAACCTTAGGAATGACTGATTTAGACAGAGTCAAATGATTGCAAACTAACTCCATCACATGCAAATTGGCTCATGAACACCAGGTATATGATAAATAAGAGTTAATATTCGCTGAGGACTTTGTGTGCCAGATTCTTGGCTAACCCTTTTGATTCAACTTCATTGAATCCTCATAACAACACCTGGAAAGGTCTGATGACTTACTTGATCATAGGCACCCAGGTAGTAAGGGACTGAGTAAGAGACTTAACTAAGCAAGCCAAACCACCCAAATACACTCCCATCACCATCACCGACACTGTATCCGGAACTTGGCGACACAAATGTAAGTGTTCCATAAAGGGAGGCATAAGCAGGAAGAACATTCTGAGTAGGTCGCAGAATCCACTTAAAGTGCAATGAGGAACTGACTTGCACTGGCTCCTGCAATTTCGCAATTACCTTTTTTCTTTCTTTCTTTTTATAGTTTAATCACCACTTAGAGTCAGAAACATCAAAGGTGGAAATACTACTATCCAAGCAGAGGATCCACCCATGGAAGCAACAGTTAAGTCTAAGTTCTACCATAAGATACTGGGAAGGCTCACCTCCCATGTCACACTCCTTTAACGTGAAGAAAATACAGATTTATAGTGTAGCAATTAATAGGTACAGTCAGACACTTCTACAGGCTACAAGGAATCTATCTTGAACTTGCCTCTCCATTACTTCATGCTTGGGGTTTTCCATGGTGCCTGGCTATCTCACACTTGCTAATGGAGAGAAATAAGCATATTGCAAATTCAAAACACTTCATCATCACATTTTATAGTACAAAATAGTGAGTCCCAAGTTTAGCTCATTCTCTGACAACTCAGAGATGATGAAGTCTTTAATACCAAGCCATTTATACAGCAACATTTCCTCCCATTTTCATCTCCCCTTTCCTACTATCTCAAAGATATAACCAGGTGAAAAAGTTCAAGTTCTTTAACTCAGAGAATTTAATTCTCTAGCCAAAGCTAAGGGATTTGGATGGACCCTCTAAAAGGCCTGTTAAAAATACCAAGCGATTAGAGGTTCTTTATTCAGTTATTTACAAGACCCTCTGTGAAGCCAACATTCTGTAATCCAAATGCAAATGTTCTTTGAAGGAAGGAAAGGTTAGAAAGAAAACCCTAACAAGATCCCAAAGCTACTGAAAGCATAAAGAGAAGTGAAGGTTCCTTTGACTTAAATATGAAGCTTTGTTAAGTATTCAAAAAACCAAAGCAGTGGAGCCTTGCTGAACAATCTCTTAGTTCCTATGACTGAGCTAAAATATTATATTTGAGATGCTCAGGCCGTCAAAGTACTTGCTCAGCCCCTATTATGTCCCCAGCAGTGTTTTAGGCACTGGAGCTGTGTCCTAGCCCTAGCTCACGTTTGCTCTGATTTGCTGTTTACTTTAGAGTGTGTGTGTGTGTGTGTGTGTGTGTGTGTGCGTGCGCGCGCGCGCGCACGCTTGTGTGCTTAACCACTTTTAATAATGAAACTTTAGAAAAGGAAACATGTAGACTCCTCCACAATTTGGGAGCCGTATAGGCAAGCAAATATACTTTTGATTATGCAGTTTAGGGAACCTCATAGTAAGGTTTAAAGATACTTTTCTTTTGTATCTGATTTCAAGTAACCTTATATTTATTCATCTTACATTAATTGTAGACTGTTGAGAGGCACCATTCAATAAATGGGAGGGCACCTAGAAGCTAGCAGCGTTGCACGAGTGGAGTCTTGGAGGCCCTCTGTGGGCTGAGGATTAATTCTACGGCTGCTGCATCATAGGAAGGTCTGAGAGGCCCTGGGGGAGAACCTAGGACCTCCAGAATGACAGAGCTGGGGGCACTCTTGAGAACTCAAGGAAATAGCTATATTCAACAGTAATATTTTGATATTTTAATCACCAGTATGACTAAAGCAGCATTTATGACTAATACAGAATCTCAGCAGTCCTGTGTCACCTAGTACGGAAAAAGAAGTCCAAGCCCCATATTCAGGCTAATGATACGTTATATAACAAATAAATACCACGCAGATTTTACATAAACAGAAAGAACAGGTTATCTTGGACTTCTCAAAAGTTTTTATTGAAAATACCGCAAATAGCTAACATGTAAAGATTCTAGAAAAATACTTTTTGCAACTTACTTTCTCCAATACAAGCTTTACTACTCCACATGTGTCAATTTTTATGTGAAACATGAAACCATAAAGATTTTTCCTGAATGATAATGATAGTGACTGCAAATGAACAGAGGCTATTTCACCTTCACTAGCCCCGTTTCCATTTTAACTCACATATCCCACACTTTCTGCTACACACAGCACTTCCATGGTGGGTCAAGGGTTGAACTAGATGACATTTAGAGCATGAACAGTGCTGAGAGGTGTTATAAAAAAAAAATAAACATGTCATAATGCATAATACATAACAAGTAACATTTTCAGAAAAAAGCAATATTATCTTCCTTTAAGTAAATATCACTAATTATTTCCCTCCAGAACAGAAATGTAGTTCTAACATAAAGCTGCCTATTCACTTTACCTTTTTTTCCTCAGAGGTATGGGTCATGATTGGAAAAGTTGAAAAATCAAACTCAAGCTGCAGCTGAGAGAGCTAGCAGATCACCTTTAGAAGGCAGAGAAAAAACACACATGCTCTCATTAGAAAGCACGTGCTTGCACTCCTCACTTCTCAGAAGGCAATCGAAACCCTGATTTCCAACACTCTCCAGTTTAATGGAGCATTAGTTAAACTCCCTTCATCAGTGTTCGAATTTTGAAAAACACACTGAATTAAACAAGAATACCAAGAAGATCAAATAGGAGTTTGCTTGAATTTAGTTTATACCCCTCTGGCCCAGACAGCATGTAGCACTGACCCCATGTACTTCAACTAAAGCCACATGTGCCCACCCACTAATCACTGACACCTGCTCCCACCATTCTGCTAAGAACCAACCAGAACATCTGCCCACTTTAAAGGTTCTGTGCACATCTCAATTTACATAATGAGCTTTTAAACTTTTACTGCAAAAGGAGAAGCAGTCAGTATGCTAACTTTTGAGGCTCTCTGTCTAATTTTCCTTAGGCTCACCCTAATTTCTTTTCCGTCTTGGGAAAGAGGGTCTGTGCTTATTTTCATCACCAAAAGTTGGCCATGCTCACATACAAGCCAAAAAGTATGAGGAATTCCTTCTACCTCAAGTTTCCCGGTAGCAGAACAGAAGGCATCCAACCGATGTCATCTGCTTGGAGTTTTTATTACTCTGAGGCAGCTGTATTACATAGTGGGCCTTGGTATTCTTCATGAATTAAACGAGAAGCGGACAGTAACCCTTCCAGCTTTAACACTGACTCTGTTTACTGTTGACCAAAATAAGCAATGAATTTCGAAGTGTAGGGACATGGCCAAGTTCTAAAACTCTGAAATAAATCAACACAAAGAACAACATTCTCCTAGCAATTAGGTAATCACAGGCTAAGATGTTCAATATTCATAATGTTTTTGTGAGCCAGACCTGAGTTCAGCCAGTCTTACCTGTTTGTCTGTATTAAGCCAAAAAAAAAAAGAGAAAAAAGTGCTAAGTTAATATTTTCACAATATCTAGTAGTTAAAAGGAGTAAAATGTTACATTAGACACCATTCCTGCTCCCCCCAAAAACTCTCACTTTCAACAGGTAACAAAAATGTGATATAGCTACCATAAAAGGAGCCAATAGCTACCGAACTCAAATTGTGTGCCAGATGTATATTTTATTTTCAAATAAAAAGTAACACTTATTCCTAATAATCCATTTTTTTATTTATTTACCACAATTATCCTTCATTTTAGAAAAATGGAAACCGAGGCTTAAAAAGTTTAATTTATTTTTCCCAAGGTCAAAACTGTAAATATTCAAAGCCCAGGTGTCTTCCTAAAACTTCTCACTCTC
This sequence comes from Globicephala melas, assembly GCF_963455315.2. NCBI lineage: Eukaryota > Metazoa > Chordata > Mammalia > Artiodactyla > Delphinidae > Globicephala > Globicephala melas. Next base: position 29,103,420 of record NC_083324.2, on the reverse strand, counting down.
AAAGGACTTGAACACGGAAGGAATTCAGACGGTGATTTCAATCATGTCTCACTTGATTTTCATGAAGAAAAATGTGATTAGATTTAAGTTTCACCCCTTCTCTCTGTTACTAATGCACTAAGGCAGGAACTGATAACAGCTAGCATTTACTGAATGCTTTTTGTGGCTCCAAACCCTGTAGATGATTTAACTAATTTTCAACTCAACTCTATAAGATAGGTATTATCATTACACTATTTTAAAGGTGAGGATACAAGTATCAAGATGTTAATTAACTCAACACAGGTAGCAAATTCAGGCCTCTAACCAAGGCATTGTGGCCCCAGGGTCCATGCTTTGAGCCCTGTGCTACATTACCCTCAGCCTCCGAAAACAAAAGGTAATTGCAAAGCAAAAGAGAAGTGACGTATGCTCCGAAGCAATAAACCAAATCTCCTATCCTGAAACGTACACCCTGCACTCAAGCCTTCCTTGCATTTCCAAACTCAGGATACCTACTGATTTCAAGGTGCAAGGCAACCTGGTGGTTCAGCAATAAGTGGACAAAGTCCAACAGTGCCAAGTTGTTCCTTCGAAACACATTAAAGGACTTATTAAATCAGCTCAGATCTGAGAAGCAAACCATAACCTACTGAAATAGGATCTTAAAATTAAGCAATAGCAAACTAGAGTGTATTTACATTTCAAGAAAAAAATGGAAGTAATTCATTAGCAAGGCAAAATACAGTCAGCCAAACTGGTACATAGTTTCTTGCCTCTATACATACTCTCTTCTCTCTCACAACTAGGGGCCCTACAGAAACAAGGTTATAACAGGAATGCTGACACAACTGACCTTATAACGTATCATACCGAAAGCCATAATTATATCTTCTAATTGAATACTGGGTGAAAGAAATGCCAACCAGGACAAAAACATAGCTTAGAAGCAGTCCATCAGAATTTTTGGATTACAGAAAAGGCATATGAAACACTATTATCTTCACACAGCCAGAAGATGTCGGACAATCAATTCATATAACATGCCAGCTGAATAAAATCTGCATACAAAATTTATGAATGCAGTAATATTCCTTTTTATTACAACTTATTAATGGTCAATTTAATGAACATCTACAGCTGGAGTGATCTGGTTCTGTATGATATTTTAATCATCTTTAGCGGTGGATTTAAATGCATTTCATTTTATAACCATCAGCTACATAAGATAAGAAAGCCTTTACGTAAGTACTGAGATATTTGGGGTAGGTTACCAATTTCATCTTTATGCTGTTACTGATTTCCTTAAAATTTTTTTTTACAAGAGAAACAGAATCAAATGTTCCATTACAATAATATTTGCTTTAATGTTTATATTAGAACACAAAGGTTTCTTGAAGCTGTATTACATGTTCAGTTAGTTTAAAACCTCCTTTCCATTCCTTTTCCAATAAAAAAAAACTTTCCAATCTTATTTATATAAAACAATCTTCCTCAAAGCTATTATCCTCTAAAACATATCCTGCCAGAATGTTGACATCTCTGACATAAATATTCTTGGAAATTAATACATCCTATTCCTTAAAGTAAAATGTCTTATTTCCATTTATTGGTTGACATATTCTTTTAAAAACTGTGTTCAAGTCAACATTTCCTACAGATTTTTGGCTAAAACTAAATTTTACCATGTGGTGCAAATAACGGAGGGAACAGGCAACATTTAAGAAAAGAGAAAAACAACACTGGATAAATGGGAATACAAATATTCAGAGTTTAAAATGTCGGTACCCATCTATGGTCACAAAGTCAAATATTGGGTTGGCCAAAAAGTTTGTTCAGGTTTTTCTGTACGATGTTATGGAAAAACCCAAACAAACTTTTTGGCCAACCCAATACCTAGGTGATTCTCATTTTAGCATTAGAGGCTTGGTATAAACACCACACTCATCTTTGGGAGTCATCTCAATAAGTTGGATATCGAGCAAAAGGCTAAGGAATCTAGGTCATGACATTAAGGTCAAGAGTTGGCTGGCTAACTAGTAAATGCACAAAAATTAAGGAATGAATGATAGCAGTTTTTAAGTTAACTGTCTACAGGCTTATGTGTCTTTTTTCATTCACTTCATCTTCTGTTCCTTCAATGATTTCTCTTTGAGCTCCTGTCCACTAATCTGTGCTGGCGCTAGGGGAATGATTCCTGATCTTAAGGACCTAATCATCTAATATGAAACACAGTGCGCGTATACACACAACTGTAAGACAGGGTAAAATGGATAAGAGCCAGAAGAAATACAAAGTGAGGATTCAGAGTAGATCGTTGCTACTCACAGAGAAGAGAACAAGAGAAGACTTTATAAAGGACAGCTGGAATTTAGAGGAACACAGAAAATTGGGGTAACTTTAGGTAAAGGGAACATGAAATTGACTTAAGGACAATACACATAAGGACAAAAGTGCCTAAAATTTTAGACTTAAAAACACTGACTTTCAACAATGAATACATCTGAAGATAACAGGAATTTTCCAACTTCTCTAATAAGTAGGATGTGCATATATCCAGGAAGATCATAACTCATTAAATTTCACATTAAGCTTCCTGAATCTGCCTAAATTTTCTCATCTTATCAGGAAAGCCAATATATGCTTACACTGTGAGGTTAAAGCAATGAACTTGTGAAGAGAACCTGTCAAATCAAATTATCAACAAGCAATAGTCCCACTGTTTAGGAGTATCTAACCCTCAATGTCAGTTTTAAAGAAGCGTGCTTACATTTGCATTTTAATTAGGTCATACCTTCAACATCATCATACTAATTTTGGTTTAATGCTCTATTTTTATTGCCATTTCCAAAATGACATTTTTAAAGGTGGACATCAAGGAATAAAACCTCTGGTTGTATTTTGACAACTCATAAATACTGAACTTCCCTCGAGTAGTATGAACAGAGATATGACTATGTCTAAAATTCTAAATAGTTAAAATAATTGGATTTTAAAAATGTCCCAAGAGCAAATTATTAGATTCTTATTTACAAGCATAATGGGGTGTTGGATGGAACATGAAATTTAGGTTCTTGTGAGTCACCACAAGCTAAACATGGACAGCTCCTAAAAAAAAAAGTAAATGTCGTTTTGTCCAAGACTTTTCCATTAGAATTTAGAGATGATTTGTATTGTTCTTTGTGGGAGAGGGGGACAGGGATAGACAAATTAAGAGCCCTTTCTCTCCATTTAAAAAAGAAAACAAAACACACAAATACTTTTTTTTAAACTGTGAGAAACTTCATCAATTTAAGCTTTTTGAAGTGTAAAATTCAGTGTCATTTCGTACATTCACGAAGTTGTGCAACCTTCATCACTACCTGTTTTCAGAAAGTTTCCATCACCTGAAAAGGAAACCCAACGCTCATTAAGCAGCAGCTCCTACAACCAGCCTCTGGCAACACTAATCCTCTTTCTATCTATGAATTTTCCTATTATGGGTATTTTATATAAATGGAATCATATAATATCAAGCCTTTAGCATCTGGCCTCTTTCACTTAGCATAATGTTTCAAAAATATATATATATATATATATATATTTTTTTTTTTTTCGGTACGCAGGCCTCTCACTGTTGTGGCCTCTCCCGTTGCGGAGCACAGGCTCCGGACGCGCAGGCTCAGCGGCCATGGCTCACAGGCCCAGCCGCTCTGCAGCATGTGGTATCTTCCCAGACAGGGCCACAAACCCGTGTCCCCTGCATCGGCAGGCGGACTCTCAACCACTGCGCCACCAGGGAAGCCCTCAAATATATTTTAACTTAGAATATCTGTAAAGAAGAAATGGTCGAAGTCTTCATTTCTCAATTTTTTTTCTCATTTTTTTTCTCCAAAATTATTCCAAAACTGTATGAGGCTTTGTGTTCACTGTTTATAAGGTAAATAAATACGAGTTTTCACACATATAATTTTTCCAAGATAAGAAGCCAATGACAAATGTCCATTTAAATTAAAAATCCAAGCCATTATTGACATCAGAACTTGTTTCTATAAAAGCACAAAAGAATTGTGACCACCTATAGAGGGGTGGGATAGGGAGGGTGGGAGGGAGGCAGACGCAAGAGGGAAGAGATATGGGAACATATGTATATGTATAACTGATTCACTTTGTTATAAAGCAGAAACTAACACACCATTGTAAAGCAATTGCACTCCAATAAAGATGTAAAAAAAAAAAAAAAGCACAAAAGAAGACTTACAAATATGGAGATCTACATTGGTTCACGGCTGGGGAAACCCAATATCACCAATATGCCAAATTTCCCTAAATTAATCTACTATTGAATGCCCTTCCTTTAAAAAAAAACTCAATGGGTTTTTCCACACAACTTGAAAAGATGAAAAAAATACGCCTTAAAGAGTCAAGGGTAAAGATCAGCCCAAAAGTGTGACAAAAAGTAAGGAATGACTCACCTTCTAGACATAAAGATACCCTTAAAACAGTAATCAAAGCACTACATAATTAAAACTCAAAGAGATCACCTGAACTTGGACAGGCAAGAAACAGACCTACACACATTTATGTCAAGACTATGGGGAAAGAATGAACTGGAATACTGGTTATCTATATGAGGCAAAGTGGGTTCATAATTCATACCACACATAAAAATATTCAGATGATATCAAGGCATATACAAAAAAGAAAAAACAATTTCAGAAAAAAATTATAGCAAAATACTGTTATGACCTCAGCATTGGAAAAAATTTCTTAAACTAGATCTAAAATGCATGGACCATAAATGAAAACACTAAATTTGGCTACATTAAAATAAAAAATCTTGATTATCTAAAGGTTCACACACAGACATAAACTCACTAAAAATTCAAGCCAAAACTCCAAATCTATTTTGAAATGTATATGATCACAAAGGAATTGAACCTATAAAATATAAAAATATAAATTAGTTGAAAAGAAAACAATGACCCAGTGGGAAAAAACAGCAAAGAATACACATAGGCAAGTGACCAAAAAAGACATCCAGAGAACAAATGAAAAAATGCTTGATCCCATTGATAATCACGTAATTTCAATGAAAACTAAAACAATAAGGAGATAACATTTTATACCTACCCACTAGAGTAGCAAACTTTTAAAAAGTACATGATGCAAGTATTGATGAGGACATGAGAAACAGGAGCTCTCACACATTGCTATGGAGTGTTACTTGATACAATAATTTAATTGATATTGCAAAACCACTTTCCAAAGTTGAAGAAATGTACTCCTTCCAAGACAGAAATTCCACTGCTAAGTAAATATTCTATAGAGACTCACTCACCAAGGCACCAGGAGACACATACAAGGATATTCATTTTACACTGTCTTAATGGGAAAAAAATTAGAAAAAAATCTAAAGGGAATCATCATCTATTCAGACAATGAAATATACTACAGTAGGTAAAAGTCAATGAATTAGATCTTCACTTATCAGTGTGGCTGTGGCTATATCTCAAAACCAATGCTGAGAGAAAGAACTTAGATACAGAAGGACACTGTCCATGAAAATATCAAACAACACTATTTGCTTTGTAGGGATACAGACTCACATAAGAAACAGATGAATCTCAGCAGGTAGAAACACAGCAACTTCCAGACAGTGGATACCTCTAAAGCAGTAGTTCTCACAAGGGGGTGATTTTTGTCTCCCAAGGACATTTGGAAACATGTGGAGACACTTTTGGTAGTCACAAGTAGGAAAGGGTGTACTATGCCACATCTAGTAGATAGAGACCACAGTTGCTGCTAAGAAAAACCTACCATGCAGGACAGCCCTCCACAAGAAAGAAGCATCTGGACCCCAAATGTCAGTGGTGCCAGGGTTGAGAAACCCAGCTTCATAAAGAGAGGAAGGAGAATAAGATGTGAGTTAAGTGGACATGGGGTATATCTAAAACTTTGTATTATAAAAAGAACTGAAGCACATACAGCAATATATTAATTTTTTTAAAAATCTGTGTAGGACACAGATGTTAGCCATATTATTCCCTGTCCAGTTTTTACATTTGAAGTATCTCTCATAAACTTTGAAAGTTTAGATAATTCAATAAATAAGCACTGGGTTAATTTCTAAAATTGATGGCGGTTACGTACTTCTTTTATTGGCATATTTCTGGAAATATATTTTTGGAAAAATATTCTCACACATGATCAAATGTTATTTGCACGATTTTTCTTGACATTCATTCTGTACAGAGCTATGTGGAAGAACTCGGGATTTATCTATTTTACCACAGTTGCAGGCAAGGACATTCTAAAACCACACCCCGAGAAAGCTAATTTAGTCCTTTTCTGTTTTTATAGCACACTGTAATAATTCTAGTCAGTGTTCTGAAGAAGCTGATTATCCAGAAGGGTGGACCTTTATCACACACGCTTTCATGCTTCCTTAGCTAGATGGCTCCTGATGGGAATTTCTCCCAGCCTTATGGATTCTGGGAGTTCCTTGAACCTGCTTTGAAATGAATCCATGCACTATTTTATTTTGAGGTTGGCAAACATCTTCTGCAAAGGGCCAGGTAGTAAATGTTTCAAGCTTTGCAGGCCATATGGTCTCTGTCACAACTACTCAACCCTGCCGCTGCAGCACGGAAGCAGCCATAAACACACAGGAAGTACTGAGCGCACCTGGGTTCCAATAAAACTTTAGTTACCAAAATAGATGGAGTGGAATTTGGCTCCAGGCCATAGTTGGTGCATACCTGGAGGGTAAGCAAAAATGGTATTACTTTAAAATATTACTTTAAATTTAAGGCAACGCTCAAATCTCTGAAGGTATACTTTTGCATAAATTTCAACTGTTACAGAAATTTTACACAACTAAAAATGAATTCATAAATATGAAACAAGTCCATAAATGATGAAAATGTTAATGTTTTTACATTTACTGTACACCAATTTCCTTCTGCAAGTGTGTTATATGACCTGATTTACCAAATTACTAATTATAATTGGCTCCATTTATTTAAATTATGTTATTAATGATTCTTTGGGGTAAAATAAATACACATATCTTATCTTCAATTTGACTAAGGGGTTGGAATGACAAGGACAGTGAAACGATACTCCCTATACAAATAATAGCTTTCTATTAGGTTTGCCATTTCACCTGAATAATTCCTTATAATCATGAATAATGATGTTATTTGACAACCTAATGATATCATGGTATGTAGCTTCAATCCATCTGTCTTTGTCAAGAAGGTCAAATATTTGTATTCGGCTGCACTAGGCAAAGTTGAACAAACAGTTAAACGATATCATGGCCCTTAATTATTTCTCCAAATGAAACCAGCAAGTCCCATTTTACATTCTAGATGTATGCAATACAAATCTACTTCAAAGAAATTGAACGCCTACTCAATTTTCAACCAAGTTTAAGCTCAACTTTTTAAAAAATGGTTTAACTCAAAGAAAAAGTCCCAAGATTGTCTAAGGATATTCTTAATTGGCTGTTGCTGGAAACTCACTCTACAATAGAGATTTGTAACTCTCAATATATACCAGGGATTTTCATATCATACAGGAATCTGAAATCCTCAATGTGATATCCTGAAATTGGCATTGAAGGTAAGAATAATTTATGATAGACCTGAACTATAGCATCAATAAAGAAACGCTTGATAGTGTGTCTTGCTTGGAGAATCTATGAATGACTTCTAGAAAACAATGCCGAATGGCTGATGTAGACGGACATGCCTCATTCAGTGCTTCCACAGGGCCCATACAAGACCTGGGCCCCTGGGGATGGAAGACAGTGAGAACAGCAAGGAATGATGTGGGGACACCTGAATGACAGTGCAGAAAACCATATATATATATATATATATATATATCTTCTTCCTTCCTTCCTTCCTTCTTTAAATCCAAAGTTTTCTTACTCCACTAAAATAAAGTCCCTAGAAGGCGTGATTAATCTGGTTCCAGGCTCCCAAGATTTTCCCATTTCCTTGTCATGCTTCATCCCCACAGGTTTTCTTTCTGTTTTTTTTTTTTGGTTTTTTTTTAAACATTCTTGAGACTGCAAGCTTGTTTCTGTCCTAGGACCTTTGTTCTTGTTTCCCTCTACCTGGAATTCTCTGCCACTGTCCTTCATGGGGCTTATATCTCTTTGTTATTCAGTTCTTAGATTCCAGATCACCTCCAAAGAAAAGCCTTCCCTGACCACCCAGTCTCAAGCAGTCTGTTTTGTTTTATTCATAATCTAACACCATGTTGTTCCTGGTTTGCGGGTTTAATCTTTCACTGTCAACCTCTGCACAGAAGAATAAAACTAGGACCCTTATCTGCCTATTCACTGTTCTATACTGAGGCCCTGGCACATAGTAGGAACTAAATACTTATTACATGATAAATGAACATATTCACTCATTCACAATAGACAACTACGTGTCTAATGTGAAGTCAGCAAACTATGGCTCAGGGGCCAAACCAGCCTGACATCTATTTTTGTAAATAAAGCTTCACTGGAACACAGCCATGTTCATTTATTTACCTATTGTTTATGGCAGCTTTTACATTACAGCACAGCTGACTAGTTGCAGCAAAGACTATGTGGTCCAGAAAGGGCTTATTACCTGTTCCTTTACAAAGAATGTTTGCTGACTCCTGGTCCAGGGCACAGTATATGCTCTGAATACATAAAATTGATAAAGTACCGTCCTTGCCTTTAAAGGGGTTACAGTCCACTGCATGTTTTTATTCAAACCCTTTTGAATTAAAATTCTATAGCCCAAAAGAAAGCTCCTTCAAAGCGGAAGTGTCACCTACAAGAGGTGTATGGTGTAGTGATGCTCCAACTCAGGAGGCTGCTGACTGAAAGCCTGGCAAGTAGGACCTCAATGCGCGCCTAAAACAGGTCAATGAAAGCACGTGTGAGAAGACTGACCTGGAGCTTCACTGTTTAACACAATAGCCATTAGGATCTGTGGCTATTTAAATCAACTCAAATTAAGTTAAAAGTTAAGTACCTCAACCATACTAGCCACATTTCAAGTGCTCAGGAGCTATCTGTGGCTACTGTATTAAGACAGAACAGATTTATAATATTTTTCCATCATCACAACAACCTGTAGTGGCTACCACTGTTCCAGAGGTTCAAACATGTTCAGTGGGCAGTGTGAGTTCCTTGGAAGCTGAATGGGAAGCCAGGGATCATGTGGTTCCCATCTCCTTGGGAACCTACTCCTGAAGAGCGCAAATCAAAACTGAATTATGGTTAAAAAAAAAAAAAAAGTCTGAAAAATATTGCATTCTGCTCTACAAAGAAAGTTCCAAGAGAATAGAAGCCACAGCTTCCTGTCCATCCAGTATAACCTTGCGGTTAAGAGTAGAGTCACCAGCATTTCTCCAAAGAAGACATACAGATGGCCAAGAAGCACATGAAAAGCTGCTCAACATCACCAACTATTAGAGAAATGCAAATCAAAACTACAGTGAGGTATCACCTCACACCACTTAGAATGGGCATCATCAAAAAATCTACAAACACATGCTGGAGAGGGTGTGGAGAAAAGGGAGCCCTCTTGCACTGCTGGCGGGTATGTAAATTGATACAGCCCCTATGGAGAACAGTGTGGTGGTTCCTTAAAAACTAAAATAGAGTTACCATATGATCCCGCAATCTCACTCCTAGACATATATCCAGAGAAAACTCTAATTCAAAAAGATACATGACTGGCCCGGGAGGATCCCACATGCCACAGAGCGACTAAGCCCGTGCACCACAACTACTGAGCCCACGCACCACAACTGCTGAAGCCCACCTGCCTGGAGCCCATCTCTGCAACGGGAGAGGCCACCGCGATGGGATGCCCACACACTGCAATGAAGAGTAGCCCCCGCTTGCTGCAACTAGAGCAAGTCCGTGCACAGCAACGAGGACCCAACGCAACCAAAAATAAAAATAAATACATTTATAAAAAAGAAAAAAGATACATGAACCCCAATGTTCATAGCAGCACTATTTACAATAGTCAAGAGATGGGAGCAACCTAGATGTCCATCGACAGAGGAATGGATAAAGAAGATGTGGTATATATACATACAGATGAACATTACTCAGCCATAGAAAAGAAAAATATCATGCCATTTGCAGCAACATGGATGGACCTAGAGATTATCATATTAAGTGAGGTAAGTCAGAAAAAGACAAATACCACATGATATCACTTATATGTGGACTCTAAAAAATTATACAAATGAACTTATTTACAAAACAGAAACAGACTCACAGACATGGCAAACAAACTGATGATTAACAAAGGGGAAAGGGCTGGATAAATTAGGAGTTTGGGATTAGCAGATACTACTATATATAAAACAGATAAACAACAAGGGCCTCCTGTATAGCACAGGGAACTATATTCAATATCTTGTAATAACCTATAAAAGAATACAAAAAAGAATATATATATGACTGAATCACTTTGCTGCATGCCAGAAACTAACACAACGCTATAAATCAACTATACGTCAATAAAAAGTAAAAATTAAAAATAAAATTAAAAAAAGTAGAGTTGCCAGGATCAGGCTGCTCAGGTTAAGTTCTTTGCCTGAGGTGGACCCTAACATCTCTCAATCTATCCCCTTGTTTGTAAGATGGTCACAACAACTTAAAGTGTTTTTGTAAAAATTAAGTGAGTAAATATACAAAAAGCACTAACAGCACCTGGCCCATAGTAAGTACCATACAAGCACTGGCTTAAAAAAAAAATCAACTAGAACAGCGAGCACAGGGCTTAGCACACAGCAGGTTAATATTCAAGCTTTGTTGAACTGAAACAGAACTGAAGCTGACTCTGAGTCAAAGGCACTAACAGGCCAAATTTTAGAATTAGTGGGCAGAAAACTGACTCACTCATCTGAGAACAATCCATTCTGGAAAATAGGCTGGTCCCTGAGAAACCATCTCTCATCACTCTTCCCAGGGGATGACAAAGTAATACAATATAAGGAACCCAATTTCAATATACATTGAATGCGTTTTGATAATTTGTTGTAGACAGCCGCTATTTATTTGAGTTATAAAGATGTATAAACAAAACATTTAAATAATTCAAGCTACAGCCTTCCAGAATTGTCATACTACCCTATAATATTCATTTCTATAGACACTTCTTTTCAATTAAGAGATCCCAACTAACCTACGTTTTCACCTCTCTCAATCATTATTAACTTCTGCACACTGTTTCTCTCACCCTTGAGTGTCCAGCCCGTCATTGCCTCTCAGAGTTCGTTCACAGATGTGCATTACAAGTATCTAGGGTGATTTGTTTTTTTTAAATTCCAATTCCTGGTTCCTACACACATCTTTCTAATTCAGAACCCTCAGGGTGGAAAAGTCAGGGCACAGTCCAGGAATGGGCATTTTAACCAACATTTCAGGTGATTTTTAGTCCTCCTGGCATCTCAGTTATTTTAGATCAAGATTTCACATACACATAATAAGAAGAAATGCCAAGCAGTGAAATAGTTTGGAATCACAGCTCTTCCCTTTTGGAAAGGTAATGAAGTGATAATATATGCTTTACTCACACTCATTCATATGGCTGTATGTTACATACATACACACACAGTACTTGTAGGTGCAAAGTATTCAAAGAAAATCTAAGACGTAGCCTCTTTGCCATCAAGGAACTTCTTGGATAAGGTGCATACACATAAATGATGCTAACAAATGTTATGATGATACATGACTGAGAGCTCAATGAGTGGAAGTGCAATAAGATTTCAGAGGAAAAAGCAATCAAGCCCGTCAAGGTTGTCAGCAATGTGAGAAACGGCCTTCCTTGGATCCAGTAGTCAGGGCCGGCAGGAAAATAGTGACAGTAGATATTAAACTCAGTGGGTTTCCCATGACTTTGTTCTTCTCTCAGTTAGAGCTTCGATCTTCGGACATAAAAAGACTAAAGCAAAAATGACAGCCTTCCTAGTTATTAACCCAAGCGGCCTGGGAAAGATTACTAAGGCTTCACAAGATGGACAAAAGTAGTTGCATCTAAGTGGTCACAGAGGAATGACAGTCTGGGGGCACCATGAACTGAGCCAGAACGCAGCCCCCGTGTCTAAGAAGCTGTCCTGGAAGACCTCACACAGCACAGCATGCTCTTATCTTCCTGTGGCGTCTGTAATAAAAATCATTGGCTGGTTTCCTCATTTGACATCTAATCAAATACTTCGCCCTGAAGTAACTTTTCTCATGGTTCAGGTCTTAACCCTCCAATGATCCTGTCAAGCTCTGGAAAGAAGGTTATGCATCTTATTTCTTGGTAAGTCCCCCAGTGCCTAGCACAATGATATCACACATCAAAAAAAGGTGTTGAATTAATCATTTAGAAAACCCTTATGCAGCACCTACTATGCATCAGACACTGTTAGGCGCTCAAGGGAACAGACCGATAGGTTACTGCCACTGGCAGTGACAAAACAGTCTGTGATCACGATAGCTGACGACAACCCTGTGATGTAGAAAAACCATTAAATTGCACACTTCAAATTGGGGAACTGTATGGTATGTGAGTTATATGTCAATAAAATTGCAATAAAAAAGTAAGTAACAGTCACATAAATAATGGTCAAATAAAGACAGCCTTACAAGTCCACTAGGTGGAAGTTTAGGGGAAAAAACCAGACAGAGCTTAGTCATTCCTATTTAGACTGCTTGTGACACATCCATAATACTTGATGGCACTGTACCTAAATATTACGAAAAGTGGAATGCTTCTAAGAGAGAACAAAACAACAAAACTAAGTTTATACAATTTTGGTTAAGTACATAGGCAGCAGAATCAGAAAAACTTGGGGTCAACTCTTGGTTCTCTTCCTTAGTGGTGTGACTTTGATCAAATCACCTAGCCTACCTGAGCCTCAATTTCTCCATCAGTAAAATGGAAATAAACTTATAAAACATGTTCAATCATAATACATTGCTGTAATCAAATAAATGCAAATTAACACGGCACCATTTGCATTTATAAAACTAGCACAGATTGGGAATACTATTGCTATTTAACATATGCAACAAACAGCAAGATGTTTTCCTACTCTGCTTATGGATACATAAACTTTACAATGTTTGCAGCATGATGTGTAATAGTGAAAATTCAGAAACAAACTGAATATTCAAAACCAGATGAAATAAATCAACTATGGAAAATCCAATCAATAGAATATTATGGAGCCAATGATAATTAAGTTAACAAACACTGTTTTAACAAGGAAAAACGCCTGTGATATTAGAAATGAAGTAATAGTTATAATATTATATGCAGAGTATGATGCTAGTTTTACTTAAAACTGTTTAGGAGAAAATCAGAAGAAAACATCTTAAAAGATTAACAAGGATTATATCTGGATGTGGAATTATCAGTCTTTACTTTCTTTTTCGTACTTCTGTGAATTTTCAAAAATGAACAGCATTAAACTTTTGCTCATTTTATTCAAAACCAATACATGCAGTGCCCACTTGTAAGAAATGAAAAATAAAGCCTATTCTACATGGTGTCATCAGATTATATTATAAACTGAGGTTATTTTACTATACAGATCAATGGCTACATGGCACTAATGATCAAAACAAGAACTGCGAAGTATATTCTCAAAGTATAAGCACACCTATGCTACCCAACCATATTCACAGCCACCAAGATCAAGTTACACTTTTTTTAAAAAAAATCGGTTCAATTAAGGTGGTGAATAAGTAATGTGAAACTCTTTATTATCCTAATCCAAACATTTCACATCACAGCCACTTGTTAATTATAAAGTAATTGTATAATACAGTTACTAGAAGAACTGCCAAACACAATATTGATCTGAGGAGCCTCATGAAGCTTTCAGAGCTTCAGTGATAAGACATAATGTCTGTACTTAACCATGACCGCAAATGTGAAAGTGATTAACCAAATAATGAAGGAAATTAATTCAGAAGAGAAAATATGCTTTAAAAAGATTTTTTTCTTAAAAATAATTTGTGAAAAGGAAGAAATAGTTCCCTAAAATCATATAACTGTTAGCTACACGTCTGGGTGAGCCCTTCTGCCCTATGGTAAGCCCAACTGCGGAAATCAAATTTAGCAGTGATTTAATTTACAATTATTTTTCAGAGTTTGAGGAAAAGGAATAACTACATATGTTCATTGGGCTGAACAAATTCTGATCTTTGAGTTCAGGGTAGAAGTCAAAGTGCTCTATGGTAGGATGATATCATGAAGATGAGCCAACGGGTATCAAGGGATTAGGGGGAAGAGCTGCTTCCCTACTCCCCATCACCGCAAAAGGTCTGCAGTTCTAGTGGACCTTGGACATCTGTCAAAGCTATTTTCTCCCTACCTATTGAGATCATGGGCCATAAAATCAGGGGAAGGAAAACAAAACAGCAAGAGACAGAAATGCATCTGAAACCCACTCCTTTTTTTTTTTTTTTTAATAAGTAAAGGGCTACACTGGGTTAGCCTGGTTACCTAGAATAAGGCTTGTTCCTGACCTGTGATGTGGTCCAATGGTTGAGGAAACGATTTTTGCAATTGGAGTTGCCTCATTCATATCGAGACTCCACTACATACAAGCTGGGTGAATTTGGGCACGTTACTTCCCTAATGCTAGATTTCTTTCTCAATATATGTAAAGTCCAGTTAACCAAATAAGTCAGCTTTCAATATGTGGTAGCTCTTTAATTTCTGAGTATGAAAGGTTTATAGAAAAATATCTGTTAATGAATGTTTGTTAATAGAAATAAAATTTTCCCTCAGACCCGTTTTTAAATGTTTTATATCAAAGTCACAAAAATGTTTTTAGCTGCTTCTAACTAATGCAGGTCCACATTCTTTCTTACATTTATAGTTTTCACCTTCATTTCTCTTCTGGATGAGATCATCTCTCAAGGTTTCTTCCAGTTCTATCATTCTATGATAATGAGACTGGATGGGGAAAACATATTATTCAGGCTCTGCTTTTGATTGCTATTTTTCCTGTGGTAAATCTCAGAGAGCTGCCCAAATCCCCTGCTGATCGTCCTGGCCAAGATGTTGATAAACTCTTAAATTTCCAGTGGCACTCACCTGCATGGACAAACTGCTCTTTTCAAATTCTGAAAACTTCTAAGCCATCTTTTTACTTCTACTGTTAATAAGCTTTAATTTGGTGACATTAACCCCAAGGTTACCAAGTGTGGTCTCCTCTTGCCAACCCATCTCAGCTTTTCGTAGAAGAGGTCATTAGGCCATTTGCAAAAGTCAGGTTTGATTACTTCTCATTTTCAGCCAATTTCATAACTGTGACTAACTTTAGTCTTATTTTCTTCCAATAAATCAACAAAGTCATTTTCTAATGACAATATGCTTCACAGTCAATAGAATTGAGCTTTACATGCCATTTTACAGCTTCTTTTTATATGGTGAGTAATAATGGAGTCCACAATGACTTGTTACACGTCACTCTTGACTGATGTTTCTTTTTTTCCCCATGGTACTTTTTTTAGGCATGGTGGGTAGGTGTCAAGGGATGGATATATTCCACAGGATCTGTAGCACAAATCCAAAGCTTCTTTCCTTTTGCAAACATCAACTCTTCAACACTGGTTACCTGGGAGAAATCATTTAAGACCTATTTCCTATGTTATAGGGACTCTGTGCTTGACAAATCCATGTGTTTAGAGTCAGTATCAGAGACAGATATTCTTTTGTCTTAATATCTTGGACTAGTTTATTTACCATCTATGATAGATAGCAGTATTTACAAATATTCATTCTCTCTACTCCAAAGATAACAGGATGGCCACATGACTTGTTTTGGCCCACAGAACGTGAGTGGATATAACACACGGCCCTTCTGAGCAAAAGCTTTCAGTATGTGCATGTGGTCTGGCTTGGCCTCTTAAGCTCCTGTCTTCTACCATAAGAGCAACACAATTTACACAGTGCTTGCTTCTTCAGCCTGGGCAAGGAGAAGAAGAAGACAGGTGGAAAAGACCCAAGCGTGGAAGAGCCACAGCTGATATGCAGACCTGTGTGCAAGAAGTTCATGATGATACATGTAAAAGAATGAAATTAGGACATACTCTAACACCATATATAAAAATAAACTCAAAATGGCTTAAAGACCTAAATGTAAGACCAGGTACTATAGAACACTCTTTGACGTAAATTGCAGCAATCTTTTTTTAATCCATCTCCTAGAGTAATAGAAACAAAAATAAACAAATGGGACCTAATGAAACTTAAAAGCTTTTGCACAGTAGAGGAAACCATAAACAAAACGAAAAGACAACCCACAGAATAGGAGAAAATATTTGCAAACAATGTGACCGACAAGGGATTAATTTCCAAAATATACAAATAGCTCATATAGCTCAATATCAAAAAAACAAACAACACAATCAAAAAGTGGGCAAAAGATCTAAATAGACATTTCTCCAAAGAAGACACACAGATAGCCAATAGGCACATGAAAAACTTCTCATCATTGCTAATTACTAGAAAAATGCAAATCAAAACTATAATGAGGTATAACCTCACACCAGTCAGAATGGCCATCATCAAAAAGTCTACAAATAATAAATGCTGGAGAGGGTGTGAAGAAACAGGAACCCTCCTACACTGTTGCTAGGAATGTAAACTTGGTGCAGCCACTATGGGGAACAGTATGGAGGTTCCTTTAAAAACTAAAAATAGAGTTACCATATTATCCTGCCACCCCACTCCAGGAATATATCTGGAGAAAACTATAATTCAAAAACATACATGCACCCCAACATTCACTGCAGCACTATTTACAGTAGCCAAGACATGGAAGCAACCTAAATGTCCATCAACAGATGAATGGATAAAGAAGACGTGAGATATATATACATATATATATATTTGTATACACACACACACACACACATGCACAGAGAATGGAATACTACTCAGCCATTAAAAAAGAATAAAATAATGCCATTTGCAGCAACATGGGTGGACCTAGAGATTATCATACAAAGTGAGGTAGGTTAGACAGAGAAAGACAAATATCATATGACATCACTTTATATGTGGAATCTAAAAATTATACAAATGAATTTATTTACAAAACAGAAAAAGACGCACAGACATAGAAAACAAACTTACGGCTACCAAAGGGGAAAGGGAAACAGGGATAAATTAGGAGTTTGGGATTAGCAGATACAAACTACTATATATAAAACAGATAAACAACAAGGTCATACTGTAGAGCACAGGGAACTATATTCAATATCTTGCCATAACCTATAATGGAAAAGGATCTGAAAAAGAATACACACACACACACACACACACAGATGTATAACAATCACTTCGCTGTACACCAGAAACTAACACAACATTGTAAATCTACTATACTTCTAAATAAACAAATAAACAGTGAGTCTTTGTCCTGAGTGCAAAAAGAAGCTGTCAAAGCTGTCATGGGGATGAAGTGAGGGATCCTGTGATTAGATTTGTGTTTTGTAAAGTGTTCTCTGACTACTACATGGAGAATGGCCTGAAGAGAAGGTAGAGTGAATGTAATAAAATAGTTCAGGTGAGAAATGCTGGTAGCTTGAGTTCAGGCGCTGGCATTAGAAATCAGAGAAACAGATGGATTCTTGAAATTTAGGAAGTAAAACTAGCAAGACTAACCCTGTGAAAGAGAGCAGTGAATGTGAGGGGAGCAGGAATATTCTGTAATATCACCATCTATGAAGAGACACATCTTACACTAAAGAAGGAATATAAGAAATAATGTCTCTGGGTTATGAGTTTGACTAATTTTATCAATTAATTTTGACTACTTTAAAATAACACAAAATGGTAAACTCCCTGCCACCACAGTTACAGATGGAAAATTTTATTACTGAATAATGGTGTATACATAAATCACATTTGTGACTCTTGTAAATCTTAGGAAGAAACTTCGAATAAGTAGATGAATATCAATACAGATTTATTTTGGAATTCAATTTGAGTTTTCTACTTTAATATAATATATATCATTTTAGAAAATAAGTAAACAAAAATATAACTATATAGACATAATTCTAATGATCATCCCAATGGTACTAAAAAGTACCTCAACATGCCAAAGACTCTGCTACCTGAGTTGGCTGAAATTCTATTCCTGTTACATGAGATTTGGAAAATAATTATGTGGCTTTTTTCTCGTGTCCTAAAAATTCAAAGAGGAATTCCAACCACCTTTGGAGTAATGGCTCATGGCATGGCGCCAGGGACGGGCTTCGGGCTATAAAGCGTAGCTGTCATCTGTCTAAATTCTGTACACTTGGTTTTTTAAAAAATCCTAATTCTACACCTGGATCAGAAAGTAGAGAAGGATAATTTTGATAGAGTGAATATGCCCGCACACACTCGTGGACGCACGCACGCACGCACACACACACACAAGTACCTCTGATTCAACTTTTCATCCTCAAACCCACAGAGCAGACACCTGTGGTACCTACTAACTAAGCTTCTATTCCCAACCAAATTCTTTTAGGATACCTGCCCTTACCCATAGCATGTAGTTCTGGTAAGGCAGTCAAACAAAACACCTCACCTGCCCCAGGAAAGAGACCAAGCCTAGGCCAAACAGATGGTCTGCTCTGGGAATCTGACTCTTGGCGGTTCCGAGTGACACAGGGACGTGCATGGCTGGAGCTGCATCATTGCAATGGCACCATCCTGAGGAGACCGTCATTTCTGCAACCAAGATGTCCAGAGCCGCCCTGATTTCATCTATTTCTGAGGCTTGCTACTGTTCAGCTTTCGCTTTGGATTCTGTGACCTGTTTCCCATAGTATTCAACCCATTGCTTTTACACAAGTGGAGGGTGATTCTCAGAGAAGATAACTAAATTGCCTAAAGTCACACAGATAAGAAATGGCTGCATTGGGAGTCACGTTTCTGTTGGTCTGATCTCAGACCCATGATCTAATATATTCACTATACTGCTTCCTACTATCATATTTCAAATGGAATTTGTAAAAAGCCCAGTAACATCTGTTTATTGCCCTAGTGCACCATTTAGGACTCACAACGAAATGTAAACTACATCGGCTATTTTGCTATTTGCAAGTGATATATGACTTAAAAAGCACGTCCATTTTAACTAGTCCTCTAAAACCATTTATGTTTTCATATTACCTTCAGATGACCTTTCTGTGGCTATCTTACTAATCCAGAACGATCTTTCATCCTCTGTTCACAATGATCTGTTTCAATTTCAGAGATAACTGTCCAATAAGCCCTTTTACCATTATGGATAGAATTTTCCTTTGGAAATAGAGATAAAGAAGATGTGATGTTTGTTTTCATTTTCTGACAGATTCTTCTTTCACTGAGTATTGCATGTGCCTGGTTAGGAGGACTTACTACTAATTCAACGCTTATCAACATTACCATTCACAGAGACGCCAATGAGAGAGACAAATCTCAACAGATTCAGGCTACAGCTTGGTGAGGCTGACCACCAAGAACACTCATTCCCAGAGGTCACCAGTGCTCTTATTATGCCTCCTTTACACCTTTGTCTCCCAACAGTGAATGCAATGACAGCTCTGATAGCAAAATACTGTGAAACTCATAAAACCAAGGTCATAAACGATGAATGCAAGAGATCCAGGTTAGAAAAGGAAATCAGAGGCCTGAGCAGGGCATCTTCTTAGTGAGAAGGGAAGACTGAATCAGCACTGAAAACCAAGCACAGTTAAGCCAGGATTTATGGGCAATGTCTGCAATACATGAATCATCTGAAATTCAAATCCAATTTCACATATTCTGTAAGCCCAGAATAGTCCAATGGTCATTAAGTTTCTACAAGACTTTGGTTAAAACAGCCACGCTTCATTTTTGTTCTCCTTTCAGGGCTTTCAGGACCCCTAGGACTTCTTATCTCTTCTACATTTTATTTTTATTCCTTGACTTTGCATAGAGTATCTGCTCAGTATAATGGTACCTTTTGGGCCTTTTATCTCTGTCACTTGTAGCAAAGCCAGTCAAACACTTACCCTTCCACTAGGATCAGTACCAGTGAACTGCAAAGAATTTCATTTGAAAAAGAGATGCCATAGGAGACAATAAAGACCAGGCTTCTAACACAAAGATACCTGGGAGCAAGTGCCAACTCTAGTATTTACTAGCTGAAATACTTCGGGCAATCACATTACCTTTCTGAACCTGTTTATCTCACAACATAGATAATACTACCTACTCAGAATGACTGCTTTAAAAATTCAAAATAATAAATATAAGGTTTTAGCACCATGTATGGCACATGGAAATCATGCTGATACTGCATTATCAGAAATTCATCGAGTGCATTTATGTACCATGTACCATATGAATACTGCAGATTCAATAGTAAATGATAGAATGATGATCTCTAACCTCTCAGGTCTTACATCTAATGTGAAAGACAAAACATGAAGCAATTTCCACAAGGGATGAAAAGTGTTCTGATAGGGAGACTAAAGGTTGCTATTTTTATTAATTATAAAACACATATCCAACACAGAAGTTAAGAATCTGGACTCTATTTTCAGACCTTCTGGGCTGGAGTCCCATGTCTGCTCATTAATATCAGTGTGACTTTGCATAAGAACTTTCAACTGTGAAATAAAAGATACTAGTAACATAAAAAAACTAGCATTTTTTATGAGGGTTAACAGAGAAAACATTCAAAGTACTTAGAACAGTGCTGGATTAAGTACTTAAACCTTCAGTAAATGTTAAGCCTAATGACTAGCACTACCACGATTCTGTCAGTACTGAACACAATCATAATTCTGAGCTTTACAGAAATGGTCGTCACCCTTCAGAATGCCTCCTTCTGAGCATGCAAACATTTCTTTGTGTGTTTTGAGCCATTCAAGCTGTAACTAGAACAAAATCTAAGGTATCTCTAAAGATACTTTCAACTCAGACCACTCATCTTTAGATCAGAAGTTTACAAATGTTGGTGCTGTAATTCTGAAATTATTTTGAGTGTACTGTGGGATTGTAGAGTAAATAAGAGAGAAGAGGAATAGAGGAATGTGAAAAAGAACCTCCCCATAGTGCTGGATTTTAATGGGGACATCAGTATGAACCCATGATTTAAATTATATGCATACATATGTATAAAAATGGCCTAGAAACAACATTATCCCAGGAGCAATGAGCACAGTCAGCACCTAGATCTTGGTTTCTAAGTATCATTCTCTACTAAAATGAGCCACGGCACTTTGGAAATCGCTAATTCCATGGCGGGAGCAGGGAAAGTATAACATGAATGTGAAACATTGTGTGCCAGAAAATAAGGAATTGCTCAAAGACTAATTTAGGCATGTCAAAAGGACACAGGAAGTTGTATCAGGGGTATCTGCTGCAAAAATGAGTTAATTGGTACATTGAAATGATAAAGCTATGTATTATAATACCTTGAATTTTTTAAAAACTGAGTTGACTAGATGAAAGAGTCAGAGACAGAGTTTAAAAAAAAAAAAAAGAGTCAAGTTCTCCCTGGCAAAGAAATTCTAGACAATAAATGTATAAAAAAATGATAGAATTAGATAGCCAACATCTTGTAAGCCCCATATTATAAATGACTCAGGTGAAGATGACTTATGAATGCTAAAACTAAACCACTAAAAGAAATTTTATTGGGGAACAAGATATTCAGATGAGAATTAAAGTTGCCATAAGCCTAGGAAAAGACAGATTGCTTTGTAGCTATGGTAACACGTAGCTTCCAGAACCAGACTGAAGCCTATTCAAATGACCCTCTTTTGCTAGTCAACCAGTGACAGCCTTGAAAGTCAGCCATTCAGAAACAGACTCACACATCTCCAAGTACAAACTAATCAAACTAACTTCCCTCTCACTTTAATAAACATGCTCCCATATATCATATGAATCCACTTATAGCTCCAAAAGATCTGCCAGTCCCTCGCTCTACACTTCCTAGTTTAATTGGCTCAGAGAGACTGTAGCTGACCAGCACCATTCTCCCTTACAATAAATTCAGGTTTATCTTTTTATTTCAGGTAATGAGTGGTCATCTGCACTCTTACCCCACTACACATTAATTAAAAAGGAAAAAATGTGTCTTTTACAACAAGACAATCTGACAGTCACCATCTACCGAAGTGGTCAAGTTTGGCAGTACCAATAGTAGGTAAATCGGTTGGCCAGACATGATGTGCCCTGGTACGATGCACTGGTAAGTAGACAACATCACCTATTTGGTGTCCTTGCCAGCAATGTTTGACCTCATCTGAATCATGAGAAAATCAGATGGATCAGGAAAGTAAAATGTTACATGGGACAACTGCCCTGGAATCATTAAATGACTTAATGCCATGAAGAACCAAGGGAGGAGGTAGGGACATATTATAGGTTAGAAGATATTAAGGGGATTTGATAACCAATTGCAATGTATGCAATTCATTTGACTGGGATCATGAATCATGGAGGCAAGAAGCCAACTGAGAAAATCTAAGCATCAAAACTACGTTGCTATCACCGAGTTGATGTGGATTTTCTTGGGTGCAGCAACGGTGGTGTAGTTGTATAGGATGCTGCCCTTATTCTTGGGAGATGCATGCTGCATTATAGGAGTGAAATGTCTTGATGTCTTCAGCAGCCTACTGTTGGATGCTTTGGGAAAAGGGAAATGTCCGACTATACAGAAACAGCACAAGTATATCAAGAACGTAAAGTTAATGAATCTTGCTTAGAGAGAAACAGGTGGTCACAAAACTGGTTTTTTCCCCCCAACTTTTCTATAAGTTTAAAAGTTTTTGATTCTCACTTATTTTTATTTTGAAAATTACATTCCCATAATACATTTGGAATATCCCAGATATTTTCCCGCTGCCCCAATTTCTCACTTACTATCAAAATAAATCTGTTATGCTGTAACTATTTTTGTAAGTCAGCTCATACCTTTATTGGCAGAAGGTACAACCCAAATAAGCAAAGTCCAAAACATTTAATTTGCAAAATGATTTTCCTCCCACATAAAAAAATAAATAAAAAGACAAATGTTTTTCAGTTAAGAATAGCCAAGATAAGATTCCCTTTGGACTTTAAATACCCTTCAGTCTTTATCATAAGCATTTTATCTCCAGTGTCAGTTATGCCACTGGAAGTTGGCAAGAGGAGAATCCTCCCAGATTCATTAGGAGAAAGGGAGGCTGCCTCGATGCATTCGGACGGACACACAAAGATGCCAAGGGCATCAGTGGACCCTGAGGGGCCTCCCTCTGCCTCCCACACTGACACTAGTCTGTGGTGTCTCATTTGAGGGGTCCCTTGTGGGAAGACCAGCCTTAATCTGACAGAAAAGCATGTGAACAGAGGCCACCTGGCTCGATAAAATGCAGCTGGTTGCCGCGTCCCCAGAGGGGACAGGGAACTGCTGAAAGACAAAGTGAAACAAGATGGTAAAAGTAGGCACTACAGATGAACAGACAGACCAGTGGTGCCTGGAGAAAAACCTTTGACCTGGAGCACAGTACTGCAGCTTGAGAAACAAGCTATTAGGCAAAGGTAATATTCTAGCGGGAGCTGGAGCCTTGAAGAAAAACATCCGTGTGCCCTGGAGCGGGAGGCAACTTTGATTCCAGCTGGCAGGAAGACTGCAGAGCCTCCTGCTTGCACAGGAGAACCTGCTCCATCCCTGGTACAAAATACAAACAGTGACCCTTGACATGCTGGGCAAGGGAGGAAGGAAAATCTATAGGTTTACAGGACATGAGGCGCAAGCAACTGAGGGAATTCGCTGGGGGAGGAGGAATGGTAGCTTTAGTATTTATGGACTTACAGGAAGAGAAATCCATTCTGATAGCAACACCACCCCAAAGGGAACTAACCACACAATTTAAAAAAAAAAGTCCACTTTCACAGACCTGGTCCTGCTAAGGAAAACAGACTAGAAAGGGAAGTTTGGGCTTCAATAATAAAATATTCACAAAGAGGAAGAGAAAAACTTTAAGAACCTTTTCAAACACTACATCACATTTGAGTCTTCTAGAACTCTGGTAACTGCTAATATCTGACCCCTTCATGCTTTCCAGGGACCATTTAAGCATATTACATATGTTAACTCACATGATGCTCAGAGCAACCCCACCTTAAGCATGAGGTAACTAATGGAAAGACAGCTGAAGTAACTTCTGGGTTGTGCTACCTGTGAGGAGCTGAGCTAGGATTCACATGGAGGCATGAGCTGCAAAGCTCACGCTCCCTCAGCCCCACGGCTACTGTCTCTGTGTTCCAAATCACCTTTACCCTTAGGAGATAAAAAGAGAACAAAGCTTTGAGTCTTAAGTGAAAATTAAAGCAGAAATAGTGGGGACAAAGGGAGAAGCTAGAGCTGAGGCAAAGGAGTGGGTGCAGGGGAGCAGTCCACAAAACTTTTGGTCTCCATACCCCTTAAAACTGATGAAAATTATTGACAACACCAAAGAGCTCGTGTTCATGGGGATTATATCTATTGATATTTAATTAGAAATTAGAACTGAGAAAATTTTACCTAATGATTTAAACAATAAACCTACATCATGTCAACATAATATTTTTATAATAAGCCTATTTTCCAAAACAAACAAAAAGTGTTACTGTGAAGAGTGGCGATGTTTAAAGTTTTGTCAAGCTCTCATGAATGGCTTGATGAAAGCCTACAGTTAGGCAAAATCATCTAACACAAAGTCTATCTTATAATAAAGTACTGAGTATCTCATGTAATTTATTGAATAATGTACTGAAAGTGAAAAAAAGAATGGTTGTCTGGGTTTTAAGTGTATCACTTGTTACTCCTTTGATTATGTGACTGACGGGAAGCTGCAGCAGCTGTCCCTGCCCAGCAGCACCAGAGAGCATATTGCTAGCCCGGGAAAAGGTCACATTCAAAATTCAAAGTATGGCTTCTACTGAATGTGTATCACTTTCGTACCATCTTAAAGTCAAAAAATCATAAGCCAATCCATTGTGAGTCAGGGACCATCTGTATTATTCTTTGTAGAATACGAAAGCACAGTTCTGCTTTGGGAAACACGCTATCTGGTACATTGCTACACCCCCAGTCTCTTAATTTATAACTTGGGAATAGCATTCTCTACCTCCTCCAAAGGGCTTCCAGGAAGATAAAGTGAATTTTTAAAGCATGCTTTTGAAGCACCATGAAATTCTTGGTGATAGTAGACTAAAGAGAAAAAAAGAAAGAAAAAGAAATCTTTTTAAAAAGATGCAGAAAACATATAAATATTTAACTGATCTCTGGATAGAAAGGCTTTGTAAGCTTAAAAGAACTGGAAAAACTAACAAATGATAAAGTTGACAAGCTTAACTATAAAAAAAATTGAAATTTCTGTATGGAAACATCGTAAGCAAACTGAAGAGGATGAGTCAAAACAGAAATAATATTTGCAACAAATATGATAGGCAGTGGGTTAATTCCTAAAAGATCTCTAAGAAATTGAGTTTTAACAAATACACCAATAGAAAAGTGAGCAACGGGCATTAACAGAAAACTGATTAAACACATTTAAAAGTTCATCCTATTATCAATTGTGTAACTCAAATGGAAAACAATGACATATGTAAAATCTATCAATGTGGAAAAGGTTAAGACAAACCCCCCAAATCTTAAATTTTTAAAGTTGATGAGACTGTCATGAGATGTGTATTTCCACGTGTTGCTGGTATAAAACAAATTTGGGAATATTTGTCAATTTACTTTTTGGATTTTTGAATTTTTGAATTTTATTTATTTTTTTATACAGCAGGTTCTTATTAGCTATCCATTTTATACACATCAGTGTACACATGTCAATCCCAATCGCCCATTTCATCACACCAACACCACCACCCCTGCCGCTTTCCCCCCTTGGTGTCCATACGTTTGTGCTCTACATCTGTGTCTCAATTTCTGCGCTGCAAACTGGATCATCTCTACCATTTTTCTAGGTTCCACATATATGCGTTAATATACGATATTTGTTTTTCTCTTTCTGACTTACTTCACTCTGTATGACAGACTCTAGATCCATCCACATCTCAACAAATGACCCAATTGCATTCCTTTTTATGGCTGAGTAATATTCCATTGTATATATGTACCACAACTTCTTTATCCATTCGTCTGTCTATGGGCATTTAGGTTGCTTCCATGACCTGGCTATTGTAAATACTGCTGCAGTGAACCCTGGGGTGCATGTGTCTTTTTGAATTATGGTTTTCTCTGGGTATATGCCCAGTACTGGGATTGCTGAATCATTTGGTAATTCTATTTTTAGATTTTTAAGGAACCTCCATACTGTTCTCCATAGTGGCTGTATCAATTTACATTCCCACCAACAGTGCAAGAGGGTTCCCTTTTCTCCACACGCTCTCCAGCATGTGTTTGTAGATTTTCTGATGATGCCCATTCTAACTGGTGTGAGGTGATACCTCACTGTAGTTTTCATTTGTATTTCTCTAATAATTAGTGATGTTGAGCAGCTTTTCATGTGCTGCTTGGCCATCTGTATGTCTTCCTTGGAGAAATGTCTATTTAGGTCTTCTGCCCATTTTTGGATTGGGTTGTTTTTTTAATATTGAGCTGCATGAGCTGTTTATATATTTTGGAGATTAATCCTTTGTCCGTTGATTCGTGTGCAAATATTTTCTCCCATTCTGAGGGTTGTCTTTTTGTCTTGTTTATGGTTTCCTTTGCTGTGCAAAAGCTTTGACATTTCATTAGGTCCCATTTGTTTATTTTTGTTTTTATTTCCATTACTCCAGGAGGTGGATCAAAAAAGATCTTGCTGTGACTTATTTCAAAGAGTCTTCTTCCTATGTTTTCCTCTAAGAGTTTTATAGTGTCTGCTCTTATATTTAGATCTCTAATTCATTCTGAGTTTATTTTTGTGTATGGTATTAGGGAGTGTTCTAATCTCATTCTTTTACATGTAGCTGTCCAGTTTTCCCAGCACCACTTATTGAAGAGACTGTCTTTTCTCCATTGTATATCCTTGCCTCCTTTGTCAAAGACAAGTTGACCAAAGGTGTGTGGGTTTCTCTCTGGGCTTTCTGTCTTGTTCCATCGATCTATATTTCTTTTTTTGTGCCAGTACCATATTGTCTTGATTACTGTAGCTTTGTAGTATAATCTGAAGTCAGGGAGTCTGATTCCTCCAGCTCCATTTTTTTCCCTCAAGACTGCTTTAGCTATTTGGGGTCTTTTGTGTCTCCAAACAAATTTTAAGGTATTTTTTTCTAGTTCTGTAAAAAATGCCATTGGTAGTTTGATAGGGATTGCATTGAATTTGTCGACTGCTTTGGGTAGTATAGTCATTTTCACAATATTGATTCTTCCAATCCAAGAACATGGTATATCTCTCCATTTGTTGGTATCATCTTTAATTTCTTTCATCAGTGTCTTATAGTTTTCTGCATACAGGTCTTTTGACTCCCTAGGTAGGTTTATTCCTAGGTATTTTATTCTTTTTGTTGCAGTGGTAAATGGAGTGTTTCCTTAATTTCTCTTTCAGATTTTTCATCATTAGTATATAGGAATGTAAGAGATTTCTGTGCATTAATTTTGTATCCTGCAACTTTACGAAATTCATTGATTACCTCCAGTATTTTCTGGTGGCATCCTTAAGATTCTCTATGTATAGTATCATGTCATTTGCAAAGAGTGACAGTTTTACTTCTTCTTTTCCAATTTGTATTCCTTTTATTTCTTTTTCTTCTCTGATTGCCGCAGCTAGGACTTCTGAAACTATGTTGAATAATAGTGGTGAGAGTGGACATCCTTGTCTTGTTCCTGATGTTAGAGGAAATGCTTTCAGTTTTTCACCATTGAGAATGATGTTTGCTGTGCATTTGTTGTATATGGCCTTTATTATGTTGAGGTAGGTTCCCTCTATGCCCACTTTCTGGAGAATTTTTATCATAAATAGGCATTGAATTTTGTCAAAATGTTTTCTGCATCTATTGAGATGATCATATGGTTTTTCTTCTTCAATTTGTTAAGATGGTGCATCACATTGATTGATTTGCGTATACTGAAGAATCCTTGCATCCCTGGGATACATCCCACTTGATCATGGTGTATGATCCTTTTAATGTGTTGTTGGATTCTGTTTGCTAGTATTTTGTTGAGGATTTTTGCATCTATATTCATCAGTGATATCGGTCTCTAATTTTCTTTTTTTGTAGAATCTTTGTCTGGTTTTGGTATCAGGGTGATGGGGGCCTCATAAAATGAGTTTGGGAGTGTTCCTTCCTCTGCAATTTTTTGGAAGAGTTTGAGAAAGATGAGTGTTAGCTCTTCTCCAAATGTTTGATAGAATCCACCTGTGAAGCCATCTGGTCCTGGACTTTTGCTTGTTGGAAGATTTTTAATCACAGTTTCAACTTCATTACTTGTGATTGGTCTGTTTGTATTTTCTATTTCTTCCTGGTTCAGTCTTGGAAAGTTATACCTTTCTCAGAATTTGTCCATTTCATCCAGGTTGTCCATTTTATTGGCATAGAGTTGCTTGTAGCAGTCTCTTAGGATGCTTTGTATTTCTGTGGTGTCTGTTGTAACTTCTCCTTTTTCACTTCTAATTTTATTGATTTGAGTCCTCTCCCTCTTTTTCTTGATAAGTCTGGCTAATGGTTTATCAATTTTGTTTATCGTCTCAAAGAACTAGCTTTTAGTTTTATTGATCTTTGCTATTGTTTTCTTTGTTTCGATTTCATTTATTTCTGCTCTGATCTTGATTTCTTTCCTTCTGCTAATTTTGGGTTTTGCTCATTCTTCTTTCTCTAGTTCCTTTAGGTATAAGGTTAGATTGTTTATTTGAGATTTTTCTTGTTTCTTGCAGTAGGCTTGTATAGCTATAAACTTCCCTCTTAGAACTGCTTTTGCTGCATCCCATAGGTTTTGGATCATCGTGTTTTCATTGTCATTTGTCTCTAGGTATTTTTTGATTTCCTCTTTGATTTCTTCAGTGATTTCTTGGTTATTTAGTAACGTATTGCTTAGCCTCAATGAGTTTGTGGTTTTTACATGTTTTTCCCTGTAATTCATTCTAATCTCATAGGGTTATGGTCAGAAAAGATGCTTGATATGATTTCAATTTTCTTAAATTTACTGAGGCTTGATTTGTGACCAACACGTGATCTATCCTGGAGAATGTTCCGTGCGCACTTGAGAAGAAAGTGTAATCTGCTGTTTGGGGATGGAATGTCCTATAAATATCAATTATATCTATCTGGTCTATTGTGTCATTTAAAGCTTCTGTTTCCTTATTAATTTACTGTTTGGATGATCTGTCCATTGGTGTGAGGTGTTAAAGTCCCCCACTATTATTGTGTTACTGTCGATTTCCCCTTTTAGAGCTGTTAGCAGTTGCCTTCTGTATTGAGGAGCTCCTATGTTGGGTGCATATAAATTTATAATTGTTATTTCTTCTTCTTGGATTGACCCTTGATCATTATGTAGTGTCCTTCTTTGTCTCTTGTAATATTCTTTATTTTAAACTCTATTTTATCTGATATGAGTATTGCTACTCCAGCTTTCTTTTGATTTCCATTTGCATGGAATTTCTTTTTCCATCCCCTCACTTTGTCTGTATATGTCCCTAGGTCTGAAGTGGGGCTCTTGTAGACAGCATATATATGGGACTTGTTTTTGTATCCATTCAGCGAGCCTGTGCCTTTTGGTTGGAGCATTTAATCCATTCATGTTTCAGGTAATTATTGCTATGTATATTCCTATTACCATTTTCTTAATTGTTTTGGGTTTGTTTTTGTAGGTCCTTTTCTTCTTTTGTGTTTCCTACTTAGAGAAGTTCCTTTAGCATTTGCTGTAGAACTGGTTTGGTGGTGCTGAATTCTCTTAGCTTTTGCTTGTCTGTAAAGCTTTTGATTTCTACATCGAATCTGAATGAGATCATTGCTGGGGAGAGTAATCTTGGTTGTAGGTTCTTCCCTTTCATCACTTTAAGTATGTCATGCCACTCTCTTCTGCCTTGTAGAGTTTCTGCTGAGAAATCAGCTGTTAACCTTATGGGAGTTCCCTTGTATGTTATTTGTCGTTTTTCCCTTGCTGCTTTCAATAATTTTTCTTTGTCTTTAATTTTTGCCAATTTGATTATTATGGACTTGGGTGGCTATTTCCTTTCACAGGCTAGGGAAGTTTTCGACTATAATCTCTCCAAATATTTTCTCGGGTCCTTTCTCTTTCTCTTCTCCTCTGGGACCCCTAAAATGCGAATGTTGATGCATTTAATGTTGTCCCAGAGATCTCTTAGGCTGTCTTCATTTTTTTTTTGTTCTTTTTTCTTTATTGTGTTCCACAGCCATGAATTCCACCATTCTGTCTTCCAGGTCACTTATCCATTCTTCTGCCTCAGTTTTTCTGCTATTGATTCCTTCTAGTGTAGTTTTCATTTCTGTTATTGTATTGTTCCTCTATGTTTGTTCTTTAATTCTTCTAGGTCTTAAATATTTCTTGCATCTTCTTGATCTCTGCCTCCATTCTTTTTCTGAGGTCCTGGATCATCTTCACTATCATTATTCTGAATTCTTTTTCTGGAAGGTTGCCTATCTCCACTTCATTTCGTTGTTTTTCTGGCGTTTTATCTTGTTCCTTCATCTGGTACATAGCCCTCTTCCTTTTCGTCTTGTCTATCTTTCTGTGAATGTGGTTTTTGTTCCACAGGCTGCAGGATTGTAGTTCTTCTTGCTTCTGCTGTCTGCCCTCTGGTGGATGAGGCTATCTAAGAGGCTTGTGCAAGTTTCCTGATGGGAGAGACTGGTGGTGGGTAGAGCAGGCTGTTGCTCTGTGGGGCAGAGCTCAGTATAAGTTTAATCTGCTTGACTGCTGATGGGTGGGGCTGGGTTCCCTCCCTGTTGGTTGTTTGGCCTGAGGTGACCCAACACTGGAGCCTGAATGCTCTTTGGTAGGGCCAATGGTGGACTCTGGGAGGGCTCACACCAAGGAGTACCTCCCAGAACTTGTGCCACCATTGTCCCCATCCCCACAGCGAGCCACAGCCACCCACCGCCTCTGCAGGAGACCCTCCAACACCAGCAGGTAGGTCTGGTTCAGTCTCCCCTGGGGTCACTGCTCCTTCCCCTGGGTCCAGATGCACACAGTACTTTGTGTGTGCCCTCCAAGAGTGGAGTCTCTGTTTCCCCCAGTCCTGTCAGGGTCCTGCAATCAAATCCTGCTAGCCTTCAAAGTCTGATTCTCTAGGAATTCCTCCTCCTGTTGTTGGACTCCCAGGTTCGGAAGCCTGATGTGGGGCTCAGAACCTTCACTCCAGTGGGTGGACTTTTGTGGTATAAGTGTTCTCCAGTTTGTGTCACCCACCCAGCAGTTACAGGATTTGATTTTATTGTGACTGCGCCCCTCCTACCGTCTCATTGCGGCTTCTACTTTGTCTTTGGATGTGAAGTATCTTTTCTGGTGAGTCCCAGTGTCTTCCTGTCGATGATTGTTCAGCAGTTAGTTGTGATTCTGGTGTTCTCACAAGAGGGAGTGAGAGCATGTCCTTCTAGTCCACCATCTTGGCTCAGGCTCGAATATTTGTCAATTTAAACAGTGCGTAACATTTTAGCATTTAAGGTTTTTAGTGATTCCAGTTTAAGAAATTAATCAGGAATGTGACCAAAGATCCTTCACTAAAATATTCATTACATGTAGGTTGAACAGTAAATAATAAATTATAGTAGATCCATACGGTACACTACAACTCCATCAATAAAAATCCTAGTGTTATTAAAACATCAGAAAATGTCAAAAGAGGTTAAAAAGATCAAGTTATAAAATATTTCTCTCTCCTAAAGAGACATTAAAAAATTTTTAAACATTAGAAAGAAATAAACTGAAATTTTAGCTGGGGTTATTTCTGGGTAATGAGATTATGGATAATTTTTATTTTGTGTAATGGGAAGATATTTTTATAATTAGAAAAAATAAATGCAAGAGTTAAAAATCTGTTACACCTAGTATAAACTAGATTGCTTTTACATATACATAATTTAAACAAAACATTTATTTAGTCAAGCAATTCATTAGCTGCTTAAAGCATTTGGTATTCTTAATGCAATCTCTTAGTTATAGGTTAACTCATTTTCTCCATTACATTTCAGTAGTTTCAGGACTCTATGAGTGCTAAGTACCTACTGTGTACTGATTATTATTATATCAGGAGGCTGAGATGTGCAAAAACAGAGATGAAGAAAAAAACAAAGAAAAAAAGAGTAGCTTCATTTGAAACAATAAAAAGAGAAGCCTACAGTCCAGAAAGTGAGTCAGTTCTGGCCCAAACCCTTCCAGCATGTGCAGGTCAAGCACTGCAAAACAAAGGCCTATTGTTTATCAGCAAATTGTTAGCAGTCTCATGACCTTGACGATTACACAGAGATGCTTGACTTACCAAAAAAAAAAAAATTTCCATTAAAATTAGTTCAAAGAGAAGGACACAAAGGTGGTGTGAGAGGGTCATTTTTCAGTGCTGTGTGTGGAGGAGAGAGATGAGTACAGTAACTCCCATTACAATTAATCAGAGTGGAGCATCTAGACTAATCTAAACCCCCTGAGGATTTAATTTAAAAATCAACCCTGGCAAAGCAACTCTCACCCATGAATGAACCCCACGCTTGTTCACTTAGCTACTCTTTCCAGGCACTAAAGACAGTAGAAAAGAATAACTTTTTTTTTTTAACCACACCTCACAGGAAAAAAAAAAAAAAGCTCATAGAATGTCAAATTCCCATCATTTTTCAGGTTTATTTTAAATCCTGGGTATTATTTTAATGCCATTTTTAACTGAGTACTTTAAAAGTGGTTCTGGGTTATTCCAGTTGCTATGTGATATTCACAAAGAAATCCAGAAATTTCCTTAATTTGATTTAAGCTTCAGTTTTATGAACTTAGGGCCACAATTAATGGCACCCCTTATCCAATACCAAGCCCTTGATCAGCCTCAAAGTATCAGGATAAAGGACAAAGAAAAAAGAATTATTATTATGCCATGGTTCCACAGCCAAATCCATTCATTCTTCCGACTTTCACATCATCTCGATTTAGTCCTCAAAATAGTCCAGGAGGCTAAGGTATCTTTATTTTCAGATGAGGAAACAAAACAAAAAAAAGATGAAATCACTTGACTAGAGTCCCCCAAATGGGACTAATATACAGTTCTCCAACTCCCTGTCCCAAACTCACTGGTAGTTTCAATAGGTATAAATGGTTCTGCACCCAAAGAGGATAAACAACACACTAGACCCACTAGCAGTCAAACTCTTTCTCCTTCCTGCAAGTTCAACAATGGTGGCGACAGGACAGGGACAGAGACTCACTAATCATCGTTTCCCTGTGGTTTGAGTTCTGTACTGGGTCAGGGAAGGCCTCTGTGAGGAGGTGACGACGCAGGAACTAGAACAGAGAAAATGAGAACTGGGGAGGCATGTGAGAGTCAGAGGGAAGCACATTCATGGTGGAGACAAGCCTGGTGCCAAGGCCCAGAGGGGGGAGTAGCTCGCTGAGGCGGGGGCCAGAAATCCAGGAGGCCAAAGTGAAGACTCAAGATTTTATTCTAATTGAAAGCAACCACCACTAACAATTCTTAAAGCAAGGGAATAACGTGGTCTAATGTCTATATTAGGAAGACCATGCCAGCTGCTATGTTATGCTAGATTGAAGGGCGGGGGAGGGAAGTGGTTGGGAGGTGGTGTAAACAAGGAAGCAGAGAAATGATTGTGCCTGGTCCAGGCACGATTTGGCAGGAGTGGTGCAGATGGCGAGCAGCAGACTCAGGACATCTTTCTGAGGGAGAGCCTCTGTGTGTATTGTAAGGATGTTTTGAGGATGCTCTCGGTTACAAGTTCTGGCATCGTCTCCATGAGGAAAGAGCCGCAGAAACTCTAACTGATCCCTGCTGTTGGTCATGTTTCTGCATTTCCTGAACAATCAGCCTATTTTTACCTCAAGGAGAGCATCTCTCTTTCCTTCTTTAGGTTGGTGCTAGAAAGTTCAGGGCCAATTCTGTGACCCATCTCTAACAACTATATGGATATCTGGTATCTATTTCATGCACTACCTTCACTTTAGCTCCATCTTACTTACTTTTGTTTGCTTTTATTTTTAAAGCACTTAATCTTACTATACTTTATTAGTCAACTTAAGTCATTTTCTAAACATTCCAGGAAACAAACGAGTAAACAAACCACCTTGGTTATGCCTTGGTTGTTGTATAAATAACTATAAGCCTAAAGAAGGTTTTATCAAAGGAATTCATCAGAAAGAGATTTACAAATGAGTATACACCTAAGAGAACCTGTGTGCGTAAGAAGCCAAGAAGATGGGGCCATAAAAATTGACTGAAGGACCGAAGAAACTGCACACACATCTGCTCTACTCTCCCTGAGGAAGGCAAGATGTTGGCAAATAAAATCTTGGGAAATCAAAGTTCATCAGCTGATGACATACCAAACCCTGTGTTAATTTCTAACATTTAGGCATATATTAAATATCACCTCAGGCAGAGGGCTGAGCCAAGAAAGGCTGATTTCACTGCCCTGGCTGGAATCTACATGGAAATCTACAAAAACTATGCTGGGGTGGGCAGAGAGAAGGTTTTCATGCTGAAACCAACTGTTAGTTCTCTCTTTCAGAGCCGTCCACTTTGGAACAATAAATATTAACTATGCATCCAATTGTGAGTGTGTGCATGTGTGTAAAAATCCAGCCTGACACTCTTTTTTTCTTTTTTTTTGTGGTACGCGGGACTTTCACTGTTGTGGCCTCTCCCGTTGCGGAGCACAGGCTCCGGATACGCAGGCTCAGCGGCCACGGCTCACGGGCCCAGCTGCTCCGCGGCATGTGGGATCCTCCCGGACCGGGGCACGAACCCGCGTCCCCTGCATCGGCAGGCGGACTCTCAACCACTGCGCCACCAAGGAGGCCCTCCTCCTCACTCTTATACGGACACTCGCCATGGGATTTAGAGTCCACCCAGCTAATCCTGAGTGAGCTTCTCATCTCAAAATCCTCAACTTAATTACACCTGCAAAGACCCTTCTCCACGTAACGTAACATTCACAGGTTCCAGGTATTAGGACATGGACATATCTTTTAGGAAATCACCATTCAACCTCCTACTGCAGTGATGACAGTAGATGCAATCATCAGTGACAACTTGTGGTGGTGGGGCGGGGACGTATGCAGTTCATGTAGGACCCTTATAGATAATTACGATAACTTTGGCTTGAGTTTGAAGAAACTACGAAGCCATTAAGGGATATAAGCAGAGAAGTGACATGGATTCAACACGTTTAATAGGATCGATCATTCTGGCCACTGTATTGCAAAAAAGTCCAACAGCATTCAACCCTTAAATTGGTCCTTCTTCAGCTCAAGACTGTGCCAAATTTAGATTAGAATTGGAAAAGATGAGAAGAACCTGGCATATAATAGGCCTTCAGAAAATATCCATTAAAAAATGAATGTTCCTTTACCTAACCACCCTGTTTTGAAACAAAATTAATCCCCCAAAAACATATAAACCATCTACTATATTCAAGGTTCCACTGCTAAGAATGAAAGCAATCAACAAATCACATACTGCTATCTAACATGGCATTGAGTGACAAACCACATTTTTCTTGAGGATTTATGTCATCACTCGGCTTGTATAAAGAGTAATTGAAGAAACTCAGCTCAGTGGGGGCAAAGACATGCCCCAGTTGTGTTCTTTGCTATCGCTCTTCCAGTCATACTAAGTTAAGTCCCTTCCCAGGCCCTTTAACAACATCTTGGGCAGAACCTATAACTTTGCAAGTCACTTTTCATAATTAAAAGCATCTCTAGTTTAACAATCCGACCTCAGATTAAAATTTCAAGTCCTGTCTAACACAGATTTGAGATGCAACCTTGAGTGTTCAGAGCTCTCTACCAACTTCTTCCCTCGCTCCTGAGACTGAGCTACTCCGGTATTAGAGGCACACTTGCCTGTCAGCAGGTGAAAGGCAGTTTCCCCTGGTCCATTTCCAGTTCCATCTGCTGAGAACTTCTGCAAATATGGTGGTCTCTGCATGGTTCGGAATTGACAGACTTGGAGGTATTCAAGTTTCACCTTCACTCTATCCGCTTCTCAAAACCCATTCACAAAAGGATGGTCATGTCTCCCTTTGTAACTCTGCCAGTGGTTTATGATCCAATCCCCTTTCTGGAAAGGCCATGCCTCAGTTGGAACAATATCTACCTGACCAGCCTCGTGGCACCTACCCACTGATATTCACGTTTTTTGTTTTTTTTAAACAAGAACGAGGGCAGGTACCTGTGCGTTTCCTCCAAGGGCTGTGGAAAATTGGGATGGGGTAGAAAAGTTGCTCCCATCTTCTTTTCAGGAACATTACTGCTCAGTCTCTTCTTGCCCTGCAAAAAGCCTCTCCCTATCCACTTACCCACTACTCAGAAATAGGCAGATGAGAGGCAAGCACCGCTTTGTATTCCTGTGCAATCTCACACTCCGTAGGGCAAATGGGAAGCGCTGCACAGCACCGCCACCTGAGAGCAGTGCCTACACGGCCTGCGGGGTCTGCAGCTCAGCCAACATCAAGCCAGGGAACAGGATGCCAGCACCTTTTCATGGAATCATCCCGCCCAGGGTTTTGAGCTACCTCCTGCACATGACTTTCCGGGCCAGTAAGGGGTGCCAAAAAGAGGGAAGAGAATACACTCTTGGCATTCCTCTATCCACTATACTTCCCCTGACCAGTTCTCCCCTTAGAGTTTGGGAACATGGGGATGTGATTCAACATGGTGGGTCTGGTTCTGGTGCTGCCACTTAGTAATGGGAGTGTGGCTCTCTCTCACATACGCGTATCTCACCAGAAAGGATGTCAACCTTTCTGTTTAGGCCCTAGTTGCTCATATTCAAGGACAATATGAAAAGTCCCACTCAATGTCTCTTCCAACCCTGAATCTCAATTACATTATTGCAGATATAGCTCCATGATTAAAAAGCTTCTAGGAGTCATTTGGCCCCTTAACAGAATAGAAAATACTAACTAGTGCTCTAGATATCTACATTAGAAACTAAAGATTTTAATGTGATTTCTGTTGATTTATTTTATCTTGACACATCTTATTTAACAAATTTTAAAGCAATCATCTTTGGTGAATGGAAAGGGATCGTGGTTTACCGTTAAAGCATTAGCACTCAACAGATAATGCTTAGTTCCAACAAATCTTGAACTGGAAATAAATCTTGAAGATGAAAAGATTTCTTGATAACTACTGTCATTTCAAAACCTATTAGAAAAGAGAAAAATTAGAGAGCCAGATGAATTTCACTCCTCCTGGACTCATTTTACCTGGGAGCAAATTAGGCTGCTCGCCAACGTAAGTGTCTGGTGCCACACTCACAGCACAGCGGAGTCAGGCTTAAGCCTCATAGATTTTCAGAGGTCATCAAGGTTAGTCCCAGTCCTAAATGAAAATGATGGTTACGGCCAAACAACAAAGCTACCAAATTATCAGTGAAAATTATAAATGACAGAGTA
The DNA here is from genome assembly GCF_963455315.2 of Globicephala melas. NCBI lineage: Eukaryota > Metazoa > Chordata > Mammalia > Artiodactyla > Delphinidae > Globicephala > Globicephala melas. The sequence goes on along the minus strand of NC_083324.2, from coordinate 29,065,873 downwards.
TAGATTGACAGCAATATAGCACTGGAAAGTAGGAATAATGGGGACGTTTAAGACTCCAGGGAAAATAACTCCCAGCCAAAGACACAAAAAGGTTTGCTGCACATGGGACAGTAACCAGAAGCGGCAGAAAGAGCCACAGAATGAGGATCAAGAGTTTTGGGTGAAGTCTTGACTCCCATGAAGTAGGGCCAGCATTGGCCTGACACTCAGCTTTCCCATTCCAAGTGCCCACAGAGAGGACAGGACAAAATAGTGACCCCAACAATGATTGCCCATCATAAAATATTTTAATTTACTTAATTTATTTCTATGATATTATTTTCAGTAAAAGATATAAGCAAGTTGAATGTGTATACATACACACTCTTCACCCCCAATACACTCACACACGGGAAACAGACCGAGAAAACACTGCCACAGTCTCCTCTTGCTACAGTTAAAGCTTTCCCCTTAACTGGTGCTAGGCAGTTACCATTTCACTGCGAGGAAGCCGGCCGTTTAAAACAAAGAATTTTGCTGTTTTTACTTCCCTGGTGACTCTCCTATTCTGCCAGACTCTATGGTGTGGAAGAACAAATACCAGGCTTGAGCCCTAGGACGTAGCGGCAGCTTCCTCCTATCAGTGTCCGTCTCTAAAACCAGGGCTGGCCATTCCTGTTTTTAAAATATTGCAGTAGTTCTGTCCTTACTGCCTCCTGAGGGCCACTCACACCTCTCTGTCTCCTCCCCTGGGACTCTCCAGATCTCCCCACAATGGAGAAATTAAGAGGATGATTTCTGGCAGAGCGGAGAACTTCCAGGAACTACACTCACATTGGTCAGCGCCACGTGTCATACTAATTGTTGCATATAAAAATAACTCCTCTACCTAAGACATATCCAGCCAATCCTAACTCCCAACTGTGCGTCGATCTAAGCCAAACCAAGACTCTTGAGGCATATTTAAAGCCTAGAACAGAAATCTCCGGGAAATAATTTAGATTGCGAAACTAGTTCAGGTATCTAGTATTGTAGAGGGTTCTTAGGATAAGGCCAATTTGTGCCCAAGAGCTATTTGCAAATTTATAGGTATTTTTTCAGTCAGTTAGTTTGAGAAAGGAAATGGGAGCTAAGTACATAAATTAGATCATTAATTTGCAATAAATATAAATTATGCTAATTCTAAGAACTGAACATAAATTATATATATGTAATATATAAGGAATACACATAAGGCTCTATTAGCAAAAGAAAGGCATCTTGACTTATTGTATTGTAGAAAACCCATGTATATTCATTCAATAGATTTTAACAGTTTTGATATGTGCATGAAAATATAGGATAAACATGAACTGCCTACTGATGTTCTATCAAATCTATATTCATTCCAAATGGAAATTAGGATATACTTTGCATTATTTGAGTTAATTACATGACATTTCTTATGAATAATGATGTGTTATTCCATTCATTACTTCTAATTATGTTCCGTTACAAGTGCAAGGCTGGCAATACCACAACCAGCCTTTTCCTATTCCTCACAATCTGATGGCTTGCATGGAAAGCAGGTCAAAAATATGCCCAGAATATAATGAAAAGAGTTCAGATATTGTTAACCATGACAGTTTAAAATTACCTGAGGAAAGTTTCACGTAGAAATAAATAGAAATGGGGAATGGCTTTCCATGTTACAGGATACTCATTTTTGCAATTAATATGAGAACTATTCAAAGTGTTATTTTAATACATATAATTATCACCCTACCATTTGCTAGAGCTGGAGGGAGAGCATCCCAAATGTGGTCCTTCACCCCCGCCTAACTCGCACACACACTAGCAGAATTATATTCTGTAAGAGATTGGCAGATGGTAAAGATATCTTTTTCTGGTTGTAAAAGTGATTCTGTAGGCTTTGTGTGATTCTAAGAGAATACAGGAAACCTCCTAAAAGCTCTCATTAAAAAGCCAGCTGGACTTTCCTCCTCAAATGCATAACCACGGTCAGGCCAGCTCATCTCACCCCACTCACAGCAGGGCCTGAAGCTAGGAGGTAAATCCTATAATGCAGAAGCAGTCAAGGTCAAAGGAAAACAGTCACAACTAAGTAATTAAGCACAGGAGCCAAGTGAACCACAAGACCACCACTAGCCAGTATCCTCACCAACCGATAGGCTACAAGGAGCCAGGGAGAGATGGTGGACAACAGGAAGGGGCCTGGCTGAGGTCTAGAGACCAATATGTACATGCCTCAGGCACACTGTTTCATGAGTGAGTCACCTTTATTTGAAGGGGCCAGGGCAAAAGGTATAAAATCCATACATTTTTCTCCATCCAATTTCAAATGTTCCTCGCACACACACATCTATTAAAGCATCTATTAATCCCTTCGTGTCAGGGGCCAACAATCTATCAGTCTGTCTATTATTATAAAGACGCCAGTCTCAGCTCCAAGAATGAAAAAGAAACTTGGGAGAGGAAGAGCCTTGGCAAGGAGGGCCCCTCTTTCTCCTCTGCTACCCATGACAGTTACTGCCCACTGACCCTGCATGCAGCCTCAGAATCCTACTCAACACTGTGAGCTCACTACCAACTGAAGAGATGGCATTTGAGATAAAACAGATTTGCTCTCTGTGCAGTAATTCCTCAGATGACAGGTCGAGATAGATGACAGTCACACAAGGTTTGCCTTGCAATGGGGGTTGGCAGGATCCTCTGTGGCAGGTTCTGGACACTGAAAAAAGATGTCAGTCAATTTAGTGAATGATGAAAGCATCCAAGAGCTTCCTGTGTTCCTCCTGACCAATGCCATCAAAAACTGGTTCTAGCTGGAAGCAATGTACTCTAATAACCCAAAGGTAGGTGCACATTTATATGGAACTCTTTCCCATAGAAACAGCATAAGAACACTCTGAATAATCACTGCTACATGCAGATATTTTGAACACAAAAATCTGCCAAATAAAATCAAGAAAAATATGACCACAAGAAAACCAACTTTCCCCATTAGAGCTCAGGACAAAGGACGCACGATCGGCTCTGAATATCTCTCCAAGGTATTTTAAGCTAGCTAATATACAATAGGCTTACACAGGGTAAAAAAAAAAAAAAAAAAGGCATATGCTTAGGGACATTTTAAGAGCAAAATATCTATCTTTAGTAATAAAGATTAAAATAGTGCTTGCAGTCACTTTATTTGTACAGGGAGGTTTAAAAAGAAGCTCTTTTGAGAAATGAAAGATCATCAGATCGCTAATAACTGCAGTTTCCTGAACAATTAAAGAAATTCACAAGATTACAATCTACTCAGGAAATGACAAATATTTCTGATTTTTACGGAAGGACTAAAAGGGCACTTTTATCTATAGCATCTATTCCATAAGAAGCACTGTTATGTAATGAAGCTATTTTTATTATCTGTTCCTTTATTTCAAGAGTATTCAATACGGCAATGGTCTGAAAACAGAGAAAATTTAACACTGCTTGGGAAACCAAGGTAAAATTTTGTGTTAAAAGGCATTTGCCAGATTTTTCTTTTTTATCTATTGAAGTTGGACCTTAGAACACAATTTCCCTTGTACCAAACTTTTGTTTCTAATATGTCAGCAGAAATGTCCTTTAAGTTATATAGTCTAATTCTTCACAAATACACTTTGTAAGGCTGTCCTCAATGCATTATCCTAACGTGGCTTGGCCCAGATAACATTCTGTGTGCGATGCTCCCGCTTGGAAAAATCTGCTCTTTTTAACAACTGATTCAATAAAGAGTTGACAAATGATTTGTATAATATAGTATGGCCAGCAAGCAAGGTTTATCTCTGTCATTACACAACACATTCGACCCATCTGCAAACGTGGCCGTGTTCCCCTTACATTAGAGCTCCATATGCCATTCTGAAGAGCAATCCGAAGATCAATACACTGTCTGCTGAAAACAACAGGACATAACAAATGAATAATTTTATTTATAATAAAAGCTCCAGTCCCCAAATGGATTCCACTAATGTTCAAATTCATTTTTCATGCTGAACTCAAGAAGAGAGGTAGACACAGCCCGATGCAAGGGAAGGGGAGTGAAGTATTAACTATATTGGCTCAAATTTTTTCAAGCCACAAACAATAGCTGGGCTGCACCAAGGTACATGAATAAAACGTTCGCCGCCGAATTCTGAAGATGCAATCTCCAAAATGCTTCTGTTCTCTCACCAAGACTCGCTGTAAAGCATTTTCCAGTAACAAGAAATTAATAGATTAAAGACATTCTGACATATGCTTCCACGGTGTTGTACCACAGAAGCCAAAGCCTATTCAATAGGCTTTAAACACTGTTTGCAATGAGCAGGAGTGTTTGCTTTAGGTGGGGACAAGGAGGGGTTGTGGCTCTTTTGAGAATGAAGCAAATAGTCTTGCTTCAAAAACATATCTGCAGTCCCTGATCTTACAGTTTTTTTCCTCCTCAGAAAGATATAAAAAAGTCAGTGAGCAAAGTCAAAAGAAAAAAAGGGTAGAAGAGGGGGGAGCAAAATGTTAGAGAGAACACAAGTTCAAAGATGACATTTACAAGTCTCTCTTGAATGGCACACTCCCCAAAGGCCACCTGAATACTCTTGTTAAAAAGAGATCATCAAAACTACAAAATACAATTTTCCGGTTCACATAAGATAGCAATATACTGCCCTTAAAATACAGACTTGTCCATTGGCCAATTAACACGCTAAAAAAGAAAAAAAATGGAAAAGAATCTTTTCCCATTCACTGCATTTAGACTTAACTCAGCACACTCATAACAGAAAAGTAAACAGGACTGTAACTGACAGAGCATGTAGGGAAAGTTGGGAAAATACAGCTTGAATAAGATACTAAAAAATCTGGAATAAAATGGTGACAAGACAGGGCTTTGTGCATGGGAAGACTGAAAAAGCAGGATTTCAGTCTTAACTGAAACTATCCACATGCTCCTCATGTTTACAGATTCACTTTAAATTCAGCCAACATAATACTTTTGGGTTCTAAGAAAACGAGAACGTGCAAAGAGTAGGTTTTGCCCCCACCCCTTCTCAGGAACTAACGATTCAGTGCAGAGACAGACAGAAATGAACACATTTCTGGTCTGATGCAGACTGGGATCAGTGTTTGGCATGATGCCTGGAACAGAGTAGCTCAGTAATAAACTGTTGAATGAATCAACATGACAATAAGGAACCAAGTGTCACACAAAGGATGGAATATTTTTTTCCTAAGAGGGCAGAACAGGTATCGATGCACTTTAGCTGAAATGAAAAGGATGGGAAGGATCTCAAGGTGGAGAGAGAGGCAGGGTAAAGGATGGGGAAAAAAACAAGTAAAGGGAAATACAACACTTGTTTAAGGAAATAGTTGGAAAGTGGGGAGGTTAAGTCAAGATAATGAAAATCTTTTAAAAGGATGCTAAGGAATTTGGACTTTATCCTCAAATAAAAGGAGATTCATTATATTCATCAGTGGTTTGTTTGCAAAAGAACAGGAGAGTGGTAGCATCGGAGCTGTGGTTTAGAGTGAGGTGTAGGCTGGGCTGGGGAAGTCCAGGGGTAGAGATGGTACAAGAAGCTAGATGACCTAGAAGACCCACAGCAAGGGGCTTACCTAGGGCAGGTAGGGTTAGAGCACTCGGGGATTAAAGCCCACTGCAGCCATCTCCCCATTTATTTTATGAAACATTAGTGGGCAGAGCCATCCACAGCTTCAATTCCCAAATCTCGGGACAAAAGAATATCGCTTTCTGCAAGCAAATGAGTAACTTATTAAGATTCTTCTCACAGGTGTCACCTAACAGAGTACCAAGGTAAAGTAAAATATAAAGTTTCAGAATCATCATATAAAAAGGATTGCCTGAATCCATTATCCACTGGCCCTGAAACCACTTTTTTTATTTTATTTTTTATACAGCAGGTTCTTATTAGTTATCTATTTTATACATATTAGTGTATATATGTCATATATGTCAATCCCAATCTCCCAGTTCATCCCACCACCCTGCCCCCTGCTTTCCCACCTTGGTGTCCATACGTTTGTTCTCTACATCTGTGTCTCTATTTCTGCCTTGTAAACCAGTTCATCTGTACTGTTTTTCTAGATTCCACATATACGCATTAATATATGATATTTGTTTTTCTCTTTCTGACTTACTTCACTCTGTATGACAGTCTCTAGGTCCATCCACATCTCTACAAATGACCCAGTTTCATTCCTTTTTATGGCTAATATTCCATTGTATATATGTACCACATCTTTATCCATTCATCTGTCGATGGGCATTTAGGTTGCTTCCATGATTTGGCTATTGTAAATAGTGCTGCAATGAATATTCGGGTGCATGTGTCTATTTGAATTATGGTTTTCTCTGGGTATATGCCCAGGAGTGGGATTGCTGGGTCATGCCCTGAAACCACTTTAAACACTGTAGATGTAAAACAGCTTTACAGACTATACTGATTACAAAAAAGTTCCAGTTCTCACTGCTCTCATCCCCAGAAAGGGCCGGGTCCTTCTTGCTACCTTCCAAACACACTTCCAAACATTTAATACAATGTTCCCCTTGTCCTTGACATTTACTCAAGAGATGGTGACTGACCAAGACTCATTTCCAAAATGACAATCCCAGTGCCGTCTGAAACAAAACTAGTCGTTATTCACTAACTGTTCACTATGAACATTTTCCTTGAAGTAGACACCTCAACTTTACTTGAGTTCAAACACATATATGACCCGTCTATGCATCACACTTTCAGAGTTGGTTAAAAAGACCATGAAAAATCAAGTTTCGTACTATCAAGAAACAAGTTAAAAAATCACAAAGCAACGTTCATTCCATTATTAACCATTTTTTTAAAAGTGCAACTCTGCAACTTCATGTTCTTTCAGTCCAAGGCATTAAGATTTGTTCATCTCAATTCACATTTTCATCCCAAGTTCCCTCAGTTCTCCGACAAAAGTCAATTAAAAATGGCACCCAACGAGAGATGGCATTTAAACAATATTCTTTCAACACTGGAATTCTCAGACATTTTGCTTAAAAAAATATTCCTCAAAGGAAAACGGCAACCACAAACTTGCAACAATATCAAATGAGAAAATAAAATTATTCTGTTATTTCAAGAACTTCGAAGTCTTTTAGAAAAACTCAATATAAAATTGGTATACAACTTAAAAATTGTTGTTTTTTATCCTTTCTAAATCATTCTAGTTTTTTTACTTCAATAAACAGAAGAATGTAATTTTCTAATCTTGTATACTTATAATTTTAAATATTTTTATAAACTTAAGAGTTAAGTATTATCAAGAAAAATGTATATATTATTTACTAGTTTATTGCTATCATCATTAGTTTTGTAGATTTACAAAATTTAGGTTAAAATTTCCATTCAAGGAATTTGAGAGTCTACCACAGAAATCACAGTTACCTTTTGGTGCATGTTTTGTTAGCTGTATTTTTTTCAGTGTACAATAGTTACGTGGCCAAGAAAGACGATTATTCATAAAGTTTTCAAGCATTTTGAAAAATCCCATCGGAAAAAATATAACTTACACTGGAAAAAATTTTGACACATTTGTAGATTCAGAATAACTGAGAAATCTATTTCAAAGTAGAATCATGCCTCAATGTGGACATGATCATTATCTTCGAATATGAAATTTTATACTTTGTTGCCCTCTGCATAGTAAATTAAATTAGGGGGGAAAGAGAAAAAAAAAATTCTGAGGAATCAATACAAATGTCATATGCATACAGTCACGAGGGATAATTTCAGTAACATAAAAATAACTCTCCAGAGCATTTCACCAAATCCTGCTTCTCCCACTGCAAAGAATGAAGCTTCTACTGAAACTGATGGTCAATGGAAATAAAATACACTACCACCAATGACACTGGGCAACAATCTAGAAGCTGGGATGTTTTCCAAGAGAAAATGCCATCTCAGACCCTAACGTGAAAAAAATATTTTGTAAGTATACTTATGTGTTTGAATTTAATTAAAATTCATAGCTTGAATGATCTCCAAGAGGTAAACAAACCAAGTCAGTCTCAAATCTTCACATAATCTTCACATAACCTTACTTCCACATCACAAGAGGGCCACCCAATCTCTATCTTACTATTAAAATTCCCAATTGATAACTGAAAACAAAGTGCTCAGGATATTCATTGGGTCCATTTTAGAAGCACCTATTTATTTACACAGCTACCATAGTGAAAAGGTCAAGCAAAAAATCACCTCCAAAGCCACGGTTGCTAAGCAACTCTTTTCAGAAGTTCTGCAACAGTGATCAAGCATATTACTGGTGCCACCAACCGGATTCAGAATAAATGTGAATAACATCTTACCTGGTTCCTCCAAAGCGGGAGCGGGGACGATCTTTGCTTAGCTTTTCGGACAGATCCTCGAGGTCAATCCTGTATTTACTTGGTCTGTTAGAATCAGAGGCTTTCTAATTTTTCTCTTTAAAAAAAAGGATACGTCCAGGTACCACAGGTTTCCTGTTCACCAGGGCGAAGGACAGTTCTGTTTTGAGAAACACCACAGAGGGCTTGATGAGATGTTGGCCGAATCTGAATGACATTTCCTCACGGTTTGAATTCTGGAAGAGAAGATGATGTAGAAAATGGACATTTATAAAATTCAGTTGAGAAGCTCAGCGCATATACCACTTTAAAGAAAACAAAGTCCATTACTACAGATTCTTAGTTGTAAAGAAGACATCATTAAAGCTGTTCCCCATTTAATGTCCACTAAGATGCATTCTGGGTAAGTCCTCCTAAAATATTCCACTCTCTCTATGCTGGTTGGATTTACAGTTTTCAAGCAAAAACTTGTATGTGTCTTCTTAAACCCCTCTGCACTTCGGGAGCCACCTTAACCCAAATCCACTAGGTCCAATCTGTCAGGTACTATTTTTAACCATCTGTTTCATCATCTTCGCTAAGCTGAAAATTTTTATGGTTAAGCATTGACTATAAACCTTCTCATTCTTAAATAGGTACCTGTGGGGACTCCCTTTTCTCAAATGGTTTTATCTTTGTTTATACAAAAGCAATTTAGAAAAAGTATAAACACTGTTTGACCTTGTGTATAATTACAAAAGCATGTGGGGTACTCCCAGAGAATTACAGTAAAATTTCAAAACTTAAAGCGAAAAAAATTGAGGAAAAAGAAGGGACAAAATAGAGTTCAAGATGAAAACAATTCCTGGTTGATGCAGATGTATTATGCAGCAAGGTATGTGAAATGTTGCATATCCTGTTTTCTGGAGAAAGCCATGGGTTGAGGTAGTGGGGAGAAGACAGGAGAAAAGCAAGATTTGACACTTGGCAGCTAGGGTACCAAGGAATGATTTTCCATCAGTCAGTGCCTATACATGACAACGTTACTTTCTGAATGACTAAAACGCACCTTCCTTGGGAAATCACTTCATTTTTCTAATTCAGGAACCATCCTACTACAAAACTGATGAAAATCGAACCCCTCATGGGAAAACAGAAATAAGACTACAAAAAGGATGACATCAGAAAATGGAGAACCATTTTATAAAGCATACCAATAAATGTGCAATTGTTTAATGATGCTAATATTCTCAATGACCCAAAAGATAGAGGGCTATGCAAAATTCATCTACTTTAGAAGCACTCAAATAGCCGGAACTTAACACATTTCAGGTACAAAGGAATAGTATGGAAGTTTTGCCTCAGTGACACAAATACTGGTTTCTAGAACAATTACAACCATCTCACAAAAAAGAAAGGTCAGTAAGGACGTTGAAAATCATCTAACCCAGTGGTTTTCAAGGTGTGTTCCCTGGAGCAGTAGCATCAACATCACCTGGGGAAATCAGAAAGGCAAATTCTTGAGTCCTACTCCAAACCTATCAAACCAGAAACTCTGGGAGAAGGGCCCAGAAATCTATGCTTTAATCTGCCTGGATGATTCAGAACCACTGATCAAACCCAACTATTCTCCCAATCCTTTCCTGCAGAATCTTTGCCTGGTAGCTTGTTAGCCCAGGCTTGAACATACTCAGTGACAGGACATTCACTATCCATTCCTTCCAAGATTATCAGCTCCAGCAGTTATAGGTTGCCCTCCATACTAAGTCCATCTTTTTGTGATGGATTTATGCCTTGAGGGTTCTATGAAACAAGTATCATGCAAGTGAAAGTGCTTTAGATATCTGAATTTAACCTTTATTTATTCCCTCCAGTTTTTCTAGAATAAACATGCAATTCATTTCAATCATCCTACAAACAGCATTGATTCAAGTGCCCTAAAGCTATTTGTGTGGGGTTTTTTTGGGGTTTTTTTTGCCTGCCCAGCATCCATTTTCTGTAGTTTTGGCCATACCACCCTAATTTTTCCGTGGGTAATACCCCACCATATTCCATATGTTGGGCCACTCCTACTGCCTGGTTCTAGGGATGGGAAAGTGACCCAGGCATCAGTAGTCTTTTGTCACATGAGTGACTCAGGAGTGGACACAGGACAAAGAACGAGCCAATCAAAGGAAGGATATCCATGGAAGGATTACTGCTGATACTATGGGGATAAGGGCTTTCTTTCTTCTAAGATGCCAAACTGGTAGGACATGAACCTGGAAGAGCTAGAGGATATACCAACAAGAGGCTGTCTGATATTAGAGCCAACACGGAGGCTAGGAAAGCCAAGATACACAGAGACCCATACCTGACGACACTGTTTGAGCACCTGGATCTAACAGTGCTGGAAGGATTCTATGCCCCTGGAGTTTGTTTCCTCTAACAGATAATTGTACAGAGTTGACTTAAGCATAGGCTCTAGCTGATGAGCTACTACTATGAGTCCATGAAAGGCTCTCCTCTAGATTTCATTTTTCTTCTTATCATCATTTTCATTTCTTCCTCTATGCCCAAACTCGTTCCTTCCTCTCCCACGACAGGGCTTCATTTTTTTAAATATAATTAATGTATTTATAAGCTTCACGGCAGTTTTATAAATATTTTATACATCAAACATATATAGGGCTCTTGTACGTACTTTTTAAATTTGTACAGAAGTTGTATCGTGCTTTAAAACTCATTCTGCCTTTTTCTCTCAACACTGTTTTACAGACTCATTCATGTTGTTATAAACAGATGTAATTTACTCTTTCTCACTGCTTATTCTCTCACTGCATTCCACTGTCATTTTTCTTGTCCATTCTTTTAGTACTGAAGAACTAGCTTTCTCCAGTCTTTCACCACAAATAACACTAATGACCATACTTACATGTATTTCCCTGGGTGTCTAAGCTAGAGTCCTATTATTGGGTTTTACCTTAGGTATTGATACATACTTAGATTTTTAAAAATATGCACCATTTTGCAATCCTTGAAGCAATATATGCAGATTTCTATTTTCCCACATCTTTGCCAACACTTGGCAGTATCTGATTTCCAAGGTTTATTGATAGGCAAAAGGCATCTTTTATTTTTAATTAGCTTGTCTCCAATGTGATATGTGTACGTGCATGTTTCTCCTTCTATGAATCGCCAATTCGTACTTTGCCCTCTTTTGTATTGGTTTCTTCCCTCCTATTTTTGGATTTTTCTGGAGTCCCTTATATATTTAAATATTGATCTTGGTCTATTAAACATGACAGTTGTATTTTCACCATCTGTTAGTTTTTCTATCGTACACTCCATTGGACAAAAAGCATTCATCTTGATGTATTCAATTTTTTTTATGGTTTGTTCTCTGTGAATATTGTGAAACTAACACTTCTCTACCATAAGGTTACAAAAATGTATTCTTGGGCTTCCCTGGTGGCGCAGTGGTTGAGAGTCCACCTGCCAATGCAGGGGATGCGGGTTTGTGCCCCGGTCCGGGAAGATCCCACATGCTGCGGAGCGGATGGGCCCGTGAGCCATGGCCACTGAGCCTGCACGTCTGGAGCCTGTGCGTCCGGAGCCTGTGTTCCGCAACGGGAGAGGCCACAACGGTGAGAGGCCCACGTACCGCCAAAAAAAAAAAAAATGTAATCTTAAATTTTCATCTATCAGCTTTATAAATATTTTCATTCTTAACAGTTAGGTATTTAATCTACTTGGAGCTTTGTTTATGGTATGAAGTACAGAAATGGTTTCATTTTTCTCATTTTGTGAGCCAAATTTCCTAGCACCAATTGCTGGGAATGATAACACTGAGTTCCCATATGTACACAGGGGTGAGTCTGGACTTTATTATATTCTGTTTCTGTGCTAGATGCTGGAGAACAAGGGGAGACAATTTTTTTTCTCTAAAGGGTCAGATTCAGTCTGTTGTAACTACTCAACCCTATCATGGAAGTATGAAAGCAACCATAGACAATAAATAAAGGAATGGATGTGGCTGTGTCCCAATAAAACTTTATTTGTAAGAAGAGGCAGCAGCCTGGATTTGGTTTGTGGACTGTAGTTTGCCAACTCCTGCTGTATAATGTTCATGCTTTGTAAAGAGAAGGTGCTTCTTTATTTATTCTCTTAAATAAATTTTAGATTCAACTACACCCCTTCAAAAAGACTCTTGCTCAGGCATTGATTAGAACTGCACTGAATTTAAATTTTAATGGGCTAAATATGACATCTTCACAATATTCAACCAATCCATTTATAAATGCTACATTTATGCTCTATAATACTAAAATAAAACTCTTGTAATAGGGTTTTAAATTTCTCTTATATGTTTTATGAATTCTTTCTTAGATTTATTCCTAGATAGCTTTTAGTTTATGTCAGTATTGTAAATGGTATCCTATCATCATCATAGTTTATAATTGGTTACTCCCAGTACAGACAAAAGCTATTGATTTTTTTATGTTGTTCTTATAAGCTGGCAACCTAGATGAACTCTTTTATTGCTGTTAATAGTTTCAGCTGATTCTCTTTGGTTTTCTATATAAATGATTTTACTTAGAAATAATAATTATATATTTCATTTCACTTATTCTACTTGTATTTGTCTTACTGCATTGGTCAGGTATCTGGTAATACGTTGGTAAGTAGAAGCAACACAGGCATTCTTGTCTTGCTCCCAATCTTAACAGGAATGAGTTTCAAGTTTTGTTTTCTCCATTAAAAATGACATCTGCAATAGGTTTTTAGGAGAAAGCCTTTAAAAAGCTAAAAAATTCCCTATTTCAAGTTTGCTCAAAAGAGTTGATTTCATCTGGAAAAAAAAAACTTAACTTTATTAAATGCTTTTTCTTTATCATTGATCACCCAATCTCTCATTCTTTGCCATTAATGTGGTAAATTACAGTGAAAGATTTTTTTAAACAGTGAAACATCCTTTCACTTTTATGATTAATTCAACTTAGTCACAATGTACTATTTTTTAATAACTTGCTAAATTTGAATTCTCTGTGTTTTTCAATGTCATGAGTCAAGTTGGCCAATATTTTTTACCTGTTTTTTGTTTTCAAAATTAAACTTAATGGCTTGGCTTCTTTCTTTGCTCTATATGAAGTTTTACGAACAGGATTTTCTGTTCCTTGAGAATTAAATAGAACTTGCTTGTCAAACTGTCTGGGCCTCTTTTTATATTTCAGGGATGTGTAGTTCTGATTATCATTACAATTTATTTAATGATTGTTAAGTGTTTTCTTGCATTAATTTTTTAGCCATATATCCTTTTCACTTGTGTTCATCTGTACTGGTAAAAATTTATATATATTTTTAACAGATTATTATATCTAGCCTATGAAATTTTTCAAAGGACCATTTTTTGGTTCTTTGTTTTTATTAATTTTCTCTATTTTGTTCCTTATTTTCTGTGTTTATATTTGTGTCCCCCCTTTTTTTTCCTTCCTTATTTCTTAAGATTTACCATGTTGCAGTTTTTCTAATTACTCGAGTCAAACATTGAGCTTGTGAAGTTGCAGACTTTCTAGTTCTCTCTTCGGTAACAAAAGCTATATATTGCCATCAAAGTACTCCATTAGCTATCTCTCTCAAATTGTGAACTATTGTGCTTTTATTATCACTCAGCTTTAAAACTGTGCTATTCTTGTTATCATTTCCTATTTAACCTGAGGGTTATTTCATAGTATGTCTTTTCATTTCCAACGTACGGAATGCATTTGCTATCTTTCTATTAATAATGAGTGATTTTAAAGCACTATAGTTAGAGAATAGAACCTCGACAGTGTTGATTTATTAGAATTTGAGGCTTCCTTCCTGGTGCATTAAAAGTTGAAGCATGGGCCTAATCCACATGCCCTACAAAATATATGCTGCATTTGTTGACTAAGCAGTTCTACATACGTGGTACAGCAAATTCACTGTTTGTCATCCAAATCTTCCTCTGCTTACTTTTTGTCTTAATTGTTTCATCAGTTTCTGAAAACACTGCGTTAGATTTCTAACTGCAATTGCTTAATCAATGTCAAATGCCAGAAATTACTGCTTACTATATTATGGCACGTGCATAAGTCCCTGCTTATTTTATTCCCTTGATCTATTGTTCCTTTTTCATTTTGTATTTTACAACAGTAAATTTTTCCATCCCCTTATCTTCAATCTGTGTCCTTTTAAAAATTTTTTATAAACATTATAGCATTTAGCTTTCTATCCATTGGACAATCTGTCTTGATTAGTTTAACCTCCATACTATTTCATCTTTTTGTTCCACTTTTTTCTCCTTCCTACCTTCCAGGTAGATCAAGTTTTTTCCTACTGTACAAAAATAAAACATTCTATTTTGTTTCAGTAGTGGTTATTATCTTATTACAATCCATACTAAGGCTCAATTTCCCTGTCAATATCTAAAAGTAGATCCCTATCTCTGTCCTTAGCATCTACTTACCACCTTGGATCTCTCAGATCTCATCCTCCACCTTCCCCTTGTCCAATTTCTGATCTTTTAAAATAATATAGTGTTATAATTTCAAATAGTTATTGATATGCTCGTTTTGTTTTTTGGCTACTGCTCACTCCAGTGATATTTTTCATTTATCTTATTTTCAAAGGTCCACAGACATCCCCTTACACCAGGCAGCAATGGGCTCTGGACTACTTCCCCTTATGAATTTTAGCTCCCTCTTTGGTTTTTGCCTCCCATCCCGCACCTTTTTTCCAAAGCTCAACTATGCCTTTGAGTGAATATTTGTATATTTCAAAATTTTTTTTAGTGGACAATTTTCCAATTATCTACCCTATAATATTCCTAGAAACTAAAGTTGTCATTGCTGTCTTCTCTGTGTGTCCTCTTCTTACAAAGACACAAGTCATTGGATTTAGGACCCCCTCCAATCCAGTATAACTTCATCTTAACTAATTATATCTGCAAAGATCTTATTTTCCAATAAGGTTAAGTTCTGAGGTTCCTTTTAGCGGAGATATTATTTAACCCATTACAGAAAACTTTCCTGATTCCTACTGTTTGGACGTCTATTAACCTTTTCCATATAAGGTCTTCAGTTTTCAGGGGATTCTTTATATTCTTGGTCATTATTTTTTTCAAATATTCCCTGACCTCAGTTTATTCCTCTGCCTTCCAGGGATTCTATCTGCTGGGGTTCTGGAAGGTCACCCCAAAATGTGCCTCAGTGACATACGGATTATTTTGTATTAAAGCTACTTAAGAAATGGCCAATGCAAGTGGGACACTCTAACCCTCCTTTCTGTCTCCGTGAAAGCAGGAAATAAATCTCCCTTATGAAAGGTGCTTTGCTGGCATCGAGAGGTAGAAGAACACCCTCATCTCCAGAGACAGGGAATTCAGGCCAAGAAGCCTGCATAAACAAACCTTGTTACTTCTTTAATTTACTACCCGGAGCCCAAACTCTGTTTAGATTCTTCACTGATTGAACATCCAAAACTTGTTTCTTTGTCCTTTCAGTTCCTCACAAATTTATTGTTTCTTTGTCTAAAAAGTATAAAAGCTGCCTGCTCTGGCCACTTCTTAGGTCCTAGACCACGATGCACATGAACTAAAATTTGTTTCTTTTTCTCCTGTTAATCTCTCTCGTTATCAATTTTGTCATTAGTCTGGCCACCAGAATTCAAGAGGGGTAGAGGGGGAAATTTTTCCCTCTCCGACATATCTAACCCTTCTCTTCCTTCTCCCTCTCAAGTCTTTCTTCAGTCTTCTCATATTTTTTTTCTTCCTGACACCTTTGGGAGACAGCCTCAATCCATCTGACTGCTGATGAATATCAGCATGAATATAAGCCATCCACAATGCTGGTTCCTAGTGTTACATATTAGGCTTAATTATGACCCATCTGTCCTCTACTCGAGGCTACCCTGTCTCTCACTTCCCTCCTTCTCAGGCATTACTCTTGCCAATGAGCTCATTTATTTCTAGTGCATTTCTTCTCATGAGTTCAGCCTGCCAACAATTTGACATGTTAACTGCCCTCTTCACTGCTCCTTCCCTTTTGGTATGCCTACACAACTCACAAACTACCCTTTGTCGAGAGGAAGCATGAAGAGGTGGAATGAGTATTCAAAGCACACGCACTTGAGTCTTGGTTTTATCAATCCCTGATCCTCAGCAATTCACTGAACTTCTCACCCTCAGATATCTCACCTGAAACTAATGGATGACAGATACTGTATAGCACAGGAAACTTTACTCAGTATCTTGTAATAACCTATAATGGAAAAGAATCTGATAAAGAATATATACATATATTTTTGTATATGTGTGTGTGTGCATGTGTATATATATACACATACATACACATATACATATATATACACACACATGTATATATATATATATGTATATATATATATGTATATATTGGGTTGGCCAAAAACTTCATTCAGGTTTTTCCCTAAGATGTTATGAAAAACCCAAATGAACTTTTTAGCCAACCCTATATATATAAAACTGAATCATTTTGCTGTATACTTGAAACTAACACAACATTGTAAACTACCTATACTTCAATAAAATAAAAATTTAAAAAATGGTTGACAGAGTATATGATGCAAATCTCACTATGTCTGTCACATGACATAGGCAGCCCCAAATGGTAATATTTTAATATTTCCTTGCTCAAATCCAATTCTGCCTCTTCTTTAATTGTGGTAAAATTCTGCCCACTTGTGCTGCTAGCAGACATGCTTCCTCAAGTTTTAATTTCAGTGGAGAAAAAAATACTCCAGGAACTATAAACGGAACAAAGGTAGAGAGAAGTATAAGGGCCAATACTGTGTGATGGGAAGATTCCTGCAACTCCAGGATCGGAAACTGTCTGCAAGGCTGAGATAAATATTAAATAGTTTCCTCTCACATGAAAACTGCAGAAAGCAATTTTATTTTAAGCTAAAGTAAAATTGCTGATTTTTTTTTTTTTAACCAAACAAGAAGGCTGGATGTACCAATATTCTGTGGGATTCTCAGGGGAAAATCTTCTCCTGGGATCTGTTTCTTAATAAATGTGAAGATGATGGCTTCTGGCATCCAGAGAACAAAGTACTGAGTTTGGGACCTCAGTCTAAGGTTTAGGGTCTTGGTCTTATTAGTGGGCCTTAGCTAAGACAGACATAGAAGGGACTAGGCTCATTCCAGAAACAGTGACTGAGGCCTGCATGAGTCTCTATATAGACAATGACAGAGTATATTAATGAAAACAAAAGTCATGTTTTTAGCCAATTAATTTTTAAATTTGTATTCCTTAGTAACAACTTGTTTTGAACTAAAAATATGTGACTTCCAGGTATTTAATGAGTCTCCATTTCCCATCTTTTCAGCTACAAAAGTTATCTGTACCTTCTCTTGACCTCTCTACCTTCTATAAGTAATGAAAAGGTCTCTACTATTCACACTTAATTTTGTGAGTTGGTGAATTTGATTGGCCATTTTTTGATAGGGCTAGATAGGCAACCTAACTTGCAGTGGAAAAAGGTTCAACAGCCACAAAAGAAAATGTCCCAGAATGTGGAATTTCCCCCAGTAACAACAGTAGATAACAACGGCTCACTTCGGAGTAGATCAGGTTTCTTCCTGATATGCCTGCAAATGTTATGTTAACGTCCAACTAAGATAAGTGCCATACTCTCCTAACGTTGTCTCAAAAAAGAAAAGTCAACCCTAGGATGCAACTAGAGATGATCATACTAAGTGAAGTAAGTCAGAAAGAGAAAGACAAATACCATATGATATCACTTATATGTGGAATCTAAAATATGGCACAAATGAACCTATCTACAAAACAGAAACAGACTCACAGACATACAGAACCAAGGGGGAGGGGCTTGAGGGAGAGATGGATTGGAAGTTTGGGATTAGCAGATGTAAACTATTATATATAGAATGGATAAACAACAAGGTCCTACTGTATAGCACAGTGAACTATATTCAATATCCTGTGATAAACCATAATGGAAAAGAATAGTAAAAAAAAGAATATATGTGTATAACTGAGTCACTTTGCTGTACGGCAGAGACTGCACAACACTGTAAATCAACTGTACTTCATTAAAAACAAACAAAAAAAATAAGAAAAAGAAAAGTCAACCCTAGAATTTTTGAGCAGAAAAGGACCAAAAAGATGACTTAGACCTAGTCCTCTCATTTTAGAGATGTTGAGTAAGTCTAGCAAGTCAAATGGCTTAGTCAAAGTCACTCTGACCCTTAGAAGGTCTCCTTTAGAGGATACTATTTATACAGGAGACTATTTAAGAATTTCTCAAACTTGGGAATTTAGGACTTCAGGAACCCCACCTTCAGAAATGATGAATTAAAGTTAATTGTCACTTTAGGGGATTCCTTGGTGCCAAAACCACATGGCAATACTCTACGACAGTCAACTGGTGATCCAAAATATATGCCTGTTTGTTATTTTCATATTATTTCACTAAATGGAAACGCAAAATATAAGCTCCTTTTTGCGAATGTTAATCTTCAAAACCCAACAACTCAAGTTTGAGAAACTCAGGACTGCAGCAAAACAGGCCATGCTCTTGAGGATGTGAAATCCTAACCACCAGACCACAGACCACTATCCCATGATTACCTTTCCCTACAGTGAATGATTTCTTTGCGACAAGTGAAAAGTCTGAATATTTTCACAAGCCACATAGCAGGCTAGCTACTCGAAGTGTGGTCTGCTTGTCAACCACCTCTGCTTTACCTGAGAGTTGTTAGAAATGCATATTCCCAGGCTCGACCCCAAATCTACTGCATCAATCTGTATTTTAACAAGCTTCCCAGTTGTGTTATATGCACATTAAAGTTTGATAAGTACTTCCCCCAAGCACTAGTTCCAAAGCTAGGTTTATTGAAATTATCTTGGGAGCTTTCTAAAACAACAGATTTTTGAATAGAATTCTCCATCCTTAGCCCAACTCTCTAGCAGAACCTCTAGGGTGATGAGGTTAAGAACACAGCTCAAAGTACAGGGAACTCTACTCGGTGCTCTGTGTGACCTAAATGGGAAGGAAATACAAAAAAGAGGGGATATATGTATACGTATGACTGATTCACTTTGCTGTATAGCAGAAACTAACACAACATTGTAAAGCAACTATACTCCAATAAAAATTAATTAAAAAAATAATAAAGAATACAGCTCAAGGGTCAGTCTGTGAGATGGAGATAACAATAATACTTCCCAAGGACACACGTAAAGCATTTAATAAGTATACGATAAATGCCAGTCATCGTATTGTTGTTAGTATTTTACCCTGGCAAAAAGTAAAGGCCAATTTTATTCAGTAAACAGTTGTGATTTGTCAGCTAGTAAGCAAGTTAATGGCAAGTTGCTTGGAATAGTGCTTTTCATATAAATGGCATATAATTTTTAGTTAAGCAAAATTTTTTTAAAAAACACATTTTGGCACTACACTACCATTAGATGATTGTCAACCTCTCTATTCTACAGACAGAGCAATATCTGATTAAATAGACGTAACAGCTAACAGTTACTCCCTACTTACCTCATTCTAAGCAATTTCTTCATAATCCTCCTAAAAATCCTATGAGGAAAGTCCTTCATACATCGACATTTATGCAACTCTTTACTTCTCATGTATCAATTCCTAGATTTGAGAATCACTGTGTTCAAAGGATACTGACTCTTCAAGGCTATTGATATGTACTGCCGAATATCTCTCAGGAAATGCTTCCACAAATTTACATTTGGTAGTAGTACAGGGAGAAGGGCCATTTCCCCATAATTTTGTCAGCACTGGGCATTCTGATTCTCCAAATCACTAACAAAAATTTGTTATTATTTAGGAATATGATATAGTGAGAAATGACTTCTTCTAACTATCCTAGCTAAAGCAATCTGCTTTAGCAATCATGAAAACTGACATCTCCTAGGCAACCAAGGAGCCAGACATGATGAAAAGGAAATAATGTTCTTCTGGTTAAAAGAATGAAAAACTTGTATATATTTTTTTTACCTTGAAAAATAAACATGTTATTCCATTATGGCTGGGAGTGATAGGACTTACTTTAAAAATAATCTGTCATTTTTATATCCTGACATGACTCAGCAAATAGCAGAACTCTAAACCAACCCTAGAAAGCATGACCAATCCTTTTTGGGGGTCAGAAGAAGCCATACCGCAAGTAACTCCAGACACTTCTACTGATGAGTAAATATGTTTCTATTTCAATTCACTTCATTTAAAAACAGGGCAACCAAATGTTAACCAAAAAAGTACATACATTTGAAAGCTGCTGGCTAATGGATCCCAAGACTAACAACAGGAAAAATTACTTGTCATCTAACTGACGCTTTCAGCTGGCCAGGCTCTCAAACAAATTTTATTGAAGACTTGGAAAACAATCAACGTACATAAATGGATAGCTGGAGACATATATTCAGGTTTAGATAATTTATAAAACATTCTAAGCTTACAGGCACACATCAAAATTCCACAAAAGACAGCCTAAGAACACCCCACAGGAAGATAACAAGAACAAAAAGAGAAGACAGCTTAAAGTGTCTCAGAATTCAAGCACACAGAAGTGTACCTGTAACATTTTTATACAAAGAAAAAAACCCAAATTTTAGTAAAGTGTATTAAGTCATCAACCCATGGTGTCACTGAAGAAAATTTTTCAATTTTTAACAAGTCAGAAAAAAATACTCAAGCTCAACTATTTATAAACAGGAAACACACAGGTATTTGAAAATGCAAACTACTTCTTCAAGATCTCACTTCATCAACTACTCTGCTCCCCTCCCATCACTTTGTTTTCCAACATGTGCTTATGTAGCATCTCTAATCTTACTCTCACTGGTCCTTCCCCTTCTCCAACAAAGATTTTCAGGGATTGATTACACTGAAATAATCTTTCCTTGAAATGGTTGCTCCTTAAACTCTCATCACTTATTTATTCATTCAACAAATATTATGTACTTGTAATATTCTAGGTACTATTCTAGGGGTGAAAGTACCAGCCCCTACACTCACGGAGCATTCTAGGGGTAGGGTAAGGAGGAACGGCAAGTGGTGGAGACCACAAACCAGTCAGCAAGCAAAAACATTTCTGATTGTGAAGGAAATAATCAGGGAGCAAAAACAGGTAGTGACTTGAACAAGGTGGAAGTGGCTGGTTTAATGTCAATGGAAAGGGAACCTAACATTTGATCTGGGATTTGAATGAGGAAGAGCCCACTATATCTGAGTATCTGCGGACAGAAGGTTCCCAGTGGAGGAAACAGCAAATGCCAACACAAGAAGGAGCTTAAGGTCTTAGAGGAATGGAAGGAACAGTGGGATGGTGGAGTCTGAGAATAAAAAGCAAGACAAAGAAGTGAGGAGATGGGTTTGAAAGGTAGGCAGGGACCGGATCATGCAGGGCCTTGATTCGTGCTGCAGTCAGTGAGCGATGAGAAGCTCATGATGAAGAAGATTTAAGCTACAGTGTGTTCAGTTTTCAAATTTCAATTTAAAAAAAAAAAAGGTATTTATTATTGTACATTAAAATCATCTCAGGAGCTTACAAAAGGTCCTCATGCTCAAGTTTCCTTTCCTAAGATTTTTTTAAACTTCAGATATAATTCCTATACCATAAAGTTTACCATTTTAAGGCGTATAATCCAGTGGTTTTCAGTACATTCACAAAGTTGTGCAAGTATCACTACTATCTAATTTCTGAATATTTTCATCACCCCCAAAAGAAACTCCAGGTAGTTGATCCACGTTTACCCCTCCCTGCAGCCCCTGGAAAACAATCTATTTTGTCTCTATGGATTTGCCTATTCTAAACATTTCATATAAACAGAATCATATAGTATGTACCCTTTTGTGTCTGGTTCACTTAGCATAATGTTTTCCGGGCTCATCCATGTAGCATTTTTCAGTAGCTGATTCCTTTTAAAGACTGAATAATATCCCATTTTAAGTATATTCTACATTTTTTTAATCCATTAATCAGTTTATGGACATTTGGGTTGTTTCTACATTTTGGCTATTATGAACAGTGCTCCTATGAACATTCAGGCACAAGTTTTTTTTTGTTTGTTTTGTTTTGTTTTTTTGCGGTATGCGGGCCTCTCACTGTTGTGGCCTCTCCCGTTGCAGAGCACAGGCAGGCTCGGTGGCCATGGTTCACGGGCCCAGCCGCTCCGCGGCACGTGGGATCTTCCCGGACCGGGGCACGAACCCGTGTCCCCTGCATCGGCAGGCGGACTCTCAACCACTGCGCCACCAGGGAAGCCCAGGCACAAGTTTTTATGTGGATCTATGTTTTCAGTTCTCTTGGGGATATACTTAGGAGTAGCACTGCTGGGTCCTATGGAAACTCTCTAACTTTTAAGGAATGGCTAAACTGTTTTCTTTAGTGACTCCATCATTTTACATGACCACCGTCAATGAATTAAGGCTCCAATTTCTCAACATACTCACCAACAGCCCACTCCCATATATTTCATTTTAATTGGTCTGGCTGAGACCTGGGCATCAGGGTCTTTTTTAGTTTTGTTGTTTTTCAGAGTTCCCATGGTAATTCTAATGTGCAGTGAGGGCCAAGAGCCCCTTATTCCTGCCCATTCATTGCCAATTTCCAGACAAGTATTTACACCTACTCCCTGAAGTGCCCCAGAGCTCTTTGGACCTATTACATTCTTGCCACCACCCACCCCTCAATAATGACATCGGCTTTGTAGGTAATTCATCCAATGAGAGAATGAAATACAAATAAGGAAGATAAAACCTTGTATTTATGAAATACATAACCTTATATTTATATAATTATAACACGTATAATCTTGTATTTATATAATTATATATAACCTTGTATTTATATAGATATAATAGAGCTTTATATTCATGCTACATAAATATGTCATTTATTTTCAAAGAATAGTGAGCACACATATTAAACTATTTTAAAATCATTTCTGTGTATACATGTACATATAGGAAATTTAAAAATTAAGAATGATTTTCCTCTGAGAAAATGGGTTTGGAATCAATTCTACTACCTTTTCTGCATACTTTTACTTTCTACTATGACTAGGCACTGGAGAATCTATTTGAAGGGAATTTTTTCAAATACCCTTGTGTAATGTGAATTGCCAGCCCCCTTCTCCCACTGATCCACTGGAGGGATGCTCTTCAAAAAGAGCCCACCTTTTAAAAAAAAAAAAAAAAAAAAAATTGCTCCTAAAGTTCCTTTCATCAAGTAGAGAAAGATATAGGGAATGAATGAGTGACTTCTATGTGTTTTACATTTCAACTTGACCTTGAGTATTAAACACAGTACCATGCGTACAAAAATGTATAAAATTTGAAATTACTTATGTCATTTAAAAAATGTATCCTGTCAAAGCAAATACAGATGGTGAAGGTCTTTAACACCAGCATCGAGGCCTAGAGCCATTTAGAAAATCAACAGCCTGTGCTTGTAGATAGCCAGCTCGGGTGGCAAAGAGAGAAGCCTGAATAAAAAGGAAGATTTCTCAACTGAAGGACAAAGTATGGCA
The DNA here is from genome assembly GCF_963455315.2 of Globicephala melas. Classification (NCBI taxonomy): domain Eukaryota; kingdom Metazoa; phylum Chordata; class Mammalia; order Artiodactyla; family Delphinidae; genus Globicephala; species Globicephala melas. Next base: position 29,041,975 of record NC_083324.2, on the reverse strand, counting down.
TGACTTCTCAGTCTGATGCAAGCTGAGATTCATCTTAACAGGAGAAGTAACCCAAACTGTATCTTCATAGGAACAGCAATGGCAGAAGAGAACTTACAGGTTATGATATTAAAACAATACTTAAGGAAAAGAATTACAGGTTGAAAAATCACCTTAATGTCATGTATCTTTCTGGAGTAATCATTTTCTACTGCATTCCCATTAATACTGTAGTTTTTACATAGCCATAAAAGATTTTTAAGAGTTCATCTCTATGGATAGACATGTGAGGACATCAACTTAGAACTGGTGCCAACGGCTGGTATGGTAAACCTATCAACCGCAATCTTCCAGAAGCTGGAACCACATGTTAGCATCCCTTCATCAGGGCACAGGCCTCTCAGAGGTTAAGAGACATCCAGGGTTCTTTACTTTTTAAAACAATTTTTTTTAACTAATGTGGAATTCCTGATTTTTTGTGGTGAAGCTATGCCACTCATAGGTTTTCACTAAAAATGGAATGGTAAGGCTACTTACAGTGTCGATTACAGCTACGTGTCACTAGCAATTTATAGATGGACGTACTTCTATTTTAAGTGTGCTACCATATTCTGCAATTTCTAATTGTGCTATTCAGAAGATAATTACATGAAGGATAAAACCTATTAACAGTCTACCTCAGGTTGTATGATCCAGAGAAGGTACAAGTTCAGAACTGTATGAAGGATCTTCCTTCAATCCTGTTCAACAGCATATGGGAAGCTCATTTAATGGTAAGATCTAAGTTCAAGGCCTTGAACTCAAAGCCACTCCAGACCACCCATCCAACTGGCTTCTCGCAGTCCTCAGAAGATGTTGGTTAAATGAAATCACAAAAAGTCAAACTATAGTCTCGATATTAGGTTCTCATTAGAACCAACATCGTCAGACCTGTTGCAGCAGCAGATAATCAAGAGAAATTCTCACAGGATCTTGAAGCAGGGCTCCTCCCCACTCCCACGTCTGCATATTTCACTACCACAAAATATAAAACATGAATTTGAAGTCAGTCCAAGTCTTAACCCATCTTCCCTCCAGAACGGATTTTGCAGCACAGCCTTATCCAAGGTTCCATCCAGGGTAGCTTCACTTTTTAGTGCCTGATAAATGCCTTCCCATTTCCCTGTGCCACAGACCAACAGGTATTTCTCAGTATCTCTAGGAGTGGCAATGGTGTCTTTTTTCATGTCCTCGTCCCTCACCATGATCGGCACTCATCAGGGGATCTCCATTCCCATCCATCTCATTACTGCTTCATTCTATTTGTCACCATTTGGAATCTCAGAACTCTTAATTATTAGCTTACTCCTACAAACAGTAATGAGGCTCCAACTGCCTACAGGGGAGCATCATGGAGCACTAACGAGCATGCAGACTGAGATCCACACCTGAATCCCATCACGTGGCTCCATTGTTCAGGCTAGGCGGGATGTTTCTTTCTATAGGCAAGCTTCTTCAGGAGAGCTGGAGTTCGCAGGGGGGCTATTGTGCATTCACTTTGGTCTTATGATTCACACTGACTCAAAGCAGCTTTCCTGCCTGGTGTACTCATTTACATACTGGCTATTGCCTCCCTTATAATAAGGCTGTACTGTTTCATTCTTCCTTGTCCTCCTCCTCACTTGTATAAGGGCTCACTGGAGCTGAGAGTTCTCAAAAGGGAAGACTAATTGGTCATTTTCTTACTTCTCTTGATCTCCGCCTGACTTCAAAAGAAAAAATGAGGCTCTTACAATCATCTGGGTGAGGGCTTCCCTGGTGGAGCAGTGGTTGAGAGTTGTTCTGCCGATACAGGAGACACGGATTCGTGCCCCGGTCCGGGAGGATCCCACATGCCACGGAGCGGCTGGGCACGTGAGCCATGGCCGCTGAGCCTCCGCATCCGGAGCCTGTGCTCCGCAACAGGAGAGGCCACAACAGTGAGAGGCCCGCGTACCACAAAAAAAAAAAAAAAAGGAAAAAACAATCATCTGGGTGATCTGTCCTATACAAACCTTCCTTGACATCTCCCACAGTGTCCAGCATGTTGGCCTCAAACACGAGAGGTGCTGGATAAATATTAATTGACATCTATACAGTTTTCTGAGCACCTAAGGACAGGCCCAGATCCATAGGAGACAGAAAGATACAGTTTGAAGAATGAGCTGGTCCCCCCTGAAACATGACAGGGAGGTCTTTGTAGTTAATGGAGGAAGACAGGACTGACCTGAAATCCATTCCTTCCTGGACTTCCTAGCCTTCAACAGCAGCAGGAGACTTGTACCAATGACAACAAATGAGCATGGATTGAATCCTCCTGTGTGCCAGGGCCTATGTTAGCCCTTGACCTGCATTAGCTCATTTAAACCCCAACAGCCTATACAGTAGATATTTAGGAAACAAAACCCATAGAAGTGAAATGACTTGATCAAGGTCACCTATCAGCTAAGACCTCAAAGCTTGTCTCAGTAAAACAAACTGGCTACCCAAGCACTACTCGGAGAAGGGCAGGACAAGATGAGGGCTTACGGTGGGGTTTGAGGAAAGGTGATGGAGACCAGTATCAGAGGTGAGAAGCAGTGGCCTAACCCAGGTGTGACACTCTACCTGTGTCCAGTGTAGCTGCTCCCTCATCCACAACGATCACCATGCTGAACACTGTCTAGAAGTGACTATGGCACAGGGATAAGAATGTTCTTTCCACAGCTTTATAAAGCTCAGAGGTGCCGCTTCTGAAAAGAGTACTCGGGGTCAGCATTTCTATACATGTGAAGCCAGCAAGAACACCTCGCACGGACACCCACCATGTAGAGACAGTCAGAAAACTTGTGCAGTTAACTTATTAAAAATTTGCATTTGTTAATCATACTAGTAATGAGCTAATAGTCCTGCAGCTCTTGGTATAAACCAGGCACTAAGCTAAATGCTTCATGTAAATATCTCACTTATTCTTCTTAACAGCCTTGTAAGGAGGTATTTTCATCATCCTGATTTTACAGAAGAGGAAAGCACTGAGAGTGGAAGTCACTTGCCCAAGCCCACACAGCAAGTAAAACGCAGACATAAGATCTGTACTGGGGCATCTGACATGGGCCTGCTGTCTACCTCCAGCAATGCTAGGAGAGATCTTCTGCCCCCGTGACATCACTTGTACCTTCCTTTAATGTAAATGATCATTGCAAATGTCTACATCCAGGTGGGTGAGAAGAGGAGGTGAAATCAAGAACACACAAAAGAACGTGTTGGCAGGAAAGGAATTAATTTTCAAATGTACAATTGCTGCTGCCTACAGTCAGTCATGGAAAACCATGAGTCAGTCTGGTTTTCCATAGGTGGAAGGAGATTACTCAGAGCCCACAGGGTGGCCACGCCATTTCTCTGAGGGCCAAAGGAACAGGCCAAGGGCATAGTCGAGCTCTCCTTGACTCTCTCCATGGCTCTGCCACACCTGCTCACTTGGTTCGCCCACAACATGAGAGAAACATGGAGAGGAAGGGGCAACTCTCCTTCCAGCCTGTGCCGTTGCTAAGGGTGATCTATGGCACCTTTCACTGCCAACTGGGCTGAGCAGTACAACACGGTACTTAAAAGGCAGACAAGCAGTCACTAATGAAGTGCATATATACTGTTGAGTGGATTTCCAGTCTCGGAAAATGATGATGAGTGTTCTCCCCGAGCAGCATCTCTAGAGCTCCGTAGCCTTAAAGGCTCTTGCTTTCAAAGTAACGTTTCAAATGCCAGTGATTAGTAACCTACACATCTGAACCTTGGTTTGATGACAAATGTGAGCAAAGGCCATGGCTTTTTGAAAAAGGCAACAAATAGACTTAAAAAAAAAAATTCTCTTGAAAAGTTTTATCCCAGTTTCAAGGGATTTTGTTTAGATGATCCCGACTTCAAGAGCCCTCCTGGGACAGAGCTTGACTGGCACAACCAAACTCCTATCTTTACAGTCTTTGCCTTTGTGTGCCAGGGTACAGACTGTCAGAAGCCACTTGCGGAACCACTGCTGACAAGAGAGGGGTGCCCTCTAAGCCCTGCCCCAGTTCCTTTCTCTTTTCAGGAAACAAACTGAGCCACTCAGCCTCTTGTGATCTCCCTGACTGGCTTCCCTGTACACATATGGCCACAGGAGGCCTTTGCATGGCTCAGGTCAGAGTTTTGCTCAGAGTGCTTTTTAGCGTTCTAGCATGGCATTATTTACTCTTCCTGCCACATCATCCAGGAAGAACATTTCAGCTGCTAAACCCAGACTCCCAAGAGCTTTGACACCCAATGAAAAGAACAAAAGTTGCTTGGGAAGCTCACTGCCTGGTTTGGTCTATATCAGGAAGGGCCCACACCTAGCACTCATGCTGTGGCTTCCTGCTCCTATACATGGCTCACATCACTGACCAGGCATAACGTGTTATCCAGCAGGAGCTTCTTAGCAGAGCCTTCCAGATTGTCATTACCAATCAACCCCAGTTGCTGCATGACATGCAAAACCTACTTTTCATTTTTAGCCTTTAGTCTAGTGATCCAGGGAAAGCTTTCATGGTAGCCTTGAGATGGTTCCATCCGTTTCAAGCTAAAGATGTGGTAGCACATGTAATCTCCCAGAATCTCAACTCTCTGAGTTAGGAACATGAATAATAAACTTCTAGCACTGAAATAACATGTCCTATGGTAATCCTCTAACTAATCACCTTGTTAATAAATATCTAAAGACTACATTTTTCTTGGGGCTTCCAGCTTCCATGGGAACATTCTGATGGTGACATAATTTTTAAATTAGTAGGTTTATTCATAGTTTTGTATTAATAAATGTCAAGCTTCTTACTAATTAGCAAATTCTGTAAATCCACAGTGGTATTAATTTTCAAGTGTAGAGGGAATTAACATGAGAAAAAAAGAAATAAAGAGATAATTAAGATTTCTCTAGGGGCACTTATTTCTATGAAATTCAGCACAAAGAAAACATTAACCCCATTTTGAGGGTGCACAGAGAAAGGATTACAAAAGATGTGTCACTGTCACCGAGAAGGAGTGAAGTGTACATGTGCTGTAGAGCACTCCGGGTTACAGCTAAATTCTCCGATGACATTTTCTCAGGTTGCTGCTAAGATTACCCTTCTTGTTTTCAATTTTGTTAAATGCACTTTCCCAGAAGTCTTCCACTTAACAAGGTTTTATTATTTCTTTATTGATGTTTCCACTCAAGTTGCTGATGCACTTTCTCTGGCTTTAGAGGACAATGCACCTTACAAAGTTCTGATCTTCAAACACTGCTCCACAACGGGTCTCTTGCTCTCCAAGTACTCGTTAATATCAATCTCACTTTCTCCATTAACTCACTGAGAGAGTGAAAAACACACATCTCTCTGGGAGGCTGTTTAACCTGCCAGCTCCAGGGCAAGAGAGAAGGCACAGGCACCTCTGTCCTACAGGCACTTAACGCATCTTCTTTACAAAGCCATCCTACAAACACTGTTACGACAAATCTGCTTGGTTTTCAAACTCTCCTTCAACTGCCTAAGCCTACTGCTAAAATGTTGGAGTCTTCCTGTGTTGGTGGTTTACTTTTCTGGGCATGCTACGTTGCTGGGGACAGGCCAGGGCACCTATGTCCAGAGAAGTTAAGTATGGATGTTTCAGGATGATGACTCCCAAAGGTTTCAGATCACAGTAAGTAAGACGCAAATTAAACTGTAACATGGTACACTCTAATGAGGAAACTGCAGTTTATAAGTTTACAAACAAGACAGTGCACAGATAACTGTAGCTTATATTGAGGGGTAACTTCCTTCCATTATCAAGACTATCAAAGATGCAATCTGTTGCAAAAGAATGAGGGAAACACACGCAGAGGGCCTGTCCTACCATTCTGCCTTGTTTAACATACCTCGGACACACTCCTAATACAGTACCCCTCACTCATACTATAATTATGCATTCAATTTTCCACCTCACGTACTAGGTCATCATCTTGCAGGCAGGGAACACTGTGTGAGATTAGGGTTATCTGTTAACCCCCCCTCCCCAAGCAGACCCAGAAGCCACATAGAGAGGCAAAAACAGCTTTGTGAATAGCTGGGCAGTTCCCAGTAGTCTCTGAATTCTCTCAGTCAACGGTACATAAATTAGTTCAAGTCAAAAACCAAATGGGTCTTCCTCTCCAAGTACTCGTTAATATCAATCTCGTTAATATCAATGGGACCCCAGGGCCCCAGGTCTGGTCTGATCTGACTTCCTTTCCCTGTCCAAGGTTGAAAATGATAACTGGCAAGAATCAGGCAGGCCACATACTGAGTAAGAGAATGATCGTGCACACCTCACAGCTATGGGCAAGTCCAAGAGAAAGACGGCAGGGCAGAGCCCCGTTTCCACTTTTACGTGATGACCTTTTCTCTACTAGCATGTAGGCCACAGCCGAGGGGATGCCAGGCTGTCACCAGGCAGGGCAGTTGCTGCTTTTCCTAATGGAAAGAGTGAATGTGTATGTGTGTGTCTAAGAGAGGGACGAAGGGAAGGAAGGAGGCAGAGATTAGAGAGAACAGACTGTTCCTAGAAAGAAATAAGATTCCATTTGACATTCCCATGTGCAGAGCAGCCAGCACAGTGCTTAGCAAATGGTGGACAGCCAGTAAACATCAGCTGAATAATGGACTCAGTCCCTGCACTTTTCAAAGTCCCTATCTCTAGAATTTAACAGTTACTTAATGTATCCTGTAAGAGCCTACTCTGTTAAAGCAAAGCAAACCAATACAGTAGAACGCCCTAAAGCAGTAGCTTACATGTAGGCATTAGACCTCAAATTACCAGTCAGAAAGATACAAAGCGGGACCTACATAAAAGCCAATCCCGTTTTGGAAACAAAGAACAAAGCCAACATTCAAGGCCAAGCTTTCCACATAGCTATTCTTCCAAAGCACCTAGACTACAAGACGCACTCAACAAACTTTAGTTCAATCCTTCTTTCCCTCTTCTTCTCTGTTTAATCCAGTTACAGCCAAGTTATAGAAGTGGAATCCTCAAAACCTCTACTGACAGAGTAAGAGCTAGTCCAAGAATATTTGAGCCATTTTTCCTAGCCTCAGATGATGATGAAATGGAAAAGAAAAAAAAAAAAAAAAACCTCTGTCAAGAATGTTGAAATGAGAAAATCTGCAATAGCCATTTGGGCAGAGGACAGGTGAATAGCCCAATTCTCACAGAGATGGAAAAAAGTTAAGGCCATTATCCACTATGACTTGAAAAGGCAACTCAGCAACCGAACTCTGTGGTTCTGGTATCATTGAAAGAAAAATGAGAGGCGGAAATAGATGGCTCACTCTTTCTCAGGAATGTTTGTGTCTCTGCTCAGAAGTGTCAGTGGACAATGGCCTCCAATCAAGTGGTACAGTTTTCAGCAGCCTCTTGATAATGGACTCTGAATGCCCCCTCCATCCCCCCGAAACGGCCTGTTACCAACTACTCAGGCACAATTCTTAATATTAAAACAAAGGCTGGGAAAGTATGGAGATGATCCTACCCCTAGGTAAAGTAACACCTGCTAGTTGATTTGACCCACTAGTTACTCTAAAATATGCTTTCCCTATTTCTAATTTGATTTCTCATTCACTTACTCAACATCTTCCATGTGCCATGTCCTACATTAGGTGTTAGAGACACAACGATTAACAGGAAAGAAATGGCTCCACCATCGTGGAACTTCTGGACAATCTGTCTTAGATTAACTACTCCATATTATTTTATTCAGCAACTATATATAGTGAGCACTGCCTTTCATAACTATGGGGATACAGCAGTGAATAAGACAAGCTAAGCTTCCTTTTCTAATCAGGAGAAAAACAATAAACAAAATAAGATTTTCAGATCATCGTGAGAGCTGGAAAAAATAATAACGTGGGATAATGGAGCTGAAAGGGATGGGCAGTGGGATAACTAATCAAGATTGGATGGTCAGGTGGGATCCCTCTGACCCACTTGAGAAGAAAAGTCTCACTTGAGATCGATTAGTTAAGAGACCAGCCATCCAGGGTGTTAGTGAGGGCGGCCTGCTTTTCCCCACTCCCAGGTGTTAAGAGGAGCCTGGCACTGAATATTTTATAAGCATACATTAGTTGGCCTAAAATTTGGGGGGTTCAATACCAGTCAGCCCCTTAATATTCAAAGTGTGGCCTTGAGAGGAACAGCGTCAGCATTACCTGGGAGCTTGTTAGGAATGCAAATTCTCAGCTCCACTCCTGACTACTGGATCAGGATTTGCATTGAACTTGATCCCTAGGTAATTCATATGTATATTAAGACTCTGAGAATTCCTGAGCTAGCCACCTTGCCTAAGATCTAATGCCATGTCCACCACGCCTGGCCTCTATCTGCCATTCCTTTCACAATTTCGATGACAAGTTCAATGACATTTCAATGACAAATTTGGGAAACACAGCAGGGAAAAGGGTTGCTATTTACTGAAGACCCTCTAATTAAAGGGAAGAACAAGCACAAAGACCCTGATGTGGACCAAGTTGAATCACGAATGAAAAACAGAAAGATGGCCAACCTGGCTGGAGCCTGGTGAAATAGAGGATCGTGATCCAGGATGAAGACAGAAAGAGAAGGTTGATGCAGACGGGCAGTGCCAGGCTAAGCCATTTAAATTTTACTCTTATTGAAATAGGTAACCTTTGAAGGTTTTCAGGCGAGGGAGTAAGATGATCTGATTTAGATTTTAAAGAGTGCCGTGGTGCTGTGTGGAGAACGGGCTATGGCTAGGCAAGGATAGAAGCAGCCCAAACAGGGGAAAGGCTCTACAATTGAGCCAGGGGCTTCAACTAGTGAGGCGGCAGAGGGAGAGTGAGAAGGGGTCATATACTGGACACGTTTTGGAAGAAGAGCTAAAAGTACTTACTGATGGATGGAGATATGACGGAACAACTAAGAAAAAGGGGGTCAGAGTACCCGTGAGTGCCACTGGGAAGCCTCCAGGTGGACACACCACCCCAGCTCCCCAAGCCCCCACCTCCCTACAGGACACAGGGTAACTCAGCCTGATGATCCAGAACAATCAGCTGGGCTGATCCCAAATACAGAATAAAAGAATTCATCAACAGTACAACCTTTTCATTTGCTAGAGAATGCCAGAATGCCTAGCTCCTACTTTATTCCTCCCTACTGGATTCTAATAGGCACTCCTTCTTCCTTGAAAAGTATTAGCACAATGGATTTCATTGACTTAAAAAAGAGGGAAATTAATATTAATTTAAAAACAAAACAAACACTAATCCAAGCAAATATCTCCAGCAACTACAGACAATGCTGTTTGTTTTTTTATCGTTAGTATTTAAGATAACTTAGTCTCCCAGCTGATGTTTGTCTATAAGAAATAGATTGCAAATTGCTACATTTCTCAACACTTGAGAAGATAGTTGGCACCTAACTACTAAAGCAAAATGAACTAAACTCATCCCCTGAAACTCAACCTTTAAGCCTCTAGAAAGGCCATTTTTAATGAGTTCCCTCCCTTTCAGCTCTGAGCTGAGCTCATCCTTTAGAACTCAATCTATATTCAGAAAGGGAGCACATAGGTAGAGCAGCAGCAGCCATTAAGAGGTCAGCAGTGATCATCTTTACATAGAAGAGACAAAGCATTCCTCTCAGGAAAGTCACCATGATGCTCTAGGGACTTACACCTTCAGCCTTCCTTCCAGAAAACACATTTATGACAATTTATTATGAAGAGGCTCATCATTTCCTTTTGTGTTTTCGTGGGAATGGTAAAAGCAGGCCTTCCAAGCAGGCCTGCCTTCTTATTCCCAATCTGCAGACAAAACCCAAACATTTCTCCCATTATAGTTGAACTATTTTTATGTGCGTTTTATACCCAAATTCAGTAGAGGGTTGACAAAGAGCAAGGTAACATTCCAGGCAGTATCTCTTAAATAGAATTCTATTTTCAGGTTCCAGGATGTGGAACAGTTGGTTTTGAATTTATAACTTTGATACCCATGTGTTCTTCTTTCAATGTGCTTCGGAGGATGCCTCCTGGCCACCAAAGGAGGCTAGCTCAGCTCATTTCAGTACTGGGATAAACCGACTCAGAATGTTATTCCCAAACGGGCTAATTCCTTTATCTTGTCTTAATGCCAATGATTTTGCAACTTAGATCCACTGATTATACAACATGACATGTTGAGGGTGTGTGGATAGATGGGAGCAAATCCATCACTACTTCTCCAAGCATATACTGTGGAGTCATGGGATAGCAGAATCATCTTCATGTTTTAAGACAATAGGATGAAGTAACTGGTAAGAACAAACTCTAGCGTCAGACTGCCTAGGTTCTTACTCCACCCTGGCTAACTATGAGGGTTTGGGCACGTCACTAAGTTTCTCCAAGTCTCAGTTTCTCCATTTACTTTACAGCAGTACTTCCCAAATTATTCACCTAGGATTTTTTAAATATAAGAGCTGTATTGAGATATAATTTACATGCCATACAATTCACCCATTTAAAGTATCCAATTGAATGGTTTTTAATCTATTCACAGAGTTTAACAACCATGACCACAATCAATTTTAAACGATATTCGTCACCACCTGGGGATCTTCTAAAAACCCTAAAGCCCAGGCTACATCCCAGATCAATTAAATCAGCCTCTGGGGCTGGAACACAGGCAGTAGTAGTTTGTGATGCTCCCCAGAGAATTCTAATCTGTAGACAAGTTTGAAAAGTAATGTTTCATGGGATCATTGTCAGGATTACATGGAAAATAAACACAGCAAGAAATGGGAGCTTCTCCAACCTAAATGCCCATTGACAGACAAATGGATAAAGAAGTTGTGGTACATATATACAATGGAATATTACTCAGCCATGAAAAGGAACGAAATTGAGTCATTTGTTGAGATGTCGATGGATCTAGAGACTGTCATACAGAGTGAAGTCAGAAAGAGAAAAACAAATATCGTATATTAACGCATGTATGTGGAACCTAGAAAAATGGTACAGATGAACCAGTTTGCAGGGCAGAAGTTGAGACACAGATGTAGAGAACAAACGTATGGACGCCAAGGGGGGAAAACCCCGGGGTAGGGTGGGGATGGTGGTGTGCTAAATTGGGCGATTGGGATTGACATGTATGTGTATAAAATTGATGACTAATAAGAACCTGCTGTATTAAAAAAAACACTTAGTAAAAACCGATATATACATTAAAAACAAACAAACAAAAAAAAAAAATGGAAGCTTCTCAGTACAGAGGCTGACCTATAATAATAAGCACTAAGGAGGTGGTAGGAATAATCATATAGAGGAAGAAGATAATAGGATGGTCTATTTAAAGAGTTACACTGAAACTTATATAATCTGGACTGAAATGGTGAATTTTTACATCAATACACTTGATATTAATACATTTCCATATATGGCATATTTTGAGAGCAAGAGTTCTAATTGGAACAAGAGTTTTGGAAGTGGGACAGAGACCGTGAGGGCACGGAAGCCTACAACATATTTATCACACTTCAATTACCAAGCTTCTTGGCCTTCAAAGAGATGTGCTTCAAGATGCCATCAAAGTGCTTCATAAAGCCTTTTCCCATTGAATTTACTCCTTTTTGTGCCTTAGCCTTCTGCACACCATATAATACGGCACTTAACACCCTGTGTCACGTTCATTTAGAAGTTGGTCTTTTTCACTAGAAGGTGAACTCTTCACGGGCAGCAACAATACAAAATACGTTTAAAAAAAATAATCTCCAGAACAGAGCACATGTTTTGACTCTGAGAAAGCAAACGTTAGCTGGACTGAACCACACTGAATTCACATCAAATACTGCCAACCCGGGACTGAAGAGAACACTCGTTCCAGAGTTCTCAGAACACTTAGTGGCCATCATAGTTTGCAGGAGACTGGCGAGCAAGCCCTGCAATTCTGCTCTTTAAGGCGCATCCTGAGGAGCGTGGTTTAGGGTACTTAATGACCCCAGTGAGTGGCACATCCACAAGCCAACATTCAGAACCCTGCATAATGTATTACCTACACTGAGATCAAGAAAACAATTGTCATCAAGGGGAAAAACATTAATAATATCAATTAATTTCCTTTTGCAGTAGTAGATTATGCAGAAGTCGTTCGGCTTCTGAGGAGAATTTGAGAAAATCTTGCAGCACACAGGAATGTGCATATTCTCTGGGAGCAAAAAGCAGGTCCTCAGATCGGTTACCTGGGGTAATGCTCAAGACGAAGAACAAGGGACGGTGACATTTCTGCCAGTGTAAAGTTGGGGGTTGGGGGGAAATAAAAGACAGGTGAGCTTTAGAGGGAAAAGAGAAAGCTTATGGATTCAAAAGAAAAAAATTATAATTACAATAGAACTTACATGGTTACACAATAAACAATACTAGTATGTACGCTCTCTGGAAAGAGTGTTCTTTGAAAACCAAAATGCAGGAAAGATCAGAAAGCAAGTTAACAAAAGCTATTAGGTAAGGTCCATGAGAGGAAGAATTCCCTTTCATTAGCATCTTCCCTCAATTACAAGGTAATAATGTTTGATTTGGAACACAGGCAGAAAATTCAAGGGCCTCACCATATAGCAAACTTGGGCAAATCGCCCCTTTGGCCTTTGCTTTTCATTTCCAAAATGAAGGCTTGGAACAAGATAGTGTTTCCCCAAGTTTGTTCTGGAAGATTGAACAGGCATTACATGAAGAAAAGGTTCCATGTTCAAAGGGATTTGGGAAAGAGCTGAATAATCCAACTACACAGGTTTTACAGAGGTTTTAGGACTTGGCAGAAGATTAACTATTTTACTGTTGGCTCCAGGAGGCACTATAATCTGCAGCATCTCCCTACGTACAGAATTCTTTGGGGAAAGATCATGTCAAGTGACTAGGATTTTCTGAACTCACATTAGAAAATATGGATTATAAAGATCTTGCAGGTCTTTCTGGGTTTAGAGTCTGAATTCTCGATCATGGTCACTTGAAACCAACACTCCAAGATAAGCCATCAATAGCCAACTGACTAAGGTAACAGAAGTAATTGGGCAGAAATTAGATGTAAAATCTCCAATTTCAAAGCAGTACAAAAAAGTAGTAAGTGGCATTCTTCTCTGCACATATATAGAGAATTCCTTTTATTTTAATTACCCCAAGCTGAGCATCAGTAGGCTATATCCTCTCTGTATTTCAAAATTAATATTTGTTCTATTTAGTGGATACGTCTATCATATCCTAACCTCTAGGCATATTCACAAATAACAATGGCAAAAAAAACAGATTGCTGATAACATAATAGCTTAAAAGTCCACAGCCAACATTTTCAATGGGGCTTCTCTGGTGGCGCAGTGGTTGAGAGTCCGCCTGCCGATGCAGGGGACACGGGTTCGTGCCCCAGTCCGGGAAGATCCCACATGCCGCGGAGCGACTGGGCCCGTGAGCCATGGCCGCTGAGCCTGCGTGTCCGGAGCCTGTGCTCCGCAACGAGAGAAGCCACAGCAGTGAGAGGCCCGCGTAACGCGCAAAAAAAAAAAAAAAAAAAAAAAAAGTCCACAGCCAACATTTTCAAAAAGACCACGCATCCCACCCTATACTGGTAGCCAACTGTGAGGTCCATTAGTATACCCCACGTAACCCATGCCCTGTGGTTTCTCTTTCTACCCCTTGCATAACTCCTACCATCCCACGTCCTAGAATATACAAAACACATGTGGCCCATTGACACAAAGGATAGAAGACTTTAAATGGGATAGAGGAACAGATTTACCACATTATTTCTTTTGACCTGAGTCAAAAGTCCCTTAAACATCCTAGTGTAAAAAGAGCAGAATGCTGGCTGAGGAGATGTAAAAAGGAAAGCGATAGTGGGATAAAACATCGGGACCATTTGGTCAGCAACTAGGGGAGCTATTTAATCACCACCACCACCAATTTGCTCGATGTGTAGTATTTCATTTCATCCTCTCAGTGAGATAGCTCCTATTATTCCCACTTTTTGGTTGATAAAACTGAGACTGGGGCTTCCCTGGTGGCGCAGTGGTTGAGAGTCCGCCTGCCAGTGCAGGGGACACGGGTTCGTGCCCCGGTCCGGGAGGATCCCACATGCCGCGGAGCAGCTGCGCCCATGAGCCATGGCCACTGAGCCTGCGCGTCCGGAGCCTGTGCTCCACAGCGGGAGAGGCCACAGCAGCGAGAGGCCCACGTACCAAAGAAAAAAAAAAACAAAACCTGAGGCTGAAAGAACCAAAATGAATTGCCCAAGTCCCAAAGCTACTAAGTGGCAGGTCCAGGACCTGTACTCATGTCTGTCCAAAGCCAAAGAACAAGCTCTTCCCCAGAACTGCCTGGCTTTGTACCACAAAGTATAGACCTCAGAAGGCTAAGTCACTAACCCAGTTGCAGAGGGTGGACCCAAATCATGAGGCTACCACGGCGCACTGTTAGGAATTATGACCATTTCCATCAGATACTTTCCCTTCCCCTGCAGAAGTCCCTTCCCAATCTCACTGTGGATTTGAATTTCTGCAGAAAAGCAGATATTTGCTAGCAAATGTCCCAGCCATATCCTAGTCCCACCTCCTGCACTTTTTCTCCCCGCCTCAGATCCCCAAACTAAATATCCACAGTGAGAACAGGAAGGAGAGGCCAGAGCACTGCAAAACTCTGCCTGAAAGACTCGTGCCCCTCTCACCCACCTCCAGTGTGAACTCTCCTGTTCCCTAGGATCTACATGTGCCCTTCCTGAGCAGAGGACTGACCTGCAGGATCCAGAGCAGCTCTAGGAAACAGGAGAGACGACACACACGCTCCACTCTCTGGCTTTTCCAAAAGGGAAAATGAAAGGAAGGTCAGCTGCCCCCAATTAAAGGCTGGAGGAAGGGCGGGGTCAAACAACTCTCATCACCTGGATTCTGACCTTTCTCCCTCCAGGCAGAAAATTGAAGATTCTCCCAGTGGAGACAATTCGTGGTGTGTTCGTTTATGTCTTGGGTACTTTCCACTACTGTGTTCTATTTCTTAATTTAAAAATGAAACCCAGTGGCTGGGAGAGCTAGAAAAGGCCAGGAGTCTAGGAGCTCTTCAAAACTTCCAAGCCATCTCCTTTTTTCCTACTTTCCGCTTTCTCACTTTCTGCCTTTTCTTGCAGAGCAACAAGGGAAGCAACCTCAGCAAAGCCACGTAAGCTTGCAATTTTGCTCACAAATTATCAGCTGCATCCTTGCATCTCCTTCTCCTCTTCTCTTTTTACCTTAGCTTTTTTTTGAAGCCCTAACTATTACAACTAGCTTTGAGCATAGACCAGAGTGAGGCTGATCAGTGCCACATTAGCTTCAAACAGTACCACCTGTCCATCATCTGGTAACTGGGCACAGCTGAGGCAGGTGCTAAGCTCTCAGAAAAGCAGCCAGCCACAGCTGAAAAGAACGCCTTGTGGAGTGCTGTGAGTCTTATACTCCCCTCCTAACCCCTCAAGAATCGCAGCCTGGGAATGGAAACTTTGGGATTGTGAAGAGTCCGTCTGGGATAACAACCCATACTTTGGCTACACCATGGTCCAATTGGTCACTTTGGAACCAAGGCCTTACTTAAACGTGTAGCCTTGGATGCCCCCATTCCTAAGTTAAAAACAAAGCTCCATCAGTTGACCAATATTTATAGAGCGCCCCTTGCTCATCTTCTGTCATTCCTTCCACCTGCCAGGGTAAGAAAACCCACGGAAGACATCCCAGCCTTCCCAGACCTCCTTCCTTCTTCCTGCCTCATCTGTGTCTTATCATGGCCCTTCTCACACTGTGTCCCCATTACTTATGTGCTTGTCTCCCCAGTTGTCTGTGAGCTTCTTGAAGCTGGGAACACTGCTTGTCTCATCTTGATAGCCCCGAGAACAGAGATAATAGCAAAAGTGTTTGAAGGAGTGGAGAGTGAATAATTGAACGAGAAACAAAATTTTTAAAAATCTTAGTCTCCAAAGAATTTACCTTCTAGTTGGTAAGACAAGACATGCAGTGAAATATGTGAGACAAGGAGGTAAGTGATAAAGGTCAGAATAAGAGTGAAGGAGGAAGGGATCTCTGCACTTGGCTGAGAAGGTAGATGACAAGCTAGTTAGGAACATGAGTACAAATTAGATGTGCACAGTCATAGAAAGAGGGATGAGAAAGATGTGCTTGTGAGGAAGGGAAATCTAGGTCGAGGGTCTACTGAGACAAGAGAATCAAAATGGTAAGCTGAGATCCAGATGCTCAAAGATTTTCAATACCAAACCAAAAAATCTGATTTTTTTGTTGTTTAGACATCAGAGAGAGGTGTACAAGGAATATTCATCTGGTTATGATGTCCAGGAGGGCTCAGTGGACTGGAACTGAAGGCAGGGAGACCCATCAGTTGTAGAAATCGGCGTTCACAGCAGGGGAGGAAACCCTTACGAATTACCTATTTAATCAAATGAGATTTTCATTTGAAAGAATAAAAGAGTTAAGAAAAATTAACATTGAGAGAACAACTGGCAACAGAGACAGAAGTCATGAGTCAAATGGGAACTTACAAATATAAATTCTAATTCAAATCCTCAGAGAAATCAAGAACAGTCCACGTCTATAAGCTGAGAACAGGTTGTCTATCCATCAGAGAACAGAATTCATTCCTGACGGTTCAGGTGAAGAGTCTTGAATAAAGGCATGGACAGTGTTAGAAAACAAATGATGGATGGTGGGCACCAGAGACTAGCAACAAGGGGAGCCATCACGACCCCTAATGCTGAAGGGCCAGGGGAGGAATAGTGTTACTCAAGGTCAGTGAGCGCTACCCCTGGAGACCAAGCTGCCCAGAGGGAGCTGCAGTAACAGAAGGACGCACCTACAACTAGAGATGAGGCTGAGAGGCAAAAGAGAGGACGTAAAAAATATCCTGACTTTGTTCTCAGCTCATCCTCCAAACTTGTCCTGATGCCTCTCACTGGGAAAACCAGCAAGGAAGTTCAGGGGATGCAGGGCAGGGAAGAGAGGGGAATGGACCTGGTGAAACAGAGATTAATCAACACAAGTGCTGTGAGAGGGGGAAAATGCAAGTGTAAGAGGCAAGGTGATCGTTGGAAATTAAGAATATGATTATTACAACTAAAAAAAAAAAAAAACAAGAAGTGGAAGGCAAGGTACAGAACCTTTCATAGGGCAAAAAGATAAGGAGATGGAAAATCTGAGAGATTTGGAAGAGGGGTCCCAGAGAGAGCTCTGTGATTACTAAACGCCAAGGGCCTGGGGTCTGGGACTGCTCCAGGGAAAAACACAGCAAAAGGGATGCAATGAAACCTGATCATTCTTTAGGATTCAATAACATGTAATGATAAAACAGATCCTTTGCTCCTGAGTCCTTGGAGCATAAAGAAATCTAGGACAATCTGTTCCCCTACCACATAAGAAAAGCAGCTTTTTGTTTCGAAAGGTCTGTGGTGAAACACAATTCCATGACGTTAATCAATTTATTTCAATTGAGGGTGAAACATAAATGAAAGGTTCCCATTTCAGAAAAGGCCATGAAAATGTGAAGACATTATTATTTCTAAGCTGAGAGAAGAGGCGAGATTCTCTGCCTGGCACATTTCAGAAAGGTTCAATCAGCCAGGGCAGGGGAATAGATTTAAAATAGAAAAGTAATGGGAAAAGGGCTTTCCTCAGAACGGAGATGGTGATTGATGAAAAACCAACTCTCCGGAGGCAACACTATTAATACCCATTTTTCTAGGCAGTTTGGAAAGTCTGAAAACCTGTATACTTCTCCCCATTTCCTACAGCTTGTGAATCTAATTACATATTTGTATCCATAGGTAGATTTATGTATACACACTGCTCTCATCCACTGATAAGTACATATCCAACATGGAGATCACCATCTTTAAATATAGATGTAAATATGGAAAAACACCTTTATTGCTATTTCTCAAAGAAATAAAAAAGAGAGTATTGACCCCAAATTGTAATACCCAATTCATTGATTCATTCATTTATTCAACAGATATTTATTGGGCATTTACCCAAGCACAGGGCCTAGAACTTCATGGTTCTTCTGGCTCTTTTAAATAAACACTGAGCCAGTTCAGGAAGCAAGCTTTCATATATCTAATTTTGGAGCTGCATTTCAGCAGCAATTTGAAAAATCAAGTGCACAGGCTTCCCAAATGTCCAGAAGCTACCTAGATTCCCTCCCTTTAATTTATTCCCCTAAAGTTAGGTGCCCCATGCTATCTAGTAGGCCAAAAATAACAGGGACAATTCAGTGCCTTATGACCTCCCATTAAATATCTAAATTAGGAGTGTTCAGATGGAAGTTGCAGTAGTATTTTAATAAAAGTACAGTAAATAAGGCAACTGGTAATAAATCTCTTAATAAACATGTAGTCGATGGTGCATTTAATTTGATGGCAGACTCCACTTTCAAATAATCCAAAAATTGAATTTTGTAAGAATAAAGACACAGAGTCCACCTCTCTGACGCTGTTCTTAAGAAATGTGTTTACACATTTAGAAGATATCAATGCTAAGAAGCTTCCTTTCATATTTAAATTTGGTTGGAAAGCTCTGTTACTTATTTCAAGTAAATGAATATATATACTTGTTCGGCTACCCCAGGACATTTATGAAAAGAAGATGCGGTCTTAATGAGGCGAGCTTTAGTGTGACATTTGAATCATTAGATGCCTCATTAGCTGCTAGGAAAACAGACTTCAGTCTTCTGCTTTCCCTTTTCTAATATTAGTTAACAGTAATTCAATTGCTTCAATAACTCCAGGTGACTCCAATTTCATAGCAAGCTCTTTGAAAGGCTAAAGAGATCACCTTAAGTTCCTAAAGGCTTGAGACTAAGTGTGTTTAAATCACTTTGTGTGGCTCCAGCCCAACATCATGCACGAAGGGGAGGAAGATGATGAAAGAAAACCAACATATCTTCCAAAATCCATTTCTGAACACAGAGAATGGACACTTAAATACATAGATAGGGATAGAGAATTGCAATCCATTTACGTATCTAGTTTATAAATATTTACATTATCTGCCCTTTCTTATTCAGCCTATAGTTTAAAATGGGAAAAAAAAGATCCTATTCTTATAAATTACCTGCATAATTTCATTTGCTGGAAATTAGCCAGTTTAATTTCTACCTTATGCAGAACACATTCTTTTCATGTGGCATACATATTAAGAATAGTTTAAAAGAAAATCAGTTGAAAAGTTAATACAAAACAAAGTAGTTGAACTATATACAAAATAAACAAGGACCTACTGTATAGCACAGGGAACTACATTCAATATCTTGTAATAACCTGTAATGAAAAAGAATCTGAAAAAGAATATATTTATATGAATCACTTTTCTGTACACCTGAAACTAATACAACATTGTAAATCAACTCTACTTCAATAAAGCACACACACACACACAAACCAAAAACAAAGTAGTTGACTCCAAGGAGAAAATGGGTTTCATTGATCCTTATGTTAGTATTCTAAAATAAATGAAAATTTTAATGAGGGAGTCATACTGCATCACCACTGAAGAGAGTCACAAAGAATTTATATAAATGTGACTATATTTATTTATACAGACATGTTTCCCAATTTCCTTTTTGACTATTGAAGAGAGCTAATTCCTAGAAAACATTTCCTAGATGTCTTCTTTCATATACCATGCCTTTGGATATGAAATTAATTCCAAGCAAAGAAATAAAATACTCAAAAAAGGAAAGTAATTTTATGATCTGACCTTTAATGTTATTTCAAGAGACACTGTCATAGATCCTTGGTTCTGGTTTTCATGCATCTGCAATTATCCTTTCACCCATCTCTTGTGGCAGAGAGTCAAATATGCTTGTATATGGAAAACTTCCAAATCATAAAAATGATGTGTATATTGACTAAGTTAATGCACTGGGGCAAGAACTGTTTCCTGGAAATTTTGAAACAAATGACTATAGTTTTGATTAAAGTAAAACAACACACATATACATATACACACAGATATACACACACATACATACATATACACCTATACATATGTACACACAAAAATACACTGCATACATATATATGCAAATATATATATAGACATAGATATATAAATATATAGCATTATATATACGTATATATACAGATATATTAATATGTAGGTTTTTTTTAATTGATAGAGTCTGTCCTACATTGCCTAAACTATTATTACGGCTTGGGATAAACCTGAAATGTGAAAATTGGGAATCCCTTGTTTCATTTTGAGAAGGAGAAATTTTGGTATACTCTCCAGAGTAGAAGAAGAAGCCTCTTCACGTCAACCAGACGCTTCAGAGGAACATTAACATCTTGAGATTTCTAGCAAATTAACGGCCCAGGTAACAAAATGCAAGGAACTCTGGCCAGTTGCTTACTCACTCGGTTGGATCTGGCTGCTTCTCCACGTATTCCCACCACACTAAATGGAGCATGAGTCATTTGAGTAATGAGTCAGAAAATGTTTAGCAGCCTCAGTGCAACAGCAGACGTGATGCTTAAGATAAATTTCAGAGGTATTAGGATGGTGTTTCCATTTCTGCTCTAGGCAGAACATATTTGTCGCTGGTGATGAACAAAATTCTTCCCTCCTTCCCAGGAGACAGAAGCTGGATCGTATGCTATCTCAAGGCTCATTCCAGCCTAAGATTTAAAATTTCAAGCAAAAACAATTGTAAGAGGCAAAGGCAGTATACATATGTCCTCATTCAGTGCCCTGTTCAATGTTAGTTTTGCAAAATTGTGTCTAATGGATTCACTGGTCACTTCAGTGACTCCACTTTCAAGTACTAAAGCCTTTGTTAAAAAGAAAATGCTTAAGTGAAAAAAAGTTTAAAAAGAAATGAATTTTGGAAATCAGTGGAATTAACCGATCATCACAGATATTTTTAATTCACAATGCCTAGATTATCACCACAGGGATTACCATTAGGCTTTGGGTTTTAAACACAGTAGCACTGTTAATCTGATTTTAAGCAATTTCTTTTCAGCTTCCATGGTGTCACGGAATCCTGTTTTGTCCTTCTGCTTTTGACGTGCCAGTTGTTGCAGAAAGCCAGCTATACTGTAGCTATGAGTTGCTGAATGGCGCCGTGGAGGCAGTGTAATCTACAGCTTTACCAGTTTGAGGGTTACACACCCTGAATTTGAGTATTGTTTGGACAACTCGCTGCCTTTCTAGCTCAGGCAAGTCGCTGTTTCCATGCAATAAGTTTCTTCTCCTACAGGTCGCATCTCGCATGACAATTCCTATCAACTAGCTGAGGCTGTCTGGAGTAGTTAGGCAGGATGCTGAGGGATAGAGTGCCATGCTTGATGACTGATGCCTGCCAAGGGTGTTCTACAAGGGAGTGGTGGCAATTTTGCCCTGTATTTGCCATCCGTTGACTAGAATAGAACTGCTCAGGTGTGAACACAAATCACCAGGAATCTTTTTAAAATGCAGATTCTGATTCGGTAGGTCTGGGGTGGTGAAATTACACATTTCTAATAGAATCCCGGGTGATGCTGATATTGCTGGTTCAGGGACCTCAAGGAGCAAGGTAAGGTCGCTTCCAGCTCTGACTGAATATATAACCTCTCTCTCTCTCTCTCTGTCTCTCATGCACACGTACACACACACACACACACACACACACACACACACACACACACACACATACACTTTCTTCCTTTGGTATGTATACGAAAAGGTGTTTACCAAATGCCAGGAATAGTGATTAGCACATTAATTCATGATATCACTTAACTGATTTAATTTTCAGCTACCTTACCGCCCCCCCAAAAGCAAAGTTGCCTAAAAGTTTCCAGGAAAGGAAATGAAGACTTAAGGAGGGTAACTAATTTGCCTAACAACACAGAACTGACAGGTAGTCTAGATGAGATTTAAACCCAGGGAGACTAACACCAGTACCTTTGTTCTTGACCTCTATTATACTTTGCCTAAATATCATAACAACGTTGGTATGCCTACTCGTGCCAGCCACTAGGAGGTTTCACACACATTATCTCTTCCCTTTTCTTAACTACCCGAGGAGGTAGGTAATATCATTATTTTTATTTCACAGATAACAAAATTAATTAACCTTCCTTCAATAGCCTCAAACTCAGAAACAACTATAGCAATTCTTATTTAAGTAAAAGATTAGATCAATAAAATATCTATAATGAACTAAACACATGAAACCGTATGTTAATGAGAAGAAAATTTAGCAGCATGTATAATCACCAGGCTAAAGAAAAACACATGACTATCAGTGAATACATAGAAAATATTCTTTTATAAATTCATGCTATGTCAATGCATTTTTGACAGGTGAGCCCAAATGCCTCTGTACACTTTAGCCATGAGGTTATCAAAGTCTAAATAATTACTGGTCCCAAACAGAACCCATCGGTGGGATTTACAGTTGGAGAAGTAGCAAAGATTCATTTCTTATCACCCCCTTTTACTACCTATAAGATCCTTCTTTATTAACAAGCTAATGAAACAAGATTCTACCAGTAAATTTCCCTGGAGATGAGACTCCAATACAAGCACACTTATGCATGCTTAAGAAGAGCAGACACCATACTGACTTGAGAGCAGTATTTTTGCTTTACTTTGTTCAAAAACAAGTTTGTTTAAAAACCAAAAGGTTTGAAGCAGTGATTATTAATCTTCGCTGTAGGCTAAACTTTGTGTGCAGTGTGTGCAGGGGACTTTAAAACTAAAATACTGATGCCTAGATCCTACACCCCCAGAGATGCTGATTTAATTGAACTGAGGTGCAACCTAGGCATCGGGATGTTTTAAAGCACCTTAGTTTTCTATTGTGAAACCGAGGTTACGAATCACTTGATTGGGCTTCCCTGGTGGCGCAGTGGTTAAGAATCCGCCTGCCAATGCAGGGGACAAGGGTTCAAGCCCTTGTCCGGGAAGCTCCCACATGCCGCGGAGCAACAAAGCCCAGGCGCCACAACTACTGAGCCTGCGCTCTAGAGCCCACAAGCCACAACTACGGAAGCCCGCGTGCCTAGATCCCGTGCTCCTCAACAAGAGAAGCCAACACAATGAGAAGCCCACGCACTGCAATGAAGAGTAGCCCCAGCTTGCCGCAACTAGAGAAAGCACCCACGCAGCAAGGAAGACCCAACGCAGACAAAAATAAATAAAATAAACAAATAAATTTAAAAAAAAAAGAATTACTTGATTAAAGAAATGCCTGTACCACGTGGGGGGACAGAAGATGAATGTCAAAGGAATGAATGTCTAATTGGTGAATGCCATCATTAGAGCAGACTGTGGAGGTACTAGGACAGTGGGAGCGTTTTCTCCCCTGCAGATATGCTTAAATTTCATAAACATATATATTGTAACAGAAAAGAATTTTACAGAACAGTTGTTGCATAGTCCTAACTACCAAAATGATTTTCTCCCCTTACCAGAGTTGTTTCCACTGGAGGGCAGCCTCCTCTTGGGAAGAAATGAACGTGGCACTTCACCTTCTCACCAAACCAAAGTTTGAAATATTGACTGAGACTGTAACACTTGCATGAATTTCATTTTGAGACAATATCCAGAAGATGGAGTGTTTGGTGTGAAAAGAATTTGTGTTATATGTCAAGATACTGCCAAATTAAATATTTATTTCTGTCTACTAAAAGAATAAAAGCTTAACCCAAAACATAAATATGTACATGTATGGGAGGCCCTGAGGTATACAAGCATAATAACACCAATAACATAATACCAATAACAACAGTGTACAAGCAAAAAGTAACATTTATTACACACTTACTATGTGTCAGATTCCGTGCTAAGCAATTTAAATATTTTACTTGATACTCAGAATAATCTGATATTTTGTAGGTGAGAAAATGGAAGTTGAGAACTGTTAAAAGAAATGTGTCCACGATCATACATCAAATAAGGGGCTGAGCTAGGACATGATCCCCATCTGTCTGACTCCAAAGCCAGGCCTTGTAAGTGCTGTAGGCGGTACAGTGGTGAGCATAGCTGCCTTCCAAAGCCAGCCCTTGGAACCACCAATGACACTCCTTTACTGAGTAGAAGCATCAGGGTCCCTGTGCAGCAGGAGACCATCTAACTCAGCACACATCAACATGACAGCATGAGAAGAAAAGTTTCTTTGTCTTAGGTTACAAAAAAACCTAAAAGGAGATGATTTGGGCAGAGTGAGAAATTCCTTATTTCTCCTTAATGTTTTTCATATTTTGGGACGTTTGTGGCTCTCTCCATTTCATTGTGCAACTCCTCTCAATCTCATTATGGATGAATTTGGCTTTCCTATTGCTATGTCTTCAGTCACCATACAGAACCTTGTACCAGATGGTCATATTTCCTCAGAGACTTATTCCCTAGATTAGGGGTTGGCAAACGTTTTGAACAAAGGGCCAGACAGTAAATATTTCAGGCTCCGCAGGCCCCGCATTCTCTTTTGCAACTACTCAACTCTGCTGGTATAGCATGAAAGCAGTCAGAGATGATATGATATTATAGATGATATGAATGAAAGGGCAAGGCTGTGTTCCAACAGAACTTTATTTATAGTCACTGAAACTATCATTTTCATGTGTCACAAATTATTATTACACCTTTTATTTTTTTTAACCATTCAAAAATGTAAAAACAATCCTTAGCTCATGAGCCACACAGCAACAGGCGGCAGGCGAGATTCGGTTGATGGAGTGACATTTGCTAGCCTCCGTCCTACATGACACGCAACATTTTGTCATGTTCAAAGATCTCATCTGGCAATGGCTCCGTGCTCAAAGACCAGAAGTATCCGCAGGTACCAGTCAGAATCACTTGCCTTCCCTAAAACCACTTTTTAAATATTTTACACATATTCTCTAAAAGTATCCGAGTTAAATCACCAGCTCTCTAGGAAGTATTAGAAAGAATAGTATCAGTATAAACTGATATTTTAAAACACTTCATCTCACACAGTTACAACGCATTCCACCTTATAAACTTTTCTTGAGAAAGGATTCTAGAATCTGGGCTCTGAAAGGGATCTTAAAGGTCATAAAGGCCAGTTGTTTTCAAAAGGCATTCTCCAGAGCCTGCAAGGGCCTTACTGGTATTTGCAGAAACAGCCGTACAAAATGGCCTGGGGTTAAGAAATCTAGCAGGGGTGTGCTGGAGCCGGCTCCCACTGGCTCATCAGAACTGCGTGTTACATTTTCAGGATTTTGTGAGCCCGCTGATGTCAGGTTGATAAACTGAAATTGGCCATGGTGGGAGCATTTGCCCTGTGGAAATCTCCAAATCCTCTAGTGCTGCATATCAAGATTTTTTTCCCCCTGAGAGCCAGTTGTTAATAATTTATCAGCACCACCACTGCCCATTACCCGCGTCCAACAAAGAAGCTCCTCTTAGATCTGTTTTACACACACACTACACTCATGAACTAGGGAGGCCATATCAGTGAGTCCAAATGAAGGTAGGTAATATTGCCCCAAGCCATAAACAAGTGGATACAAGATCAAGCACTGTTTTTGTATCATGCTTAAGTCACTGCTCCCTTTGGAATCCCAAATGCACTCTCATTTTGTATTAAATATGGTCAACTGAAGACTAAGGAATTCAAACATTTTGCCCAGGACTAAAGATTTATCAGAACCTATTGTCTCCTCTAATTATATTTGTTCATCTAACATGGAAAAGGAGAAAGAAATTACAGAGGACCTCACTCCATTGTACAACTGTGATCCAGAATGTGCCATTTCCACTTCCGTGTAATGCTAGCTAACTATCCACAAAGATCCAGCCCATTTCCCCTTTTCTTTATTTTTGCTATTGCTGAATGAAGATCCTTTCAATGTAATAACTAGCAATGCCCTAATGTTCCTGACTATATGTGTTTGTTTTTAGGCAGGAGGCTCTCTGATTATTTTTGGTTCTTGGTCTCACTCCACTAAACTACATGAGCCCATAAACCTATTCCAAAGAAATCATTTTTAATTTATTTTGTCTGTATTTGCTACCTTCATCTTAGTTTTGCATCACTTCAGGCATCAACAAAACCACTTTAGTACAGCTCTTTCCCTTTAGCTTTGCCAGATTAGAAAATAAAAAGAACACTTACAGTTACTAGTTGAGCTGGAATATCTAAAGGGGGATTATGTCCCTGTTTGTCAGTAAATATGATAACAGTTCATATAAGAGTAGGCTGAAGCTCAGTGGTCATACCTAATTCTGAAACAAATGCCTCTCTAAGCAGCAGAAAAGAATACACAGGACTCTAACGTTCCTGAAACCTCACGACAACATATGCATGCGTAGTCAGAAATGTGTAGGCTCTCATAAATCTACCTCTCCAATCCTCAGAAAGCAATCTTTGGAGCCAGACACAGATGTATTTCGTTGGAGTTCTATTGAAACTCTTTACGTTATATGGCCATGGTGGTATTCACCCTGGGGTTATTCACATACACTTTTAATTATTTATTTATGGACTCACCCGGTGTTATTTTTCATTCAGACACATTCTGCAACAAAATATTTAAGTGAAATTCTGAGACTCACAAAGTCGTGCAGTGAATGCAAGAAAGGTCCATCAATACTCTTGTGAGTTAACAGAGGGCACCTAGAGGTTAAACCAGGCTTGGTACTCAAATGCACATCTCAGCATAAAGCTATCACTTCAGTACAGAAATTCTAACTCCAGTTGCTTTTCAAGACAAATATTCCAGTAACCTGATTTTTCTACTTCTTTGATTGGTTCACAAGTAATAGAGCAGAATCGATAATCCAGAACCCGTTCATAGTCTATGAAAATATTTTCCAGTGGGCGTTCTGTGTAACACGATTATGAGAGAGATTACAGTTTCTCTAGTATTAAAAAAAAAAGTTCTGAATTTGAGTAAGTCTGGGAGATGCTGAGTTTAGCCATTTTTTCCTTCCTTGTAGAGTTCTCAGAGCCTTTAATATGCTTATGTGCACTGAGATTCCCCCAAGAAGGGCAATATAGTGTACAGCACTTTATTTATTTATTTTTTAATTTATTTATTTTTGCGGTACGCGGGCCTCTCACTGTTGTGGCCTCTCCCGTTGTGGCGCACAGGCTCCGGACGTGCAGGCTCAGCTGCCATGGCTCACGGGCCTATCTGCTCCACGGCATGTGGGATCTTCCCGGACCGGGGCACGAACCCGTGTCCCCTGCATCAGCAGGCGGACTCTCAACCACTGCACCACCAGGGACGCCCTACAGCATTTTATTTTATTTATAAAATCATTTATTTTATTTTATTTATTTTTGGCTGCGTTGGGTCTTCGTTTCTGCACACGGGCTTTCTCTAGTTGCGGTAAGCAGGGGCTGCTCTTCGTTGCGGTGCGCGGGCTTCTCATTGTGGCGGCTTCTCTTTGTTGCAGAGCATGGGCTCTAGGCATGAGGGCTTCAGTAGTTGTGGCACATGGGCTCAGTAGTTGTGGCATGCAGTCTCTAAAGTGGAGGCTCAGTAGTCGTGGCACACAGGCTTAGTTGCTCTGCAGCATGTGGGATCTTCCTGGACCAGGGATCGAACCCGTGTCCCCTGCATTGGCAGGCAGATTCTTAACCACTGTGCCACCAGGTAAGTCCCTTCCACACATTTTAAATCGAAAGAACTTTCTTCTCATGGAGCACCTCAAGATACGAGTGTCCCATGAAACACACTTGGGGGAATGCTGGATCATAGGACACAGCTGAGATTTAAATATGAGCACCAAAATTAGAGCAATAAAGAGAGGGGAGAATCATCTGAGATCCCTCTCACGTGAGCACATCCGTAGCAGTGAGATTAATACAACAGAGACTTCTGAGTTCTTCCTTACCCATTTCCAGACCCTAACAGAGAAATAAAGAAAGGGGGTCAGGGTGAGAGCTCAGCAGTCCTGTAAGATAACCGCCCCCCAACTATTTGATAGTTCCCCTGACTTACCATTTACGCATCAAGATAGTCAGATGTGTGCTAATTCATCAAAAACTTCAAAGTTAGGAATTAAAAATAAAGATCTGAGCTTGATTTGCAGTTAAGGAGAGTCAACTGGAGACAGGTATTCAAACATCCTGCATAGGAAGGATCACAAATTTAGAGAAAAGACTTCCTTCCATCTAAGCTCTATATAAGAAAAGTAATTGCCTGATATATATTGGGATAAAGAAAGGAATTTTAAAAAATGTTTTGTTTTGTCCCTACAGTTTGGAGGTAAAACAACAGTAGAGATGAACAAGCCATATAGTTCAAGTTTCTCATTTCACAAATGGAAAAACTGAGGCTCAAGGAATTTAAAGGTTTGATCAAGGTCATGCAAGACATTAGCTAATGGCAGATTTGGGATTGCTACTCAGATCTCTTGACTAATGGGTCCACTGAGCTAAAGGAAGGGACTGACAAGCCCATTTGATTATCTGTTTCTATTTCCTAACCCTTTATTAAAATAATTAGCCATTATTTATTAAGTTTCTGATAAATGCCAGGCACTGAGCTAAGCTGTTTAATATGTTCTCTCATTGGGCTTCCCTGGTGGCACAGTGGTTGGGAGTCCGCCTGCCGATGCAGGGGACACGGGTTCGTGCCCCAGTCTGGGACGATCCCACATGCCGTGGAGCGGCTGGGCCCGTGAGCCATGGCCACTGAGCCTGCGCGTCCGGAGCCTGTGCTCCGCAATGGGAGAGGCCACAACAGTGAGAGGCCCGCGTACCGCAAAAAAAAAAAAAAAAAAAAAAAATGTTCTCTCATTTTATCTTCTGACCATGGTAATGTGGTCAGTTTTATCCTTATTTCAGTTATGACACAGAAGTTTCATACTATGTCCATCATCACACAGCTTGCCAGGGGTAGAATGTGTATCAGGAGGCAAGTCAGCCTAACTCCAAAGCCCATGCACTTCACTTGACTTTCTCTTTTTTCCCATCCCTCCCCCCACACCCTGCCACCACCATGCTTCTACCACTCCTTCTCCTTCCATTTCCATTTAAAAGCAGTTGTGATTAAAATCAAAGGTCAGCTGCCCATAACTTAATTCAAATGTTCTTTCTTCCTTGCTTTCAGACACGTTACTATCTTCCATCATCCACATCGACCAAGAAGGACTTAGGCTGAGATGAGTGTGCATAAAATAATCTGCCACAAGTTGGGCACCTTGGAGAGACCATTCTCTTAGCCCTTAAGGAAACTGAACTTGGTCATATTTCCTTTCTCCCCACATCTACTAAAGATCAACTGATACAGAATGGAAGAACTTGCTAATAATTTATTACTGATTTCCTTAAAATATTTCATCAATAAAGGATGCACACAGTCAAATGACTTTGGAATCTAGGGACAGGATCTGAAAAACACCATTCTCTAAATTTCTCAGACAGGAGAGGGGGAGGAGGAGTGTACAGATAGATCATCTGCATCAGAATCCCCTGAGACTGGGGCCTCGCAATCCCATCCCAGACTAAGTCAGTCAGAATCTCTGGAGCGGAATCCAGGACTCGGCATTTGAATAAGCTCCCCTGGCGATTATAATTTACACCAAAGTCAACCTAACCTAAGAAATGACTTGTGTGTTGCTTATAGGACTCAGGTGTTTCCCAAGCTTCCTTCAAGAAACCAGATTTCAGCTACAGGAGTGGGAGACAATGTCTGCTGAGTCCAGAGAGAGTGATGAAAACATTCTCTTGAGAGAGACTGCTCTCTGGGCTGGATGGGATCTGCGTGGCAGGTGACTCTGGCAGGAGATCATCCAGAACAAGGCTATGCAACGAGACCACCTTCCTTGGTGCTAACTTTAAAATCAACAAAACTCAACAAGAAACTATTTGAGCATCATTTTAACTTTTTTCGTAGAAAACATAAATCATGCAAGCACAGGGTAACACATTCAAATAGATGCAAAGCACTTAAAGTAAAAAATGAGTCTTCCTCCCACACCAGCACTTGTCTCCTGCACTTCAGAAACGCACTTTGCAGAGTAACACGTATAACATATATAACACATATATGTGTGTATTCCTTTCTTTTAATACAGTGGAAGGAAGCCCATTGTACAGATAGCTCTGTATCTTTCATTTTCACCTCAGTAACATATCTTGGAGTCCATTTTCTACCTTACATGTACATATATATTACATATATAATTCTCTTTAACAGCATCAGTTTTATATCATATAAATATACCATAAATCATCTGACCAGTTTACATTGGATAGATACTGAGATTTCTTCGATTCCTAGAGTGATGCTACAAGGAACACTGTTATTCATATGTCTTTGCCCACATGTCAAGATTTATCTTGAGGATAAATTTATACAAGCAAAATTGCAAAGGCAAAGGATACACGCATTTTTATTTTTTTATTATTTATTTACTTATTTTAATTTTTATTTTTGGCTGTGTTGGATCTTAGTTGCGGGATCTTCGTTGAGGCACACAGGATCTTTTGTTGTGGTGCGCGGGCTCTTTGTGGCATGCGGTCTTCTCTCTAGTTGTGGCGTGTGGGTTTTCCCTCTCTAGTTGTGACACGTGGCTTCCAGAGCACCCGGGCTCTGTAGTTTGTGGCACACAGGCTCTCTAGTTGAGGCACATGAGCTCAGTAGCTGTGGTGCATGGACTTAGTTGTCCTGAGGCATGTGGGGGTCTTAGTTCCCTGACCAGGCATCGAACCTGTGTCCCCTGCATTGTAATTCTTTACCACCGGATCCCCAAGGAAGTCCCAAAGGATATATGCATTTTTATATGAGATATTGCCAAAATTTCCCTCCAAAGAGGTTGTAGCAATTTAAGCTTCTATTAATGGCATACGATACTGCTTATTTCCCCCACACCCTCACCAGTACAGTGTATTTCTTTTTTTTTTTTTTTGCGGTACGCGGGCCTCTCACTGTTGTGGCCTCTCCCGTTGCGGAGCACAGGCTCTGGACGCGCAGGCTCAGCGGCCATGGCTCACGGGCCTAGCCGCTCTGCGGCATGTGGGATCCTCCCGGACTGGGGCATGAACCCACGTCCACTGCATCGGCAGGCGGACTCTCAACCACTGCGCCACCAGGGAAGCCCAGTACAGTGTATTTCTGATTTTAATTTAATTTGCCACTGTGACTTCTTACTGGAGAAAGTGCTGACCGGATAACATGAATGTAACTTGGCAGCTATATTTCTCCTGGAGAATGAACACACTGGCATTCTAATTTATCATCTTCTTATGAGTTAGGTAAGCATAAGGCAGTGGCCTTGACCCTTTTCCACTCTGGGTAAATGTACAAACTTCAGTTTCTAGACTTGCAAACCTAGGTACATAGCGATGCACCAAGAAACTACACACCTACAAGATGCTGAAAGGAGTCGGCGTCTAATTTGCTCTTTGAAAATTTAGAAATAAATTTCAAAACTAAAATATTTCTTCTCATCAGTTAATCACTTAAAATGTAAGTAAACTCTAAAAAGTTTAAAAATGACTACAAACAAAATTTCCTAGCTCAAGTCTGCAAGAGGGGAGGAACTCTGTTGGATGCTTTGGACAAAACCTCCTTAATGGACAGAAGATATTTGGTTCAAACAAAATCTACCATACTCAACACTCTGCTTCATGGATTCAAAAGTTAATCAAAATTCATACTACAGGGCTTCCCTGGTGGCGCAGTGGTTGAGAGTCTGCCTGCCGATGCAGGGGACTGGGTTCATGCCCCAGTCCGGGAAGATTCCACATGCCGCAGGGCGGCTGGGCCCGTGCCATGGCCGCTGAGGCCACAACAGTGAGAGGCCCGCGTACCGCAAAAAAAAAAAATAAATAAAAAATAAAAATAAAAAATTCATACTACAGATGTTGTCACTGATTGTCACAACAGAAAATCAGAAGCCTTCCTCACCCATCAACTCTGTACACTACCTACAGGGAATAACAGACAATGTGCTGCTTCTTCCAGTAATTCTTAGGATGTTATCGATTTATTATTTATCTTTCACTAAGCCCATGCACTTAGGAGGAAATAGGGTATAATATATATGCACTTTCAGAAAACTGCTTTAATGAGTCTTTCAGAAGTGCCTGCTTTGCAACAGAGAATTACTTAAGTACTGGAAATCCAATCAACTAATATTTATTTTGCAACTTCTAAGCACATGCCAAAAAATGTTACCCCATGAGTAAAATAAGTCCCTCTGGAAAAATACATTAATTCAACACATATTTCCTGAGTGTTTACTATGGGCCAGGCACTGAGCTGGCACCATTGCTCCCGAAGGAAATAAGGCAGAGTCCCTGCCCTTGAGTTAGGAATAGCCAGATGCAAGATACAGCCAAGTTGACAGATGACTTAGAGCACAGGATATACATAGTAGGATCACAGAAAAAAAGAGCTCCTAATCAAGGCTTGAGGGAATCTGGGAGGCTTCTAGGAGGAGGCAATCTAAAATGATTCCTAAATAGGATTCAGCCAAGAGAAAAAATGAACAGAATCAAGGAAATACTGCTTTACCATAGAAGTCCACCTAAAACCAAATGAAAGTTGACAATGGGATGGTATCCACCGGATATACCGTGAGCCAGGGTTAGAATATATGCAGCCTTCATGACAGAAAACAAACCTCTAAAAAGTTTTCTGAAAATCTGAGCCCTCAAATAAGAATAAAAGAAAAGCTTAGCACCACACATGCACATACTCAAACT
Source organism: Globicephala melas (assembly GCF_963455315.2). Lineage (NCBI taxonomy): Eukaryota > Metazoa > Chordata > Mammalia > Artiodactyla > Delphinidae > Globicephala > Globicephala melas. Next base: position 29,009,319 of record NC_083324.2, on the reverse strand, counting down.
GAAACATATTACAAATACCAATACCATACATTTTCACCAACTCTGAAAAATCCAATGGACATTTTACAGAGTCTAGAATGTGCTCCCTAATTCCCTCCCTGTGTCCCCACCCCCATTAAACTGCAGCATGAACGTCTGGTTTTGAGGCCCACCTTCTCAGCACTTAAAACTTTCAGAATCTAATTAGAGATAGTCAGAGAGGAAGAGGATAGGCTTGATGGACTGAGATATATTTTCTGTCCCTGGTGTTTATATTATTTTGACAGCAAGGAGGCCTAAAGTAGGAATTGGTTCCAAGCAAACTCCCCGAAGGATATCAACAAGGAAAAATAGCCACTGAGCTGTATAAATCCACTTGCTACAAACTTACACACACATAATAACCAGGAATGAAGTTTAATCCTTACAGGAAAACAATGAAAAATCCAGGTATGCTGATTTGGCCCTCTCCACATCTTAGAGGACTAAAGTTAGCTCTTCAATATGCGATGCTAGGAAACAAGATGAAAATGGCAAACGGGAAAATGAAATGAGCCTTCTGAGATTCATTTGTTAGCTTGTTCATTCAAATATACTGTAGGAGAGCGTGATTTCCATAAAGAAATTATTCAATTTTGAACACTAACTTGTGCTGTTTGGGGAAGGATTGCCTGGTTCTAGCTAATAGCAGACACTTCCCAGAGTCCCAGATTATGTAGCTTTGGGAGAAGAAAGAGTTTGGGTAGGCTGAAGAACAGGAACTTTTACTGCCACCATATTGAAGTGATTTAAGAGGTATCAGTTTGGGTTGCTACAGTCACCCTAGTTATGTGGTCTGTGTTCCAAGTGGAACAGCTTCCAATGTGTTCTTTTCAGAATTTAAGGGGGGAAAAAGAAAAGGAAAATCAGATTTCAAACCTGTCCTTTAATGAAAGGCTGTTAAAGTGATTTATCTTAACAAAGTGACCTTCAAATTAGAAGCTGTACGTATTCTTATAACATTTTGAATTCCACACATCCTATTAAAATTAGGTTAGAAAAAAAGTTTATACATATAAATACATACACGCTCATATAATTTTATATATATACACATATAACTGCATATATACATATAGATATTATAGATACGCCATGTATTTGTGACATAATAATTTATCAAGATGCTGAAAGGAAAGGCAAAGAAAAAATATAGTCTATTAGTTAGAAATAGATATAACTATATAACGATACAATACTATATACAGACATATGGACACACACAGACACAAACACACTTCAAAATAACAGTGGTTTAAGCAGACATATTTTTATTCTCCCACATAAGTCTGAGACCAGCAGACCAGAAGTGGTCTGGCCACCAGCTCTGCAGACATCTGAAACCAGGGCTACTTCCAGATTTGTGTTCTACCACCCCTAGGGTATGGTCCTTACTTTCACGGTCTGAGATGGCACTCCAGCCATCCCATCCACTCTCTAGGCAGCAGGTTAGAGGCGGGGCAGACCTCCAACCTTTAAGCAAATGTTTTAGTTGTTGCATGTATCGCTTCTCCTCACTCCCACCGTCCAGAATTTAGTTATACAGCCATACTAAAAAGCAAAGAGGGTTGGAAACATAGTGTTTATTCTAGGCAGTTAGGTAGGCTCACAGAAGCAATATAGCTGGGTAATTTAAGAAGGAAAGGTATCACATGTAGGAAAGTGACCTGAGTATGGAGACAGTGAGGGGAATCTTGCCCTCTTCCAACTCCCAGCATTGGCAGGTCTCAGAGTGGTCGCTGTGTATGTGCCTGGGGTTCAGCACTGCCCTGACGGCTATAGCAAAGGTCCTGGGGAAGTGCTTGGCATGTACGAAGTAAACTGCTGCAATAGCAAAGCCTGACCTTAAATAATGGTTCAACTAGGACAATGGGCAGCTTGGCCATCACCAGGGTGTCCTGAAGACCAGAGCCTTTCTCCAAGTTCTGGGGAACTGATAACCTTTCAGTAAGTGGGCAAGAATTGTTCTTCTAGTAGTAATCTACAGGTGGTTCCACTTAGTTGTACTCTCTCACTTTGCACCATTGAGACCACAGGCAAGACTGGTTTCGATCATAAATAGGGAAAGAAGACCCATTCTTTTGTCCTTATGATACTACCTAGCCCAAGGAAAGTATTACTTTGAATTGATATTATAAACAAAGCTCTAACCCAGATGACAAGACACTTCTTCCCTGCACATTAATTTATACATGCAACACATATCACTGAAGAAAAGTGTTTGGAGTTTCTACCAGAACAACAGACCTGAAATTAGTGCTGAAAAACATTCACAGACAGAATTTTACCCCTGTGCCCTAGCTTTCTACATTGGTAACTTGCAATTTTTGCTGCTCTATGAAATTAATAAATAGCTTAGTAATTTTAAAAAAATACACTCGGAGTACATTATAGCTCTGTGTTAATTGGAAATGACTGTCATCTCCAACTGTCTGACACCATGTTTGACTTTCTGTTCCTCCATACTTTGACCTTTCCCTTGAACAAAGTGTAGGGATATCCAAGTACACTTCTTTTAGGAACACACTGCCCTTCCTTTGAGCTGACATGTCTAGAATGAAGAACTCAGAGCCAGCCAATGTGCAAAAACACTTCTCCCCAGTGCCACGTTCTTAGGTGGGTCAGAAAGTCTATCAAATTCTACTTCACGAATAAAACTAATTCCTATAATATGAGCTGGGGAGCTGCATTAATATTTCTAAGACCAAATATTCTCCCTCAAGTAATATAAATTTATAGCTATGACTTTTCCCATTGCTCTATCGACTGTTCATGGTATATGAAAGTAATTAGGCTGCTCTGAAAGCCACAGCTGCATTGAGAACTATATTTGAGTAAACACAAAAGAAAAGTACTTTGAGTGTTACTTTTAAAGTTTCCATAAAAGTTAACATTTATAAAAATATTGTTTCCAGTTTATGTTTAGAAGCTAGCCCCCTTAGTTACTGAAGGGGGATGTATGAAAGTCTGTGGAAACGAAGTGTACTGGCATCCTGCCACATGGAATACTGCAGAATTCTGTGATAATCCAGATCTGACCAGGCCACAACTCAAAGCATGTCCTGCAAAATACAGTACCTACGCACAGTGAAAATGACCTCTGTAACTCTAACCCATGAGAGACTGAATACACAAAGGATGATGGCCAGACTATATATAAAAAGAGAACTCTGGCCCACAGTCTGCAGCAACCATTCCAGGAAGCCAAACAACAACCTCTGTAACAGTTGGCCCCAAATGGTCAGTACTTAATATATAGTGCCTGGTTTCCCCAATTTTTGCTTCTGGCCTCCAACTTAGGACCAACCAGAGAAAGCTAAATAACCTCCCCTAACCAGCCACAGAGGATGTCCTGCTTCTATCTAGCCTGGCTCCAGCTTCCCCATGTCAACAACCTCTAGTCGGGGCACACTTCTTTCCTCTCTAAAGCTTCCACTCCCATGATTGCCTCTGAGTCTCTGCCAAGTGCAGGTAACGGTGGCAGACTCCCTTGCATTAGCAAGCTCTGGCTAAATAGCCTTTGCTTGTCCTTATTCGGGTGATCTTCGTTTATTTCCACCCCCTGTTCTTCCTGGTGTCTATCTAGCCCGCTGGGCCCTGTGCTAGGAGCTCCCTCTGCTTTCTCCTCTCCATCTTACAGCATCTTCATTCTTCCCTGCTGCCTGGGGCTGTCCTTCCGGAGATGACCTGCTCCTCCTCTATTCTAGGCTGATGCTTCCAACTGCATTTGTTTTCAGTATTTCTCCTCCTCCTTCCTGCACCCTTTATTGCCATCTATTGTGTCCTTTCCTGTGTCCCACAGATGTCACCAGGACAGCGGGGGAAGAGTCACAGGGCATCCACTACGCTAAGCACGGTGGAGCTACCGTGAGGACAGGATATGAAAAGTCAAGACCTTGGCCTTGCCAAGAAAAGGGATCATTACAGATTGAATGACCTGCATTAAATTTTGAGCCCAAACTGGGCAGCCGATCTGGAAGCTAAGAAAAAAAGCAAAAAGCCAGGAGCCAATAGCAACAGACTGAGGGGTCAGAAGTGACCAGTATCAAGAGAGTGGAGTGGACAGAGGTAAGCCAGGAGAAGAGGAATCAGAGGAAAGAGAAAACTCATCAGGAAGAACGCAACTGTCCAGATTAAGCCGAGGACACCATGTCAACCACTGTTTTCTTTATACTGAGCTCTGGGACCTCAGCAAGCCACATCTTAAAGAAAAAGCATGTGGAGGGTCACCAAGCATTTCTGCCCAAAATGTATTTTCCTTTGCAATATAGTCTCTAGTTAAGCATTCAAATCCCACACATAAGGGTAATAAAACACTTCTCACCAACTTCCTCTTCCAAGGCTCAGAACACTCTCTTCTTTCCGTTTTGTCTTCGGTCTCCCCTTTTCTGTTGATTCCTCTACTAATCCTTATGTCTTCTCTTTCTTACAAATAAGTGTTCTCACTCATGTTAAACTCGCAAGTTACCAACTTCTTTTTCTCCTTTCTTTAACCACAAACATTCTTGAAGGAATCTTCTGAACACCCAATCTGCACTGTCTCCTCAGTCAAATACAATGTTGGCTTCTTCCCTCTGCCATTCTAATAGAATTGCTTTCCAAGGTCACTAATGACGACCTCGGGCCCAAATCTCATGCTGTCCTGCAGTCCCCACATGCTGCAGGACTCTCTTGGTCCACCTTGACTTTTCGGGCACCACACTCCCTCAGGACCCTCCTTCAGCTCAGCTATTTCTTATTCTTGCAGTGCTGCCCAGTCCCCTTTCCCATCCCCCAGGCTCCTCTGCTTTGGAAACTTGACCTTGTCTCCAAAATCCATGCCAAATTGCCATTTCCTCTGTCTCTCCAGAAACAGACACCACCAAGTTCTCCTCTGTTGTTCTTGGTGTTTGAGTCAGTCTCCTATGCAGCCTCATGGTAAGGTGATCTGCACCCCTGTGTTCTATTCTCCCTTAGCCTGTTAGCTCCTTGCAGGTAAAGACTAAGTCTCATCCAGGTCTAAGAACAGAACGGGACACATAACAGGTATGGGCTCTGGAGTCTGGCTACTTACACAGTAAGTATGACAACAGTATCTACCTCATGGAACAATGCCAGCATGCTGGCTGTTATCATCATTATCATCAAGAGATGAGAGTTAAATTCTACTGAACCTAATAATGTGAAAAAAAAAAAGTGTATTATCCCCCTGTGAATTTTCTACTGTATGATTTCAGAAATTTCATTTTTTTAAAAAAGTGCTTCTAGTTACCTGGAAGACATGAAAGCTCAAATTTATTTCTGGTAGTCTCAGTTTTGTACAAGCATACTGTTTTTTAAATTATTTTATACGGCACTATCCCCACCTCATTTTCTGTACTCATGGAGAAAGAAAGCCTGTAGAACCACTGTATGCCTATTTATCTTAGAAGGAAAAGGGAAGGAATACTAAGGTCATGAGGGGAAAATAGGGGCAAGTGCAAAGAAAATAATCACAGGTAACTTTGGACAACATTGGTATTGGGAGAAAGGATCAGTAGGAAGATTTTTCTCACAACCCTGCATCCCAGAGCCCTAAACACTTTTCCTGACTTCCACTAACAACAGTGAGAACTTTTGTTATAAAAGTATTTTTATGGCAGCTAACAAGCATTAAATGTTTAATCATTATAACATATGTAGGAGAACAGTACTGTTACTTTACAGATAAGAAACTGGGACTCATAGATGTCCAATAGCTTGCTGAAAGTCCTATATCTAGAAAGCAGCAGAAATAGAACTTGAACTCTGATCTTTCAGACTCAGGAACACTTACCCATTTTTAACCATGTCCACTACCTCCCCAAAAGTGTTGTAAGAAAATAATCAGTCATCATCCAAAGAAATTATACAGCTCTTTCTCCATGACAAACATGGGGTTAGAGGCTCCAAGTGAAGCCTAAGCCTAAATCCTCAGTCTCCAACACCAAGGAACTGATGGGATTAAGACCATCAAGGGTTCACATTAAAGGGTCACTCTTGACTCCTCTTCTAATGAAGTTTAAATGGAAGCTCACTCTTTAAAACCTATATTACCAACTTCACTTCAAAGCTTCATTCTCTTTGCTTTACCCAGACCCCATCTTGAAGTTCCAATGGCCCAGCCTATACAATGTGTATGTGAATGAGATAAAACAACCAAGATATTGAGCAAGGAGCCCCAGTCTAATTGGTGAGAGGAACACCACCACCACCACCACCAGATTGCCAGATGCAAAGAAAGAGAGAACACAACGGAGGTACAAAATAAAGGCGTGTTCACAGCTATTGGTATCAGTAAGGCTTCACAGAGAAATTAGCATTAGAACTAAGAATGTTTAGATCACATTCTTTCATCTTAAAATTGCAATAGCGTCTAGAAAGATGTACCATAACTACCTACCAACCAACTGCCAAAGTAGAAATTTAATTCCAGCCTTCATATTGCAGAGCCCACCAAAACTTAACATTCAGAAACAATTTGATGGGGTTTTTTTTTGAACAATTAAAAGAGAGGACATCTTCCAGATTAATGGATAGCAATTGAGTAAATGTGTTCTTTTGCTTAGAAATCCCAGAAATAATTATTGGCATAAAAGGTAACCCTCAAGTAAAATGTCGACCATTTTTCAAATTGTGTTTTCTCTCCACTCAGAGTTATTAATAAACTTACCACATTTTGGTTAAAATATTCGTTCACAGGGAATATTAATTTTCCTCAAATGGTTAGGGTTATACTATTTTAAAATGAACTTCACCAACAGACATTAATTTGGTTGAGTTTTTGAACATAGGTAATTCCACTGGGCAACGAAAGTTACTTAATACTCTTCCATCTTTCACAAGAGCACAGAAGAGCAACTTCATTTTAAATGTTTAATTAGAAGTAAAACCAAGTTTTATAATGATATACCACACTGCCAGCAAGTAATAAAGATAAACATCTTTGCACACTATCAACACTGAGAAACGCTGTCAAATTTTGCTTTGCTTACAGATTGCAGGAAGAAACTTCTAAAGTATTAAATGGCTTTTCAGATACCACTTTTGCATTTGGTGGTGGTTTTTCTCTTTTCTCTAACAGCTTGTGGTTGGGGTCATTTGAGGCATTAGAGTTTTGACAGTGACATTTCCTCATAATTGAGAGAAGTTTATGAGGTTCAGACATAATCATGTGTGCCTTTAGCAAACATACTGTTCACATTTTGAGAGAAACTGCTGATGCAGCCTGATGAAACTGTTCCAGGGCTGCCAAATCGCCAACAGATGTGCTTGTCTGCCAAGGGATTTCCCTTGGAATGTTCTGTCTTCTATCTGCTTAGAGAAAGTTCATTTAAAATCTGTTAAAATGTATTAATGCACAGTGTCGCATTATACCTGGCTGTGGGCATGCTGGCAAAAGAGATGTTATGGAAAGACTGGCACTGGGGTATCTCACAAAAACTTAGAGATCCATTCAAAGCAGAAGACTCCCCTGCCCCCAGTCTCCGGAAGGGAGGGCTCATCCAGTCTGCTTAACTTACATTGCATAATTCCATAGAGTATGAGAACAGAAAGGGGCGCATCTACTCCTCTACACCCATTTGAGATATGTTTGTTATTGACACTGCAGTCTAGAGAGATTAAGCAACTTGTCCATAGTCACATGGTCAGTTGTCCAGTGACAAACAATGTGGTCACTTGCAAACACCCATTTGATTAAGAAAACAAAAGGTAGTTCTTACCTGTCAGTCTTGCACAAAGGATGTGAGGCTCTGAGGGGGAGCAGAATACACTATACCCTCCCACCCCCACCCCCCAAAATACACCACTTGGTATGTAGATTATTTTGAGCTGAAGACAATCAACAGAGTTAGAAAGAGCTGTTTACCTTCCCCTTAACTGCCTAAAAGAATTTAGATAGAGGATCTGTACTAGGAAGAGAGCTAATATCAAAGATAACTCTTTATATTAGAAAGACTTCTCTGCATGGCGTGGCTAACAGTTGTTTACCAAACATCTGCTCTTCTCATCTTCCTGTGATTCATCTTCCTCCTCTTTGAATCCCTAGATCCCTACTCCCTTCTCCTTAGCTCAGAAGGGCATATAAGTCTTAATTGTCTGCCTTTTGGTCTCACATCTTTGGGGCTCCTGTATGCAGAAAATTTATTTTTCTTCTGTTAATCTGTTTGGTGTCAATTTAATTATTAGACCAACCAAAGAACCTAGAAGAGAGGAAGGGGAATGTTTACAGCCCATACAGCTCAAAGATAAGATCCTTTTGAGTATGGAGCTAAAACTTTAAATTATTACCAAATCAATGTTTTTGATAATTTCTATTGTGACTATTATGCAGGAATCTAATTTCAAAAACTTCATTAGAGTTACAAACTTAACCATTAAGAGAAGGATTAACATGACTTTCTTTAGTGAATTAAAATTGACTTCTGGGTGCTGATACAAGGGTAAGACAATATCACAGTGACTGTACCTGCAAGGAAGTAAAATGCTAAGTTCTTTAGTTAAAAAAAGACAAGGGAAAAAAAAGGAATGCAATACTCAAAGTCTGAATGAAACCAGTATATATACTCATTCCTGGATTAATGTGAATGTTCATCTGCCAACTGAAAAGTATAATGAACAGCTATTGTTCCTGCCTATCTAAACTCCCTTCCTGTAGGGTTGGATTTCTCCACCCCAGCACTATTGACATTTTGCATCAGATAATTCCAGGTTGTGGAGTGCTATCCTTTGCATTGTAGATATGTATGCCCTCCACCCATTAGACGCCAGTAACATCACCTCTCCAGTCATGACAGGCAAAAATGTCTCCAGATGTTGCTAAATGTCTCCAGATGGTGGTGGGTGGCAAGGGGACAAATCAATTCCTGGTGAGAACCACTGCTTTAAGGGAAAACCCCTCGTTGCTGCACTGGCCAGCCTGCCATTCACATCATATGCCTAGTAGTTACTTAGACCTCAGTAATCTCCTGGCCAGGGCCTTCCCAATGTCCACCAATCTGTCCTGCTGAGGGCACAAGTTGCCAGCTCTTCATCTCCAGAACTTGTCCTTTAATCCCATATTCTACCCAGCATCCTCTCAAACCTCATTTCTTTTTTTTCCTAGCTAAGTTATGCAAAGCATACAACTATAACAACCAAAGAAATCTACCTGATAAAAAGCTAAGTAGATAGGCTTCCCTGGTGGCACAGTGGTTAAGAATCCACCTGCCAATGCAGGGGACACGGGTTCGGGCCCTGGTCCGGGAAGATTCCACATGATGTGGAGCAGCTGAGCCCATGCACCACAACTACTGAGCCTGCGCTCTAGAGCCCACGAGCCACAACTGCTGAGCCTGCATGCTGCAGCACCTAAAGCCTGCAGGCCCTAGAGCCTGTGCTCTGCAACAAGAGAAGCCACCGCAATGAGAAGCCCACACACCGCAACAGAGAGTAGCCCCCACTCACCACAACTAGAGAAAAGACCGCCCACAGCAACAAAGACCCAATGCAGCCAAAATTAAAAATAAATAAACTTTTTAAAAAAAGCTAAGTAGAGGGCTTCCCCGGTGGCACAGTGGTTGAGAGTCTGCCTGCCGATGCAGGGAACACGGATTCGTGGCCCCGTCCGGGAAGATCCCACATGCCGCAGAGAGGCTAGGCCCGTAAGCCATGGCCACTGAGCCTGCGCGTCCGGAGCCTGTGCTCCGCAACGGGAGAGGCCACAACAGTGAGAGGCCTGCGTACCACAAAAAAAAAAAAAAAAGCTAAGTAGAAAATAATTGTTTTCATTCATGTTGGTAAAAAAATAATAATGTATTTGTTGTATATTAATAGTAGAATAAGGCAGGAACATAGAATCACACACCCCCCATAACTAACAAAACTAGTAAGGAAATAGCATTTTTAAAGGCTAAAATTTTACCAGCAGCTATAAAACCAGCAAAGTGCTATGAGCTGCTGCTAGAAATTTTTAAACTATAAGCTAAGAAAAGAAAATGAAGTTCTGGTAAAGTTATCTCCTTAATTCTTCCTACCCCAGCCCTACATACACCTAGAGGCAACACTAAAGAAAGAAAATAGACAGAATTCTAAGAAGTCTCAAAAATACCCTAAAATTTGTAAAGGTACAGACGGAGAGAAGGGGAGTGATTAGAAAACCTGGACAAATTCAAGGAATACAGCTTTATTACAGAAGCTCCTACATATCATTTTAAGACCTTATCAGGAGGATGGCGCCAAGCTTTTCTGGAGCTAAGGGACGACTGTGGCTCTGAGGTAGCCCTGGAGATATAAACAAAACAAAACAAAACAAAAAAAACCTGGTTCTTGCCTGGCACACAGTTCAATCGAGGAGGAGACATAAGAAGAAACAAATATGGCACAGTGTTTGAAATAACATAATAACATATATGTTTTTACAAGAATAATCTTCTGGCCAAAGTTTTTTCCAGGCAGTAAGGCTGATGAGTAGAATAGACGAGACATCATGGACTGGAAAAAATACTTGACTTATTATCCAGAACAACAAAGCACATGGAGAAACAATAGGAGAGGAGATTAACAGCGCCACTTAAAGGAGCTCCAGAGACGGGAGCGAGCCGCGACTATCAGTACGGACACCAGAGACGGGCATGAGACGCTAAAGCTGCTGCTGCCGCCACCAAGAAGCCTGTGCGCGAGCACAGGTCACTCTCCACACCTGCCCTCCCGGGAGCCTGTGCAACCCGCCACAGCCAGGTTTCCGTGATTCAGGGACAACTTCCCCGGGAGAACGCACGGCGCGCCTCAGGCTGGTGTAATGTCACGCCGGCCTCTGCCGCCGCAGGCTCGTCCCACATCCGTACCCCTCCCTCCCGGCGGCCTAAGTGAGCCAGAGCCCCCGAATTAGCGGCTCCTTTAACCCCGTCCTGTCTGAGCGAAGAACAGACAGCCTCTGGCGACCTACACGCAGAGGCGGGGCCAGATCCAAACCTGAACCCCAGGAGCTGTGCGAACAAAGAAGAGAAAGGGAAATCTCTCCTAGCAGCCTCAGGAGCAGCGGATTAAAATCTCCACAATCAACATGATATGCCCTGCATCTGTGGAATACCTGAATAGACAACGAATCATCCCAAATTGAGGAGAAGGACTTTGGGAGCAAAGATATATATATATTTTTTTTTCCCTTTCTCTCTTTTTGTGAGTGTGTATAAGTATGTGTCTGTGTGAGATTTTGTCTCTATAGCTTTGCTTTCACCATTTGTCCTAGGGTTCTGTTGGTCCTTTTTTTTACATTAAAAATTTTTTTCTTAATAATTATTTTTTATTTTAATAACTTTATTTTGTTTTATCTTACTTTATCTTATTTTATTTTATCTTCTTCCTCCCTCCCTCCCTCCCTCTCTCTCTCTCTCTCTCTCTCTCTCTCTCTTTCTTTCTTTCTTTCTATTTTTTCTCCCTTTTATTCTGAGCCATGGGGATGAAAGGCTCATGGTGCTCCAGCCAGGCTTCAGGGCTGTGCCTCTGAGAGGGGACAGCCAAGTTCAGTAGACTGGTCCACAAGAGACCTCCCAGCTCCACGTAATATCAAACGGCAAAAATCTCCCAGACATCTCCATCTCAACACCAAGACCCAGCTCCACTCAACGACCAGCAAGCTACAGGGCTGGACACCCTATGCCAAACAACTAGCAAGACAGGAACACAACCCCATCCATTAGCAGGGAGGCTGCCTAAAATCATAATAAGGCGACAGACACCCCAAAACACACAACCAGACGTGGACCTGCCCACCAGAAAGACAAGATCAAGCCTCATCCACCAGAACACAGGCACTATTCCCCTCTACCAGGAACCCTACACAACCCACTGAACCACCCTTAGCCACTGAGGACAGAAACCAAAAACAATGAAAACTATGAACATGCAGCCTACGAAAAGGAGACCCCCAAACACGGTAAGTTAAGCAAAATGAGAAGAGAGAAAAACACACAGCACATGAAGGAGCAAGGCAACAACCCACCGGACTTAACAAATGAAGAGGAAACAGGCAGTCTACCTGAAAAAGAATTCAGAATACTGATAGTAAAGATGATACAAAATCTTGGAAATAGAAGAGAGAAAATACAAGAAACGTTTAAGGGCTTCCCTGGTGGTGCAGTGGTTGAGAGTCTGCCTGCCGATGCAGGGGACACAGGCTCGTGCCCCGGTCCAGGAAGATCCCACATGCCGAGGAGCGGCTAGGCCCGTGAGCCATGGCCGCTGAGCCTGCACGTCCGAAGCCTGTGCTCTGCAACGGGAGAGGCCACAACAGTGAGAGGCCCGCGTACCACAAAAAAAATAAATAAATAAAAAATAAAAAGAAACGTTTAACAAGGACCTAGAGGAACTAAAGAGCAAACAAACAGTGATGAACAACAAAATAAATGAAATTAAAAATTCTCTAGAAGGGATCAAGAGCAGAATAACTGAGGCAGAGGAACAGATAAGTGACCTGGAAGATAAAATAGTGGAAATAACTACTGCAGAGCAGAATAAAGAAAAAAGAATGAAAAGAATTGAGGACAGTCTCAGAGACGTCTGGAACAACATGAAATGCACCAACATTCGACTTATAGGGGTCCCAGAAGAAGAAGAGAAAAAGAAAGGGACTGAGAAAATATTTGAAGAGATTACAGTTGAAAACTTCCCTAATATGTGAAAGGAAATAGTAAATCAAGTCCAGGAAGCACGGAGAGTCCTATACAGGATAAATCCAAGGAGAAACACAACAAGACACATATTAATCCCAGTATCAAAACTTAAATACAAAGAAAAAAAATTAAAAGCAGCAAGGCAAAAACAACAAATAACATACAAGGGAATCCACATAAGGTTAACAGCTAACCTTACAGCAGAAACTCTGCAAGCCAGAAGGGAGTGGCAGGACATATTTAAAGTGATGAAGGAGAAGAGCCTACAACCAAGATTACGCTACTCAGCAAGGATCTCATTCAGATTTGATGGAGAAGTTAAAACCTTTACAGACAAGCAAAAGCTAAGAGAATTCAGCACCACCAAACCAGCTTTACAACAAATGCTAAAGGAACTTCTCTAGGCAGGAAACACAAGAGAAGGAAAACACCTACAATAACAAACCAAAAACAATTAAGAAAATGGTAATAGGAACATGCATATCAATAATTACCTTAAATCTAAACGGATTAAATGCTCCAACCAAAAGACACAGACTGGCTGAATCGATACAAAAACAAGACCCATATATATGCTGTCTACAAGAGACCCACTTCAGACCTAGGGACACATACAGACTGAAAGTGAGGGAATGGGAAAAGATATTCCATGCAAATGGAAATCAAAAGAAAGCTGGAATAGCAATTCTCATATCCGACAAAATAGACTTTAAAATAAAGACTATTATAAGAGACAAAGAAGGACACTACATAATGATCAAGGGATCGATCCAGGAAGAAGATATAACAATTGTAAATATTTATTCACCCAACATAGGAGCACCTCAATACATAAGGCAAATACTAACAGCCATAAGGGGAAATCGACAGTAACACAATCATAGTAGGGGACTTTAACACCCCCCTTTCACCAATGGACAGATCATCCAAAATGAAAACAAATAAGGAAACACAAGCCTTAAATGATATATTAAACAAGATGGACTTAATTGATATTTATAGGATATTCCATCCAAAAACAGCAGAATACAGTTTCTTCTCAAGTGTTCATGGAACATTCTCAAGGATAGATCATATCTTGGGATACAAATGAAGCCTCGGTAAATTTAAGAAAATTGAAATCGTATCAAGCATCTTTTCTGACCACAATGCTATGAAACTAGGTATCAATTACAGGGAAAAAGTCTGTAAAAATACAAACAAACACATGGAGGCTAAACAATACACTACTTAATAACCAAGAGATCACTGAAGAAATCAAAGAGGAAATCAAAAAATACCTTGAAACAAATGACAATGAGAACATGATGACGCAAAACCTATGGGATGCAGCAAAAGCAGTTCTAAGAGGAAAGTTCATAGCAATACAATCATACCTTAAGAAACAAAAAACATCTCAAATAAACAACCTAACCTTACGCCTAAAGCAGTTAGAGAAAGAATAACAAAATAACACCAAAGTTAGCAGAAGGAAAGAAATCATAAAGATCAGACCAAAAATAAATGAAAAAGAAAGGAAGGAAACGATAGCAAAGATCAATAAAACTACAAGCTGGTTCTTTGAGAAGATAAACAAAACTGATAAACCATTAGCCAGACTCATCAAGAAAAAAAGGGAGAAGACTCAAATCAATAGAATTAGAAATGAAAAAGGAGAAGTAACAACTGACACTGCAGAAATACAAAGGATCATGAGAGATTACTACAAGCAACTCTATGCCAATAAAATGGACAATCTGGAAGAAATGGACAAATTCTTAGAAATGCACAGCGTTCTGAGATTGAACCAGGAAGAAATAGAAAATATGAACAGACCAATCACAAGCAATGAAATTGAAACCGTGATTAAAAATCTTCCATCAAACAAAAGCCCGGGACCAGATGGCTACACAGGCGAATCCATCAAACATTTAGAGAAGAGCTAACACCTATCCTTCTCAAATTCTTCCAAAATATAGCAGAGGGAGGAACACTCCCAAACTCATTCTACGAGGCCACCATCACCCTGATACCAAAACCAGACAAAGATGTCACAAAGAAAGAAAACTACAAGCCAATATCACTGATGAACATAGATGCAAAAATCCTCAACAAAATACTAGCAAACAGAATCCAACAGCACATTAAAAGGATCATACACCATGATCAAGTGGGGTTTATTCCAGGAATGCACGGAATCTTCAATATATGCAAATCAATCAATGTGATACACCATATTAACAAATTGAAGGAGAAAACCCATATGATCATCTCAATAGATGCAGAGAAAGCTTTTGACAAAATTCAACACCCATTTATGATAAAAACCCTCCAGAAAGTAGGCATAGAGGGAACTTTCCTCAACATAATAAAGGCCATATATGACAAACCCACAGTCAACATCATCCCTAAAGGTGAAAAACTGAAACCATTTCCACTAAGATCAGGAACAAGACAAGGTTGCCCCCTCTCACCACTATTATTCAACATAGTTTTGGAAGTCTTAGCTACAGCAATCAGAGAAGATAAAGAAATAAAAGGAATCCAAATTGTAAAAGAAGAAGTAAAGCTGTCACTGTTTGCAGATGACATGATACTCTACATAGAGAATCCTAAAGATGCTACCAGAAAGCTACTAGAGCTAATCAATGAATCTGGTAAAGTACCAGGATACAAAATTAATGCACAGAAATCTCTAGCATTTCTATACACTAATGATGAAAAATCTGAAAGTGAAATTAAGAAGACATTCCCATTTACCATTGCAAGAAAAAGAATAAAATATCTAGGAATAAACCTACCTAAGGAGACAAAAGACCTTTATGCAGAAAATTATAAGGCACTGATGAAAGAAATTAAAAATGATAGAAATAGGGCTTCACTGGTGGCGCGGTGGTTGAGGGTCTGCCTGCCAATGCAGGGGACACAGGTTCATGCCCCAGTCCAGGAAGTTCCCACATGCCATGAAGTGGCTGGGCCCGTGAGACATGGCCGTTGGGTCTGCACGTCCGGAGCCTGTGCTCCGCAGCAGGAGAGGCCACAACAGTGAGAGGCCCGCGTACCGCAAAAGAAAAAAAAAAAAAAAGATGATAGAAACAGATGGAGAGATATACCATGTTCTTGGATTGGAAGAATCTATATTGTGAAAATGACTCTACTATCCAAAGCAATCTACAGATTTAATGCAATCCTTATCAAACTACCAGTGGCATTTTTCACAGAACTAGAAAAGAAATTTTCACAATTTGTACGGAAACACAAAAGACCCCAAAAGCCAAAGTAATCATCAGAAAGAAAAACGGAGCTGGAGGAATCCAGCTCCCTGACTTCAGACTATACTACAAAGCTACAGTAATCAAGACAGTATGGTACTGGCACAAAAACAGAAATATAGATCAATGGAACAGGATAGAAAGCCCAGAGAGAAACCCACACACCTATGGTCACCCTATCTTTGATAAAGGAGGCAAGAATATACCATGAAGAAAAGACAGCCTCTTCAATAAGTGGTGCTGGGAAAACTGGACAGCTACATGTAAAAGTATGATATTAGAACACTCCCTAACACCATACACAAAAATAAACTCAAAATGGATTAAAGACCTAAATGTAAGGCCAGACACTATCAAACCCTTACAGGAAAACATAGGCAGAACACTCTATGACATAAATCATAGACCCACCTCCTAAAGAAATGGAAATAAAAACAAAAATAAACAAATGGGACCTAATGAAACTTCAAAGCTTTTGCACAGCAAAGGAAACCATAAACAAGACCAAAAGACAACCCTCAGAATGGGAGAAAATATTTGCAAATGAAGCAACTGACAAAGGATTAATCTCCAAAATTTACAGGCAGCTCATGCAACTCAATATCAAAAAAACAAACAACCCAATCCAGAAATAGGCAGAAGACCTAAATAGACATTTCTCCAAAGAACATATACAGATTGCCAACAAACACATGAATGAATGCTCAACATCATTAATCATTAGAGAAATGGAAATCAAAACTACAATGCGATATCATCTCACACCAGTCAGAATGGCCATTATCCAAAAATCTACAAACAATAAATGCTGGAGAGGGTGTGGAGAAAAGGGAACCCTCTTGCACTGTTGGTGGGAATGTAAATTGATACAGCCAATATGGAGAATAGTATGGAGGTTCCTTAAAAAACTAAAATTAGACCTACCATACGACCCAGCAATCCTACTACTGGGCATATACCCTGAGAAAACCATAATTCAAAACGACTCATGTACCAAAATGTTCACTGCAGCACTATTTACAATAGCCAGGACATGGAAGCAACCTAAGTGTCTGTCAACGGATGAATGGATAAAGAAGATGTGGCACATATATACACTGGAATATTACTCAGCCATAAAAAGAAATGAAATTGAGTTATTTGTAGTGAGGTGGGTGGACCTAGAGTCATACAGAGTGAAGTAAGTCAGAAAGAGAAAAACAAGTACCGTATGCCAACACATATATATGGAATCTAAGAAAAAAAAAATGGTCATGAAGAATCTAGGGGCAAGATGGTAATAAAGACACAGATCTTCTAGAGAATGGACTTGAGGATATGGGGAGGGGGAAGGGTAAGCTGTGACAAAGTGAGAGAGTGGCATGGACATATATACACTACCAAATGTAAAATAGGTAGCTAGTGGGAAGCAGCCGCATAGCACAGGGAGATCAGCTCGGTGCTTTGTGACCACCTAGAGGGGTGGGATAGGGAGGGTGGGAGGGAGGGAGATGCAAGAGGGAAGACATATGGGAACATATGTATGTGTATAACTGATTCATTTTGTTATAAAGCAGAAACTAACACACCATTGTAAAGCAATTATACTCCAATAAAGATGTTAAAAAAAAAAGAAAGAAAAAGACCTTATCAAGACTGCCAGTACATACTATAGATTTTCCTGGTATGAAAAGATGCCCCCTCTGGGCAGATCAATTAGAAAATGGCATCCCCTCCTCTGGGCTGAGGCAGCCGTGCACCAGGCACACTCTTTGTGAGCAGAGTGAAGACTGGAGTTTAGTCCCTACTCCATCCCCTCAACCAGGTGTCCTTTTGCAGAAAAAACCTGCAGGACATTTCATGGCAGCCCTGTCAACAGAGGCAGAAGGAACACCGGAACTTGCTGATTTGCAGTGCAACATGGCCAGTGAGGGGATGTGTTAAAGCCCATACGAGTGGGAACAATGAGGGTTGAGGAATAGGCCCAGGGACAGGATACTTAATAGGATCATAGAGCAGAGTTCCGGTCCCCCCCGGCATGAAGTGTGCTCTGCTCCACCACAGCTTTCCTGTCCCACATCTCTACAATGTTTATTGCAGTGGCTTTGAAGTTTTAAAATGTACGAGAATCACCTGGAACGCTTATGGAAACGAAGATTACTGGGCCTCATCTCCAGAGTTTCTGACTTAATTAGGGTGAGTTGGGGCCAAGAATTCCCTTCATTAATTGATGCTGCTGGTCCCGGGCCCACACTGTGAAAATCAATTCTTTAGAAAAATAGGTAGAAAACAGCATTCAGTTCTCAAACAATGGCTCAGAATGGTGAAGACAAACTAGTCCCAAATAATTTGAAAAGGGATCAAGGAAGATCCACTCACATCACTTCAGAAAAAAAAGAAGAAAAGAAAAAACAGAAACGTACCTATCTTAATAGTGAGTGGGACAAAAAGAGAAGGCATGACCACCATGCAGACATACTATGTGACGGAGAGGATGGACAGGTGAGGGTGGAGAGGAATATAACACACAGGACAGATGAAGAACTCAGCTGGAAGAAAATATAACTCAAGGAACAGAAACAAATACCCAATGAGTATTCTTTAATATTAAAGAGCTTAATAAGAATATTCAATAGAAGTTCAAAGTGGAGAATGTACAAGGAAATTCCAGAGCTAAGGACACACTGAAAAATATTATGTACCACTGAAGATCTCTTAAGTAAAAAAAAGAGAACTAGAGAAAAAAAAAGAGAACTAGAAAAAAGTCAAAGCTAAAAACCAAATTTACAGAATGACAGAGAAATTCAAAATAATTATAATGAATACTTAAGGAAAAGGCAAGGAACTTGTTAAAGCAAACAGAAAGCACATTAAAGTGGAAGACAGATAAAGGAACACAACAAAAATATTATTCGTGTCCCCTGAAACAGTGGACCAGAAAAAGAAAACTGAGTTATCACACAGAAACATTTCCCTAGAAGAGAAAGAACTAAATACACAGATGAAAATGACATATAATACTGAGAAAAAATGAAACAATCAGTATTAAAATACCCTAATTAACCTATTACACATCGATAAAACTAGAGTTATTCCAGCATCTAAGAAGAAAGCGAGTCAATTCCAATAGGGAAAAAGAATCAGCCTGGCCTCATACTTTCCACAGCAACATCCAATCTCTGAAAATCATGCAGCAAAATTTGTAACCTTCAGAGGGAAAGAGAAGGTGTCCTGAGAATGCCATATCAGCCAAGTTGTTATTCAACTATAAAAGCAGTAGGCAAATATTCTGAGAAGTGAAAAACCTAAGAAAATAGAACTCTCATGAGACTTCCTTAGAAAAAAATCTTGATGAAGAAAGTTATCCAACCAAGAGAAAAGTCAAAATAAATAATTCTGGGATGTACAAACCACAGTAACAAGACTAGTAATGAGCAGTGGGTCCAAAGAAAAATAGAACCAGAACTAAACAAATGGGAGAATTACATTTGCAAAACAATGAGGATGCTATAAACCCATCAGAGTAAATATAATGTAAGCAACAAAGCTGGAAGGTAGTGACAGAGGAAGTTGGAAGAAAGGAATTACTTCTGAGTTTCTCCCATTCTTATAAGGTTAATTCTTACTATCTACCTATTTTTCTATTTTCCTGTCTGTATATGTATATTAGGAGATGCTCTTTAACTATTCACAGCGAATATTTCTGGGAGGTAGGATTTAGGATGTGTTTCTTTTTTATAATTTTCTGAATTGCTTACATTTTCCATGATGAGCATAAGTTACTTATAAAAACAGATAATCATCACTCTAAAATGAATACATAAAATATGATGCTACTTTTCTGACTTACTGAGTATAAGTGAATTTTTTCTATGATCATACATCTCGAAGTACCTCTGAATAAAGCATCATTCTGAAAACTCATCCTCATTGTAAAGTACCCTAGAAGGAAATGGTATACAAGAATGAACAGAATGGAGCCAAGGCAATCACCCTGAAAGATGCTGTGTTTTATTTTCTTAAACAAATCTCTGGCTTCTGCTCCTGTAACTAGCAGTATCTAACGTTACTGAGTGCCTACAATGGTGCTAGGCAATATATTAACATACTTTATAAATATTTCATTATTTAATCCACAAAGTAACTATAAGGTGATTCTAGTAATAATGATGATGATGAGAGTAATAGCAGCTCAGATTTATCGAGTGCCTACTATGTGCTTAATGCTGTTCCAAGTGATTTGTATGTAGCAACAATTTTAAGTGGGACGTCCTTATTACCATAGGAGCCATTGGTTAGTAGAAGAGAAAATCATCAAGGTTAGCTTTTAGAAAAGCAAGATTTACATTAGTATATGTATTTAAAGAAACTGCACGGGTGAACCTGATCCTGTGTGGAGAGAAAACACAAAGAAAGAAAGCTGGCAGAATTATGGAACTAACTGAATACTGTTGGCCACAAAAGTGAGAGGAATCAAGACTATAGTAGGACTCTGACACTGTAGGTACAAAGACCTTGGTTAACTTCTGGTTGTCCTGGAAACAGGATTCCAATAATTACAATGAGATAAAACCACATGCTAATAAAGAAAACAGTAATTAGAGTTGGGGCCACACAGAGAGACCAATTCCATCTTAGGAGACGATCCAAAAGGAGCTTAAGATGTATTTTTGCCACAAATAATTAAGTCCTGAAGAGGAAGAATGTGGTTTAAGTATGAAAGGGTCAGGTTAAAATGACATGCTCAAGAGTACTGCTATTCTGAGTGTTGCTTCTCCTAGCAGCTCTGACCAAGTAATTGCAGGTAGCAAATTATGGAGGTACATATAGCCCTATTCCACTCATCAGCTTCTCCTCCTTGTAGGGAGCAGCATAGAGTAAGAATCAAGGAGTGGCATGCCTTTGGTGTCCTATGTGATGAGCCAAAGGATTGAGGAGACCTCTGCTCACTCTCCCTCCCCCTACTATTGCCCAGGAGGTCTGGATCTATGCAGGATGGAGAATAAATCAAGAACCAACAAGTTCATTTAATCCTCACAACATCCTTAGGAATTACATTGTTATCATCATCCCCATTTCACAGATTTCACAATTACTGGGAGGAACAGTAATCAGAGGGTAAGTGATCTATCTGCGGCCTATTCGAAACAAGAGCTTTCTGACTTTATTCAGACTCCCCTCTGTTTTCCTGTGATTCCTCCCTTCTCTAAAACTTTCTAGGTGTTTTTGTTGTTGTTGTAGATTTCTATTCTTTTGTATGTACCTTTGTTCTGACCTAAAGTAAGGATTCTGTACTCAAACACACACACACACACACACACACAATAGCACACACAATAAACAAGAAAGAAAGATGATTTTCCCCCAATAGTCATGGCCATAAACTGAAAGCTTAGGCTATATAGCTTAATATGGTTTGGTTTGGTTCAGTTCTAGGGAGCTGGCTCTGTAAATTAAAGGTGTGATCCCTTGAAACCACTAGGATAAAAGTGATTTGAAATCATACCACTGACAGTCATAATAGAAACAAATGCCTACTTACCACTCACAGCTCACCTCTGGTGAGAACAAATCAATAGAGTGAAATGCTTTCAGCTTCTCAGAGAAAGGTTCCACCTGACAGATACCAGGAGATCAAATATTCACACTGCTTAGGACCAAGAAGTATATGGATTAGGACATGTTTGAGAAGGCAGTGGGAGAAGACACAGTATAGAACCCAACCGTGTGAGGCCTCTGGTCGCTATTCCTTTATTTATCTTTCAATTTGTTCATCTCCTTGTCCCTATGCTGTGTGTTTAAACTCCAGTAATAAAAGACAAGGTCCCTGCAACAAGGAGCTCTTGGTCCAGTGGGAAACAGTATGATTTTTATTTATGTTCTGCTACAGATGTGCACAGAGGTGCTATGGAAACACAACGAAGGGGCACCTATTTTTGCCTAGGGGAGTTTTGAGGAGGTTGCCTGAAGTAGAGTTGAGAAACTTTCACAGGAGATGGGAGAGGATGAGAGAGAAAATGGTAAGGAATTCCAAAATTTGGGGCATATGAATTTTTTAAATTGATATATATTTGGTCACTCTATCCCAGATAGAAACATGCAAATGGAAGCCACTCCTAGATATCATCCTTGAAAGCTGAGGATGTTATTACCCAAGTTTACCTGGCTATCTTTACGGAGGCCCAAGCCCAAATCTCTCAGGGATGATATTTTTCTTGCCCATGAGTGTTACTGGAGTCAGAGGGACCAAGCCTTTCTACCTAGTTTCTTGCTCAATGAAAAATCCTCCTTTATGATGTCCCTAACGAACAGTCATCCAATTTCTGTAGTAAATATTGCTCGTTAATTCTTGGCTCCTCAGCCCCTGTTCCCTTTTTGTAAGAGCATCCTGATTCCTTTGGGGGGAATTTCCTCCATACTGTAGGCAGTCTTTGTAGGATAGTAAATTGGGTGCCCTACCATTCCACTAGAAAATTTGAAAGGATCCCTGGAGACCTCTGGTAGATGTTCTGCTGTCCCACACCATATGGACAAAGAATGAGCATGTAACCTAAGCTCAGCCAACTGGCCATTCTCTTACAGGACTAAGTCCTAAGTAGGGTGACACACCACTCAGTCATTCATTCATTACTACAGTGGCACCTCAATAGCCAAGTAGACTCAATCTTGATTCCTCTCCTATTTCTAAGCCTGGTCCTTCCTCCTCCCATCTTGATTCTGTTAATTCCCAGATAGCCTTCTAATAATTTTTTTAAACGTATGTTAGCTCAAGTTGATCTCTGTTACTTGCTTCCAAAGAACCTTAATTCAGCTTAAATCCTTCCACTAATGGGAATATCACTGCTTTGTGGGGCTTATTATTCCACCAGTAGACGTCTGCGATTGCTGCAAAGTTATTAATTCAAGCTAAAATCAGCTTCCCTATTACTAGAGTCTGTCGTCAGGAACTAGAAAGAATAAATTTAGTCCCTCTTCCTTATGACAGCTACTTTCATATCTGATGACTGTAAATAATCACCAATTACCACACCACAAAAGCCAAGTCATCCCTTTCTCAAGATGGAAACCACCAGCGTTTTTTCTAACATGATGTAAATACCAAGACCACAGAAATAGGAGCCTTGGATTGCTTTTGTTTGCTTGTTTATTTAAATATTTATTTATTTGGCTGCGACGGGTCTTAGTTGCGGCATGCGGAATCTTCCTTTGCGGCACTCGGGCTTAGTTTCCCTGCGGCATGTGGGATCTTAGTTCCCCGACCAGGGATCGAACCCACGTCCCCTGCATTGGGGGGTGGATTTTTAACCACTGGAGCACCAAGGAAGTCCCAGAAGCCTGGGATTGCTGACGGACTTCTTTCTCATTTTCATGGGTGCCCAGGGAGGTAAGAAGTCACTTCCTCAGTGAGTCTCCTTGGAAGAGGGCACTTTCCTGTTCATTGTCTTCAAGGGTGGTTGAATGGTAGAATTCTTCTGTAGGATGCAGAAGGCTTTCTTACCAAATATCTATTAGTATCTCTATATTCCTCTCCAGTCTGCCCCCAATTAAAAGTATATTATCTTCTCTACTGAAGTTGGGATAATTGGTGGTTATTTTCAGAGCAACTCATCAGGATGATAGAGATTGATTATTTTTAATTGAGGTAGAAGAGGTGTTGAACATTCACTGGGCACTGAGTAAATGTTGCAAGGATTACAATTTCCCAAACCACGTGTCTGATAAACATCACGTCTTCAATACTTCCACACAAAGTCACTCCTCCCCCCATCCAATCATTCCTCCTTCTCACTCTAACATTCAGTCTAACTACAAGTTTATCTGAAAACATTCCACTAGTTTAGAAAAACATTTGTCTGAAAACTATACTCTTGAGTAGTAGGTCAGAAACCTAAATTCCTATGAACATCAGAAGAGAAACAGAAAGGATGGGGACAGAAGAGTCCTATCCTCTTTTTCCCCTCTGGTCTAACACTCAAGCAGCTTATCTGCCTCCACTCAAGCCTTCTATCCTCCTGCCTCCATCGCCTTTGTATCTTCTCACGGTGAGTGAGGGTTAAGGGCAAGTGATTCCCCCATTCCAGGGACAAAGGGATTCCATTTAGTGTACTCTGCTTGCTTGTGATGGAGCTTTCAGAGGTGCACAGGGCAGTGTCCATCTCTCTCTTGTCTGCTCATGCAGTGGGTAAATCAATCAATCTCTCTCTCTCTCTCTGTCTCTCTCTAAACTCTTCATTTCCAGTGGCCACCAGCCCTGAGGATAATACCCCAGACTGAGCAGGCCTCAGGCAAGCAGCTTGAACCAACACCAACCAGAAGTGAACACACTCTATCCCTCTCTGGCTCCATTTCCTCTAGTGCTATGGGTGTTCTCGGTCGATGGCCCCTCTCACTGCTCAGGTGAGATTTGACTCTTAACTAGGGCAGAAGAGAATGTGTCTGCTCTGGATCCAGGCCACTGAAGCTACTTTAATGCAGGAAAAAGAATACACCAAAGGTTCAGTCCAGCTCTCCAAGGTTCTCATAGATCCAGCTAATAACAAAGGATGACTTAGCTTTCCTTTGGCCTCGTGTGTGTGTGTGTGTGTGTGTGTGTGTGTGTTTTACAGGAAGAAAAAGAGTTGGGCCAAGTAGGAACTGGA
Source organism: Globicephala melas (assembly GCF_963455315.2). Classification (NCBI taxonomy): domain Eukaryota; kingdom Metazoa; phylum Chordata; class Mammalia; order Artiodactyla; family Delphinidae; genus Globicephala; species Globicephala melas. The sequence continues at coordinate 28,984,782 of NC_083324.2, read as the reverse complement.
CCTGATATTATAACAATATCACAAGTTCATCCTCCATCCCATTGCCACATACCAAATTTATTCTTTAGGCTGATTAAAAAAAAATGTAATACAAAAGAAAAAATAAATCCTAAATGATGTACATCCTTATTTGGCTTTGCAATTAAGTGAGAATCACATAAACAGAGAGACCAGTGCTGAATATTTAGGTGACACATGAATAGATAAGACTTAAAAGGAATGGGATGATGATGCAGTGAAAACCATGACGGAAGTGTTTTTTTAATGCTAAAATCACCATTTTTCTTCATGTTTTAATATTTCATAAATGAAGGTTCTTTTCAAGTGATGTGCATATTTAATGTAGAGATTTAAAAATTCTCTAATAACTACATTATTGGTATATTTTACAATTCATGTTATCACAGAACTAATAAATTTTGGTAAATTCTATCCTTTGACCTCTGTACCAGAAACCAGAATGTCCTAAATCCATCCAGGGAAGCCTGCACAAGTTTGACATATTTTTCCTTCTCTTGGTGAAATTTTCTCCCATGCGGCTTTTAGAAGGTGTTCATCATGGCCTATGAGAGAGAGGAATGCCTTGACTGACAATAGCGGTAAGTAAAGTATGTTGGATTCTTTCACCTTATCCCCCTCCTTGAAACTTATGGGCCCGTTCCTGCCAGGTTTGAGTTTATGCCTGGAGGAGATAGCAAAACTGTGTCCTCAACAGGCAGGCTTGCTCCTAAGAGAAGAGAGGAAGAATGGAGCAGGGGAATAGGCTCCCTGATACTGACCCTCAGAATTAAATACACTCACTTGCCAGCAGCTCTGGTCTGGAGCAAATATTTCCATGTGTCATCTTTGAAATATTCCTATAAGCTGGCCAAGACACAGTAAAAGCTAGACATGCTACAGAGAGTGAACAGCAGGTCTAAAACAGGAGCCTTGCTTTCCTACCACCAGCCTAGGGCTGGTTGTATTGGACAACTGGTTCCTACAGGTAGGGCACACACCACCAGGAACACACAGCAGGGGACTCTAGGCACCACACAGTCCTGGTATTAAATAACCGAATCACGTGGTGAGAAATATATTTCTGTTTAAATTCCTGTCCAATCCTTTTTATTGTATCAAGGAGCAAGTCTCGATGTGTTGCCATCTGTCTTAATCAGATAATACTTGTGAATCTCCCCATTAACAAAGGGAGAATAGGCCTCAGGTTCAGAACCACCAACAGGCAACAGCATCTACCTTGAGTAAACCTGTGATAATTTAAATTCACTGAGCATTTTTATGTTTCCCTTCTTTTCATGGTAGGTGGCATGGTTTTCCATTTAAAATGGTGCAGAGTTCCCTTTAAAAACAAAGTTATGTTTTAAAAGTAAGTCAATTTGAAGAAATATTAAATATATTAAATATATATTAATATATTAATGTCATATCAGGTCATACACAGATATGGCAACACTATAAGGGGCACATGGATAGACTGTTATGCCACTTTAAAGACTGATGCACGATTAATTAGATCTTGTTGCTTCCAAACCTACTCAAAAGCAAATAGCATTCTACCCAATAGGTGTGTAAACTCAAGCCTTTCCCATGTATGGGAAGCATTAATATGTCCATCATTGGTAATCCAAAAAATCCACCAGCACTGCTTTTATCCTGGTATTGCATATGGCTCCCTACTCCCTTCCATGGAGTTCAACCTTTTCTTCTTATGGAGGAGCATTTTTCATGATTCTTTCCACTCAGCTCAGGCAGGTACCACCCTGCCCCACATATAGCACACCCATTCATTTCTACCTAGGCACCCTGTTTATGCTGTACCCCCAGCTGGATGTGCTTCAAAGGTCTCACTTCTTAGGTGCCAAGCTGGGTAAAGCTTCCAACTCTCCTTGTATCAAGCCCAGAGTTCTTGCTACCAGAACAACCCTGACTGTATACACAAAGCACATATATAAAGAACTTTATTCCAAGACTTTGTTTGCAGAAGGAAGAGCAGACTGATTGAATACATTGTTCTATGCTGATTTTAATTGTTGCTATAATCTGATCTGTCTCTAACCAGCTAACTGGTATTTAATCGGTTGCTTTAATTTTATGACAAAGCAGCTAGAATGCAGCTGTAGCTAGACACCACACAAGTAAATAAAATGCATTATTATTTTTATTATATTTATGCATGAGTTTTATTCTACTTGTGTCAAAACTATACTCACTTTCACTCCCCTAGTAATTTGTTTGTATTAAGCCATTACTGTGCATTTGCATGGTGAGAACAGTTAGAAATGTCTATTGCCAAATTTAAGTTATATAAAATGTTTTGAGCTGTACTCACCTTCATCTGTCAAATAATCTTGTGATTCATTTAAATATTTATCCAGTTCTTCAATTACTGACATTGTTTCTATTAATTAAAGATATTGGAGTTCAATTCTAAGGAATAAGTAAACACAGAAGTAAAAACAACAGAACAGGGCTTCCCTGGTGGCGCAGTGGTTGAGAGTCCGCCTGCCGATGCAGGGGACTCGGGTTCGTGCCCCAGTCCGGGAAGATCCCACATGCCGCGAAGCGGCTAGGCCCGTGAGCCATGGCCGCTGAACTTGCGCGTCCGGGGCCTGTGCTCCGCAGCAGGAGAGGCCACAACGGTGAGAGGCCCACGTATTGCAAAAAAAAAAAAAAAAAAAAAAACAGAACAAATTCAAATGCACACAAAAAGAATCTGACCTGATTGCCCTGAAATACAATTCCATGCTAGAGTTTCCACATAATTCCCCGTAGAATGAGGCATAACAGCATTAATAAAATTCTGAGTGTTTTAGGAGACTTTGAATATGGGTAAAATAGGTTCCAGAGTCCTGTGTAAGTATTTGAACAACTTGACCTTATTTCAGTTTCTTGAGAGAACTATTAGGGACAGTCACAGAATCAACATGAAAAATTATTAAGGACCCACATAGTGCCTGCCTGAAAGGTCTCAGATAACGATGGCAAACTTCAAAAAAATGTTAATAAAATAAAAATAACTCAAGGCTGTTCTTTTAGATTGCTACCTGTTTTTAAGAGGTAATTTACCAAGAGCTCTCTTTTGCTTTTCCCTGCATTCGGGCTGTACAGGGACACAGTGGCCTCTTCCCATGCCCCCCTGGAGAGCTCTGCTTCTCTCTCGGGAGGAGCATGGTACAATGGAGGGAAGACAAGACAGTTTCCCATCACAGAGCCCCACCCACCTCTGGCTGCAGTCTCAGCGTTTATATCCCCACTATGTGACCTCAGGCCACTTACTCTCAAGCCTCAATTTCCTCACCTGTAAAACAGGTGTCATAACACCTGCTCTTGTATTGGTGTGGGGATTAAATGAGATAATGCCACGAGGCGCTAGCCAAGGGGTCCAGCTGCTCCCTGAGCTGCTAGGATCTCTGAGGCTTCTTTAGCACAGTCAGTGCACAGTCTCCTCATCCTGCTGAGGGGCAGGGACTCAACAAATGTTCATGGAGCACCTACGGGGGCCAGGCCCTGGGTTAGGCACCTGGAACACAACACTGAAGGTCCAGTGTGAAACACAAAGTCAAGTTGTTCAGAGAGAAAGAGGATGACTAGATCTGCCTTAAACAAAACATGCCCAGGTAGATATTTCTGTTAAAACCAAGATCAAGCCAAGTGTCACGGAAATACACCATAGGACATTAAAGAAGGAACGGCCCCTTAGTCCAACCTCCTCATATGTATAAGGAAAGAAACTGTTGTTTACTCATTAGCAACAAAGTAATACCTGTTATTTTTATAGTACTTTGGAAGTTCTGAAGCATTTTTATGTATAATAGGACAAGGATCTCCTAACCTTCAAGTCCATTCTAGATTAGATCTAAAGATTTACCCATCTGAATATCACCATCCGATCTGTGAATAACTGAGTCCATCTACCAGGGAGATGATGTCTAACAAAGATGCCTGCATAGAATTTGTTATCCAGTAGTTTGGTATTATTCTTGTCCTGAATCTTTAAACTGCTTCTACCCACACACCACAGAGATGACAGTCAGTGAAAGCTAGTTGTGTGTTTGCGTGGACTGGGGGCCGGAGACACTCCAGCTTTGTTCTGGGCAGTCATACAACCCCCGCTTACTTTTCTCCTGCGGTGCACCCTGATCCCATCCTGGTTCCTATTCTGCCTACCTTCAAAGCTCTTGGTGAGATGCCCCATTACTCACCTAGCCCTCACCTGCCCTACCTAATGACTCTCACCCACTGAATGAGGCTCAGAAATGATACCGGCCAATCATGGCTCCACACCCAATCATAGGGCTCCCTCTCTGGTAGTTAGACTGGGTGGGCTCTCCATGGTCTCCAGAGAGAAGTGGTCAAAAAAAAAAAAAAGAGTGGTTAATCCTTTATGCAAAAGAATGATGAGGTATGAACTAACTGTGAAGCCCTAAATAAGTCACGTAGTCTCTGATCTTCATTCTCCAAATCATGTGAATTGAGAGTCATCTAAATTACCTTACAGCTCTGAGACTCTATGGAAGTACACACATGTATCACCACAGCAAATACGTGTGTTATACAAGTCAAACAAATCTCACCTTCTCCAATTACACCAAGTAGATTATTCTATCGAAAGACACTTGACTTTGCTGAAACAAACAAACAAGCAAAATACTCTCTTATACTGTTATAATGAACCATGTGCTCTGCATTAACAGTAGAGGATAAATATTTGGTTATTGGGTAATTTTTAATATGGGGGGAAAAGGTATGTCTGTTGCTTATTAACATCTGTACCCTTCTTACAGCTAGGTTACCTGTGCCAAAGTTGAAGAAAATAAATCAGGGTGGTGGTGAAGGATCATTACATTCCAAAATTTCTGAAGGGCTTCCATTCCTCTCTGACTAGCTAAATCTATAAAATGTCTATCTGAGAATACCAAATGCTCTTACATAAACTTTAAGACTAGATGAACAAATGCATGGCACACAGACCACTCTCACCTCCTCATACTACAGCAGACATTGCTTTTCGATCACAGAGCTCTTTTCACTGTGTCTATACACAGCCTTCAAATGCTTCTCAATACAGCATCTCAGGTATATGTTGGCAACGAATTATACTTGGCATGAATGACAAAAGCTATTTGGAATCCCTGCTTTATGAAATTGACTCTATTACCCTCACTGCCATTTCCAGTATTAAGAACCAAGAATATCAAAATGTCATTACTTACATAAAATAAGAAGGAGATCTTGCCTGCAGGAACATGGCTCTGAATATTAGTAGGAGATGTCAACCCTGAAACTCTCCAGAACTTTCTTATCATTCTAATGTCTGACTTTTACTTCCCCTACCCACCCTCCTATAAAGTATAAGAGTCTTTGGGTTGAGTCTGGCCAAAATTTGTAGCATCTAAGAGTCTCACACCTCACAGGATGAGTGTAACCTTGAAAGCTGGTTGTGAATGCAGTGTGAGAGAAAAGGAAAGACAGCCCACACTTCTGAGGCTGGGAGGATGGTCTGGCGATAAGCAGGAAGGGTGGGAGGTGGGCTGGGGAGCAAGGTGGGCGACAAAGGGGCCAAGAGAATGGAGTCAAAACCACAATGGTACAAAGTAAGTGAAGCTTGGGGTTTAGCAAAGCAATGGGAAAATACTGGCTCTTAAATGAAGAGCACCTTTTCATGGAGCTTGGAATAGCTTTCCTGCTTATATATTGATGGCTGGCCCCAGGAATCTGCGGGTTACACATCATCTGATTCAAACTACCGCAGATAGGGTACTATGTTTACAACCCACAGCTGGTTGAATTCACAAATGTGGAACTTGCTAATACTGAGTGTCCAAACTATGAGATTTGACCATCCTTGGATTTTGGTATCTGCAAAGTGTCCTAGAAACAACCCCCATGGATTCTGAAGGATGAGTGTATCCTTCCTTTCTCTACTCTTCAGCCCTTCCCTCCTTCCTGTACTCTCCATCCTCTTTTTCCTGCATCCCCCCCTTCTCTCCCCATTCCCTCCTCTTTAACATACATTTCTTTCTTTCTTTTTCTATCTTTCTCTTTCTCTCTTATTCTCCCTTGTCCAAGCTTTAGACACCCTTGCCCACCAGCCCTTAGGCATTAAAGAGCCACCATGGCAGCCCTCAGGGGGGCTAAGGTGCTTGTAGTTTACCCCCCATACAGCGCAGCACAGAGGGGATTCCAAGGACAGATGGCAGCTGGGGGCCCCTGGATGTTCCTCAGCAGAGCTGAGAGCAAGTCACCAGAGGGAAGGAAGCAATGAAGCAGAAAGCGAGGTGGAGAGTGTGTGCAGGTCCACATGTAGGATCAACGAAGTTCAGGAACATCGTTGCAATAAGGCTGGCAGAAAACCACCACAGCAGAAAATAGCTTAAAGCAGGAAGAGATGCAGGTTAGAAAGAGACAGAGAGAAATCTGAGGTGAGCAAGCAAAGCAGCAGCATTAATAAGCAACTATGACTAGAAACAGACCTGGGGGGATGTATGTTAAAAAGTAGGTGCACACCAAGAGCAAGAAGCAAAAACCAAAGTGACAAACTGTGGCTTTGTAACGCTTAACGAAAAGGAGAAGAGGTATGCCAATTAAATGGCAGCACCACATGAAACTCAGTACATATTTCTTGGTTTTATTTGAATTTTCTATGTTAATATTACTTTGGAAACAGAATTGTTATTCTGAGATGTAAGAATAACCTAAATCAAGTTGGGAACCCAAATAAAACCAAACATCTAGTCTCTTCAGACAATAATGTGGACTAACCACACAAAAATTCTTTGTTAAACCCACCCTATTGAACCTGAAGGTCAACCCAATCATAACAGGTTCCTTAGAGAGTCATTCTTCCTAACTAGTTACCAATTTGTAAAAAAATCCTAAGAATTTCTTATGTCAAATGACTGTTCCTGAACTGTTACCTTGGATCAACAGAGAGTGAATATTGGCATTTTCATATGGCAATCTGCTACTTGGGAATAATCTAGTCTTCCTGGAGGGATGGAAATAAAGCACATAGCAGTCATCTACCAATCATATGATATTAGACACCAGTAATTTGTCATTCACTGCAGTGTTCTAAAATCATTAGAGGAACCATTCGACTGCTCTCAGACACACCAGGTATGATGATGTAGGAAACGTGACTCGGCAGGCTGAACATACCAAGTCTACTAAGGTTTCATGATTCTAACTGAAAGTTAATGACTAGTGCAAACCACCAGGCTACTACACTAAAAAACAAACAAACAAACAAAAAACAGCAGTAAAAAGGACTACTAAATCAGAAATTTAAACTGGGTATTCATTTTAGTTACAGTTATTAGAACAAAGTGATGGTCCAATTCACCTATACAGTGAGTTAAATTGATCATAACAGTATTTTAAGTAATATTATCCATTAATAATTAAGCAAACATTTTATTAGTGCCTAATATGTGCATTACACTGTCAGATGCCACATGGCATGTTCAGACATAAAAGAATCTGTACTGTCAAGAGGATTATAATCCAACAGAGGAAAAAGACATTTTGCAGAACTCTCATACAATGTGAAATATGCTTATGTATTATAAGAGATATACAGAGAGAATGCTTCAAGACTATAGAAGGAGAACTGAATTCTATGGTCACTTTATAGGTGAAGTCAAGTAAGGCTGTATTTTAAAAAATCATTTGCACATGTGTTTAAAAAAAGAGAAGACTTTGGAGAAGCCAAAGTAGCAGGGAAGGGCATCCCTGTTATAAAAATTGGGATTGACATATACACACTACTATATATAAAATAGATAACCAATAAGAACCTACTGTATAGCACAGGGAACTCTACTCAGTACTCTGTAACGGCCTATATGGGAAAAGAATCTAAAAAAGAGTGGATATATGTATATGTATAATTGATTCACTTTGCTGTACACCTGAAACTAACACAACATTGTAAATCAACTACACTCCAATAAAATTTTAGAAAATGATAAATAAATAACATGCCTAAGTTGGATGATCTATTATCAATCCTGAATTATCAACTCCTTCTTGGCAATCTGTACTGCAAAGCAGACAGCAAGACCTACTTTGCTCAGACCACTCTTCTCTGTATGGTTCCAAGTGGAGTCAGCCCACCAGAGGGGAAGTGAGAAGGTGCGGAAGGCAAAGAGATGGAGAAGCCGTCCTTTGGAAGTCAGACAAGTGTGCACAAATGAGATCTTCCTCGCTGTTGTACACTGAGAGAGTTGATGAGAGGGGAGAGGTTCATTCAACATGGCCCTGCTTTCTGTATTAAAACTGTGACGTGTCTCTGGGTTACTACACCTTTGTCACTTATATCTCTTGTCACTGAGCCATGATTGTTGGAACTGTCATTTTCTAGATTCTACTTGTTCACATGCTTTGCTTGTTTGCATGTTAACTGACTTACATATCTATACATATTATATATTGTCACCCATTTGGATGTCTATAACCTATCACACCATACTTTTATGAATTCACCCCAGATGTGTTGATGTATGTCAATTTATCATATGACGCTGTACACATGCAAATATAAACAAAAGCAATTGTAAGCCACTATGGGAAATTCACAAAAGTCATACCTGGTGTCAAAATATTTCATCACATTTTAATGATTATGATGTATATAGGTGGGCTGGATCAGTTTTCTCCTCCATCTCCTTTGATTCTTTTTTTAGTAAAACTGTACAAGCAATATTGTCCTGAAACTAACAGGTGATTATAGCAGGGTTGTGGGATACCAGGTTAATAAACAGAAGTCAGTTGCCTTCTTATATGCCAGAATTTGAAATTTAAAGCACAGTGCCATTTAGATTAACAACCCCCCTGCCCCAAATGTAATACTTAGGTATAGCTTGAACAAAATATGTCCAAGATCCATCTGGAGAAAACTATAAAACTCTGATGAAAGAAATCAAAGCAGATCTTAAAAAAAGAGATTCCACGTAAATAGGTAAAAAGACAATATTATCAAGATGTTAGTTCTTCCCAACTTAATCTACAGATTAAATGCAATCTCAATAAAAACCTCAGCAAGGTAGCTTGTAGACATCAACAAACTGATTCTAAAGTTTATATGGAAAGGCAAAAGAACCAGAATATCCAAGACAAAATAGAAGGAGAAGAACAAAGTCAAAGACTGACACTATTAAACTTTAAGACTTACTACAAAGCTACAGTAATGAAGACAGTAGAGTATTGGCAAAAGAACAGACAAATAGATCAATAGAAAAGAATAGAGATGTCAGAAACAGAACCACAGAAATATAGTCAAATGATCTTTGACAAAGGAGCAAAGGCAATTGAATGGATAAAGGAACAGTCTTTTCGACAAATGGTGCTGGAACAACTAGACATCCATACTGAGGAAAAAAAAAAAAATCCAGACACAGACCTTCCTTACACCCTTCACAAAAACTAACTCAAAATGGATCATAGGCCTAAATATAAAATGTATAATCCTAGGAAATAACATAGGAGAAAAGACAGATGATTTGGGTATGGTGATGACTTTTTAGATATAACACCAAAGGCATAATTCATGAAAGAAATAATTGATATGCTGAACTTCATTAAAATTAAAAACTTCAGCTCTGTGAAAGACACTGTCAAGAAAACAAGAAGATAAGCCACAGCTTGGCAGAAAATGCTTGGGAGAAACACTACTGCAAAAGCTGTATCTAATAAAGAACTATTATCCAAAACACAGAAAGAATTCAAACTCAGTGATAAGAAAATGAACAATCCAACTAAAAAATGGGCCAAAGACTTGACAGGTACCAGAGCAAAGAAGACATACAGATCAAAAATAAGCATATTAAAAGATGCTCTAAATCATACATTATTAGTGAGTTACAAGTTAAAATAACATGAGATACCACTACACATCTATTAGAATGAAGAAAATCAAAAACACTAACACCGTCAAATGCTGGGGAAGATGTGGAGCAACAGGAACTCTCATTCATTGCTGGTGGGAATGCCAAATGGTATTGCCACTTCGGAGAGCAGTGTGGCAGTTTCTTTCAAATCAAACAGACTCTTACTAAATGATTCAACAGTCCATGATATTTACCCAAATGATCTGAAAACTTAGGTCTACACAGAACCTGCACATGAATGTTTAAAGCAGCTTTATTCATAATTGCCAAAACGTGGAAACAACTAAGATGGCCTTCAACAGGTGAATGGATAAACATCCAGACAATGAAGAAAAGAGCTACAAAGCCATGAAAAGACATGGAAGAACCTTAGTAGCATATTACTAAGTGAAAGAAGCCAATCTGAAAAGGCTACGTACTGTACGATTCCAACTATATGACATATGGAAAAGGAAAAATGATGGAGATAGTTAAAAAAAAAAAAAGTGGTTACCAGGGGTTCAGTGGGAGGAAAGAAAGGATGAATGGTGGAGTACAGGGGATTTTTAGGGCAGTGAAACTATTCAGTGACATACTATAATGTTAGATACATGTAAGTAAACATTTGTCAAAACCCATAGAATGTATAACATCAAGAGTGAAACCTAATATAAACTACAGACTTCCGTGAAAAATAATGTAACAAAATTGGCTCATCAATTGTAATAAATGTACCTACCACACTAACACAAGATATTAATAATAGAGGACCTGGGGAGGGTGATGGGGTATATGGAAACTCTGTATTTTTTGCTCAATTTTTCTGTAAACCTAAAACTTCTCAAGAAAAGTGTATTGATTTTTTAAAAAATCAAAGTAATACATGATTACATTCTTGTTGCAAAAATCTCAAACCATTCAGAAGCCCACAGACTAAAACATTTAAGTCCCAAGTGATTCTTTCATACCAATCCTTTTTTCACATCCAGGGGTAAATGCTATTAATAACTTGGAATGCATGATTCCATTCTGCTTTTTAATATATTTACTTATATATGTGTGCATGTTGACTAAATTTTCTGAACATATATGAATCCTTTCATACATTTATTCTGAAATTTGCACTGTTTTTTTTTAAAGCATCCACCAGTGATCATGCAGAGCATTATGTGAAAAAATATTCCAGAAAATACAATTCCATGGTTGGCACTCTGTAGTCTGAAACTTCTTTTGTCTTCCAAGACCATTGTATAGTGATAGGCATGTAGCAGGAACTCCAGAAATGCTTAAGATTGTTGGGCAATTGACAAAGTATGAAAAAGAATTAGGCCATTGAAATACCAGTACATGGTATGACAGTTTAACTCTGGAGGGAATCAGCCCTTTGACTGAACAACCAGTATGCCAATGGAGTGTCCATTCTGCAGGGAGAATAAACCTTTTCCTTTTTCATAATGATTTGAGCCTCCAGGGCTATATATAATGCAGGGATTGTTATCTCCATTTTAGAGATGAAAAAGCTGAGGCTCAAGAGGTTAAATACCTTGCTCAAAATAATTTGACTGGCTGGCAATGGAGCCAAGATTCAAAACCAGTCAGGCCTCCAAGTCTCGTGGTGCCACTTCAAAGTACCTTCCACAGGTAAAAAGCACCCACTGGCCCTATTCTCATAATCCTAAATTGGCTGATAAGGTCATTTGCATCCAACAGGGTCAGGATCATCTCCGCATCTCACTCAATATCATGACTCCATCTTTCTCTTGCTTTAAGGTGATTCATATTTCATCATGTGGATTTTTTAAAGAATTCTAGACAGGATTTTCACACAACCCGGTGCTCAGTCACTTAGGAAACTGTTTTTGTCATTAGGTGGGTAGGACAAGCACAATGTTAAGTAAGAGAAAGGCAGAAGAGAATATATAGGAAATCCAGAGTCTATATGAATTTCATCCACAGGGAATATAGCAAAATAATCACAACTCAATGGAGAAAGGAGCTTTTGAGTGGGTTCTGAAATAAGCTATTAAGTCATGCAGATAAATCCAATGTCAACGCCTCAGCCTCAGCTGATTGGATTCATGTGTTGGAACTCATACTAAGGCCCCTGATGTTCTCAGGGGTCTGTTGTTGTTGCTATTGTTGTTGTTTGGTTGGTTTGGGGTGGTTCTTTTTTTGGCAGGAGTGGGGTCTCAGGGAAGGCATGACATCTTTAAAGTGGGAAGCTCATGGAAGAGTGGTGTCTGTGTCCTGCAAGGGTTTAAAAACTACATCACTTCAAACCTTATCCTGCATTGATAGTTTCAGGCTTTGCCACATTTCTGAGCTCTGTGCTCTAAAGAAGCATCCTCCCTTCTTCCACGTACCCTAGCCATCTAACTGTCCCATAAGGCACCTCTGCCCAACCAGGCAGGGATCAAACAATCAGATAATTCCAAGGGTGTCCCCATCCATGACTTGGAGATGTTGCTGTTGATAGTCATATACCTTAACCTGTAAGTGACTGAAAACACAGTCTTCCTCCCCATGAAGCCCCTCTTTAGGAGCACTGTGAGACCTTCCTATCTTGACCATTTCCATATCTGTAGTGCCTAAGCCAGTACCTGACACACGTAGTAGACATATAATAAATACTCATTAATCTGTTATATGGGCAAAAAATAATCTCCTGTGTTGTTATCTAATTACATGGCTGGATCTATTTGAAACCAAAGTTCAGCTTCCTCGGGCCAATATACCACCCTTGTATTCTCAGTGCCAAACTCAAGTCCTCCTGGCTCGAGAAACAACTGTTCGCTAGTAGTATGCTCTAAATTTTACATGACATCTCATTTAATTCCATGTAATACTTATGTAAATCTGTATTCCTATTTTACAATGAGAACCAGGGCTTTAAAGAAATCAAGTAATCTAGTTACAGTCCCAAAGCTTATAAATCATGGAACCATGATTTAGACCCCACTCTGTTTTAACTGCAAAATGTGTATTCTTTTCATATGTATGGACTGCGCTCTGTCCTAAAATGAAGTTCCATGTACTTGCATCACTCAACTGCAGATACCAATGTTTAAGTCCAGAATCTTTATGTCTTATGAAGGACTACAGTGTGGAAGACATTGGGTGATCCACAGACTTAGTTAGTCCAGAACAAAAGGAACAAGCATGAGGATATAACATTGGTGAAACACGAATTGAACAACAGTCAGAAATGCATTGTCATGGTGGTAAAATCCCGGAAGGAGCAAGGAAATGTTCATTCCGGAGTTTCTTTGGGAAAACATTGGCTAGCAAACTATCTGTCCTACCTGAGTTGGTCTTTAGCATGCCTGAAGCCGGGTAAAAGGGGTGGAAGGCTTCTCTCAGGGCCAATGTCTCCCTCGCTGCCTCCTTACCCTCTTCCTTCAGTATCTCCCATGCACCAGGCAATGTGCTGTACAGTAATGAGTGAGACACAATCTTTGCTTTTTTTAAAAAAAATCGTACAACACATAAAAAGATAGTTAGGACAAAACACGGTTAGTGCAATGCTAGAGTAACACAGAGAGAAACTGACCCAGCCACAGCACTGTCGGAAGAGCTGTTTAGACTATGCCTTAGAGGAGTCAAGTGGCTGAAAGTTTGATGAGGAGAGCATTCCAAGGAGAAGGAATGGTATCTATGCAGGGTAAAGACAACAAGCAGCATGCTGTATGCAGAGAACCTCCTGCAGTTCAATGCAGCCAGAACACAAAGCAAGAAGGAGTCAAGGTGAGAGATGAGCTGGGAAGGTTGGCTTACTTTCTAAGTAAGCCATGTTGACAAGCTTGAATTTCATCTGACAGTGATAGATATATTTTTGGAGAGCTTAGGCAGAGGACTGACAGAGTAGATATCAATTTTATGAAAATCCCTACAGCTACTGCAGACTTGAAAGCAATAGGACAGAAGGCCAGGGGGCCAAGTTAGGAAGCTGGTGCCAAATCTCAGCAAAGTATAGGAACCTGAACAAGAACAGGGGTAATGAGAATGGAAAGAGAAAAGATTTGACAATGACTCAGAATGTAAAATATTTCAGAAGGGTGGGAGGGGATTTTAACATGGAGAAAAAGAACAAAGCAGCAAAAAGGCAGGACTAGAACTGAGAGGTCAGAATATTAAGGAAATTACTGAGCAATATTAAAAATTTTAAGTATGCCTGTGGTAGAATTACTAGGAATCTCATTGTCAAATATGTGGTCTTCTTTACTAGCTAGTAGCATGTAATGTTTTCAAGGTTCATCCATGTTTTAGCATGCATTGGTACCTTATTTCTTTTATTGCCAAATAATATTTCATTGAAAGGATATACCACATTTATTTATACATTTATCAGTTGATGGACATTTCAGTTTTTTGCACTTTTTGGCAATTACACTACTATGAACATTCATGGACACTTTTTATGTGGACACATTTTCATATATCTTGCGAATATATCTAGCAGTAGAACTGCTGAATTATATAACATTATAATTAACCACTTAAGTAACTACTTTCCAAAGTGTCTATACCATTTTTTTTAACATCTTTATTGGAGTATAATTGCTTTAAAATGGTGTGTTAGTTTCTGCTTTATAACAAAGTGAATCAGTTATACATATACTTATATCCCCATATCTCTTCCCTCTTGCATCTCCCTCCCTCCCACCCTCCTTATCCCACCTCTCTAGGTGGTCACAAAGCACTGAGCTGATCTCCCTGTGCTATGCAGCTGCTTCCCACTAGCTATCTATTTTACACTTGGTAGTGTATATATGTCCATGCCACTCTCTCACTTTCTCCCAACTTACCCTTACCCTTCCCCGTATTCTCAAGTCCATTCTCTAGTAGGTCTGCCTATTTATTCCCTTCTTGCCCCCAATTTCTTCATGACCACTTCTTTGTTTGTTTTTTAGATTCCATATATATGTGTTAGCATACGGTATTTGTTTTTCTCTTTCTGACTTACTTCACTCTGTATGACAGACTCTAGGTCCATCCACCTCACTAAAAATAACTCAATTTCGTTTCTTTTTATGGCTGAGTAATATTCCATTGTATATATGTGCCACATCTGCTTTATCCATCCATCTGTTCATGGACACTTAGGTTGCTTCCATGTCCTGGCTATTGTAAATAGAGCTGCAATGAACACTGTGGTACATGAGTCTTTTTGAATTATGGTTTTCTCAGGGTATATGCCCAGTAGTGGGATTGCTGGGTCATATGGTAGTTCTATTTGTAGTTTTTTAAGGAACCTCCATACTGTTCTCCATAGTGGCTGTATCAATTTACATTCCCACCAACAGTGCAAGAGGGTTCCCTTTTCTCCACACCCTCTCCAGCATTTATTGTTTGTAGATTTTTTGAAAATGGCCATTCTGACCGATGTGAGATGATATCTCATTGTAGTTTTTTGTTTGTTTGTTTGTTTTGGCGGTATGCGGGCCTCTCACTGTTGTAGCCTCTCCTGTTGTGGAGCACAGGCTCTGGATGCGCAGGCTCAGCGGCCATGGCTCACGGGCCCAGCCGCTCCGCGGCATGTGGAATCTTCCCAGATCGGGGCACAAACCCATGTCCTCTGCATCGGCAGGCAGACTCTCAACCACTGCGCCACCAAGGAAGCCCTCAATGTAGTTTTGATTTCCATTTCTCTAATGATTAATGATGTTGAGCATTCTTTCATGTGTTTGTTGGCAATCTGTATATGTTCTTTGGAGAAATGTCTATTTAGGTCTTCTGCCCATTTTTGGATTGGGTTGTTTGTTTTTTTTGATGTTGAACTGCATGAACTGTTTGTAAATTTTGGAGATTAATCCTTTGCCACTTGCTTCATTTCTAAATATTTTCTCCCATTCTGTGGATTGTCTTTTCATCTTGTTTATGGTTTCCTTTGCTGTGCAAAAGCGTTTACGTTTCATTAGGTCCCATTTGTTTATATTTGGTTTTATTTCCATTTCTCTAGGAGGTGGGTCAAAAAGGATCTTGCTGTGATTTATATCAGTGTTCTGCCTGTGTTTTCCTCTAAGAGTTTGACAATGTCTCGCCTTACATTTAGGTCTTTAATCCATTTTGAGTTTATTTTTGTGTATGGTGTTAGGGAATGTTCTAATTTCATTCTTTTACATGTAGCTGTCCATTTTTCCCAGCAGCACTTATTGAAGAGGCTGTCTTTCTCCACTGTATATTCTTGACTCCTTTATCAAAGATAAGGTGACCATAGGTGTGTGGGTTTCTCTCTGGGCTTTCTATCCTGTTCCATTGATCTATATTTCTGTTTTTGTGCCAGTACCATACTGTCTTGATTATGGTAGCTTTGTAGTATAGTCTGAGGTCAGGGAGCCTGATTCCTCCAGCTCCGTTTTGCTTTCTCAAGATTGCTTTGGCTATTCTGGGTCTTTTGTGCTTCCATACAAATTGTGAAATTTTTTGTTCTAGTTCTGTGAAAAATGCCAGTGGTAGTTTGATAGGGATTGCATTGAATCTGTAGATTGCTTTGGGTAGTAGAGTCATTTTCACAATGTTGATTCTTCCAATCCAAGAACATGGTATATCACTCCACCTATTTATATCATCTTTAATTTCTTTCATCAGTATCTTATAATTTTCTGCATACAGGTATTTTGTCTCCTTAGGTAGGTTTATTCCTAGATATTTTATTCTTTTTGTTGCAATGGTAAATGGGAGTCTTTCCTTAATTTCTCTTTCAGATTTTTCATCATTAGTGTATAGGAATGCAAGAGATTTCTGTGCATTAATTTTGTATCCTGCTACCTTACCAAATTCACTGATTAGCTCTAGAAGTTTTCGGGTAGCATCTTTAGCATTCTCTATGTATAGTATCATGTCATCTGAAAACTGTGACAGCTTTACTTCTTCTTTTCCGATTTGGATTCCTTTTATTTCTTTTTCTTCTCTGATTGTTGGGGCTAAAACTTCCAAAACTATGTTGAATAATAGTGGTGAGAGTGGGTAACCTTGTCTTGTTCCTGATCTTAGTGGAAATGGTTTCAGTTTTTCACCATTGAGGATGATGTTGGCTGTGGGTTTGTCATATATGCCCTTTATTATGTTGAGGTAAGTTCCCTCTATGTCTACTTTCTGGAGGGTTTTTATCATAAATGAGTGTTGAATTTTGTCAAAAGCTTTCTCTGCATCTATTGAGATGATCATATGGGTTTTCTCCTTCAATTTGTTAATATGGTGTATCACATTGATTGATTTGCTTAATTGAAGAATCCTTGCATTCCTGGGATAAATCCCACTTGATCATGGTGTATGATCCTTTTAATGTGCTGTTGGATTCTGTCTGCTAGTATTTTGTTGAGGATTTTTGCATCTACGTTCATCAGTGATATTGGCCTGTAGTTTTCTTTCTTTGTGACATCTTTGTCTGGTTTTGGTATCAGGGTGATGGTGGCCTCGTAGAATGAGTTGGGGAGTGTTCCTCCCTCTGCTATATTTTGGAAGAGTTTGAGACGGATGGGTGTTAGCTCCTCTCTAAATGTTTGATAGTATTCGCCTGTGAAGCCATCTGGTCCTGGGCTTTTGTCTGTTGGAAGATTTTTTTATCACAGTTTCAATTTCCATGCTGTGACTGGTCTGTTCATATTCTCTGTTTCTTCTTGGTTCAGTCTCAGAAGGTTGTGCATTTCTGAGAATTTGTCCGTTTCTTCCAGGTTGTCCATTTGACTGGCATATAGTTACTTGTAGTATTCTCTCATGATCCTTTTTATTTCTGCAGTGTCAGTTGTTACTTCTCCTTTTTCATTTCTAATTCTATTGATTTGAGTCTTCTCCCTTTTTTTCTTGATGAGTCTGGCTAATGGTTTATCAATTTTGTTTATCTTCTCAAAGAACCAGCTTGTAGTTTTATTTGATCTTTGCTATCGTTTCCTTCCTTTCTTTTCCATTTATTTTTGGTCTGATCTTTATGATTTCTTTCCTTCTGCTAACTTTGGTGTTTTTTTGTTCTTCTTTCTCTAATAGCTTTAGGTGTAAGGTTAGGTTGTTTATTTGAGATGTTTCTTCTTTCTTAAGGTATGATTGTATTGCTATAAACTTGCCTCTTAGAACTACTTTTGCTGCATCCCATAGGATTTGGGTCATCCTGTTTTCATTGTCAATTGTTTCCAGGTATTTTTTGATTTCTTCAGTGATTTCTTGGTTATTAAGTAGTGTATTGTTTAGCCTCCATGCGTTTGTTTTTTTTACAGATTATTTCCTGTAATTGATATCTAGTCTCATAGCATAGTGGTCAGAAAAGGTACTTGATATGATTTCAATTTTCTTAAATTTACCAAGGCTTCATTTGTATCCCAAGATATGATCTATCCTTGAGAATGTTCCACGAGCACTGGAGAAGAAACTGTATTCTGTTGTTTTTGGATGGAATGTCCTATAAACATCAATTTTAAGTCCATCTTGTTTAATGTATCATTTAAAGCTTGTGTTTCCTTATTTATTTTCATTTTGGAGGATCTGACCATTGGTGAAAGTGGGGTGTTAATGTCCCCTATTATGATTGCGTTACTGTCGATTTCCCTTTTTATGGCTGTTGATATTTCCCTTATGTATTGAGGTGCTCCTTTGCTGGGTGCATAAATATTTACAATTGTTATATCTTCTTCCTGGATTGATCCCTTGATCATTATGTAGTGTCCTTCTTTGTCTCTTGTAGTAGTCTTTGCTATAAAGTCTATTTTGTCTGATATGACAAGTGCTACTCCCGCTTTCTTTTGATTTCCATTTCCATGGAGTGTCTTTTTCCATTCCCTCACTTTCAGTCTGTATGTGTCCCTAGGTCTGAAGTGGGTCTCTTGTAGACAGCATATATACGGGTCTTGTTTTTGTATCCATTCAGCCAGTCTATGTCTTTTGGTTGGAGCATTTAATCCACTTACATTTAAGGTAATTATCGAGATGTATATTCCTATTACCATTTTCTTAATTGTTTTGGGTTTGTTATTGTAGGTCTTGTTCTTCTCTTGTGTTTCCTGCCTAGAGAAGTTCCTTTAGCATTTGTGGTTAAGCTTGTTTGGTGATGCTGAATTCTCTTAACTTTTGCTTGTCTGTAAAAGTTTTAATTTCTCCGTCGAATCTGAATGAGATCCGGGCTGGGGAGAGTAATCTTAGTTGTAGGTTTTTCCCCTTCATCACTTTAAATATGTCCTGCCACTCCCTTCTGGCTTGCAGAGTTTCTGCTGAAAGAACAGCTGTTAACCTTTTGGTGATTCCCTTGTATGTTATCTGTTGTTTTTCCCTTGCTGCTTTTAATTTTTTTTTCTTTGTATTTAATTTTTGATACTGGGATTAATATGTGTCATGTCGTTTTTCTCCTTGGATTTATCCTGTATGGGACTCTCTGTGCTTCCTGGACTTGACTTACTATTTCCTTTCGCATATTAGGGAAGTTTTCAACTACAATCTCTTCAAATATTTTCTTGGTCTCTTTCTTTTTCTCTTCTTCTTCTCAGACTCCTATAATTCAAATGTTGGTGTGTTTAATGTTGTTCCAGAGGTCTCTGAGACTGTCCTCAATTCTTTTCATTCTTTTTTCTTTATTCTGCTCTGCAGTAGTTATTTCCACTATTTTATCTTCCAGGTCACTTATCTGTTCTTCTGACTCAGTTATTCTGCTATTGATTCCTTCTAGAGAATTTTTAATTTCATTTATTGTGTTGTTCATCACTGTTTGTTTGCTGTTTAGTTCGTCTAGGTCCTTGTTAAACGTTTCTTGTATTTTCTCCATTCTATTTCCAAGATTTCGGATCATCTTTACTATCATTATTCTGAATTCTTTTTCAGGTAGACTGCCTATTTCCTCTTCATTTGTTAGGTCTGGTGGATTTTACCTTACTCCTTCATCTGTGTGTTTCTCTGTCTTCTCATTTTGCTTAACTTACTGTGTTTGGGGGGGTCTCCTTTACGCAGGCTGCAGGTTCATAGTTCCCGTTGTTTTTGGTGTCTGCACCCAGTGGCTAATGTTGGTTCAGTGGGTTGTGTAGGCTTCCTGGTGGAGGGGACTAGCGCCTGTGTTCTGGTGGATGAGGCTGGATCTTGTCTTTCTAGTGGGCAGGTCCACATCTGGTGGTGTGTTTTGGGGTGTTTGAGGCCTTATTATGACTTTAGGCAGCCTCTCTGCTAATGGGTGGGGTTGTGTTTCTGTCTTGCTAGTTGTTTGGCATAGGGTGTCCAGCACTGTAGCTTGCTGGTCATTGAGTGGAGCTGGGTCTTGGCATTGAAATGGAGATCTCTGGGAGATTTTCACCGTTTGATATTATGTGGAGCTGGGAGGTCTCTGGTGGACCAATGTCCTGAACTTGTCTCTCCCACCTCAGAGGCACAGCCCTGAAGCCTGACTGGAGCACCAAGAACCTGTCATCCACATGGCTCAGAATAAAAGGGAGAAGAAAGAAAGAAAAGAAAAGAAAGAAAGGAAGGAAGGAAAGAAAGAAGAAAGAAAGAGAGAAAGAAAAAAAGAAGGAAGGAAAGAAAGAGAAAGAAAGAAAAGATAAAATAAAGTTATTAAAATAAAAACTTCTAAAAAGTAAAAAATAATTTTTAAGTGATTTAAAAAAAAAGGAAAGAAAGAAGAGAGTGACCAAACCAAAAAAGTTATCCACCAATTATAACAAGAGCTAAAAACTATACTAAAAAAAACCCAATCAAACAAAAAAAACCAGACAGACAGAACCGTAGGACAAATGGTAAAATCAAAGCTGTACAGACAAAATCCCACACAGAAGCATACACATACACACTCACAAAAAGAGAAAAAGGGAAAAAAAAAAAAAATATATATATATAGTTGCTCCCAAAGTCCACCTCCTCAGGTTGGACTGATTCGCTCTCTATTTAGGTATTCCACAGATGCAGGGTACATCAAGTTGATTGAGGAGATTTAATCCACTCCTCCTGAGGCTTCTGGGAGAGATCTCCCTTTCTCTTCTATGTTCGCACAGCTCCTGGGGTTCAGCTTTGGATTTGGCCCTACCTCTGCATGTAGGTCCCATCCCTATTCTTTTGTCTCTGTTTTTTCTGTTTTCTTTTGCCCTACCCAGGTACATGGGGATTTTCTTGACTTTTGGGAAGTCTGAGGTCTTCTGCCAGCATTCAGTAGGTGTTCTGTAGGAGGTTGTTCCACATGTAGATGTATTTCTGATGTATTTGTGGGGAGGAAGGTGATCTCCCTGTCTTACTCTTCCACTATCTTGAAGCTCCTCCACCTGTACCATTTTATATTCCCACCTCCAGTGCATAAGGTGCGATACACAATAGTGTATCCAATTTCTCTACATCCTCCTTTTGATTATAGCCATCTCAGTGGATATGATATGGTATCTCACTGTAAGTTTCATTTGCATTTTTCTGATGGTTAATGATTTTAAACATTCTTCCATGGGCTAATTCACTATTTGTGTACGTTTTCTGGATAAATATCTATTTGTATAACTTTTCTGGATAAATATCTATAGAACAGAACAGATAATTGGGTTGTCTCTAAATTATTAAGTTGTATAATTTTTTAATATATTTTAGATACAACTCCCTCATCAGATATACAATTTGTAAATATTTTCTCCCATTGTGTGAATTATCTTTCCACTTTCTTGATGGTATCCTTTGAAGCACAAAAGTTTTCATTTTAATGACATCCAATCCATCTGATTTTTCTTTCTTTGTTTGTGTTTTTAACATCATATCTAAAAATCCATTGCCTAATCCAAGATCAAGATTTATGCTTATGTTTTCATCTAGGAGTTTTATAGTTTTAGCTCTTATATTTTGGTATTTGAACCATTTCAAGGTAAATTTTGAATATGGTGTGAGGTAGGGTGTTCTTTTGCTTGTGGATATCTAGTTGTCTCAGAATCATTTGTTGAACAGATTATTCTTTCTCTATTGAATTGTTTTGGCAGCCTTTTTGAAAATCATTGAGCGTAAATGTGAGGGTTTCTTTCTGGAATCTCAATTCCACTCCATTGATCTACATGTCTTTCCTTATCCCAATAACACAATGTCTTGATTACTGTAGACTTGTAAGTTTTTGAAATCAGGAAGTCCTCCAAGTTTGAATCAGGTTGGCCAAAAAGTTCGTTCGGGTTTTTCCATAAGATTATGGAAAAACCCAAAACAACTTTTTGGCCAGCCCAAATACTTCTTTTTCAAGATTATTTTGGCTATTTTGGTTCCGCTGAAGTGTTTTAGTTTTTTTTTTTTTTGCGGTACGCGGGCCTCTCACTGTTGTGGCCTCTCCCGTTGCGGAGCACAGGCTCCAGACACGCAGGCTCAGTGGCCATGGCTCATGGGCCCAGCCGCTCCGCGGCTTGTGGGATCTTCCCGGACCGGAGTACGAACCCGTGTCCCCTGCATTGGCAGGCAGACTCTCAACCACTGTGCCACCAGGGAAGCCCCTCCTGAAGTTTTTTTTTACGTTGTTTTAGGATGCAAAGAACCCAGCTGGGATTTCCGAAGGGATTGCATAAATTTACTCTGTAGGTCATTCCAGGGAGTACTGCCATTTTAACAGCATAAAGTCTTGTTATCTACAAACACAAAAACATCTTTCCGTTTACTAAGGTCCTCTTTAATTTCTCTCAATAATAGGATGTAGATTCAGATTTAAGTTTTGCACCATTTTATTAAATTTATTCCTAAACATCTTATTCTTTTTGATGCCATTATAAATGGAATCCGTTTCTTAATTTCTTTTTCTGATTGTTTATTTCAAGAGAAATGAAATGTAATTAATTGTCTTTTGTATATTGATCTTTTATCCTGAAAACTTACTGAGCTTGTTTACTATTTCTAATAGTTTTTTTAGTAGATTCCTTAGGATTACTATATACATGAGATGTCATCTGCTAATAGAGATAGTTTTTCTTCTTCATTTCAACTACGGATGCATTTTCTTTCTTTTTCTTGCCTAATTGCCTTGGCTGTAGTTTCCAGTAGAAGTTTTGTGTCTATACTTTGAGGTATTGGTCTGTAGTTTTCTTTACATGTGATGTCTTTGTCCAGTTTTGATATCAGGATATTTGTGATCAGAATGCATTGGGAAGTATTCTCTTTTTTCTAATTTTTGGAACAGTTTTATAAAGAATTGGTATTAATTGTTCTTTAAATGTTTGCTAGAACCCATCAGTGAAACTATCTGTACCTGGGCTTTTCTTGGTGGGGTATTTTTAATTACCAATTCAATCTCTTTATTTTATTTATTATTAATCTATTCAGATTTTATATTGCTTGAGTCAGTGTTACTAATTTGTATATTTCTAGTAATTTGTCTATTTCATCTAACTTGTTGACATATTTTTGTTCATAGTATTCCCTTATAATCTTTTCTTTCTGTAGAGTCAGTAGTAATGCCCCCTTCATCATGCCTGATTTTGGTAGCTTGAGTTTTCTCTTTTTTCTCCTCAGTCAGTCTAGCTAAAGCTTTGTCAGTTTTGTTGATCTTTTCAAAGAGGCAACTTTCCCTTAGGTTGCTTTTCTCTATTTGTTTTTCTTTTCTCTATTTCATTAATTCCTGCTCCAATCTTTATTATTTCTGTCCTCTGTTTGCTATGGATTCATTTTTCTCTTCTTTCTGCAGTTTCTTAAGGTGAAAGGATACGTTACTGGTTTGAAATCTTTCTTCCTTTCTAAATACAAGTGCTTAGAGCTATAAATTTCCCCTAAGCATTGTTTTAGTTGTATCCCATAAATTTGACGTCTTCAATTTCATTTATCACAAATGTTTTCCTCATTTCCTTGTAATTTCTTCTTTGGCCCATTGATTATTTAGGAATGTGTTCTTTAATCTCTACATATCTGTAAATTTCCCCATTTTCTCTTATTGATTTGTAATTCTACACTGTTGTGGCCAGAGAACATACTTTATATGATTTCAATCCTTTTAAATGTTTTGAGGTATGTTTTACAGTGTAGCTGGAGAACATTCCATGTACACTAGAAAAGAATGTGCTTTCAAGGCTCTCTTTGATTATCTCCAACCCTCCTCCCCACCCCCACCCCCCTCCCCCTGCCATCTGTTAGGCTGTCTGCATTGTTTAGTGTCACATCCAGCTGTTAGGCTTCACTAATTTCCAGCTGATCTATTGCTTTCAATAATGCCCTGGGAGTACAAACTGCTCCACAATTTGATCCAATTAAATTCTGGCTCCTTTGCAGGGGTGTTGTTTAGTTTGTTTGTTTGTTTTTTCTGTTGTACAACAAAGTGGATCAGCCATATGCATACATATATCCCCTCAGCCCCTCCCTCTTGAGCCTCCCTTCCACCCTCCCCATCCCACCCCTCTAGGCCGTCACAAAGCACCGAGCTGACCTCCCTGTGCTATGCTGCTGCTTCCAGGGGTGGTTTTTGAGGCCAGTTTTTTCTGACCCCAGGAGGGTAGTTCTTCCCCGATACTCTCTGGTAAACTAGGTGAGCTATGGTTTAGCTCATTGGTCTCATAGAGCTACTAACCTCCTCTTCATTGTTCACCACCACAATCCCTATTGTTTTGGAGAGCACCATTGGGCTTAAAATTCTCCAGTTTCAAATCAAGTGAGTTTCTTTCAGTAAGCTTCAGAGCTGTCTACTCTTTTTTTTGTTTTAATTTAAAAAAATTTTTATTTTATATTGGAGCATAGTTGATTAACAATGAGAGCCCTCTATTCTTAAAGCCTGCCTCTCTTCCTAGCAAAATCTCTGAGCCACTGCTCTGGAGATTTGGATTGGAATGATACTCTTGCTTTGTGAACAGGGATCTGGTTAGGGGTGGCAGCCTTTGGAAGAATTCACTGGCCTCTCCCAGGGTGGAACCACTGTCTCCAGAAAGCTGAGCAAAGGTGATATGTATCTCAGTACCCTCAGTGGGCTGCACCTGGAGCAGAGCCTCTGCCCTCTGAGTGTCAGCTGGGTGGAGGAATGTAGCCTCTAACCTTTCAGCTATGCTCACCAGGAATTAGCCTCTGTAACTCAGAGCTGGAGGGGATGAGAAGAGCTGGTGGCCTGCCTTTCTCAAAGAGATACCACATCCCTTGACTGGAATCTGAGGGAAAAGTTAGCTCCAACTTCTTGGCCACATCTGTCCAGAGTAGAGCTTCCATCTGACTGGGCAGGGCAGAATGGGGTGGGGGTGAGGAAGGAGCAGGTTGTACTGCAAGTGCCTCTGATCCCTGCTGCTCTTACCAAGGTTTAGTAGATTTTCTTAAACAAATAATTTTTCATTTGCTGTATATGGTTAGGACAATTCCAGAGACTTTAAATGGTTGGGCTTCTATTTACTATTTTCACCAGTTATGTTTTTTTTGCTGGGGAATAGATCTGTGGGGCTCCTCACACTGTCATTCCAGGAGTAAAACTCCAAAAAACTTCCCTTTAAGCGTCCAAGACTTGGAGGTTGCTTATCATCACAGTAGAACCTAGTTTAGCATGACCAAAGCAATGTCTAATATTAGCACAGAATTGAAGTAAACTCAAGGGAAAAAATAAAATAAAACTAATTTGCTAACTCTTTCTCTGATAAATTATTGTCCCTTAAAGCTGAATAGCCTTCACTAGTCAGATTTCAGAATAATGTTTCTCCTGTTTTTCCTTTGTTCTTTCTGTTGCCTCGACTAATTGATATAATGGGCATTTGCATACTGCATCCCTCTAGTGAGAAATCCCAAGTTATTTCAGGCTACTTACAATGTTTAAAACACAGTATCCATGCAAAGATGGCAATGTGACCATCACGAGTCAGGGATACTATCTATTTTCTTCACTGCAGTTTTCTCAGATCCTAAAACACTACCTGGCTTGCCTGATACTTGTTAGCTGCTCTCAAAATATAGTTTTTGAATGAATGATAACCTGCTCCTGTTCCTTTGTCATACTGGCCATGCTGGGGATGAAAGTGATGAGAGGACAGTTTGTCTTACAGTATTTTTCTGAAAGTATCCTCCCAGAGACTGGTTCAGAATTGGACCCTGCCTGACTGACACCTATGTCCTCAGGGACTCTATGTATCAATAAAATAACCCAAGAGTCTTCTAGCCAAAAGGTCTGGCCTCATTTTCAAAGTAATCTCAGGAAACAAGAGGTATATACTGGTATCTGTAACTGATACCATAGAACAGACTGTGGTCCCTTCAGTTTTGTAAATGAAAAGCAGTGTGAGGAAGTTCACCCCCAGAAAGATGCTGTTGAAAACAAGGCAAATGATTCTGAATAATCAGCCCACAGATAGGCCACAGGGAGACCTAAATGCCTAGCAATTCCCTGGAAAATCACAGAGGATAGAGGCTTGTCCTCTTATTTAGAACTGAAAGAATCAGGTTTCTTCCCAAAGCAGTCAGAGCCCTGCCTTAAGAGGAATTGGTTCAGAAGCCCTAGAAAATTCCTGAAATAATAAGGATTAAAAGGTAGCCATTGAACCACCACAACAAGCCTCCCTGGGAATTAACTGTGTTCTAGACCTAAGGACTGGGTCGTGTCTCTTACGTGGGACCCTGGCGCTAACGTGCACCTCTTTGTGAGCCTCACGCCAGCCTTGCCTGCAGACTCTGCCTGGCCCCCTGCCCACTCACCCACACTGTCAGCTGAGTGCAGTCAGGAACCTCACCTCATCCAGATCTCTCATTTTCTGATCTCCCTCTCAGCTAAGACTTACCCACCCCTGTCCTTTCTTGACTTCACTCTGCTTTACACTGAGTAATTAATTCATTGGTTAATTGGTGGGGTCAATTAATTCATCAATCTCCTGTGTGAGTCCCTGTTGGGATTTTGCAACTCTGTGTCTTTAACCTTTTTGGAAAGTAGCCACATCTCAGATTTACCCTCATTTCTTCCCAGCTAATTAAAAAAAAGGCAACCCAGAAAGAAATGGGTTAAAAAAAAAAAAAAAAAGAACAGCTCTCAGTTTCTGCCCTCTTGGTATCACCTTTGAGACACCTGGCCCAGTACAGCTTGTGCTAAGTTTCAAAGAAGAGGCAGATAACTCTGAAGATTTTATTTCACAGGGGACAAAAGATAAAAGTCTCTGTCAAGTTGTCATTAGATGCTTAATGCTATTCATGGTGGGGTGCTGGAGGCGCCCCTCCTTCTCTGTAGACCTCTAGCAGATTAAGTTTCAGAGCTTTAATTTGAGGAAGGATTTACAGCTGTGAAGAGGTATAATATCATTTTGATTTGGGTTGTACTAGGCTGGGGAAGCCAGATTACATTTGTATGAAACCGTATTAGAAGATATGACTGAAACCACCAGAATCAAATAACGGGAAACATTTCCAGAGAGCCTAAAAATAGGGGCCTGTCTTTCCAACGCCTGTGCATTGTTTCACAAACTATGATTCTGATTTACCCCAAGAGGATTCAAGCAGAAACACAGAAGGCAGATGGCAAAAATGCCTGTGCTTGTCAGACCTGTCCATTCATCAGTCTGTCATCAACCTAATCCAGAGGCAGGTTCCTTGGGTAAAGAAACAAAAATTAATTAACCCTTAGAGAAGTGGGGAAGTTAGCAGGGAAGGTAAAACCTCATGAAAAATCTGCTGCTTTCATCTCCTGGGGCACTGTCTAATTCAGAGTGTCAGATAAATCCATCAAATAGCCTCCAAAGTTTCTCTGGGCCTCAGTCCATCCACCTCCACCATATGCCACCATGTGTGTGTCACACAGCATCCCCCAGATACTGACTTAATCAGAGACTGTTCCTTTCCTCCAGAGCAATCTTAAAGCTGTTTTAAAACCCGACTCTCCTCATTTGCACAGCAAACAATAACTCTCTTTGGGTACCGCAAAAACCCAGTTTCCTACAAGATGAAACATGGAAAAGAGTCAGCTATTGCTTGTTGCAACTGTTTGTCCTACACAGCTACACAGAACTGGACAGATGACCAGCATCTTCTAGCCCGATTTAGAGATGAATACATGGAACACCATGGGTAGGACTCCTAAATTTGAACTGACTGTGCCAAAGTCTCTGGCACATCAAGGTGAAGCATCTAATTTCAAATGAAATGTGTTGTGTATGATTGGGGAGAGTCTGGGGATGCAGGGCTGCTTTTTATCATCACAAGAGAACTGTTAACTTCCAAAATTGGGGGAAAATCATGAAGACAGCCACAAGCATCTCTCAGGGGTTACCTAAGTTTTAAACTGTTAGTTCCTCTAAGAATGGTTATAGTAGTCAAGGAGAGAATGATGTATGAGGATGATTTTTCTGATTTGTGCCAGGAGTTCCAATCTCTCAATTACCACCGGGGATGGAAGGACCAGGTTATCCACAGGAAACACTTTTAGCACATGATTTTTACACTTGCACATCTCTTCAGATAAAGTATAACTGTCTTAGCTCCAAAATTAAAGTTAAAATGGGCCCATTACCGGAGGACTCAAAGTCTTTTGCTTTTGTAGTCACAGACAACCTGATTAATCTGAGTACAGACGAGGTGCTGGAGGAAGGTGCCTCTTCTTCAAATGCAGGGCGAAAACATGATTTCTACCACCATGATAAAGTGGTGACAGACACAAAATAAAATTCAGGTCCTGGTTTCCAGGTCTGGTTTACCAACAAACCTAATCAGATAAAAATGCATCCCACATCTCTCAGATTGCTCAAAAGAACTCTGTGGCGATAGTTTATAATATATTCTACAACCACCTAGTAGCCATAATTTCTCCCTAATTCCCAAAATCATGAAAAGGACACAATCCTAACGTCTTTATCTTATTCTCAATTAATAAACCTTAAAGTGAATGTTTTATTTCTAAAAGTCAGTGTCATCAAGGAAAGAGTTAAAAAACAAAGTTCTCTTTCTTTTAAGAATTGATTTAAAAGATTTCCCACCTTCTCAGACAATATAACAGAGGTTCATTCTAGACCTTGAGAAAACAAACAAAAAAAAGCACAGCTTCTTCAGCCTTTGAGCACTAAGCGAGTTATTGATAATGCAGAGCCTTGAAATTTGATACTGAACTCGCTCAGAAGTGGGTGCCTTGTAAGCAAAGGAAAAGGGAGGAAAGAGGGAGCAGGTAAGAAGATGGATCCATACTGCTGACATTTTACTTCTCTGGGCTTCAGTTTCCTCCTCTAGAAAATGCAAGTGTAGATTAAGACAAGTCTGAAAGAAGAGCCAATCTCTAATTTAAAAAATAAATTAAAAGGCCTTTAACTCATAAGCAGAAAATTTTGCTCAAAATATCCTCAGTTTATTAGCCTGCGCCAAGAAGGCAGTATGTACGGTGGTTAGAAACATGCGGTACGAGTAACATCACCTGATTCCACATCCTGACTGTACCACTTACTAGCTGTGGAATCTTGGGCAAATTTCTTAACCTCACTGAGTCTCCATTTTTCTATCTATAAAAGACAAATAATAAAAGCTTCTATATGGCAGGACTAAAGGATTAAAGGATTAAATCAAACGATACATGTAAAGCTGTTAGCACAATGCTTAGACCCTCAGAAAACACACAATAGACATTTATTAGTCTATTATTAATAATAATAATAGTTATTATTATTAGAAATTAGGGACTTCCCTGGTGGCGCAGTAGTTTAGAATCCGCCTGCTAATGCAGGGGACACAGGTTCAAGCCCTGGTCCGGGAAGATCCCACATGCTGTGGAGCAACTAAGCCCGTGTGCCACAACTACTGAGCCTGTGCTCTGGAGCCTGCAAGCCACAACTACTGAGCCCACATGCCACAATTACTGAAGCCCGCACACCTAGAGCCCATGCTCCGCAACAAGAGAAGCCACTGCAATGAGAAGCCCGTGCACCACGACGAAGAGTAGCCCCCCCCGATGCAACTAGAGAAAGCCCGTGTGCAGCAACGAAGACCCAACGCAGCCAAAACGAAATAAAAAATAAAGAAAGAAGTACAATTAATAATAATTCTATTTAAATATAATAAAGGCGATATTTACACACTTGGAACATTCCTTACCTGAGAATCTATAAAATCAAGGATCAAAACAGTTAAGAAAAAATGGCATGATGCGATGTCCTTTAGATTAACAAAAGGTGCCAAATAAAGCAATCCAAAATCTTTCGAGCTGTTCTGCAGTGACTGTGTCTGCTGTCACTTGGGAAAGGGAAATGTATACCCCCCCGCATTCTGGAGAGCTGTTTGGAAATGCTAGCTGACCCCTGACAAACCTGCAGCCTCCCCAGGAGCAAAGTTAGGCAGCTTAATCTGAGTAAGCGAGGAGAAAGCATGAGCCCACACCCAGGCGCTGCCCCATTTCCATCTGTGAGATTTAAACACGAGACACAATTCGCCTCTGCAGACACCAAGTCCAGCTGCAAGGGAACGGTTTCAGACCCACAGTGGTGCCCCAACGATTTCCAGTTCAGTGGAAAGCTGGGGAACGCACAGTCTCACAGCACGCGATTCCTCATATTTCATCAGTTTCCAGCCTTTAAACAATTTTAACCTTCCTTCCGAGTGGACGCAGAGACAGCTATGCTTTAAGTGGAAATCACCAGAATGAGAAGCATAAGCCAGCTGCATGTTCCCAGGTGGGCATCCAATTAGCACTGTGACCTTGGCCAACTCCTGACTTCTATGAGCTTCACTTTCCTCATCTATGAAATGGGCAAAAGCTGGGGAAACGTGCACATTCCACACCAATGCCTAGATACTGTTGTTAATTTTAAGGCTCCATTTATTTTCTGTCCTGAAGTGAAACAGGCTGACAATCTACTCTCACATCCCTCTCTAATTATAAAAAAAAGGAAAAAGGAAAAAAAGAAAATTTGCTGCCACATAAATTGGCTTGGGGCAAAGTGACAAGCCACATTGTCAGAACAGTTGGTGTCCCACAGTTTATTCCTTAATAACTTCTACTGTAATATTTCTGGGGCACATCAAAGGACAATAACGGCCCAATGTTGGTAATCCCTCTCACATATAAAAACTTTCATTATGGAGTGTTAAAGGCATCACTCTGTCTGAGAAATGGAAATCAATAGGAGTTGGCCTTTTTTTTCCTCCTTCCTTACCCAGGGAAATGGCGTTTTCTCCCCAGTGATGCCACACTATTTGGCCAGAGTTTCCTCTGATAGCTAGAGATAAGCAACAAGATGAAAAAAACCACTGTGTTAAATAACAAAGGGAGAAAGAATTTCAGGAGAACGTGTCCCTATGCCAGACACCCAGAAACGAGTCCATTCTAATTAGCTGTAAATGCTGCTTGTAAACTTTGGCTTTAATGTGTGTTTAAAAATCACTGGGATTCATTTTGACTTGGTCACTTTTATGCTCCCATATGTAAAAGATTTTTATTTAAAAAAATGTTTTTAACAAGTACCCTAACAACAGGATATTTTGGAGGTACTGCAGCAGACCTGAGTAACTAGAACAAACTAAAAGTGTAGTCAGCAGCCATTAACTTTTTTTTCTATTATCTATAATGCAATTATTGGAGTCAGAAATATAACATTCCCTACAGATTTTTTAAAAATTCAGCTTAACTATAGGTTTCATTTCCTTTAAAGGATCATTCTAGATTCTTTAAAAAGCCAGAAATAGCACGTACTTTCCCTTTATTATGAACATATAAAGGTCAGAGGCTATTCATAGCAGGTCCCTAGTAAAGGTCATCAACAAACCACATCTTGCCAAAGCTGGTGGCCAATTTCTGGCCTCTCTTCACTTAACCACTTAGCAGTATTTGACAGCAGCCTGCCCCCTCCTTCTTGAATCATCTTTTTTTTTTTTAAACACACAAACCACACAACCATACTACTCTATCCCTCCACAACTACCTTGCTCTATTTATCAAAATTTGAAACCATCTCATTTATTTCTGTGCATGTTTGTTATCTGACTTCATCCCTGTGCCTAAGAAAGAAGTTGCTAATATATCATGGACACTCCATAAACATTTGGTGTCTGACTGACTCTTAGTTTTTCCTCGTGACAGATGAAGAGACTAAAGCTCAGAGGAGTGAAGTGACTTGCCTAAGACTGCACAGTAAGTCTCAGGCTAAGCCAAGATTTGAACCCAAGACCATCTAACACTGAGCCCACACTCATGACCATTATACCACAGAAAAGAAGCCACAGAGTAAATGTCCGAGAGCAGGGTTGGTAAACTTTATCGTAAAGGAACAGACAGCAAACATTGTTGGCTTTGTGTTTTGGTCCTGGAACCCCATGCAGATTCAATTAAGATTTGTAGAATGAATGACTTTTACCTCTGTCCTTATTGGGCTGCACCCCACAGGCCTACAAGTCCTGTGCTTGCCCAGCTTTAAGACCAAAGGAAGAGCCTGGAGTCAGCAACAGAGACATCAATCGTTTAATGGATGGGGGAGCTTACACATCTGAAACAAGGTCCTGGAGCGACACCCCGACCGGTGGTCAGTGGGCGGGACATGGTGGCAGTCTTTGCTGCCGGGTTGGCGGGGAGGAGATTGCCAGTTGGGGAATTGAAGTCAGGCTGGCTCACTGGTTACTAGGGGCACACCCCTCACTGTCCCTTTGATAAGAACAATCACCAGCTGGGCCCTGGGGCAAATACGTAGGGAGGTCAGTCATGTGAGTAGGGTATAGGTGAAGCAGGCACTGGTCAAGCCAGGGATATACAGAGAGTAAGAGAACAGCCACCTTGAGTGACCTGACCATACAATCCTCTAGACAGCAAGCTCACTGAGGTAAAGAGCAGACATAGACATCTCCTGCAGCTAAAATAGTCCATTTCCCACAACAGGGATTTGGATTGATTCCTGTGGATTGGTAGGTACACTTCCCAACAGGAGGCTGAAGTCTGGGCAATTCCCATTCGGTCGGAAAAAAAGTAAAGAAGGATCAGGAATGGCAAGAAGTTGAAAAATCTGTTATTCCCTTTCCAATTAAGAGGCTTTCTCCATGTAGAGAAAGTAAGCATCACCCGAAGTGTGAGGGAGGAAAATAACTGCTCTCACCTTGCTGGCTTCCTACACACCTGCCCTGCTGAGACTGTCTTTTGGCGACTGCACAAAGAGCCGAAAAAGTGACTCCTTCACAGCATGAGGATACTTTTAGCTGCAGGACAAGAGGAAGTTTTCTCTTGGCCTTTTATACAGTCATTCACAGAAAGGGACATCCTGTGACCTCATTTTCACTCTGAAGTAAGACAGAGCCAAGTGGCTTCCTGCCTCTGGGCTCTGCAGAAACTCCCCCTCTGATGGCACCTTTCCACTGCTCTGACACCAAGTCCTCAGGAAGGGCACTTTTCCAATTTCAGGAGGGGTGAGATTCCTTGGGGACCAGCCGCTCACTAGGAACACCGGGCAGCACCAGAGGGAAATAGCAGAAAGAAGAGAGAAGCCCCAGTTTCAATCCTGTAAGTCACTGCAAAGAACCATCCTTTATTAAAAGTAATTCTCTTCCAGGGAAAGGTGCTCAGGACAAAAATGTAGTGACTTCGATATGAATGGGACGCTTAGATAGAAGACATTTCAATATGGCCGTTTGGACAACACCATTCTGAAGCAGTGATTTTGATGCTGGTATGCAACTACTTGAAATTTTAGCCCTTAACGTAGACAAATACGTAAGTGAACAATTTTGGATCCATAATAATAATTTATATTTGCCACTGTACTTGTCTTTTGTCTTTCTCCTTGAAGACGTGACGACAGCTGTCTTAATTACCACTGCATCCCTAGTGCCCAGTATAGTACCTCACACGTAATTATTTATTAAAAAACTAAATGACTACTACTACTGCTATGATGACTTCTACTACTAGCACCATTACCACTTCTGCCTATGACCAGTGCTTACACACAGTGGGTACACAATAATTTGTTGAAAAAAATGAACTGCTACCACCACTACTACCATTATTGCTACATAACAACTAGTACTACCACCACCACCACACCATTACTCCTGTTGGCTCTCTGTTAAAAAGCCATTGGGGCAAGCATTATGCCTGTATTATTTCAATCACCATCCCCATTTTATAGATAAGAACACAGGCACAGAGAAGTTAAGTATCCTAAGACAAACATGAAACAGGTGGTAGAACTGAAATAATGATGCAGTTATTATTACTCTTGGGCAAATAAAATGGGAGAAATGAGGAACAGACTGAGGATTAAGGAGCCTCTACTTTGGTCTCTTAAGCACTTCTTTTCTTTTGAAAGGAACCAAGGATCCTTGAAGAAATGGCTAATTCCAGATCTAGGGCAGGACATGGACACAGTGAGCCAGGGAAGTTTTTCATAGGAAGCTATCAAAGACTACTAGAGTCATATCAAAATGACTTAAAGCCAACTTGAAAGGGGCTCCTACTGACCAAAGATGAATCCATTTCAATATCAAAAAAACAATGAATATGATAAAATGAAATAGATTAACTTATTAAAAACCATGAGTGCCACAATGATATTTTTTAAATTGTTGGTTACCTTTGCAAGTTGTTAGGGTAGCAACTCATAATTGAGAAAATATATAAAAGGAGGGGAAAAATTTAAGCATTTACTCTTAAATGGACTGCACTTCAAGCTAACCAAACAGGAATTAAAAGTTCTTCTTTATGGAGCATTCACAACTAATAAGAGCAGGAGGAATGAAAGAATTAGAAACTCCCCACTTTGCATCTTTTAATGAAATAATGGAGCTAGGCAACCACTGGCTAAACACTAAAACACTGGCTTAAAGCTTGATGGGGGAACTTGATACTGAAGGGATCAAACTGAGAACACCGGAATCTATGAATCAATCCTAACGTAACTAAAAGTGGGATAACCAGACATTACATCAGTGGTTCTCAAACTCTGCGGAACATTTGAATGACCTGGGGATGGTGGAGAGAGCTTTCAAAAATCTCAATGTTCAGTTTATGTCCCACCCTACCAATTAAATCGGGCATCAGTAGTTTTGGGTTTTTTTAATCTTTTTAAAGATTTCCCAGGTGATTCCAATGTAAATGAAAGTTTGGGAACCATTGCATTTTGTGGCTCAGGATGTGATGCAGAAGGAGATACACAATGCCCCCATGATATGCTATTACCTAACAATCTCTAAATCTAACTATTTGTTAGAAATATGAGGAATAGAGAAACATGTTAAACAATGACACTATAAGGAAAGAATTAGAAATCCAAAGTGTGAGATATTCCATGGGGGTAAAATGACCCATTTTTCAACAAACAAATGGCATCTTTAAAAATGGGGGTATGTGTGACCTGGTTGGGGGGTGGGGGAGGAGGGAAGAGGGCCTTTCTTAAAATATACCTTGAAGAGCTGTGCTTCTGGCTATAAAGGAGTAACTTGTATGAGATTAATCCACCCATAGAAAACAATTATAATGTTGTATGAAAAAAAAAATGAGATTAGCTATTTGAAAGCGTTGCAGAACCACCAAGGTAGCCAGGATTCAAGCAGCCTATATTCTGCAGAGAAAGAAAGCCCTTTGACATGAGCCCTATTGTTTGGGCAGCTTTTTGTCCTAAAGGTGTTAGTAATTTGCCTTGCAGGAGAGTAGACCAGGTAGAAAAAAGCAACCTATATCTTGCAACAGTTTCTCTGAGTTGAAGAGACAAAAGCTGAAGTTAAGGGCTTCAGAAGCAGCAGCTAGGACTTAAGGGGCTCAGATTTCTGGTAAACGGAGACCATAGAGGAGTAAGTCCAACATTCCCAATGCAATTTCCCTTCAAGACATTTGCTACACATGTGTGGAGTAAGAGGCCAAGCAACCCAGCAAAAATCAATTGCAAATAGACTAAAAATCCAAGGAGGAATTTTCTTAGTTTAACAGTGTTGGGGAGACAAAAATTGGAACTTAGGACCTGCTAAGGACAAAAGGCCATGGTAAACACCACAGAAGTTCACGTGAGAAACCGTAAGGGCCAGAGTTGTTAGGACAAAAGGGAAACAGACCAGGCACAGCTTTGGGGGAAAAAAATCTTCAATTCTTGATTAGATCAACATGACTTGCTCAGTATCCACCTGCCAGATAGTAACATCTCTCTGGAAGAAGAAAACAAATTCCACATGAAAGGAAATACTTCTCTTCAGTACAGAGGTAGTTATTTGGGCAGAAGAAAAAGCTCCCAGATGAATGCACGGAATGCAGGATGGAATGAAGAGTAAAATGTGTGGTAAAATCTAAATAAATATTGATTGTTTAACAAAAATGTCTTGGCAAGGGGTTGAATTACTTGGCAACAGTAATACAGAAGACAGAATCATAGTGGCAAATGGAAGTATTATAAGTTTCCTGCATCTGAAATAAATACTTAAAAGACTGTCAAAAGGTTATCTTTTGGTGGTCAAAAAATATAAACTTCCACTTACAAAGTAAGTCATGGAGATGTACAAGCATGGTGACAATAGTTAATAATACTGTATTGTATAGGTGAAAGTTGCTAAGAGAGTAGATCTTAAAAGTTCTCACCACAAGAAAAATATTTATAACCATGTGTGGCAATAGATGTTGACTAGACTTACTGTGGTGATCATTTTGCAATATATCAAATCATTAAGTTGTACACCTGAAACTAATTTAATGTTATAAATCAATTATATCTCCATTAAAAAAGATTTAAGACTGGATTAATAAAACAAAAAATACAAAACAAATGTTAAATAAAGATTACACAGAAAGAAGTAAAACTGTATTTACAGATGACCTGATCATGTATGTAGAAAAGCTTTAAAGTCTACAATAAGGCTACCAGAACTAACAAACAAATTTGGAAAGTCAAATGATACAAGTCAAAACTCATTACTATTTCTAAACACCAGCAATGAACAACTGGGAAATAAAACTGAAAGTACAATTCCATTTATTATGCCATCCCAAAACATGAAGTACATGCAAAACCTTTGTACGGAAACCTATAAAACACTGTAGAAAGAAACTAAATAGCTCAATAAATGGAAAGATATAGCATATTCATGGATTGAAGGATTCAATATTGTCAAAATGGGATTTCTCTCAAACATCAATCTAAAGTTTCAATGCAATCCCAATCAAAATCCCAGCAGGACTTTTTGTAGAAATTGACACACTGATTCTAAAATTTATATAATATGAAACGCAAATTAACTAAAAGAGCCAAGGCAATTTTAATAAAGAAGTACAGAGTTGGAGAACTCACACTGCTTGATTTTAAGACTGACTATAAAGCCACACTAATCAAAACAGTGTGTTATTAAGGAAAAGATACATAAATGAATCAAGAGAACAGATCAGGAGTCCAAAAATAGACTCCCACATAAATGATCAATTTATTTTTGACAAAGATGCCAAGGTAATTCAATGAGGGAGTAGAGTATCTTTTTGATAATAGGGCTAAAACAACTGGATACCATACTGGGAGGGTGGGGGAAGTGGCAGAATGCTGACCCTTACTTTATACCATACATAAATATTCCATCAAAATAGATCACAGACCAAACTTTTAGAAGAAATCATAGGAAAAAAAATCTTTGCAATCTTGGAGTACACCAAGATTTCTTAAAAAGGAACTAAAAGCATAGTCATAATTAAAAACTGCTTTTCATAAGCCACTGACATATAAGAGAACATCTGCAACATACATATCTGACAAAGGACTTGTATGCAGAATACATAAAGAACTCCTACAATTCAGAGGGGAAAAAAGAGGCAAAGATTTGAAGATTCTTCGCAAAAGAGGTTATACAGATGGCAAATAAGTACATGTAAACGTTGACAATATCATTAGTTATCAGGAGATACAAATTAAAACTGCAGTGTGATAATAGGACAATTAAAATTTAAAAGAGTGACCTTCCCAAAGGTTGGCAAGGATGTAAAACGATTGGAATGCTCTTAAATTGATGGTGTGAAAGTAAAATGGCACAACCACTTTGGAGAACAGTTAGATTGTTTTTTTAAAATTTTATACATACATAATGTACAACTCAGACACTTCACTCTCAGGCATTTATTTATCTAAGAGAAATGAAAATATGCCCACATAAATATCTGTACCACAAGCAGTTTTATTCATAATAAGCCAAACCTGTAAACAACCCAAATATAAACCAACGATGAATAAATACACAAAATGAATAAATAGACAAAATGGGGACTGCCTATATAATAGAATAGTCCTGAGCAATGAAAAGAAACAAACTACTGGGCTTCCCTGGTGGCGCAGTGGTTGAGAGTCCGCCTGCCGATGCAGGGGACACGGGTTCGTGCCCTGGTCCGGGAAGATCCCACATGCCGCGGAGCGGCTGGTCCCGTGAGCCATGGCCGCTGAGCCTGCGCATCTGGAGCCTGTGCTCCGCAACGGGAGAGGCCACAACAGTGAGAGGCCCGCGTACCGGGGAGAAAAAAAAAGAAAAAGAAACAAACTACTAATACATGCAACCACATAACCAAATCATTATACTCCCTGAAGGAAGCCAGACACAAAAGAGTACATATCGTATGACTTAATTTATTAAAAATTCTAGAAAATGCAAAATAATCCCTAGTGACAGAAAATAAATTAATAGTTGCCTGAAAGCTGGGACTGTGGGGAGGGAATGACTACAATGTGGCATGAGGAAACTTTTCAGGGCGATAGAAATGTTCTGTATCTTAACTGTGGTGGTGGTTTCACGGGCGCATCCCTCTTTTAAAACTCACTGAACTACACATTTTAAGTGAGCACAGTTTATTGCATATAAATTATACCTCAGCTGAGTTTTTTAAAAGATTTCCCCCAAAGCAGCCAGACCAAAACGCTGACATTCTGTGTGACTCCATTCATATGAAGTAAAAAAATAGGCAAAATCAATCCATGGTAATAGAACAGTAGCTATCTTGGAGGGCAGGTGCACACAAAATGACTGGGAAACTTCTGGGGTGCTGGTGATGTGCGCTATATTTATCTGAGTAGTAGTTACATGGGCTGTTCATTTTCTAAGCATTCATCAAGCACTCAATTTGGGTACTTTTGTTATATTTCTATTACTTTGATAAACAAAAAGTAGGGGGCTGTTAGAAATTAACAGGCACAGCAACCAAATGCAATGGGTGGATATTGTATAGCTTGTGATTTGAAAAACTCAACTGAAAAAACTTTTAGAGGGAATGGAGGAAAATTGAACATGGACTATTTATTAGATATTAAAGAATCATCATTAATTTCATTGTATGTGTACTATAGTTACTGCCCTTATCTGTTAAAGAAACATTTAAAAAAGTACTTATAAGTGAAATAGTATGACGAATAGGATTCACTTTGAAGTATTTCAGGAAAATATATATGTAGTTATCTCCATTTTTTAAAAAGTAAAAGAAATGTAAAGTGAGGGTGAAGTTCAGGGATGCGGCAGAGTCAGAGAGGGTGTACAGATATATAACATGCCTATGACCAAAATCCTATTATTTGCACTCTGAAGATCAAAACATTCACATCAAAATGGCTGCATCAAAATGTCCTGCTTCAGAACACACATAGCAAGAAATTTCTCAGGGGCCCAGAAACAAGACAAGCAGGAATAGAATGAAATTTAAAAGAGTTCAGTTAGGTTCTGAATGACAGCCAGGCAGATATATGATGACAAACAGTGGCCTTCCTTCCAGTGGAGACTGATCTATTTTGAGCCCAAAGTGAGGAAAGTGAGTGCATATTATCCAGGGTATTTCACCACTGTTCTTCTGGTCCCTAGTTATCTCCATCTGAGAAGCCTACGCAGGTATTGGAAGGGGGAGAATAAAACAGGAGGCAGAAAACAGATGCTGATGGTATCAGTCAGAATCCCAGCAGACAGAAGTCACATTCATCTGCAACTTTGAAGACAATTAAATGAAGGAACTACTTTCAGAGGTGCAGGTAGGGTTACAAGTTAAGGATGCTGAGACACCTGGGACTAGCTGCAGCATGATGCCTTTACCTCCCTGAACCTAAAAGAGCAAAGGGAGGAAATGTGTCACCAGAGCCTGGTGAGATAAGGGAGGCTGCAGCTACCACCATGAGCTGGAGTCATGGAGGGATAGAGACCTTGCAGGAAATACGATGAGAAAGGCAGGCTACAGACAGAAGAAATGCCCTCCCATCTCTCTCTCTCTCTTCCCATCGCCTGATCTCCTTCCAGGATCTCCCAGTGACCGAAACAAACTGGAAGCCACACTCATGGGAGCTCAGGTGATGCATTCTACAGAGGTCAGTCTCCGGGGTCATGAAGCAGGGCAGAGAAGGTTGTCTAACAGACTACCACCACACTCCTCCAATGGAGTACATAAGATCTTCAAGTCTGCAAAGAGAACTGATGGCCATTTGATAAAATCTCTAATTCAGTTGAACCTATGGCTTTAGATCCTTAGTTAAAATGGGAATATTTCCAAGCATTTTATACGAGGCCCGAGAACAATGAGTAATCAAAGATCATTTCACAATATATACACAGAGCATTTGGTTAAGTAGCCACTCCTGCTCAGACTTGGACTTGTAAAATAAAAACCTTCCTTCTATATAAAACATTTCCAAACTAAATGGACAGAAAAGAGAAACCTGGTTGTATTTTCCATGGAGCTTTAACCATCATTCTATTAAAAAAAATTCAGAGCCAAGTCACCAACGGTGGAAACCCAACTCCAAGGACAGACGGGGAGGAGCATCACCTTGTGAGGCTAAGGATGGAATCCTCATTCTGGCCAGTTAGGCCTTATGGACTGTCCTTTCCCTGCCTTCCCATGGGCAGCTCCCACCACTGTCCCCCTTACTCTCCAGGGGTGTGGGGGCCTTTCTTGGCTAGTGATGCCAGCTCTGCTTCCTCCCACCTCGGGCTTTGCATCTGCGGCTTCCTCTACCCTTAACATGCTTCCCTCCCTTCTCTTGTTAACTCCTACTCCCATCTCATCTCAACTCTCACTTCCCACGGAAAGCTTTTCCAACATCCATGATGAGGTCAAAAACCCTAAGGCACACTTCTGTAACACCCAGAACCTTTCCTTCATGGAAGCACTTTCACATATTTTGGTATGACTGTCTGTCTACCCGGCTGAAGCGTTAGCTCCACGTAGTAAGGACTGTGTGTGCCTTTGTGTGCCATCATATTTTCAGGACCTCATGTACTATCCAGCTCGTGGGAGGCACCCAATTGTGGATGAATGAATGAGTCTTCACTACAAGATAAATTTTTCCATTCAAGGGGTAGTCTGAATTTTGTTTTATCCTTTTAATAAACAACACAATTTTAGGGTTTTCCCCCCAGAACTAAATTACAGGGGACTCTCAATTAGCTGATAGTTCGCCACCCCACCTTTTTTTCTTATATCCCTTATAAGAATATATTTAATGAGGGTTTTTTTTTTAAAAAATGTATAAATTATGCTTAGGATTCATATATATCCAACTTAATCTCATAGTCCATAATTTGTACTTCTGCTCTAAGAAATTATTTATAAGTGCTCCAGGAAAGAAAAAAACCACATATTCTGGGGCCTATTTACTAATGCATGAAGGTAACCACACAATTCTTTAAGGGTTTTCAAGAGTTGAAACCCAAAGGACTTTAGAAATCTCAGTTATCTAGAATGAGTGGCTTTATTCTGGATAACTGAGGTTTTATTGGAACTCAAAGCCAGTTTAAAAAAAGGTCTTAAAATTTTGACTCTCATGGTAAGCAACAAATTCTTCTACAATTTGAACACTTAAATGTCTCTTTTATGGCTAATAAATTTGGTCAAATTTCCATTTTGTTTTATTTCCAATTCAAAATCTATTTGTCACATGTGTCGGGAGCTATGTACTTGTGTATTCTGTCTGGTACCTTATTTATCTCTGAATCACCATAAAACTTAGCCGAGTGGATTGCACTTAGACACACTCAGAAAGGGTGTAGTGAATGAATGACAGGAAAGTAGAAAAGGGAGCTGACATTTGTTGAACACATTATGTGGTAGCTGCTGTGCAAGGAGTTTTAATAATAACAACAATGACAAAGCTTAGTAACTTTTATATCACAGGCGCTGTGCTAATGCAGAATATATACATTAACCCATGGTCCTCCCAAAATCTAATGAGATAAGTTATTTTGCCCAGACAGAGAGATGAAGTAATTTGTTGAAGGCTACACAGCCCAATAACAGGTAGAATGAAGAAGAGCTGCTCTTAGCTTATCAGGGGGTGATGAACCTAGAATGCTACCCAACCTCTGCAAGTTCTGATGTTGCATCCAAATAAGTTCTGGCAATCTCTGCAGCAAAATTTGGTAAATGTTGTTATAAATTAAGAAACTGGACTTGAAATACCAAGAAGATTTCCCAAGGTTAATCATCTAATAAATAATGGAGCAGTATATTTAAACCTTGGTTAGCCTAACTCCATGCTTACTTACATACATGGACAGGTGGGTGTTGTCATAATAGTTATTTTAAAGCATTTAACACTAACCCCAAATTCTGTTTGTATTTGGACAATTTTAATACACTTTACTATCGGTTGTTTGGATTCTCCCAAGGTTAAAGAAATTAAAGGACAGGAGAGCTCTTCCTTGTGCTGCTTCTGTTATAAGCTGGCTTTGCTCTCTCTGGATCTGTACCATCTGGGTATGTATCTAGGAGTCATGTGTATATCTGGCAGATAGTTAGAGCTCACACTGAACTGTCTTGGGGGACTTTCATGGACCCTGCAGAGATTCCCCAGAGGTTCTGGGTTGGTCTTTGTGACACTCTCCTGGGGGTGGGGGAGGCTCTGCCTTGGTCCTTGTATGCTGTGGTCTCATAATCCCTTCAGTTACCATACTGGACTAGACTCAAAACGTTTGCTCCTTGGCTCTCTCCTCTGCAGAGTCCAGATCTGGACCCTAGGAAACACTCACATATCTCATGCCCTGACAAAGACTGGGAAAGCAGGCCAGTTCCCAAGCATCAGCCTACCCATCCTGCCACCCACGCAGTTGGCCAACCTGCCTCTGCCTTGCCTTCCAGATTTCTTAGGGTGAGTCAGACCCCAATGTGTGGACCACTCTAAATTGCTCAGGCTTGATTTAGGCATTGGTCTCCAGGTCCTCCAGCTATAATAAGTACTATTCAGAGCTCTCTGATTAGCCCTTTTGATGATCCCCTCTAACCTTGGTGTCACAAGACAGTACTCATCACTGTTTCTCCCAAAAGGTGGTGACAACTCACTGCATGACCACAGCTCTCTCCAAAGAAACGTTGTCTCTAATCTCCTCTTGACTAATATATTCAAAAGTCATGGAGCAGGCTCATGACATTCTACATATGGGATAGTTGGTCTTTTGATAGCTAGCTTACAGGCGCCTCAGTGGAAACTGAGACAAGAAGAGACCCATTCTAACATCCTGTTCCCTACCTGGCCCATATATACATGTGTGTATGTGATATTTTATATGCACTTCCTACAACAATTTCAACTGGTTAAGGGTGATTTAAGAGCCTTAGCACTCCCTAATTCAACAATAATCTCCAACTTTCACTGATCACTGCTGATTTGGGTGGTGGCCATCATCGTAAAAGATTTTATAACCAAA
Organism: Globicephala melas; assembly: GCF_963455315.2. Classification (NCBI taxonomy): domain Eukaryota; kingdom Metazoa; phylum Chordata; class Mammalia; order Artiodactyla; family Delphinidae; genus Globicephala; species Globicephala melas. The sequence continues at coordinate 28,941,484 of NC_083324.2, read as the reverse complement.
AACATACCTTGAGAATTTTCCAATTCATATGTTCTCAGATTAGAAAAAAATAAAACGTACTTGAAATATGTAGACTTAAAATAGCATTCCAACATATTCCTCATACATTAAATTACTCTCAAATTACTAGCTATTGGTGACATTCCTGATAGTGCCCTAGATTTTCAACTTTTACAAAAGCCCAGATGGTCAGAAAGATCTTTACCAAATTTGGATCATCTTTTTTAATAGAATGATTTAAAATATTTTTTAACAATCAGCTCAGAGTTGTATTTTTAAAAAGCTACTTAGTATTTTCAACTAAGAGAATATGTAATTACCAGAAAAAACTAGCAAATTCCTAGTGCTTATAATCTAAGGTGAGAAATAATGTGGGCCAAAAATGTAAAAAATCATATATATATGTATTTTTATGCTTTTTAATCACAAAGTGAGAAAAGTGATATTAAATCTAGTTTTTCCATGTTCATCTGAAAGCATTCTATAAACTGCCTAAGTTTAAAAAAAATAATTATCTAATAGTTAAGTTATAGGTCTAATCATCATCCTTTACCTTGGGCTGTTGAAAAATAAAAAACTTTGCATTTATTCACAATAAAATATAGATACTTTCAGATTCAACTCCATATAAGATTTTTTCATCTATTTATGCTCAAGGATCTACAACGACTAGATTAATGAGCCAAAAAGTACATTTTAAATATTCTCTAAAAGGACCTTATGAAAAGTAGAATTTGATTATGTTTTGGGAGGAAAATTTCTTTAAACTAGAGGGAGTCAACAAATATGAAATCAGGAAAAAATATTCAGGTCGCTGAAAGGAAAAAAACCTCACCAATGATCTTAGAAGGTGGACTGGTGTAGGGGTGAAATTACTTAATTACTCAGAATAATTAAAGCTAGAGGGTAAAGGTGGGAGAAAAACACATAAAATAATAGTTTCACTCACTTCACCTGGCCTTAATTTAAATCAGAACACTTTCCACTCCTGCATTACTCCAAACAATTTACCAAAAAAGAAAAATAATAGAGCAAAATATCCTTTTCAAGTAACCCAGAGCACATATAGCAAAAACTGCAATGTAATCATTCAGCAATTATGATGCTCTAGTTTATTTTTAAAATAGCTCAGCATTGCACGAAGTGGTCCTAGGTGCAGCAGGAGCTCTTCGTTTAACGCAACACTGATTTTCCCAGCAGCTTTCCTCTGCCACCTCTTATCTTTCTTTCATAACCCTATGTGGTCCTCCATAGAAATACCCCTTTAGGTATGAACACCCAGGAAAACACCTCCCCCTGCGCCCCTGTGGAGAGGCATGTAAAAGAGTCCAGTATCTTTACTTTCTGCAGAAGGCAGAAAATATTTCTTTTAGGGTAGCCATCCAATACCTGAGTGTTTTAATACTCCGCAGCAGGTAATTTAATTTATTTTTAGGAAGGATGAGAACTAAAAGCAGCACAAAGAGTAATAACAAATCAGGGGCTAGAATTTTCTCCAAAGTTAGAAACTATAGATATAAACTCCTGAAATCAGGAAGGGCCTCAGCAATGAGGAAATCATATTGCAAAGAGGGAAGTGAGATAGCTGGGAAGTGATGTGCCCACAGCCTCCTAGAAGAATGGTTTCTCGCCCCTCAGTCGAGGGCTCTTTCCACGACTGCACTTTTTCCTTTGCCCTCTCCTTCTGCCCCTTGATCTCTCTGACAAATGCTCAAAGCCTCACTTAAAACAGTCCCCTAACAAGGGCTTGCCAAGGAAAGGCAAAGTTTGAGATACAGAGTCCAATTAACTGCCTCTGATTGCTGGATAACTCAAGTCTTCCGGAAACTGACTCCAGCAGCATGTGTTATATATTTACATCCAACCCTTGTTCTAAAAATAACTCGACATGTTTTGCAGAAATACACAAAATGCAACAAGCTAAAAATAAATACAATGGGGAATTATCACAAAGGGGGGAAAAGGATAGGAAAATCTAGCCTATTAAAAGCACCAGTGGTAGGATCTTGTGGAAAGGGTAACAAAGTATCGATGTTCCAAAAGGAATCTCCTGGAGAAACTGTCTTATACCAAGAAAGCAATTTATATAACTGGTGGCTTAATAGCAAATATTACAAGCAGTGCAATAATAGTGACCCATCAGAAATAAGTTGTGGATCAAAATGAAATGTTAGTAAGAGTTTGTGGGGAGGGATGAGGCACAAATTTTTCTTTTAATGTCTTAATGTGCAGGTTTTGGATTTCTGAAGCAAGTCATTCCTGAGCCTTGCAAGGTTAGAAAGAAAAAAATGGAAGTGAGAGGAAAGAGGAGAGAATCACAGAGTAGCGGGAGGCAGAGGGAACCACGACAGGATGATGTGAACCTAGGCATCATTTGTTAAAGAACCAAAAATAATTTATCACATAATTGGAGGCTCAAATTCATACCTGAACTTGAACTCAATTGCATTTTTGTTATGTTATAATGCAATATAGTGTATATCAATTGGCTCAGAATTTAAAATTAGAGCCCAATTACCTGTGTAAGGGAATCATAAATCCAACTTGTATTTTTCTAACAGGGTTAACAACTCACGATGCCCGCTTAAACTTGGGAAAATCAATTTTCTGAGCTTAAGAACAATTGCGCATTGGTATTTTTTCACCCTGGTCTACTGCCCCAGGTGGATATAGTGACTGGGGGAGGGTAGAAGCCTAAGGCAAAACTAACAAACACAGAGCATTGAAGATACTCAAAACGCCAACCACACGCAGGGGAAACCGGAGTGGGAGCACTTACGTGTAATAGGCAGCCAGAACCTGGGCACCTGCTATTTGGTAAAGGAGTAAAAGCAAAACACTCCTACTGCTTTTCTAGTTCAGCAAAAATTTCCCCGGAGCTAAAGAGTAAGATGAAATACTAAGTAAGGGGAGAGCTTGAACTCCTGCTAACAGCACACCAGAACCAGGCCTGCCTGCCTAAGGTCACAACTGCATGAAGCCTAGAGACTCCCCTCCCAGGGTGGTTCGTTGGCCTTCTGTTCAACTGGAAACATCTCAGGGAACACTGTCTGGAGGGAGGGGGCGGTGGAATAAAGCTGCGGCAATGGCGGCAGAAGTATCAGCAGGAACAGCCTTCATGGAGGACAGTTCAGCACTGCAGATGCCTGTGTATGTATCTTATACACACCCAAACACAGATACTACACACACGTGTTATACATTTTGACACTGAAATTCCATTTCCATGAAATTCTGCTTGAGAAACAATTGAACCAGGTTGCAAAGATATACATAAAAGGTTCCTCATTTCAGCATTGCTTCTAAGTGCCAGAGTTGGAAGCAGACTAAAAGTCCATCAAAGGGGATGATTTAAGTAAATTTAAGCATTTCACCCTACAGAGTAATACTGTGCTGGAAATATAGATGATGATGTAAAATTCTATGGACATGGCACACTGTAAGATAAAATTACAAAAGAGTGTTACTGGATATATCAATTTTGAGTATAGTGCATGTGTATGTGTGCATGGGTGAAGAAGAAAGTCTGGGAGAAAATGCCCTCATATATTAGTCAAGGTCATTACTGTGTGGTGGGATAAATGGTATTCACTTTTTCAAAAACCTTTTCCCGTGGTGTTGGATTTTTGAGTTTTAATTTTATAAAACTGGCAGGTGTTCATTACATAATCTGAAAAAAATACTACAGTATTTTCTATTTTTGGATTTTTTTTTAAAGTAAGGAGGATAGGAGGAAGAGTAGCAATATATAGAAAAGGCAGAAGCCCACCAGAGCCCACGAGGCTTTCCCTGCACAAAACACTAGCACCTGTCCCAAAACAGTTTCTGTCTTTACACAAAATTCCACTGACTGTACATTTTATTGAGGAGGGGAAACAAATGCAACAAAACAAATCATCTGTCCACCTTACCTTTTTTTCCTTCTGTGGGGAAAAAACCCCCTCGGTCTGTACTATGCTTCTGAGAGCAAATGATGTCCCTCCAAGACCCAAAATACAGGTAGAAACCTCAGCAACTGTGCCTTTTACACCGGGCTTGTTGGTCCCTCTGTTTTCCCACCTTCCAAATGGACATGTAAAACTGTTACTTCACAAAGACAAGGTGCTCTTTTTAAAGCCCAGAAAATACCAAAGAAACATACCAATTAGAACACATGCTTCTCACTGAGTCATTTCTGTATCTTAGTTTCATTTGCTCTATGCCAGGGTAAGATATCTGCAAAGTCATAGCAAAAGAACCAGAAGGACTTTTGAGACCATCCAATTCAATGCCCACATTTTTCACAAGAGAAAGCTCAGACCAGTCACCAAGTGAGTCAGGCAGGACTAAAACTGAGGGTCTGCCTCCCAGTCCGCTGTTTATCACTCATCTCTAATTTCAGTCAAAGATGCAGCTGTGTTTCCCCTTTCTAGAGAATCTGAATATTTCTTTAGCTAATGTTGACATAAATCAGACTTTGTGAGACAGAGAAACAGAGAGCAAAGTAACAAAATACACTGGCTAGCTTTTCCAGATGCATCTGAGAGAGAGTTTCAATAATGGAAAACACTTCATACATTGCTTTATACAGTCCACTCGGTTCTGTGATAGAGAAGGGTAAAAAGTTCAGGGGGAAAAACCATATGGGTCATCTGGTGACATTTTTTAAAAGTTTACTTTCAGAAGCGCATGATTTAAAGTGTTTTTCCCCTCAAAACCAAGCATATTCACTATAAAACGCCTGGAAAATACAACAAAATATTAATGAGCAGAAAAAGGAAACATACCATACAATTCTACGAACAAAAGACAACCATCGTTAAAATTTTAGGATAGTTCCTTCTAGTTTTTTTTTTTTTTTTCTTTTTGAATGGTTGAGATCTTCATACATATACCATTTCCAGATTTTCTTTTCACCTAAATTACACTTAAGCATTTTAGTAGTTCATTAACAACTTATAAACATCATTTTAATGTATGAACAGTATTTTGTGGTATAGATATGCCAAATTTTATAGTTTTTTTCTTTATGTACGTCATTTAGGGGTTTTCTATTATACATAATACTATAATGAGCATTTGAAAAATAAACCGTGATCTTAATTTTCTGATTATTTTCATAACTTTAATTCCTAAAATGAGGTTAAATATTATAAACATTTTAAAGTACCTGAAAGTTGGTACCAAATTTTGTTTTTTTTTACCAAAGGTATACAAAAGTTCCTATCTTATAGTGCTTTTTCAATAATAACCAAATTTTAAGTCTTTGTTAATTTTATAGGTGACACAGATACCTATTTTATTGAATCTCTCTGTCATTGAACAGTATCATATATTCATTACACATTGTGTTTCTCATTTGGAACATCTATTCTTGAGGTCTCTGCCCATTTATCTACTGCAGAAGAAGGGAAACATTTTGAATGAAGACATCCAGTCATGTTTTCTTTAATAAATAAAATTAAAATAGAACTTTTAAGCAAGTTAATAGCCTTGCTGAATTCACTAAGGCCTAAGAAAACAAAGACTCCTGGCAAAATCAGTTAAGAAATGTAAAGAAAATAGCACAACACACTTTTTTCCCCCGGAGTATATATTATTTGGGCTCCATCAAGTAAGTGATATGTTTGTGCAGCTTTCTGTGACTGCTGATTCCAAGTGTCAGATTAACAAACAGTTGAAAATAAATGAAGAGCTGGAGCATGTGGCATATGAAAATCACAAACTCTCTTTTTAAAAAGAATGTGTTCTGGTTCACACTGGTGGACTAAGAAAATTCATTGACCTCCTTTCTCACCCAAAGTACTTTCTAAATGATACTAAAGGAGCACAAAGGTGTAAACCCATAGCCACAAAGAGAACGGGAAGAAGCCGTTAGAAGGTGAGTGATTTCAATAAAAGTCTGTTGACTTACAAACCACAGCAAAGGAAACCACAAGCCAAAAGGGGGTTTCAGCAAAGGAGAAAACAGACCTGCCTGATACTACCCCAGAAAAACTCAGTTTTCAGAAATAGTGGGTAAAACAGAGGGTGGAAGAGGTGGGTAGAGCTGAAAAGCGGGGTATTAATTACAGGTCAGTATATGTAACATAGACTGCCCTCCCTCCTGGCTCTCCATGTGAGCTGGCCTGAAGCCACCACTAGGTTCAAGGCAGTAAAAACGTGTGTGGGGAGAAGTAGGACAGTTATCATGGGTGTTAAAACCTCACTCTTGCAAGTCAAAATCCCCCCACCCCATTCCCATGCACACACTCTAAACTTTGACCCTTCAAGCACACCATTTACAAGATCAATCCACCTGTTGAAGGGCTTGCAAACAGCCCTTCTATTACCTCATTCTTTTACATATAACCACAGATCACTGGAAATCCAATACACCAAGAAAGGCCAGCACACAAAATAAAGTGAGCAAGCAAAACAGCAGAAAACACGACACCATGCAAATAAGACCATTTAGGGAAAAGATACAAACTTAAAAAAGAAAACCTATTTGATACCCTCGAGAATCACTTGAGGATATTTGGTAACTACAAGACAAGAGCAGAGTTATATTTAAAAGGAATAATGAGATAAAAAAAAAAAGATCCCTTGGGAATTACATGATTACTTAAATAAAAAATTCAATAGACAGCTTAATGGCAAACTTGAGAAATCTCCTAGACTATATACTAAATGTACAGTAAGTGAGAAAAAATAAGGTATATAGATGATTGATCCAGGAGATCTACATGTGGACTAATAGAAGTTTCAGAATGAGAAAAACAAAACTGGAGGGGAGGAAATTATCAAATAAATTATATAAGAACATTTCCCAGAGCTAAGGGGACACATGAATCTTCGAAGTATAGGAATCTACTCAGTGTCAAGGAGAATGAACTGTGAAATGTTAGAAAACTGAGGTTAAAGAGAAATTCGTAATAGCCTCCTAAAAAGACCCTCCCCCTAAAAAGGTAGCCTACAGAAAAGGAAGGATCAGAGTAACATCAGATTCATCAGCAGCAGTGTTGGATGCTACAAGACAGCAGTGAAAATGATTTTCGATACAAAAGTCCTATTCCCAAACTATCAATCATGTTTGAGGGAAAAATGAAAAACTGTAAGCTTGCAAGGACTCAGTTTACCTCCCATTCACTCTTTCTTGGAAAGTTACTAGCAAAATTTGGAGGTAAGTCAAAGAGAGAAAGCCCACTGGATCCAGCAAATGGTAAATCCAACTCTGGAGAGCAATATGGGAATCTCAGGCTAATTCTATCCAGCAGGTCTAGAAAACAACCTGTTTAAATGAGAGCAAAATGGAGATCTAATGAGAAAGAGGGAGAACCAATAGAAGAGAAAGTGCAAACATGAGTTTTGGAAAACCTGAAGATATGATGGAGGCACACACTCAGGAAAGGCAAGAGGACATCAGAAACTCCAATAAAATCAAGCACAGATAACTTTATAAGAAAGACTTAAAATATATATTACACACACTGAAAGATGGCATGATTCTGACAAAATGACAGAGGAAGAGAATCCATTTGAACCTGATTCTAGACACAGTCTCCTTTGTGTATCACAGGAGTTGTGACACTGAAACCATAGAAACCACTTGGGTCTGCGGTAAATAATTTAGCAAAGGGATTCCCTGGTGGTGCAGTGGTTACGAATCCGCCTGCCAATGTAGGGGACACGAGTTTGATCCCTGCAACAAAGACCCAATAGAGCCAAGAATAAATAAATAAATTTATTAAAAAAATAATAATTTAGCAAAGTCCTGATGATGCAAATCTTTTTCATTATAGTCAACTTTGGAAAAATCACGAAGAAAGACCTCTCTGGTGACAGAGAAAATGTAAATTAAACTTGACAATGCAAAAATAATGGTACAACTGAATGAGAACTGAAAGTGGAAGAGGGAAAAGGATAGTGGAGAAAGGGGTATGAATGCTCATATCTCAGCTATGGTAAGGAGGTAAGAGATGCTGACTAGATTGATAGACCAGTAAAGAGAGATTTAAATGTGATTTAGAAGTGGCAAGACCAAAGATACGGAAGCAACCTAAGTGTCCATCAACAGATGAACGGATAAAGAAGATATGATTCACACACACACACACACAATGGAATGGACTTGGAGTGCATTATGCTAAGTGAAATAAGTCTGACAGAGAAAGACAAATACTGTATGATATCACTGATATGTGGAATCTAAAAAATAAAACAAACTAATAAATATAACAAAAAAAGGAGGAGACACAGATACAGAGAACAAATAGTGGTTACCAGTGTGGAGAGAGAAGGGGGGAGGGGCAATCTAGGGGTAGGAAATAAGAGGTACAAACTATTATGTATAAAATAAGCTACAAGGATACATTGTACAACACGGGGAAGATAGCCAATATTCTATAATAACTATAAATGGAGTATAACCTTGAAAAATTGTGCATCACTATACTGTACACCTGTAACTTATATAATATTGTATGTCAACTACACTTCAATTAAAAAATAAATTAATTTTAAAAAATTATAAAAAAAAGTGGCAAGACCAATGGAAGTGGAGAATAACGTCATGTTGTTAGTGGGAAAATGTGAAATGGTGATAGATAAATTCTCTTTCTTAGAAGAAAATCAGTATATAACATGTAAAATTGATTTAAAAAATTAATTGGCAATATGGAGATAACGCCAGGAATGGCTTACAGCATTTAGGGAGGGCAATAAGAAGGGGAAAGGGTAGTTAGTGTTGGGAACTGTTCATTTTCATGTGTGTTTCTAAACTATTTTATTTGTAAGCCATGTGCTGGTTATTGCTTTCATAAAAACAAAACAAGAAAGAAAGTTATGAAAGGAGCAAGTGCACTGTGACAAGCTCTTTTACTAAAAACAAAAATAAAAATTGAGCCTGGATGAAATGTTGTCTTCTGAGTCTCTGGATAACTCTGGAGGAATAGTGAATTTTGTATAACTGGATTTATTTATAAATTTATTTATAAAAAGGAGGGAGCAAATGCAGTGTACGGAAAAGAGACACATTTTTTTCCCAACAGAAAAATTAAGCACTCATTAGGACGTAATGACAGGATGACATTCTGGGGTTTGGAGGGTAAGCACATCCCCTTCATTACCAAATCAAAGATTTTCCAGTATCAAGAGGGACTCTTTTCTCTCTCCTGGATTCTCCCTGCACACACCTCCTCCTTCCCCCACCCCACAAGCCCCTTCATGACCTTAAATAAAGATGAAAATTGAAAAGGTTCCCTAGTGCTAATTGCATGTTCTCTAATTTCTAATTTCCTCAAGATTGCTGCCTCCTGGCTGTTTCATATTAATATCCCTCAAAATGTACAGCAAGTGCACATTTGAATACCCAGCTAGGTACATTTCCCAGAATGTTTTTTTGAATGGGTTAGTTGTGGGAAGGTTGGCAATATACTAGTGACTCGATGATGGTGCAGTAATGTTACCCACAGCCTGGGTAACATTACTGCACCTTGTGTTCACAGAGAAGGCTGGTTCTGAGTTCAGTTACATTCACTAGCAATTTAAACGATAGCTGCTGTACTAAAATCTAAAATAAATTGCTTTTCTCCAGAAGCCATGTAAGCTTTTGTACTGCAACTTAGCAGAGCTGCTGGTTTTATCTCATCTGAAATTCAAACAGGGTATAAAAGCTGGGCCTCTGAACTCCTGTTTTTACCTCCAACAGAATTCTTCTACATTCTAGGGCTCTCCAAAATTTCTATCCTGGAACCAGGTTTATAGGAAAGCAACATACTATTTCCATTTTTTATGCAACTCATCATTTGGTTTTTGTTTTTCTATTTCAACCTCACACTTTGGGCTGTTTTGAAAGAACTGAATTACCGGGGGCAAGATTTTTTCTCCCCATTTTGATGGCTAGAAAGCTTCTCTGCCAACATGGGCCAAGCCAAGCGTGGAGACATCGGCACCCAAATGAATGTATGTACCTCTGCGATTCTGTTCAAATTTACCTCCTTCCCTTCTGTCCATGGGAAGAGGAAAGAAACAGCCAGTGCTCAGAATCTGAAGTAGAAATTCTGCCTTTCCCTACCCTCACTTCCCCATGAGTTTTGCCCAAAAGTCCATGGACTCAAGCTCACAACTATTTCCCCTGAGCACATTCAGAACCAGTGGCTCTGAAGGGACACAGCTGCCTCGGCATTTCTCCGATAGAGATGGCTTCTGACCCTTAGATGTCTTTCCACAAATGCAATTAGAATAGTTCCCAATGTTCACTACATTCTTTCAGATTTAACAAGGCAACATAATTAACACTGCTATTTTTCTGCCAGTCAACAAGAGAAAATTGCCCTTCCAAGAGATTTTTCATGTTTACAAAAATGATCCATTAATATGTTTCCCTTTCAGATGTTTTTCTTCTATTGAGGTTGAAAGAGCTTGGTTTGGGGTATGCTATACGGTGTGTACTCAGCAGCATTTCTCTGAAAGGGGAAATTTCTTTATGCCCATCAAAAATAACAACCAGAAAAAAAAAAAAAGAAAAAGAAAGAAACAAAATGAACACTTTAGATCAATTCAGATTCAAACTTAGAGCCACTGTGAAGTCAAGGAAGTTCTATTTCTTTCTATCACATGCACAGAGCCATGCCAAGGGGGTAGATGTAATGTCCCTATTGAATCATGTGAATCCCGCAGTTCTGCTGTAGGAATTCTCTGAGCTTTGATAACCAGAGACTAAGTATACTGGTTCTCCACCGGGATCCTTAGGGGGAACTAGGAAATGGAGTGGGGGAGGGTGCTTTTTTCAATGTCCCAGTAATTGGGGGGCAATACTGATATCTGGGGGACATTCTAAGTGTTGCTGAAAGTTCTGCAGTGTGTTATCTCCACACAACATAGAATAGAACTGCCTAGAGAAGACAAAATGAGCTCATTGCCCTGGGTCCCGTGTTTTCTCATTTTGCAAACCCTGGGCTCCTGACAGACAATCAGTAACTGAAGGAATCAACTAGTGGTTTAAAGAAGGTATTCCAAAAAAAAAAAAAAAAAAAAAAAGAAGGTATTGATTCAACAAATACATATTAAGTTCCTCCTGTTGACAGTACAATTAATGCAATATATACATCAGACCATAATCTCCCCTCTAAGGAAGCTTAAAATGTCATTTTCTCCATAAAGTCCTTCCTAATGACCTCAGCTATAACTAATCTCTAGGTAAAGAGAGAAAATAACCTATTAGGGTTGTGGATACTGGAACTAAAAATTCTTGGGTTCTAATACAGATTCTGCCACTGACTAGGCTTGTGACCTTGGACTGGTTGTTTAATCTCACTGTGTCTTGGTTTCCTCATTGGAAAATGGGGATAATATTGCTGTTTGGGGATTAAATGGAGTTATTAATGATATAAAGTCATCAGAACAGTGCATGACACATAGTAAGTGCTCAAAAAGCACTTACTATGGTATATATATTTATAATTTTTAAAAAGAGTTTTATATACATAATTTTAATTGAAATCATGGTTGAGATAATTGCAGGTTCACATGCAGTTGTAAGAAATAATACAAAGAGATCCTGTGTATATTTTATCCAGTTTCCTCCACTTTGAAAAACCATAGTATAATAGCACAACTAGGATTTGACATTAATACAATACACCAATCTTATTCAGAATTCCCCCAAATCCCAGTTTTACTTGTACTCATTTCAGTATATGTGTGTGTGTGTTTGTGTATGTATTAAGTTCAATACAATTTTATAATCTGTGCAGGTTTGTGTATCCACCTCCAAGGTCAAGATACTGAGCAGTTTTATCACCACAAGGATCCTTCATGTTGTGCCTTTATTACCTCACCCACCTTTCACCCGGCCCTCCCTCACCTCCATCCCTAAGCTCTGGCAATCACTAATCTGTCCTCCATTTTGTCATTTCAAAAATGTCACTTAAATGGAATCAAAACCTATGTAATCTTACCACTTATATGTGGAATCTAAAATATGATACAAATGAACTTATTTACAAAACAGAAACAGACTCACAGACATAGAAAACAAACTTATGGTTACTAATGGGGAAAGAGAGGAGGGATAAATTAGGAGTTTGGGATTAGCAGATACAAACTACTATATATAAAAATAGATAAACTAGGTCCTACTGTACAGCACAGGAAACTATATTCAATATCTTGAAGTAACTTATAAATTTAAAGAATATATATATATATATATACACACACACACACACACACACACACATATAGCGGAATCACTTTTCTGTAACACCAGAAACTAACACAACATTGTAAATCAACTGTACTTCAATTTTTTAAAAATTGAAAAACAAGAAACCCTAAAAAATAAAATATATAATTTATTGGGATTGGCTTTTTTCATGCAACACGACTCTGGAGAATCACCCAAGTTGTTGATTGTATTAATAGTTCGTTCCTTTTGATTGCTGAGTAGAATTCCATGGGTACCACAGTTTATTTAACCACTCATCTGTTAAAAACATCTGGGCTACTTCCAGATTTTGGCTACTATGAATGAAGCTGTTATGAATATTTATGTACCAGTTTTTATGTGAACATGAATTTTCATTTCTCTGAGATAAATGCTCAAGAGTGCAATTGCTGGGTCATATGGTAGTTGTATGTTTAGTTTTGTAAAAATCTGCCAGATTTATTTCCCAGAGTGGCTGTACCATTTTACATCCCCACTAACAAAGTATGAGTGAACAGTTTCTCTGTATCCTCACCAATATTTGGTGTTGTCATTAGTTTTTATTTTAGCCATTCTGATAGATGTGAAGTGATAGCTCATCATGGTTTTGATTTGCATTTCTCTGATGGCTAGTGATGTGGAATATCTTTTTTTGCCATCTGTACATCTTCCCCAGTGAAATGTCTGTTCATGACTTGTGCCCATTTTCTAATAGGATTGCTTGCTTTTTTAATGTTGACTTTTAGGAGTTCTTTACATATACTAGATACTAGTCCTCTGTGGAATATGTAGTTTGTAAATATTTTCTTCTAGCCTATAGACTGTCTCTTCATTCTCCTTACATGGCTTTCACAGAGAAAAATTTTAATTTTGTTGAGGTCCAATCTATCTATTGTTCCTTTTATGGATTTATGCTTTTGGTGTGAAGTCTAAGAATTCTTTGCTTAAACTCAGATCCCAAGAAATTTCTCTTATGTTTACTTTTTCTAAAATTTTTATAATTTTACACTTTATGTAAGTCTGTAATCCATTTTCAGTTAATTTTTGTATAAGGTATGAGGTTTAGATCAATGTTATTTTTTTGCCGATGGATGTCTAATGCTCCAATACTATTTGTTAAAAGGCTGGGGTTCCTTCATTGAATTGCTTTTGCTCCTTTGTCAAAAATCATCTGAGCATGTGTGTGGATCTATTCCTGGGTCCTCCATTCTGTTCCATTCCATCCCCTGCCAGATGCCACATTGGCTTGATTACTATGGCTATATAGTTAGCTTTAGTATTAGATAGAGTGATTCCCCCCTACTTTATTATTCTTTTTTTAAAAAATATTTATCTATTTATTTATTTATGGCTGTATTGTGTCTTCTTTGCTGTGAGCAGGCTTCTCATTGTGGTGGCTTCTCTTGTTGCAGAACACGGGCTTAGGTGCGAAGGCTTCAGTAGTTGTGGCTCGTGGGCTCTAGAGTGCAGGCTCAGTAGCTGTGGCACATGGGCTTAGTTGCTCCATGGCATGTGGGATCTTCCTGGACCAGGGATAGAACCCGTGTCCCCTGCATTGGCAGGCAGATTCTTAACCACTGCACCACCAGGGAAGTCCCATACTTTATTATTCTATGCTATGATTGTTTTAACTATTATAGGGCCTGTGTCTTTACATATAAGTTTTAGAATAAGCTGGCTGGAATTTTGTTAGGAATTGCATTCAACCTTAGATCAAGTTGGGGAGGACGTGCGTCTGTACTATGTTGAGACTTCCAACATTTATTGGAAGGTCTTCTTTGACTTCTTTTATCAGTATTTTGTAATTTTCAGCATACAAATCCTGTATGCATTTTGTTAAGTGTATATCTAGTATTTCATTTTCTTTGGAACAGTTGTAAATGGTATTGGGTTTAAAATTTTGGTTTCTGCATGTTCCTTGTTAGCACATAGAAATACAATTAATTTTGTGGATTAATTAATCGCTGAACTCACTTATTAGTTATGGGAGATTTTTGTTGTTGTTGTAGATTCCTAGGGATTTTCTAGGTAGAAAATCCTGTCATCTACAAATAGAGCTAGTTTTATTTTATTCCTTTCCAATCTGCATGCCACCTATTCCTTTTTCTTGCTGTATTACAGTGGCTAGAACTTCCAGTACCATATTGAATAGAAGTAATGAGAGTGAACATCCATGCGTTGTTCCCAATATCAGGGATTCTTTTTTTTTCAAATTAATTTTTATTGGAGTATAGTTGGTTTACAATGTTGTGTCAGTTTCTGCTGTACAGCAAAGTAAATCAGCTATACATATACATATATCCCCTCTTTTTTGGATTTCCTTCTCATTTAGGTTACCACAGAGCATTGAGTAGAGTTCCCTGTGCTATACAGTATGTTCTCATTAGTTATCTATTTTATACATAGTATAAACAGTGTATATATGTCAATCCCAGTCTCCCAATTCATCTCACCCACCCCACCCCCAGTATCCATACATTTGTTCTCTACATCTGTGTCTCTATCTCTGCTTTGTCAATAAGATCATCTATACCATTTTTCTAGATTCCACACACATGCATTAATATATGATATTAGTTTTTCTCTTTCTGACTTAACTTCAGTCTGTATGACAATCTCTAGGTCCATCCACGTCTCTACAAATGACCCAATTTCGTTCCCTTTCATGGGTGAGTAATATTCCATTGTATATATGTGCCACATCTTCTTTATCCATTCCTCTGTTTATGGACATTTAGGTTGTTTCCATGTCCTGGCTATTGTAAATAGTGCTCCAGTGAACACTGTGGTACATGTGTCCTTTTGAATTATGGTTTTCTCTCAGTATATGTCCAGGAGTGGGATTGCTGGGTCATATGGTAGTTCTATTTTTAGTTTTTTAAGGAACCTCCATACTGTTCTCCATAGTGGCTGTATCGATTTACACTCCCACCAACAGTGCTAGAGGGTTCCCTTTTCTCCACACCCTCTCCAGCATTTGTGGTTTGTAGATTTTTTTGATGATAGCCATTCTGACCGGTGTGAGGTGATACCTCATTGTAATCTTGATTTGCATTTCTCTAATAATTAGTGATGTTGAGCATCTTTTCATGTGCCTCTTGGCCATCTGTATGTCTTCTTTGCAGAAATGTTTATTTAGGTCTTCTGCCCATTTTTGGAATGGGTTGTTTTTTTGATATTGAGCTGCATGAGCTGTTCATATATTTTGGAGATTAATATTTTGTCACTTGCCTCATTTGTAAATATTTTCTCCCATTCTGAGGACTGTCTTTTCGTCTTGCTTATGGTTTCCTTTGATGTGTAAAAGCGTTTAAGTTTAATTAGGTCTCATTTGTTTATTTTTGCTTTTATTTTCGTTACTCTAGGAAGGGAGTCAAAAACGATAAAAATATGGAATGCTTCACAAATTTGCATGTCATCCTTGGGCAGGGGCAATGCTAATCTTCTCTGTATCATTCCAATTTTAGCATATGTGCTGCTGAAGCAAGCACTCAGGGATTCTCTTTATCAAGTTGAGGTAATTCAACTCTATTCCTAAACTGCCAACAATTTTTATTATAAATGGACGCTGGATTTTGTCAAATGCTTGTTCTGGGTTAATTGATATGATCATATCATTTTTCTTCTTTAGCTTGTTGATATGGTAGATTACATTGATTCATTTTAAAGTACTCAACCATCCTTGCATACCTGTATTAAATCCCCTTTGGTCATGGTACATAATTCTTTTTACACAT